>NC_073307.1:26774233-28017358 GCF_027595985.1 Sorex araneus | reverse complement strand
CACACATATCTGTGGCAGGCTCACTCTCTCTGTCTCTCTCTCTCTCTCTCTCCCCTCTTTTCTCTCTCTCTCATTCTCTCTCCCTCTCCCCCCTTTTTTGGCATTATGGTCTGCAATAAAAATACTGAAAGGTTATCAGGTATATCCCTTTATCTACTTTCAACAGGACTGGAGCGAAAGCACAGTGAGTAGGGCGTTTGCCTTGCACGTGGCCAACCCGGGGTTGATTCCTCCATCCTTCTCGGAGAGTCCGGCAAACTACCGAGAGTATCCTGCCCACATGGCAGAGCCTGGCAAGCTACCCATGGTATATTCAATATGACAAAAACAGTAACTACAAATCTCACAATGGAGATGTTACTGGTGCCCGATCGAGCAAATCGATGAATAACAGGATGACAGTGCTACTTTCAACACTTAGTTCTTTTTTTTTTCTTTTTGGGTCACACCCGGCGATGCACATGGGTTACTCCTGGCTGTATTCTTAGGAATTACTTCTGGCAGTGCTCAGGGGACCATATGGGATGCTGGGAATCGAGCCCCTCAACACTTAGTTCTTGTCCAGAATTATTTCTAACTATTATTGTCATATTGATCCCTTCTCTATCCTAACTGCCCTTTGTCCCACACATACTTGTGGCAAGCTTCCAACTGTGGAGAAGTCCTCCTGGCCCCCATTTATCCTAGACTTCGATATTAGTCTCCTACTATTTTTTAAATTTAATTTTATTTTATAAAGCTGTTCACAATACTTTGTTACATTTAATATTCCAACACTAATTCTATCATCATTACACCTACTCACCACCAAATTTCAAATGTTTCCACCCCGACCTCCAAGCCTTGCCCCCAAAGCAGAACCTAAATAATTTATTTTTGTATTACTTGTTATGAATAATCCACTAAAAGTGATCTAGAAAATTTCCTAAGAGGAAAGTGTGTGAAGACTGTTGTGTTTCACTCAGAAGCCATTAAGCCTTTGTATAAGAGATTATTAACATGTTGTTAATGATTCAGCCTTGTGTGCTTATATATATATATATATATATATACACATATATGTATATATATTTTTTCTCCCAAGATGGGTTGCCTTTCTACTCTACACCCCATCAAATGTGGTGTGCTCTTGTATATCAGTGGTGTAGAGTCATGCTATTTCTTTTTATATATCCCAAAAATGAGTGTAGTCATTCTATATCTTCTGACTCATTTCACTCAACATGATATTCTCCATGTCCATCTATTTATAAGCAAATTCCTTTACTTCATTTTTCCTAACAACTGCATAGTGTTCCATTGTGTATATGTACCATATTTTCTTTATCCAGTCATCTGTTCTCAGACACTTGAGTTGTTTCCAGATTCTGGCTATTGTGAACAATGCTGCAATGAACATAGAAGTGCAGTTTCTACTGTGGTGTTTCTACTGTGTGTTTTTGGGTCCCCAGGGTATATACCCAGGAGTTGGTATTGCTGGGTCCTCTGGAAGCTCAATTTCTACTTTTTTGAGGAATGGCTGTATTGTTTTCCAAAAAGGCTGGACCAGTTGACATTCTCACAGTAAATGAGAATCCTTTCTCTCCGTATCTGCACCAGCACTGGTTGTTCTTTTGGATGTGTGTCCATCTCTATGGTGTGAGATGATATCTTATTGTTGTTTTGATTTGCATCTTCCTGATTATTAGTGATATAGAGCATTTAAAAAATTTTATTAGTGAATCACTGTGGGGGTACTGTTATAGATTTACAAACGTCCATGCTCGTGTTTCAGTCATACAATGATCGAGTACCCATTCCTCCACCCGTGCCTATTTTCCACCACCAATGGTCCCTGCATCCCTCCCACCACCCCCACCCCGTTACCCCGCCCCACCCCACCTCTATGGCAGGGCATTCCCTTTTGCTCGCTCTCTCTCCTTTTGGGTGTTATGGTTTGCAGTAAAGGTACTAAGTGGCCATCATGTTCAGTCTATAGTCTATGTTAGGCCCGCCTCTCTCAGTGCAAGCAGGCCCTCCCAGTAGAGCATTTTTTCATGTGCCTTTTGGCCATTTGAATTTCTTCTCTGAGGAAGTTTCTATTCATCTCTTCTCCCCATTTTATAATGGGGTTGAATGTTTTTTTTCTTGGAAATTTCTACCAGTTCAGGTTTTATTACTGATTCTGTGCTCAGGAGAACCCCCTGGTAGTGATTTTGGAGTTCCAATGTTGTACCAGGAATCAGTGTGGGGTCAGCAGCACACAAGGCAAACCTTACCCACCTGTATTCTCTCTCTAGACAAGTAGTTTTGAGTTTTGAGCTGTCACTGTCACTGTCATCCCGTTGCTCATCGATTTGTTCGAGCGGGCACCAGTAACGTCTCTCATTGAGAGACTTATTGTTACTGTTTTTGGCATATCCAATATGCATAGGTAGCTTGCCAGGCTCTGCCATGCAGGCGCAATACTCTCGGTAGCTTGCTGGGCTCTTGAGGAATCGAACACGGGTCGCCCGCGTGAAAGGCAAATGCCCAACCGCTGTGCTATCGCTCCAGCCCCTGAGTTTTGAGCTACATGAATGAAATGTAAATTCAAAAATAAAGGTGAAAATAAAATTATGCTCAAGAAACTAGTGCTGAGACAGGAACCCTGAACTCCAGCTGAACTGCTCGTCATACTACGAAGTAAGCTTCCCTTGAGGGCTCATCAGGCACAATGTACGAGATCAAGACTCCACAGGAATCACTGAGGGGCCACCACAATTTTTTGAGATTTTTTGCCTCTGGCAGCTCATCAAGTCCTTATAGTGAATATCAGAGGTTTAAACAAACACAAAAAAAGTGCTCTGACAGAGGAAGGGAAATGAAACATTCTGAAATTAGGACAAAGACTTCTAAGAGAAGGAAGGACAATAGTCAACTGCAGACCAGCTCCCTCTACTTTTCAACTAGGAAGAAAGGAAATACCCAACTCCAGCTAGTTGCCCTTAGCCATTTTGTCCCTCTGAACAGCACTGAAAAAAAGAAAAAAACAAAAACAAATGAAAAAAAAGAACACAATGAAGTTTGTCTCTCAAGAAATAAGCTAACTTGGGGCTGGATCGATAGTACAGCGGGTAGGGCGTTTGCCTTGCATGTGGCCAACTCGGGTTCAATTCCCAGCATCCCATATGGTCCCCCGAGCACCACCAGGAGTAATTCCTGAGTGCATGAGCCAGAAGTAATTCCTGTGCATCGCCGGGTGTGACCCAAAAAGCAAAATAAATAGATAAATAAATAAATAAATAAATAAATAAATAAATAAATAAATAAAGCTAACTAAAGCGTAAGATGGACTCAGAGAACTAGAGCGCATCCCCTCCCCTCACACCTTGCCTGCATACTAAAAGTCTCATAACAGCAGATCCTTTTACCCAACCTTACTCTCAAGGAAGAATCACAACAATATTAGGAGGTTTAAAAAAAAAAGAGAACAGATGAAAGAGGCAGAGCGAGCTCGAGAACCAGACTGGAATATAGCAAAACTGTTGGAAATTTTGATGTTGTTTTTGAGCCACATCCTGTGGTTCTCTGGGGTTACTCCTGTTTCTGCACTCAGGAATCACCCAGGAGGTGGCTTGGGGGACCATATGGGGTGCTGGGAATTGAACCCAGGTTGACTGCATGCAAAGCAAATGCCCTACGTGCTGTACTATCGCTCCAGCCCTCACAACCGCTGAAATTTAAGACAACTACCATTAAGATAGTAAAGGCTCTAAAGGAAAACTAAGCAACATTTAGAATGATGGACAATATAAGCAGAAAGATGAAAGAAAATCTAACAAAGAACTAGAAAGAAAGGCTTGATATCAAAACCACCACAGGAAAAATGAAGTCTGCCTCTGATGGCTTCCTGGTTGGCTGGACACAGCTGAGGGAAGAATCTCTGAGACAGAGGAAACCTCTACGGAAACCACCAAACTGAAAATTTAAGAGAAAAGGAAAAAAGGGGGGCAGGGGCTGACAAATAAAGAACAAAATCCATATCTAAGAATTGTGGTACAACTACTAAATGAGTAATATAACTATAACCGAAATTCCAGAAGGAGGAACATGATTAAAAAAATAAACAGGGACCAAATAAATACTTCAAAGATGAGAGGGAAAAAATTCTAAATGTACTCAAACTGGGGAGGGAGCAGATTTAATCAACAGAAGAACAAAAATAAGAAATGTGCCTATTTGGGGCTGAAGCAATAGTACAGCGGGTAGGATATTTGCCTTGCACATGGCCGACCAGGGTTCGATCCCCATCTGGTCTCCTGAGCACCGCCAGGAGTAATTCCTGAGCACAGAGCCAGGACTATGCCCTGAGCATCAGTGCTGAGCATCAGTGGGTGTGACCCCCAAAAAGCAAAAACAAACAAACAAACAACAAAAACAAAAACAAATAAACAAAAAATGTGCCTATTCTCAGAAGCCAGGTGAGCAAAGAGTAAGTGGAATGAAATCTTTTGAACACTGAGAATGAAGACAAACAACCTAACATCTGTACCCTCGGAAATTGTCCTTCAGAGCCGGAGCGATAGTAGAATGGTTAGGGAGCTTACCTTGTATGCAGCTGACCTGGGTTCAATTCCCAGGTTCGATCCCCATCTGGTCCCTGTGCACCTCCAGGAGTGATTCCTGAGTGCAGAACCAGGAGTAACCCCTGAGCAATATTGGGTGTGGCCCAAGGAACAAACAAAAAAGTAAAAAAAAAAAAAAAAGAGACTAGCATACTAATAAAATAGAGAAAATGGAATAATATAAAGTGCTTAATTAAAATTATAAATGTGGGGCTATAGAGATAGTATGGGGTTAAGGTGTTTGACTTACCTGAGAGTGACCCCAGTTCAATCCCCAGCACCACATGGTCATCTAAACTACACCAGGAATGACACCCCCAGCACAGAGCTGGGAACAGTAAACCCCCACAAGCACCACCAGGTATGACTCAAACCTTTCCCAATCCCCTGTGAAAGGCAGAAAAAGAGTGTCATGGAGCAAGAATAGAAACAAAGAACAAGGGCAACCAATAGAAAACAGTAACTTCTCTGGTGGCTGCTAATTCAAATATAATCATCATCTTGAATAGCAATGCCATCGATGCACCAATTATTTACAGGTGTGTGGATGGGTCAAGAAATAGACAGGGGACTAGAGCAGTAGCACAGTGGGTAGGGTGTTTGCATTGCACACGGCCGACCCGGTTAGATTCCCAGCATCCCATATGGTCCCCCGAGCACTGCCAGGGGTAATTCCTGAGTGCAGAGCCAGGAGTAATCTCTGTGTATTGCCGGGTATGACCCAAAAAAGGAAAAAAGAAAGAAAAGAGAGAAAGAAAAAGAAAGAAAGAAAGAAAGAAAGAAAGAAAGAAAGAAAGAAAGAAAGAAAGAAAGAAAGAAAGAAAGAAAGAAAGAAAGAAAGAAAGAAGGAAGGAAGGAAGGAAGGAAGGAAGGAAGGAAGGAAGGAAGGAAGGAAGGAAGGAAGGAAGAAAGAAAGAAAGAAAGAAAGAAAGAAAGAAAGAAAGAAAGAAAGAAAGAAAGAAAGAAAGAGAGAGAGAGACCAGGAGCCAGTGTGACAGTATAGCAGGTGGGACATTTGCTTTGCATGTGGTCAAGCTGGGATAAATCCCGGCAGCCCACCAGGAGTGATCCCTGTGTGCAGAGTCAGGAGTAAGCCCTGTGCACTCTGGAGTGGCCCAGAAACAGAAAGGAAGAAAAGAAGAAAGGGAGGGAGGAAGGGAGGAAAGAACCCCAACTACAGTTAACTCTTGAACAAGTCCCCCAGCCTTCTCCCCAGCCCAATAAAAAATGCCTATAGAAATTTCTTTTGGGGTCCCACACCTGACAGTGCTCAGGGGTCATTCTTTGTGGTGCTCAGGGGACCATATGTAAATGCTGCGGATTGAACCAATGTCAGCCGCATGCAAGACAGGTGGTTTATCCTGTGCACTGTCTCCAGCCCATAAGTCACTGTGTAACTTTGACTTCCTCAATATATAATTACTGATAACATACTACTCATTGGTGACTTACCAATAACTTAATTGACTAGTACATATTTTAAGATATGTAGAAGAAGCTCAATAATCAGTGATAGCACAGTGGGTAGGGTGTTTGCCTTACACGTGGCCAACCAGGGTTTGATTCCTCTGTCCATCTCGGAGAGCCCAGGAAACTACTGAGAGTATCCCGCCTGCACGGCAGAGCCTGGCAAGCTACCCGTGGCATATTCGATATGCCAAAAACAGTAACTACAAATCTCACAATGGAGACGTTACTGGTGCCCCCTCGAGCAAATTGATGAGCACTGGGATGACAGTGCTACAGTGTGCTACAGAAGTTCAATAGCTAATACAAGTAGCTCAACAGGCTGGACAGCTTCTTTGCATGCTGGAGGTTCTGGTTTGATTCCTGGTCCCACATGGTCCCCTATGTACTGTCAAGGGTGACTCCTAAGTGCTGAGCTGGAAATAACTCCTGAGCACCACTGGGTGTGGCAAATAAAAAAGTAATAATAGCTACACTAGTATTAATAGGAGACTAATTTCAGACAAAACAGACAAGACCAAGAAAAGTTATCAAAGACAAAGAGTCACTGCATAATAAAAAAGGATTCAATTCCCCCAGAAGACATAACAGTCCTGAACACACCTCTTACAACACAGTGTCAGAATGTGAGGGAAAAATTGATGGAACTGCAAAGAGAAAGAGCTGCATGCAGTACTATTGATGGAGACTTCAACACCTCTTTCAGAAGCAGACCCAGGAGACAGCTCAAAGGGCTGCATTGCCTGACATGCATGGAGCCCTGATTTGACGTCAAGCACCCTATGGCATTCAGTACCTCCAAATGTAGCCCTGGTGGGCCCCACCACCACTGGGGAGGGAGGTTCTCCCCTATCAAATGAACAAACAAAACCCATCGGTGGACAGTTTCAGCAGTCAGAAAATCAATAAGAATATATTAAATTCCATCAACTAGATAGAGGACAGCTACCAACCATACCAGACAACAGCAGCAGAAAGTACAGAATTCTCAATACTCAAAGGCACCAGGACGGGCCATATTTTGGCCCACAGAATATGCTTAGTGGTTTTAAAGAAACTGAAATACTATAATACCTGCTCTCAGACCACAGAACAAATTAAACCAGTATTAGCAGAAAGATAGCTGGAAAATCCCCACATACGTGGAGATGAAATGAAAACACTTCTAAGTAACATGGGTCAAAGAAGAAGTCTCATGGGGTGAAGGCAGTTGGGACAGAGAATGGATCACTAAGTCAATGATGGTTGGAGGGATCGCTTGGGATGGGAGATGTGTGCTGAAAGTAGATAAAGGACCAAACATGGTGGCCTCTCAGTATCTGTATTGCAAACATAATGGCCAAAAGTAGAAAAAGAATAAGGGAACTTATCTGCCATAGAGGCAGGGGGAGGGGTGGTATACTGGGAACATTGGAGGTAAAAAATGTACACTGGTGGAGGGATGGGTATTTGATCACCGTATGACTGAAACTCAAACATGAAAGCTTTGTTACTGTAGCTCATGGTGATTCAATTAAAAAAATTTTTTTAAAGAAAATGTACACTAATGGAGGGATGGGTGTTTGATCATTGTATGACTGAAACTCAAACATAAAAGCTTTGTAACTGTATCTCACAGTGATTCAATAAAAAAATTAAATAAATAAATAAGAATTCTCAAGAGACATTAAATAGTATATGGGATAAATAAAAATAAAACCACAACTTACAAAAATTTGTGGGATATGATGGAAGCAGTGCGTAGAGAAAAATTTCTAACATTGAGCCCATACTTTATTTTTTAAAAAATTATTAACTTATTTATTTATTTTAGTGGGTTTGTTTTTTTTCTTTTTGGGTCACACTTAGAAATGCTCAGAGGTTAGTCCTGCCTCTGCATTCAGGAATTACTCCTGGCGGCGCTTGGGGGACCATATGGGATGCCAGGGATCGAACCCGGGTTGGCCACATGCAAGGCAAACACCCTCCCCACTGTACTATCACTCCAGCCTGAGCCCACACTTTAGAGAAAAGGAAGATCTAAGACTTAAGTTTCCACCTTCGGAGACATGAAAAACAAGAGCAAGTTAAGTCCAATTAAGCTGAAGGACAGAGTAGAAATCAATGATATGGAAAAGGGAAAATCAATAGAGAAAATCAACAAAACCCAAAGCTTAGAGATTTTTTTAAAAATTAACAAGCTTCTCTATAAAACTAGGCATAAAGATGATATGCAAGTCTATCACTTTCTTATAGGCAGCAATGAACAGGGGAACTTGGAATTAAAAACACAAACCTGTGATCCAAGAGACAGTACAGGGGAAGGCGCTTGCCTTGCCTGCAGCCGACCCTGATTTGATCCCTAGCACCACATATGGTCTCCTGAGCACTGTCAGGGGACCCTTCTGAGCAGTGCAGGAATAACCCTAGAGCACTGCCTGGTGTGACCCCCAAAAACTATGAAATAAATTTTAGAAATATAAACAATAAATCTGAGGCTGGAGAGATAGAAGAGATGTTTAGGTACTTAGCTTACATGCAGTCAATTCACCACTCCGGCCCAGAGCACTGCCGGGAGTGCCAAGCACCAGGCTGTGTGGCCCAAATATAAAATTTTACTTTTTAAAAATAACTTTTTTTTTTGCTTTTTGGGTCACACCCGGTGATGCACAGGGGTAACTCCTGGCTCTGCACTCAGGAATCACCCCTGGCGGTGCTCAGGGGACCAGATGGGATACTGGGAATTGAACCCGGGTCGGCCGCTTGCAAGGCAAACGCCCTACCCACTGTGCTATTGCTCCAGCCCCTAAAAATAACATTTTAAGGAGTGTTTTCATAGAATTGCCTTAATTAAATACTTAGTCTAACAAAATATAGACAAAACTGCAAGAGGAACATAGATAAGTAAAATCAAAGAACCAAAGAAAGAGATAGTCTATGTTCATAGATAAATGACAATGTTGCCAAGATGTCAGCTCCATCTATGGAGCTAGGGCAATCCCAGGCAAAATCCCAGCAAGTTATTTTGTGTATATCCACAAACTGAATCTATTCAAATTGATAGGAAAAATAAAAAATTCAGAGTAGCTCAATATTGAAGAAGGAACAGAAGTTGGAAGACTGACTCGACTGATGTCAAAACTTAATAAACAGGATGGTGTGGTATTAGTGAGAGTACAGAGAAATAGATCAATGACAGAGTCCAGAAACAGATTCAAAGTCAACTGATCTTTAATAGAGGAGCAAAGGCAACATAATGAAACAAATATATTTCCAACAAACAGTGCCCTAACAATAGGACAATCATACAATAAACTTAATCTTGGGGCCAGAGCTATAGCATAGAAGGTAGGACTCTTGCCTCACATTTGGCTGACCCGAGTTCAATCCCCAACGCTCGATAAGGTCCCCCAAGTCCATTAGGAGTGATCCTGAACACAGAGCCAGGAGTAAGGTCTGAGAACAGCCAGGTGTGGCACAAAAACAAGAAGCAAACAAAAAAAGACACATCAGAAAAAAGACAGTAATTCTGATGGATATAAAGATTCTTAAGTTTGAACAATAAGAAATGTAAAATCCAATTTAAGAAACAAAGCCAGAATACAGAGGAATAACAGTGCAGAGACCTAGAGCACCTGACTTGTAAGCCTACAGTCATGAGTTCAAACCCCCATTGTCCACATGCACTGATCATGATATCACCGCAGCTCTGCTCTCTCAGAAGGATTCTAGCTGCTCCACAGCCAGGAACACATTAGCCCCACAAAAATGGGTTTGAGGGGCCAGAGCAATAGTATAAAAGGTGGGTGATTGCCTTGCATGCAGCCGAACCAGGTTTGATCCCCAGCACCCTATATGGTCTGCCAAGTTTACCAGAAGTGACACCTGAGTACAGAGCCAGGAGTAAGCCCTGCATACCACCAGGTGTGCCCCTAACACACACACACACAAAAGGGGGGTTAATCCCTGGTGAGCACATATGTGGACACTATAAATACCCTTGTGAGCCCCATTATCATGCCTTGTATGCCTCAACTAAGAGAGTAAGCCCTGGCGAACATGTGGGCAAGTGCTGCAACTGAAGGAGTGCAAACCTCACAACCTGGTGTGTGACCAACACCAGGGAGCATCGCAACTACAGGTGCAACCACGGTCCTGCCATATCACCAGCAATGAAGGGAAGGCAGCAGGGGAGGGAGGAAATTTTAATTTAAGGAATTAATAGGCAAAGGAACCCCAATTGATAAGAGGCACAAAAAAATCTCGAAACAGTCCCTGAGCACTGCCAGGTGTGACCCAAAATCTAAACCTAAAACCAACACCAAAGAAAAGATAAAGATGGTGAGTGAGCATGTGAAAACATGCTCCAGGCCCTCTATCATCAGAGAAATTCAAATTTCAATGAAGATAAGAGTAAGGTGCCACCACATGCCATCAGAATGACCAACATACAGAACCAACGACACCAAATGTTTGTGAGGGTGTAGAGCAGCAGGAACTCACATTTGTTTCTTGTAGAAATGCCAAATGGTATCACAGCCTAGGAAAACAGTTCAACAAAATGACACAGTCTTATCGCTTGATCCTGAAATTATTGCACTTTCTTGATCTTTATGCAAATGAATCAAAACCTTTGGTCTACAAAAAAACCTGCACGCAAACGATTATTACAGCTTTACTCAGAATTGTCAAAATGTGGAAGCAACTGAAAGGTCCTTCAGTAGGTGAAAGGATAAACTCGTCCATACAGGCAATAGAACAGGGTTCACTGCTACAGAAAAGGAGTGATCAAGCTATGAAAAGACATGAAAGAGCCTTAAATACATAGGACCCAGGATTCCAAATGTCATGGTTCCAACCCATCAGCTCAGCACAGGCTAGCAAAGGCCCTGGCTGCTGGCAGCAGGGTCAGGAGAGAGGGGGAGGAGGACCGGGAGCCACATGGAGGAGTTTGGAACTGGGCTGCAGAAACCTCTAGCAGCCTCATGTATTTGTTTTCCATGTTTTGTTTCTTGGCCCTCGGAGGCACACCCAACTGTGCACAGGGCTTATTCTTGGAGGAGCTTAGGGGATCATTTGGGGTTCTGGGAATCAAACTGAGATTAGCTGTGTGCAACACGAACATCTTTTTTGTTGTCAATTGGGGGTCACACCTGACAGTGCCCAGGGCTTATTCTTGGTTCTGCACTCAGGGATCACTCCTCGTAGGGCTCAAGGAACCATATGCGAAGCCAGGGATCAAACCCAGTTGGCTGCATGCAAGGCAAATGCCCTATCCTCTGTACTATCTGTCCAGCCCCAAGAACCTGAATTTTTAATAATGGGTAAGAAAACTGCCTGCCTTTTGCTTAGAGAGTTTCGGGCAAGTTGCAAAGATAGAAACATTCCTACCCCAGTGCAACCAACAAACTCGAGAATCCAACAGCCTCGATGTGTGGCCTCTGTGTAGATGGGGGAGACTGTGGCCCCCATGCCCTGCCACACACACACACACACACACACACACACACACACTCACACACAGCAGAAGGCAGGAGGGATCCTCCAAAGACTGTAGAAAGGGCTGCTGGCTTGGGCCCCAGGGAAGCGCAAGTGTGTCACATTTCCCTTTTCACATTTCCCTTCTATCATGCTTCCAATCAGACCCATTTTGTTGGTTAAATGCCAGCATGCTTTCCACTGAGGTCAGCAAGAGGGTGTTGGACTGTTCCAAGCTGGTCATCGATCTTCCAAGGGCCTTTGGGGAGCCAGGGAGCGGGTAGAGTGGATTCGGACCCCCCACCCCACACTTCCCAAATCTAACCTCTCCATGGATGACTGGATTTTCAAATATATCACTCATGGGCAACTACCATAAAAAAATGAAAGCTAGTGAGTTATTTATTTAATATTATTACTATTATTATGATTTTTCAGGAGCCAGGTTCGAACCCGAACCCGAACCCAGCTCACCATCTCGCCTTGGACAATGCGCGGCTCAGCACGCCAGATATGGAACTCTATGCATGACCCTGCTGCAACTCTATGTGTGATTCCTAATGGACATCGCTGGCTGTTTTGCAAGATTTGGACAGAATTAGCATTGGTGGGGCAGGGAGAAACCACGGCGGTAGCCAGAGCGTCGCCACCTGCCTTGGCCGGGTCAAGCGCCAAGTCACAGCGCCGCAGGACATCGAGCCATAGTGGCAGTGCATGCAGTAGCTCATCCACTGTGGGGTGCTGTCAGCCAACCACCAAGTGATCTGGGACTCGGTGCAGGTGTTTGACCTGGCACAGACCCTCCGAGATAGGGTCCTGCTCTGCCAGCTGCTCAACAACCTCTGGGCACACTCAGGAGATCAAACTGAGGCCGCAGATGTCCCAGGTGCTGCCCAGAGATGCAGGCAGGTGCGTGTTTGCCAGTGTGCAGATCGTTACAACATGCCAGTCGACCAAAAGCTTACCTTTGGAAGACTGGGAACACCTGTAAAGGTGATTAGAGGCCACCCAAAAGCCACTGTCCCTCCCGGAGAGCCCAGCAAGTTACCGAGAGTATCCTGCCTGCACGGCAGAGCCTCAAAAGCTACCCATGGTGTACTCAATATGCCAAAAACAGTAACAATGACAGTCCTCATTCCCCTGATCCTAAAAAAGCCCCCAGTATACCATCGGGCTACACTAGCAAGTGACAGGGACAAATGGAGACATTACTGGTGCCCGCTCAAGCAAATCGATCAACAATGGGATGACAGTGATACAGTGATACAGTGATTATTATGATTTTAGGGTTTGGGGGCCACACCCAGCAATGCTCAGGGGTTACTCCTGGCTCTGTGCTCAAAGCTCACTCATGCAAGCTCAGGGACCATATGTAGTGCCAGGGATCGAACCCAGGTTGGCCACGTGCAAAGCAAACACCTTACTGTCTGTATTATTGCTCCAATGCAAGTTAGATTTTTGAAACTAGTAAAACAACTTGACTAAGCTTTCCCCCTACTGACCGAGGGACACGAGAGACATATTTTCTATTGTCCCCACCTGTCTAATGGAAAGCCAAGGTTGGAGAAAAACGGAAAAGGAGATTTTGTGAAATTCTTCGACAGATGACACGGGGTGGAGGAAGGGTGGCCCTAAGCCCAGCACTGGGTGGGGAGAGCAGGGGGCCTCTCAGCCCAGTGGTCCCCTGGGCGGGGGCTGAGCCCAGTCTCCAGTGGGGCATGTCTGATCATTCCAAAGCCACACTGAAGGCAACCAAGAGCAGCAGCAGCAGCAAACAGATGGCATAGCCAATGTGTCTGCTCCGAGGACCGAGCCAGAGACAGCACCGGAGGGCAGGCAGCTGCAGACACAAGCACACACCCTGTCCCCTACCCCCGCCCCTATCCTGGACCCACCACCGTGGCCTGAGCACTGTGGAGTCCCTTCAGCTCAGCCTGCACAACACCCCACCCTCCCCCGCTCTGCTCACTTGGGGGCAACAGGGCCGGGCAGGGGTCCCGCCTCACAACTTCATGGAAAGGCCATCTCCTCCCTGTCATTCTGGCCAGCACCAGAGGCCGGGGGAGGCGGGCCGGCCAGCAGGGATCCCACTTATCAGCCCATCTCCCATTACATAATCAGCGCCCATATCTCACCAGGCATCACTGTCTCCACTGAGCCTTCTCCCACACGCGGGGGTGCGCCTGCCCGCAGCCCCCCACAGCGGGGGGCTGGGGACCTCTGACTCATCTTGGTGCAGGGCTTTAGGACTTACACAACCCACGGTGGTGGTTCCCCACTCCTTCCCCAGAAAAACGAACACCCCACTAGGAGATGCCATTGGCTCATGCTAGAGACAAGGAAACCCGGGTCCACAGAGGGGTCAAGAGTCCCAAACCCCAACTTCAGTGGGGATTGGAGGGTGGGGGCAGAGAGGCTCAAGGGGGCAACGCCAACTGGGCTGGGAAACTGGGTTTAGCATCAGAGAAGGTGGGAATTATGTCACTAAAGGGAGGAGTGGGTGACCAAGGCCGGGGTCGAGAAGTCCTTCTTAGAAGGAGCCACAACCCCAGCATCCAGGAAAGTCACTTTTTGGGGTGCTGTGGGGGAGGAGGGTGGACAAGCAGAGAGGAGGCGGCCCTGGGTGGGAGGGAGGGCAAGAGCTTGACACCAGCACCCAGCAGGCAAAGGCTTCAGCCTCTGTGTAAGGGGCTCTGGCTGCCCTGCAGAGAAACTGAGAAAGAGCAACAAAAGGGCCTAAGTGTGGTGGCCTGGGCCGCTGCCCCGACATCCTTTGCTCTGCAGAAGGAAAAGCTGCTTCCGCAGAAGCTTGGGCCCATGGGGGGCAAGCCAGGCCTCAGCCACAGTGTTTGGGCTCGGCTAGAGTAGCCCAACCCTGCAGGCCACTGCTCAGGGGCCTGACCACCTGCACTCAGGATGAGCAGGGAAACCCCTCTGAGAAGGCCAGGGTCCAGGAGAATCCTGAATCTGACAGGGTGGGAGGGGGCCGCTAGGGAGGGCAGCTCGGCACCTTCTTTCCTGCTGTCTGAACCGCGTGTTCAAAGCCAAGGGAACTCTGGTATCCTAGGAAACAGCCAGCTGAGAAGGTCAAAGCACCAATCCCTTCAGCTGCTGTAGTGGTCTGCCCCGACCTTTCAGTGGACCCCCAGGGCCAGAGGACGGGTGCTGGCCAGACACCAAGTGAAGCTTCTGCAGCTCTGACAGGTCATGCTGACCAAAGGATCTCTTTAGGGTGGTCTCGCCTCACTCTGGAGTAAGCCCACCTGGATGTAAAGAGCTACCAAGTTCTCTCTCAGTAATTAAACACACACGCAAACACACACACACACGCACACAATCAATCAAACTGTCCTGTGAGTGCTGGATTTTCCACAAAGTAAAATCAAGATGAGTAAAGATGTGGTTTTTAGATAGTGCCCCCAAAAAGCAGAGTGCCACAACTGGGACCTATAAAAGCTGCCACCAAGAGGCAAAGGCCACAAGCCACTCAGTGTATCCAGCCTCTGTGTCAGCTCCTGGCTCCTCCTGTTGGCCCCGGACCCCATGGCGCACTGGTTGACCGTGGTCATTGCGCTCACTTGCCTGGGTGGCCTGACGTCCCCGGCCCCGAGTACCGTGTCTCCATCAGACATCTACAAGGAGCTCATTACTGAACTGATAAGAATCACCGACAGCCATAAGGTAAGTGCCCGTGTCTGGACTCTGAGGGTGCTGGGGGGTGGTGGTGGTGATGGTTTCCTTAGGATGGGGTGGGCCACAAAGGATGGGTCTAGTCAAGATACTTGTGGGCCAGGAAAAAGACCCAATGAGCCAGGGCAATGAGAGAAAGAGGGAAAGAGAGAGGGAGGAGAGGGAGAGAAGAGGGAGAGAAAAGAGGACAGAGAAGAGAGAGAGAGAGAGAGAGAGAGAGAGAGAGAGAGAGAGAGAGAGAGAGAGAGAGAGAGAGAGAGAGAGAGAGCTATCCAGGGGCCATACAATAAGGATGGACCCAGAAAGGGCCCTGGCAGCTCTCTCTGGGACCACATGTCTGGCCATGCCCTCTGCAGCCCTTCCGGGAGAGGAGCAAGTGGAGAGCAGCACCCCCCCGCCCCCCCGCCCAGAGCCATTGGCATTTGCCAGGTAGACTGAAAGGCAATCTCGGCCTTTCTTCTAGCCCTCTCTCCTAGAACTAGCCTAGAACTAGCTCCTGTCCCCAGTGGGGATGGCGCCCACAGGCCTGATGCTGGGGGGGTGCTATCCCCTTTCATCATTACCAGTCCCTCAAGGCAGGTACAGGACCCCATTTCTGGCCTGGGTGGCCCCAGAGGGTTCACCCTCTGAAACCCACAGCCTGGGGTGTTTATTCACCAGGCCCCACAGCCCTTCTCCCTAGGAAGAGAAGCACTGAATCAGTTTCTCTGTTCCAAGGCCCTGTACACTGGTTTTTCACACAGTTATGGAAGAGAAAGGGGGTCCCAGGGCCTGAGCAATAGTCACAGCCGGTGGGCACTTGCCTGGCGCGCAGCCAACCCCCGGGGATACGATCTCCAGCATCCCTACGGCAACCCCTGAGTGCAAAGGCAGGAGTCACACTCCTGAGCATTGCCCCCAAACAAAACAAACAAACGCCAGAGAACAGGAGTCCCAGGCCTGAGACCCCTCACTGTGCTTGCTCCCACAGGCGGCCCTGTGCAACGGCAGCATGGTGTGGGGCGTCAACTTGACCCGTGGTGGCAAGGTAAGGAGCCAAGGGACATTGGGAGGGAGGGGGCTGGGGCCTGACTCCCTCAGCCTCTGTCACGCCCAGCGACCCCCCGCCAGGCCTCCCCCCCCTCCCCGGCCCCTGCACACCCTGACGACCCCCCCCCCCCCACGTGTCTCCCGCAGCAGGAGTACTGCGCAGCCCTGGAATCCCTGAACGCCGTCTCCAACTGCAGCGCCCTCAGAAATACGCGGAAGCTGCTCTATGGACTCTGCTCTCACAATTTCAAAACCGGGGTAAGCCCCTGCCCCACCAGAGGCACACGTTGGGGGGGGAGGAGGGAGGAGGAGGGCGGCGGCGCTTTGGGATTTCCGAGCTCAGCCCAGCGTGAGGACAGCTCGGACACAGCTCCCGGGGGGCTTTGGGGAGCTTCTGGGAAGTCCCTGGCAGGGGCTGGAGACCCTGCTGCAGCGTCCCCCAAACATCGGGCCTCTTTGTCCTGCGGCAGATCTCCAGGACGCTCGCCCGAGACACCAAAATTGAAGTGATCCAGTTCGCGCGCCACCTGCTCACCCACTTCCGGAAAATGTTCAGCGGCCGGGGCTGAGACGCCGCTGGGGTCCCCGCCCCGCTCTGCAGAGGAGACCTGACCGCGCCCACTGCAGCTGCGTTTCCTTTCATTCTTCATTCACAAGTTTCTGGGGAGGGGGGGTGAGGGGAGGGGGGTCAGAAAGGGGGAGATTTTCTTAGCTTTAACCTCAGCCTCTGCTGCCTGCCCTCGCCCCAGCCCCCCTCTTGCCTTAGCACCCGTACAGGGCCTCCTGGCCTCCCCCACCCGCCCCCAGGGGTCCGGGAGTGCTGCCGGGTGGGAAGACCCCCACCCCCAGAACAAACTGCGCTACTGTGCGGGGCACCTGCCTGTTTACACAAGGGGATACTGAGGCACACTGCAGCTGGCACTCATCTTGGCCTTATTTATTATTGCGTGTTATTTAAACAAGTGTTTGTACTGGGGACGGTGCGACTGTAGTCCCAGACTCCAGGGCTCCAGGCACTAAAGCACCAGGCGTTGGGAGGCCCCCCGGGGATAAGCACTGTGCACACATTTCTGCTACCTCACTGGAGCCTCGGCCAAGGCTGGGAGCAAGACACATGGGAACATGGTTCCCTCCTCTCCGCCAACCAGCCGCCTGCCCTTGGCCAAGGAGTAATTTATTGTTTTCCCCTTATATTTAAAGTATTAAAATATGTTATTAAATAATATATTAAAGAGCAGCCCGGAGCACTGCCTCGTGTGTGGATTGGGTGGTTGGGGGAGGGGGATGTCACTGAATAACCGGAAGTCAGAAATAAAGACCGTGACAAGAAATGTGTAGCCCTCACGTGTGTGTCTGGGTCTCTGGAGCCGGGCTGTGTTCTCACCAGGCTCAGGAGCCTTTGGGATGCAGGCCAGCAGCGGGGGACGGGGGGTGCAGGGCCAGAGAGGAACGGAGGGGCGGCGAGGGCCAGGATCCAGGTGAAAGAACACAAGCCAGCCTCTGGTGTATGGAGAGATCGGGGAGATAGATCTGGAAGTCCCCCCCACCACACGCCCACAGAGGGGAAGAAGCTAGGTTCAGGGAGGGCATCGTTGGGAGGGCCCGTCAGGGGAGCCCCCGCGTCCGGTCCACCCACATGCCAGCAGCCGCTCCCTCAGAACTTCTCTGGTTCAGAACCTCTCACGGAGCTGGTAAGGAGCCAAGCCAGGGTCTGAACCCCAAACTCACTCTAACTCCAAAGCCCACCACACACTCTTCCTCCCTCTGTCAGAACCTGATCTGGGGCTGCGACACGTCTTGATGGACTACAGCAGACTTTAGTTGCTGCATCCTGGGGCTCCGGCCCTGAGCACCAGCAGGTGTGGCCCCAAATTCAGAAAGCAAACAAAATCTTACAACACCAAACAAACAAAAAAAAATGCACCTCCTGAGGACAGAAGACCTAACTTTTAGAATATTGTCATCGACGTGTGTGCGGCCTTTCCAGGCGGGGGGTTCACTAGCTTATTTTTGGAAGGGGCTGCGGGGGGGCTCTCAAAGGGTGCTCAGGAGATCTGGGGGGGCCCCTTCAGGAGATACTCAGCCACTGCGCCAGCAGTTGAACGTGAGGGCCTGAGATGTGGTGCCGGCAACCACCAGGGACTTCCCAGCGGTGCTCAGGGGCCTGCCAGGCCATCCGCATTGGCTTGGGGAACCGTGTGGTGCCACAGATGGCGCCGGGTGGCAGTGAGCTCGGCTGTACAAGTTCCCGGTCCCCTCCCTAGCAGAAACACACATTCAATTTCCTGTCCCTCCAGTCCACTCTCACCACCTCTGCAAGCAAAACGTGCATCAGCCGCCTCGTGGGGCGGCCGGGGGACTGGAGTGGGGGCGGGGCACACAGGCAGCAACTCTCAGTGGGGCTCTGGGAGAATCTCAGCACTCTCTTCACTGTGTGCTTCGGTGATGCGTTGAGCAGAGGACGCGCCTCACTCCCTGCCTGGGAAGTTGCAGGGGATGCCCCCTTAGGAGCCCTTGTGGGAACCCCAAGGAGGAGGTCTCAGAGAGGCAGCGATCCCCCAGGAGTGGTGAGAGCTCACACAACAGGAATGCGGGCAACTGAGGCCACGGCAGGGGCTGTCCCGGGCACTGGGGTGTAGTGTGAGGGGTAATGGGGGGGGGGGGGCTGCTGTGCCAGGAACCACTCCTCAACACAGCGGCCTCTCAACTGTACCGGGCAGAGGGCAGGAAGAAGCCGTAATGACAGTGAAGGAGGAGCAGGCCTGGGGTGCCAGGGTACCACGGGCTGTTCAAGGCGGGGCCTGCACTGCCCCGGACTGAGGAACCTCCCCGCAACCATCAGTGAGGACCGGGACTCCACGCTCACTCGGCCCCACCCGCTGGAATGGAACCTCCAAATGGCAGAGGGTCTACAGAAGGACAGATGCCGCTGGGGGAGGCCCGGCAGGGCTCGGAGGGGAGGCCTCCTGCCAACCCTCTCCAGACAGACACGGGAAGAATTTAGGCCCAGGAGCTTCTGTGTGGAAGGTTGAGCTTGGTGGGTGGGGGGTAGGGGGCACTAGTATTCTGGGAGCTACTCTCCACAGGGGCTCGTTGAGGGTCACGCCCACCAGTGCTGGGGGCCCATGTGCCACGCAGCAGTGCTGGGGGACAAACAGCCTCACATGTTTATGGCATGTGCACAATCCCATGAGCCAATCGATTCCCAGCCCTTCATTTTTGCTTTGGGGCCACACCCAGCAGTGCTCAGGGCTTACTCCTGGCTCTGCACTCAAGGATCACTCCTTGAGGTGCCTAGGGGATCATGTGCTGGGAATTAGAACGAGGGTCAGCTGCCTTCAAGGCACTGTCCCTCTGGCCCACCCCTGTCATTTTTTTAAAGTATGAGGCAGACACTCTTATTTATTTATTTATGCCTGCAGACCTGGCTACTGCCATAGGAGCTGAGCCCCAAGCAGTTGACATAAGGTTTTCGAGACATCTGTTCTTGGGTGTACAGGGTGGGGCTGGGGAGTGGGTCATGCAGTGAATGTATCCTGCGGATGGTTACAGATCTCAGAATTAGTTTACTTCTCAGTTCTACTTACAACCTGGTCTGACCTAGTTCTTAAAATATAGGCATTGGTCTGAGTGATTAATAAGTCATATGAGAATATGTGAGAGAGAGAGAGAAAGACAGAGAGAGAGAGAGAGAGAGAGAGAGAGAGAGAGAGAGAGAAGGCTGGGGGAGTGCTGGAGAGAAACTGGGAACACTGGTGGTGGGAAACATACATTGGTGAAGGGATGGGTGTTGGAACATTGGATGACTGAAACCAGACGATGAACAACTTTGCAACTGTGTATCTCACTGTGATTCTGTCACTGTCGCACTGTCGTCCTCCAGCGGGCACCAGTAACGTCTCTCATTGTGAGAATTGTTGTTACTGTTTTTGGCATATCGAATATGCCACGGGGAGCTTGCCAAGCTCTGCCGTGTGGGCGAGATACTCTTGGTAGCTTGCTGGGCTCTCCAAGAGTGATGGAGGAATTAAACCTGGGTCAGCCACATTCAAGACAAACGCCCTACCCTCTGTGCTATCGCTCCAATCTAAAAGTATCTGCCTTTATCCTTTAATTTTTTAAAAATTCCCATTCCCCGGCTCCTTTCCTTCACTGAAGATACTGTTGTTTTTATGGCTGGGTTTTGCACACACACACCTAGCTGTGATGCTCACGCACTTTTAGTTTTGGTGCTCACCAGTGTTCTCTTGGTTGAGGCACACAAGTTATCATTGTGGTGCTTGCTAGATATTACTGTGGTGTTCACACAAGTACACACAGAGTTGTACTTTCTGGCTGTGGTGTGTGTATATCTTTTACAGTTTGCACCCACTTTTGTGATGTTATATACACCCGTTTGCGGTGTGGAAAGAAATCACTTGAGTTAGCAGTGATCACAGACAGCAGAGCTACCAGGCTCAAATAGCAGAGCTGTCAGGATTGGGCTATGATTCAGTTAAAAAATATTTTTAAAGCCATCCTTACATGTCCAGTTCCTGGAATGATTTACTCTGGCATCATGGTTTTAATTCCCACTTCACACAGAGGGCAAGAGGGGAGGCTGACCACGGCAGGGAGAGAAAGCCCATGTTCCCAGCTAAGCAGATACTTCACGAGGACCCCTTGAATAGGCTCTCACTCTCTCTGCCCAACTAAGGGACTGGCATTTATAAGGAAGATGAAAAGCCTTAGGATGAAATTCCACGTGGATTTCTGGAGAACAGCCTAGAACTGGACTAGGGGGGTGCGGGGATGGGTGTCCACTGGGACCGAGTTAGAGGGTCCTGCCAGCACCACCCAGTGCCACCACTAGGGGTCCCCTGTGCGCCACATCTCTGGGTTCTCAGTAGCCCGCCTGCAGGGGGCCTGGTTGATAACTTCTGGCAGGGGTCGGGGATTCCCACTGGCTGCCCTGCACCCTCCCAGTACTGTGAGCTCCTGGCATTCCGGGGACGAAGCACAAAGTCTCTGAGCCACAGAACAAGCCCCTGTTGGTAGCAACAGGGAGGCAGGCCCAGACAGAAGTGACTGGAGGAAGGAGGAGGAAGAAAGAAGGAAAGTAGGGGGAGAGGCCCACCCGCAACTGTGGCTGCCGACCCCCAAGCCTCCCACTGCCGGAGACCCCACCCTGAGCCTCTCCCTCTGCTGCTGTCCTCTAACTAGGGGCCTCGCTGCCTTCATGGCCAGGGCAAATGCCAGAGCGAGGGCCAGAGATAAAGCGGGTCACAAGGGAGAGAAGGGGGCTCGGTGAGTGGGAGGGAGATGTTATTCTCAGGGCTTGGGGCGGGGAGCCCCTGGCATCCTGGGAACCCCACACCTGGGACGTTTCACTGGAAGAGGGGCTGGGGCTCGGTGAGAAGTGAGACACACACGTGATTTTCCGGTGAACTCTGCACCAAACACTTCTGTTTGCTGCTCAGAGGAGGTGTCAGGAAACATTCCGAGTCACTGCAGGGGCTCTGTGGGGGGGCCGAGGCCACAGTGGCTCAGAGCCAACTGCAGCAAGGTCCAGGCAAGACCAGAGCTGCCTCTGCTTCCTTGAACCCAAGAGGCCTGAAGGTGGGGGGGTGGAGGGGGTGTCCAGGGCCGTCTCATTTTCCAATTCAGATCAATAAGGGCCCTCCTGCTGACTAGCCCTTTAGCTGACTGATTTGAACCAACTCTTGAGAAAGCGTCTGTCCCCTCACAGATGGCCCGCTGGGCTAATGGAGTTAGAGGCCAGTAGCCTGGGCCCTGCTAGCCCATCTTCCCGGAGAGCACGTGGAAACTGGTCCCCAACCCACCACTCCTATTCTCAAAAAGAAAAGCCCACGAGCCTCACCCTCTTCATTCATTTCTCAGCCCCACCCAGAAAGCAGCAGAATAAATGGTGTGCCACAAACTTTCCCAAATCAACTGATTTCCTGGCAGCCAAACAGGGCCCTGCGATGAAGCCATTTGAAATCCTAGAAATGATTTCTACTTCCCACCTCACTTTCTGTTATGCTCGCTCCCTTCCCCTCCTCCGTGGGCCCTCTTGGTGGAAAATGAGTCTCTCAAAAAGCACTGCTCAGAAATGCCCCCACGTGGGCCGGGCCTGGGCAGAGACTCACGGTGTGGCAACCACAAGGCCGACACCAAAATTAAACCGAGAGACCCTGCCAGTCAACCAAGCATCTTCCGGAACACTGAGGGGGCTGGGGCCCCCAGCGCAACACTGCAACCCCTGCACACCCTCAGCTCCCAGGGCTTGTGGACCCCACCAGCCTGAGCACCTTGGCAGAGTCTGGCCGAACCCAGGGCTCAGGTGCCTCTGGAAGATGGTCAGAGAAGCTGCGTCTCCTCTTCCATCTCCCCTCAGCTGTCTCCCACGTTATCGGGGGTGGGATGGGGAGACACACGCCTGGCAGTGCTCAGGGCTTGCTCCTGGATCCCTGATCAGGAATCGCTCCTGGTGGGCCTTGGGGGATCATATGGGTGCCAGGGATCAAACCCAACTGGATATGTACAAGGCAAGTGCCCTACCCACTCTACGATCTCTCTCATATATTTTTTTATGAGTCGACTCCTTTCCACTTTCTGACAAAGACAAGTTTAATTAAAAAATAATAATAGGGGGGCTGGAGTGATAGCACAGCAGGTAGGGCATTTGCCTTGCACGCGACCGATCCGGGTTCAATTCCCAGCATCCCATATGGTCCCCTGAGCACCGCCAGGAGTAATTCCTGAGGGCAGAGCCCTGCAGGAGTAACCCCTGTGCATTGCCAGGTGTGACCCAAAAAGAAAGCAAAACAAAACAAAACAAAAATAAATAATAATAATAATAGGGCCAAGTGGTAGTACAGTGGGTAGAGCTCTTGCCTTGCCTGCTGCCAATCCAGGTTTGATCCCCAGCACTTCATGGCCCCCTGAACACCACCAGGTACAGACCTGGTGGCCTCTGAGCACTGTTGGTGTAGCCCTGGGGACCCCCAGCACCTCTAGGTATAAGCAGTAACACACAGCAAGGGTCCAAGCACTAAGCCTTCAGACCCACACGACCTGAGGAGAAAGAACGGGAAGCTGCTCTCTGGCCCTGAGTGGAACTACCAGAGAGGAGGAGGACCAGCAGCCCCTCCCCGGGCTGAACCTCTTAGACCAATCAGATCCCAAGTGCCAAGGAGAGAGGATGGCAGTGGGGTGGGGGGTATATTTGGGGCTGGAGAGATAGTACAGCGAATAGGGTCTTGCCTTACACACAGCTAACCCAGGTTCAATACCTGGCATGCCATGTACCGGTCCCCCTGGAGTTCCTCTGAGCATTGCCGGATGTGACCCACCTCCTCACAAAACCAAACCACCAAGGAGGGGGCTTTCCATCCTTGGGGGCCTTCCTCCTGCTCTGGGAGTCAAGTGGAGTCACAGAGGGCAAAAAAAAAAAAAAAGGGAAAGAAAGGGGTCCTGAGACAGAGGGACAGGACGAGCTCTCGCACACTCAGCACACACCTCCCCTACCCCCATTTCAGGGGGTGCCATTAACCTCCTTCAGAGAGAGGCAAAGCCTGTTAAGTGGACCCTCCCTTCCACAGCTCTGCAGCCTTGCTCCCTCCACCCTGTGGATGGACCCCCTATCCCCACTCCAGGCCTCTGCTCAAGAACCTATCTCTGACTTTCTCGGGGACTCGGGCAAGGACTTAGGGAAGACCCAGCCCTGACTTTCCTGGTCACTTGGGGCTCCCCTTGTGCAGGGGTGCCCCATTCAGTCACAGAACCTACAGACTCCATAGCTGGGGCCCAGACGCAGCTCTAGGTGCTGGGGACCCATGGTGAACAAAACAAGGTCTCCCCAAAATGAAGATCAGAGTGTGCAGGTGTGCTGAGTGCCGGGAGGCTGCAAGGGCAGATGGGGGCTGCCATAGTCTGAGGGGAGGTGGGGAGACAGAGCCTGTCATGATGTGGCTCAGAGGGCCCCGAAGGGCCAGAGAGGTAGTACAGGGAGTAAGATGCTTGTCTTGCATACAGTCAATCCTGGTTCATCCTTGGCAATGCATATGGCTTCCTGGCACTGTGGCCAAGAATCCTCCCCAAAATTAAATATAATATTTTTGGGGGGTAAGAAAAGAGAAAATGTCCAGGAAGATGGAATAGCATGACCTGAGTCTGGAGTGAATGAGCTGGACAGTACCCTGACCTGCCCTTTTCTTGGGGAGCAACTGAGGCCAGCACCAAATTGCAGGGCACAGAGTGCCACCACTGGGGTCAAGGCTGACAGAGAGCCCGAGCTGCTGTGTGAAGGGCAGACTGAGAGGGCCAAAGGGACAGGACAGCGAGGAAAGCACCTGCCTTGCACACAGCTGACTGGGGTTTCATCCCCAGCACCGCCGAGGGTCCCTGAGACCCACCAGGAGTGATCCCTGAGTGCAGAGCCAGGAGAAACCCTGAGCACTGCTGGGTATGTGCTCCCTTCCCCAAAAAGAGCAGACAGTGGAGAAAGGGTGGGAGGGGGCAGGCTGGTCACGAGGTCTCTGGGAAGCTGCAGGTGAGAAACAATGGGGAGGGGGACGCAGATCAGATTCTGGAGCGCTGAGGTGCATGCATGTGAGCTACATGACAGACACTTTTGTCTATCATTCCTGTTAAACATGTGTGACCCATACAAATGACATATAACATGCATGTTATATATCATACAAATGCAGACACGTTAGGCTATATATCCACATTAGCTTTAAAACTCTAACATTTGAGGCTAGAGTGAGAGCACAGCGGGTTGGGCATTTGCCTTGAATGTGGCCGACCTGGGTTCAATTCCCAGCATCCCATACGGTCTGCCAAGTACCACCAGGAGTAATTCCTGAGTGCACGAGTCAGGAGTAACCCCTGTGCAACACCGGGTGTGACCCAAAAAGGAAAAAAACCCTCTAATACATACCAAAGTAATTCTCAGGAATCCATAGTCCAGCTTCAACAAAAGCTGCTCAAGAGAAAAGCACTTGCAGAGTAAAAGGAGGCAAAGTGGGATCGAATAACCCCGAGGACCTGATCAGTAGAGCTGAGGTCTGGGGGTGCAGGTGGGTCAGGGGAGGCAAAGGGGACCTTGGAGAAAGGTGGAAAAGTCCAGCACTCTGGTGGTGGGCGGGCTATAGCAGCACTGCATGAAATAACCATAGGAGTCCATTTAAGAAATCATAAAAAATATATAAAAATCAGTATGAGGCCGTACCTTAAAAACAACAACCATTGGGGGGGGGGAGGTATGCTGTCGTTCTTGGTGGTGGAATATGTGCACTGGTGAAGGGATGGCTGTTCGAGCATTGTATAACTGAGACTTAAGCCTGAAAGCTTTGTAACTTTCCACATGGCGATTCAATAAAACAAAACAAAACAAAACAACAACCACCATCATGACAAAGATCAGCCGCTCAAGGCCAACCCACATGGTCTGCCCCCACACCATTTCGGTCCAGTTCACACCCCATCACTCCGTCTTGCACTGGGGCTTGGGTGTGTGGTGGCAGTGTGGGTGGCCCTGGATGTGTGTGTGAGTGCCCTGAGGAGTGGGCATTCTCAGGGCTGCCCAGGTTCCACCATCACCATGGGTCGGTGTAATGCACCCCCGCAGTGCCAGGCTTCTCAAACACATCTCTGCCCTCGCCCCAGGCTCTGCCCCATGGGGCCATCTTGGCCACATCACTAGCTCCGCTCCCTCCGTGCAGCCCACAGGCCTGGCCTCACCTGCTCAGATCACTCTGAAGAGCCTGTGCCACCCCCGCCGAGCATGCCGTCCTGCCCAGGAAGGGCAGGGGGCGGGGAGAGTATGTTGCTGCTGTGCTCGCAGGCATTTCTCCTTGCTCCCCCACCCCCAACCCCCCCAGCATCCTTCTTCCCCTCAGCTTTAGTCGCCCTCCTCTTCCGCACTCAGAGTTGGGGACCAGCCCCAGACACCTCTGTTCACAGCCACTAACCCCACTCTCTGCCTCCTCAACTGCCATCTCCGAGTGACGAGAACCCAAGCCCCAAGCCTGGGACTTTTCCGTCTTCCTGAGCCCCACACTCGGCCACCTATGAGGTGATGGCTGGCCTGGGAGCCTCCTCCAAGGCGAGCACTATTCATGAGTCACCCCACACCCTCAGAGAGGGTAGGCAGAGTGGGAACGGAGAACTGGCCAGGGCCCAAGGCGCCAGGACACGGATGCTGCTTGGCTCTTGGATCCACTGCCCTCCTTCTGGGCTCCCAGCCCCCACCCTGCCCCCCAACTCCCTCTGCTGCATGCACCCACCACCAGGTACTGCCTGGTCTCTTCCAGGTCCTCCTGGGGTCACCCTGGTCCCACCCTCCCGCCCCGCTGCTCCTACGTAAGGTCACTTACCCCAGTCTGTGCTTAGACGTCACCCCCGCGCGTGAAAGCTCTGCTCTACTCTGTGCTCACAGCTGCTGGGGGTGGGGGGGGGGGAAAGGCAAGCAAAGGAGAGGCAGGACTGGGTGCGTGAGGCCCTTCGCCCCTCCGCCCCCACCCGAGGACAATCAGGGGCCTCAGAAAACTGAGCAGTTCTACTTGACCCCAGAGTTCTCCCTGAGCCTCCAAAACTACAATTTGCAGATGCCCAGAGGAGTGGAGCGTGGGGAGCCTTGTTCTGTAGGAGGCTGTGGAAGGCAGCCAAAGCACGGGGGACGGGGGGGGGCAGGATTTCTCGGGAGCAGAGGACAGACGAGTCCCTGAACCAGAGCTAGGATGGGGAGGGGAGGCTGGGGTGTTCCCTGCAATGGCCAGCTCAGGGGAGTGGGCCTCCCCCTGATCGCGTCTTCAGAGTTCTGGGTTCAGCATGGAAACTGCTATAGTGCTGGGTCCTAGGGACCAAATGACGATTTAAAAAATAATGATTTGGGGCATTGGAGGGATAGTACCTCCATGCAGGCAGCCCTGGTCAGATCCCCAACACCACATATGGGCTCCTGAGTACCACCGGGAGCGAGCACTGCAGGGGGTGGTCCAAACTCTCTCCCCGCAGGCAATATGAACTTGGGCCAGAGAGAGCTCAAAGGGGGGAGCACGTGCTTTGCACACAGAAGGCCCGGGGTTGGTCTCCGGCACCACCTGGTCCCACAGCTCGGAGCCAGGATAAACCCCCAGCACCATCAGGTGTGCCCCCCCAACCAAATAAATAAATTTAAAAAAACATTAACTTAACAACAATCTCGCCAGCACCCAACCCTGTGCACAGAGGACAAAGCTTGCCAGGCTCCTCACACGGCTCCTGCCTAGAGGCACGTTTTCCCATTTTACAGGGAAAAAGTAGCTCAGAGAGTGTCACCCATACTCAGGAGCGGAGCGCGCATAAGGCCAGCTGGATGGACTCCATGTCCAGCTCTCAGGAATGTTCTGTGCTGGGTCTCCACGAGGGGAGCTTTATATAGCATGAGGGACAGTGCTGGGGACTCGGGGTGGGGAGGAAGAGGCCAGAATTCAGCACAGAAACTACATCTCAGAGGTGAGGGGGGAATCTCTGTGCCCGAACCTGCAGCTCCTTAGTGTGCACACACACAGACACACAGACACAGACACACACACACACACACACACACACACGTGCATGAGCGTGGCAGCTGCCCTGCAGGGAGCCCAGTCCCCTGCTCCTCTGCCCTCTGGTCACTCCCTAATGTTTTGGAAAGTTCATCCTCTTTCCACTGACCTCACCCAACCATTGAAACAAGAGTGGTATTCTGCTTTGGAGTGCTTTGCTTTCCTTTTTCCTTTGGAAAGGGCTTTCTGACTCGCATCTTTGTCCCTAGAGCTCTAGAACCAGAGTGACCCTCAGAACAGCCCTAGGAAAAACCAACTGGCCTGCAGAAATGTTGCTTCTACAGCTGCTCACGTACTTGGTTACCCTGTCAACTGCCCCCCTCTTCAGTCCTCCCTCAAAGCCAGAGGCTCTCAGAGCACTGAAGCCAAGAGGACACTGCACATATCTTCAAGCCCACCAGCACTTCTGCTCAGCAGGGAAGTTTCAACCCAAATCTGATCACATCTGCATTTCACAATTCCATCAATTCTGGAAGAAACCTGTCAGCTCACAAACTGCCCTCCAACCTATCCTAGCCTCAAATTGGAAAATTCAATTCAAGAAATGGGTTGGGAACTTACACGGTAACTTTCCCAAAGAAGATATGAACAACGGAAGGTGCTTGGCATTACGAATCATCAGGGAAATGCAAATCAAAACCACAATGCTACGAGACACCTCACACGTTAGAATGACTGTTATCAGAGTGGAGAGATAACACAGGCCGGCAAGGATGAGCACAGTTGGGGGAACTGTGTGTTGGTTTAGCACTATTATTTTAATTTTAAACAAATTAGAAGCAGGGGAGCAATATTACAGTGAGTTCCTTGCCTTGCACATGGTCAAACTGGGTTCGATCCCTGGGACCCCATATGGTCCCCTGAGCACTCTCCTAAGCATAGAGCCAGAAAGAAGTCCGAAGCACTGCTGGCTGTGGTCCCCACACAAGAACATTAAAAAATAATTAGAAGCAGAAAAACTAAATAATCCAGTAATTCCATTCCTGGGTCTTTCTTTATCTAAAAGAAATATAAACATTACTTCAATAGGGCCTCCCCCGCCCCCTACCCTCTGGGCTCAGATCAGCAAGATTTATAAAAGGCAAGATATGGAAACAACCGAAGTGTCCCCCAGTAGATGTAGGGATAAAGAAACGGCCACTGGATGACAACGGAGCCACAAAAAAGGAAACCCTGACATTTGTGATGCTAGGGGTGATCTCTGGGGGAATTGTGCTCTCTGAAAGAAGTCAGGTAGAGAAAGAGAGATCCTGTGCAACTGAACTTATGTGTGGAATCTGAAAATATGAAACAATAACAACAACAAAATCTCACAGGAAAGAATTGGACATGTGGTTATGGGCAGGGGGTGGTGGTGAAGGCAGTCCATGTGGTACAGGTGTCTAGTCCCCAGGTAAACAGCACTAGCTGTGTGCAACATGAGTCAACCTAGCTCTAGGGCTTATTTCAAAATGAAGAGAGCAATTTCTCCAAGTTCTGATCACAAGAAAATCAGCTTTTCCTTTTCTTGCTATACCTCTATAAAACGGCGGGTGTTAACTAAGCTTTAGTTTATAATAATATCTAAGCTCATTATGCACTATACAATTATATAGTGTATGCCTTTCGCGAATAAATAAAACTGGAGAAGTGAAGTGTGAAGACAAGTAGCAATGTAGCAAGTAGCAAATAAAAATTTCAGAAGAGTTTACCCAAAGAGAAAAGACCTTTGTCCCAACTCTTGGGAGGTAATCTCTAAAATCCTGAGAGAGGATTTCTCTGGTCTTTGTTGAAAGCTCCTGGAGGTAACTCCTATACTTTAGGATTACACAAGAATTGAAGCATCTTTGTTATTCAGAGCAGGCCACCCATTCATCTGAAGAGACCATGGGGACTGACAGCCATTCTCTGTGGAGCTGGCCTGTTCTTTTGTTTGTTTGTTTTTTGTTTCGGACCACATCCTGTGATGCTCAGGGGCTACTCCTGCCTCTACTTCAGTTTGAATTCATCAGGAATTACTGCTGACGGTTTCTAGGGACCATATGGGATGCCAGGGATTGAACCCATGTATAAAGCAAATGCCCTACTATCTCTCTGGCTCCAAAGTTGCTTCTTTGTTTACAATGTGTCCCTTCACAAGTCTGTCCACTGTGTGTCATTGAACCTGAGGGGACAGACAGCAGGAACTCTCTTTTTTTCCCCCCAAGTTTCTTAAAGTTTTTCTTTTTCTTTTTTTTTTTTTAACAATAATGACATTCTACAAAACATCAGACTACCAAAAAGGACCGTGTCTTGGAGTCTGTGTTCACATTGTCCTGCAGGAGGACAGGTTGTGAGGGTGGCCCCAGGACCCCCGGGTTAGCGGCTGACATCTGAGGGAGGGCAGTCTGGGGGAGGCTGTACCTCTAACCTGTGACATTTGGCCATCAACAACAAGGTTGGCAAACTTGGCCTCAGTGCAAAAGGAAGAGTCCGACAGTCTAAAAACCTTCTGGTACAATATGAAATCCCCTACTCCGTGGCATGTACAGCACAGTAAAAAGCATCCCGAACAAAGCAACAACCTTGGCCATGCCCTTTCTCCGAGATCTGCTGGAGGAAGGTCAGAAGCTAAGAGAAACAGAACAAAGAGGCTCGGGGAGGAAGAGGCCACAGTGTGCAGGGCATGGCAGGATTGTGCTGCACCTGAGTGACGGGGGGTCAGGACATCACCAGGACGCTGGAAATCAGACTCAGGCAGCAGGGCAGTGGCGTGATAATATAGAGACAAGTGATTTGTCAGTCAGTAACAGTTGGATTCTACCCTCTCAGTTATGTATCTGTGTTATGAGTTTGTGTGTGTGTGTGTGTGTGTGTGTGTGTGTGTGGCCTGGCCTGGAAACCAGCAGCTTGCCCATAAACAGCATATAATTTCCCGCCGAGCTATGTCCCCAGCCCTGGGGATGTTTTGAAGTTCCATTTAAAGAGTGGTTATTCCTAAAACACACACACACACACACACACACACACACACACACACACACACACACAGTGTCTGCTAGAGACTTCCTTTTTTTTTTTGCTTTTTGAGTCACACTCGGCAATGCACAGGGGTCACTCCTGGCTCTGCACTCAGGAATTACCCCTGGCGGTGCTCAGAGGACCATATGGGATGCTGGGAATCGAACCCGGGTCAGCTGCGTGCAAGGCAAACGCCCTACCCGCTGTGCTATCACTCCAGCCCCGAGACTTCCTTCTTGTTAAAGACCTTGTAGAACTGTGATGACCCAACTTGGATCCCAGTTGAGACTCAATCTGTCAATTCCCAAATCCTGAAAGAACGGCACGCCTGCATGCTAGGACAAGACGATGTTGGTGCCCGTTAGTTTCCTTCCATCTAGAGAAAGAATCCAAGATCAGTTTTTTCATGGAAGGCGTTTCCAAGATGCCACCTGTCACTGGAAGAAGCCAAGCTGAAATACTATTGAAGAGAAACTTCTTAATATTACTCTTTCCCCAAGAGGACCGCACTAAAACTAATTCTCTTCTCTGCAAAGCAAAAACGCCAGCAGCAACCCCAAGCTGATAAGATTAATCTAAAGAACAAATTATGGTGTAATTTCCTATGATGCTACTTTGTAGTTGATTTTTTAAAATGGTTTCATTTTCCTCTTGGTTTTTATTTCAAAGGAACATCTTACCTGTTTTCTAATGGGGCTTTTTTTCTTTTCTAATGGGAGCTGTGATTGGCCCCCAAAGATCGAAAACTTGGTTTTTTCCAATGTAAATGAATTTTCCCTTATTTCAGCAATTTCAAAATCTATATATAGAGATATCTGTGTCAGAGTGCATTGTTGGTTCCCCCGAGTAAACTAATTGTCTTATACTACCAGTGAAAAATAGAGCTGTATTGATGGGTCTCGCCTCCCAACTGATGGCCACTCTGCTCTGCTTACTAGCATGTACCAGCAACATGGCCCATGTACACAGAAAGACTATTGTCCTGCGAGAGGTCATCAGAACGCTGAACACTCTCACAGAAAGAAAGGTGAGTGAGCTATCTGGCACTATCTCTCCAGATGATGATGCCGCCGGCAGTTCTTAGACTACCACGGCTTCTAGGGATGATGCTAGTTGGAGGCCTATTGGCAGCACGGGGGAGCAAAGAGAACACTCTGCCTTGGCATCGCCCCCTCCCCCCATTGAGGAACTGCAGGGAATGAGGGAATGAGGGCTGCTCAGCAAGGCTCACTTGGTAGAGTCGGTACTAATTCTGTCTTTTGCTCTCTCCGCCCTTCCTGGGTCAAGGATGCCTGTCTGGAGCTGACCGTAGCAGATGTCTTCGCTGCCCCAAAGGTAAGACTGTCCCGCGCTTGCTTTGGCATCTGGGCGATTTTGGAGAGGAAAGCCAGCCACAACGATTTGAATCAGAGACATTTGCAAGGGCTGGAGCACATGCTTTGTATGTAGGAGCCCTGGGTTCCATCTCCAGTACCACATAGTCCCCCAGCACAGCCAGAGGAACCCCTCTCTAGCACTGCTGGGTGTGGGCCACCTCCCCCACTCCAAAAAAAGAAATGAACTCTTGTAATGGAAAGTAAGCAGGCCCAAATTAAATATAAGGTATTGGATGTTTCCAAACACTGAAGATCCTGGTCTTTATACTAAAAAACGTCCTGGTGTTTCTGGTTTCATTTGAGAAAGAAGATACGTGAGAGAAAGCTTGGGTTTTAACATCCGAACTTAGATCCTTGTCAAGGAAGAGCTCTTTCGCATTTTACCCAGCCTCCCATGTAGCGCCTGTGATACAAAAGGCACTCGATAAATGTCTTATGAAAAAGAAAATTTATCTGGCCCATAGTTTCTTAAAAACCAAATACTCTCACAGAACCAGATATTGAGATTACAGGTTGAGAGCGCTTTCATTTTGTCTAAGAGACTTCCTATGGCAACAGAAAAGGTATGAATTACCAGAGCCCCCTTCTACCACCTGATCATCCACTAGCACCAGACTGGCTGTCCAGAGCCGATCAGATCAGTTTGCTCTGTCCTGCCAACTCCCTTCCAACCTGGTCTGGAACTGTCCTTTGGGACGGGTTTCCACCTCTCCCTGCTTCTGGCAGCTCAGCCATCTTGCTTTCGGCCTCCGGTGCTGGCTCATTTCCCCACCCCCTTATCTGTAGTGGGAGGAGATAGATTTGACAGCTGATAGTGTGTTTTCTCTGACAAACACATGACTACAGCCATATCAATAGCTTTGTGCATATCAGTTCCTGTTTTCATGGAAACACACAACTGAGAATGAAAACACCCAAAGCTTCAATTAAACCAGTGGTCTCCTAACTACCTGCTTTCCATGTGTATGAGAGGGGGTAACCGGGCCAGTGCAAAGTGCAGTGGGGTGGCAGGGCCATGCCTAGCATCCAGACCATAGAAGGAGCTTATTCTCTTCAGGCATTTACCTGGTCTGATTTCACTTAAGATTCTTTTAGCTGGTGGATATAGCTTAGTGGTAGAACAATTGCACTGCATGTGTGTGGCCCTGGGTTCAATCCCCATGACCACAAGAAAAAAAAGTAAAAAATATTATTTTAGAAGTCACAGGTGGGCGGGAGCAATAGTACAGCGGGGAGGACGTTTTCCTTGCATGCCGACCCTGATTTGATCCCCAGCATCCCATATGGTCCTCTGAGCACTGTCAGGAGTAATTCCTGAGTGCAGAGCCAGGAGTAACCCCTGAATATCACAGGGTGTGACCCAAAGGCAAAAAAAAAGTCATAGGTATGGAATATTTGTACTATTATTTATAATTGTATAAATATGCTATGTATAACTATATATTATTATTTAAATTACAATTTATATAATATTTTAGAATTCTGCCCTTCAAAGTCTCATTATATACCAGTTTCAGAGTCTCATTCTATACCAGTCTATCAGTAGGTTGGTAGGGATTAGAAAAGATTTATGTAATACCATATAGCATATTAATATTCTGTTCCTATAAATACCAGTCAAAGGTCCACTGGGTTCTAAGAAACAAGGCCCAGTGGGTTCTCTAGAGGAGGTTACATGCTGGGAGGGTGCCTGAAAAAAGTGCTGAAGGTCTGAATGGAGACGCCTGTGATAGCAGCCCCAGTTCTGACATGAACTAGCTGTGAGGCCTTTGTCAAGCACGCCTCTTTGTGCCTCAGTTTCTACAACTGAAGATCACTGTATCACTGTATCACTGTCATCCCCTTGTTCATTGATTTGCTCGAGCGGGCACCAGTAACATCTCCATTCATCCTAGCCCTGAGATTTTAGCAGCCTCTCTTTACTCGTCCTTCCCAATGGTGCCGCATTGGAGGCTCTTTCAGGGTCTCATCATTTTTACTGTTTTTGGCATATAGAATGCACCACGGAGAGCTTGCCAGGCTCTGACATGTGGGCAGTATACTCTCGGTAGCTTGCCGGGTTCTCCAAGAGGGAGAACTAGCTTGCCGGGTTCTCCAAGAGGGAGAACTAGACAATAAGAGGTCCTGCAGCCGCAAATGTGGCCGCACACTTCCAGGAGCTTTGTTCTATAGTCTCTGGATCTTGGCTGTTGATGGGATTACATGGCGACAGGGGCAGTTTGTGGGTGTGACTGCCTAGCTACTGGAAAAAGGGGGATCTGGGTGGAAGAGGCCCAGTCAGATCTGAGCAGGCTTGGAGATCTCAGCCCTGAGTTCCGCACACCTAGGTTCCTTCATGAGTGAGGCTTGTCTGAGTGTGTGGGGAGTGGCCTTGAGCATGGCTGTGGCTGGGTTCCAGAGGTCTTCGGCTACCGGACTCTGCTCAGGAACGGGAAAGGGAACTCAACCTGCCCCCCCTCCAAGGCCACCCCCCCCCCACCGGTGAAAATACGGAAGTTATTTTGAAAGTTGGCTGAAATCCAACTCTTAGTGGAAAGTATTATGGCAAAATGATACAACTCTTGATTAAGGGAGGGAAAAAGCTGATTGCAGAATAATTCTAAGAAAAAGGGGCCAGTGGTTAGAAATGATCAAATCCTCCATGACTCCGAGCTCAGGCTGTGACCCCACTCTTACCCATGTCACATGCACTTCCTTCCACTGCTTCTACTTCTCCCAGTATCACTTACTTATCTGTTAAGATAATTTAGGATAAGGAAAAGTTGTTAATTTTCAAAACCCACACAGGTAAAAGCATGGGGTGGAAAGTTACTTATCTGTGTTAGAAGAGAAGTGACGTTTCTTCCCCAAATCCAGGCAACTTTGCCTCTTTTGAGGAGTAAGAATTTCAGTACCTAAAGGTTGGGGTGTATCCTGCCTCTGGTAGTTCCTGAAGACAATGTGCAGAAGCACACTGGACTTCAGAGGCCACACCCTTCCCGATGTCCCTGAGAGAAAGGGCACCGTGGGCAGTCAGAAGGGGGAGTTTGCTAATCAGGGGCCAAAAGGCCCACCTGTGTGAGCTCCCAGGCTCCCAGGGGTTCACAGGTCACAGGTAAAGATCGCACAAATGCGGGTACTTGACACAAACTAAGGGGATCAACTGGTAGGATGGAGGGGGTGGCGCACAGGAAGGAAACGAGGTTGGAAGAGAGCCACAGTGAGAAAAGAGAAACACTGAGCTAACTTCCCAGAAGGTTCTTTGCTTACCAACTTAAATCTATTTTTTTTCAATTGAAAGAATCATCACCAAGTGAAAATGAAGGGTTTTCTAAGTGTCTAGCACTGAACACATGTAGCAGAAGTGGGGATGACAAATGCAACACCAATAGGCATGTTTGTTTGTTTAGTCATCCTAAATGAAGCCACTTAAGAACCAGAATCTGGCAGTCACTGTCATTGAATAGCCTCCCCTGGCACTCTGTTGCCCCTCTGGGCCCACTGGGGGCTGGCATCATTTATACAAAACAAGTTTTAGTATAAAGAGACCAAGACCTTCCATTTTTAGAGGACTATTCATACAAAATAAATTATTTAGGTCCTGCGTTGGTGGCAGACTTTGGGGATGGCGGTGGACACATTCAAAATATGGTAGTGACAAGATGTAATGGTGGTGGGATTGGTAAATGCATCAGATCATTGTGAACAACTTTATATAAAATTAAATTTAAGGGGCTGGAGCAATAGCATAGCAGGTAGGCACTTGCCCTGCACTCGGTGGACCCGGGTTCAATTCCCAGCATCCCATATGGTCCCCGAGCACCGCCAGGAGTAATTTCTGAGTGCATGATCCAGGAGTAACCCCTGTGCAGTGCCAGGTGTGACCCCCCCAAAAAATTTAAAAAAATTTTTTTTAAAGACCAAGATCATCAATGTTTGGAAACATTTATCACCTCATAGTTCATTTGGGCTGCTTGCTTTCTGTGACAAAAGTTTATTTTCCCTTTCTTTGGGGGGTGGAGTGGGGCGAGCAGCTCAGGCCCTATTTTGCCTCTTTTTTGTTTCTGCCAGGCTGCTAAGGGTGTACCCCAGCCCCGCCCCCTGGCTCTTCGGAACATGCTCAGTAGCAAAGCCTGCGCCAGCAGATGGGAGCAGAGCTGCAAGCCTGAGGGGCACAGTGCTGCCCCGAGTCACCAGAATGAAACCAAAGCCTTTAGAATTTGCTCCAAACTTTTTCCAATTCCAATTTTATCCAACTTATCCTTAGAGAGTCCTTTGAAAACTTATCTTTAGAGGGTATTTTTCAATTTTACATAGCATTACCCTCACAACTAGTCATAATCCATCAGGAACCTAATTCAACAGGCCACGAGTCAGGCTCCAGCGCACGGCCTGGTGGAAGATCGAGGATGAACAGAGCGTTCCCTGTCCAGATGGCCCGACTCAGCCTGAGCCCACTCTCCTGGCTCTGCGCCTCCATTCTCCAGAGGGAGGCCATAGGAGACCCCGAGCCCCATGCAGGTGGAGGCTCAGTCCCTCTCCCAGGTTCCCAGCAAAAGTGGTTTCTCTACTGGCACATACCTGAGTCAAAGGCTCCGTCATTCTCTAGACAGTCAGATGGCCAGACCCAGGTCACGGCCACCCAGTTTCAAGGCAGTTCTGGATCCGCGCCTGTGAGCCCAAATGACCCTTCCAGAAACTGTGTCCAAGGCATCATTCCCTGAAACTTCCCTTGATCCGCCCTCTCCTGATCCCCGACACCTCCACCCACCCCTGCACCCCACAGACCCACTGCTGGGCACCCAGCCCAGACCCACTCACCTCCTCTGGGCTTAGGAAGGCCTTCCTTCACCTGAGTTGTCTCCAGGGGCTCTAAATACCAAGTGCTGCCTGAAGCAGCCCTGCCCGGGACAAGAGGAAGTAGAATTCCCAGGGATACCTGGGCTGTAGAACCTTACAAGAATGAGAGAGTGATAATAGAATGTGGGCACCTTCCACCAAAAGCAACAACTTGGCTAGGGTGAAAAACAAAAACAGCAAACAGGCATGTGCTGTGCAGCGGAGTGACTCTGTCATGTCACCGCACCCTCCCAGGGAAGGGAAACCGCGAGGAGGCGGCTGCAATTTCAGGGCCTTCAGGAGGAGTCACTGACAGACGTTCGGGGCTGTAGCCAGCCTCCTTCTCTACCATGGCACGAATACCTGATGGGTTTCCGTACTTGCACACTTCCCTGAGACAGTATGGGCTTCTTTCACTTGCCTGCCTAGAAAGACAAAATCAGAAGAACTCTCTCTGCTGTGTCCAAAAGAAAGTTAATGCATGGATATCTGTGGCATTTCTCTTTCCAGAATACAACCAGGACGGAACTCTTCTGCAGGGCCGCTACGGTGCTCCGGCAGTTCTATAAGGATCACAAATGTCTATATCGCTTCCTGAGGGGGCTCGACAAGAACCTCAGCAGCCTGGCCAACATGGTGAGCTGAGTTCAACGGACAGATTGGTTTGTGGTGGCTGGTAGCAGCTTCACTCCTAAGCACTCCTCTGAGTCATGATGTCCATTAGCTCCCGAAACAAATTTTTTGCTGAGGCTCTGAGAGTGGCGGGTACTGTCCTGAGCCCAGGGATCTAGGATGAAGGCAAAGCTCTCACAGAATGTCCTAGCAGGGGCAAACGTGTCATGTGATGCTCAGGAGTGGCAGTGCTTCACGGAAGAAGGAACATGGGTGTCACTGAGGGAGGGGACTGACTTAATAGCAAGAATTTGAATTAAGTGAAGGTATAAACATATGAGTGACTGGAAAAAATAAAAGTACAGGAAGAAGGAATGGGAATGGCAGCGTGGCTGCATCAGAATAAGCAAGGTGAGCAGGTCACACAGGGCCTTTGGATTATCTCCTTGCCAGTGCCGAGGACTGAATGAGGGCTCCATATAGGTTGGGCATACGACTCACTACCACTAAGCCTTAGTTGTGAGGTGCAGGCCCTTTGGATTCTGCCCCAATCATGGTGGGAAACAGAACAGGGTTTTGAGTAGGCTGGAGATGACAATCTGACATATGATTGGCAAGGCTCACTCTGATGCACCATAGACTCGATGGTGTGTAGGCACAAAAGATGGTCTACTGGTCATCGCTAAGAACAGAGGCAGATGGGGTGAGAGTGGGGGAGAGTGAAGGTGACAAACTTCTTAGTCTCTAGCCTGGGTCCCTGAGGGAGAGCTGATAAATCTGGAAGATGGTAGGGCTGGGAATGAGGAGGCAAAGAGGTGGGGCAGATGCGAATTAACAAAATAACCGTTGGTTTTGTAAGTCAGGAGATGCCTGACTGGATGGCCAAGTGGACATGTTGGGAAGATTGCTGGGAAAGGCTGACACTTAGGGAGTTAAAAATGTTGCTATAAAATAGGGGCTGGATGATAGCATAGTGGGTAGGGCATTTGCCTTGGATGCGGCTGACCGGGTTCGATTCCCAGAAACCCATATGGTCTCCCGAGCACCACCAGGAGTAATTCCTGAGTGCAGAGCCAGAAGTAACCCCTGAGTATAGCCGGGTGTGACCCAAAAAGCCAAAAAGAAAAAAAAAACCTTTGCTATAAAATGAAGAGTCCTGGGGCTGGAGTGATGGCATAGCGGGTAGGGCGTTTGCCTTGCATGCGGCCGACCGGGTTCGATTCCCAGCATCCCATATGGTCCCCTGAGCACCGCCAGGAATAATTCCTGAGTGCAGAGCCAGGAGTAACCACTGTGCATCGCCGGGTGTGACCCAAAAAAGAAAAAAAAAAAAGAAGAGTCCTCAGAAGGATTTAGAAATCACAGATCTGAATGACACAGAGAAAAAGAGTCAAGAGCCAGGCCCAGCCATGCTCTAGCCTGTGGAGGTCAGAAAGAGAAGGGTCGGGCAAACAAGATGCCCAAAGAGCCGGTGGAGGAGGAAGATGCCAGAGTGATGCCTTCGAAGGCAAACAAAGGCAAGGCAGAGCGTGACTGTGTCTCACACAGTGAACGGCCAGGTCAGATGGAGACTGAGCCAGGTCACTGATCCACAGAGAATAAAGGCAGGGAAGAGGAAGAGGAAGGAGGGAAAGAGAAGGAATAGAAAAGTCTTCGGAGTAACTCTGGGTACAGAGGAATGAACAATGTAGATGAAGGACAGGGATGGGGTGAGCGAAGCATCTTCTCTGGGAGGGGAGCCACGGTGGCACTCCAGGGCCACACCCAGCAGTGCTGGAGCTGGGGCACCAACAGTCTTGGACATACAAGACATGTGCTCTACTGCTTGAGCCACAGCCCCAGTCCCAAGCTTCTCTCTCCCCTCCCTCCCCCACTATCAGGTTATATACCAGTAAGATGGTTCTGTAGAGAAGAGAGAAGTAATCACGCAGGAGTGAGGAAAAGCCAAGAGCAGACGTTACTAAGGCCAAGTAGAGGTGCCAGAGACCTTCATTGGGTCCCTGGGTCAGCCTCCTCACTCAGAACATGCAGCTGACACAGTGCTCATTCTCTTTTTCTCTGAGGAGGGGTGATGCCTCCCAAGCAGTACTCAGGGGGCATGGGGGCCACTCCCAGTGGTCAGTGCTAGGGTTGGGAATGAGACACTGCTCAGGCCCTGTAGTGCCAGGGACTGCCTGAGTGCTCAGCGGCCTCTAGGGACACACTCCATGATCTTGGTCGGCCATGTAGTACAGGGTCTCAAACTAGGGCTGGACATGTGCAAGGCATGCTCCTCACCCCTGAACCATCTTCCTGGCCCTCAATCGCACCTTTAATCCTAATGAACTCTGAACCACTGCCCTGCTTTACAAAGGAAAAGACTGGAAACAACTTATCAATGAAGTTGTCCATCCGAAGCAATAAAATTAATAAGTTGGTTAGAGCTGAGATTCAAACCCAAACATGGCCTATGGTAGATACCCAGAATCCTCTACTCTCAACATGCCACCAAGCAGTGGTGTTGTTGGCTAATGGGCAGGAAGACAAGTGGAGGAAGCTGTCTGAGTGGTTGAGGACAGAACTGAGTCTTCATACCACAGCCCTGAGCAGCAACAATCTGTCCACAGATCTCCAGAGCCTGCAGCTGGGGCACTGGCCACTGCTGTGAAATGTTAAGCACTGACAAGGGGTTAATCCTGCAGGATGCAGGCAGGGGCAGTTTCCCCAACAGACTAGCCTGGAGGCACCCGTCTGCGCTTTGCTCAGGCGGCAAGGGCTAGAGTGGGCAGGACTCACTGATGGTGCAATGACAGTGGGAGCTAATGAAGTATTTCTATTGCAGACCCATTGTCCCGTGACAGAAGACAGGAAGAGTACACTCAAAAGCCTCTTGGAAAGGCTGAATACCATCACGAAAGAGAAATACTTCCATTCTTCAAGTTGAATATTATAATTTATGTTTCTAATAGAGTTTATTTTTTTAATATTTATATATTTATAAATAAAGTATGTGTAGAAGCTGCCCGTGTGACATTACTTTGATGGGACTGGCTATCTGTACATGACATGTGAAAATTATGGCTTGCCACTTTTGAAACAAACTGAGAGACTAACTGGCATGGGAGTGAAAAAACTAAGTAACCACTCATTGAGGATTTTGCTCTGTGAGGAGAGAGTCATATTGTATGAAATGACACAAAGATGCACAATGGGGCAGGCGAGACAGTACGGGGACAAAATGCCCACCTTGCACGCAGGTAACCCTGAATCGGTGCCCAGCACGGCTGGGAGTGCTCCCACAGCACAAAGCCAAGAGAAACCCTGAGCAAGTTCTGAGCACTGCTGACGTGTTTCCAAACAACACTCCCCACAAAAGAGTGCAAGATGCAAATGTAAGAGATTTGCAGATGGGCTCAAGGGCCAGACATACTACCAAGTAATTCTGAATTGAAAAGGTGTGAACCTGATACTTACAACATAATTTCATTGGCACACAGGCTATTATAGTTGAGTTGAAAGAGGAGGGAAAAAAATCACTGTATTGAGATAAACAAATGGGACTATATAAAACTAAGAAGCTTCTGCACCGCAAAAAAATACAGTGACCAGAATACAAAGACAATCTACAGAATGGGAAAGGATATTCACCCAGCATCCATCAGATAAGGGGTTAATATCAAGGTTATACAAGGCACTGGTTGAACTCTACAAGAAGAAAACATCCAACCCCATCAGAAAATGGGGCGAAGAAATGAACAGAAACTTTCTCAAGGAAGAGATATGAATGGCCAAAAGGCACATAAAAAAATGCTCTTCATCACTAATCATTAGGGAGATGCAGATCAAAACAACTATGAGATACCACCTCATACCACAGAGACTGGCACACATCCAAAAGAATAAAAGCAACCGCTGTTGGCATGGACATGGGAAGAAAGGAACCCTTCTACGCTGCTGGTGGGGATGCCAACTAGTTCAGCCCTTTTGGAAAACAATATGGACTCTTCTCAAAAAATTAGAAGTTGAGCTCCCATTTGACCCAGCAATACCATTGCTGGGAATATATCCCAGAGAAGCAAAAATGTATAGTCGAAATGACATCTGCACTTACACGTTCAATGCATCACTGTTTACAATAACCAGAATCTGGAAAAAACCCGAGTGCCCAAGAACAGATGACTGGTTAAAGAAACTTTGGTACATCTATACAATGGAATACTATGCAGCTGTTAGAAAAGATGAAGTCATGACCTTTGCATATAAGGGGATCATCATGGAAAATATCATGCTAAGTGAAATGAGTCAGAAAGAGACAGACACAGAAAGATTGCGCTCATCTGTGGAATATAAAATAACAAAATAGGAGACTAACATCCAAGAATAGTAGAAATAAGTACCAGGAGGTTTGCTCCATGGTTTGGAAGCCGGCCTCACATGCTGGGGGAAAAGGCAGCTCAGATAGAGAAGGGAACACCAAGTAAAATGTGGTTGGAGGACCCACTCTGGAAGGGAGATGCGTGCTGAAAGTAGACTAGATTGAACACGATGACCACTCAGTACCCCTATTGCAAACCACAACACCCAAAAGGAGAGAGAGAACAAAAGGGAATGCCCTGCCACAGAGGTGGGGTGGGGTGGGGTGATGGGATTGGGGTGGGAGGGATACTGGCTTCATCGGTGGTGGAGAATGGGCACTGGTGGAGGGATGGGTTCTTGAACATTGTATGACGGAAACACAAGTACCAAAATGTGTAAATCTATAACTGTACCCTTACAGTTATAGATTCGCTACTAAAAAAATAAAATAAACAAAAAATAAATAAAATTTATATTATTTCTTGGCTAAAAAAAAATCACTATCACTATATCACTGTCATCCTGTTGTTCGTCGATTTACTTGACCGGCCACCAGTAATCTCTCTATTCCTCCCAGACCTGAGATTTTAGCAGCCTCTCCTTACTCATCTTTCCCAACGACTGGAGACTCTTTCAGGATCAGGGGAGTGAGATCTATCGTTACTGTTTTTAGCATATCGAATACGCCATGGGTAGCTTGCCAGGCTCTGCCTGTGCGGTGGGATACTCTCGGTAGCTTGCTGGGCTCTCCGATATATATATAAAAGACTCTCTAAGATTTGTTGCCTACTGTCTGAACTCCATCAACTATGGTGTGGTAATTATGGGAAACGGGTAGGAAGTGTCTTATAATGTGCCCCAAAAGCGGCCTGGAGCATGGCAGCATTTGGGTAGTGGAGGTAGGTTGTTGGGGCTGGGTCCCTTGGGGCGGGGAGGGTTCTCACCCTCTTCCCTCTGGGGCGCCCTGAGTGAAAACAGCCTGGCATGGAGTTGAGTTGAAAAAGGAGAAAAAACATAATTCAAACATGTATTTTCATTGTTCTTTTGAGAATCTCTCCTTATTATGATTCTTAATTCGTTCATCCAATTATTTTATTTATACATTATTACTGTTTTTTGTGTGCTAGGCAATATAAATTTATTTATTTATTTTTTATTAAGTCACCATGAGATAGAGTTACATAGCTGATCATGGTTTGGTTTCAGTCATATAGTTTTCCAACACCCACTCCTCCACCAGTATTCACAGTAGCCAGAATAAGTGCCCAAGAACAGATCACTGGTTTAAGAAACTATGGTACACCTACACAATGGAATACTGTGCAGCTGTTATGAAACAGGAAAAAAATGAAGTTATGAAAATTGCTTATAAGTGGATAGGCATAGAGAATATCACGCTGAGTGAAATGAGTCAGAGGGAGAGACAGACATAGAATGATTGGACTCATTTGTGGTATATAAAAAAAATACATATATATGAGACCAATACCCAAGGACAGTAGAAACAAGGGCTAGGAGGATTGGTCCACGGTTGGAAGCCTGTCTCCCTTCTCTATCCCAACTGTGTTCTCTTTCCTAACAGAGAAGGCAGTTGGGATAAAGAAGGACCCACTGTGACAATGATAGCTAGAAATGATCACGTTGGAATTTGTTATATTTTAACACTTTCATTTATCATCAGATGATTGCTTCTGTCACATATTTCCTTTTTTGTTTTTGTTTTTGTCTTGGGACCACACCTAGTAAGTTCAGGGCTTACTCTTCACTCTGTACTCAGACATCACTCCTGGAAGTGCTCAGAAAAACATATGTGATGCTAGTGTTTGAACCTGGGTCAGCAACATGTCAGGAAAATGCCTTACCTGCTATACTATTTCTCCAGCCATCTGCTACTTTTATTTTTTTTGCCTTTTGGGTCACACCCAGTGATGCACAGGAGTTATTCCTGGTTCATGCACTCGGGAATTACTCCTGGCAATGCTTGGGGGACCATACGGGATGCTGGGAATTGAACCTGGTCGGCTGCGTGCAAAGCAAACACCCTACCCACTGTGCTATCACTCTAGCCCCAATCTGCTACATTTTTAAAAAATTGATTTTTATTAAAAGCACTGTGATTTACAAAGTTGTTCATTGTACAGTTATTTCAAGCATTTAGTGTTCCAACACCACCAGTGTGACCTTCCCTCCACCAATATCCCCAGTTTGCCTCCCAATCCCAACCTGCCCCCTAGGCACAGAACAAAGTTACTTTATATTGCTTATTCCAACAAACCTTTAGGAACTGGAAAATAGAATGATCAGAAAATAAATCAATAAGGGTCAATTAGTGATTACTATCTGATTTTGACCTATGTAAATAAGAAAATTAAAATCATTTAATATAATATAAAAATGTCTATTCTTAGTTACATATATGCATTTTCAACTCTGGAATCTAAAGTATATTACATTGGATTTTATTTTATACTCTTATCTCCTTGTGGTACACGGGCAGAGCCTGGCAAGCTACCTGTGACGTATACGATATGCCAAAAACAGTAACGATAGGTCTCATTCTCCTGACCCTGAAAGAGCCTCCAATTGTTGGGAAAGATGACTAAGGAGAGGCTGCTAAAATCTCAGGGTTGGGAGGAATAGAGACATTACTGGTGGCCGCTCGAGTACATCGACAAACAATGGGATGACAGTGATACAGTGATGCAGTGATAATTCAAATATATGACATCGCTCTGCAATAAACAATATTTTGAGAACTAATAATATATATTCCCTGATTCCCAAGTCTTTGAATCAATCAATATACAAAGTGCAGAAATCTTAGTTATGGTTACCAAAAAGACTAAGTGCTAGCAACCTGACAATAGAAAAGGTATAATTGCAAGTGGCTGAGAGGTAAAAGCAGAAGAAAAGAGCAGGGACAGGACTCTGGGAAGTGGTCAGCCAAGAAATGGACTAAGCAATACAGCAAAACAGACAAGAGTAAGAGATTTAAGTAGTTATTCAAAATCAAAGGGGTAACAGGTAAAAATAATTTTCATTAGAAAGTTGGAAGGAGGGGCTGGAGCGATAGCACAGCAGGTAGGGCATTTGCCTTGCATGCGGCTGACCAGGGTTTGATTCCCAGCATCCCATATGGTCCCCCTAACACTTCCAGGAGTAATTCCTGAGTGCAAGAGCCAGGAGTAACCCCTGAGCATCACTGGCTGTGACCCAAAAAGCAAACAAAAAAAAGTTGGAAGGAGTAGTGAACCCTCTCTTTTCAACAGGGAAATAACACACATCTAAAGTTGATTAATCAAAAAATAGCAAGAGGAGAAAGGATGATTCTGAGTGGTAGGAGAGGGGGTGGGTGTGTTGTGTGGGACTCTGATTTGATACATGTTCAAGTTTTCACAGTCAAGAGGAAGGGAATGACAAACAGCCATAGGAACAGAACTTAAGAGCTGGTCTGGGGAAGCAGACACTGGCGGTGGGTGTGGGGTTGGGACACTGTCTGCATGGAACATCAATAAAAACTGGGAGGAAAAGAAGCTTTCTTAGTAAAAATAGGGGGGAGGGGAATTGTAAGTACCTTTGGATTATGACAGTACTATCCAAAGAACTAAAAACAAATTAAAGTTTGTTTGCTAAGAATGGAATCTGAAATAAAGATAAGTGAAAGAGGGCAAGAGAATACTGACTTTCCACTGAATTCCCCGTGTGTGTGTGTGTGTGTGTGTGTGTGTGTGTGTGTGTGTGTGTGTGTGTGTAATATTGCTGGCTAGAGGCTGGGAGATGAGAGGACAGATAGGATGTTCCGAGATCTGGGTTTCTTGGGGTTAAAACCACTCCAGTCCAGTTTAGGCTCGATCTTTAAGTGTTTTCCCTTGAACACAGCATCTCTCTTGCTTGTGTCTTTTTTGCTTACCTACTTCCACTATGGAGAAGCCTGTGATCTCTCTTCAATGAATTTATACTTTTCTCTTTTTCTCCTCTCACATCTTTCTAAATAAATTTCAATAAAAACTAACTTGCTTCATACACACACACACACACACACACACACACACACACACACAAAGATATAGCTAGACACCAGACCCCATACCAGGCTGTTTCACTCGGGGCACCCCAGAGTTGGGGGGTGGGTGAGACCCCTCCCCGCCCAAGGGGACCGAAAACCTCCAGAACTCAACCACAGCCATGCTCACGGCCACTTTCCACACGCTCAGGCCAAGCCTCACTCACGAGTGAATTTTTTCTTGGACCCAGCGGCCGCATTTGCCACAGCCCAACACTACAAAGGACACACCCTACCCATGCTCCAAGTGTACCGCACCACAGTTGATGGGATTCAAAGTAGGAGGTAACCAGCCTCAAAAGGAAATATTATATTATTTCGGTTCTGCTTTGGGGCAGCGGTTGGGGGACCAGGATGGAAACACCCAAAATATGGTGGTGGGAAGGTGTAATGGTGGTGGGATTGGTGTTTGAATATTAAATGTAATCAAATATTGTGCACTACCTTACAAAATAAGAAGAAAATAGAATAAAAACATCATGTGAATTACAAATTTTAAAAAAAGGAACTGCTCCATTAAAAAATTAAAGGGGCAGGCTAGAAAAATGGTGCAGCAGGTAGGACATTGCCTTGCATGCAGACAACCCAGGTTTTGATCCCCACCTTTTCATATGGTTCCCTGAGTACCTACAGGAGTAATTCCTGAGTGCAGAGCCAGGAGTAACTCCTAAGCATTGCTGGGTGTGGCCCAAAAACAAAATTAAAGAGGAAAAGAGCAAATACAAATGTCAAATCAGAGCCTCACCCATGAGTGAATCTGCAGGAAAAACCCAGGTATGCAGGAATTGAAAACTCCAGGCTCAAAGGAACCGACGACCTTCCTTCCATCTCCCTGTTTTTCCAGTAGCTTGGCAGTCACCCCCACAGGCTGTCACTGGCACCATATACTCTCATTAACAGTCATGATCCAAGAGATTTCTCTTGGAAGAGAGAATAGAATGATATGCCATATCAATGCTGCCAGACCCCACAATGCCAGGCTGTTTTATTTGGGGCAACCTGGAGGAGGGGCCGGTAAGGTCCCTCCCTGCCCTAATGGACCAGCTGACCAGCTCCAGCAGCCAAAAATCTCCAGAACTCAACTGCTGCCATGCTCATGGCCACTCTCCTCACGCTCGAACAAGCCTCACCCATGAGTGAATCAATTTCTGGACTGCGAGGCAGTGAATGCTTACTTTACATCTCATACTTTAAACCACCAATACACCCAGAGCAGCACACCACATTTGATTGGGAAGGCAACCAATTTTAGGGGGTACTTTATTTATACAGATATAGATGTAAGCACACAAGACTCAACCTTCTTTTCCTTCTTTATCTACTTTTTTTTTTATTGAATCAGCATGAGATAGTTACAAACTTTCATGATTACATTTCAGTCACACAATGATTGAGCACCCATCCCTCCACCAGTGCACATTTTCCACCACCAATGCTCCCAGTATCCTTCCCACCACCACCTCCTTCCTCTGTGGCAGGTACTTCTTACTCTACTTTTGGGCATTATGGTTTGCAATATAGATACTAAGAGGCCATCATGTTTGGTCCTTAGTCTACTTTCAGCACACATCTCCCATCCTGAGCAATCCTTCCAGACATCATTGACTTAGTGGTCCCTTCTCCATCCCAGCTGACTTTTCCTCCAAAATGTGAGGCTGGCTTCCAAATCATGGAGTGATCTTCCTGAAGGCTCATCCTTTAACCAACATGTTACTAATCTCTTATAGAAGGGCTTTTTTTGCTGTTGTTTTTTCCCTTCTTGGGTCACACCCGTGATGCTCAGGGGTTACTCCTGGTGGTGCTTGGGGGAGGCCATATGGGATGCTGAGAATCAAATCCAGGTCGGCTGTGTGCAAGGCAAACACCCTACCTGCTGTGCTATCACTCCAGTCCCATTATAGAAGGGCTCAATGTCTCCGGGGTGAAATACAACAATCTTAACATACTTTCCTCTAAGAAACCTTTTTTGTCACTTCTTTTTTTCTTTTTGGGTCACACCTGGCTGTGCACTCAGGAACCACCCCTGGCAGTGCTCAGGGGACCATATGGGATGCTGGGATTCAAACCCGGTTCAGCCAAGTGCAAGCAAACGCCCTACCCGCCGTGCTATCACTCCAGCCCCCTTTTATGTCACATTTTTAATGGATTATTCATAACAAGCAATACAAAATAAATTATTTAAGTTCTGCTTGGGAGGCAGGTTTTGAGGTTCGGGGTGGAAATATGGTGATGGGAAGGTATAATGGTGGTGGGACTGGTATTCAAATATTAAATGTAATTAAATATTGTGAACAACTTTATAAAAATAAAATTAAAAAAAAAACAAATGTCAAATCATTGGAACTTGCCCTTTGAAGACATGGTATCTGTAAGAATATGGATCTAGTAACAGTGAATGAGCATTCTTTTCATCCTCACTAACACAACTAAAAACTAATACTACTAAAATTGTACTAAAACATGTAACATCTTTTTAACCCTTTCCAAATAAGGGAACAAATCAAAAGCCTAAAGTCTCACCCTGACCACAGCCAGTTTCACCCTGCCCACATAAAATACCAGCATGCCAGGGGCAAGAAGACAGTCATGGCGCCTTTGAAGGCCACAGCAAGAAATTTAATTTCCTCTCTTCTTTGATTGAGACTCATTTGCATTCAGTGGCTAATGTGAGCTGTAGTCTGCCACAGGATATGAGCTGTGGGTTCTAGTTTGTGTATGAAGCCAGGATGGTAGAGGAAAGGCTATCAAGAAGATCTAAAACATGCCATGGAAATGGTAATACAGGGCGTGGAGATGGCTCAAAGGCCTGGGGCAAATGCATTGCATACCAGAAGCCCCAAATTCAATTCCTGGCACGGCATGGTCCCGCCAGCACTGTCAGGTGCAGCCCTCCAAAACCAAACTGAACCCCCAAAAAAAGAACAATTGAAGGTTGTAGGCAGCTGTGTCATAAAGCTTCAGTAGTTAGAAATTAACCAACACTTCTATTAACTTGAGATGAACAGGTAATGTAACTTCTGATGTCCCAGGCTTTGGATAAAAACACCCAATGTTTTTATCCCAAAACATCCAATAATAAACTTCTGACATTACTAAAGTAGTGAGAACATGACTTAAGGACAACACACACAATAGCTGCAGGGCAACATCAAAATTAAATGAGAGTCGCCTGTCATTTAAGCCTGTCCATTTAAGAGACCTAGTCCCCATCCTACCCCCACCCCCTGCTGCTTCATGGGACTTGCTTTGGGTCTGTGTGTGAGCCACATGCCACTGAAGGCAGAGACTGAATTCTTCCCTCCCTGCTATCAGCAACTGTCATCCTTTCCTATATACATGCCCTCTAGCTGGCATGAATACTTAATATATTTTTTTAATGAAAGAAAAAAGGTTTTGCACAAAGCTGCAGTAGAATTTGTTGATACTGTTTTCATTTGCGCAATATCCAGCAGTGTCCAAGGGTTATTCCTGGATCTGTGCACAGGAGGCCCCTACAGCAGTGCTCAGGGGACTTTATGGATGCTGGGGATTTGAACCAGGGTCAGCCACATGCAAAGCAAGTGTCTTCCCTACTATACTATTTGTCCAGTCCTGGTTGAGTGTTTTTATTGAAACATTCTTGGGCCAGTTAAAGATACTGGCCTCTGAAGCTGGAGCGATAGCACAGCGGGTAGGGTGTTTGCCTTGCACACGGCCAACCCAGGTTCGACTCCCAGCATCCCATATGGTCCCCTGAGCACCACCAGGAGTAACTCCTATGCATCACCAGGTGTGACCCAAAAAGCAAACAAAACAAAACAAAAAAAACCAAACTGGCCTCTGATTAAAATGCTTCTTCCTGCTATTTGTCCAGGACAGTGTCCTCCCTCTCATGCTTTACCCTCCTCTGGGCATCTTGGTCAGCCTCTGAGTTGGTCAAAGTCCCCAAAGCCTCACAGTGAACACAGTGCTTGGCCATCCCCTGGAGCAAGTCACAGCACAGTTTATGAGCCCTCTGGCTTGGCTGTCAGGCCCGCACTGCCTTAGCTCCCTACAACTGTATTTCTCAACCTCTTTCCAACTGTAGTCTCCTTCCGAACTTGCTTCTTGCCCAAGATCCCCTGAACTATCAGTTGGCCCCCTCGGTCTTTGCCATGCCTCTATCCCTGGCCCCACTAGACACAATTTTTACCTGTGGCCCCCTTAGAATATTCTGGGGCGCACAGGGAGCCATACAGCTTTCTGTTTGGGAAATGCTGGTCCGAGTTAAAGACAAGCGTGCTTTGGTACTGTGTGCTGTCTGCATACCTGGGTAGCGGCTTGACTATGTGAATGAAAGAAAAGAAGGTAGATTTGTTCCCTGTGATGATGTTATATGCCAGCGACAAGTGCCAGCTGAGAGGAGAGGTCAGGGTTATTTCAGATTCCTGGATACAGGCATGGATGCCACCTACTCTCCACAAACTCTTCTCTAATCCTTCACCACCTTTGCAGGAGCTGGTTCCCTGGAATACAAATCTGAAGGATCCACTTCAAATTCTCTCTAGGTTGAGCTGGGGAGATGGGTCAGAGGTTGAAGCACTTGCCTTGCAAGAAGGTGTCCAGGGTCTGATTCTTGGCACTGCATGGCCTCCTGAGCACCACCAGGAGGAGTCCCTGAGGCAATTCTAGCCAGATCCTGGCCTATCTCTTCACTTTCAGAGCCTGACCGGCCACTTCCTTTACTCCACTTCAAATACACCACCCATGCACAGATAATCTAGAGTCTGGTGATTCTTTCTGCCTGGAAAGCCTTTTCCCACCTCAGTCAGCACTCCACTGAGAAACAGTCTTCTCTGAACATTCAGTGAGGCAGGCAGGTATTAGGCACGGTGCACATGGCGAGGGAGGAATGCCATGTCTGAGAGCTCACCATATCCTTCCTGTGCGCTGTCACCCTCTGCTTACACTGGCCCCTCTGCTCTGAGGCCGGCCAGAAGCTTTGCAAGGACCTTCTACCTTCTACTCAGCACTGTATTGGCACGTAGCAAAGAGGGAAAAGACGGACACGTAGAACATAAGGGCTACAACAGAAGAGAAACAAAACAGGATGCCTGGTGACCAGCAGGGTATAAGACTGGCAAAGTATTTCTGTAATGACTCTGGTACTTTTAGGTTGGGTTAGGCAATATCCTCTTGTTAAGATTGGTATCAACTCTGAGAAGTATTTCATTCAGTTGTAAAGTCCCAGTTAAATTTCTTTGTACAACTATAGAAATAATGCCTTTGATTAAAAACTAAAATTTCCCCAACCCTCAAAAAAAGGAATGGGGGAGGGGAGCAGGTGTGGAAGAATATCTGATGTGTTGAATTCTTTAGTCAGAGCCATAAAAGTGTTTGGGTAAGACAATGCGATGTTCTGATAACGTTGATAAAAGTAACTTGAAGATTGGGTCACAGGAAGCCCAAGATAAACGCTGAGAGGAAACAGGTTCTTTTTAAAGTAGCCTCTTCATAATCATTTTCCCACACATTTGTTCACCTTCCGAAGGAGGACCGAACACTTGATTTGCTTTGCAAATGAAATAGCTTATGAGACATACAGATAATGTCAAACGAATATAATTTAGAAAGCTGGCTTTCAGTTAGACTGCGGCTTCAGATGTCTGTTAACTTGTCGGCTATAACTGCACCTTACACTCTGGGTGTGTTTTTGTGTGCACCTGGTTTTGGAAGAGATTTCTGGAGGGCCTTCATGAAAACTGCAGGGGACAGTGTCCTTAGTTGCTTCCTGACAACATAGGCAATAGTAGGTCTCCTACGATGGCAACTGAGTGGCACTTGGTGAGGAGAATGACTGCCACAGACCCAAAGTCAGTTGGAGCTGCAGGGCATGTGGTGGCAGGTCCTACATATGTCAGGGCAGACCTTTCACTTTATTTTCACATTCTACAAACATGGAAAACCTTTACAAAAGTTGGGACAAAGAAGGGAGCCAGCCAGGCCTCCTCTCCACATGGCAAAAAGCACATGAAAGTTCTCTGAAGCTTGTTGACAAATCAAAACTTCTTAGTGTTTACTCTCTTAACAGTTTAGTACAGAAGGTAGTATAAATGTCATCAAAAGAATATGCAGTTAACAATCCCAGTGATGAAATTATTCTTATTATTTTGCTTTTTGGGTCACACCTGGCGATGCACAGGCATTACTCCTGGCTCTGCACTCAGGAATTACTCCGGGCGGTGCTCAGGGGACCATGTGGGATGCTGGGATCAAATAAGAGTCAGCCGCATGCAAGGCAAATGCCCTACCCACTGTGCTATCGCTCTAGCCACACGATGGAATCATTTTTTGAAGATAACTTAAGCTATGAAAAGTTTTGGAAAGAGATTATGATACTGTTTCTACTAAGAAAATTCTCCTCCTTTTATCACTTAGTGAGATGCACTCAAAATATATACCTCCAGTTTCTATTCTCAAGCACCCTTACCAAAATCTGAATGAAAGCATTTTTCATAGAAGCGAATTTGATCAAGAAAAAGTTTCTTTAAAAACATTTTTCTGGAGGCTCGAGAGACAGTACCACAGGTAAGTCACTTGGCTTGCACATGGCTAATCTGGTTAAATCCCCAGATGGTCCCTAAAGAACTGCCAGGGGGCTGGAGTGATAGTACAGCGGGTAGGACATTTACCTTGCACGCGGCCGACCCAGGTTCGATTCCCAGCATCCCATATGGTCCCCTGAAAACCGCCAGGAGTAATTCCTGAGTGCAAAGCCAGGAGTAACCCTTTTGCATCGCCGGGTGTGACCCAAAAAGGAAAAAAAAAAAAAAAAAGAACTGCCAGGAGTGGTCTCTGAGTGCAGGGCCAAGAGTAAGACAAAGTTGGGTGTGGCCTCAAAAACAAACCAAAAAAATCTCTCCTAGCTTTCTGTTTCATGATGATTTGTATTTAAAGATTCACTCACTAAGAATCTTTCTCTTAACCATATGAAGCTGAAAAGCTAGCACAATAAAAGCCTGCCTATTATATCAGGATGGAAGTAAACACAAAAATAGTTAAAAAAAAAAGCAGATCACTACTAAAGGCATTAGTAAAGATTTTTATTTATTTAACCATGCTTCATGTATACATACAATATCAATATATACAACTTGAACAAATACAATTTGTACATAAAATACAGTGAAAGTGTGGCTTTTGAAATAACTGCAACAAACTCATTTGTAATTTGTCTTTTTTGGCCAGTATACAATATAATAGTAATGCTACTGAAGTTATTAATGATTTAAATTAGTCAGACTACAGTATGAGTTCAAAGGCACTAAGAAGATCTATGTTTTAATCTAGCAGTTTTAGAACAACAAATAACTTAAAAGGAAAACAAACGCATACATTAAGAAACTGGGCAGACACTGGCGTAATTAAATGTAAACTCTACCCATTCCTTAATTCACAGCCCTGTAAGGAAAGAGAGTAACTTTCCTTAAGAATTAAAGGGAAATACATTTTTAAAATTTCAAATGAAAAAGCATCAACAACAAATATCAATCTGAAAGGCATAATCATAATTTTAAAAAATGTTACAGATGAAGTAGCACCACCCTCTACTCCAAAGTAACTTTCTTAAATTTGCTACCAAAAAAAAGTTCCCTTTTCTCAGAAAGTAGATGACATAGCTTGTCATATAAATTTTACTTAGAGAATAAACACATGGATACAGACCTCCCCACAGATTAATCTTATACTTTAAAAAGAGTCTTAAAAAAAACAAAAAACAAGAAACTGAGGACTACCATATTTTAACATCCTAATTATTAGTGTATAGTTACAGGGTATTAAAGAATATACCACAATTATTAACCTTCTACCAAGGCTCTTTTAATAAATAAGTATTTTTTATTAAAAGAAAAGAAAATATCCCTTTAATAACATACATATATATTTATGTGTGACACTCATTTTAAATCTACCTATTTCAAATAATGACCGATATTTTTTCTATATCCTTTCATGAAATTAACACTGAAGTTACAAAATATTTCATTTGTAGACATACACAGTAGATGTGAAAAAACCACAGGACTGCTATGACTGGAGCTAAGTGAATAGCAGTAAAATCAGCGTTACATGGATACTCCGGCCTGGCTCAAATGTTTAATTTTTGGTACTCAATATAATGAATATTTAATGCAGATCTGGTGTAAGCAATTATAACAAAAATGCTTTTAAGAAAGAAGGCTACTTTTAAAATGTCTCAATGTTTTGACTTGTTATAGATTTCTTTCTATTATTAGAAAAAAATCTAGCATAGGTTTAATATTTCTGTTTTAAAGATAATGCAAAAAATTATTCCTTTCCTAGTAACTGGATTGTTCAAGGCTAGAAACAAGCACTTTTATAAAGTATCCATCTTTTCTACTAGCAAAATTAAATTTTCTCTATATTAATTACTAACAGTTAAGTGTGCTTCTTTAATTGCCAAGATATTCAGCTTATACAAAGCTTTTATAAGACAAATTCAAGTTTTCACAGTACCTAAACAATGCCCCACAGAATAAAGTAATAAACTTCTAACTCCCTTATATACTACAAAGAAAATGATGCCAACTGAATAAATTCTTATTACCTAGAAAATAGTCACCAAACACAAGATATTTAGTACACAAACTTGGAATGTACTTTAACTTTATGGACACATTTTCACCACTGTTTCACAAATATACCATCTTCACTCACCTCACTCTATACACAGCTTTATAACTATAAACCAATATATAACCAAGTGTATTAAAAATAATGTTAATTTAATAAATACTAACCTGTAAAGTCTAAAAGTTTGTAACCAATGTTTAGGGCTAACTGGAAACATCTTAATAAGTATAGGACAAAGTAACTCTAAAAATAATTTCAGTAAGCAGTCAACAAAACAATTTTATCTACTACAACTTAATTACTATAAAATAAAATATTTTTTATTTATTATTATTTTTAATTTGGGGGCCACACCCAGCTGTGCCCAAGGTTTATTCCTGGCTCTGAGATCAAGGATCCCTTCTGGCAAGGCTGTGTGGTGCCAGGAATTGAACCAGGGTAACAAGGCAAGGGCCCTACCCACTATGCTACCTCTCTGGCCCTATTATTATTATTTTTTTTGAGTAATATGACCCAACAATTTATAATACAAGAAATTTAGGGAGCAGATTCTTTATATAAATAAAATAAAAACCAAAGTGTTTTAAAGACAAGTGATTAAAAGGTATTTTTCTTGCTTTGCTTCACTTTCTGGAAAATGGAAATCACTCCCAATTGGATACAGAGCAATTTCCATCAAAATTTAGAATTCAAACACAAGAACGCATTTACTTGTCACATCACAAAGTGAGTTTGAAAAGATGATACAAATACATGCAAATATCAGTGACAATTTTCTGTAACTATAGCGCCTTTATATTTAGGTACAATTCACTGTCTCAAAGGAACATGTAACCAGAACAAAAAATATATATTTGACTTGAACTCAATGTGAAAAAAGGCTGAGAGGTCCAGATAAAACATAGTCTTAAACTGTTTTTCAAACATGAATACATCCCAAAACTGACCATAAAATTTTCTATAGTAGATCTGTAAGATCAGACATCTCATACTTCAATTGCAATGAATGTTAAAATTAAAATAAGAACTTATTTAAACAGACCAGGTGGTTGTTAGGGTTGAATTATTCTTAAATATGCAGTTCATACATTCATATTTAACAGTACAACAAAAGACAATTAGATATGCTACTTTGCGTGCAAAAAAAACCCACCTTTTTTCTATTTTGAAATTCCAGTTATCTGAATATACAGTAGTTGGGTAAATTACTAACAGGCTTATGTATACATTTCAACTGCAGCTCTACAGTATGAGCTGCTCCTGCAACTTCCCTGCACAGTATAAGCAGAAGAGTAATATAATAATTTGAATGAATAGCAGTTGTACCAGTTTAATATGTTAGGTTAACTTTATATAGACTAAAAGTTTTTAGGCAAATTATCATTTCCAGTCTTACTCCATGATTTACAGTGTCCATTACTTAAAATTACACAAAAGTCATCAGTGTTTTAATGAAAGATTTTTGTCCAGGCATGAGAATGTCACTAATTTTTATTGTAACTTTAAGTCTGTAACATTTACTGGAGTAAAGAGTCAATTACAGTTTCAGGCTTTGCAGAACGCTTTCTGTTTAGAGAAAAGAAAAAGAAAACCATGAATGCTTTCTTAAAAGACTGAAATTCAAACATTTGTAGTAGATGCTATAGGGAGGTCATAGTCTAGAAGCAGACCACAGTTTAACATGTGTGACATGTTAAGAGATCAGTTCAAGCTTTTTCAACCTAAGGGAAAGCCATCCTGAGTAGGTGCCAGCACATGGTACGCCACCTAGAGTGGTGAACACTGAGTGGAAACACATCTCCAAATCTGCAAGTGGCAATGTGGGCTTCATGCTTGCCAGACCTAAGCCACTTAATTATCTCTTTCCCAGATGAGAGAGGTGCTCAAGTTGTAGATTTATTCAGTGAAAGTCAGGGACACAGTTAATCTGAGGCACCATCTCACAAAGGCATGCGTAAGAGGAACAGAACTACTGTATTAAGGTACCACACATATCATAATTTTACTTGGCACAATGAGTTATTAATTTCTAAATAGGAACATGACAATAAACAATCACATAGTATAATATCGCTGTCCCTTATTGTTAATATTTGCCTATGCTTAAGATCATCTATTGTTTTCTTAGAGTTTTCATAATATAGAAAGCTAACTCTGGCACACAGGTATTATGGTATGGTTCAGCTAACATTAGTTCACATGTATTTTTTAATTTTAATTTTTTAATTAACACACTGATGCTAGTGTGTACCACTGGTGGCTCACACTTGAAGATGGTTTAATGAACACAAACTGCAGCACTGGTGTCAACATGCTAAGCCAAAATAATACCTATTTTTAGAAATGAACACTCTGAAAAGAGTATCCAAAAACCTTATCAGATTATCTGCTTTTATTTTTCTTACCTAAAGTCATATGGTTTAAAAAACAGTGACTAAAATCTGAGCGTTCTCATGTAAACAATCCAGAATTCTAACATACTTTTAAAAATAGTAAGATTCACAAACAATACTAAACTACTATACAAACTAGTGACATGGTAGCAGCCACTCATAGTAGCAGAGAGAACACTATCCAGTTTTCAATAGTCCCTACCACTGGCTAACTTTTTATTGGAAACACCACTTGTCTTACCACTTTCAACCACTTGCATTATTATTTTTCTTACCAGCTACAGAGTTAAGAGGAAAACATGTCTATTAAAAGTATAAATGTAAAGGGGGTCAGAGAGGTAGTACAGAGCATAGGGTGATTTCCTTGCACACAGCTAACCCGGATTTGACTGCCAGCATCTCATTAGGTCCCCCACACTCTACCAGGAGTGATCCCGAGTGCAGAACCAGGAGTAAGCCCTGAACCCTGCAAGGTGAGGCCCCGAAACAAGCAACAACAACAGCAAAAGATATAAATGTGAAAAATCCATAAGGATTCTTATTTATTTGAACTGATTTACTTTATTCATTAATATTACATGCATGACTTCTTTTGATATATAAGAAAATTTTATCCCTGACATTTAAATGCTAAAGAATGTAAAAACTTGCAAACTCCTAATATGCTGATTTATCCTCTCTCAGTTCAACTACCCCAAATATATAAATGCTAAGCTTTATTAATGTTATTTAGAAAAACTGTATTAAAACTACATAACTTTATCCTAGATGGAACTCAAAAGTTCATGTCTTCAAATAGGGAAAACAAAAGCTTTTTATCCCAGGAGACCTTCAAAGTCTTACAGTTACTTAAAATAAGCTAAACTGTATCTGACAAGAAGAGAAGGAATATATGCTCCAGTCCAGGGATCCCATATCCTCATTTTCCTTGTCTTATATTAAAATACAAGTAAACTCTTCAACAGTCAAAACTAATATAAGAAAGAAGGTCAGAGAAGTTTTCTTTAAGTGAAAACTGAGGAATCAAGATTCTGGGGGCAACGATTATAAAAGAAATACAAATCAACTGAACATAACACCTTGGAACCTAACCAGAAAAATTAGTTAGGATGTCACTATAAAAGTTAGTTCAGGAATTAAGAGAAAATATATGACTTATTACATGTATTTGGAAAGAACAAAGTAAATAAGAAATAAACTATTATTCAGGAGGGCTTAACTAAGTGAGAGAATGCTAATTTTTGCTTGTTTTTATTTTGTTTGGGAGCAACATTCTGCAATGCTCAGGGGTCACTCCTGGCTCTGTGCACAGGACTTACTCCTGGATGTGCCCAGGGGACCATATAAGGTGCTGGAAATGGAACCTGGGATGACTGCATGCAAGGCAAGTGCTTTACCGACTATACTATCTCTCTAATCCCTAGAAGACAGTCACATTTTTAGCCAGAGTTTATTTACTTATTGAAACTACCTAAGGATTTATCTTAAATTCATGCCAAAATGCATATAACGCTAATGAAATTTTCTTTTTAAGTATCTAATTAGAATACCTCCAAGTCTTTCTTTTATGGGACTCACAGACAGTACTCACCTTCTCCCTGTCTTGGGCCTTGCCTTTCCCTTTGAAGTTCGTGGCCGTTCTAATTTCATCAAAGACTGTCGCAGACTCTCTTCAGTATAGGCGAGATACACATGAGAAAGGTCCACTTCAAAGGGCTAAGGAAAGGAAACGAACAAACAACACTCTTCTAAGACATTAAACCAGATTTGGGGGTGATCTAAAATACTCAATAAACTCGAGGGAAAGTCAAAGGCCAAATAAGTGTCTAAAGATGATTTGTTAATGTCATTTTCCTGAAATGCATTTGTCAGATTGATGAGTAAGTCCCATGCCTTAAAATTTTCTTAGAAGAAAAACTACTGCTACCTTCCTTAAAGACTGCAACTACTTTTTGTTGATCTTAAGAAGACTAGCTCTGAGAAGAAAAAGCACATTTGAATCTCTATCCAGAGAGGCAGTGAGAAGAGTATTGTGAACAGCACCTCCGGGGCTCTCCTGTGGCATAAATGACAGACTTCCTCTCCTGAATGAAGGTCATTAGAACTGTCCCACTCAGCACCCCATTCTAGAGTCTTTACTCACAGAAGACTAGTCCACTTTTCAGCAGACTTCACTGACATAATAAAATTTAGTGACCTTTTTTCCCATAAAGAAACCTAAATATTTTTTAAAGTATTCTTACATCTTTCTCTTTTTTATCAGAAACTGGAGTCTGTTTCCGCATATTATTTCCTGTATAGGCAACACATTTCTAAAAAACAAGAGGAAAAAAAGAAGGGGGAGATTTGTTTTAATTAGTAATAATTATTATAAATAAGACAAATTGTTATAGATATGATATTACACTCATACAATATGCTCAACAGAATGGGACCCAGAGATCATTCAGCCCTATGGAGCCCCAACCTAAACCTTTTACACCAAATATTCTTTGTGCTATAGTTAATTAGGGAAACATTATCCACCTTACTTTAGGAAGTACCTCTCAAGTATTTCAGAAAAGAATGAAAGCAATACTCACTAGCTGCCATTCTCCTATGTCTTCATTCCAATGGACATAGTTTTCAATCATTTCCTTTTAAAAAAGTCAAAAGTAGTCTACTTTTAATATGTACTGATATTTAAAATACTATTCATACTTCTGTTAAATATTAACAAAAGAGTTGTTTTAAAACACTCTTACTTCTTGATATAGTCCTTTTATAAACTTTAAAATATATAATTTTTAAGAATATATATAGCTGTAAGTGAAGTATACATAAATGTCAGGGGATGAAGAACATGATAGGAACCTTGGGCTAGATAGAAAAAGCAAAGAGCGGGCCAGAGTGATAATACAGCAGGTTGGGAGCTGGCTTTGCACAATAGTCAACCCAGATTCCTGATAGCTCAAATGGTTCCTGAGCTCAGATAGGAGAGATTCCCTGAATGCAAAGGTATGACTAAGCCCTAAGCATGCTGGTGTAGCCCAAATACCAAACCAAAAAAAAAAAGGAAAAGAAAAGATAAAGTGATGAAGAGTCAAGAGCAGAAAACCATTTGATGAGAATAGATTACTGTCATAGCATTAGTCTCTGATCAGGGTAATGCACCCACTACAAAATCAGTAAAAGCAGGTTATCCAAAGAACAATAGCAAGAACCAAGTATTAATTGTGTACCTGGGAACTAAGGATTAATTATACAAATCAGAGTATCCAAAGGGGGCAAAAAAACAGTAAGTATCCAAAGGGGGCAAAAAAACAGTAATTGTGTACTTGGGAACTAAGGATTAATTTATACAAATCAGAGTATCCAAAGAGGGCAAAAAAATAGTAAGGTTTATTTTCAGGCAAATTTCTTTTTTTTTTTTTTTTTGTATTTTGGGTCACACCTGGCGATGCTCAGGGGTTACTCCTGGTTTTGCACTCAGGAATTACTCCTGGTGGTGCTCAGGGGACCATATGGGATGCTGAGATTCAAACCTGGGTTGGCTGCGTGCAAGGCAAACGCCCTACCAGCTATGCTAATTGCTCCAGCCCCAGGCAAATTTCTTAAATGTATACACATTCAAAATAAACATATTAAAATTTTACGGGGCTGGAGCAATAGCACAGCGGGTAGGGCGTTTGCCTTGCACGCGGCCAACCCGGGTTCGATTCCCAGCATCCCATATGGTCCCCTGAGCACTGCCAGGGGTAATTCCTGAGTGCAGAGTCAGGAGTAACCCCTGTGCATCGCCGGGTGTGATCCAAAATGCAAAATAAATATATATATATATATTAAAATTTACCAAAATGCACTAGAAAGATGAAAATTTTGGAATAAAGGAGGCTGAGGGGGCTGGAGAGATGTTACAGTAGATAGGATACTTGCTTTGAGCGTGGCGGACTCGGGTTCAATCCCCAGCACCCCATATGATTCCCGAGTATTGCTAGGAGTAATTCCTGAGTGCAGAGCCAGGAATAACCCAGCACTGCTGGGTGTGGACCAAAAACAAACAAAAGAGAGGCTGAAATTATAAGCTATACTGGTATTAAGAATTAGCATCCTGTGGCTGGAGCAATAGCACAGCAGGTAGGGCATTTGCCTCCCTGGGTTCAATTCCCAGCATCCCAGATGGTCCCCCGAGCACTGCCAGGAGTAATTCCTGAGTGCATGAGCCAGGAGTAACCCCTGTGCATTGCCGGGTGTGACCCAAAAAAAAAAAAAAAGAATTAGCATCCATTAAAAGATAGTGATAGGGGCTGGAGCAATAGCACAGTGGGTAGGGCATTTGCCTTGCACGTGGCCAACCCAAGTTTGATTCCCAGCATTCCATATGATCCCCCAGCAGCCCGAGGAGTAATTTTGAGAGCAGAGCCAGGAGTAACCCCTGAGCATCGCCGGGTGTGACCCAAAAAGAAAAAGAAAAAAAGATAGTGATAGTGAAGAGATGAACAGAAAATTCCTCAAAGAAGAAATACAAATAGCCAAAAGGCACATGAATAAATGCTCTGCATCATTAATCATCAAGGAGATGCAAATCAAAATAACAATGAAATGTCATCTCACACCACAGAGATTGGAACACATCAGAAAGAACAAGAACAACCAGTGCTGGTGTGGGTGCAAGGAGAAAGGGACTCTCGTTCAATGCCAATGGGAGTATCTACTGGTCCAGCACTTCTGGAAAACAATATGGATATTCCTAAAAGAAATCTAGGAACTGAGCTTCCGTTTGATCCAGCACTTCTACTTCTTGGAATATACCCCAAGGGCTCAAAACAAAATGGAGAAAAGACATTTGCACTCCTATGTTCATTGCAGCAGCCTGTTGCAAGGGTAGGAGATTCTGCGTCGCTCTCTTCCAGGAGCTTTGTTGTATAGTCTCTAAATCTTGGCTGTTGATGGGATTACATGGCACGGGGGGAGGGGGGGGGCAATTTCTGGGTGTGGACTGCCAAGCTACTGGAAAATGGGGGGTCTGGGTGGAGGAGACCCAGTCCTGATCCAAGCAGGCTTGGAGATCTCAGCCGTGGGTCCCACATGCCTGGGACCCTCTGCTGGTTCCTTCATGCACTGAGGCTCCTCCAAGTGTGTGAAGAGTGGCCTTGAGCATGGCTGTGGCTGGGTTCTGGAGGTTTTTGGCTGCTGTGGCTCTGCTTTGGGCGGGGAGGGAAACTCAATCTACCCTTCTCTGAAGGGCCCCAATGAAGAAAGCCTGGCATGGGGGTAGGAGATTCTGCATTGATCTCTTCTGGGAGCTTTGTTTTATATAGCTCTCTTCACCTGGGCCCCGTTGGAGGGGCAGGTTGAGTTTCCCTCCCCGACCCAAGCAGAGCCCCGGCAGCAAAATCTCTGGAACCCAGCCACAGCCATACTAAAGGCCACTGTCCACACACTTGGACGAGCCTCACGCATGAAGAAACTGGCAAAGGAACCCAGGCATGTGGGACCCGGGGCTGAGATTTCCAAGCCTGCTCGGACCAGGACTGGGCCTCCTCCACCCATTTTCTAGTAGCTTGGCAGTTACACCCAGAAACTGCCCCTGGCACCACGTAATCCCATCAATGGCCAAGATCCAGAGACTATTTAAAACAAAGCTCCCCGAACCTCTTATAGTCTAGCCCACTGATATGCTTAAAGCAGCAGATCTGTGTTTGGTTTTAACATACTTGCTTGTATTCTCTGATATACATTCTCCGTCCCTCTTCGAGAGCCTGACAAGCTACTGAGAGTATCCTGCCCACAAGGAAGAGCCTGGCAAGTTCCCTGTGGCATATTCAATATGCCAAATACAGTAACAATAACAGGTCTCATTCCCTTGACCCTGAAAGAGCCTCCAATTGTTGGGAAAGACGAGTAAGGAGAGGCTGCTAAAATCTCAGGGCTGGGATGAATGGAGACATTACTGGTGTCTACTCGAGCAAATCAATGAACAATAGGATGATAGTGATACAGTGATGTTCATTGCAGCACTATTCACAATAGCCAAAATCTGGAAGCAACCCAAGTGTTCAAGAATAGTGATTATATGGGGCCGGAGCGATAGCACAGCGGGGAGGGCGTTTGCCTTGCACGCGGCCGACCCGGGTTCGATCCCCGGCATCCCATATGGTCCCCCAAGCACTGCCAGGAGTAATTCTTGAGTGCAAAGCCAGGAGTAACCCCTGGGCATCGCTGGGTGTGACCCAAAAAGCAAAAAAAAAAAAAAAAAAAAAAAAAAAAAAAAAAAAGAATAGTGATTATAGTAAATAAATAAATTATAAATAAATTATAAATTATACATAAATAAATTATAGTACATATCCATAAATTATAGACATATCAAAATGGAATATTTCTTGGCCATGAGAAAAGAAAAAAATCATTAAATTTGCTACCATATGGGGGAACCTAGAGAGTATCATGCTGAGTGAGGTTAGTCAGAGGGAGAGAAACAGAATGATCTTTCTCATATGCGGATATAAAGAAACATAATGGTGCAGTAACAAACACCCAAAGGCAGTGGAAACACAGAACATGAGAACTGGTATTCAGTAGGAAACATGCCACTTGAGGGGTCTGGAGGATAAGGCAGGGAGGAGGGTACATCTGTGGTGGCAGGAAGTAGCATTCAATCGGCAGGAGGAGGTGGTGCCAAAAGGTGGTACAGTGTTATGTATGGAACCTATCTGCAACAGCATTGTAAACCACAGTGCAAAACTTATAAAATTAAAAAAGAAGGAAAAAAAGCACCTCTCATAGAAGCAGTCTACTGGAAGGAAGGTAAATGGGTGGGCAGCATTGGTGGGAAAAAGTGGACACTGGTAAGTGTCCACTTTACCAAGGGATCAGTGTTGAAACATTGTATGCCTAAAACCCAATCATGAATAACTTTGCAATTTCACAGTGACTAAAGGAAAATTTTTAAATAAAATGTTAAAGTAAAAAACAAAAAAGAGGATAGTGGTTGTGGCATATGAATTATGAATGTACTAAATGTTATTAAACTATTAATTTAATAATAGTTAAAATGGATCATTTCATGTTGTATGTATTTGCTTGTTTTTAGGCGATGTTCAGGTGTTACTCCTAAATCCCTCCTGGCTGTGCTCAGGGGACCATATGAGATGCCAGAGACTGAACCCAGGTCAGACGCATGCAAGGCAAACTTCCTACCTGCTGTCTAATCTCTGGCGTCTAATGTTGTATGCATTTTAACACACAAAGAATTAACATATGTAGAAAGAAAGAAAAAGCACAAGAGTTCTGTTCTGGTAGGATAATAACAGGATAAAAAAACTGGATGAACAGAACCTATATTTGTACACTGCAGTTACATAAATCTTGGTTTCTTTAAAGGGCTGATACTCTCTTATTTATATACTCAAAAATCATGTGTTATAGAAATCTCAGACCGAGCAACCTTCGGCAGAGATGGCCCGGGACTTTGCAATAGGCCTTCCCCCCGGCCCGCTCCAGACGGGGGCAGGTGCCGTCCCACTGCCTGCCCTCTAAGAGCTCCAGCGGTTGCCATTTTAAAGAAGCCAGAAAGAAGCACCAGCTCCCACGTGGCCACGATCCAGAGACACACACAGTAATCTCGGACTGAGCAACCTGCAGCAGCAATTTCTTCAGACCCTAATTATTAAAATCTTAGAATTCCAAAAGTGCATGGCCACTCTCGTGGCCACGTGACATTATATCCATAACACGCAATACAAAACACATTGTCTAGCAATTGTATTTTCAACAGATATAAGGGGAGATAGGACTGGTCTCGAAATATCGAAGGTAACTAAAGTAGAGAAAGAATACCTTGCAAACTATCGGCCACACAAGCAGGGGGAGGTATGGAAAGTGGGGGAGGGGGAATACTGGGGATTTTGGTGGTGGAAAATGTGCACTGGTGAAGGGATAGGTGTTGGATGACCGTATGATCGAAGTTCAAACATGAAATTTTTGTTACTGTATCTCACAATGAATAAAAAAATAAAAATTAAAATTGAATCATGTGTCAAGAAAAAGAAAGAACAGAGGGGAAAGAGTTAGTATAGGAGGTAAGGCGCTTGCTTTACCCTGGTCTGAAAACCCACCATAGCATATGGTTCCCAAAGACCTGAACCAGGATTAAGTCCTGAGCATACCAGGTGTAGGTCAAACCCCATAAACCCACACCAAAAAAAAAAAAGAAAGAAAAATTAAGAACTAAAGTGAAATGTAATGGCATTAGTTCAGTAAAACGTTATAGTTATAACTAAAAAGTAAATATTAACACAATGGGTAGGGCATTTGCCTTGCACGCAGCCAACCCAGGTTTGATTCCTCTGTCCCTCTCAGAGAGCCCGGCAAGCTACCAAGAGTATCCCACCCGCACGGCAGAGCCTGGCAAGCTCCCCGTGGCGTATTTGATATGCCAAAAACAATAACAACAAGTCTCACAATGGAGACGTTACTAGTGCCCACTCGAGAAAAATCGATGAACAACTGTACAACTGTACAACAGTACTACAGTGCTACTTCCTGGACTGGAGATAGTATAGGAGGAGAGAGGTAAAGCACTTCCTTGCATAGCAGCATATGGTCCCAGCACCACCAGAGGTCACTCCTGAGCACAGAGTCAGGAGTAGCCCCTGAGAACCATCAGGTAGGGCTCAAAAACCAGAAAAGAAATTTTATTTCCTTATTCCTTAATCCCTATCAGTTGACCTCACCTCTAAGTCACTTCTTACTTAGAAGCCATCTTCTTACCTGATAATCCTGGGGTATAAAGTTATCAATAATAAGCATCTGAAGTCGAAGTTCCCGACTAAGTTGTCGGATATTTTCCAATAGTCCTTCAATTTCTCTCTGATGTTCTTGTTGAAGATCAGCCATCTACCAGAAAAACAAGGAAATTTTTTGTCTTTAGCAAGATGAAACTTTTTTTGCTTTGCTTTCTGGGTCACACCCGGTGATGCACTGAGGCCACTCCTGGCTCTGCACTCAGGAATTACTCCTGGCGGTGCTCAGGGGACCATATGGGATGCTGGGATCAAACCCGGGTCAGCCGCATGCAAGGTAAGCACCCTACCCGCTGTGCTATTATTGCTCCAGCCCTGACAAAACACTTACAAAAAGTTCCATATGCCACAGGTCTAAAAAGTGGTTTGAAATCTAACAATAAAACAATAAGTAGGGCTAACAACTAAAACAACAGATATTTAACAACAAATAAAGAGGACCAGAGAGTTGGTGTGAGGTTAAGATACTTGCCTTCCATGCGAATGCAACAAAATTTGAATTCCAGCATTACGTACGGTCGCCCAGCACTGCCAGTTGTTGTGCCTGAGCACAGGGCCAGGAGTGGCCCCTGAGCAGTGCCAGGTGTGGCAAAAACAAAACCAAAAATGAAGAGAATAACATTCTTTATTCCATATGAGTTAAAGTCAAAAATAGTTAATTTGCTTGACTGGCTAAAATTTCTTTTTTGATTTGGGGATTACACCCTGTGGTGCTCAGGGCTTACTCTAGCATCAGTGGTCATTCCTGGCAGTACTTGGGAGACCATACACAGTGCCAGGGATCAAATGCGGGCCTCCTGCATGCAAAGCATGCACTCGAGTCAATTTAGCCATTTTCCACATCTTGACAACTAATGTTTAATTGCATATAATATTTCTTTAAAATTATAAACACATAGCCATACTATGGCAGGTCAAAAGAATGAACCACCTGACCTGGGTTCATTCCTCAGCACCCCATATGGTCCCTTGAGCCCTACCGGAGTCATCCCTGAGTGCAGAGCCAGGAGGAAGCCATGAGCACTGCTGGGTATGGCTGCAAAAGACAAAATTATAAACATACATTCACTGTATCACTGTCATCCCGTTGCTCATCGATTTGCTTGAGCAGGTACCAGTAATGTCTCCACTGTGAGACTTGTAGTTACTGTTTTTGGCATATTGAATACGCCACAAGTAGCTTGCCAGGCTCTGCCGTGCGGGCGAGATACTCTCGGGAGCTTGCCAGGCTCTCCAAGAGAGGCGGGGCAGAGGAATCGAACCCAGGTCGGCCACATGCAAGGCTAACGCCCTACCTGCTGCGTTATCGCTCCAGCCCATACATTATGATTCCTTTAAGACTCAATGCTATGTAAACAAATTTTTTTTTTTTGCTTTTTGGGTCACACCCAGCGATGTTCAGGGGTTACTCTTGGCTCTGCACTCAGGAATTACTCCTGGCAGTGCTGGGGGGAACCATATGGGATGCCAGGGATTGAACCCGGATCTGCCGCGTGCAAGGCAAACACCCTGCCCGCTGTACTGTATCACTCCGGCCCCACAAAAAATTATTTTTAAAAAACAGGATGGCTCAAGTGGTAGAGCACATGCCTTACCTGAGGCCTTGAATTCCATATTCAACACTTATGAGTCTTTGACCTCTGCCCCCAAGTACTGTTGGGAGCGCCTACCACCCAACAATTCAAAATCACATTAACAAGCAGTTTCTAAGAGCCCAACCTCTGATTTCGCAGCCATCAGCATAGTCCAAACTTTCTTTAATTTCTTGGTCTTTCCTTGTGCTTCCTCTTGCAAACTGGTATATTTTTCTTCAATATCCAAGCGTTCTTGCTACATCAAAAATATGTAAACTTCAGAATAATTTTATTAAATTATATATTTCTTTTTTTTTAATTTTTAAAATTTTATTGAATCACCGTGAGATAGTTACAAGCTTTCATGTTTGGGTTACAGTCACACAGTGATAAAAAACCCATCCTTCCACCAGTGCACATTCCCCACCACCAATATCCCGGGTATACCCCCCTTTCCCACCCTCCCCCTGCCTATATGGCAGACAATATTCCCCATACTCTCTCAGACAATATTCCCCATACTCTCTCTCTGCTTTTGGGCATTATGACTTGCAACACAGACACTGAGAAGTCATCATGTTTGGTCCATTATCCACTTTCGGCATGCATCTCCCATTCCAACTGGTTCCTCCAGCCATCACTTTCTTAGTGATCCCTTCTCTATTCCATCTGCCTTCTTTCCTCTGCTCATGAAGCAGTCTTCCAGCTATGGGGCAATCCCCCGGTCCTTATATCTACTGTCCTTGGGTATCAGCCTCATGTGATGCTACCCTACACTCCATAAATGAGTGCAGTCCCTCTATGTCTGTCCCTCTCTTTCTGACTCATTTCACTTAGCATGATACTCTCCATGTTTATCCATTTATAAGCAAATTTCATGACTTCATCTCTCCTAACAGCTGCATAGTATTCCATTGTGTAGATGTACCACAGTCTCTTTAACCAGTCATCTGTTTTAGGGCACTCGGGTTGTTTCCAGATTTTGGCTATTGTGAACAGTGCTGCAATGAATATATAGGTACAGATGTCATTTCTACTGTGCTCTTTTGCATCCTCAGGATATATTCCCAGAAGTGGTATTGCGGAGTCATATGGAAGCTCAATTTCTAGTTTTTGAAGGACTGTCCATATTGTTTTCCAGAAAGGCTGGACCAGTTGGCATTCCCACCAACAGGGAGGGAGTGTCCCTTTTTCCCCACCACGCCAGCACTGGTTGCTTTTGTTCTTTTGAATGTGTGCCAGTCTCTGTGGTGTGAGATGATATCTCATTGTTGTTTTGATTTGCATCTCCCTGATGACTAGGGATGTGGAGCATGTCCTGGCCCAGATGGATTTACTAGTGAATTCTTCCAAAGCTTTAAAGAGGACTTACTCCCAATCCTCTTTAAGCTTTTCCAGAAACTGAAGTATCAAAAACACTTCCAAACAGTTTCTATGAGGCAAATATCACCCTCATTCCAAAAACAGACAAAGATACCACAAAGAAAGAAAATTATAGACCGATATCCCTGATAAACACAGATGCAAAGATCCTCAACAAAATATTAGCAAATAGAATCCAACGACTCATCAAAAAGATCATACACCACGACCAAGTAGGATTCATTACAGGGATGCAAGGATGGTTTAACATTTGCAAGTCAATCAACATAATTCATCATATTAATAAAAGAAATAATAAAAATCATATGATCATATCAATAGATGCAGATAAAGCATTTGACAAGATTTAGCACCTGTTTATGATGTAAACTCTTAGCAGAATGGGCATCGAAGGAACTTTCCTCAATATAGCCAAAGCCATCTACTAAAAGCCCATGGCAAGTATCATTCTCAATGGGGAAAAACTGAAAGCCTTCCCTCTAATATCGGGCACAAGGCAAGGTTGCCTGCTTTCGCCACTCCTATTCAATATAGTACTGGAAGTCCTGGCCATAGTAGTTAGACAAGAAAAAGATATCAAGGGCATACAGATAGGAAAGGAAGATATGAAGTTATCACTATTTGCAGATGATATGGTACTGTACTAAGAAAACCCTAAAGACTCTAAAGAAAAGCTCCTAGAAACAGTAATTCGATATAGTAGTGGCAGGCTACAAAATCAACACCCAAAAGTCCATGGCTTTCTTATATACAAATAATGAAAGAGAAGAAAGAGACATTAAAAAAACAATCCCATTCACAATAGTACCTCAGAAAATCAAGTACCTTGGAATCAGCTTAACCAAAGAGGTGAAGAACCTATACAAGGAAAATTACAAAACACTACTTCAAAAATAAAGGAGGACACTAGGAAATGGAGACACATCCCCTGCTCATGGATAGGGAGAATTAACATTATCAAAACAGCAATACTGCCCAAAACACTATACAAATTTAATGCAGTCTCTATCAGGATACCCATGATTTTTTTTTTTTTTTTTTTTGCATTTTGGGTCACAACCGGCAATGCACAGGGGTCATTCCTGGCTCATGCACTCAGGAATTACCCCTGGCGGTGCTCAGGGGACCATATGGGATGCTGGGATTCGAACCCGGGTTGGCTGCGTGCAAGGCAAACGCCCTACCCGCTGTGCTATCACTCCAGCCCCTACCCATGATATTTTTTAAAGAAATAGACAAAACACTCCTGAAATTTATATGGAACAATAAACCCCCACGAATAGCTAAATTATATATTTCCTAATCATTATAAATGTGCAGCAGCTACCCTTTACAAGGTACTCTTGAACATACAGGTTTGAAGTGAACAGATTAATTTATAGACAGATTTTCCTTTTTTCATCTCCTCATCCTACTTACCATGAAGATGAGGATGAAGACCTCAGGGTAATCACTTAAGGTTTTCTTAAGAATATTTTCCCCCTGGCTTACTTTTAGTATATTATACATATGCAAAGTAAGTGAGTTTACTTGTTTGTTTTATTATATTATTAGTAAGGCTTTTGGTGATGAGCAGGTCATTAGAGATTGGAGATATATATACATAAAAACATATATGTATATATATGTATGTATGTATTCACTGTAGTTTAGATAATAGCAATCAATTTCTAAAGTTTCACTAAAATTATTGATACTTAGCTTCTCGCTACAAAAAAATAAAATGTCTTTAGCAAAGTGCCAACAAATAGCAAAAGTTCACATTACCTCTTTTTCTTCAAGTTCTCTGCGAAGCTGCTCTGCTCTTTTCCTCCTTTCTTCCAGTTCCATATTGGATTCTTCAAGAAGTTTTTCTTGTTCCTCGGCTTTTGCTAATAAATCTACACCACCAACAATCACCTTCTTCTCCAATGCAGATAACTTCTCTAGCAAAGTCTGATGCTCTTGTCTGTTAATTAAATGAAACACTCTAGGAGCTGGAGAGATAGTACAGTAGGTGGGGCACCTGCCTTGTATGCAGCCAACTCAGGTTCCATCCCTAGCACCCCATTATGCCAGGAGTGATCCCTGAGCACTGAGCCAGGAGAAAGCCCTAAGCACTACCAGGTGTGCACAAAACTGTATCTATCTATACATATATATATATTATATATATATTAACTGCTATTCCAAAAATTAACAATCTAGAAATAAAATGTATTTATTAATTTTGGAGTCACAGCTAGCTATACTCAGAGGTTACTCCTGGCTCTGCACTCAGGAATTACTCCTGATGGTGCTCAAAGGACTATATGGGATGCTAGGGATCAAACCTGGCTTGGCCAAGTGCAAAGCAAATGCCGTACCTCTGTACTATTGCTCCAGCTCCTGAAAGTAAAATTTCTAAAAAGAAACATAAAAACTTCTTATCAAATAAACCACTGTGAAACATAAATGATTCATTCTTTAATTTTAATTTGCTAATATTTTTTTCTTCCCAGAGAGAGGAAATAATCAAAACGTGCTTTTCAGAGTAGAAATATACCTTCTATCCCAAATTAGCTTCACTGGAGACAAAAAAGGTTTTACTTATTGCTCAATATTCTTACTTATACATGCTATGAAATAAGACTAGAAATTTTAGTTACAAATCCATCTCTACTTTGTAATACTCACTGGGCCTTAAGAAGATCTTTTTCCCGTTTCTCTAATTCAGCTCTAGCCTTATTCCTTTCTTCTTCTTCCATGTCAAGCTTTGTTTCAAGTGCTTTTCTCTCCTCATCAATTTTTGCTTGCATTTCAACCATCTTATCTGGGGAAACTTTCTTTTTACCTATTAGAGCCATTCAATAATTACAACAATCACTCTAGACTCAATGTTTTATTCTTATATAAATTATCTTTGATATCTGAGGTATATTCCTTAATAATACAAAATAAAAATATCAAGACTGTAAGAAGGTACATATTGTATTTCTATCAACTATTTCTAAAGACATTTTTAACAAATTGATAAATTCAAACTATCATTCAGTCAATGATAACACAAAAACAAAAATAAGCAATAGAGAGAAGCAAAACAGATGAGCAGGAAAAAGGAAGCGCAACAAGAACGCCAAATAAAAAAGCAGAGAGGCTGGGATGCAGCTCAGTGGCAGAGCACTTGCCTCTCACATATGAGGCCCTAGATGTGATCCCCAGAAACTTAAAATGAATAATCTAAAGATATGTGTTTTCAAATAACACATATGTTCAAAAAAGCAATAGGATCATTTACTTTTCTTCTAATACCTACGTATAACATCAAGCGGCTTCTCAAAATATCACCCACAATTTATTAAAGTGAATAAAGGACAATCTAGGCACAAAATTCAGGTGGGGTGGGTGCTGTGGCTCACTGGAAGATAAGTGAAGCCCTGAGTTCAAGTTTTTGAACTGCAGTGGAAAAATGCAGATAAAATTTCAGGCAGATTTATAGCACATAGTTTTTAATATATATTTTTAGAGTTTTACTAAAATTTTTAACTAACTTCAACAAAATTTTTTATCTGAAAGTATTTGAAAATATACTCCCAAGTGAAAACATTTAATACTTTTAACAATTAATTATATAATATTTACATAGCTATTAGGCATTTCATATTTGCTGAGCTGTCATGAATATAGCCTATCTTGAGTGAACTACAATAACTATTACAAAACTCAGCATTCTAAGTCAAATTAAATATGTCAATATCAAATATAAGTAGAATATCTACCAAGTAATAAAGCTGCAAATATAACTTCAAATTCATTTTTCACTATAATGTCTATACTGCTTTATATACATAAAATAGGTTTTCCAAAAAAAAAAGTTGACTTAATTTCAAGATTTGAAGAAATAAAAAATTTAAAATAGCTTATGAAACCAGTTAAGAAACAGAATAAAAGATGATTTACTTTTTATAACACAACTTTGAAACATACTTTCCTTCAGAAAAATGATCAAACTTTTGGTAGGACTGTTCTGATGTTCTCCTGAATTTTTTTCTGTCATCTTAATTAACTTCCTTCCCAAAGGATACAGGATATAGTATAAACTGTTAATTATCCTACCCAAAAGTTAACCCCTCCTGATAACAAGAGAACTGAAAAATGATGATGACAGAGACATACATCAAAATATATTCTTTCAGGTACCATGAAACAAAGAATAATTCACACTTTTTTTCTTATGATAAAATTACATTAAAAACAGCATTTAAAATACATTACCCTTCATTTCTATAAAAATGAAAGTCCAAAGCAAACTTAAACCACAAAACAAATAAGCTAAATAAAAGAGTAAATCAAAGCGTTGATCCAAATTCATGCTCTGGTGTGGTGTGATTCATTGCATTCCAAAAGTCAGGATTTTGGACTGATTCTGTTAACTTCTATGGCATAATTGTATGTATCAGATATTCTATTGGATGTTCTGAATGATGCTCTTAAAAAATAATTAAAAATCTGATTCCAGTAAATTTCTGGAATTTGTCATTGTTAACACTCTTAGGATCTGAGACAGGGAAGAATAAGTTCAGCTATAAAGTTAGGCACATGAAATAAAAATATTTTTCTTTTATTCAGGCCAGTGACATGACTCAGTAGTAAAATACTGATTATATGTGTGAGTCCTGGGTTCAATTCCTGGCATCGCAAAAAGTATATGTAAGTTCCTTTCCACTTCAGAATTTAAAACATTTATTAAAAAAAAAATGGCAAATAAGACCAAAAAGTGTGAAGATCTGAATACTAATAATACAGAAGAGTTGACCTGATCAATATATGTATGCTAATTTTTTTTACTTCCATGGTTCTCTTCTACTCTTCAAAATATATATATTTTTTAAAAATCATAGAGACTCTAATTTTCTAGGTTTCTATAGTTCTCTTCTAATCTTAAAGATATATATTTCTAAAAGTCCTGAGCTAAAGATGATCATAAAATATAGCTAGGTTGAGTTTCAAAGTCTAATGTTTTAGCAACATTGTTACAGCCAGAATTACTCAGATAAATTATATTTTCAAATACTTTAAGCAAAATGTGTGCTAACTCCCTTAATGAGGCATTTAAAAATGTGACATCACTATGCCATTTTTACATTAAATTTTTTTTGGACCACACCTGGTTATGCTCAGAGGTTACTCCCAGCTCTGCACTTAGGAATTACTCCAGGCAGTGTTTGGGGAACCATATGGGATGCTGGGAATGAAAACAGGGTCGGCCATGTGCAAGGCAAGTGCCCTGATTGCTGTACTATCACTCTGGCCCCTACATAAGTTTTAATAAGTATTTTTTAAAATCTTAATCAAACAAAATAAACAAAAATTCTAGTATTGCATGACAAAACTCAGTACAAAATTTCAAGTTAATATATCTAAAAATGTTAGTCATAAAGAAGTTAATTAAATTAAACAAGATACAATATTTTTCATTGCCCTTTGCCATGTGCTCTAACCAAAGCTGTGAAAATTAATTTTAGCCAGGTAAAAAAATTTCATGGAAGTGCTAGCTGAATTAATTTTATTTTTGTTAAATGAGTGCTCAAAAGCATAAGTAAGAATTTTTAAAGGGAAGAAAAAAAATGCTCAAATCATAATGGTATTTTCAGTATTTGGTTTAATGGAGCTTTAACAATTTAGAAAAATGGAGGACTTTTTTTGTTTTTGTTGTTTGAGTGAAAGCTGAAATATTTGCTTAATATAAAAGACAGATACTTACCTTATAAAAATATTTTTTAAATAAAAAATGTAATGAAGTTTAACAAAGTTGTTTACAGTTTAAATAACTGAACCACGTGGAGTGCAAATCAATCACACCAACCTGCTTGATCTTTCAATAAGAAGTAGTAAGCAAATCGTAGACAGGAAGCATATGCACAGAGATGAGGAGGAGAAAAAAAAAGCATTATTTCTTTTGTAAAACAAAAAAATGTATAAAAGCATTCATTTCAAGTATAGGAATCATCGAAATTGAAATAGAGCAATTTTATATTTTAAAAAAGCATACTTAACAAAAACAGATTTAAGTAAAGCAAGGAAAATAAGATCTAGTCTAAGATTACAATTTAAATAAACCGCTAAAGTTCACACTGATCCCCAAAGTCCTACAATTATTAACAGTTCAGTACCACATGTTTATGTTACCAAGAGACATAGAATTGGGAACCTGCTAATAATGAGGGGAATAAAAGAGCAAAACAAAAGTAAGCCAATTTTTTCAGTTAGCACGTTAAAAATAGCAAAATTTAAATTGTCCGTTTAAAATTTTCCCAATTCAATGTTCTAAAGATCCGTTACAGGTGTGCCCCCCTTTAAGAAAATAAAACACAAATTCCTCAATCAACAAAGTAGATAAATTATAGTAATTTGCAACCACTATTTGAGTAACAAAAGATTTAATTAAGAATTACTTTCAAGTATAAAATGCTCCCATTACATTTTACTTCCCAGATTTATTTATATGCATTTTCCCAGGAAAAAATATACATTGCATAAAGTGAAGTACACCTGCACAAGAAAACACTGCATTCAATCTATTGGTGGACTGTTAAGATTTATGAGTCTATTGAAGTAAATGATCAATTGCTGATACAGGCAAAGAATGTTTAAAAACATACCATTCACATGTTTAATAGGGAAGAAACATACAAGTTATGCATAACAACACATGCTGATTCATCTTCTCTCCACCTAACCAACACACCTATGTCACAACAAAAGAACTTAATGTCTGTGTCAGATATGCAAGTAATAATTAAAATTGCTTGAATTGACAAGTAATTTTACAATATACTTCTAATATATAACTACACTAAGATTTAAGGAAAGTGTTAAAACAGAAAGTTTAATTTTGCCTCCTGCTAACATATTTTCAAATATTTCAGTTTATAATACCTCCATATGTTTTCTAAAATAACCAATTATATGTTTTCTAAAATAATCAATGTTTTGATAAAATTTAATGCATAGCAATAGAGAAAATTCCCTACTAATCTTGGAATTCTTTCTCTAAAAAGCTAAAAGCTTAAGAATAATAACCAATAGCTTTTGGAGTTTGGGGTTTTGTTTTGTTTGGGGGCCACACCCTGCTGAATTGGGAATAAGCTACTTTTGGCTTGGTGTTGGGAGATGAGAAAAAGGGGGTCAAGCACCTTCTGCATGAAATACATGCATTCTGCTACCGAGCACTCTTCTCCAGCCATTTATGTTTGTCATTAGTTTTGGAAAGGTTATATCTAAAGTTAGTAAGCTGCAAGTTAGTACAATAGAGCCTCATTTCCTTTCTTCTGGAAATAAATAATACTTTGGGGTGGGGAGAGAACTTGAAGGGCTGGAGCTCATGCTTGGTACTTTACAGCCCTGGGTTCAACCCCCAGCACCCACAAATCCTCCGTTCTTCCAGCACTGCAGGAGCCAAGCCTGAGCACCCTGAACACCAAGCCAGAAGTAGCCTGAACACCACCAGGTTAGCCTCAAAACAAAACAAAATTAATAATACTTACAACTTAATGATTAGACCCATCCTGTATAAATGCTTCCTATGGATCTGCATTCTCTAATCATACTCTTACAAAGTTTCTAAAATAAATTAGGAAAATTAGAGCTAGGGACAAGTATAACTTGATATTAAATACTTTTATCTTTGCTGGCTTCAAATTTTACTTCTTCTGTCTTTATTTGGGAGCTTTCAATCTTAAGTTATTCCTAAGAATAGGACACCAAAATGTAAAATCTTTACATTTTAAGACATGTTATAATGGACAGTGGTGCACTTAAAAATATAACATACTTTCAGAAATTCAGGATTGGTTATTACATGTTCCTAACATTGGCAGAGATTAAAATTTTATAATGAAACAAAAAGGAGTCAGAAGATTTGATCTTTTTACAGCTCACTTGCTCTCTTTTTATTATCTCAATTGCAAAAGCATGAATCTCTCTTCCATTGTCTCCAACAAAAACTTAGCACATGTTTTAATAATTACGGTTAACTAGAAGCAATGAAGGGGGTGGCAGAAATTATCACATGCTTTGTTCTGCTGAGAAGTTAAACAAGTATTCTTTAAGTAATGAGAGGGAGCAGTGCAGCAATTCTCAAATGAAGCCCATGGATTATGGAAAAGCCAAAGCTCTGTTAGAGAATTTAAGAGCTACCACTCACTAGGCAAGAACTTATCCAGAGGTTTCTCTATGACAGAACATGTAGAGTCTGAACTACTGCTGCTGCTACTGCCTGGAAGACAAAGAAACGAGCCCAACGGAACCAAAGAAAGAGGAAACAAGTGAATAAACACACAGAGAAAAATTCAGTCCCAGAGAAAAAAATTCAAAGAATAATTAAACTTTGTATTAAAAACTTGCTTCCCCCTAAAATCAGTCTGGGTAGTCCACACACACTGTACTCTACAAAGCCATAGAGAGGAATCATCATCTATTTCTTTGACCATTCATAAATCTCACTACCTAAAAACTTAAGAGCTAAAATGACAAGGAAGAAAATCATCATTTGATGACACATTTATTTAAACAATTTAGGTTGGTAAACTGATTGATAAAGGAACTGAATTTTAAAATTTAAATTATATACAATTAAAATTATAGGTATGATTAATTATCCTTCATTAAACAGATTAATTTGTCTCCAATTCCATTCTTTTTCCTCTAAAATATCAACCTAGCAGACATGAATCCATGTTTAAAATTTCATGGCAAAACTTTGAAAGGCTCACTGAAAAAATTTTAATTTCCAAGTCTAGAAGTAATTTGCAATTTAATATTTTCAAATACCAAGCAACAGCACTTTTCTATTTAAATTTACTGCATTTTGTCTGGGGACACATCCAACAGTGCTCAGGACTTACTCCTGGCTCTGTGCTCACGGACCACTCCAGGCAGGATTCAGAAACCATATGGGGTGCCGGGATTGAACCCAGGTTGACAGCACACAAGGCAAGTGCCCTTCCCAATGTACTATTGCTCTGATCCCTTTTTTTTTTTTTCCGCTTTTTGGGTCACACCCGGTGATGCACATCCTGGCTCTGCACTCAGGATTTACCCCTGGCGGTGCTCAGGGGACCATATGGGATGCTGGGAATCAAACCCGGGTCGGCCGAGTACAAGGAAACGCCCTACCCGCTGTACTATCACTCCAGCCCCACTGATCCCTTATTTTTAAACAAATTTATTTTTAAACAAACTTTTAAACAAATTTATTATCTGCTTTGAACAGTATGTGTTAGAACAAACACTATTGACATAAAACCAGTATTTTTTTTTTTAAGTAAGAGTCAGCAAACATTTTCTACGTTGAGACAGAAAATCTGCTTCAGTCATGCAGTCTCGTGTGAAAGCCATAAGCCACAAGTGAATAAACAGGCATGGCTACCGAAGAAAACGTAATTTGCAAAACCGGGTGATGGGCTGGATTTAATTAGCATACTGTACTTGCCAACTCTTGATTCTGATGTTACAGAATCTTTAGAGCTTTATAATTTGGGACACCTGATAAGTGATGATCTTACTTGCTGCAAGATCATTCTACTAAATACTAAAATAAGCAAATTATAAACTAGCTTGAAAACAATGATCTATGTTAATGGAAGAGAGTTCTGACATCAATAAAAGGTTTGAAATACAGGCCATTATAATATGTCTCTCTCTTGCATGTTCTGTTTCCCTATCCTGATATAGTCATAATTTACATTTGGCAACAACTGCCCCAAAACAGGGAGGGAACAACAAAAAGCTAAATATATATATATATATATATATATATATATATATATATATATATATATATATATATATATATATGTTCTTGAACAACTTTTCTATTTAAAAAGTCATTGATTTGTTCATTTTTGGGGTCACACCCAGTGGTGACCCAGACTTACTCCTGGCTGTGCCTGGAGGACCAGGTGGGGTGCTCCTTACTCACTGTACTCTCTCTGGCCCCAAATCAGTGACTTTTAAAACCTAAGTATACTAGAGAAAAACTTGTATTACTGATTTCCTAAAAATATTTTGGCTTCAAACACAAAGAAAAACTATATAAAATAAAAATGTTACTTGACATTTTTAATGGTGTGCCAACTAGCATACCTTTATACAATTCTAAATTTTAAAAAACAGAACATATGGCATTCTATTCAGTTACATATAGGAGACCAATAAATAAGAAAAATACAATGAAAAATTAACCATATACTGGTACATTACTTCTGTTCAAATTACTACCATAATCAAAAACTGCAAAATAAAAGGAACACATTCAATGGCATTAGGAATGTTAAAAACATTATTAGGTAGCAATCCCTGTTAGTTTCTAGAACAAAAAACTTACCCCGTCTTTTTTTCCTTTTCTCTCCATCTTCTCCAACCTCACCTTCTTCTTCATCATCTTCCTCTGAACCACTGATATCAGAGCCTGATATTTCTTCCCCTTGAGCAGGAATTCGAGACAATAATTTTTATTCTGAACCAGATCATTGGATATTTAGGAAATGCTTATATTAATCTTCTTATAATAAGTTATTGCTACATTAAACAACAGCAGAAATTTATTTTAATATTCTTACTCATATCTAATTCCTACATTAGATATGCTAAACTCAGAAATGATATACACAGAAATCATGTTCACTAGTTGTTTCAGGTACTACACCTGGCTGTGCTCAGGGAGGGGCCAGAGTCCTACCAGGGGACACTCAGGCACAACAGGATATCCAGCCGCATAGGTGATGCTCTGGAGGAAGGGCGGCATGCTGGGGTGGAACTCAGGCCCCACACATACAAGGCACACGCTTCACTACTTTGCACCGCATCCCCAGTTCCTGAGACTTTCATTTTTATAATTCCTAAACAGAAGTTAAATTCTGAGCCATCAGAAAAATTACTACTTTAAGGGGAGCATTTTCTCTTTAGTTTCCCCTTTAAGATTTTCATTCAACATGTGTTTTTTTTTAACTTTGATTTTGTTTTTAATGAATCTTAATTTGAGCAATTTAAAGTAAATAATGATCAAGAACAGAATTACTAAGAGTGAAGAATGTAGCTCAGTGTTAGAGCATATTTTGCATACACGAGGCACTGAATTCAAACCCCAGAAGCAAAAATAAAAAAATAAATAATTACCTTATGAACCAGTAACTCACTTCTGGTTAATAAATGAAAAGAAAAATTCGAGACAGGAAGATAGTTCAAGTAGCAGAGCACAGTCTAGTACGTACAAGGCCCTGAATTCAATTCACAGCAGGTGTCTCTGACCCTCCATAGTCCTCCCACCCTGCTTGCTACACCACCAGGTGTGGCCTATTGAAAAAAAAAAAGAAAAGAAAAAAGGGCTGGGGAGATAGTGCAAAGGGTTGGAGCAAGCGTTTTGCATCTTGGAGCCCTGAGTTTGAATTCACAGATCTGCATGGCCTTCAAGTAGCAATAGAGGAAACCTTAGAACACCTAATTAGAGTAGCCCAATGATAGGTGTGGTAAAAGAATAAGAGGAAAGCGGAGAGAGAGAGAGAAAGAGAGGAACTAATTCAAAATATATATACATCCCTATGTTCATTGCAGCACTATTTACAATAACCAACCTAAGTGCCCATTATAAATAAATGCATAAAGAAAATGCTCAGGATTGATTCCTAAGTGCAGAGCCAGGAAAAACACCTGAGCACCACAGGGTGTGTCCCCAAAGCAAAACAAAGAATATTACAGGGGCCAGAGAGATAGTACACAGGCTAAAGTACTTGCACTCAGCCAACCCAAGTTTGATCCTGGCACCACACATGGTCCCCATGCAACACCAGAAGTGATTCCCGAACAGAGACAGTAGTTAGCCCTTTGAGCACTGTCAAGTGTGCCCCCTGACCAAAAATAAATGTATATGTGTATATATATATTTTTAGACACATATATACACACATATATGTGTATATACATAAGCTATATATATGTATTTCCCTCTCAGAGAGCCCAGCAAGCTACCGAGAGTATCTCGCCCGCATGGCAGAGCCTGGCAAGCTACCCGTGGCATATTCAACATGCCAAAAATAGTAACAGACAAATCTCACAATGGAGACGTTTTTGGTGCCTGCTCGAGCAAATTGATGAGCAACGAGATGACAGTGACAGTGATATATATGTATTATTTATACATGACAATATGAATGGACCTGGTTTTAATAACAGCTCTATGACTAACATTAGGGAAGGCTGGGTGATAAGTATACAGGCACTGTTCTATTATTTGCAACTTTTCTGTTAGATGTAATAATATCGAATTATGAAATTAAAAAATGTTTAAACAAAAGGTGCACTGTATCTCCAGAGTCAGCAAGAGCTGTCCCACTGGCACAGCCAGGCCACATAACACAGGAAGGGGACCACAGAGGACCCCTAGTAGTGCCTGGAAGGCCCCATTAAACAAAATTATGCAATGTAGCACTGTCATCCCGTTGTTCATCAATTTGCTTGAGCGGGCACCAGTTACGTCTCCATTATGAGACTTGTTACTGTTTTTGGCATACTGAAACTTTATATAGTTTGCCAGGCTCTGCTGTGCAGGTGGGATATTCTTGGTAGCTTGCCGTGCTCTCTGAGAGAAACAGAGGAATCAAACTTGTGTCGGCTGCTTGCAAGGCAGGCAAACACCCTACCCACTGTGCTATCGCTTTGGCTAAAACAAAATTAAAATATTTTAAATTATTCTTCAATGTTTTTGCCTGCTTCTTAAATTGTTTATATGATAAACTCTATTAACTGGACTTTTATTGAGTAATTGTATAAATAAATGTCAAAAGAGCATTAATGTATCAGTAGCACTGTAGAAATGTCGTCCCGTTGTTCATCAATTTGCTCAAGCGGGCACCAGTAACTTCTCCACTGTGATACTTGTTGCTACTGTGTTTGGCATATCGAATACGCGGGAAAATATGTTAGTATTACCATATAATTTAGCAATTCCACTTCTATGTTCAGCAATAAAAAGTAGGATAATGAGTACTAGGAGCTAAGAGATGTCTCTTTTCCTCAGCCCCTGGTGACTATTACTCTAATTTCTATCTATAGAGATTTAGTACTTAATGAGTATAAAGTTTCAATTTAGGATGATTTTAAAAGTTCTGGAGAGAGGCTGGAGCGACAGTACAGTGGGTAGGGGTTTGCCTCGACCTGGGATCGATACCCAACACATATGGTCCCCTGAGCACCGCCAGTAGTAATTCCTGAAGGCAGAGCCAGGAGTAACCTCTGAGCACAACCGGGTGTGACCCAAAAAGCAAAAATAAGTAAAATAAATAAAAACAGTTAAAAAAAAAAGTTCTACAGAGGCCAGACAGCTAATACAGGGGTTAAGACAATTGCCTTGCATGCAGCAGGTTTGATCCCCATCTCTGTGCGGTCCCTTGAGCACTGCTAGGAAAAACCCCTAAGCACTAGCGTAGCCCCAACCTTCCCCCCAAAAAGAGTAAGTTCTAGAGATGGATGGTTGTGATGACTACAGAACAATGGGAGTATATTTAATAACTGTGCACGTAAAATGATTCCAGTGACAAATTTTTTTATATATAGCTGCCAAATTTTTAAAATTTTTAAATTAAGCCAGCAAAATAGTTACAAACTCAACATTAACTTATCTAAGAAACTTTAATATTTTCTGAATGAATATAAATATACCACCTAGTGGTCACATTTAAAATACCAAATTTTATTATAACAGGTAGCTGGAGCGATAGCACAGTGGTTAGGGCGTTTGCCTTGCATGTGGCCAATCCAGGTTCAATTCCCAGCTTCCCATATGGTCCCCTGAACACCACCAGGAATAATTCCTGAATGCATGAACCAGGAGTAATCCCTGTGCATTGCCAGGTGTGACGCAAAAAGCCAAAAAAAAAAAAAAAACCAGGTAGCTCAATCAATGATTTTTCTCAATGCTATACTCAAGTCTACTGAACCAGCTGCTTCTCCAAATATTTGATAGTGACGTATTTGAATTTCATACTATCTAATTAATTTCTTCACAAGCTAAAAAGAGGTTATTTAAAGTCTCTGCTTATTTGGTACCCAAGAGAGAGCTCTGATCATTTTTACCTAAATATATAAACATCAAAACTTGTTCTTAAATATAATCATCACTTTATAACCATTCCTAAGAAATCTATTAAAAAATCACAAAGACTGAGGTGATAATTTAAATTATTTTAAGTCATACATAGCAAAAATATTCTTTTACTTGAGTTTAAGATGAAAATTGATAAATTAGGTACCTTGCAAAAATACATCTTTAAATATCAATAATAGAGACGCAAAGAGGTTTTTGTTTGTTTGCTTTCCTCTGTTTGGTACCACACCTAGCTGTGCTCAGAGTTAGGGGTGTGAGGGGGTGGGGTGGAGCTATACTGGGATTCTTGGTGGTGGAATATGAGCACTGGTGAAGGGATGGGTATTCGAGCATTGTATAACTGAGATTTAAACCTGAAAACTTTGTAACTTTCCACATGGTGACTCAATAAAAAATTAAAAAAAAAAAAAAAGAATCACTCCAGGTGGTCCCCAGGGGACCATATTTGGTGGTGGGGATCAAACCCAGGTCAGCCAAGTGCACAGCAGCACATTACCCACAGTACTATCTCTCCAATCTAAGAATTTTTAATAGGTACTTTTCATTTTTTTGCTTTGGTCTGGGGGCCACATTCAGTGGTGCCGAGGGGTCATTCAGGATCACACAAAGGTTGGCTACGTGCAATACACGGCAAAGGACTTAACTCCTGTACAAGCTCTCTGGCTCAACAGGTGGAGGGTTTTTTTTCTATTAGAACACTTACTGGTTAAACAACTTAGAGATTAATATTTTAAGATTAAGTTACCTTCCTCAAGTTTTTTTTTCAGTTCTTCTATTTCTTTCTGAAATTGACGAAGCAAAGCATCCTTTGGATCTTCATTAATTCTAGCCTTATTTTTAATATTCTTAGCACGGTTGGCGTACCGTAACGTACTGATAGTTTCGTCGTAATTGTAGTCGGCTGGCCCAATATTTGCACACTATTAAATTAGAAAACAAAACATTACTTGACACCAGTTAAAAATCACTAATATATCAAAAAGAATTTCCCATTGGAGGACTGCTTCAGCAATACTCGCCTGGAAGACAAGGCCTAATGGCTGAGTATTCTGGTCAGCTGGTGTAGTACTACCTGGGCCTGACAGTGCTGGGCACCACCAGGGCCATGCCAGCCCTTTCTTTGCTCTATCGCCCCAACCCCCAGAGAGAATTATTTTTTAATTTTTATTATAGCATGATGATTTACCTAATTGTTCCTAATACAGCTGTTTCAGATACTAAATGTTCCACCTCCAGGGCAGGGTGCCCTTCCCTTCACCAATGTCCCAAATTTCCCACCCACGACTCCAATCCCTGCAGGCACAATCAAATGTACTTTATGTTTGTTACAAAAGTTTTTGTGACAAAAACAAAACTTCATGTTTGTTATAATACAAAGGCAAACTGAATTATCAAATCTTTTTTTTTTTTTTTTTGAATTATCAAATCTTAGATCAGTAAGTCAATCTGTGATCATCTGTATAATTGTCATAATTGCTATAGCTTGTAATGATGTACTAAAGTCATTGTCTGCGGCCTTGGTAATCATTTTTTCCCCTAAAAGAGAATTTTTGAAGTCCATTTATATTCTGGCCTTTGTGAGAAAGAGAGCAACAATCACATGGATTTCCAGACACCTTTATAGGCTAGCTCATAGGATATATTTTTTTAAAAGGGGCTGAAGAGAGAGAATAGGGAATGGTGTTTATCTTACATGCAGTCAACCCAAGTTCAATCCCTGGAACCACCAGGAGTAAGCCCCAAGTAGAGAGCTGAGGGTATGCTCTGAGCACACCACCCTTCCCCCACAACAACAACCCCCCCCCAAAAAAAAGAAAAAAGAACTACAAATTTTAAAAAAGGCATAATAATAGCTATGGTGTGGGTGGCGGGGGTGGGGGGGTGTTGTTCTGTGTTTTGCTTTTTTGTAAATGTACTACATATCTGGGGCTGGGGAGTTAGAGGGGTAAGGCACATGCCTTGATCCCTGGCACAAAGGGCCTGGACAGCACAGCGTCCTCCAGGCCTCACACTGATCTGCCACCCTGCTGGCCACCCCCTGGGTCTCCTGAGAACCTCCTGACAGGTCCCCCCACCAAATAATGTACAGTATATCAATTATCAATCCAAAGAATAATGTTAAATTTGCCTGATGCTAGCTATACTACTAATTAAATCTTACCATCATGGTTTTTGAATTTCCTCCTAAGGAATCCTGAAGAAGACGGGTCAATTTAGAGTTACGATAAGGCACATGAGTGCTTTTTCCATCAACCAAGGCAGAAATTACATTACCAAGGGTAGAAAGTGAAAGATTGATTTTTGTAGCTTCCTTTAGGCGCTGTCCAGTAGCTCCAGTTTTTGCTTGTCTTTCTGAACCCTAGTAATAGAAAGATAAAAATAAAAGTAAAACTTTAAATAGAGCACAATCTTCTCAAAGTTAAAAAAATAAAAATCATAGAGGAAGAGAAGTGACTGAGTGTAGAGAAAAAAGCAGGACTCATACAAGTTCTGCTTAAGTTGGTTGCTGAGTATATGGGAGATCATTATACACTTTCTACTTTTTGATTATGTTACAAATATTTCACGATGGCACATATGCTGCCTGAGCCCATGTGCTGCTTGTGCCCACGTGGCCGGGCACATGTGTCACCCGCATCTCCCCCCTTGAGATGTGTACTTTCATGCTTTCATACTTTTGTGTCTAAAGGTCGGTTATGTGTAGGGGCTTCCTCCACCCTTGGAGAAGCCCATGTTCTCTCTTGAGCGCGTTATTCTTACCATTTTCTCTTCCACTTATCCCTTCCTCCTTCCCTCAGAAACCTCCAAATAAAATCTATTTACTTAAAAAAAAAACAAAACAAATATTTCACGATGAAGAGGCAGAACTACAGTCTAGTGGGTAGGTGCTATACTCCCAAGCCCACCAGGAATGATTCCTGAGTGCAGAGCCAGGAGTAAGTCTTGAGCACTGCCGAGTGTGGTCCAAAAACAACACCAACAAAAAAGAACTATCTTATGATAAATAGTAAGCTAAACATAATCACAAGAAAGAACTTAAAATCATATGGAAATCATACCTCCTCACTTGATTCCTAGTCATACATAAAATAAAGAAGTCACACTTTATTAAGTAGTATCGCTACTTACAGCAAGATCTACAAGATGGAGCTTCCCCATCCTGACATGCATGTTACCGTCAACACCTTTCTCACTGCATTCTATAGTAATCGTAAAGATGGCATGGGAGCGAGAACTATGTTCGTTCATATTAGTTGCACCAACAGAACCTTCAATAAAGGGGGGAAAATTTTAAGTATGCTAACAGTGAATACCTTTAAAATAATAAAAGAAATCCAAAATGTTTAATATATCTGAATATAAATAATGAATTAACATACAAAATACTTAATTTCGCCACAGCAAAAATAGCCAGAGCGTGACTAAACTGTAAGTTTGCATAGTTAGCTAATATTAGCAATTTATATAACAATTACAATGACAGCCAAAAAACTTATGTTTCTCACATTAAAGAAGCAATACACCTGGCAAGGCTCAGGAGTTCTCCTGGCAATGCTCGGGGGAACATATGGAGTGCCAGGGATTGAACCTGGGTGAGAGGCTTGCAGGGCAAATGTCTTACCCCTGAGTAACCCCTGAGCATTGCCGGGTGTGACCCCCCCCCCAAAAAAAAGGTAAATGAAAAGTTAGTGAAAAATAAAAAGAATTTTTGAGTCCATACAATCTTAGTTTTCTATTCTTTTATATAGTATACATGTGTATGTATATATAAATACATACATGTATACTTTTTTTTCTTTTGTAGTTCTATATATAGACTGGAGCACAGTGGGTAGGGCATTTGCCTTGCACTCAGCCAACCTGGGTTCGATTCCTCCATCCCTCTTGGAAAGCCTAGCAAGCTACCGAGAGTATCTCACCCGCATAGCAGAGCCTGGCAAGCTACCCATGGCATATTCGATATGCTAAAAACAGTAACAGGGGCCGGAGCGATAGCACAGCGGGTAGGGCATTTGCCTTGCACGCGGCCGACCCGGGTTCGATCCCCGGCATCCCATATGGTCCCCCAAGCATCGCCAGGAGTAATTCCTGAGTGCAAAGCCAGGAGTAACCCCTGAGCATCGCTGGGTGTGACCCAAAAAGCAAAAAAAAAAAAAAACAAAAACAAAAACAGTAACAACAAGTCTCACAATGGAGACGTTACTGGTGCCCGCTCGAGCAAATTGATGAACAGCGGGATGACAGTGCTACAGTGCAGTGCTACAGTTCTATTCATTGATCTTAGGGCTTTAACATACTATGCTACTGAGCAACACTGCTGGCCCTAGTCTCTTTAAAATAAAATTATGGATTTATGGATTTTTCCAAAAAATATTAAAAATCCATTAAATCTGACACTACTCAATTATCTAATTAGCAGTGCTACACTTCTAGTGTTAGTGATGTGCTTCCATATTTACTTACTTTTCCACTTAACATTACTTCCATATATATTTCCATGTGAAAACTTGAAATTTTTACTGAAATTGATTTTTTTATTCCTTCCTTTGCTGAGAAATATCTGAGATTTTTCCCTATTTCATTAGGTCTCACTTGGAACATTAAAACAAGCAGCTGTAAGCAAACAGCTTTTTTTCTATTTAATTTCCCTCATATATACTTTCCCAACTGAAATCACCAGGCCAAAAGCGTAAGAATCATTTTATAGCTATTAAGCTATTAAATCATATTACATGATTTATTCATTCATACTATATGATTTATTTATATCATATTATAGCATTATAGTAGCAGTTTTCAATTTGGAATGGGAGAAAACATAATTTAAAGTAATTAAATGTTTTAATATTGTTTTCATAGTAAAGCATGTTACTCATGACTTAATTTTTTTCATATTTCTAGTTACAAAAAGTTACAAAATTTTTTCCCATATTTCTAGCAACAGACATTCTGATAAAGTGACCTAACTTTATAATCCCTAGGAGAGAACACCTTGTAGCAATCCAGTAAACTCTGCTCCACCCTACTGACATTGAAAAGAAAACAAAATATACATTTATAATTTTAATGCTTATCTAAATATTTTGGAAAAATCTGGGTCTGGAGAGACAGTACAGCAGGCAGGGCTCTTGCCTTGCACGCAGCCAACCTGGGTTCAATCCTCAGTGTCCCATATGGTGCCCTGAGCACATCAGGAGTTATTCCTGAGTGCAGAGCCAGGAGTAATCCCTGAGCACTGCCAGGTGTGGCCCCCGAAAAAAAAATGAGAATTTTATTTTTGTTTGTCAAGAGGACTTTAAAAAAAGTATCATGTAAATATGCCTCTCTCTCTCTCTCTATATATATATATACATATATATATATATATATATATATGCATGAGGTGGGGCTGGAGTGATATAGTACAATGGGTAGGGCATTTGCCTTGCATGCAGCCAACCCAGGTTCAATCCTTGGCATCATATATGGTCCCCCGAGCCCCGCCAGGAGCAGTTCTGGAGTGCAGAGCCAGGAGTAAGCATCATTGGGTGTGACCCCAAAAGAAAAAAATAAAACAAATATATATGAGAGGTATACTCATGTATATATGAATATTAACTGCAGTGTTACTCTTAATAGCAAGACTAAAAATAACCCAACAATATCCATCATCAATAACAGACTGGGTAGGGATCTGGAGGATGGCTCAGTGGCTTCAAGTTCACTGAAGGCCTGAATGGAAATCGCAGTGCTACAAGCACCGAGGTGGTCCTGTCAGCTCTGCTTCTTGGGACACCTGAAAGACAAAGCTATGATTCCTAGCAAGACGAAATACAGGGACCAGGTAAAAAAATGATGGCAGATGCAAGGAAATGCTATAAAATTATTTTAAATGCCTATATATAGTGTGTGCTAATGTAAAATGATCTTCAAGAAAATATTAAGCAAATTAAGAAGAATACTGTGAGACACTATATAAACACACAGACTATCACTAACATGAGACACTAAAAAAGGTTGCTGCCAGTCACAAGGCTGGATAACTCACACTGAAGGGTCAGAGACTTGTTCAATGCATGCCTCACTACCTCTGAATTTTATAATCATGTGTTTGGATTATTCTTCAAAATGACCACTTTTGAAATGATTTATGGTTGAAAGGCAAAAAAGACACTTCCTCATTCGCAACAATACCCATAATGTAAAGGTTCTGATTTAAAATGTTCATTTTGATAGGCTATAGATTTTCTGTTTTTTTTTTTTTTTTGCTTTTTTTTTGGGGGGGTCACACCTGGCAATACACAGGGGTTACTCCTGGCTCTGCACTCAGGAATCACCCCTGGCGGTGCTCAGGGGACCATATGGGATGCTGGGAATCAAACCCGGGTCGCCTGCTCGCAAGGCAAATGCCCTACCCACTGTGCTATTGCTCCAGCCTGATAGGCTATATATAGATTTTCTTGTGAGATGACTTTTTTCCTAATAGGAACTATCCCCAGGGGAGTTGGTAGGGGTCACCTGCCTGCTCAGGTGCTCCAACAGGTGGTGCTCAGGACCACTAGGCTCTCACCAACAGTGCTCAGAGAAGACTTATTTTCTCAAGTATAAAATTAACCATTTCTGTAGTGTAAAAAACTTTACAAAATGTGTACCCATATTATATTTTTAAAATTTTCTCACCTTAAAAATATTGTCTTTATAGGAGTGGAGAGATAGTATAGCAGGTAGGACACCCCAGTCTGGGTTTGAATCCCTATATCCCACAGGGTTCCCTGAGCACTGCCAAGAGTAGTTCTGCATGCAGAGCTAGGAATAAGAGCCTCACTGGGTGTGGCCCAAAAACCAAAGAAAAATGCTGTTGCTGTGGTGCTGGGGATCAAACATGTGCTGAGCTACAACCCTGGACCCAAGTTTTCATTTAAAGTAGTAACTCTTACTGTTTTATTTCCCCCATATCATGCTACATACTGGGGGAGGATTTCAGACCTGGTGAAGCCCAGGGTGGGGGACACTTGAGACTGCAGCACAGGCATCAAACAAAGGGCTCTCCTGGGTCTCTCTGCAAACTATACCCAGTAGCCCACTGTGCCATTTCCCCAGCCCCTAGGACCCGTTTAGCTCTTGATAGTTACTTCACTAAATTTCAACAAGATAAAGTTTTATCTCTATATTGAAACTTTTCTTTTTGGTAAAGATTAAAAATTTGTTTCTTTAATTATATTGAGTACCTTATTCTGTTTGACAACACCCTTATTTTCATAAGATATTTAGCATGTTCCTGAAAAAATTTAATATTCCAAGTTCCTTAATTCTCAGGCAGTTAACAGGAGATTTTGGTCGTTATTATAAATGAAATTTTGCATTTAAAAATATTATTTAGGGGTTGGGGAGATAGCACAGAGGCAGAAATTTTTGCCTTGCATGGGGCTAATCCCAGTTTGGTCCACAGCATCACATAAGGTACTGGGGCAGCACCAGAAGTGGCCCCAGAGCACAGAGTCAGGAATAAGTCCTGAGCACCATAAGGAATAGCCCAATAGCCTCCACTATCAAATTTAATTTTTTAAAAATCATAACAAGGGGCCGGAGCGATAGCACAGTGGATAGGGCATTTGCCTCACATGCGGCCGACCTGGGTTCGATCCCCGGCATCCCATATAGACCCCGAGCACCACCAGGAGTGATTCCTGAGTGCAGAGCCAGGAACAACCCCTGAGCATTGCCGGGTATGACCCAAAAAGCAAAAAAACAAAAAACAAACAAAAAAATCATAACAAAAATTCCTAGGCCCTGTGAAAAATGAGATGGTTACAAGATGTGTGGGGAACTGGGAGGAAAAGAGCATAAAAAAAATCAATCTCCTGGGGCTGGAGCAATAGCACAGCGGGTAGGGCGTTTGCCTTTCACACGGCCGACCTGGGTTCAAATCCCAGCATCCCATATGGTCCACCGAGCACCGCCAGGGGTAATTCCTGAGTACATGAGCCAGGAGTAACCCCTGTGCATCGCTGGGTGTGACCCCCCCCAAAAAAAAATCAATCTCCTAACAGCAATAGCTTCAGGATGCTAGTGGTAGTGAAGAATATACACAGAAGTGAGAAGCTGCACAAGCTGCACTCATGAAACCTACTTAATAATGGAAACCAATGATAAATTAATTTAAAATAAACTGTTTAGGGGCTGGAGCGATAGCACAGTGGGTAGGGCATTTGCCTTGCACGCAGCCGACCCAGGTTCAATTCCCAGCATCCCATATGGTCCCCTGAGCACCGCCAGGAGTAATTCCTGAGTGCAGAGCCAGGAGTAACCCCTGTGCATCGCCGGGTGTGACCCAAAAAGCAAAAAAAAAAAAAAATAAATAAAATAAAATAAAATAAACTGTTTAATTAAATATGCAGTACATAAACATATTTTATATAAAAATTCAAAAATAGAAATATAACAAAGAAAATATTTTCTACATCACCCTCCCCAATCTTAATTCTTCAATTTCCCCAAATATACCCATTATTAAAAGTTCTCTCATTTTGCACTTTATACATGACACATATACACATAAATATAAAAATATACTGCTCAGTACAAATACCAAAATATATTGTTTAATAACTTTTGACTTTTGGGCTGGAGTGATAGCACAGCGGGTAGGGCATTTGCCTTGCACGCGGCCGACCCAAGTTCGATTCCCAGCATCCCATATAGTCCCCTGAGCACAGCCAGGGGTAATTCCTGAGTGCAGAGCCAGGAGTGACCCCTGAGCATCGCTGGGTGTGACCCAAAAAGAAAAAAAAATTTTTTTGACTTTTACATATAAAATTAGCATTATAATTAATGTTGCTATCATAATGTTACAGTAAGTTATTTTTGTTCATAACTAAAATTATTATTTTATGAATACATATGCTTGATTAGGACCACTGGATTAAAAAGAATGCATTTTAAAGAAACTTTCAATGAATTTCATTACACTTCTCTTCAAAAAGTTGTAGTGGCTTGCTTTCCAAACCTGCATTCTCCGTTGAACTTTGCTTGCTTGTCTCTGTTTCTTTTCTTACCTTTTTCAACTCTGAAGAAGACTTTGTTCTTTTTGTTTGTTTTTATTTGGAGGACACACTGGTTGATGCTCAGGGGTTACTCCTGACTACTCTGCACTCAGGAATTACTCCTGACAGTGCTTGGAGCACCACATGGTGCTGAATCTGGGTCAGCAGCATGCAAAATAAGCACCCTTCACCCTTCTCACTCCAGGTCCTGTATTCTCTTTTAAACATATACTTCTCTCTTTCTCTCCACTCACATCTTTCTAAATAAGTTTCAATTAAAAATTTCTTGCTTGGGGGGGCCGGAGCGATAGCACAGCGGGTAGGGCATTTGCCTTGCACGCGGTCGACCCGGGTTCGATCCCCGGCATCCCATATGGTCCCCCAAGCACTGCCAGGAGCAATTCCTGAGTGCAAAGCCAGGAGTAACCCCTGAGCATCGCTGGGTGTGACCCAAAAAGCAAAAAAAAAAAAAAAAAAAAATTTCTTGCTTGGGGGCTGGAGAAATATAGTACATCAGGTAAGGCACTTGCCTTGTATGTAGCCAACCCAGGTTTGATCTCTGGCATCCCATATGGTCCTGTAAGTAACACCAGCAGTGATCTCTGAAGGCAGTGCCAGAAATAAACTCAGGGCACTGCTGGATATGGTCCCCAAACAAGAAATAATTTCTGGTTTCACACACACACAAAAAAAAGTTGTAGTACTACATATTCCCACTTCTACAGGAACTCACTATCCTAGGTATCTTTTCATCCAAAGCAATTAAGTAAAATTATCTGCCACTGTTGTTTTAAAATGCATCTGCTTGATTATTTGATGATTTTTTTTTTTTTTTTGCTTTTTGGGTCACACCTAGCAATGCACAGGGGTCACTCCTGGCTCATGCACTCAGGAACCAACTCTGGTGGTGCTCAGGGGACCATATGGGATGCTGGGATTTGAACCTGGGTCAGTCGCATGCAAGGCAAACACCCTACCCGCTGTGCTATCACTCCAGCCCCTATTTGATGAATTTGAACATCCTTTTAAATGCTCGTTGTGCTGTATAGTTCTTCTGTGAATAATATATTCATGTATATAATGTTTGTTCATTTTCCTATTGAGATTCCGTCTTTAATAGGACCAAAAAATGTAAAACTTCAAACTTAATACTTAAGTTCAAATGTAAAACTTAAACTTTGGCACTCAAAAAACCTAACACAAAAGTAACCTCGTCAAACAGTGAAGAGAAAAGCTGTCCGCTTACTCAAAGAAGACACACAAACGGCCATAAGGTATATGAAAACATACTCTTTGTTAATGCTTACTAATGGTCTAAGTCCCAATATTCTACTCCTTATTGAGGAGTATATAGCTTTGGAAAAGTTAAGCTAAGCTGCAGTTTTCTCACACATGAATAATAATTTATTAACATTCTAGTCCACTGTGACGATTAAGATATTAGAGTTACAAAGCACTTATGAGAGCATAAGAACCCAATAAAAGTTACCAATATTATTATAGCTAATCAAAGACAGTCATATGAAAGTTTCAAAGACCTTATTATTACTAAAAAACAGAATTTGGTCAACCTGGGAAGGAATATGATATTGCTCATTCATAATACTTTCTCTACATAATAAATTTCAAAGAAGAATTTTCAAGAAATCTAAAACTATAGATCTCTACGGGGCAAAGGGCCATATCAATTATTCCTACGTAAGTCTCTTAAACAGAGATATTAAATCCCAATTACTACACTTACGATTTTTGTGGCCTAGTGTCATAATTCTATCCATATCATCAGCATTATTTACCACGTAAGCTGATAAATCTTTGATATAAACTCCTACATCAGGTCTTTCTTTAACCTAAAAAAAAAAAAGAAAAGATGTGACACGCATATATAATATTCCAGTTTTCATTAAAAATATTATATGTTTGGGGCCGGAGCGATAGCACAGCGGGTAGGGCGTTTGCCTTGCACGCGGCTGACCCGGGTTCGATCCCCGGCATCCCATATGGTCCCCCAAGCACCGCCAGGAGTAATTCCTGAGTGCAAAGCCAGGAGTAACCCCTGAGCATCGCTGGGTGTGACCCAAAAAGCAAAAATATATATATATATATATATATATTATATGTTATATGTCCACACTGCTAAGGATGGGGTGATGAATTAGGTTCTAGGTTCATGATTCATGAGGTGACAACTGATAGGAAGGACATACAGATGAATAACACAAAAAATTATTCTGATTTTGATGATGTCATAAAAGAAAAATAGAGGAAAGTCAAAGAATACAGTAGAGATCAGTGGGGCCAGAGAGACATACAGCAATCAGGGAACTTGTCTTTCATGAAGCTGACCTGCATTCAATCTCCAGCATCCCATATGGTTTCCCAAGCACCACCCAGAATGATCCCTGAGTGCAAGTCAGGAGTAATCCCTGAGCATTGCCAGGTGTGGCACAGAAACAAAAATTAAAAATTAAACAAAATAATAAAAAAAACTAGGGTAGCTGGAAAGGGCAGGAAATGGGAAGTGAGATATTTAGCTAAAGAACTATGCAAAAATAATATTAAGCAGTTATTAGTCTTTATCATAACAGTAATTTGAAGAGCTACAGACCCCATATTGGACCTCACTCTTCATTGTAATAGACCCTAACGGCACAAGACGAACTCTCCTTACCCTAGCAAATAGCTGTGCTATCTGGGAGTTCAGAGTCATTTAACGAGATTGCTTATGACTACCACTGGACCGGAACCCTACCAGCCTACATCTAACCACGAGCAAGCAAATCATACCCCTAAAGAGAAAAGGTATTTGCAGACCTTCCAACACATTGCCAATTAGCAAAGCACCTGCTGTGCTTCCTTGCCAGCTCTGGATGTCATGCTCCATCACCACGAGGAACAGAGACTCCAGATTCTCCTTAAGCCCACCCGAAGGCGGGTTTTCTAGATCTCATTCAGGGCAGCATGACTGAGAAAATCTAGGATCTAGGCCTCTGATACCTCAGAGCATAACACCTGACATCTCAAACACAGTAACACCACCTGGGCCTGGTTAAAACAGGGCCACAGTCATGGCAGGAAACCTGCAATTGTAAATTCAGCAGCCCTTACACAGAGCCTCATGAAGCACCAAACAACATGGGAGACAGAGAAATTCATGGGGACCAACTGATCAAGATGATAGCCTGAAAAGTCAGTTACATAAGTTCTCTTCAGCATTTAAAACAAGAATCCCAATCAGAGGTACCAAATTTAACATTTTTAGAAGAGAAAAAAGTTGGCAACACACCTTTGAACTCTATCTTCTTTAAGAAAACATACAGAAAATGCCTCTAATTGCACATGAAATCTCCTGGATGGCTCCAGCATCTCCCCACCCCCCTTCCCCCCAGGAAATAGATAGCCCATTTGGGGAAAAACTGGTTAAAATGATGCTCCTGAAATAAGAAAATCAATGAAAGAGAACTTCAACAAAGATAGAGAAATATGAAGACATGTTTGAGAAAAGTCTAAAGAGAAATTATAGAGCAGAGATGCGTCCAGTCCCCACACCAGGCTGTCTCATCTGGGGCAACCCGAGGGTGGGGGTCAGTGAGTCCCCTGCACCCACCCCAACAGAGCCCCAGCAGCTGAAAACCTCCAGAACTCAATCACTGCCATGCTCACAGTCAACTTTTACAGGCTCGAAAAAGCCTCATCCATCAGTGAATCTGCTGAAAAACCCAGGTATGCGGGACTTGTGACCAAAATCTCCACACTTGCATGGAGTCGGGAATGGGCAACCTCCCCTCATATCTCTGTGCTTCTGGTAGCCTGGCAATAATGCCCACGAACTGCCTCTGGCAGTTAAGCTCATTAATGGCAATTTATCACAAATAAATCTCTTGGAAGAAAGCAACAGGAGAGCAACAGGCTGTAGAGATGCCTCCAGATCTCAAAGGCACCATCCACATAAAAAAAAAAATTGAAGTTAACCTCAGCTGTATCGCCTGTTTAAAATTTTAGAACTCCCCCGCAACATCTCATACTCTACACCACTGATCCACTGATGTACTAAGACAAGGGCTCAATGACTCCAAGGTGAAATACAACAATCGTCACATACTTTTCTCTAAGGAAACTCTTTTGTGTGGGATGGGTGGTGGGATTGGCTCTGGAACATTTAAGGTCTGAAACAACTGTATTATGAACAACTTGATAAATCACTGTTATAATTTAAAAAAAAATTTAATGTCTGGTTTAAGATAAATTCTAAAGTACTCCCAGGCATTTATAACATAGAATGAAACTTAACAAAATCTGCATTTTTGAATGTTCATAATTGTTTTATTTGTAACTATTTAAACCTATAAATAGCAAATATGTCCTTCAACAGGTAAATGGCTAAATTACCACACTCTACACATACTATAAATATATATGGTATTAATAACATGTAATACTACTTAGAATTAAGATGGCATGAGTGAGTAACATAACAACTTAAGTAGACCTCCACAGTGATATGCCTAAGGAAAAATTCAATCTCCAGAAACCAGAGAGATAGTACAGGAGGTAAGGCAGTTGCCTCACATGCTGCTGCTGAGGCTGATTCGAATCCCCAACATCACATATGGTCCCCTGAACAACGCCCAAGTTATTCCTGAGCAAAGAGCCAGGAATAGTCTCTGAGCACTGGTGTGACCCAAATCCCCACTCCCTGCCCACCAAAAGAGGGAGTGGGGGGCAATTTCAGAAGGTTACAGTTATATTTCTCTAACACTTTAGAAAATATAAACTTTTAGAAACAGAAGCCAGAGCTAAGTGGCTGTCAAGGTTAGGGATGGAGAAAGTGGTTTGAGAGAAGTCGATGTGGTCAATATGAAGCATCCATGCAATGGCACAGTCTAGTACCCTGACTGTGGTAGTGGATATACCAAGCTACACATAATTTTTTAATAAAGAACTGGAGAGATAACATAAGGGGGTTAAGAAGCTTTCCTGGCACATGGCTCACCCCAGTTTGATATCCAGCACCACATGGTCCCCCAAACCTGCCAGGAATGATCCCCGAGCACAGAGCCAGGGTTAAGCCCTGAATATGGCCAGATATTGTCCAAATCCTCACCCCCAAAGAAAAAAGTACAGAACACAAATGAATATAAGAAAAATGTAACAACTGAATAAAACCTGTGGATTGTATCCATAACAATAACCTGGCTGCAATACTGTACTGCAGATAACTTGATAAACTTTGCCATCAGGAAAAACTAGGATAAGGAAAAACAGGATTAATCTGTGTAAAGAGTGATCTCTAAATTATTTCTTAGAACTGCACATGGATTTATAACTAGTTCAACAAAAAATAATTTTAAAACCACAGATTAGGGGCTAAAGAGATAGTATAACAGGTAGAATGTTTGCCTTGCACACAGCTGACCCAGATTTGACCCCCAGTATTGCATATGGTCCCTAGGGTATCACTAAAACTGATGCCTGTGTGCAGAGGCAGGAGTAACCCCTGAGCATCACCAGGTGTGCCCCAAAACAATTAGTCCTAGGGGACATTAGTGATGGGACTGGTACTGGAACATTGGATGACTAAAACAACTTTCTTATGAACAACTTCATAAATCACAGTGTCCTAATAAAAAAAATTTTAAGTATAGATGAAAGTATAGTTTCTACTTCTGAAGTGAAATTCACACTTGTATTTACATGAGTAGATAAGGAGATTATCTGGCGCTAACTGGAGGTCACTCATGGGCCACCTTCCAGGACTCACTGCTGCTTCTCATAAAATGAGGCCTCAATAACCATGCCACCGGACTCTGCACCAGGCTGTTTTCACTCTGGGTGTCCAAGAGGGGGTTGGGTGAGAGTACTCCCTGCCCCAAGGGACCCAGCCCTGGCAGCTGACCTCCACAACCCAACTGCTGCCATGCTTCAGGCTGCTTTACACATGCTCGGGCCGAGCTTCACATATGAGTGAACGTATTCCTAAATCACATCATAAGACACTCCCTACTCATTTTCCATAATTACCACACCATATTTGATTGGAGGCAGATGGCGCCAACGTCGCCCAAACCCCTCACGCTCTCCTGAACCCAGCTCATCTCACCTTAGACAATGCACCCAGTATGCCAGGCATGGAACTCTACATGTGATCCCTGCTGGAACTCTAAGCGTGATTCCTGATAGACATTGCCGGCTGTTTTGCAAGATTCGGACAGTATGGCGTCAGTGGGGCACGGAGAAACTGTGGCAGCTGCAGCATTGCTGCCTGCCCCAGCAGGGCCAAGTCACAGCACTGTCCAACATAAAGCCCATAGAGCCGTGGCAGCAGTGAGTGCAGTGGCTCATCCACTGTGGGGTGCTGTCAGCCAACCACCGGATGACCTGGGACTCTGCGCAAGTGTTCAACCTGGCACAGACCCTCTGCAATAGGGTCCTGCTCCGCCAGCTACTCAACAATCTTCGAGCGCACTCCATCAATCTCAAGGAGATCAACCTGAGGCCGCAGATGTCCCAGGTGCTGCCCAGAGACACAGGCAGGTGCGTGTTTGTGAGTGTGCAGATTGTTACAACATGCCAGTCGACCAAAAGCTTACATTCAGTAGACTGGGAACACCTGTAAAGGCTATTAGAGGCTGCCCCTAAAGCGTCTATCCCTCTTGGAGAGCCCGGCAAGCTACCGAAAGTATCCTGCCTGCACAGCAGAGCCTGCCAAGCAATCCAGTATCCATGATGTACTGGATATGCCAAAAATAGTAACAAAGACTGTCCTCGTTCCCCTGATCCTGGAAGAGCCCCCCAATACACCATCGGGCTATACTAGCACATAACAGGGATTAATGGAGACATTACTGGCACCCACTCGAGCAAATAGATGAACAATGGGATGACAGTGATACAGTGATTTACATGAAGGAAAACTGAAAGGATATACAAAGTGTTTATCTTAGGGTGGGGCAGATGGGGACAGAACAAGACATCAAGCAAAAGTGCTCACAATATTTTTATTTTTGAACCATCTGATCATATTTCCTGGCCACAAAAAAGTGAAAATTAAATTGCTAAACATTTTATAACTTTTCTACAAAAGTTATATACATTAACATGAGGTAATATAGTAAACAACGTATACTTTGAAAAACACTCCAAATTCAATTAACCTTACCTCTAATCTCTGTGTCTGATCCTTGCCCAAAAGATCACGAACTTCTTCATTATATATTTCCAAATAAGACACTCGAACCAAAAATCTATAAACAAAATATCATTTTTAAAATGTAAAAGTAAATTTTTTAAGACTTAATTTATTGAATCATGAATTAGAAAATTACAAAATTATTCATGATTGAGTTTCAGGCATACAATGTTCAAGAATCAATGCCTCCCTCCACCAATTTCCCAAGGATCCCTCCCAACCCTCCAGCCTGTCTCTATGGTACCCACTTTTTCCTTTTTCTTGTTTCCTTTAAGGCACTGTGGTTTACATAACCCTTTACCTCCGTTTGGCACCCAGTTCTCATCCAGAGTGACCACTTGCCCCTATCATTGTCAGAGTGGCACCCCTCCCCTCCACTATGGCAAGCTTACGAAGGACCAGTTGTCCTGTTCTTCATTTCTATTGTCTCTGCACATTATTCTCCTACTGTGATTACTTATGTGCCACAAATGAGTGCAATATTCTATGTCTGTCCTCTCATTTCACTCAGTATGTACTCTCCATTTCCATTCAATGTATCAGCAAATTTCATGACTTCATCTTTTCTAATGGCTATATAGTACTCCACTGCGTATATGTACCATAGCTTCTTTATCCAGTCATCTGTTCTTGAGCAACAGTGAAATATTTCTAAGATCAATCTGGTTTTCTTTTTGTTGTTTGGTTTTGGGGCCACACCCAACTATGCTTAAGGCTTACTCCTGGCTCTGTGCTCAGAAATCACTCCTGGTGGGCTTGGGAGACCACATGGGATGCCAGGGATCAAACTTGAGTCAGCCGCACACAAGGCAAACTCCCTTCACGCTGTACTATTTATTGCTCTGGCCCCTATCTTAGATCAATTTTAACTGTGTATATAAATTTTGTATTCATAAGCCTTTCCTAAATTGTCCTCCTCAATAGTAAGAATATCAAAATCCTTTTACCTTGTATCACCCTCTGCTTTTGCAATGTGACCAAATATGTGAGCAAATGAATTTGGAATGATTCCTCTAAGTTCAGGAACAGCTCGAACACCTTCCATTGTGAAAGTTTTGCCTGTTCCAGTTTGTCCATATGCAAAAATAGTCCCTGAAAATGATAAAGAAAATCAATCACTTTTTATATCTAATACTATAGAACAATGCTATCTGAAATTTAATCTTGGACCCTGTAATACAATTTCTTTCCTGGACTGACAAGTATTAAGTACAAAATTTTACCTTTATTATCAACAGCTGCAAATATTACAATTCTGTGTCACAGAATGAAGCTCTGTTAAATAACCAGTCTGGGAAATATTCATATTAATAAAAGTATGCTAGTTAGAGGATTGGCTCAAAGGACAGCTATGCAGGCTTTGCATGCAGGTTCCATCCACAATCCCCCAAGCGCTGCAGGAAGTAGCTCGTAAATAAAAGTACCCCGCATCTCCTAGTAATAAAATATACCCCAAACCACTAATTAAAAATCTTACATTATAATTAGTTTCTAACTAAAAGAAATGTATACATTAATTACTTAATACTGAAGCCAAGACAATTGCTCAAAAGGCTGGAGTATACACTTTCCATAAATGAGTTCCAGGTCTAATTCTTAGCACTGCCTGATCCCCCAGACACCAAGACAGATATAATCCCAAGCACTGCTGGGTGTGACCCCCATCACCACCAAATGGAAAAAAAACCCTACTTGGAAAAGACAATTACAGAAAAAAATAAATAAATAAAAATAGAGGAAAGGGAAGAAAACAGGTCCTGAGTAAAAATATTTGTTTGGATCTTTCTATCTGCCACTTTTAGTCTGCTGGAATGAGGTAAGGTCTACCCAATGACTGACCGGGGATAGGAATAATCACTCTACTACATGATAAAAACCAAGTCAAACAATTTCCTTCAAGAAATCATCCTAATGGCTGGTAGACAGTTTACATAAGTGGTGGATATTTTTTTTCTTCCTAATTCTGGAATGTGATCTTTATTTTTTAATAGAGGTGCTTTTAACAGTGCTTAGGGTGTCTGGGAACCACTCCCAGCAACGCACCAGCCTGGCAGTGCAGGCACAGTGTTTCAGTGGCTACTAAGGCCATGCTGAGGGAGACATGAGGCATAGGTGGTCAAACTCAGGTCAACAGTCATGTTAGGCATGTGCTCTATTGAACTATCTCCCTTGCCCAAAACCTTGTTTTGTTGAGTATGTGTTTGGGTGGGGGTGGGGAGCAGGCAATGGTTATTGGCAGAGAGAGGCCTTCCCAAGGTGGTGCTGGAGGAGAGCCTGGGGACCACTCCTCTCAGCTCAGGGATTACTCCTGGTGGGGGTCAGCGGATGATATGGAATGATGGGGATTGAGCCCAGGTTGGCATGTGCAAGGAAGTACCCTACCCACTGTACTATCACTCCAGCTCCAGAAATATACTTTTATTTATTTTTTTGGGGGGTCACACCCAGCGATGCTCAGGGGTTACTCCTGGCTTTGCACTCAGGAATTACTCCTGGCGGTGCTTGGGGGACCATATGGGATGCCGGGGATCGAACCTGGGTCGGACGCGTGCAAGGCAAACGCCCTACCCACTGTGCTATCGCTCCGGCCCCCAGAAATATACTTTTAAATGTGACAATTATTATAGGTAACTACACATATAACTCAAACTCTCTAAATCAAATCATCCATTGAACAAAAAACACATACAGGTGTGACGTTGTGCTAGGCACCAAGAATAGCAACAAATTAAACACAACCTTAACCTCATGTATGTGGTATGTGTCATGTTAGGAAGGGCATCTATTGAATGATAAGTAGGGTGAGAATTAGGAATGAGAAACAGAGTTTTACATAAGAATAAAGGATATCATCAAAACAGAAGAATTGATGTAAGAAGAAAGGGAGAAGAGAGAGGAGGCTCAGGGTGAAGACATGATCTGAAATACTAGTTAGAATTAGAAACCAAGTAAACAAGAGGGAGAAAAAGAAAGGAGATTTTGGAGCAACAAAATGAGACCAGAATACGGGCTGGAATGATAGTATATAGTAAGTAGGGTACCTGCCTTACACACGGCCAACCCGGTTTCAATGCCCAGCACCCCATTTGGTCTCCCAAACCCATTTGGAGTGAACCCTGAGCATAGAGCCAGGAGTAAGCTATGAGCATGACTGGTTATGGCCCTAAAATGAGAGAGAGAGAGAGAGAGAGAGAGATCGAAGGAATCACTGATGGAAAAGGCAAGCAAATGCATACAGACCTAGAGAAAATGGCAAAATGGCAGGGTCTGATCACACTGACATGAAGATCAGGTTAAGGCTTTCAGAGTTTTTCCTATAAGCAAAGTCATAAAATAATTTTTCATTCAAAGGAGTTAGATTATAATCACCAAGGACATGACATGGCCAAAGAAATAGAAGAGGAGATGTAAAGAATCCAGGAGTCTACAAAATACAAAGATAGTCTACAAAATGGGAAAAGATATTCACCCAATACACATCTGATAAGGGGTTGTTATCAAAGATATACAAGGCACTGGTTGAACTCTACAAGAAGAAAACTCCCAACCCCATCAAAAAAATGGGGAATGGAAATGAACAGAAATTTTCTCAAAGAAAAAATTCGAATGGCTAAAAGACACATGAGAAAATGCTCTACATCACTAATCATCAGGGAGATGCAGATTAAAGCAACAATGAGATATCATTTCACACCACAGAGATTGGCCCACATCCATACAAACAAAAGCAACCATTGTTGGCGCGGATGTGGGGAGAAAGGGACTCTCCTTCACTGCTGGTGGGAATGCCGACTCGTTCAGCCCTTTCAGGAAACAATATGGACGATTCTCAAAAAATTAGAAATTGAGCTACCATTTGACCCAGCAATACCACTCCTGGGAATATATCCTGGAGAGGCAAAAAGATATAGTAGAAATGACATCTGCATTTCTATGTTCATAGCAGCACTGTTTATAATAGCCAAAATCTGGAAAAAAACAGAGTGCCCAAAAACAGATGACTGGTTAAAGAAACTCTGGTACATCTACACAATGAATACTATGCAGCTGTTAGAAAAGTTATAAAATTTGTATATAAGTGGTTCTACATGGAAAGTATCATGTTAAGTGAAATGAGTCAGAAAGAGAAGGACAGACATAGAAAGACTGCACTCATCTATGGAATGTAAAATATCATAGTGGGAGACTAACACCCAGGAGTTGTAGAAATAAGGATTAGGAAGTCTGCCCCACAGCTTGGAAACTGGCCTCACATGCTAGGGGAAAAGGCAGCTCAGATAGAGAACGGAACATCAAGTAGAGGATGTCAGGAGGACCCATTCGGGTTGGAAGATTCGAGCTGAAAGTAGACTATAGACCGAACATGATGGCCACTCAATACCTCTATTGCAAACTACAAAACTCAAAAGGAGAGAGAACAAAGGGGAATGCCCTGCCACAGAGGCAGGGTGGGGTGGTGGGGGATGGCGTGGGGGTGGTGAAAGGGATACTGGGATCATTGGTGGAGGTGAATGGGCACTGGTGGAGGGATGGGTAAACGATCACTGTATGAGTAAAATGCAAACACAAAAGTTCATAAGTTTGTAACTGTACATCACAGTGATTCTCTAATAAAAAATTTAAAAAGAAAAAGAATCCAGGAGTCTGAGTTATCAGACAAGTGAAAAATGGTGCTGACAATAAAAGAGAATGAATGAGAAAAGTAGAAGGATTTCAGAGGGTATTTAGGTGACAAAAATCAATAAAACCTGTGCGATAACAATCTGTAAGAGGAAAAGGAAAAGAAATAATCAAAGGATTTCAAACTTCTGATTTCAACAAGGGGTATATAGTTAATGTCATGTGTAAAACGCAAATACATTAAAAGAAAAGATCATGAATTTATTTGGGGGGCATATTAAGTTTTAAATTCTAAAAGCCTTTGAAACATCACCACTTTACTCAGTAAACTTCAAATGGCTAATCATTTTCAGACTTTTGTGAAAATTAATAATAACAGAAAAAAATTATACATGGAAATAAAAAGTTTCAAGCTTTTAAAAACTCAATAAACATTTTGAGCTCTGTCATTGAGAATGTAACTTAGGTGGGGGCGGGAGGGCCTGGGGATGATGGTTCAATGGCAAAAAGACACTTGCCTTGCAAACATGAGGGCACAAGTTGGATCCCTGGTGCTACCCACATGCATCAAGCACAGTACCAGCAGCTCTGTTCTCTGGACTCCTGGTGCCACAAAGTATCTCAGGTTACACCAGAGTCAGATGTATGCTCGTTGGCCATTGCAGCAACAAAAAAGGGAAGGGAAGGGAGAATTTTATTTTTGGGGATAAAACAATATTGTTGCAATTTTTATTGCATCCATGGAGCTAAAAATATCAGAAATTTTTAGACTGCATTTAATTCAGGGGTGTTGAGACTTGAATCTGGGTCATGACACATGCAAAGCACATGACCCTGTAAGGTAGAGCACATGACCCTCAGCCCTACAGGCCTCATTTAAGAAAACAGACAACTATCATTTGGTGATCATTTGATATTTGGTAGGTCAAACCCCTCACAAGAATTCTTAATTTCCACTCCACTCCTAAGAGATAAGCACTAATTGTATGCCTATTATTTCTGTTGAGGAAACCAATTGATTTACTTTGGTTTGGGGGCCACACCTGGTGGACTCAGAAGATGTGCAATAAGTGCATTACCCTCTGTACTTTCCTCTGGCCCCAAAATGATTTATAATAGAGAGGCCAAGCGCATACAATGGAGAAAAGCTCCTCAACAAATGATATGAAAGATACAGGACTGCAGGGCCAACTGCAAAAGAATGAACCTGGGTTGCTCTCTCCCTCACACACACAAAATTTAGTTCAAAATGGACTAAAGTATGTGAGACTGGGTGGGGCTGGAGTGACAGTACAGCAGGCAGGGCATATGCCTTGCATGCAGCCAACCTAGACCCAATCAATCCCCAGCATCTCATATTGTTCCCCAAGCCTGCAAGGAGTGATTCTGAGTGCAGAGCCAGGAGTAAACCCTGCGCATTGCCAAATGTGGCCCAAAACATCCCAGAGTCTCACCTGCCCCAAGGGACCCAGCCCTCGAAGCCAAAAACCTCCAGAACTCAATCGCCACCATGCTCACAGCCGCTCTCCACACACTCTGGCCGAGTCTCACCCAAGAGTGAAGTTATTCCTGGACAGCGATGATTCATACCCACACATCTTACCCATACTCCAAGAGTACCACACCACATCTGATGGGGCTCAAAGTAAGAGGCAACCAAACTTAGAGGGAAATATTTTCTTTATAGACTTATAGAAGGGCTTAACGGCCCCTGGGTGAAAACACAATAATCTTCACACACTTTTCTCTAAAGATACTTTTTGTAGCATTTCCAGCGGTTTTTCATTACAAACAACACAAAATATATTATTTCGGTTCTGCTATGGGGCAGGGATTGGTGTTCAGGATGGAAACATCCAAAATATGGTGGTGGGAAGGTGTAATGGTGGTGCGATTGGTGTTTGAATATTAAATGTAATCAAATATTGTGAACTACTCTGTAGCACTGTAGCACTGTCGTGCCACTATTCATCGATCTGCTTGAGTGGGCACCAGTAACATCTCCATTGTGAGACTTGTTGTTACTGTTTTTGTCATATCGAGTATGCCATGGGTAGCTTGTGAGGCAAGCAGGATACTCTCTACTCCATAACATAAAAAAAAATTTTTTTAATGTGGCCCAAAAAACAACAGGGAAAAAAAAACCAGATGTCAGACCTGAGGACGCCAGGCCGGACACTGGCTGAGCAGTACTGGATGCCACAAGGCTCCCCCATAAGTACTGGAAGGATGGAGGCCTGCAGAGCAGAGACCAAATTCAGGGCCTTAAGTTCCATCCCTCTGAATTACTTCCCCACCCCAAAGGGGTAATTTTAATAGCACTAAGCCTCTATCTTGGGAAAGAAAAGAAGTTCTCAAAATAAAATGATTCACAACATAGTGCAGGAGTTAATGTAAATGCTGTGCATGTACCTGATCCCTGAATGACTGGCCAGGCAGTGACTGGCGCCGCCCTGGAAATCCCAGAGCATCACTGTGGTGGGCCGGGCAATCCCTGACATCAGAGGGTCTTCCCATGAGTGCCAGCTGAGAACTGCTGGGAGCCTGCCAACCACCTGCCACCCAAAATAATAATAAGACAATGGTTCTCAACCATCAGTTCATGCATCAATTCAGTCTGCAGAGTTTTCCTACCAGCACAGTTATTTTCAGCTTAAATAGTATATAACTTTCATGTTATAATATTACATTCAAAAACAAATATATAAAATACTTAACAGTAGTTGATTTCTGTCTAGTGGTTTGCAAAATTTATTTCTCCTATTTTAACCAGCCCACATATGTAAAAAGGTTGAGAACTACTATAATAAGAAATTGACAGAGACAACTTTTTGCCCAGAAATTCAACTTCAAATAAAATTGATAAATTCATGGCCAGACAGATAATACAGGGGTTAAGATGCATGCCTTGCAGGGGCCGATCCTAGTTAGATCCTAGCATCAGAGTTCCCAGGTGCAGTTCTAGAGGTCCCTAAGCACAGCCTGTGTGTCCTGGTGAGCCCAACACTGCAGGCACCAGAAGCACTGCACCCTTGGTCCTTGCACTGAAATGCTGGCCCAGCTGGTTAAGAATCACCACAACAGGGGGCTGGAGCGGTAGCACAGCAGGTAGGGCATTTGCCTTGCATGCAGCTGACCCAGGTTCGATTCCCAGCATCCCATATGGTCCCCCAAACGCCACCAGGAGTAATTCCGGAGTGCAGAGCCAGGAGTAACCCCTATGCAGTGCCAGGTGTGACCCAAAAAGCAAAAAAAAAAAAAAAAAGAATCACCACAACAGACTAGAGAGATAGTACTGTGGGTAAGGTGCTTGCCTTCCACACACCTGACCTGGGATTGGTCCCTGGTATCATATACGTTTCCTCCGAGCAGCACCAGGAGTAATTCCTAAGTGCAGAGCCCTGAGTATTGCTGGGTGCAACCCAAAACTGAAAAGAAAAAAAAAAAAAGGTTCACTATGAGGATTGAAGAGATAGTCCAGTATCTAAGGCATTTGGGTTTTGACCTCGAGCACCCCATATGGTCAGAAGATCACCCTTGCTAGAAGTGATCCTTGAACACAGAGCCAGGAGTAAGCCCTGAATACCACCAGGTGTGTCCTATGCCCACCCTCCGCCCCCCCAAAAAAAAAACCACAAGGGGTCTCTGAGAACTCTGAGCACCACTTGAGAGGCTAAAGCACCCCCCCTCCAAAAAAAAAATGACATTCCTGAAAAGACAAAATACTCAAATTCGCTCAATAAAAAATAGGTAACTTGGCAACTAAAGAGATAGTTCAATGGGCTGAGTGGAAGCTGTGCAGGCAGAAGGGCCCTTACTCTGCGCCATATGGGAGAGGGAGCACCACTGGGAGCAACCCTGAGAAGAGACAGGAGCAGCACCAGCGAACTGCAGGGTATGCCCTCCCCCACCAAAAAAAATAATAATAACCTGAACAGCCTTATTTTAGAAGTTGAATCTATAGTTAAAAACCTCCATACACAGACAATTCCAGGCTTCACTGAAAGATAAATTCTACCAAAGATTTAGGGGCAATGTATACTAATTCTAGATTTAAATTTTCAGATAATTAAAAAGGAATGAATATGGAATTCTATGCAGTCACTAGGAAAAATGAAGTCACGAAATTTCTTATACATGAACTCATTTCACTCAGTGTGAAATGGGTCACAGAGAGACGGACAGACAGAATGACCACACTCACCTGCAAGATATTAAAAAATACAGTATGAAAATAATACCTAAAGACAGTGGAAATGAGGGCCATGATAGGAAACTTGCCACAAAGGTGGAAGGGAAGGAGTGGAGTTAAGACAGAGAAGATATTACTATGACAATTATAGTTGGAAATGATCACTCTGGACAAGAACTAAGTGCTAAAAGAAGGTAAAGTGATATGCAAGATATGATCTCAGTAGCAGTATTGCAAACCACAGTGACTAAAAGGGAGGGAGAGAAAGAGAGAGAGAGATAGAGGAAGAGGGAGAGATAGAGGGAAAGAGAGAAAGAGAAGGAAAGAGGGAAGGGGGAGAGAGAGACAGAGACAGAGAGAAAAGAGAGAGAGAGAGAATGAGAGAGGTGTCTGCCATGGTGGCAGGCTGTGGCGGAGGCCAGGAGGGAAACTGGGGACACTGATGGCAGGAACTGTACACTGATGAAGGGATGGATGCTGAACATTATAACTGAACTCAATGATGAACAACTTTGGAACTATGTATGTCACATTGATTCAATTAACAAAAGAGAAAAAATTAAATTAAATTTAAAATAAGAAGGAATTATCTTTAAACAATTCTATAAAACAAGCATTTTCCTGAAACAAAAACTGAAAAAGATATTACAAGAAAACTACTTACATTTTTCATAAAGATGCAAATAATTTAAACAAAATTTTAATAAAACAACCTTAACAATATATATCAAAGGGTAATACACCATGACTATGTAAAGGTTGGTTTCACATTTAAAAACCCATCAATGTAAGGAATCATACTAATGAAATTTTAGAAAAGACAGACCAGGGTGGGGGATACAGCTCAGTAATAGAGTTCCGGCTTGCACTCTACCACTAAGCTCAGCTCCCAGCACGACACATGCCAATCCAGTAGCACTGCCAATTGTGACACCCAGCACACAGGTCCCCTGCCTGCTATACTATCTCTCCAGTGTGTACTATGAGACACACTGAAAACAAGCAAACTAAGTGTGCAACCCCCAGTCATCATAATAGAGAGAAAGTGGGTAGAGACCATTAAAACTGCACTTGACAAAAAAAAAAAAAACTTTCCAGCAAACACACGGGAACTTCCTCAATCTTATAAAAGATGTCTGGGGAGCAACATGACGCCAGCGACACCCATGCCACCAGACCCCACACCAGGCTGTTTCACTCGGGGCACCCGAGAGGGGGGTGGGTGAGAGCCCTCCCCGCCCCAAGGGACCCAGCCCTGGCAGCTGACAACCTCCACAACCATCATGCTCAAGGCCGCTCCCCACACACTCAGGCCAGGCTCACGCACGAGTGAATGTATTCCTGGACTGTGTGGCCGCATTTGTGTTCATGTGACACATCATTAAACACTCCCTACCCATTCTCCGAGAGTATCACACCACATTTGTTGGGGTTTAAATAGTGGGCAACCAATCACTGAGGGAAATATATATCTATCTATATATACACATATACACATATATACATATTTTGGGATATATATGAGAAAGTTCACATCACTCAACCTTTAACATGTTAGTTTTATCCTAAAGAATGTCTTAATGGCCCCTGACAAATAGAAAATCTCCACACTCTTTCTTCTATGGATACCTTTCTGTAGCATTTTCAGCGGTTTTTCATAACAAACAATACAAAATATATTATTTACTTCGGGACAGGGATTGGTGCTTGGGATGGAAACATACCAAATATGGTGGTGGGAAGGTAAATGATGGTGGGATTGGTGTTTCAATATTAAATGTAATCAAATATTGTCAACTACCTTATTAAAATAAAAACTTAAATGAAAGCTGTCTATAAAATATCTAAAGATACCATACTTATTGATAAAAGAATAAATGCTTTCTCCCTAAGATCAGAAACGAAACAAAATGTTCACTCTCCCATCTCTAGTCAACATTGTATTAGAGTGCTAGTCAAAAAAAAATTCAGAAAATGAAATTAAGAAATTACAATGCAGAATCAAAGACAATACAAGGGGTAAAGCACCAGTCTTGAATAGGCAATGGACTCTAGCTTGATTCCCCAGCACCACATATGGTACCCAAGCACTACTGGGATTGACCAAAAAAATAAAACCAAAATTAAAATGAGGGGCTTAAGAGGTAGTACAGCAAGCAGGGAACTTGCATTGCATGTGGCCAACCTGGATTCAATTCCCAGCACCCCATATGGTCCCAAAAGTACCTCCAGGAGTGATCCCTCAGTGTAGAGCCATGAGTAAAACAAAAACACTAAGTGTGGCCCAAAAAGCCAAAAAAAAATTTTTTTTAATTAATAAATAAGGGCTGGAGCGATAGCACAGTGGATAGGGTATTTGCCTTGCACGTGGCCGACCGGGTTCGATTCCCAGCATCCCATATGGTCCCCTGAGCACCACCAGGAGTAATTCCTGAGTGTAGAGCCAGGAGTAAGCCCTGGGTACCACTGGCTGAGGCCCCAAAAAAACAACAACAAAACGTGCATACTATAAAATGGTTAATACACTTGAATTTTCTCATTTAAAAAAATCGTAATTATTGAATTTTTATGGTTTATGACTTATGGTTAATTTTTATGGTTCAGACAAGCCTCACATATGGGGAAGCCGGCAGAGGAACCCAGGTGTGTAGGACCCGGGGCCAAGACCTCCAAGGCTGCTCGGATCAGGACTTGGCCCCTTCCACCCAGATCCCCCATTTTCCAGTAGCTAGGAAGTCATACCCGGAGACTGCCCCCAGCACCATGCAAACAAACAAATAAATAAATAAATAATTAAAAAGATATCACAGGGCCAAAGAGATAGTCCAGTGGATAGGGCATTTGCCTTATACATGGCTGACCAGGATTCATGATCCAGGCACCCATACGGTCCTCCTGAGCACTGCCAGGTGTGCCCCAAAAAGCAAAAAAGAAAAAAAAAATCACAGTAAAATTAAGAAAAAGACAAAATACAGAAGTGGTAGTATATTTGTTAAGAGCATTTTCTGGGACACAATAAGTCCTAAGAAATTAACAACAACCAAAAGTCTACTCAGAATAATATGCAGTGTTGCAGGATTCAAGGTCAATCTGCAAAACACAATGAGAAACCAGAAGGAAGAACCATAATCAATAAAGGTTGATAAGTTTTGGCAAAGATGTGAGTTAGAAACCTCATACATTGCTAATGAGAATGTAAAAATCATGTAGGCATTGTGGAAAAGTCTGGCAACTAATATTTTGACTGTACATCTATATATAAAAATACATGTACACATATATATAAATATGGTTCATGTGAACTGAAGACATACATCCACACAAAAACTTGTACAAGAATGTTCACAGAGGGGCTGGAGCGATAGCACAGCAGGTAGGGCATTTGCCTTGCATGTGGCCGACCCGGGTTTTATTCCCAGCATCCCATATGGTTACCTGAGCACCGCTGAGCATCACCAGGTGTGACCCAAAAAGCAGAAAAAAAAAAAAAAGAATGTTCACAGCAACATTATTTATAAAAGTGGGGCAGAAGTGAGAGTGGGGAAGACAAACAGTCCAAATGTTCATCAATGATGAATGGATAAACAAAATGTGGCAGTGCTATGTTCTTAATAACAGATAGGGTGACAGTCCCAATAGGCTACTAGGTATCTTCTAAGTGTGGAGTATATACCATCCAAGTTTGTATAATTATTCTACAACTTTCCCACTCTATAATTTTCTGTTCGTAGCAAAGTCTCAAACCAGGCAAATCCATATACAAGAAAATATGCTGCCAGGGTAAGAGGAAGCAGAATTGGGAATAAAGTTTACATGCACTGCCTGTTTTTATTGGGTGGGAAGAGAAGGTGGTGTGCAGCACACCTAGTGGTGCTTAGGGCTTACTCCTGACTATACTCAGGCATCACTCCTGGCATGGCTTGGGAGACCACCTGGGATGCGGGGACTGAACCCGGGTCAGCTGCATGCAAGACAAGCAAGCACGTCTTACCCACAGTACTATCTCTCCACACCCATGAGTTTCTCTTTGAATGATGGAATGTTCTGCAAATGGAAAATGGTGATAGTTGCATAACACTATGAACATATTAAAAACAACTTACATAGGTACCAGAGAGATAGTACAGTAGGTAAGGCAACTTGCTTTGCATGTAGTCAACATGGGTTCAATTCCTAGCAGCCCATATGATCCCCTGAGACACGCCAGGAGTGATCCCTGAGCACAGAGCCAGGAGTAAGCCCTAGGTACCACTGGCTAAGGCCCCGAAACAACAACAACAAAACGTGCATACTATAAAATGGTTAAAATAATACATCTGAATTTTCTCATTTAAAAAATCTTAATTATTGAATTTTTATGGTAACTATACAGTTCAAAACATGGAATTATAAAAACAGTTCTATTCACAATAGCAAAATAGTAATAAACTTATACAAAAGAACTGGGGCTAGAGAGATAGTATCACCATGGGTAGGGCTCTTGGCTTGCACACGTCTGACCTGGGTTCAATCTCCAGCATGTCATATTGTCCCCTGACCACCACAAGGACTAATTCCTGGGTGCAGACCAAGGAGTTACCCCTGAGCATTGCCACCTAATGTGTGCGCGCACACGCGCGCACACACACACACACACACACAGATATATAAAACCTCTACATCAAAAACTTCAAAATACTGGTATGTGAAAGTAAACAAGACATAGAGATAGGTATCATGATTACTAGTTGAAAGACTCGATATTGTCAAAATTATTCAAGAGAGAGAGATAGAACAAGGGTTAACTCTATTGCTCTGCATGGAGCTCACACCAGCTCAATCTGTGTCACCACATATGGTTCCCTGAGAACTTCCAAAAGTGATCTCTAAGCAGAGTCAGAAGGAGCCCCTAAGCACTGTCAAATATGGCCTAAATCCACTTCCCACACACACACAAAAAATTCAGCACAATCCCTAGCCAAAAATATACATATGTATACTTATACACACATATAAATATATATGTACTGTATGGAATTTAACAAGGTGATCCTAAAATTTATAATAAAATGCAAAGGATCTAGGAAAATCAAAACAATTTAAAAAAAATTTTAAAAAAGAGAATATAACTTGGGGCCAGAGTGTTAGTACAGTGGGTAGGGCATGTGCCTTGCATGCAGTTGACCTGGATTCAATCCACGGCATCTCATATGGTCTGTCAAGAACCACCAGGAGTTATTTCTAAGTAATTAACAAAATTAAGACAAGCCATATACTGGAGAAAATGTTTTAAAATTATTTACTAATCAATAATCTGATCAATAACTAAATACAAAGTACATGAAGACAGCAGATTTAAAAATGGATAAAATATTTAAGTTATCCTACTAAAGTTACAAATGTTTAATACATTTAATATTTTCAGTCATTAGAGAAAAACAAGTGACAAAACAATGAGATGTCACTACAGCTTCTCTAGAATGGCTGTACTTAAGAACACTGATAATTCAAATGTTGGCAAGAATATGAAGAAACTGAAATTCTCATGCCATGCTGGTGGGGGTAAAAAAAGCAATACTATATTCCACTTTGGAATTTGATAGTTCCTCTAAAAGGAACTATCTGACCTAGTAATTTTACTACTGGTACCAGTCCAAGAGAAACTTTAAAACATGTCTGTACGAGGGGCTGGAGAGACAGTACAATGGGTAGGGCATTTGCCTTGCATGCAGCCAACCTGGGTTTGATTCTCAGCATCCCATCTGGTCCCCTGAGCACCACCAGGAGTAATTCCTGAGTGCAGAGCCAGGAGTGACCCCTGAGCATCGTCGGGTATGACCCAAAAGCAAAAAAAAAAAAAAAAAAAACATATCTGTACAAGTGTTAAAGTAGCATAACTTGTAATAGCAAAAAAATTGGAACGATCTATATTTTCATCAAAAGCACCAAAAATGTATATTCAATCAAAGAGAATACAACTCAGCAATAAAAAGGATAAACTGCTGATAGATAAAACACAGAAGCTTCAAAAATTAAAAACTGGGTAAAACAAAATAAGATAGATTTATGTGTTCATATGATTTATGTGAAATCTTGAGGAAAGGCAAAACCATAGACAGAAAGCAGATACATGAAAAGTAGGTAATTTGGAGATGGAACATAAAGGCATGACAAAACTAGGTTGACTAGCATAACTCATAAATCTATGCAATTACAATGAGTGGATGTATGGGGTTTTAATAATATCTTGATAAGTATTTTAAGTAAATTATATAAAATACTCACCATTGTAGCCTTCAAGAACAGAATCAATAATGGGTCTTGCAGTTAAGTTATAAACATCAAGTTGTTTACTCTCCGGTCCAAAAACAGTATCAAAAGTAAATGTCTTTGGAGGTTCATTGGAAGAGTCAGTCTTATGAACAGTGATAGTTCCCCTCATTTCATCCACACTGACAGCCTGTCTGTAGCACATTGATTTCTCTCTCTCATTGAGGGGCCGGCATCTAACAACCACCTTCACATTATCACAGCTTTCTGGCTTCTCTGATTTATTGATCTGGTGAAGAAAATATTTATATGAGTCTCCTACTTCCAACAAATTTAATTTAAAACTTGGAAAAAATTATTTTACCATATCAGCTACTTGCACATATTAAGCATCCCATAGTTATTAGAAGCAATTAAAAATCTTACAGATATACAGAAAAAAAATAAATATATTAAAAAAGAAGACAGGAGCTGGAAATATAGTACAGAGGGAGGGAGTTTGCCTAATACAGAGCCAGGAGTTACCCCTGAGAAACACCAGATGTGGCGCAGAAACCAAAATAATAAAATAATAAAAAGGAAGATAATGTTTTACAATACAAATAATGGCCAGTGATCCAATGGTAGAGCACATGCTTTGCAGGTATGAAGTCCTAGGTTCAATCCTCAGTGTCGTAAGTAAATACAAATATAATGTAAATGGGGAAAGAAAGCCCAATTTACACTTAATGCTATTTTAACAAAATACGAATCAATATGTCAAGACTTTCAGCACAAAGTCCCTAACCTCCTCTGAGTTTCCAACTTGTATGGGAAAACACATGTTAATAGTTAACATCTTTGATCAAGTGATCCAGGGAGATGGTTCAGAGGGCCGGAGTTTATGCTTTCCATGTGGGGAGACCTACATTTGATCCTCAGCACGGAGTTTTCCCCAAATTACAGGAAATGGCCCAGGGGAGAAAAAACTATGCAAAATCTATTATCTATAAGCCAGGGGATATCATTCAGCAGTAGAGTAACTGCCTTGCATATAGGAGGCCCTGGGTTCAGTTCCTAGCACTGCAAAAAGAAAAAAAAAAAAAAGTACTCTGATCAGGCCTGAGCAGGTAAGGCACTTGCCTTGCAACACAGCTGAGCAGCAGCACATATGGTCCCTCTGGAGTAAGATCTGAGTACTGATGGGTATGACCCAAAACTAAACAAAAACTTTGATTAAAATTAGAGTAGTAGAGACCATGTTCTCCTAAGACTTCTATTTTTATTTTCTGTAACACATTAGTCAAATGCTTTTATTATTAGATATCCTCATATATAATCTTAATCATCTCTATAGAAGATAAGACAGAAAAACCATAGGCTTTTAAAAACTGCAAAATATAACTCTAACTTTACAAATATATGTGTTTGTAGGGTTTTCTATAACTGAAATATTTTAAATTAAGAATAGATATTAAAATACAACCCATCCTAGGAATATAATTTAGTATTATGAAGCCATGGCTTCAATGCCCTCCAAAAAAAACCTATTAAAATAAAGTTCAATATTTGAGTATATATTTATTAAATTCCGACTGTTTCAGAGACTCTTCTAAGCACTAGAGAAAAAATGGAATCCATGGTCACTGACAAGGAACAAATTGTGTATCAATATAATAGTGTTCTCTCCATCTCCATTTTCTACCCCGGCGTTATCAGAGAATCCTTAATATATGCCTGCATCTAATTAAGTTCCCCAGGCTGTTCTCTGACAGTCAGCTTCAAAAAAAATGTCTAATCACCTTCCTTACTTAAAACTCTTCAGTGGCTTGGCTTGCCACAAATGGCAAGATGAAAATCAAAATCCTGGGGCTGGAGCGATAGCACAGCGGGTAAGGCGTTTGCCTTGCACGCGGCCGACCCGGGTTCTAATCCCAGCATCCCATATGGTCCCCTGAGTACCGCCAGGGGTAATTCCTGAGTGAAGAGCCAGGAGTAACCCCTGTGCATCGCCGGGTGTGACCCAAAAACCAAAAAAAAAAAAAAAAAAAAAAAAAAAATCAAAATCCTTAAAGTGGCCTGTATAAAGTGGTCTGTAAAACCTGGTTCTGGCCCTTTCTACTCCAAGCTTCCTTCACAAGTTCCCCTGCCTGGCTCTCTCAGCCACAGCCACACTGGCTTTCTTCTGCGCCTTTCTGAGTCAACAAGCAACTTCTCACCACATCGGCTGTTTCTTCATGCCTATAACATTAGTCTCACTTCAGATATCCAGCAGGTCTCTTCCCAATAACCACCTTATTTGGGAAGATTCCCCTAAATGGGTCAAACCCTTTTAATTATCCCCAGAGCACCCCCATCTCTCCTAACACCAGCTTCACAATTCCTGTTTGCTTCTTATTGGACCAATGTCTGATGGTCAACACCTGAGGTTGCAAACAGTGAAAGGACTGAATTCAGCCCACGAATGTCTTTTGCCTACCTCATGGTATTCAAAATCTTTTCTTTTGTTTGCTTTTACCTGGGGGCCATACCCCACAGTTCTCAGGGTTTACTCCTGGCTCTGCACTAGGAATTATTCTTAATGCTGTTCAGGATGCCAGGGATCAAACCTGGGCCTACCACATGCAAGGCAACTGTCCTACCCACCGTTTATCACTCTGGCCTCCTCGTATTCAAAAATCTTTTGACCTTGCTTATGGACCACATCAGGAAATGCTAAGGGCGTACTCCTAGCTCTGTGCTCACAAACTACTCCTAGACCTGCTCAGAGGACAATATGCAATGAATGGACTGCATGCATGGGTTGATTGCATGCAAGGCCAGTTAAGTACCTTACCCCCTGTACTATTCTCTCCAACCGCATTCGCTAAAGTTCTCAATTGAAAATTTCACATATACACAAACACACTTCAGATCCTCTAGCCAAGGCAGATGAAATGACATCAGCAGGCTGGCATTCCTTTACGGCAAAGCTTCTCAATTCATTACAATCTATTTCTATCCGTTTCACGCCAACCATTCTACCTCCTGCATTATGGTCAAGTGTCTTGTCTCTAAACGGGCGGCTTTCCTCTGCCTGGAAAGGCTAGGTTCTCCTTCCTCGCACGCGCCAGGCTGAAGCTGATGAGGTCTCCAGGGCCTAACGTGTTGTTGGCATCCACCGTTTGCTGAATAAATTAACAAACGGCCCGAATGCAAGAAGATCCAAATGGTGTACATCTACTGCTGGGTGTCAAGAACCATCCCTCTGGTCTCCCGTGCATCATCTAACTTCATCCCAATAACCGCCCCATGGGGGAGGAGGGGGTTAATTACATGGGAACGATGTGCCCCAGAAAGATTGATTAGTTTACCCGGGGCCTCGCAACCAGCAAAGAACGGGCCGCCGCACAGGTGCTTTTCAAGACCCCAGAGCGGATTGGGGTCGCCCCCTGATCAAATACGCGGAGAACCACCGGTGCCAACCTCCGCACGCCAGGCGCTCACACACAAAGACACCTTACGGGTGACACTGCCCGGGAGGCCACGGGGCCACGGGCGGAATGACAGCTCGGGCCCGGGCGCCGGAGGGATACGCACACCCCGCCCGCGCCCCAACTCGGCCGCCTTCGGGGCTGGGCCAGGCGGCGCGGACATCCCCCACCCCCCACCCCGGGGTGCGGAGCGTCGGCAGGCGCCCCTCGGCGCGGCTCCCCGCCGTCCCACCCAGTGGGCAGGGCTGCGAGGCAGAGCGCATCCTCCCGCACAGCGCCTTTATGTCGGGCAGCGCAGGCCTGGCGGGCTGCAGCAAGGACGCGGGCGGCCGGGCCCGGACCCCTCAGCACCGTCACGGGCCGCAGCCGCCCAGGCGCCTCAGCAGCACCGGCCCGCTCGGTCGGGCCCAGTCCTGCCCCATCCCCGCGCCCGCGCCTCCATGGCAACGGCCGCGCCCCCAGCCAGGCCGCTGGGATGAAGCGGCCACCCCGAAGGCTGAGCGCCTCTCCTCACCGGCATCTTTGCTCCCTCCCGTGCCCGGCGCACGTCCCCGCCCTGGGTGCAGTCCAACGACGCCGGGGTGGCGGGAGAGCCTGGCCCGAGAGGCACCCACTCACACCCCGCCTGGGCGCTCTCGACACTGCGGTTCCTCGGGCGAGAGCGCGCGGTGCGCAGGCGCCTTCCGAGCTCGCCCCGCCCTAGCGCCCGGCCGGGGCTTCCTCGCCCCGCCGAACTACGCCTGCGCGGAGTCGGTCTCCTAGGACGCCGGGCCGAGCCGCGCCTGCGCAGTCCTACCGCGCACCCCCCCCCCACCCACCTACCCACCCCAGGTCTCCCGCCCGCACTGCCCCGGGGGTATGATTCCGAGGAGAGGGCGCCCTTAGATCACAAAGCCCGTCTACCACAGCTTGCTCTACTCCGAGGGTTATAAAGCACAACGCCAGTGGCGTCCGCAAAGCGAAAGACTTCCCAAACGTTACAGCGCCAAGGTCGTCAGGAGATGTGCCCTTATTCTCCCGAGGATCTCTAGAGCCTGCGAAGGGACCTAAAATAGAACCTGGCAAAAGATGGGTTTTTCAATAAGTATTTGTGGAAGATTGATGTACCCTCTTTCCTGTCTGAACCTTTGCTCTCAGTACCACTCCAGTTAAGTGTTTCTGAAGCATTCCCGAGTGCTGTTATACAAAAATTGAACTCTTGATCCCGGCTCCCATCTAGTCCCCAACCTCATTAAAGAGAGCTGGGAGGGGTCGGGGGCCCTCTCAGAGTCCCCAAACGGCTAGTATAGGGTGAATTGCGTGTGTTGTTCGGGTGTATCTAATCTGCCAGTGGAGTTTGTTGTCTATCTTCAAAGTCAAACCAGAATCACCTTTTACCTTGTTACAAGAGCTCAGAACTGGTGTCCTTGCGAGCATCTTGTCCATATGGCTATTTTTAACATACGAACCAGAAAAAAAAATCTTATTAAAACGTGAATTTGATGGGCTGGAGCAATAGCACAGCGGGTAGGGCATTTGCCTTGTACACGCTCGATTCCCAGCAACCCATATGGTCGCCGAGCACCGCCAGGAGTAATTCCTGAGTGCAGAGCCAGGAATAAGCCCTGGCATTGCCGGATGTGACCCAAAAAGAAAAAAAAAAAAAGCAAAAACGTGAATCTGATATTGGGTATTGGGGAAGAAACACATCCTGCTATGTTCAGGGTTTACTCATGGCTCTGCACTCAGGGATCATTCCTGGCAGGCTTGGGGGACCATATGAGGTACAGAGGTTGAACCCAGGTCAACATGTGCAAGGCAAACGTCCTATCCACTGTACTATCCGTCTGGCCCTGCTCTCTTTTTTGGTTTTTTAATCTTTTCACATTTATATTTAATATGCAAAATAAGGATATTCAGTCCTGCGTATTTATTATTGGTACAAACATTCCTTTATATCAATAGAAAGCTCCATGTCTACATCAATAGACATTAAATTTTTTGTGGGACATTAAAATGTTGTGGCTATAATTGTAGTTTCGGTGACATGCTTACAATAGTATTAACGTTTGTGGTTCTGATGTACAGCTAGACACCTCATCACCACCAAAATGCCTCTTGCTTTCCACCAATGATATTGTATTTTCTCTCAAAACCTTGTGTTTTCCTTTAAAACCTTCCGGTGATTGCCAATATGACAGTGTGAAAGTCACCAGACTTCACATTTTATTCTTTCCTCTCACTCATTCAGTACCAGCTCATTTGGCTTCTTCCTTGATTCATCTGACATTCCACTCAGGCTTCTGTGTTAGCATGCAAGGGCAAACACTGGAAGTAGGAGCTAATAAAATAACTAGAGTGGGCCTGAGGAGGCCCACTCCTTTACAAGGAGTAAAGCGCTTGCCTTGCATACAGTCAACACTGGTTCAATCCCTGGCACCATGTATGGTTCCAATAGCAAGACCAGAAGTAATCCCTCAGCACAGCTGGACTTGGCCCAAAAAACAAAGAAAAAATTAATTTAATTTTTTATTAATTAACTGATTATAGTGGCCTGAAATGGTGCTCAGCAATAGAGCACTTGCCTTCCATGTGTAAGGATCTTGGTTCCTTCCCCAGAACTGAAAAATAAATTTGAAGCATTTTACTTAGTGCCAGTGTACTGTTCTACGTTCGAGCGGGCACCAGTAAGCCAAAAACAGTAACAATAAGTCTCTCAATGAGAGATGTTACTGGTGCCCGCTCGAACAAATCGATGAGCAACAGGATGACAGTGACAGTGACTGTTCTAAGTACTTGTTCTTAATTTAATTCAAATGTTTGAAGTAATGAGTCATTTTAATAGAAAATAAAAACAACTATTTTACACTAAAAGTTTAGTAAAGAAACTGAGGACAAGGTCATTAAGTAATAATATTTGCCAGGTTACATATAAGGATGGACTGGAATGATAGCACAGTGGGTAGGGTGTTTGCCTTACGCTCAGCTGACCCGGATTCGATTCCTCCATCCCTCTCGGAGAGGCTGGCAAGCTACCAAGAGTATCCCGCCCATACAGCAGAGCCTGGCAAGCTACCCGTGGCGTATTCGATATGCCAAAGATAGTAACAAGTCTCACAATGGAGACGTTCCTGGTGCCCACTTGAGCAAATCGATGAACAACAGGATGACAGTGCTACATATATGGATGGTGACAATGTCCAGATAAAAAGGGGGGAGAGGAAAGCCTTCCTTTATAAATCCACCCCGTTTCTACACCTCCTTCAGAATGTCTGTTCCCAGATCATGAGCCCCATCTCCAGTTAAAAGTCCAGTCTTTGTGGCTCAAAGGTAGAGCCTGTGAGGCCCTGGATTTGATTACTATCACCAGGGCAAAAAATACAAAAAAGCGCTTTTGTTTTGTTTTGTTTTGAGGCCAGACCTGGATGTACTCACGAGTCACTCCTGGTGGAGCTCAGGGAACCAAATGTGCTGCAGGCCAGTCACATGGAAGGAAAGGACTTTGCCTGCCATTCTCTCTCTCTCTCTGACCCTTCAAGATTTTTTCTTTATCTCTGATTTTCTACATGAACATGGTAGGCCTAGGTATAGTTTTTGATATTTAATCTGCTTGGTGTTCTCTGAGCTTCCCAGATACATGGTTTGGCACTGATATTACTTGTATGAATTCTCAGTCATTACCACTTCAAATCTTATATTCCTTTCTCTATTTTGTCTCCTTCTTATACCCCCACATATTTTACATAAATTTAATATAATACTTTACATTTTAATGGTGTATATCTTATACAAGTAGAAAAGCATAAATCATAAATGTACATCTTGCTCAATTTTCATAAATGGGAATACCAGTGTAATTAGTATTTAGGTGTCGTTCAATAATACTTACCAGCCTTCAAGAAGCTCCATGTTACTTTCTAGTCACTACCCCCAGCCTCTCCCATTCTCCACACCAGTGCAACCACTATCTTGATTCTAACATTGTAATTGTCCTTATTTTCATATAGTGGATTCACACAAGCTGTACTCTTACTTGATATATCTTCCTGTATTCAATATCTGTTTGTGAGATTGCTCCAGGTTATTGGACACAGCAATACTTTCTTCTTTTTCCTCCACAGCAAACAATTCCATGTGTGACTATACCACAATTTATTTATCTCCTCCCGTTGTTGATGGACATTCATGTTTTACTCAGTTGGGGACTATTACAAAAGTGTGACTTAGAATATTATTGAGGAGTCTTTTGATGTACACAAAATATACCAGACATTTTGTCAGGTATATGCACATTAGAACTCTGCATTATCTATTAATTCGGTGTACCAACACACTGTCGGGCTTCCCTGAGTAAGTGCTGAGTGGATAAACGCATATGAATGAGCTACCTTGAGAGGAACTACCAGTGCTTTTTAACTTAATTTTTTAGTTTGGGGGCTGCATCTTTCAGTGCTCAGGGCTTACTCCTGGCTCTCTACTCAGTGATCACTCCTACTAGTGCTCAGGGGACCATATGGGGCATACCAGTATAATTAGTATTTAGGTGTAGTTCAATAATACTTACCAGCCCTTGGCCTCACGTTCCGGGGAAAGGTCAACTCAGAGAAGCGATCACCAACTACATTGTAGTCGAAGGCCATGTGGGGGAAGGGAGTTGCGGGCTGAATGAGGGCTAGAGACTGAGCACAGCGGCCACTCAACACCTTTATTGCAAACCACAACAGCTAATTAGAGAGAGAAAACAGAAGGGAATGCCTTGCCACAGTGGCAGGGTGGGGTGGGGGGGAGATGGGATTGGGGAGGGTGGGAGGGACACTGGGTTTACGGGTGGTGGAGAATGGGCACTGGTGAAGGGATGGGTTCCCAAACTTTGTATGAGGGAAGTATAAGCACAAAAGTGTATAAATCTGTAACTGTACCCTCACGGTGATTCTCTAATTAAAAATAAATAAATTAAAAAAAAATAATACTTACCAGCCTTCAAGAAGCTCCGTGTAACTTTCTAGTCACTATATCCAGTCTCCCCCGCCTTCCACACCAGCGTAACCACTATCTGGATTTTAACAATATATGCCCAGATTGAAACCGGGTTAGCCACGTTCAAGGCCTTAACTCTGGTACTAGCTCTCCAAAAAGAAGTAATGGAAGCTGCCGAAGAGATGGCTGGAAGGCTGAGCGCCTGCTTCCGAGCTCTGAGCTGCACCACGTGGTCTCCAAGCATGGCGGGGAGCGACCAGCCTAAAATAGCTCCTGAGCAGCCCCAGATTGACCCCAAAAGCAGAAAAAAGAGGGAAAGTTAGGGCCTGAGGGAATAGACAATACAGTGGGTGGGGAGCTTGCTTTGTATGTGGCCAACCAAGATTCTATCCAGGGCACCCCAGATGGTCCCCTCAACCCCTCTAGAACTGCTCCCTGAATGCAGAACCAGATGTAAGTCCTGGGCTGGAGCGATAGCACAGCGGGTAGGGCATTTGCCTTGCACGCGGCTGACCCAGGTTCGATTCCCAGCATCCCATATGGTCCCCTGAGCACCGCCAGGGGTAATTTCTGAGTGCAGAGCCAGGATTAATCCCTGTGCATTGCCAGGTGTGACCCAAAAAGAAAAAATAAAGCCAACAGATGTAAGTCCTGAGCACCACTGGGTGTAATCCAAAAAGTAAAACAAACAAAGAAAAAGGGGGCGATTAACCAAAACTCTGGTGAGGGACCTGAGGCGATAGTGCAGCCGGTAGGGCACTTGCTTGCCTTGTACGTGACCAACCCCGGTTCTATTTCCAGCATCCCATAGGGTCCCCCAGCACCGCCAGGAGTAATTCCTGAGTGCAGAGCCAGGAGTAACCCCAGAGCACCGCTGGGTGTGGCCCCAAAAGCAAAACAAACAAACTTCCGGTGTGTGCAGAAGCTAAAATACAGGACCCTTACCCCTGTGCTTCAGCCCTCTTTATCGTGCTCCATCTGCAGTGTGAAGTAAGACACGGGCCCTTTGCCAAGACTCAAGGGTACCCTCGGGCCGTCCCAAGCATGCATGAGGCTCTGAGTGGGTGAGCAGCGCTCCATGGAGTGAGAGGAGGGGAAGTGGGGGCTCATTAACTCACCTGCCCACTGGAGGGTTCGTCTTGTGCCTGCCCTTCCCCCACACACGGCACAGATGCACGTCCTGGCCCACCTCCCCTCTCCATCCTTCCCCCCCTGCCTAGCACTGTGGCAACCCCCGCCCCCGGAGGGGGGGCTTTCCCAGCCGCTGCCGCTTGTTTCTGTGTCGCTGAACATCTGGACCAGGTCCCGAGAGGGGCCCAGAATGACAGGAGGGGCGGCAGATGTGTCCCCCACTGGGCCCTCCTATGAGCCCCAACTTGTCTTGAAGTTGAGCGGCCTGGACCGCCACCAGTCAAGCGCAGGCTGCTGGCTCAGCTCTCGCAGGTGCAGGGCCTTGTGGTGAGCCTGTGGCCTGTGAGGCGGCACCATCCAGGTACCAGAGCCCACAGCGGGGCCCTCCGGGGAGCACCTGCACTCCCTCCTGGCGCGTATACGGGAGACTGATGAGCAGCACCTGTACACACGCCCAGGTGAGCCAAAACCACCTCTCCCCTCCACCCCCCACCCCGTGACGCCCCAGGTGTGTCCTCCCACGAGGTCCTGGTGTCTGCCTGGGAAGGCCTCCCTGGTAGGTGCTGGGACAAGGGCCTGTGTGGATCGGGGTCTCTGCTGAGGACGGACAGTGGGGGTGCGGGCTGAGGCACAGAGAGGTTGGAAAGGCCGCATTTAACGTCGGAGGCCCCTGCCCAGGCCTCTGCTCAGCTTGGGCACGGGCTGGGGACACAGGCCACAGCAACTTCCTGTGCGGGTGTCCTCTCTCTCTGGCAGGAAGAGATCTATGATGCTTTCCAGAAGGTCATGTTGAGGCTCCTGAGGCTTCACAACATCTTTGAGTTCTCTGGGGCCACTTATAACCTGGCGCCTCCTGGTTACTGTCACGGAGGGAACACCTCGGAGGGACTGCAGAAGAGACACAGAACTGACCTCTGTGCCCCAGTCCCCGGGAGAGGGCAACCATCCCTGGCCTCCACTCCGGCTCATCTCACTCCTCACTCCTGGGCTCTGGAGCTCTTCCTGCCTGCCTTCCCCTCCGTGTGGACCTGGGGTGCAGAGGACCCAGTTAAGGAAGGAACTATGTGAGGGATAGGGTGCGTGCCCAGAGGCCAAGATGGGACACGTCCCCTGAGAGCTGCCAGCAGCCCCCAAGACAGAAGACAGTAGCATTTTCTGTGGTCAGTGGAAAATGCCATGAGCTTCCTGTGGAGAATATGCAAGGAGGGGGGGGCAGAACGGAGTGGATTTTTTTTTTTTTTTTTGCTTTTCGGGTCACACCTAGCAATGCACAGGGGTTGCTCCTGGCTCTGCACTGAGGAATTACTCCTGGTGGTGCTCAGGGGACCATATGGGATGCTGGGAATCAAACCCGGGTCAGCCACGTGCAAGGCAAACACCCTACTCGCTCTGCTATCACTCCAGCCCCAATTTTTTTTTTAAACTTTTAAAGTATAGTTTAGGTATAGGCTTATAATAGCATTTAAGTTTATAGTATTGATGTCTGCCATGGAGGCAGGGGGAGGGTGGGAAAGGGGGGGGGTATACCCGGGATATTGGTGGTAGGGAATGTGCACTGGTGGAGGGATGGGTGTTTGATCATTGTGAGATTGTAACCCAAACATGAAAGCTTGTAACTCTCACGGTGATTCAATAAAATTTCAAAAATAAAAAAAAAAGTTTATAGTATTGATGTACACAGCTACTGCACCAGCCCACCCAAGTGTCCAAGACCCTTTATCACTGTCCTGGGGTCACCTTTGAAAACTTGTTTTTTGAAAAGGTGCTTTCCAGTGTGTTGCTGGCATTCAACGTGTTTGTCTCATACTGCAGGTAAGACAGAGGCTGCTCGAGGGCGCCATGATCACTTCCCTGAGACCCGCAGTCAAGTTTTATGAAGAAGACAAGGTACGGCTCCCTACATTCCACTGTGGGAATGGGGCACTCCTGTTTCTTAGAAGACCGATGCCCTTGGGAATAGTGGACGCTTTGGGAAAGTCATTAACTTCCCAGGAGTGACTGATCCTTCCCTAGACCTAGTCAGGCTCTGAGACCCACAATGAGGCGTCGAAGCAGCTGCATTTCTCCTGACCTGACACACCCACAGGTCTGGCCATCTGGCAAACCTCTTGCCTCGCTGGTGGAGACCAGAGCCCATAAAAACATGTTGATACAGATGCCACCAGGGGCCCACACTTGAATGTGGTTTAACAGAGGCTCTGCACCGGTGTCAATGACTTAAGCACCTGGTGCTGCATGAGGAAAAAAAAGGACCTCACAAACCAGGGGGTCCAGTGCTTCATCCCCAGAGTCCACAGAAGAGGCTTCCTAAGACTTAAGGCTCAGCTGCCAGTGAAATTGGTCCTCAGGGAGTATCTTCTGAAAGTGACAGGAGGGTGATGTGGGGACTCCATTGGGGGTTGGGGAACCACTCCATCTCCACAAACTTCCTCAGCTCATCTCAGGGCCCAAAACACATTGATTATCTTTCTAGTGTTAAACCCTATAGTAAAAATGCTTTTCATCAGGGGCCAGAGATAGTACAGTGGTAAGGCACACTTGCTTTGCACATGGATGACCTGTGTTTGATCTCCATCATCCCATATGGTCCTGAGCACAAGTCAGGAGCAAGCACTGAGCATAGCCAAGTGTGGCCTGAATCCAAACAAACTAAAAGGGCAGCAAGAGAAAAGGCTTTTAACCCTCATTTATCTGAATATAATTTTATTGCTTCTGTCCAATTAAAAGGCAAGGAAATGACCCATAAAAAGTCCTTCTGGAGTTTGTGAGTTATCTCAAAGGACCGTGTGTTTTGCATGTGGAAGGCCTGGGTCCTGTGGCCAGCACCACCAGAAGCTCTGACCAGTTTTGGAAGCAACCCCCAAGAAACAAGCCAGGAGTTACCAAAATGACTCCCTTCCCCCCCCCCAAAAAAAAAGTACTTGTGGAAGTTATTATAGTGTCTTATTATTATTATTATTATTATTATTTTTGCTTTTTGGGTTATACCTGGCAGTGCACAGGTATTACTCCTGGCAGTGCTCAGGGGATCATATGGGATGCTGGGAATCGAACCCAGGTCGGCCGCATGCAAGGCAAACACCCTACCCGTTGTGCTGTCGCTCCAGCCCCTAGTGCTTTACTTATCTAAAGTCAGATCAGGTCTACAATGTACTTGGCACTTGAATGTTTACTCAGAGACAAGACTTCCTAGTCTTTCCTGGAAAAGGATAATTTTCCCAGTACTGAGCTGCAATGCTGCAAGGCTGAAGGGAATGTGTTTGCAGTTGTGGTTGTGCCCAAGCTGTGGGAGGTTTCTATCAATGGGCCTGTCTGGAGCAGCCAGGAAAGCAAGAGGCTCACTTGCATGTCTGCTCCCTCTCTTGCTCCATCACGACAAGTACCCTGAGGGTTAGAAACAGGCCTGCAGCCTGTGCACGGCTCCTGGGCCGCTGGAGTGAGATCGCCAGCCGAGCCAGGCAGATGGCACCGTCCCACTTTCCAAACAGCTTTGGACATGAGCCAGTCAGGAATCACAACCCATTTGCAGAGAATACCCGTGCGACATTCACCACACAGAGTCACAGCAGCCCGCGGACCTCATAGACAAATAAATTTGGTTTGGCTTTGCTTTCAGAAGCATTTTCTGTGGCAGGCCACTGGAAGCCAACCCCGCTCGGGTCGTGGACGCCCAGTCCCCATGGATAAGAACACAAAAGCTACCATGGAATGATATAGGACTTTGGCCTCTTTATTTATTTTTTTTTTACAGGTAATTCCACGCGTAAAAGACTTCATAAAGCACTATGGCTCTAAGTATACCCCAAATGAGCTGTTGAGGATGGAGCTGGCTATTTGGACAAACTGCACTGGGACCTCTGAACTGGGACGCCGATGGAATTCTTGGTCATGGTGAGTATGAGGAGTTGGCAGAGTCTCCCCCAGACTCATCTGTACCTTTGGAAAGGCTCTTCACCACAGGACGGCGGGCACAGGCGAGCACACGCGCACCACGGCAAGGCAAATAGATCTGCAACCCGGCACAGTCCCGCCAGACACCCATTCCCCAAGGACAGTGAAACAACTTTACAGAGGTTTTAGACGGCACTATTATGGTGAATCTCTCTTTTAAATACACGCTGCAAAAATATTTAACTTTCCATTCTATGAATACTGTACATAAAAAGCTGTCATCTTTCGCTACACTTTACACACATTCACTGAGCTGTCTTTATTCACCTACACACAATCCTTATTGAGGCTTTAGACCATATTGATCTGGCACTTAAAAAATATCCTATGAATCTGTACTTCTTTTAGTTAGGGGATGATGGTCATCCTTCAGGATATGATTGTTAGTAAGGCAAAATTATGCAATGGGGCGATGTCATGGGGTTTTGGTCTGTTAGGAAGCATGAAGATTAAATCACGAAGGGCTGATTCACTATGAAAACTGGCCACTGTTGCCAAACTGCAGAGTTTCATCTGTGTCTGGTAGATACAAAGTAACTTTGCTGTTGCCTTAATCTTCTACCCCTCCAGCTTCCACTTTTTTCAGAATAGAAACATTGTCCTCTAGATACTTGAGGTTCCTCGGACCAGGGCACCAAGCAGGCCGTTTTTTCCTTTCTCCAAGGTCGAAGCCTGGCTTGGTGGCAGAAGGGGCCTGGAGCTTCCAGTCCCCGGGGATGGGGACCACCAATGGGGGTGAAAAGGGCTGGGAAACATCTGCGCTTCCCTGATGGAAATGGAAATTGTTTGCACTTTTGGTCATGGATGTATGAAAAGTAGGGGGTGGGGGGTCCTGTTCTAACATTAAAAACCACCGTCCCCAGTTCCACACCCTGGTGGCTCTGGACCGGCCCCGAGTGAAAGAGCTGCTGCCTCAGAGGAAGCCTTCCCTCCACGTCGCGTCCCTGACCAGGCAGCTGCAGCACTGCATGGCGGGCCACCAGGTGCTGCAGTTCAAGGGTTCCACACTGGCCTTGGTCATCATCACCTTAGAGTTGGAGAGGCTCATGCCCGACTGCTGTGCTCCTATATCTGATCTGCTAAAGAAAGCACAGGTAGACATCAATGTCGCCCTCGTAGCTGATACTCGCTACCCCGCTCCAGAGACCACCAGGCCCCGGGGACGCTGGCGCATCTGCCAGGAGCAAGGTTTCCCACACTCAGCATCCCTCTGGACTTGAGTGTGGGACACTGTGCCATTTCCTGGACCGTATGGGGGGAGTTTTACTACTTGGGAAGCTGGGTATGGCACTGTGGAGACAGCAGGTGCAGAACCTTCATGATGAACAGGGTAGGATGTGATGCATAGTTAGAACCATGGTCGTTTTACTGAGGGGGGAGATGATGTCTCTGGGATGGGGGTTAGTGCTTTTAAGTTAGGGGTTGAACCTTCATGCAATTACTCCAAGCTAATATTTAGGGAGCTCAGTTGCTCCCTGCCTTAGGAAGTAAAATGGTTTTGCTGCCAGGCTACCCTCTGTTTTAATTACAGATCAGTATTGGTGAGTTTGATCACTGCAAGGAAGTTGTACAGCAGCTGTTGAGAAGGCTGTAGACCTCCTCGTAGCAGACCACCTCCTATTGTACCTGCCAGCCTGCACCCCAATGCCCTTCCAGGCAACCCTTCCTCACACCCCACTGCTTTGAGTTTCACGACTAAAAAGGGAAGGAAGACTCAGCAGGAGCAACTGAAAAATAAGTCCTTAGCAAGAAAAAAGAGGTGGGGGTGGGCCAGCGTCTCTAGAGGTGGGAGTAGTGACACATCCGTGCCCTGACTCCTTCTCTCCTTTGTGCCTGAGGGGGTAGGAGGGAGGACTGGACACACATTACACAGCTTGGGGCCCTTTCTCCAGCATGGGCTAGGACTGGCCCCTGAAGGGCTGAGAAGGAAGCTAGATGTGGGGCAGATCAGTCTCTGTCACCGTCCCCACCCCCAAGCTGGCCAAGTCTTTTCAGTATCTGAGGTCAGGTATCACACACACACACACACACACACACACACACACACACACACACGTGTGGCACCTTAAGGGCCCCCAGCTCTGCTCACCACTGCCAACACGGGGCACACTCTTGGCGGCTCATTTATCCTGACTTGGCTGGGACTAAGCCTTCTTTTCACAAGGACCGGATTAGAAAGTGTGCCTCTCTCCTGGACAGTAAATTGATCTAGCTCTAAATCTCTTTTTTCATTGTTATTCTCATGCAAAGTAGTTCGGTTTGACTTGTGGGATGTTTGTGCTAAAGAGCAGTATTACCAGGTGATGGAGTGGTGCAGTTATTTGTTGAGATGGGCAGGGCTGGGGGCCCAGCTGTGTGCCAATCACTGTGCTGCCAGGAAAAGGGGATTCCTAGCATGTTGTGAGGGAGAAGCCAGCTGCCTCTCCAAAGCCTGACACCGAGGAGCCATTCTTGGAGCAGTCCGGGTCAGCTGGCAGAGATGCCAGCCAGAGCTATGTAAAGAGTGCAGGGGCCGTGAGTGACCAAGGCACACATTTAGAGATGGCCTATGAAAGTGTTTCCACTTTGAAAGGTTTGCTGAGAATGTGCTAAGCCACAGGAAGGATGACCTGCAACTAGGTGCAAAATGCTCCAAGGCCCAGCTACACAGGAACAGTTGTCTGGCTGTAGAGTCAATATTTTTACCACTTGATCATTGAAACATTTGTAAAAAATACATAAATTTGCATTCCTTTTGATGCTGGCTGAATTTGCAGCATTTTGATGCTGGCTTAATCTGTGTATTGGGCACTGTGCCTTTAGACTTGTGGGAGACAAATATGAATTACCACCTCCTTCTTTTGATAACTGTCTAGTCCAGCATTTATTTCTCAACTAGGAGTCGCCTCGGCGGCCAAGCTGGGGCACGGGCGGGATATGTGTCCCTCCGGCGCCTGGGCCCAAGCTGTCATTCTGCTCATTCTGCTCATGGCCTCCCAGGCAGTGTCACCCATAAGGTATCTTTGTGTGTGAGCGCCTGGTGAGGGGGGGATGGGGAGTGGGTGCGGGCAGGTTGGCATCGGTGGTTCTCAGCGTGTTTGATCAGGGGGTGACCCCAGTCCACTCTGTGGTCATGAAAAGCACCTGTACAGCGGCCTGTTCTTTGCTGGTTGCGAGGCCCCGGGTAAACTAATCAATCTTTCTGGGGCACATCGTTCCCATGTAATTAACCCCCTCCTCCCCCATGGGGTGGTTATTGGGATGAAGTTAGATGATGCACGGGAGACCAGAGGGATGGTTCTTGACACCCAGCAGTAGATGTACACAGACCGGAGTCAGCGGAAGCTAAGGGTTGGGAAAGCCTGCTCTAAGCCACGGACAGCATCAATGCTGACCACGGCCTTCCTGTCAACAGGGACTGCAGGGAGCTCAACATTGGGGACTCTGACTTGGAGACAGTTGGGAATCTGTACCTCTTAACTAGTTAGCTCTGCACACAGAGCTAATTCAACACTGAGTCCTAAAGAGAAGGTAGATCAGAGAGTCCCAGTATTGGTGAAAGGAACAGCCTGTGGCACCTTTTCTCAGTAAATAATAGAACTCTTTCTTCTTGGGGGAATCAGACTCACATCGCCAAAATACTGTTGGTGAGTTTTAGGAAAATATATATATATATATATATATATTGCTTTTTGGGTCACACCCAGCAATGCTCGGGGGTTATTCCTGGCTTTGCACTCAGGAATTACTCCTGGCGATGCTCAGGGGACCATATGGGATGCTGGAGATCGAACCCGGGTCGGCCGCGTGCAAGGCAAACGCCCTACCCGCTATTTTTTTTTTTTTTTGGTTTGTTTGTTTTTTTGCTATTTGAGTCACACCTAGCGATGCTCAGGGGTTACTCCTGGCTTTGCACTCAGGAATTACTCCTGGCGGTGCTCAGGGGACCCTATGGGATGCTGGGGATTGAACCTGGGTCAGCTGCATGCAAGGCAAACGCCCTCCCCGCTGTGCTATCACTCTAGCCCCTAGGAAAGTATTTTAAGGCTATTCAAGTTTGACTCTATATCCCATCCTTCTCTAATATTTTTTCCTGAAACCAGGAATTCAGAACAAAAACTGGGGATCACTGTGGTGGGAGAAACAGGGAAGACCCACCTTCCTTTCGGCCCTAGTACCAATGCGATGGGCGGCATTTTGTGGCAGCAGAGGAGGGAGGTGGGAGAGGTTCGGAGGCAGATGCTATGGAACGGAAAAGGCAGATGGGCTGAGGGAAGTGCACAGCAGGTGAGCATCAGGGATCTTTATCAGCTGGCTGGACCAGAGTCAGTGACACTCCCTCTAACAAGGCCCTTCTCCCCCTTGTCCCTCAAAGCTTGACGATTCTGCTCTCTGCTCCCTGCCTTCCCCCAGGTGTAGCTGGGTTGTCCCTTCATGAGACGTCTACCTGGAGGTATATGGAGGCCTAAACATCAGCTCCCAACCTTGGTCCATCTAATTTTAGTATCTGTTTAGTGCCCAACAGAAAAAGCATCTAAATAGACAAAGCTTCTAAACTTATGTATGTCCCATGAACCTATCACCATTTTCCATCAGTCTGCTCTTTCTCAAACATCTGTCTCCTCACCACAGCAACCCCTGGCCCTCCTCTATTCCAGGTTTTAGAGCCCCCTGGCAGACTGCATGCTTTAAAGACCACATTCCCATGGCTCTTCCCTCACCTGCTGATGTCGCCAGCAAGAAGCTCTAGTTCTGGCATGAAGGGTGCAGGCTACCAATGTCCAAATACCAAAACATTGGTAGCCTGTACCCTTCCAGCTATTAACTGCATGAACCTGGTTAAATATACCTAACCTCTCTGTGCTTTGCCTTTAAAGTGGGAAGAAAGGCATCCTGCCATAGGATTATGAAAAATGCACCTTAGATACATCTGCCCAATAAGAACTCAAATGTGAGTTGTTCCATGTCAAATCACCACAAGATAGAAACTCTTCCTGGGCAGGGGCTGCCTTCCAATTGCCCAATCACAGCCTCAGACAGGCTCCCAGGCTGTATCTTCTAACCAGGGCTCTTTGCTCCATTCCAAACCCACTCAAGAGCCATACACAGACCCCCCCTTCCCCCGCAATGATTCTCTTGAAAATGATTCCTACTAGAAGGTGATTAACTCCACAAAGTTCACAGAAAAAACAAGCTGTACTTGACCACAATCATAGTGGAGTAATACTAAGGAACCTGTTAAATCAGAAAAGCTATTGAGCAAAAAAGACACGACAAAAACTCAAAATAAATGCAAAATTTAATGGAACAAAAAGTACAAAGTGAAGATAAAACAAAAACAGTCAACGATGGAGTAAATGAATTAACACGTGGAGCAATTTCAGAAAAGCATGATAACATAACAGACTAGCAAGTCACACTTCCCTCAGTCCCCTCAGCCAGTAACGAGCCCCACGCCACAGGGAGGGAGACAGACACAGACAAACATGCAGTCAGTCTGCACCGCTGCAAAGCACCTAAACTCAGGTCCCTACAGCCAGGGGGACCACGCCTCCCCATCTGCCTGAGACACTTCTGGCTGATGCCTGTTGATCTGGCATAATTAGCATCTCTGTCTTTTCCAGACCCCTCAGTTTGAACAATAAATTATATGGTGATTCTACCCAAAGTCAACATAATGAATGGAAACCACGCTAGGAGCTGCCTACGTGATCCCGTGGGCAATCCCAACAAAGTGACAGAAGGAATGGGAGGAGCAGACCCTGTGACTGGGGAGTCCCATTCCATGAGAAGTTTCAAGGCTCCCTGGTGCACTGGGGGCTGATTTGGACTCAGCTAACAATGACAGAATTCCAAACACAAGAATTACAGTGAGACCCACTAACACTGATGCAGCCTGCAGGGCAGATGGGGCCTCAGAACGCAACCATGAAGGGGATTGCTGGGGATGGGGGTGCAGGGGAGGGGAGAGGCCCAGGTGGTGGTATGCAGGCAGGTGGCAGCATCTGCTCATGCCAGTCTCCCCAGGTGGCCCAGGAGTCGGGGGTCCTCGCTTCTTATATGACAGCAAACCTGCTGGTCCCTGTGCCTCATCTCTGGAGTCAGCCCGCACAGGCCTTCTGAAAGGCCATGCTTTGGTCACTTGCAGACACAGAAGTCAGACACAGACGTCCCCTAAGATGAGCCATTCACAGTTCCTGTCTGCCCTAACAGGGCGGCTAGTTGCTCTTTCTGGAGACCGCACTGAAGCAGGCTGCTACCCTCTCGCCCAGCGGGGGATTTACTATGAAGTTAATGAAGCTTAATCTTCAGGCACCTTCAAGATCCTGTGCCTAGTTTTATATTCACATCCTTTACCTTAACAACAGCTTCTCAAATAGTTCAAGCTTCGAGTACCTCAAAATCCGGGCGCACCCCTGGTTATAGCAAAAGACCTGGCGAGCGTTCACTTTGACCCTACTCTTTCGGCCTGTGGGGCCCCCTCTGGACTCGAAACTGTTCTTTTCTGGCTGTGCCCCAGTGGACACACACAACTGACCTCTCTGGCCCCTTCTGAATTGAAGAAATCTCAGACAGGCAGGAGGAAGCCGGGTCTTGGTCAGGCCCGGGCAGAGAGGAGAGAAATGGGCAGGTGGAGAACACACAGAACAGGCCCTAAACTACCAATCCGGCTTCCTAAGACCTCCAGCTGGTGGGGACGTGGGGCTCGGAGCTACTTGAGGCTGCACCCAGCACAGAGCTTTTAAAATCCTTCTGTCTTTTAATTTCTCATCTCCCATTTTACTAGGCCACATTTTCAACCCTGATGCCCTCCCAGTGGCTTGCAAACCAACAGGACCACAGAAGAATCAACGTCCCTGGGCCTCTCTTAAAGTGTTCCCTTTAAGAATGCAGCAGAAAGGAGTTAGCTGCTGGGCCAAGAGGATTTTGTTGTTCGTTTGTTTTTCCTTAAATTGCCCACGTGCATTAAATGACACCTTCATCTCTTGGCCCTGTGACTCAGCCACAAAAAGAGAAACAATAACCTCAAGCGAGAAAAAAAACAAAACAAACACTTTTTCCAGCTGAGTCCTCTTGACATTTAGAACATGCAGGAGTGGTTTGGGGAGGGGAGTCTTGGTTGGATGGAGTCAAACACCACACACACAAACACACACGCACTCGCACACACACATGCACGCACACACACATAGAGAGATGGTCCGTGTGGAAGGCAGCACCGTGGGAGCAGGCAGTGGCACTGAGGCTGCTGTTCCATTTACATTCGCAGGAAGAGCACTGCGTGTGGTCTTGGTGACGCTCCACAGTCACTGGGAAAGAAATCTCCAAACACTGCCACCACAGGTCGTTTATTATCACCTCTCCCTGGCGACAGAAGGGAGACTTTATACATAAAAAAAAAGGCTGAGGGCACTTTTTAGTTTTTAAAAATCAGGGAATCTGTGTTACTTAAGAAAATAATGGGAGGGAGAGGATTATTATTTGTGTTCACTGTGCCAAAAGAAAAAAAAAAACTTTAGAAGTGTTTTAAAAGGTATTATTGCAATAAAGCTCTAGGTTAGAAAACTTAACAGGCAAGGAATCGGGCCTGTTGTGCAGCTTGGTCCCGGGGGGTCCAGGCCTCCCTCGGGAGGGTCCCTCGCCGGCCAGGCAGGCACCTTCTTTAGTGGCACAGAGTGGCTCCGTCAGGGAATAGTGACACTGTAAATGGAAGACCAGCCACTGGCTCTGAAAAAAATAAATCTCATCAGTCTGGGATTCCAGCATTCAGGACTCTGACGAGTTTGCATAGACGGGGTGTTCCAGGCTCGAAGCCTGGGCCGGGGTGGGGGGGGTGGAGGGAAGGTTGGGGCCAAAGCAAGGCTGTAAACACGGAGTCTGTACCGGCTCCCACAGACTCCCGTCCGTCCTCACACCACGCTATGGGAGAAGGGTCACAAGGTGGAACTCAAGCAACTTAACACATGAAAGTCTAAAGTCCGCTCTTGACATGTAAGTCTGTGCGTGCGTTAACTGAAAAATAAAAATAAAACAAACAGAACAAAAAAACAGATGCATTAAAAGATATGCAGGCGACCAAACCAAAAAGAAGCAAACGACAGCGCGCCGGACCCTGGGAAAGGGCAGTCAGTTGGGCATTTGTGACGAGCAAAGCAGAGAATTCACTTCAGTGTGTGGTGTTCCAAGCAGGGGGTCAAGATCTGATTGGGAAGTAATTTTGCAGAAACGGATTAAAATTTGAGGAAAACAAATACAACCAAAGTCACAAATGTAAATGGTCATGAGAACAATACCCCGCCCTCCAAAATGCAGAGACAACTCCCTGCTTTCCCAGAGCAGGGACGGAGGAAGGGGTGTGCCCGGTCACCCAGCTATCCCGAGCCAGCCAAACTGACTGATGCTTTCCCATACGTCCAGCAAACAGAAAAGCCCTGTGCCCCCGGGAGTACTGAGCCTGTGACTCCACCCGGCTCCCCAGGGCTGCACTCAAACCCTTGCAGAAGCCTCATCCCTGTGCTCAGCTTGACCCTAGCGCTCCTAACAGCAACTAACCGCCTTTTCAGTAACCAGCTACCAAGGCCGGCAGGGGGCCAGGCAGAGAGTTTTCGGGTGCCCTCACCTGGGTCACAATCCCAGAACAGAACTCTGAGCCGCTGACTCGAAACCCACGCAGGCCCCACCGACCTCCAGCCTCCGCACTCGCTCACCAAGCCCAGAGCTGGACCAGGGAACAGGGCTGGATGCAGAGCCAAGCCGAGGGGAGAGCAGGTGACTGAGGCCTCCCCGGGTACAGGCAGGCACCTGCAGGGCTGGCAGGTGGGGAGAGACTGAGGGGACAAGGAGCAGGGTCTGCCCCAAGGCAGAAGAGAGGCCTCAAGGTGACACCTGAGTTCCTCAGCGCCTGGCCCTGGCCCCTCTGTATCCTCCAGACCTTCCCTTCGAGCTCCTTTTCCTCTGCTATGTCTGTGCCTGTGTGTCCAGGGAGCTGTGTCTGCAGGGAGACACGTGCCCCAGCCTGCCTCTGGGGGGGACAGGAGAGAGAGAGTCGGACGGCAAACATGTGCGGTGTGTGCACATTAGGGAGAGCAATATTGGGGTAGCAAGGGGGGGGCAGTTAATGCCAAAAGCAGGATCCAGGGCCACATCTTCTCCACACAGTACGGCCCGAGCCACGGGGCCCACTGACACCCAGGACAGCTCTGGGCACACACTTTCCCAGACGTCCGAAAAGGAAATGGGATTCCACCGTGCCCGAGAATGAGGGCCTGGCTGGGCACGCCTGCGCAGCTGCAGACTGGCAAGAGAAAGCAGCACTTGGCACGGGTGGAGGCGGAGAGCAAGGATGAAATCCCCACACAGAATGAAGCAGGGTGGGAACGGGAGAGCCCCACCAGCCAGTGAGAGACTGCAGCCAACTGCAGAAACAGAGGTGACTCAGAGTCGCCCCCGCCTGGCCAGAGGCTGCCTGCACTGTGGAGGCTAGGACCCCTTCCTTCCCCCATCCCTACTTTTCTCTGTCCTCAGAGCAACCCTAACCTCTGCTGGAGAGAAAGCCCCTCTCCAGAGCAGCCCCTAGAATCCCCAGTGGAGTCGCTGCCCTCCCCTGGGCTAAGAGGTGATCTCAGAGCCAGTCCATGGCAACCTGCTCTAGTCAGCAGCTGCCAGGAGGCACGACAAGGTGTCAACTCGTACCCCCCCCCCCCCGGAACTGAGGGGGACGTGTCTCAGCCATCCTGGTACCAATCATGGGAACTGGGAGACTGAGTGTGGAAATGCTGACACTCCTTGGCAATGCTGCCATTGGGGCTGAGATCCCCACCTGTGAGGCCTGGGCCTCACAAACACACACACACACACACACACACACACACACACACACACCTACCTCTCCCCCCAGCTTGGAGGCTTCACAAACACACACACACACACACACACACACACACACACACACACACACACACACACACACACACACACCCCTCCCCCCAGCTTGGAGGAGAGAAGAGAGAGGAGAGAGCAAGGAGAAAGAGGAGAGAGGAGGGAGAGAGAGAGAGAGAGAGAGAGAGAGAGAGAGAGAGAGAGAGAGATCACCTGTACACAAGCAGGTGCCTGAAGCAAGGGTGGACCCTGAGCACAGGATCACTAGTGAAGGAAGAAGCAAAGTGAGTGAGAAGCAAAGAGTGAGAACGTGAGCAAGGGCAGCATGAGCAAGCTGGAGCGAGGGAGAGAGAGGACAGAGAGAGAGAGAGAGACAGAGACAGAGACAGAGAACGAAAGGGACCGAGCTGCCGGGAGCGAGGCAGCGTGGGCGCCCGCGGGAGCACAGCGCAGCAGGGGGCAGAGGCCACCACCTACTTCTTCCGGTCCTTGTCCTTCCTGAGCGGCTGCTGCGAGGTGGCGTGCAGGGCCTGGCTCTGCAGGGCCTCCACGGCGGCCTTCCTGCGGGTGAAGGCGCTGCTCTCCTCCTCCAGCTCCCGGCGCTTCTCCTCCACCTTGCGCTTCTCCTCCTGGTGGACCCGCTTCAGGTGCTCAAACTTCTCGTGGAGCTGGGAGGGAGGAAGGTGAGGGCGAGGGCCCAGCAGGCGCAGGGAAGGTGCCTGTCTGCTGACCGCCCCCTGGCCCCCCACTCACCTCCCTCTCCTTCTCCTTCAACTCCAGCTCGGTCTCCTTCACTTTGTTGACGAACATCTGCCGCATCTCTTCCTCCTTCCGCTGCAGCTCGCTGAGGAACTCCTTCCTCTTGGCCTCATAGGTCTCCTGCAGGCTGCAGGAGGGGCCGAGGAAAGAGGTCGTCGGGGTGGGCTGCTGGTGGGAGGGGGCAGGGCGGGCTGGGGGTGTGCCGGGGGCTGGGGGCTGTCACCTGAAGGGCTGGCTGTCGCCGTCGCTGTCCCGGAAGCCCATCTCCTCCAGCTTGCAGCGCCGGTACAACTCATAGTGGCGGCTGTGCGTCTGCTCCCGCAGGTCCTCCATGTTCACGCGGATCAGCATCTCCCGCAGCTTCACGAAGTCGCAGTGGTTCTCGTTCTCCACTGGAAGCAAGAGTGCGTGGGGTGTGGGGGGCATGAGGCAGGCAGGGGCACGACAGGGCTCAGGAGAGGGGCCAGAATGCTCAGGGTGGGCAACGGAGAGTAGGGGGGTAGGCAACAGAGGGTAGAGGGCGGGCAACAGAGGGTGGGGGGGTGGGCAACGGAGGGTAGAGGGCGGGGGGGGGGACTGGGCAGGGGACGCAGCTGGGGTCCCCCCGCCACCACACTCACCCTGCACCACTCCCCAAGGGTACTGCCGTGCTCGGACCAGCTTGTTCCCCACCTTCACCTCCTCGGTGCTGCCCACTACGGCAAAGGGCAGGTGCGCCTGCAAAGGGACCCATCAGGGGTGAGCAGGAGTGACGCAGGCAGGGACAGGACCCTCGTGCCTCCTGGGGTCCAGGGAGAGGATCCACAACTGAACGGAGCCTGGCCAGGGGCTCACACTCTGACTCGCTTCTGGTGAACTATCCAGAAACCTCTAAGCAAGGGAGAGCGGGGCCCACAGCCCCTTCCTGCCACCTGGAACCCGGTGTCTTCAACGATCAGGCACAATCCCTCATGGGGAAGACTCAAAGAACATTTTTTTTGGGGAGGGGGTTTGGCCACACCAGGCTATGCTCAGGGTTTATGCCTGGTGGGGCTCAAAAGACCATATGTGGGGGCTGGGAATTAAACCCGGGTCAGATGCATAAGAGACAGGCGCCTTAGTGGCTGTGCTATCTTTCCAGCCATGAACATGTTTTTTTGGTTTTTTTTTTTTACAGGGGTCACTCCTGACTCTGCACTCAGGAATTACTTCTGGCAGTGCTCAGGGGACCATATGGGATGCTGGGAATCGAACCTGGTCGGCTGCATGCAAGATAAATGTCCCATCCTCTGTGCTATCCCTCCAACCCCAGCCATGAACATGTTTTAAAATTAATTTCCTTATGATTATCAGTAAAAGTTTAATCCATACATTTCTAGTATCTACCTACACACTCAAGGCTCTGTAAAAAATTCTCAAGCCAGGGCCAGAGAGACAGTACAGCAAGGAAGGCACCTGACTTGCATGTGACCAACCAGGGATCTATCCACAGCACTCCTTATGGTCCCCTGAGCTTACCAGGAGTGATCCCCGAGAGCAGAGTCAGGAGTGAGCCCTGAGCACTGATAAATGTGGCACAAAATAAAAAAAAAATTTGTTCTCTCAAGCAAGGCCAGAGAGATAGTACATGTGGTAAAGCACTGCCTTGTATGCTGCTGATTCCAGTTAGAGCCCCCGTACCACAAAGGGTCACCGAATCCCACCAGGAATGAGCACCACTGGGTGTGAGCCCAGCCCACCCCATGCAAAATATTCCTCAGGTAAATAAGACTTGCAAGTGGAAATAGCATAAGAAGGCCTGCCCAAGAGACGGCTGTCAGCCCTGGGCACCCTGGGGACCAGGAGATATGCCCCAAGAAGCTTACAGCCAAGTCCCCAGGCTCCTACAGGATGCAGGTGTCCGCCCTGAGCCCACAGTTTATGAAATGTAAATCTGGGGACGCCCCAGGGTGGCCCCAGCACTTGCTTCCCTGGTCCCTGTTCAGAGCCCAGGTGCCCACCTGTCCTGGACAGCCCGTCAGCCCCATGTGGGCCCCAACGCCCAGTGGCCCGGCCTGTGCTCACATTCATGACTGCATTGATCTCTGCTACAGCCTCGTCATCGGTGGGGAACTGGTAGATCTGGACCCCGTTGCTAACCAGCTCGCCCATGATCTTGATCTTGAACTTGTGGAGCTCACTCTTGGAGATGGTGTCGGCCTTGGCAATGATGGGGATGATGTTCACCTGCACACCGGGGAAGAGAGGCAGCAGGTCAGCAGGCCCCAGCAGGGCACAGCCCTGGCCAGGACACACCCCTGGGATGGGGAGCAGAAGCAGAGCCAGCCTAGGCTGCACCACTTGTCGTGCTTATGGCCTCCCCAAAATTAGTCCCCCTTGGGAATACTCAGGTCTGGCCCAGGACACCCTGATGGTTCTAATAGCACTGAACCTGAGAGAAGTCATGGGGGAGGAGAGAGGAATGGCTGAGCACCCACTGCCAGTGAGAAGAGCTGCCAGTAGCAGTCACAGGAAGACCTGAAAATCACCCAGATCTGGGTGATCCCATTTTCACTGTGAAAAATCAACTCCTGATCTGGGCAGAACAGTTACGTGGGAGCTGACAGGTGACTGCAGGGCCCCATATCCTCCCTGTCACTCGTTCTAAACACCCACACCTCATGCAAATTCCAATTCTCGGCCTGGACACTCTTCTCCCTAGGGGGGCCTTTGGAAGAAAGGACAGGAGAAGCATAGGGGGCAGAGGAACTAGGGTGCAAGAGCAAAACTCAGCTTGGATGGGAAGGGGCAGACAGAGAACTAGGGAAGTGATGGGGAGGGAGGGAAGATCGGGAGCCAGCAAGTGAGAATAAAAATGTTTCAGGGCAACTCAAGAGGTTGGAACATGTGCTTTGCATGCAGGATGCCTAGGAGTGATCCCCAGTGATCCCCAGCACTGCACAGTCCCCCAGAGAAGCCCAGGAGTGACTCCCTGAGCACAGAGTTGGGGAAGCCCCCAAGCCTCACTGGTTGCTGCCAAACAACAGAAAAAGCGAACGATGTAGCTAGAAGAAAGAGGATCCAGGGGCTAAGTACAGCAGTGGATAGTACAGCAGGCAGGGTGCTTGCCTTGCACAGTCAAGCTAAGCAGGATCCCCAGCACCCCAAATGGGCTCCTGAGAATCACCAGAAGTCACCCCTGAGTGTAGAAACCAGAGGGAGGGAGGGAAGGAGGAAGGAAGGAGGGAGGGAAGAAAGAAAGCAAGAGAAGGAGGAAAGAAGGAAGAAGGAAAGGAAGGAAGAGATGGATGGAGGGAGGGAGGAAGAAGGAAAGGAAGGGAGGGAGAAAGGAAGGAGGAAAGAAAGGGAGGGAGGGAGGGAGGGAGGGAGGGAGGGAGGGAGGGAGGGAGGGAGGGAGGGAGGGAGGGAGGGAGGGAGGGAAGAAGAAGGAAAGGAAGGGAGGGAGAAAGGAAGGAGGAAAGAAAGGGAGGGAGGGAGGGAGGAAGAAGGAAAGGAAGGGAGGGAGAAAGGAAGGAGGAAAGAAAGGGAGGGAGGGAGGGAGGGAGGGAGGGAGGGAGGGAGGGAGGGAGGGAGGGAGGGAGGGACGGAAGAAGAAGGAAAGGAAGGGAGGGAGAAAGGAAGGAGGAAAGAAAGGGAGGGAGGGAGGGAGGGAGGGAGGGAGGGAGGGAGGGAGGGAGGGAGGGAGGGAGGGAGGGAAGAAGAAGGAAAGGAAGGGAGGGAGAAAGGAAGGAGGAAAGAAAGGGAGGGAGGGAGGGAGGAAGAAGGAAAGGAAGGGAGGGAGAAAGGAAGGAGGAAAGAAAGGGAGGGAGGGAGGGAGGGGAAGGAGGGAGGGAAGAAGAAGGAAAGGAAGGGAGGGAGAAAGGAAGGAGGAAAGAAAGGGAGGGAGGGAGGGAGGGAGGGAGGGAGGGAGGGAGGGAGGAGGAAAGAAAGGGAAGGAGGGAAGAAGGAGGGAAGGGAGGGAGGGAGGGAAGAAGGAGGAAAGGAAGGGAGGGAGGAAGGAGGGAAGGGAGGGAGGGAGGGAAGAAGGAGGAAAGGAAGGGAGGGAGGAAGGAGGGCGGGAGGGACGGAGGGCGGGGCTCCAGGCCACACCCTGGAGCGAGCCCAGAGCAGCAGAAGCAGCAGGAATGGTCAGAAGCAGTGGCCAGAGGCTGAGATCTCGACTCCATCCTGGAGCCCGAGGGGACAGTGGCCACTGGCAGCAGCAAGCCCACATCGGCAAGGGCTGCAGGACACAGCTCGAGAGGCCAGTCTACCTTGCTGTCAAGCTTCTTCATCGTCACCAGATCCAGGGACTTGAGGGAGTGGCCGGTGGGGGTGATGAAGTAGAGGCACACGTGGATCCTCGTGTCGTGGTAGTCGAAGAGTGAGCGGCGGATCTTCAGCTCCTCCTGCAGGTAGTTTTCAAACTGCGCATCAATGTAGTCGACGATGGGCCTGTAACTACAGACAAACTCCGTCACCCAGGAGGCGGCCGCCCCGCTCTGCGGGGGAACCCCAGGCGCTTCCCCCAGAGGCCACCCCTGGCCTCCTGCAGGGGCCACACTGGGCGGGACTGGGGCCCATCCCATCTCTTGCCTCTCATCCTTGTTGATCTGATCCCCGAAGCCCACGGCGTCCACTATGGTCAGCTTGAGGTGCACGTTGCTCTCCTGGAGGTCGTAGGTCTGGGGCCGTAGACGCACGCACTCCTCGTGGTGACTGGCCTCCTCGGTCTCGAAGGTGGTGTTGAAAAGCGTATTCATCAGGGTGGACTTGCCGATGCCCGTCTCCCCTGTGGGCAGCGAGGAAGGAAAGGACATGGCAGGGGCGAGCAGCGAGGCAGTCCTGGCTGTGGGCAAGGTGGGCATAGCCCCTCCCCCTGCACACTAGGCCGGGGAGCTGGCTTCCCTCTCCCGCCCTCACTGCCCCGGCTCCGGGGTCATCTTGTCTCAAAGGCCCTTTAGTGGGGAGCAGGGGATGGGACAGAGAAAGCCAAAAGGCTGGCGCGGCCCTTCAGGCTCTGCATGGGGTATAAAATTCAGGGAGAAGACAGCGCCGGGTCTCTGCAGAGACCCACTGGACACTGGCCTCCAGTGGCTTCCGTGGGACCCAGTCCCCTCACACATGGACTCTGCAGCTACCCACGGCCTCTGGGCCTCTGGCCTTAGGGCCCTGCACTGGGCAGCCCACCTCCAGGGAGCTCTGACAGGATGTGGGGGTGTCCCGTTATGTGGCTTCCTGCTTCCCAAAGGCCAGAGCTAGGGCACGTCTACAGGGGCTGGCAGAGCACTCTGGGCCTTTGTGGGAGCCTGAGCACTGAGGCCACTGAGCCTCAGGGTGCTGCCCCATGGGGGAGTTGGCTGTCAACTACACTGCCCAGCCCAGTGGCCACAAGGTATACATACTTGTTTTCTTTCAAAGTTTTTGCAATGAGAGTATAAATACACAAATGAATCTAAACCTCAGGGAAACTGTTTACGGGATGTTTCACCTGCCTAATCCCATTTTCCTTCCACCCTTGACTCTTGGCAGAGAGCCCCGACTCCCGCCCCATCCCGACTCTCCCGAAGGGTCCCTGCCTGGGCAGCTGTCCTGCAGCCCGAGCAGGGGCTGGGACAGGGGCACTCCATCTCCCACCCTGGCGTTCCCCTCAGCGCCCCCACACTCACCCACACAGAGGATGTTGAAGCTGAAGCCCTGAGTGACTGCCTTGCTGACCAGCTGGTCGGGGAGGCTGTCGAAGCCCACATGGCCGCCCAGGGAGAGGGGCCGTGGCTCCGGCTCCGCGTTCTGCCGGGAGAGAAGTGGAATGAGGCGGTGAGTCCTCCTGGGGGGGAGGTGAATGCTGAGCCCCCTGGCTGAACTCTCAGCATGGCTCAGAACACACGGTATGGATGGGGCACTGCCATCCCAGGGCCGGTTCTGGAGGCAGCACCGGGCTCTGGGTTCTGAGCTGTTGCACCCAGGTATCCATAGAACCGGGACCAATGACGGGTCCCTGAGCCTGAGGCCCTCTCCCTCCTGCTCAGGACCCCCAGGGGTCTTGGCTACTATCTCAGAGGGTTCACCTGGCCTGCCCCAAGGGGGCCCAAGTTGATCCCTGGAACTTAAAGATTCCAAGAGGTCAAGATTGGAGGGGGTGTCTGTTTCTTCAGCCTCCCGCCCAAATACCCAGACCTTCCTTCTGTATTCAGAGAAGCAGGTCTGGCCAGACCCCCTCACATATGTGCTCCATGGAGAGGGGTCCCCATCAGGCCAAGCTCAGGATCTTCTTGGGGAACACCCTGCTCCTTAGGTGCCCCTGGAATACTCAGGTGGCTCCCCCGCTATTCTGGATGCTCAGAGCATCTGGGCAGAGGACACGGAGGCTGGGCCCCTGCTCTGAAGCAGACAGCCTTCAGAGAGTCGAAAGAGAAGGATTCTAAAGAGAAGCCCCCAAGACCCCCGCAGGGTAAGGCCAACCTCCAAAGTGTGGGGGCAGTGTCTCCACTTCCCCCGGCAATGGAAGACAGTTGAGTGCTGCCACCTGTGGGAAGCGTCCCTGAGTCAGCCCCTCTGAAGGGAAAAAGGTCCAAAAGTTTCGGTCAGAAACTATCTTTTTTCCATTTTTAAAACTATTTTAATTTTTTGGTTTGATTTGGTTTGGGGGCCACACCTGAGTAATGCTCAGGGCTTACTTCCGGCTCTGCACTCAGGACTCACTCTTGGTGGTGCAGAGGAGCCCACAGGGGTGCAGGTGATTAAACCCAGGTCAGCCGCAGGAAATGCAAGTGTCCTCCCCACTGTGCTATCTGCCACGACTCAGACTCACCGTCTCTCTCACGCCCCCACAGCCCAGCTCAGGCACTCGCCCTGCATTCATGACTTGCCAGAGAGCAAGCTGGCCCTCTCAAGCCATGCGGTCCCCCTGGGCAGTGGTACTGTCCCTCAAACACTCTGAGGCTGCCCCAGACCTGCCCGCTCCAACGAGGCCCTCTCAACAGGACCTCTGCTCTTCCGGCCCACCTCCCCTTCCTCAGCCCTACCCCCCCCCCCCCCAGCCATGGGCTGCACACAGGGCCCTCCTGAGAGGCCCTGAGAAGCAGCCTGCTCACGTGGTAAATGGAACGGAGAATGTGCTGGGCAGTCCACACCCCCTCGCTCGCCTTCCCAGGCCCTTCTTCACTGCAGCTCCCACCCAGCATGTGACGCCTGAGCCCTCCTCCGAACTCCCTGCAGCTCTGGGCCAGGGCCCGTGGCAGCTCAGGCCCAGCAGAGCCCTCACTCAGCTGCCCTGATCTCCAACTCTTCCTCCAGCCCCTGACGTTGACTGCAGGCTGGGGGAGGGGATAAACCACCCCCCCACCCTGGGCCCAGCCTGCGGGACAACACCACCATTCATGAACCGCAAAGAGCGCCTCTCGCTGTCGCCCAGGGGCACCTGCCCACCTCACACAGAGCCTCATTGTCCGGCTGCTCCACCTGCTCCTGGCAGCACGCGGATCAAACGAGGGACACAACAGTCAATCTAGAGTGTTTTTCTCTTCAGGCGAGACTGAAAATCAAGATTTAAGGCACGCTGTGCTCGCGGAGAAGGCTATGTGTTTATTCAGCCTCCTCTTCCAAGGGTGACACAAGCAGGATGCAATCCAGCATCCTGGAGTCGGCCGCCAAAGCCCAGCCAGGCGGCTGCGTCTGGAAACCACCTACGTGCACGTGCGCGCGCCGTCTGCAGCAGAACACGGCACACAGACTGAGGCTGCGCCGCGCCGCGCCTGGGCTGTCCCTGCCGCCTCACGTTTCAGGCTCTGAGTAAGAGCCCCCTCAGTGGTCTCACAGAAGCCCACCTCTGGGCACTCAGCGTGCCCTGCCGCCTGCCTGCTCTCCGGGGATGTGCATGGAGCACAGGAAGTCATCATCGCCTGGAGGCTGCCCAGGCTCTCCTGGCACCATGCCAGGACCCACAGACCTAGAGGCAACCCGTGTCTCCATGCAGAAACCTCAGGGACCACGGCAGTATTGATCTCCATGGCTGGAATGCACCCATGCACAAGCACTCACACACACATGCTCATGTGCACACATACTTTCTCACATACGCACATATTCATACCCACTCACAATACACTCATATTCACACATGAACTCACATAACACACTCACTAGCACTTACATACACACCTACACTCAAATCCATACATTCACATACAGTCACATACACTTGCACTCAGACATATGCGCTCACATTCACACATAATCTCACAAAATCCACATACACTCACATACACTTACACACACGAGAATGCTCATACCATCCCACCTCCTGCCCTGATGCGGATTGACCGTAGGTCTCAGGCGACTGATCTTCTCTGCTGAGGGATGACTCTCCCTCAGGTCAACCCCCTGATGCTAATTTGGCAGCCATGCCCTGTGCAGCGAGTGCTCCAATGAGCCCCCCTCTAGAACGTCTCAGCTACCACAACTCAGAAGGAATCCAGGTTTCAGACCAGACAGACAGCACAGGGATTAAGGTGCCTGTCTTGCATGCGACAAACCCTGGTTCAATCGCCAGTAACAACATGTGGTGCCTGAGCACCACCGAGTGGCCCCAAAATCTAAGGGTTCCCACTGGTTACCTGGCCAGCAGCCCTGCAGTTTGGGAATGAGCCCAGATCAACTCTGGGAGTGGATCTGAACGGTGCTACACGGTCAGCAGATGGCATCACAGGTTCAGGCTCTTCCTTGGCTCCTCTCTGCTTGCTCCAGGGCCACATGACACGAGCATCTCCCTTGGCTGCTTCTGCAGCTCCGAGAGGCCATTTCTCACCAGTTTTGCATTCTGACTGCCAAGCTCTAAACGCAGGGGAGCAGGGAGGCAGCGGGCAGAACAGGGAAGGAAAGCATGTGGGAAGTCAAGTGTCTCGGGGTTTGCAGCCAAAGGAAAGAGTGGATGTCACATGGTGACGGCCACACTCACCGAGCAGCTCCCTGTGCAAACAGAGCCTCAGTTCGCATGGCCTGCAGCACGGCGCCCTGCCACTCTGGCTCACGGGCCAGTCAGGTACTCAGAGCTGCAGCCGCTCTGAAGGCAGCAGAGCAGGGACTGAGAGCAGCACCGGCCCAAACCACTCTCCTTCCCTGCCTCTGCTCCTAAGCCACCAGTCAGTCATCTGTCCGTCCGTCCGTCCCTGAGCACACACTCCCGGGCACGGCGGCTGTGCGCCAGGAGCTGGGACGGCTGCCAAGGAAAAGAGGAGACATCAAGTCCTTGACCTCAGGGGGCCCCTCTAATTCAGTCTCAACTCAAGTGGTCCTAGAGGCTGGGCTGTTCATGTACGGGGGAGGGGGGGCAGCGCGGGCGTAACAAAGCCAGCCCCGAGCGAGGCTACGGTGCTCCTGCCCTGGCCACGCGCCCTCGGCTTCCCCTCGCTCAGCCCAGGCAGCAGGTGCACGACTGAGGCCTCAGGGGAGCCTGCAAGAAGCCGGATCGGAAAGGACACTGCAAACCCTGCCTCCAGCCACGGGCTCCCGCTGCTGGACACAGACCCACAGGCTGAGCCAAGCGTGAGGCCCAGGAGAGGTGGACACCAGGAGCGGCCAGAGTCCCGCAGCTCAGCCCACAGTGGCAATGGAGCCCTGACCAATGGCCATATCTTTCATTTTAAGAGACTCTAGAAAGAGAGGGATGCAGGGGTGGGGGTCGGGGGGAAGGCTCCCAACCCACTCCAAGCCGTGCTCAGGGCTCCCCAGGGTCACTTTTGGCAAAGTCTCAGCCTGGTCACGGAGCCCCAGTAGGTTAATGCCCGAGCCCAGAAGTGCTGGGGACCACCAGATACTTGGGCAGGGGAACTTGGAGTCAGGCGTGTGCTGTAGCCCTCAGACGGATCTCCCACAGCCCCACCCTGATCGGTTGGGGTGTGTGTGTGTGTGTGTGTGTGTGTGTGTGTGTGAAAAATCTGATTTTTTAAAATTGTTAATAAAAATTGAGACTACCCTGAGGGTCTAACCCAATGTCCCTGGGGTCCCGTGTCTGGGGATTGGGGCATGACACTGACCTGGCACTCAAGAGCCCCAGGTCTGAGGGTGAGGGAGGACCATACACCATCTCCTTTCTTTCTTTTTTTTTTTTATTTTTTGCTTTTTGGGTCACAGCTGGTGATTCACAGGGTTTAGCTCCTGGCTCTGCACTCAGGACTCACTCCTGGTAGTGCTCAGGGAACCATATGGGATGCTGGGAATTGAACCCGGGTCGGCCGAATGCAAGGCAAACACCCTACCCTCTGTGCTATCGCTCCAGCCCTACACCATCTCCTTTCATGGGGAGAGAGCCCCACAGAGGCTGTTCCTTGTCGGAACCCCATGAGCTGAACAACTTCATTCGGACCTTGTAAGGGATGGACCCAAGAGCTTCTGGCCCTTTCCACACACCCAGCTCCCTGGGTCACCCACTCAGAGGACTCTAAGTGTCCCCCAAGCTCCTGGACAGAGTGCTGGCCACTCTGAGCCCACCACATGCAAGGGAAAGGCCATTATCCCTGGCTAATCACTAACGAGCGTTTGGCTCCTGTGCCACCGCCTGGGCTTTTGTGTTATCATTTCTTGGGCACATCAAAGGCAGCAATCAAAATAATCACTGCTGTGTCCCTCATGCCCTGCTGGTCACCATCTAGAACAAAGTAGAGAATGACATGTTTGTTATACGGCCCAGTGGATAACTAGGACGGCCTTTCCGTGACCGGAAAACGGTCCGTCCAAGCCTTCAGGAGCCGCACCCCACCCACCCCTGCCCCATTACCAAGAAGAGAGGTAGGAGGTAGGGAGAGACCATGTCTCCAGCCTGGACACAGACCCGCTTGTATTGGGAGAATGGGGAAGTATTGCGGGTCAGAACTGGCTGTGCCACAGAGCTGTGGGGGAATAAAGGCTCCTGAAAGCAACTCTTGAACCAGGTCGGCTGCTGGGCTGGGAACGAGGTGATGCCCCATCAGCAGCACTCGGCTTCTCAAACTTGGACCAAGAGTACTCCCCGACCCAGGCCTGCCTGGGATCTTGGATACCCTTTTCCCACTGACCGCATGCCTGAGCGCCCTGACAAGCAGACAGGAAGCTCATTCCCCCAGAGAGCCCCTGCCCTGTGAGGAATGGCTATTCAGCCTCTGAGCAAGGAGCCCAGGAATCCTGGCATCACTGGTACCTTCTCCCCCCATGCTCCTGGCACCCACCACAGCCCTGCTCGAGCTGCTCCAAGCAGCCGGGGTCTTACCCAGCCAGAGGCCTCGGCCAGAACCATGGTCACAGTGCAACTGTCCTTGAGCTAGAGAGGAATCCCAGGAATTTTCCCAGGAAAGACTCAGGCTCTGGTCCCAGGATTCCACAGCAAGTCTCTAAATCCAGGTCAGAGGTGACGGGAAATGACCGAGACATGTGCGGGAGGGCAGCGCTGGGAAAGAGGCTCCCCCGGCCAGACGGGAGCAGGAGGCAGGACCACCTGTCCTGACCAATAAGGAACCTGGGATTCAAAGCCCCTCTCTCATTTTCTGGGGTGCGTGCGTCAGAGGATTTGCATCCTGGTGGTGCTCAGGAGTTACTCCAGGCTCTACACTCAGGGATCACTCCTCATGGGGCTCGGGGTGCTGGGGTTGAAACCTGGCTTGGCAGCATGCCCTACCTCTGTACTATCATTCCAGCCACAAAGTCCCTCTCTCCTACCGTGAAGCAGACATCTGCGAGAAGGGGCCGCGAGACAGCTCAATACAAACTTGTGATGCAGGAACTTGGATTAGATTCTTCCCCCACTACCTCCACCCAATGGTCCCTAAGCACTGCTGGGTGTGCCCCCATCCTGAGCAAACAAACAAAGGGGGCCAGAGAAATGGTACAGAGATTAAGGTGTAGCAGTCCTTATATGGAGTAACTAGGGAAACCTCAGAGGAGCAAGCATTTATGATATGAAGTGGACCCCTTTTCTCTCCTTCCTGTTCTGCCCTTTAAAGTGGCCCCCAGGATAGGGACCAAGAACTACCGGCAGACGTGTGTTTTGAGAAAGGAAATTACTTGCTGCTCCCAGGCTGCTCCCCTATCCCGTGCTCACTGCCCCTTCCCAGCGCTGGGGAGCCAGTGGACACATGTGGCTCTGGCAAAGAGAAGGATCGGGGTGTCACCCCCACCCCACCCCCTGCCACACCCAGCTCCACATCAGGTCATCCACACAGTGTGCCCCTTAGCGACCATGCAGATGCTGGTGGGCTAAGGAAGCTTCAGGAGATACCCCAAAGCAGTCACCCCCACTGGCCTCACGTGGCCATCCTGCAGCTGCTTGGACCTGAGCCCCAGAGGCTCATGCCCCATTTAGACACCCCCACCCAGACCATCCGAGGGCCCAGCATTCAGGGGAATCTGGGTGCTGGGGTGGGGTCTTGGGTCCATGCCTGCCAATAACCAGAGTTTGCCTCTCATGCAATAGTGAGTGGGTGACAGGCTCCAACAAGGTGATGGGTCCAAAGCGCCCAGGGTCTTGCCCTGGCCCCCCACCTCCATGAACACCCTCCCATCTCACTGGCATCGTGAGCAGTCTCCCTAACACAGCACACTAGCTATGCCCCCATTAGTCCTTTATCCCATGCACCCTGGGACCACCCAAGCCTTCGCCCCCACACACTGGGCTCCCATGGGCTACCCAAGCCCAGCCCCGTGGCATGGCAGGAGGAGGAAGAGCGATGTCCACGCCAGACCCTCAGCAGGGGCCAGCACCGAGGGGCTCCCAGCTGTCCCTGCCCAGCTCTCACTTGTCACAGATCAGCTCAGAGAAGAGGTGACGGGCCATTGTCTTTGGTGACAGCGTGCCCGGGGTGAGATAACTCCCTCCCACATCCCCAGCCACCAGCTTCTGATCGGGGAGATACAGGCGCCTCGCTGGAGAGCCTGCTTCTTGGGGAAGTGTCAAGATTACAGGGGTGACAACGGAAGTGACAGATGGTGCTGGGGATAAGGCAGGAATGGGGGGCGGGGGGGGGGGGGACAGACTGGCTGGGAGACATGCCAGGCGTGAGGCTGCCATGCTGCACGCGCCTTCCCTCCTACGCAGAGCCCCCCCATCCCGGCTGCTGGGGGCTCCCTTGGCTTGCAGCCCTGACCCTGGGATTCTGACAGAAGATGGAGCCCAGCGGGAGGAAGAGGTGAGCCCCAGAGTCCAGGATCTGGTGAGGGCAGGATAAGGGGTATGTGAGCCCCCCAGGGGGAGGCCCACACACATTGCTTAGGGAGAGTGGAGCCGGGCCTAGCCAGGGGCAAAGGCCCCTGGTGTCAGCTTCACACTATGTGGAGAACAGAAACACAGCACAGGATGACCTCAAAGAACACTGGATGCTCCTAGAAGCTCTGGGCTAGGGCAGTTCCCTGTCCCCCTCCCCGCCCTCAGGCGAGTCTGGCCACAGAGGGAGCTGGAGGGGTGGCATGGACCTGTGATAGGTGTAGCCCATCATAGACTCATGGCCCCCACTTAACTCCAAAGTGCAGCCCGATCAGACACGGTACCTCTGCGCTTATCTCCACACATGGCCTAGGCTGCTATTAACCTTCCACCAGCCCTTTGAAGAGCAACACCATGAGTTGTGTCCATTTCATGTAAGATTAAAGAAGAAATTATTTTTCCCAGGATGACAAGCCCAGAGAGGGGAATGGAGTCCAAACTCCTAAATGCAGGCCAAGCTCCACCCAAGGTCCCCACCCTCAGCCCAGGGTGAGTCCTCCCAGGAGGCTGATGGCCCAGAGCATAAAGGGTGTGGTGGGCGTGGGAGCCAGGCAGCCAGCTTAACCTGGATGGCAACCACGCAAGCAAGGTCCTTAACCTCGCCTCCACACCTACACCTGCATCAGGTCCCTCTCTGGTCCCTCTCTGCCTCGCCTATCCCAGGGGAAATTCCATCCAAACCCTCAAAGCGAGTCTGAGACAGACCAGGGAATGTGCGGGCAGGGTCTTGCCAAGCAGACTCAGCTCAGCCTGGAAAACAATCACCCTGGGCCAGGCAGAGACGGAGCCCGCCGGGAGAGTGCCCCGTCCAGGAACAGACATGCTCTCTGCTGCCTTCCTAGACAGACGGCCAGCTGTCACATCCACATGGACACAGGTGTCCCGTGTCCTTACCATGTGACACACTGCTCCACGCACCTCACCTGCCGTCTCTCACCGAACCCTTCTAAGAATACTTGAACAGGGGATTTTTCTCCTGTAACACAGGGCAGCGTTGTGAAGGGTTAAAAAACTTGCCCAAGGTCACATGGCCAACAAGTCAGAGTGGAGGATTCAAAGGAGGCAGTGCATTCTGGTTACTCCACATGCCACAGTGGGAAGAGGCCCTGCAGGACCGACAGACCGTGCAACCTCTGGCAAGACCCAAGCACAACTTTTCAGTCAACTGGACACAGAAAATGTCTGAGGCATGTACACAAGGATGTCAAGCGTGCACAGGCCTCCTGGCCGCCAGCTGGGCGGCAGGGTTGGTAAGACTTGGGCATCATGCACAGTTAATGCCAACTTCCAGGGGCGAGGAAGCTTCTGCGGGCCCCAGCCTGGTAATCTGCAACTCCTACACTTAACTGGCCCACAGCCCCCTCCTCAACGGGAATCAGACACGCCAGTCCAGAAATTATGAAACCAAGAACGCCTGTTTCAGTGATGCAGTGATTTTCAAAGTAGACCCAAAAATGTATTTTCAGCTTAAAGGGGGTAAATTTACATGCATAAATTCAGATGGCGGTATTTATAGCATTGATTACATAAGTACCCCCGCTCCTTTATTTAGACCCAGAACCAATTCCCTGCCGGTCACAAATTCAGCGTCCCCCGATCCCTCCCCCCAACGGAGGGGGGACCCTCCCCGCGCCGACCAAGGCCTGTCTGGCTGGCCAGAAGACACAGCTTCCTTCACTGTCACAGCCCGTCCTCCCAGACACACCCAGATCCAAGCGGCGACACCAGGGGACTTGCAGACTCTATCCCCAAAAGGCCTCCCCCTCCTCCGGGTGAATTAGAAAAACATTTAGGAAGTTGCCTATTGGCTGGCTCGGGCCCAGAGCGACCCCTGCAGGGACCACCCTAGACGCTGGCCCCGCAGAAGGCAGCGCCGGACCGGGGCCCAGACAAACACGCGGCGGGGCTGAGTCTGGAATCGCTCCAGTTCCCGGGGAATGGCAGCCTCCGAGCCGACCCCCCGGGGCCGGGGCTCCGGAGCGGCGGGGAGGAGTGGGGGCGGCGGAGCGCACGGGAGAGGAAGGGGCGGCGGGGGTCGGGAGAAAGGGCTCCGGGGGTCTCGGAGACGCGGGTCTGCAAGCGCCCCGAGCTCGCAGCGGGCACTCCCTCGGACTCCGGGGCTCCATCCTCCCCGGCGGTGCCCATCCAACAGCACCTGCGGGGCGCGGAGTCGCTGGGGCCGCGCAGAAAGCGAGGACCTGGGGTGATGGGGGGGCGAGGGGTCCGGAGGGCGCCGGCCCGCGGCGAGGGGTCCCCAGCCCGCGCCCCGCTCCGTGCTCGCACCTGGCCGGAGGCGGGCGGCTGTTTACCCCGCGCCTGCCCGCCAGCCGGGTGCGCCCCGACTACCCCGCCAAGGCGCGCCGGCCCGACGCGCGGCGCCCCGGGACCGGGGGGTGACAGCCCGGCCGGCGCCCCCGCGCGCGCCGCCGCCCCGCGGGGCCCTTACCGGGAGGCGCTCCAGCTCGGTGGCCGCCATGGCGAGGTCGGCGCGGGCTGCGGGGCGCGCTGCGCCCGGGCGGCTGCGGCTGAATGGATCCAATATGGCCACTTCCTGGAAACTCCCCTGGGCCGCGGCGGCGGGAGAACCGGGAGCCGCCCCCGCCCGCGGGACCGGCCTCCCCGCCCGGCCCGGCCACGCGCGCAGCCCCAGCCCCGCCGCTGGGACGGCCGGGGGGCTCGGCGGGCGCGGCGGGGAGGTGCCGGCGGCGGGGCTTGCCGGGATTTGTAGTCCGCGCATCGGGGGGCGGCGTGTGGGGGCGGAGGTGGGGGGAGACCCGGGGCGGGTGCCGCCCGGCCTGCCGCGTGGCCCTGGGGGAGGCCGTGCCCCGGGAAGCCCGTTCCCGGCCCAGGACAGAGCGGGGAGCCGCGCGCGCGCCCCGGAGCGTGTCCCACCCCAACCCAGCCGCCTCCACCCGGCTCCAAGCCTGCGAAGGGCGACGGGACCCCCGGCCCGAGTGCCAGCTGGGCAGGCGGCGGGTCCGGCCCGGGGGAGGCCGCTCAGCCCCGTGTGCGGGTGCGCAGGGCCCCACCTGATGCTCCGGCCGGAGCCAGGGCGGCACCCGGGGCGGGACCCGCGCGTCGGGCCGGGCGGCCTTCACCGGCGCCAGACCAGCTTTTGGCTCCTTGCGCAACGCGCGCTCAGGATGCGCGCTTCGGGCCCGGGATCCTCGCCGCTACGACAACAAAAAAGCAGAGCTCCGCGACGGCCAGAGCATCGGACTGTTTGGGATTCGCACCCAGCCTGGCCCCGGGGCTTGGGGCTCCGTCTTCATGCAGTCCGGGCTCTCAGCAAATTGACCCGGGATCTCTGAGCACCACCGTGTCACGGCTAATCTCACTGCCCCACGTGGACGCAGAAACTAACCTTTCTGCGCAGGCTGTCGGCCTGTGGCGTGGGGGCCAGCAGTGGGGGAGGTAGTTCCTTTCCCGACTCTGCATATAAAACCCAGACCTAAACTTCCTAGAACCCCTTCTTTCCTTCTATCTTTACACAATCTCTTTAGGCGTAAGAAGCTTTGCCTCTGCTCCTTCGCTGACCTCATTCCTGCAGAGGTTCGGGCAGGCCCACCTTTCCACCGATGCTGCTCAGAAAGACAGAAGGAGTCAGAGTTACCCATGAGGACCCAGGGCCACAGCACCATCGTTTCTCACAAGAGGCAAGGTGTTATCTGATGGAGCATTCAAGTGTTCTTCTGAGCATCTCTCTGTCTCTGTCTCTGTCTGTCTGTCTGTCTGTCTGTCTGTCTCTCTCTCTCTCTCTCTCTCTCTCTCTCTCTCACACACACACACACACACACACACACACACACGCACGCGCGCGCGCCTCCATACAGGGCCCCCGGGCTTGTGATATGCTTGATGCATTCTTCACGCTCAGAGAACTCTCAGTTTATCAGACCACACAGGCGTTCCCCCACACGGCACAGAACTGGAAGCTGGCTGCCCTCGGCTCATGCTGGAAGGTCTGCCTCTTATTTCCTTAGGGTTTTTAACTGTAAAACTTAGTTTTGTTTTTACTACAGCCATCAGGGCTACATCTAGGGGTGCTCAGAGACCACGTGGTGCCAGAGGCTGGCCCCAGTCTGTGCGTGCCAGGCACATGCTCCAGCCCTTTGAGCCATCTCCCCATCAAACCTTTTTCCACAAAGAAAAACATGCTTTCCAATCTCAAATTTATTCAAAAAATTCTGCTTCTTATGAAATTTTTATACCATTTTGGTCACATTTGCCTCATCCATGATATGTGTGTGTGTGTGTGTGTGTGTTACCTCTTTTCTGCACTGATGTACTAGTATATCAGACTGCATTTCTGATTGAGCAGTGAGTCATTAAGTCTGTTTGCTTCCACAGTTTTTCTTTTCTCCTCATATTGTCCAGAAAGGCAGGCGAGGTGATGTGACACTCTATATATGCCACTCTATCACTTGGCTTTCGAAAGACCTTGATCTCATGATCATGGCGAAATGTGCATTCCAGGCCACGGCAGGGAATGAAAGTGATAAAGAGAAAATGAGTAAACACTCTTGAATGATTCCAGAAGTTGCCACATGGCACAGCTGCTTTCAGGCTATTGGCCAGAGCTGGGAAGCAGGTCCTTGTCCCGACCATCAGGCTTGCGCCTGAAACTTTCATAAAATGTTAATGTTGAAGAGGAAGGTGTTGGGAGAAAGCAGCAATGCCTACCAAATTTGTTCTCTTTGTGGGGGGTAGAGGCACATTTTTGGAGGTGCTCAGGGCTTACTCCTGTCTCTAAGCTCAGGGATCAATCCTGGTGGGGCTCAAAGGATCATATGGGGTGCTGGCGCCTGAACCTAGCTCAAATGTGTGCAAGACAAGCCGCTTACCGACTGTACTGTCTCTCGGGCCTCCAACTTTGTTTCTAGAATACCACTTTCTGATACCATGCCTGAAAAACTTGTTCTACTAAAAATAATTTTTTAATTAAAAGATCATTATATTACATCATTAGAGAAAGATTTCTTCCAATCTCTCTCTTTCCCTCCCTCCCTCTCCTCCTTCCTTCCCTCCCTCCCTCCCTCTCTCTCTCTCTCTCTCTCTCTCTCTCTCTGGTTTTGGGCCACAGCTGGTAGTGCTCAGGTTTCTCTTATGGCTCTGCACTCAAGGATCATTCCTGGTGGTGCTCAGGGAACCATTAGCAGTGCTGGGGATGAAACAGGGTTTGGATGCATGTGTGGCAGACACTTCACCCTTTGTGCTAACTCTCCAGTCCCTCTCTCCTTTGTATATGTGCAGGGTGGGGGAGGAGGGAGCCACACCCAGCAGTGCTCAGATCTTACTCCTGACACTATACTCAGGCATCACTCCTGATAGGCTTAGGGGACCATAGAGGATGCTGGGGATCAATCCCGGGTCAACACCATGCAAGGCACGTGCCACATCTGCTGTCCTATTCCTCTGGTCCACCTCTCTCCTTTTCTTGGGGGAGAAGTCACACCCAGCAGTGCTAGGAACGGCTCCTGGCTCAGTGCTCATGAGTTATTACCAGTAGTGCTCAGAGGATTGTGTAGTGCCAGAGATTGAACCTCGGGCCTCTGACAATCCCACTGGGTCATCTGTTTGGCCCTAGAAAACTTTCTATGCATGTTTACAGATGGAGGAAATAACATAAAGATATTTTGTAAGAACTGGACCATAAAACAGATGCTTTAGGATTTCACGAATGCTAGGCCAATGGAACTACAGCCCCACAAATGCTATTTAATTTTTTAATTATATGATTTACTCTTACCTGAATCTAAAAGAAGTTGAAGTGAAACTGAAGGAAGAATTGGACTACAAATAATGTTTCTTGACCACAAGCCATATTACTTCCTAAAAGATAGCTCTGAGGTTAGACAAAACTGTGGGGTTGGGAGATGACTCAGACAGCAGGAATGCAGGCTTCCCTGCTGGAGTCCCTGGTCTCAGCCCACCAGGAGCAACCTCTAAATACTTTAGAGTGGGGCCCCATACAAACAAATAAAAGAAAAACCCTGTGAAAAAAACATTGTTAAGGGCCAGAGGAATAGTACAGCAGATAGAGCACTTGCCTTGCAAGCAGACATCCAAAGTTTGAACCCCGGCACCCTATATGATCCCCAAGCCCTGCAAGGAGTGATCCCTGAGCACAGAGCCAGGAGCAAGCCTTGAGCATGGTCCGGCGTGGACCCCAAACCAAATAAATTCATTTAAAAAGATCTTAGGAAGCTAGAGTGATAGTACAGCAGCTAGGGTTTTGGCCTTACACACAGCTGACCCAGGTTCAATTCCTAGCATCCCATATGGTTTCCAAACCCACCAGGAATAATTTCTGAGTACAGAACCAGAAGTAATCCTGAGCATGCTGGGCATAGCCGAAAAGAAAAGAAAAGAAACAAGAGAAAAGAAAAGAAGCAAAAGAAAAGAAAAGAAAAGAAAAGAAAAGAAAAGAAAAGAAAAGAAAAGAAAAGAAAAGAAAGGAAAAGAAAAGAAAAAAGACCTTAGGGGCCGAAGAGAGTACAGGGTTTAAGGAGCTTGATTGCCTTTTACACCATCTGTGAAAAACTAAAGCTCGCCGAGAGGCGAGTGCACTCTCGGGCTCTCCGGGCGGCTCTGTCTCACCGCCCACGTTAGGTGCCCTGGAACCGCAGTGTGTGGACTGGATCGGGACGGCCGGTGGTCAAGGAAAGGCGAAGGAAGAACGAGGACCATGCTGGTTGCTGATTAGTTACCGTTTATTCAATCTTTAATCTTCCATCTCCCGCACTCCCAGCTCCGTCCTCTCTCTGGATCTACCGCTGCCTCCTTCTCTAGTCTCTCCTCTCTTGTATCTCTCTCCGAACCCCTTTTACTCATCATGGCACTTCCAAAGGGGCGCAATACATTGACGTCACCAAAGGCACCAAAAGATGTTACAGGAAGAACATTGAAGCAACATTATTCTCTTGTATCTGCAGGCCATTAATCTAGGCCCCGGGAAAGAAGATACAAAACCAAAACCGAAGTCTTCCTTGGGCTGAAAGCACTCCGATTTACATCCCAAAGACTAGGCTAGGCCAGAGCCTGGAATCTACACTGTCAAGTCAGGCCTGGCTAGCACCTAAAATCTGCATGTCAAAGACCAGCCAGGATTCTTGTGAGAAAAGGAAAACTGCCTCTGAAATTATTTCCAGAAGGCAGCTGAAAAAGGGAAAATATTCCTGTCTGCAGTGCTGGTCTCCAACACCATCCTTCCTAGTTTCATCCCTGTGACCACATAAGGTTCCCCAAGCACCAGACTGAGCTCAGAGCCAGGAGTAGCCCTTGTGCAGTGCCTCCTGTATCACTATATCACTGTCATCCCGTTGTTCATCAGTTTGCTCAAGCAGGCACTAGTAACATCTCCATTTATCCCAGCCCTGAGATTTTAGCAGCCTCTCCTTACTCATCTTTCCCAACAATTGGAGGCTCTTTCAGGGTCAGGGGAATGAGGCCTGTTATTGTTACTGTATTTTGCATATCGAATACGCCATGGGGAGCTTGCCAGATTCTTCTGTGGGGGCGGGACACTCTCGGCAGCTTGCTGGGCTCTCGGAGAGGGACAGAGAATGTATATCAGAGAGTACAAGCAAGTATGTTAAAACCAAACACATGTGTGCTGCTTTAGGCACATCAGTGGGCTAGACTATAAGAGGTCAGGGAGCTTTGTTTTAAATAGTCTCTGGATCTTGGCTGTTGATGGAATTACATGGCGCTGGGGAAGTTTGTGGGTGTGACTGCAAAGCTACTGGGAAATGGGGTGTCTGGGTGGAGGAGGCCCAGTCCCGATCCGAGCAGGCTTGGAGATCTCAGCCCCGGGTCCCGCATGCCTGGGTTCCTCTGCCGGCATGAGTAGGAGGCTCTGCCAGCAAAGGAACCCAGGCAGTGCCTCCTACCCCCAAAAAATATGTTAGAATTTTCACATGAATTATTTTTTATTTTTCAGTAGTGGTCACACCCAGTGGTGTTCTGGGGCTACCCAAGCTATAACTGGTGGTGCTCAGGGAAACTTACAGTTCCAGGATCCAACATCGGGGCCACATACATTTTAGGCATATGCTCTACCACTTGAACCATATTCCCAACCCCTTTATATTACTATTACTATTATTATTATTTAGGGCTTGGGGTGACAGCTGGTGAGGCTCAGGGGTACTCTGGCTCTGTGTGCAGAATCATCCCTGGCGGTGCTCAAAGAACCATCTGGGATGCCAGGGCTTGAACCCAGGTTGGCCACATATAAGGTGAGTGCCCTTCCCACTGTTCTATTTCTTCAACCCCTCAATATTTTTTAATTACACATTTTAATTATACCTGTGTGTTTATATGTATAATGTGTAAGTGTGCTCATGATTCTCAGAGGAGGGGTGTTGGAGTCACACTGGGTGGTACTCAGGAGCTATTCTGGGCTGTCCATTCAGGGGTCACTCCTGAAGGTGTTCAGGGGACCAGATGTGGTGCTGGGGATTGATTTGGGGTCAGCCTCTATAATACCCAGTCTCAGGGTCCTTGATTCTTTGTATATTTTCATGATCTCCTTTGTCTTCTAAGTTTTTACCTATTTTATTGTTATACTATTCAGGTTTATGATAATCACTTTCTGTTACATTAAAACATAATTGCATAGTAGGTATGCATTCTAGATTGAAGTAAATTAGAGACTCCTCACTGGTCTTTTACCCAGGTTTCTCCACTAACAAGTTCTTTATTTCAAGTCATCTCTTAATGGACTGGATTTCATCTTTGAGCTGTTTTCCCAGGAAGGGTTTTGGATGTTTAAGACCATCAGCTCCTTTACAGCAGAACCATTCCTTGGCGAGCTCCAACACTCTTAGATTTCTCCTTCTTAACCATAGCATGTGGTTTGGCTCCTTCTTTTCCTGGGCAGAAATATGAGGCCAGTCTGAATTTTCCCCTTATAAGTGACTTTTTTCCTGACTGTGTGCCTAAAAAAGTAGCCCTTCATTCTTTCTTTTAATGTTTTATAATTTAACTAAGACATATATTAATATTAAACACTCTGAACCAATATTTCTGGAACCTAACATTTCTCAATCTAAAGGCTTGATTTCCTTTTTTTTAACATAAGAAATTATCTTTGGGGACTGGAGTGATAGTACGGCGGGTAGGACACTTGCCTTGCACATGGCACTCCATTTGTTCCCCTGAGCCCCACCAGAAGTGATCTCTCAGCACAGAGCCAGGAGTAAGCCTGAGTACCACTGACTGTGCCCCCAAACCAAATATATATCTTTTAGGGGCCAGAGAGAAAGCAAAGGAATGAAAGCTCATGCCTTGAATGTGGCACTCCCTGTTCAGTCCCATGACTCCCAGGGCCCTGAAGAACTCCCACCACCGCTGATGAAGCCCACATAATCCCCAGCACCATGGGGCCCGAGGCACACTGCACTCTCGAGCACCCAAATTGAACCACCGACTGCACATCAGTAAAGGACCCTTGGTCTCCTGAGCACTGCTGGGGAGCCCTGCCACCTCCACGCCAAATATCAATCGATTCTATTTTTGGTTTCTTTTTTGATTTGGGGGGCACACCCAGCAGTGTTCAGGGGCTATTCCTGGCTCTGCACTCAGGAGTCACTCCTGGCAGTGCTCAGGAAACCATATGGGATGCCAAGGATCATACCCGGGTCAGTTGTGTGCAAGACAGACTCTCGACTCACTATGCTTATGGCTTTGCCCCCAGCATCCATTTCTTTCATTTATAGCTCCGTCTAGGCCTTTCTGCTGTGGAGCACGCTGGCAGGAGAGGGGCTGACAACTATCTTCCCACTGTGTGAGACTGAGCTAAGTGGAGTGTGGCGGGGAGTGGGGGGGATTTGGATTGTCTACACTTTGTGATCCCATGAAGGAGGGGAAGCAAACTCCAAAGCAGAATGCAGCCCGGGCTGAGATACCTGTGCCAGCTCTCATCCAGAGGTTCTGCTCGGTCTTGCATAAGCAGCAAGTCATCTGACAGGTCCTGGAGAGGACACTCCACACCTTCTCCAAGGAAGCGGGTGGGGGATAACTCACACTGTGAATCAGTTTCGCAAGCTGGACTGTTGCTCTGGAGCCTTAATTCCATTGCTGACTCAGCTCCGTGTTTCAGGCTTCTCGTTTTCACCCAGAACATTTTGTTCTTCTTTTTTATTTTTATTATTATTATTTTTGAGCCTCCAAGCAGTGCTCAGATGCTTAGCAGTGCTCAGACATTCAAGCTAGTCATTCAAGGCAAGGGCCAGAAGATTCTCGGGCTCTGCAGTGCCAGAGACCATCGGGACCACTCCTGCAGAAGTTGAGAGTCCCCAGGGCTACACCCAGCAATATTTGGGGGGCCATGTAGTACTGGGGATTGACCTGGGGTTGAGCACATGCAAAGACTATACCTTAACCCTTGTCTCCTCAGCCCCAAGCCCACTTTTTGTTTGGGGCCAAATCCGGCAGTATGGCTCGGGGATTACTCCTCGCTCAGTGCTCAATTATAATTCCTGGAGGGGTCCAGGGGGCCATAAGCAGTGCTGGAGAGAGAACCTGGGTTGGTCACATGCAAGGCTAATACTTTATCTGCTGTGCTGTTGCTTCAGGCGCCCCAGCCCACTTTTTAATATTGCTCACTCAGAAGAGGAAGAACATAAGGGCATGACTCACTTCTGTTTCCTTTCAGAATCAGGAACACAAGGGAGAATGTTGGGGATTCTGTTGGTTTCTGGGCATCAAGGACACCGCATCGGGCAGAGATGTGCCAGCTAGTCCTCATCACTCCAAAGCCTGTGTCTTTTTCTCGAGGCTGGACCTGAGGCCTAAAGTTATCTCCACCGACAGTGAGTCTCCCTGGTGACTTTATTGACTTACTTCTAGTTTGTTAGGAACTTAGAAAGAATAATTCTAGAGGGGAGATTTGATCCACTGTCTAGAAGTGGCCTTCACAGGGTTCCAGGGATTGGACTATATTTGGGATATGTCCTGTACCACTGGCCTGCACCACCACCACCCTCTCATGTGTGTGCGCACATGTGCACATACACACACACACACACACACACACACACACACACACACACAACTGTGACTTCCACATCAGACTTGTATTGACAGCTGTGACATGATGCGAAAGCAACCCAGGTCCAAGGACCCTACTGGGTCCTCAGCTTGGATCTCATAACCATCCCCCACTCCCCAATGTCTCTGCCAGGGAGGCAGAGTCCCCAAAAGTCACTTTGAGGAAGGACAGTCAAAGGATAATCCTGCCAGGTTGAGGCTCTGAGGAGGAATCCTGGACTGAGGGGAAAGTTGTTGGGGCTGGGGGTGTCGGAGGCCTTGGAGAAGGAGCCTTGTTCTGAGTCCCATCCGGAAGTAGGCGAATGCAGGAGTCTGGTAGCCTGGAGGCAGGGGGGCCAGCAGAAAGTCACAGGGCTCCCAGTTGCACCCCCTCTCAGGACCACAGAGGACATGTAGGCTGCAGATGGGAACAGGAAGCCTGTGGAAACCTGAGTCTTCCTGCACCCCACCAGGGCATGTGGCAGGGTGCCCTAGACGCAGAGGACTAGGAAACCCTCATAATGCCCGAGGATAAGAGTCACTGCTGTGAGCGTGTGTGAGGTATCAAGGATGGAGCCCTGGGCCTCACATGTCTCACACGCACCAGGGGAGTCACATGCCAGCCCTGAATGCTTCAGCCTTTGTTCTCGGGAGGTTCGGCTCACAGGTCTTGGGTCTCAGTGAACCCTGAGACCAGAGTTCCCAGTGAGGCACTCCCATTTCTTGGGGAAGTGACGATGAATCCCAGACTAGGTCTGGAAAGCAGCTCTCTTTAGGAAGAATAGCACATACAATGATGAACACAAGATGAGGGTGGGAGTCTGGGTTCAGGATGAGAAAAGAACAGGACTCAAGGCTGAGGCCTGGGATGGTCAGCTTCATGTGTCAGTCAGAAGGCCCAGGGAGCCCTCCCTAAGCAAGTCACGGAGACACCCGCAGGCCCCGGGACTCTTAGACTAACTCCCACGTCCAGGGCTGTGCACTAGGCAGGAAAGCCCACGGCGAGCCTGGCCCGGAGGATGAAAGACAAGGAAGAGGCTCTTCTAAGGGCTCCAAGTCATTTGGCCCAAGGACCTGCCCAGGGCTGCTCCTCCAACATAACTGTGCCCCAAGAGAATCCTGCGGTGCCCGCGGCAGCACCATTGACAGAAACAGAAAAAGCGCACAGACGCGGAGAGAGCAGCGGTGCGGGGTCTCTGTGCCCGCAGCCAGGCTCGCGCTGCTGGTTGGTTGGGGCTGGCAGAACACCCCACACAGTGCGCCGCGCCGCAAGGCGCAGAGAGAAGAGGAAGTTAAAATGGTTTGTTTTTTTTTCTGGGGGGAAAAGTGTTCTTCAAAGAGCTTGGGGGAAGTGGAGAGAGAAAGAATGCTTCACGCCGGCCAAGACATTAAAGGAGCCATGAGCGAAGGTGGTTCCCGGAGAAGCTGGGCAAGACCTGGAGTGGGGGACGTCTGTGGAGCAATCAGTGGGGTCCAACTTCACCCCAAGGATGAACCCCCCGCCCCCCACCCACCATGGGGCTCCACTCACTCCCCCAAATAGTTTCATTCCATCTGCTTTATATATTGGGCTTTCGTTTCAACAAAGGGCTCTTCTGCAGCTAAAAATAAGTCTGAAAACCACATCTCTGGTGGGAATTTACCCAGACAGGCAGAGTGGGTCTGGGAAAGGCTGTTGCAGGAGCACGGGAAGTCCCGAGTCTGGGGCAGGAGAGCCGAGAGGCGGGATTCCACCTGGGCCCAGGGTGTGGCAGGGAGTGTGGATAAGATCTGAGGGAACGGGGAGATTATTCAGAGTTGGACAAAGAGTAAAGCAGCAATGGACTGGAGAGATAGTACAGTTGTTAGGGTGCTTGCCTCGCAGGTAGCTAGCTCTGGTTTAATCCCAAGAAACCCCATGTGGGTCCCTAAACCCACCAGGAATGGTCCCAGAGCAGAGCCAGGACTAAGCCCTGAGCACAGCCAGGTGTACCCCCGACCCTGAAAAAAAAAATCATTAAAATAAAATAGCAATAAAGAGAGCACACACACAAACAGGATGAGGTAGGCACACTGAGAAACAAAGCTTAACCTAAAGGCCTGGGCAATATATAGACCAGGAACCCAGGCAGCTCCCAGAACTCTGAAAGGCAAGAAATAGATTCTACTGCAGGCGAGCCAATGCCTTAGGGTCGGCCCAGAAAGACTCACCCTAAAGTGTTGGGCTGTGATCTCCAGAATTTTAAGAAAACAAATCTGCATTGTTTAAAGACACAACATATGTGGTAACTTATTTGTTTTGTTTTTGTTTGGGGGCCACACCAGTGATACTCAGAGGTTATTTCTGACTCTGCTCTCAGGAATTACTCCTAGTGGTGCTTGGGGGACCATATGGGATGCCAGGGACTAAGCCATATGAGATGCAGGGGACTGAATCCAGATTGGTCATGCGCAAGGCAAGCGCTCTACCTGCCATACTATCCTGCTGACCCCAATATGTGATAATTTGTCATATCAGGAAACTCCTGCAGATGCCCCTGTGCCTGTGTGCATGCACTCCGGGACTGGGCTATTGCTCAGTAGTAAGCACATACTTTACAGTATGAAACCCTGGTTTGATGCCCAGCACACAAAAGAAATTAAAAATGAAAGAATAAGTCTATGCATTCCAAATGCAAGTTGTCTGGACTCAAATTCCAGAGCCACCACTTGGCAGCTGGAAGACCACAGGCAAATGACCTTACATTCTGAGCCTCGGGTTCCTCGAGTGAAAAAATGAGAAAAAATAATCACTTCCATCTGATCTGATTACGGGGACTCATGGGAACTACTTGAGAACCGTCCCTTCCATGGAGTAAGCTTTCAGTGAATGTCAGCTACTAGTCAATAATATTATTCAACTGTCATCACGAGATTTGATCTCACCATTCTGCTTTCACTTTCCCGACCCTGGACTCAGGAGTAAAGCTTGAGCAGAGGACAGAGCCTGAGCTCAGAGTCAGGGGTGTCAGGCTGGACCCATCAATCCACTCATTCAGCCAACAATTTGGCGATGCTCTGATGTGCTGGCCACCGCTTCAGTGCAGAGAACACAGGAATGGAGGAGGGGACCGAGCACTTCTTCCTTACACTGCTTCTTTTGTCAAGAAAGAAAATCTTTCCCAGCTGCTCCCCCTAAATCCTTCCTGAGGGTCTCACTGACCAAAAATTAGTCACACGATCACAAAGGAGTATGGGGACCACCAAAAGTTGACTGCAACTAATGTCATGTGTGTTAGCTCTATTATTGGGAACATACGAGTCTGCTACAGAAGGCAAGAAAGACAAAAACCAGGCACAATTCCTCAGATGAGTTAAGCATAGGGAGTAAACTGGTAACTTGCAAGATGTGCCAGACAGGATACATGAAACATATGGAGGTTGAAAGGATACAAGAACACACAAGGCATGTGCTCCTTAGAGCTAAAAGGGATGGAAAAAGCAACTTGAAAGGTAAGACTAATGCCAACTCCAGTCCAACAGCAGTTAATCCCGAACCAGCCCTCTCGGGCTCATCCCCAGCTGTTTGCGTGGCTGTCGGGTTCTGGGCTGGCAGCCGGGTGTGCCTGATGGCGTTGGCATGTCTGTGGATTCTCAGTCATCGTAGATGAGGCCAGAGCGATAGTACAGCGGGTAGGGAGCTTGCCTTGCATACAGCCAACCTGGGTTCAATCCTTGGCATTCCATATGGTCCCCTGAGCACTGCCAGGAGTAATTCCTGAGTGCAGAGCCAGGAGTAACCCCTGAGCACCACTGGGTGTTGTCAAAAAATAAAAAATAAAAAAAGGGAATAGGGGGAGAGGAGGGAGACAGCTGGGGAGGATGAGAACAGATGTTTCTCTGTGGGGTGCAGAACTAGGTTCTCTCTCCCTCCCGCACACCTGGCACTAGGCGAGCTCACCTCCACTGGTTCTTCTCCTTGTTTCTCATGTGAACCTTAAGTGGGCTGCACAAGCCAGGAAGTCGGTCTGTGACTCCTTCTGCTCATGACCTCCATCTGGCCTGTCCAGGTAACATCCCACCTGAAAATCAACTGGTCCCCTCATGCTATGCAGGCGCCGCCTGAACCCATGAAGCCCTGAAAGAAGAAGAGATGGCTGGGAACAGTGACAAGGATTCACTGTCTGCTTCCCTGACTCCAGTGAGCCACGTGGAGTGTATTTGAGATTAAAGAGCCCAGTTTCCCGATAACCTGCAGATGCAGAGCCTTTAGAATGTGCTTCTGTGTGTGAAGTGCCTTTTGGAGAAAGACTGGTCCATTTCTCAGGCCCTTGCTGGTCCACTGTTATCCAGGAGACACAAAAGTTCCGGGATGTCCCAATGTCTTTCACTCACTCTCCCAACTAAGGTTTCCTCAGCACTTGCTATGCGCAAGGGGCATGAGGAAAATAAGGTGTGACCGCTGACAGTTTAGATCCCTCAGGACAGCAGACATGACAGTGACTTAATGAAGCCCAGGGAGGCATCTCCCTGGTAGAATTCCTGCCTTGCTCCCCAGCACTGCCCCACATCACTGAGGACAATTCTGGAGCAGTGCAACTAAGATCCCCAGTATCACGAGTGAGCACTGCAGCCAAGTCGTGACTCCTGGACACTACAATAATGATAAAGGGAAGGGAAGGGCGGGAGGAATGCATTAGTTTGTTTATTCATTCATTCATTCATTCATCAGAGGCAGCCAACTTTGACCGCTCATAAGAATCTATCCTCAGTAAAAGCAAATTTGGGAGGCCAGTGAGATACTACAGGGATGAGGCATTTGCCTTGCACATTTTCAATCCTGGTTCAATGCCAATTCTGTGTATCGTCCCCTACACCACCGGAAGTGATTCCCAAGCACAGACTAGTGGTCTCTGAGCACTTCCAGGTGTGGTGCATATGTGCATACCACACACACACACACACACACACACACACACACACGCATACCCTCGAGAAGCTGGAGTACATACTTTGCAAGCAGGATACCTGGGCTCAACCCCCAGCACTGTATGTGGCCCCTTGAGCACAACCAGGAGCAATTCCCAATCATCGAGCCAGGAGTGGCCCCGGACTACCACTGGGTATGGCCCAAAACCCAAAAATAACTTAATAGTAAATAAATTAAGAAGAGTTGGAGAGACAGAACAGTGAGTAGTATGCTTGACTTGCACACAGCCAACCAGAGTTCCATCCCCAGCACCTCATATGGTCGCTGGAGCCCTGCCAGGAATGACCTCTGAGCGCAGAGCCAGGAGTAAGCCCTGAGCACAGCTGAGCGGGACCCCCATAAACAAATGAATAGACACAGAAATGTCCCAAACTGTGCCAGTAGCCTGCCCCTAGCCTGACGACCTCCCTTTTGTCTCCTTCCATCACATCCCCTGGTTTGCCTGGTGACAGTTTGCTTTTCAGCTGCTCTCAGAAATCTGCATCCTAGCTAACCAGGTGTCCTGGCAATGCCTAGTTCTACCCTTGGTGATGCCTGGCTCCTACTCCCTGCCGATGCTTGGTTCTTACTCGCCTCAGCCAGCAACCCTGCCTGAGGCCTTAGGTGACCACCTGGTGTGGGCAGGGCAGGGCTGAGGAGACAACTCCGCCCCCAGGTGGGTGTTCTGTCTGGCAGATTGGCAATCCAACCCACATTTCCTAAGGGACTCCTGGTGGTCCAGAGAGTGGGTCAGGGGATCCAGAGCAAGATGCAAAGAGGACCAAGAAGGCTTCCTTGGGAAGAGCACTGGTCTAAGGCTTCATACTCTCTTTCTTGGGCCAGCAGCAGCCTCAGACACATCCAGGCACAAACCCTCTCTAGGAATGCAGCCAGGGCCTTGGGGAGCTACATGAACTCTCCCGGGTCCCCATGGAGAGAATGACGACAGGTCAGCCCACGGTACAAAAAGCCCATCTGCTGGCTCAGCATGGTCCTGAGCCTCCTGCAGTGGCAGGAGAGAAAATGTGTCAGAAGCTCTGCAGGCTGACAGCGATTGCTCTGGATGGTTCCATGCTCCCCCGACCTCCCAGACTGCTGAGAAATAAATAACAGACACTCAGCAGCACTTAGCCGCAATCCCAAATTGCTCTGTCCCAGAAAGGATCCGGAACTTGGATTCCGTGCTGGTTCTAAGTTCTCATCCCATCTCAACCTCCAAACATTGATCACTTGCCAAATATTAATCACTCTGCAGCTAATAATCACTCTGCTGACCCTCCCCCTTTCGCACTCAGCGGATGTCTTGACCTCATTTTTCACAAAGAAAATCCATTCATGCAGTCAACAAACATTTACTGCTGGCCCACTGGGTGGCAGCGCCTTGGGGATAAATAGTTGTGGTTCTTACCCTTCCAGAAGAGTGGACAAGCAGAAAAGTGCAAGGGAGACGGAGCCCAGCCAGCTGTGCTGTGACAACTGTGCAGGCAGGGCCAGCGTCCAGCTCCCGAAGCCAGAAGCTCAGGCATGCCGCCGAACACGCTCCCGCTGCTCAATCCAACTCTTCCCCGGGCATCCCCCTTAGAGATTCGGTTATTTAGTCCCTTTACCAGATCTAAAGTCCACCCCCTCTCCTCACTCTGCTCCTCCTGCCATCCTATTGGCTAATGTCCCAAGTCTTCTCTCTCTTTTATGTTATTTTATTATTTTTTTTTATTGAATCACCATGAGATACAGTTACAAAGCTTCCATGTTTGTGTTTTGGTCATACAATGATAGAACGCCCATCCCTTCACCAGTGCACATTTTCCACTACCAAAGTCCCCACCCCATCCCAACCTTCCCCTGCCTGCGTGGTAGACAATTTCCACAATACTCACTCTCTACTTTGATTACATTCAATATTTTGACACCAGTCCCACCATTATTATTTGGAATTTTCCCACCACCACTCAAACCTTCCAAAAAGGCAATGCTAGACAATTTATTTTGTATTGCTTGTTATGAATAGCATCCGATGTTGTGTGGCTGCAAGAGCGGCCTTGTGGCGCCGGAGTGATAGTACAGCAGATAGGGCATTTGCCTTGCATGCGGCCAACCTGGGTTCTATCCCCAGCATCTCATATGGTCCCCCTAGTACTGCCAGGAGTAAGTCCTGAGTGCAGAAGTGCAGAGCCAGCAGTAACCCCTGAGTATTGCTCGGTGTTGACCCAAAAAAAGAAAAAGACCAGCTGCGCACTTCTGAAATTCTAAAATTTTAAAAATTAAGGTCTGGAGAGATCTCTGCAGCAAGCTGCTCAGTTCCGAGATTCTTTCGTGTGTCTCTGGATCACAGCTATTAAGGAGCTTAAGTAGTAGCTGGAAGCAGTTGGTGGGCATCAGAGTTTTCAGAGTCCCATAGGGTGAGGGTGGGGGGGGGGGACAAGAGGGACTGGCTGCTTCCCCATCCCATGAGGCCTGCCAAGCCTTCTCTTCTCAGTCCTGTCTGGACCCTGCCTGGTACTGAGTAGGTCCTCAGTAAATAGTTGCTGGGTTTGTTTGGGAAACATCACATGTAGGTTTTGCTCTTTGTCAGGATAAACGACTCCCCTTCATCCGCATTCCCCACTCCTTCATCCACTTTCCTTCATTCACGCCACACTCGAACCATTTCCCTAGGTTCTTCTGTTTATTTGTCTGAATCACACCCAGCAGAGTTCAGGGCTGACGGGGGTCTGTACCAGCCGAATGCCCTACCCACTGTACTATCTCTCCAGCCCCCATTGCCCCAGATTCTTATTTCCGTCCTTTCTTCCTTTTCTTTTCCTGGCTGTCTTCCTGCCTCTCTGAACAAATGTTGCAGGTGACGTAGGCGAAGTAGGGAGTTAGGAAGTATTCATAGACTTGAGCGCACTACCTCCCTCCTGCCTAGCCCTCCGTGGTTCCCCTAGAGAGGTGCTAGGGGGAAAGGAAAGGCTGGTAACATCTGACATGAGCACTCACCTGGTGTGGATGCTGCTGTTCCATGAGCTCCACTGGCAGCTGTGAAATCACTTAGGTTCACATGATCTACGAGGCATGGAAACCGATTCCCACCACCTGAACTCTTGGGGAGCTGTGGCCCCATAGAAAAGCAAAAGATTGCTCTTGCAGAAAAAAGGAAAATCAGTTTTAGCCTCTGCCCAGGTTCCAGAAAGAATTTCATGAAGAGAGACCAGAGAGATAGTACAGCAGGCAGGGTACTTGCTTTGCACACACCTGACCCAGGCTTGATCCCTGGCACCCTATTTAGTTCCCTGAGCCCAACAGGAGTAATTCCTGAGGGCAGAGCTGGAAGTAAGACCTGAGCATCACTGGGTGTGGCCCAAAAACAGAGGGAGAGAGAGAGAGAGGGAGAGGGAGAGAGAGAAATTTCAGGAGGAGATAAGTGAAATATAACATTTGCATTAGAGAATATGGGAACAGAGAGAAGGGAACTCATTCTGGAGACAAGGTGGATTTTTTTCATGGACACAGAGCTGAGAGTTGAAATGTGGGAATCTCAGGATAGGGAACATGTGATTCTTTTTTTTTTCCTTCTTGAGTCACACCCAGCAATGCTCAGGGGTTACTCCTGGCTTTGTACTCAGGAATTACTCCTGGCAGTGCTTGGGGGACCATATGGGATGCCAGGGATCGAACCCGGGTCGGCAGCGTACAAGGCAAATGCCCTACCCACTGTGCTATCGCTCCGGCCCCAGGAACATGTGATTCTTAACTCTACAAAATTAGTTTCATAGGTTGTTTTTACCATACTGCCCCACTAGGGATTTTTATGGAGATAAGGCATTGTGTAGGGGAAGAACTTAGAACATTGGGTGGTCATTCCTATTCTCTCTTTTTTTTTAATAATTGAATCACCCTGACATACATTTACAAAGCTTTCATGTTTGAGTTTCAGTCAGTCATACAGTGATCAAACACCCATCCCTCTACCAGTGTACATTTTCCACCAAGAATATCCCTGTCTTCTCCCTATCCCCATTCTAACCCTCCCCCTGTCTCTATCGCAGATAATTTCCTTCTTAATCTCCCTCTACTTTGGGACATTATGGTTTGTAATACAAATACTGAGAGGCCATCATGTTTGGTCTTTTATCAACTTTCAGCACACATCTCCCATCCCCAGTGATCCCTCCAACCATCATTGACTTAATGATCCCTTCTTTATCCCTTCTGCTTGTGAGGCAGGCTTCCAACCATGAGCAATCTTCCTGAACCTTGTCTCTACTGTCCTTGGGTGTTAGTCGCATGTTATTTTATATTCCACAAATGAGTGCAGTCATTCTGTCTGTTCCCTCTCTTTCTGACTCATTTCACTTAATTCCTCTCAGCCATAGGGCATAGCAAAGAGGTCATTATCAGAATATGCGATTTGAGGGGCTGGAGTGATAGCACAGCGGGTAGGGCATTTGCCTTGGACGTGGCCTACCCAGGTTTGATTCCCAGCATCCCATATGGTCCCCTGAGCACCGCCAGGAGTAATTTCTGAGTGCAGAGCAGGAGTAACCCCTGTGCATTGCCGGGTGTGACCCAAAAAGAAAAAAAAAAACAGAATATGTGATTTGTTACATAAGCATATTAAGCATCATACATAGACAAGACATTTGCTTAGAGAATGCCTTTCTTGGTCTGGTGTGATTTTAAAGATGGTGACAAAAGTAATTTTAATTTTACTAGATACAGTGAGTAGAGCATTTGCCTTGCATGTGGCCGACTCGGGTTCAAGTCCTTTTCCCTCTCAGAGAGCCTGGCAAGCTACTGAGTGTATCTTGCCCTCGTGGCGGAGCCTGGCAAGCTACCCATGGCGTATTCAATATGTCAAAAACAGTAACAAGTCTCACAATGGAGACGTTACTGGTGCCTGCTCAAGCAAATCAATGAACGACTGGATGACAGTGATATAGAATACTCTCCATATCCATCCACTTATAAGCAAATTTCATGACTTTATCTTTCCTAACAGCTGCACAGTATTCCATTGTGTAGATGTACCAAAGTTTCTTTAACTAGTTATCTGTTCTCAGGCACTCAGTTTGTTTGATTCTGGCTGTTGTGAACAGTGCTGCAGGTCATTCCTATTCTTATCACCACCTTTTGTTCCTGCTGGAGCTTCTCTTCCTGGGGGATACTGGCTGCTGCTATTTCTGGCCTTCATGCCTTTGTGCTGGTGCCAGAGTATTTATTTATTTATTTATTGAATCACCATGAGAAAAGTTACAAAGCTTTCAGGTTTAAGTCTCAGTCCTACAATGATCAAACACCCATCCCTTCTCCAGTGCACATGTTCCACCACCAAGACCCCAGTATACCTCCCATCCCACCCCACCCCACCTGTGTGGCTGATTTTCATTTTAATCTCTCTTTACTTTGATTACATTCAATATTTCAACAGAAAACTTGCTATTAATATTTGGATTTCCCCCCCAACAATCAGATCTGCCGAAAAGGCATTATTTGATAATATGTTTTCCATTGCTGAGAATGAAGAGCATATGAGGTTGGATTTTTGGATTTTTGGTATTTTAGTAATTAAGTCCAGAGAAATTTCTGCCAGAAGTTGCATCACTGCAAGCTCGTACCTCTGTTTTGTGGGTTCTATAAGATGGCAGTCGCCACGCCGCTGCCGAAAGGAAAGGCTGAGAGAGAAAAACCTTTCCCCTCCCGGGGCGGCATGGGGCCGTAGCTTACTTCATAGTCTGGGGGCATTTCTGCAAGAAGCGGCTGGGTGCCGAAAGTAGTTAGTGGGCCTCTGGGATCATGGTCGCTCTGGAATGGAGGAGCCATTTGTGTGTGGCCACTCAGGGTCTCATCGGGCGGAAAGCCCAGAGTATTCTCTTTAATCCACATTATCAGCGTCCCCATCTACCTGACTGCTTCTCCTGCCCGTTTAGCACTGACTGCAAAGCTCTCATACACTCCTTCTCCCGGGAACGTTCCACCCGCTGCGGTTGCCCACCATCTGGAAGCTCCAACTCCCACAGCTCCATCCCACATGTCTTCCTGAAGCACTGTATCCTCATTTATAGCTACCTCCCAAGTGACCTACAAACAGTTCTTAACAAAGTAGGGCCTGGAGCAGGAGATATTACTGTGGTTAGAGCTCATGCCTTGTATGTACCCAACCTGGGTTCAATATCTGGCACCACATGGTCCCAGGTGCTTCATTGGGAGAAGCTCTGGAGGCCCCAGAGCACCACTGAGTATGGCTTTGGAGGTTCCCAAAACCTTCCAGGTGGCCTAGGTACCCCCAGCACCAGAGAGCACAAGCAACATCACATCCTTGAGCCCTTGAATTGAACCATGTGCCTGTTGGCTGAGAATTACTGGTGGGCTCCAGCCAACCAGGGTTTGATTCTGGCACTCCATATGATCCCCCAAGCACTTCCAGGAGTGATCCCTGAGTGTAGAGCCAGGAGTAAGCCCTGAACACTTCCAGGTGTGGCCAAAAACAGACAAAAAATTTAAAAATTTAAAAATCAAAAGGAACTCAGAGGGTGAGAAAGATAGTACAGCAGGTAAGGCTTGCACATAGCCAACAGGGGTTCAATTCCTGGGACCTCATATGGTCCCCTGAGCACTGCCAGGAGTGATCTCTGAGCACAGATCTAGAAATAAGCCTTGAGCACTGCCATGTGTCACCCCCAAACAAAAAATAAATTAAATTAAAATGAAAGAGACTCAAACACTTTATTTTTTTTAATTTTTATTAGTGAATCACTGTGAGGTAAAGTTATAAACTTATGAACTTTCATGTTTGCATTTTGTTTACATCCCTCCACCAGTGCCCATTCTCCTCCACCAATGTTCCCAGTATCCCTCCCACCACCTCCACCCCAACCCCCACCACCCCACCCTGCCTCTGCGGCAGGGCATTCCCTTTTGTTCTCTCTCTTGTTGGATGTCGTGGTTTGCAATAGAGGTATTGAGTGGCCATTATGTTCGGTCTATAGTCTACTTTCGGCATGCAGCTTTCAACCCAAGTGGGTCCTTCCAACATTCTCTACTAGATGTTCCCTTCCCTATCTCAGCTGCCTTTTCCCCCAGCATGTGAGGCCAGTTTCCAAGCTGTGGGGCAGACCTCCTGGTTCTTATCTCTACTACTCTTGGGTGTTAGTCTCCCATTCTGCTACTTTATATTCCACATATGAGTGTGATCTTTCTATGTCTGTCTCTTTCTTTCTGACTCAGAGACTCAAACACTTTAAACAACTACAGTGAGATCTAATTCCAACAAACACTTATACAAACAGGAAAATCTAAATACTGATTGGCTATCTGATGATACTGTTATAATCGTTAATTTTTTGGGAAATAATGAATAGTAATTGTGAAGGGCTTTTGTTTTTATTGTTCATCTGTTTGTTTTAGGTTTGGGATCACACTTGGCAATGCCTGAGCCTACTCTCTGCTCTGTACTTGCAGATAATTTCCAGTGATGCTCAGGGACCCCTGTAGTGCAGAGGATAGAACCGAGGGCTCCCACATGCAAAGCAGACCCCTAACTCTTTGAGCTAGCTCCCTGACCCAGGAATTCTGTTTTTTAAAGGACCCTTTGGGGCCTGGGATGTAACTTAAGTGGTAGAGCACATACCTGACATATTCATGATCCTGGGCTCTATCCTCAGCATTCACAAGACTCCCAGATTGTAGCTGGGAGCAGCCTTCTTTAAAAAACAAAAACCAAACAAACAGACAAACAAAAAACAGTTTCTGGGACCAGAGTACAGTGGATAGGGTTGCTTGCCTTGCATGCAACTGACTCAGGTTCAATCCCCAGCATTCTATCCCATATGGTCCCCCAAGCCAGCCAGGAGTAATTCCTGAGTGCAGAGTCAGGAGTAACCCCTGAGTACCACCAGTGTGACCTAAAAAGCTAAAAAAAAAAACAAAACAAAACAAAAAAAACATGCAAACACCAAAAGATCTTTCACCTTTTGGAGACACACACATAAATATTTATAAGTTCCACCTGGGATTTGTTTAAGAAAACTCTGGGGATTAAAAATGGTTAGGAACATACCTAAGATAAGGTTGATTATGAGGATAAATACTGGAGTTGGTTAATGTGCGTTTCAGGGTTTATCATAATATTCTTTCTTTTTTTTTTTTATTTCGAAGTTTTCTGTAACAAAAAAGGAGTTAAAAACGTTACTCCCTGTGCATCTTGTCTTAGGAAGCTATTGGCTAACTTGTTTCAGCCTTTATCAGGAGAATGTCACTGTTCTCAAATTCAGAAACAGTGTGTCCAGCCAGGGAAGGAGTGAAGGGGAGTGGGGGAGAGCGGGGCACAGAGGAGGCAACTAGAAGCCGCAGGCCCGCAGCAGGTGAGGGCTGGGGAGGGAGTCAAGTAGAAGAGACTCACAGCACACAGTACATAGATGGTGGCCTGGGAAAACGTGTGAAAAAAAGAGGTGAGATGGAGAGATGGCTCAGAAGCCTGAGCTTGAGCCTCCTCTGCACTTGGGAGGCCTGGGTTCAAGCACCAGCACAGGATGGTTCCCTGGGGAACTCTCTGCCCAGCACAGAGCTGGGACTAGTCCCTGAGCACTGCCAGTGTGTCCACCCCACCCAGCCCATACAGCACCTAAAGAAAAGGCAACAACATTCCAGGAAGAACAAAGAAGCAGATAGGAGAAGGGGAAGACAGCTCTGCGCTAGGCCACACAGAGGGAACCTTCACTCCATAGCCAGGGGCAGGTTTTCGTGGTCATATAAAGTTGGCCTTGCCTTTCAGAGTCAAGGGAGAAAGAACTTCTGGGAGATTTCACTCTGGTTAAATGGCCTATAAACAGCACTCCATGGCCCTAGGCAGAGGGGCAAGGAAGGCGGGGTGGGGGCAGGGGGGCAGGGTGCTTATATGCCCACCTGACTGGGGAAGCACACATCCTCTACACTGAAGGCAGAAAGGAAGGGGGAAGGGTGTGTTAGGAGGTTGCAGAACAGACCCGAGGAAAGACAGAAATAGTTTGGCCATAGGACAGCAAAAGGGAAGAGAACCCAGGGAACCCTTAATTACGATACAGTGTATTTACTACGCCATTCAACACGGATCCATCAAGGAGAGTCAGGAGAACTGGAGGGAACCCCAGAAGAACTAGGACCCACACCCGGCCACAGGAGGATCTGTGGGGGGAAAGCCGGGGCACGGGGACCTGTCAGAGCCAGGCCAGGCCCAGTGATGGGCAGCCGTCATCGGGAGCTCCTGGAAAGGGGCCTTTTATGAACTGGGGAACCCTGGTGGAGGAGGCTTGGAGGAGCAGGTAACCGGTTTGGTGTGGCCACGTTCATCTTGAGTCATGAGAGGTGAGTCACACCTTGATCTCTGCTCCCGCAGCCTTCACCCCCATCCTCACGCCTGTCTCCTCCAACTGCCTGGGGCGCCTTTCCTCTCTCCCGTCTCAGCCTGCAGCCTTCCCGGTGGGGCCTGTCTTCTCAGAGGTTCTCCCTAGGGGAAGTGCTCCCTCCTCGGGGGCTCTCTGTCTGGCGCTGAGCACGGTGCTCCCCACCAGGCCTTGCTTCCCATTCTAGATCTGGGAAACACCTCTCTGCTCTTTGCCGCTATGGCTGATAGCACAAGGAGGAAACGACCTCGCCTGCTCATCCACCATCACCATCTGTCTCGGTGTCACACCACAGGTGAATCTGAGAGAGACAGGCGGTGAGAGGAGGTGGGTTGGGACAAGATTTCCCCCCACCCCGTGAGGGAGACCCTTATCACAGAAAGGCTCTGTAGGCTGTAGTTTTACCACGTGAAGGACCTCACAAGAGGAAGCGACCTCCTTTGAGAGCTCGAGCCTCTTGGGGAATTTTTGCTCTGACCAACAGAAGCACAGCAAACCCCATGGATTTGACATGGGTCCTGCCCGGGTCAGCATCCCTCGTGACCCTGCATCAACTATGTCCTGGGGTCCTGGGGGCGAAAGCTTCCACATATCTCCCAGCTCTTCCCAATCTTCCACTTTCTTTCCCAGTAACTGCCGCAATAAATAAATAAACAAACAAATAAATAAATAATCAGAGTTGGTTACTGAAACAACAGAAACTTGTTATCTCAGTCTGGAGACTAGAATCATAAACGCACGGTGCCAGCAGATAAACTTCCTTGGCGAGTGTGTTGGGGAGAATCCCTCCCTGCCTCTTCCAGCTGCGTCACTCAATCTCTGTCCTCACAAGCTTTCTCTTCTGGGTCTCTCCTCTTTTGTTTCTCTCTTTCTTTTCTCCTGATGCTGGGGATGGAACTCATCATGAAGCCACATCTCTGGCCCCCTTCTGCCTCTGAGGACACTCATCATTGGATTTAGTTCTGTTTGTTTGTTTGTTTTGCTTTATTTTTGAGGTCATGCCTGGCTTTGCTCAGGGCTTACTCCTGGCTCTGTGCTCAGACATCACTCCTAGTGACCTTGGAAACTACATGGGATGCCAGAGATTGAACTCTGGTCAGCCACCAGATAATCCAGGATATTTTTATCTTGACCCTTAACTTAATACATATGTAAAGACCCTTCCTTCCAAATAAGGACACATTCACAAGTTTGGGGGCCCCCAGGGGTAGAGGGGCAGTTTCATCATTCAATCCACTACAACTTTACATGGAAAATAATAAATAAGGGATAGAATTGGTTAACTTTTGAGGCCCAAACAACTTCTCTTAATGGAGACATAAACAATGTTCTTTAAAAATTTAGACTGATATAGAATAACAGAGTGGGAGACTAACACCCAAGAACTGTAGAAATAAGTACCAGGAGGTTGACTCCATGGCTTCGAGGCTGGCCTCACGTTCCGGGGAAAGGTCAACTCAGAGAAGCGATCACCAACTACATTGCAGTCGAAGGCCATGTGGGGGAAGGGAGTTGCGGGCTGAATGAGGGCTAGAGACTGAGCACAGCGGCCACTCAACACCTTTGTTGCAAACCACAACAGCTAATTAGAGAGAGAAAGCAGAAGGGAATGCCTTGCCACAGTGGCAGGGTGGGGTGGGGGGGAGATGGGATTGGGGAGGGTGGGAGGGACACTGGGTTTACGGGTGGTGGAGAATGGGCACTGGTGAAGGGATGGGTTCCCAAACTTTGTATGAGGGAAGTGTGAGCACAGAAGTGTATAAATCTGTAACTGTACCCTCACGGTGATTCTCTAATTAAAAATAAATAAATTAAAAAAAAAAAAAAAGAAAAAGCAAAAAAAAAAAAAAAAATTTAGACTGAATAGTGAAAAACTGCCATGAAGGAGCAGCAGGGGGTGGGGGAGAGAGCCCCAGCCACCGCGACATTAGCATCATTGTTTGGTCTCTGCGGTCACAGTCACACAGAAGGCTCTGCACAGACTGTGGGCTTATTGTCCGGCTCCTGGAAAGCCTCTGAGGCCCACTATGTGGAGCTCTGAGGACAGTAAAACAGTGTGACAGTTGGCCAAAATTTTCCAGCTAAAAAAGAAAGGATTCTTTTGCTCAGGAAATTCTAGCCTCACTGCTAAAGAAGGGAGAGTGGAGAAGGAAGAGGAGAGGAAGGAACATGTGCTCAGTGCTCAGAGCCCTGCCTCGGCCTCCTGCAGGCACAGGAGGGGGAAGTCGCCGGGGCGCAGCCCACACCTGGCCTGCCGAAGCTCCCGACCTGCTTCCCGACACCGCCTAGTCACCGGTGCAGCCACCCAAAACCAGAAAATAAAGGGAAAGATGGTAGCAGCAAGTAGGGCATTCACCTTTCATGATGCAGATCCTGGCTTGATCCCCAGCTCTGTGTTGGGGGTCCCATCTGTGGTCCCAGAGCCTACCTTGAGTGGTCCCAGAGCACAGAGACAGGAGAAGCCCTGAGCACTACTAGTTGTGGCACAAATACACAACAAGGTGTGTGTGTGTGTGTGTGTGTGTGTGTGTAGGGGGGGAGAGTTTGTGCTTTAGAGACCAGGTGGGGAAGTGGAGCCTTCCCTCTTGCCACATGCTCCCAGCCCTCTGTATTTTGGTCCTTTGCTTTTGCTACAACCACTCATTCTTTCTGGAGCCGAAATTCTTACCGGCATAGATATCTGTGTGACTGTGTTACCATTGTGTTCCTTTGGTCAAGGTCTGAGAAGGTAACCAGACGTTTAGGTTTAGGAAAGCAACCCTCTCCATGACTCCTGGCAACTTTTTGTTTGTTTGTTTGGGGGCCACACCCAGTGGTCCTCAGGTTTACTCCTGGCTTTGTGCTCAGGGATCATTTCTGGGGACCATATGGGATGCTGGGGATTTGGTCAGCCTCATGCAGCCACGTCTTATCTGCTGTGTGATGGCTCCAGCCCAATCTCCATGACTTCTTGTCTTACCTCCTGACATTAGGGACCTTTAGACCACAGTCATCTGTTGAACTTGACCGTGAAGCATGTAAGCAGTGACTCTTAACCCCACTTTGAGAAGGAACAATCAGGGCTATGAATCAGAGGTATGAACGTCACTATGAGTGACAACTTCGTACTGTTTTATCATTGTACCAAGTACTGAGAATTTCAGGCATTCATCATTTTTGAGTAAGCGCTCAATGGTTAGCGTAGGAGATGCCCTCGGGCCCCACACTGAAAAAGAATGAAAGTTACCATTATGTGACACATTGTTGCCTTTCCGCATGATCAATATTTATGGAACAATTCACATTACCCCTACTGATGAAGACATGGCAGCTGGCTCCTGGAAACTTTGGTCATCTTGGGACTAAGGGGGCTGAAGGGGCCTTTCCTACCTTTGTCTTTGTTCAGCACTGCCCGTTCTGATCGGAACGCAGATGAGCAAACCAGTCTTACTAATGACTCCTTCCTCAGACCACACAGTCTCAGAGGTGGAGTTTATCTTCATCTGGCTTCTTATTCATTGTCACAAATTATTGCCCTGAGGACTGTTAATAAAACTGCTCGATACTTACTTAGCTGATGGTCTGAAAGCAGCAAGCACGCGGGCCTGAGGACCTGGATTCTACCCTTTGGCTCACCTCCCCTCTCATGCCATACTCCCCCAATGGCACAGACCTCAGCCCGACTCAAACCAAGATACTCTCTCCAGAGCAGAACCAAGAGCCAGACACTCCCTCCACACACAACTTTCAGAGGGTTTTGGCTTGATTTGGTTTGGGGGTCACATCCATTGCTACTCAGAGGTCACTCCCTGTCACTCCTTGGGGGATTCTGCAGTGATGGGGTTCCAAGGTTCTACCTACAAAGCATGTAGTCTAGCCCTTTGAATAATTTCTCTGGCCCCAAACTTCAGATTTTTATGGCAAAATCCATCAAATTGTTTTGTTTCCAAGATTGCCAAAGGGCTCTTAGAACCCGTGAACAAAAAGCTGAGTAAGTTGGGGCTGGGGTGATAGCACAGCGGGTAGGGCGTTTGCCTTGTACGAGGCCAACCTGGGTTCGATTCCCAGCATCCCATATGGTCCCCTGAGCACCGCCAGGGGTAATTCCTGAGTGCAGAGCCAGGAGTGACTCCTGTGCATTGTCGGTGTCACCCAAAAAGCAAAAAAAAAAAAGCTGAGTAAGTTGATGCCTGTGGATTCTTCTGATCTTTACCCATGGAGCAAGTTAAAAGGCACAATAAAAGTTTAGGGAAGAGTTGAGTTTCTCTCTCTTTTTTTTTTTTTTTTTTTTGCTTCTTGGGTCACACCTGGCGATGCATAGGAGTTACTCCTGGCTCTGCCCTCAGGAATTACTCCGGGCGGTGCTCAGACCATATGGGATGCTGGGAATTGAACCCAGATTGGCCACGTGCAAGGCAAATGCCCTACCCGTTGTGTAATTGCTCCAGCCCCGAGTTGAGTTTCTTTGCCTGTCTTTTGTTGTGTTGTTGGAGGTGGGTAGTTGAGGTCATACCTGGTATTGCTTAGGGGTCATTTCCCTAGTGATGCTCAGGGGGTCATGTGGTACTGGGGAGTAAAACCTAGAACTTTCAAATATCAAGTATGTGATTAGCCCTGTGAGATAGTCCTCTAGTTTATATAGAGAGATATGATACATCTGTATGATACATATATGTGTATGTGTGTAAGCATGTGTGTATATGTATATATATATATATACATATATAGCATATATATATGGTGCTTGCGGACCTGTAGGGTGTTACAATCAAATTCAAAACCTCACATGCTATGTATGCATTCTATTACTTGAACCATCTTTCTAGTCCTCCTTGTGTCCATCTTTAAAGTCAGACATTGGTGGTAGGTTTCACATTTCCAAACAATGTCATTTATCTACATGCTGCTGTCCATGGATAACCATAACGAATTGGCAGTCTGGCCTCTGAGCTTTTGATTAGGCCATGAAACTCAAGTTGGTAGTCCACTTTACACATAAGAAAATTGAAAATCATTAAAATAGAACTTTGCAGCTCTCTCAAACAACAGGTCAAAGGGATCTGAAACCCCCAAATATCCCCCTGGAAGAAAACAGGAAAAAAATGTAGGGTTTTTTTTCGAGGGGGGCACACCCAGAATTCTCAGGACTTTTGGCTCTGAGTTTAGGAATCACTCCTGGGGTTGGGGAACCAAATGTGATGCCAGGGATCGAACCTGGGTATTCTGTATGCAAGACAAGCACGCTATCCTGTACTATCACTGTACTATCACTCCAGCCCCAGAAAACAACTCTTTTCAGTCAAAACTCACCAAGGAGGGATCAAGGAGAACCCAAGAGGCCAAAGCACAGGCCCAGAATACTCACGGCCCTGAGTCCAATTCCTGGAACCACGTGTCCCCTGAGCACTACTAAGTGCTAGCCCTGGAAGCCTCAACCACATACACAGCCCTCATCTATGTGACTGAAACAGGCCGAGAAGGGAAAACTAAAGATAGCAAAGAGCAACAATTACTCACAACTCATCTAGCAGGACACACCTCCCCGAGTCTCTGTGGACCAGGCTTCCCGGGTCCCTAGATAGCAATCAAGCAATAGCTTGAAGTCTCAGCTGAGGCGGCCTGAAAAATGAATCCCATATACAAAAACACAGTTTACAACAAAGGCAAAAGATCTCACATTTGTCATTAAGATTCAGAAATAATGAAAGTTTTGCAAGAGAACTGGGCTGTACAAGTCAGAGGCTCCCCCAAAAGAAGCTCCTCTTGATTCTCTCAGTTAAGAACAAAACAAATTTTTTTTTCAGGTAGTTGTGATACAAACACTTGATCTCTGGACAGAGTCCTTTTAGGGCCACTCAGGGGATCCCATTCCCCTCAAGGTCTCCTGGGGTTCCAAATAGCCTTTACTGAGGCTGACGATGCCTGGGTGAAACACCAGGGGGCGGAGGAGGCAGAGTTGTGAACCCAGCCTAATGCTTAGCACCAATCATGAGCCCAGACTGAATGAAGGCCCACATACATCCAGATCTAGGCTGGCCCCATGGGGTCCAGGCATGTGCTTCAGAGGGCAGTGTGGGCTGGGATAAGCCAAGCAATATAACACAATGTGTAGCCTAATACATGCGTGGAGGGTTTTATATTTAAAATGTTATATTTACTTAAGTGTGGCTTTGAAATGTACAAAGCACTTTCCATCCTCCCTTGCTCTTAATATAATATACTGAGATGGGAACACAATGCCTTCTTGTGGTTTTCTGCTACGTTGAGGCCACATTAAAGAAGTCGACCCTTGCTATAAATACACATTTTATATTTGATCTTCCTATTTATATGCAAACTGCTGGGTCACTGGAAGAATTGATTCCATGCTCTCCCTAGCAGTAGGGCACCAAGACTTAAAAGCGGTCTGGGGAACTGGATGTTACTGGCATTCTTCAATGTTTACTCGAACTATAATCACTCAAAATATTAGAGCATGCACCAAAACATAAATATAATGTATAACATAAATATAAAGTGCAGTTAGGTTGTTCTTTGAGTTGTGCCCTACTTTATTAAACAATCAGACCATTGATTTTTAAGTAATTAAGTGATGTCATTTTGCAAACTAAATGAGAACAAGCTTTGGAATTAGATAGCCTAGGGGTTGCATTTGCGTCCAGCCAATGATTAACCATGGGTCAGATGATTTGTATAGCTCTGGGTCTGAAGCCTGTTAAGTACTGTCAGTTAATTTTGCTGTACCAGCCATTTTTCAATCAGCATTTAATCCCTTGTTTCCCATTAGCAATCACAGACAGAATGAGTTCAAACCACATAATGATCAACAGTGATCTTTAACAAAGGAATCTGGAGCCCAGCTATAGTACAGCTATAGGTGGGCACTTGCCTTGCACGTGGCTGAAAAAGGTTTGAGCCCTGGCATCCCACATGATCCCCCAAGCCTGCCAGGAGTGCTCACTGAGTGCAGAGCCAGGAGTCAGTCCTGAGCACTGCTGGGTATGACCCCAAAACAAAACAAAAAGAGATATTTTTCTTCTTCCTTCCTTTGGAGAGAGAGGGGGAAGTAACCAAATTTACAAGTTGATTATGGCTCCAGTGCCTATGAAATAATGGAATTAATATTTCAAGGGATCTGCTGACTTGACCTAAATAGGCTAATAGTAAAGTAAAATAAAATATGAAAAGCAGCTATTGAAATGAAAATTGCAAAAAAAGGAATGTGATTTTAAATTGAGGGGACCACGGGCTGGAGCGGTAGTACAGCAGGTAGGGCATTTACCTTACATGTGGCCAACTCAGGTTCAATCCCTGGCATCCCATATGGTTCCCTGAGTACTCCAAGGAGTGATTCCTGAGCGCAGAGCCAGGAGTAACCCCATGAGCATCGCCAGGTGTGACTCAAAAAGCTAAAAAATAAACAAAACCGAGGAGCTAGAGATAGAACACAGGTTAAGGCACTTGCCATGCTCACACCCAACTCCAGTTCAATCTTTGGCACTGCTTAAGGTCCCGCCAGGAATGATCCCTGAGTACAGAGCTAGGAGTAAGTTCTAAGTTCTGCTGGATGTGGCTCCAAAACAAATAAAAAATGAATAATACAGCAGGTAAGGTGCCTGCCTTGCATGTGGCTGACCCTGCTTCAATCCCTGTCACTGCATAGAGTCCCCCACACTTCAATGAGTGACTCCTGAGCACAGAGCCAAGAGTAAGCCTGAATACTGCAAGGTGTGGGCCCAAAATCAAAAGATTAAAATAGGGGTTAGAAATATAACACACGCATAGGTGAGGCCCTGAATCCGATCCCCAGCACCTGGGTAGTCCTCGTGGTCAGTGAGAACTGCTGGTCCAAGCAGCCCAGTGTCACTGGGCCCAGGTCCTAAACTGTATGACGCATATCACTGGGCTGAGTATTTCCAGAAGGGGCCCCACGTCCCCCAATTACACTGGGTGTGGCCCCCTATAAAAAATTTTAAAGAGGCCTTAGAGATGCTAAGGGCTTAAGGCACTCGCCTTGCATATGGCCAACACCTGTTCATCCCTAGCACTGCAATGGTCTCCTGAGCACTGCTGGGTATGACCCCCAAATAATGAACATTTAAATGAAAACAGGTGGCACATTACAACTCTGCTCTGAATCATCCCTGGCATTCATCATGTCCATCTGCCTCCACCACCCAGGTTCAATGATCATGGCATTGCCCCCAGGAGCTCCCCGCACCCATTGGCCACACTCCAGCCAGCAGGCACGAAGCACGGTGGATCACTGGGCAGTGTGAGCTTAGCCCATCTGGGTAGACCTGCAGCTATGACCGTGCATGTACCTACCGATACAAACAGAAAAACTCCTCACAGAGGGGCCGAAGTGATAGTACAGCATCTAGGGTGCTTGCCTTGCATGTGATTGACCTACGTTGATTCCTGGCATCCCATAGGGTCCCCTGAGCACTGCCAGGAGTAATTCCTGAGCACAGAACCAGGAGTAAGCCCTGATTATTGCCAGGTATGGTCCAAAAACTTAAAGAGAGAGATAGAGACAGACAGAATTTACCAAGTGATAGGAAGAATGCCTCTCGAATAGTGAATCTTCTGATTTTTTACATTTGGAAACAATTGAATTTGGAAAACATCATTATTAAATTCATAATCAGGAAATAATTAAAAATATTATATATATATATATATATATATATATATATATGTAGTTGGGTTATCCCCAGTATGCCTCAGGGTTACTTTCAGCTCGTGTTCAGGGATCACTCCCAGAGGTGGTGCTGGGTGGTACTGGGCATCAAACCAGGGTTCACTGCATGCAAGGCCTTAAGCCCTGTGTGATCATTCTGCTCTTAAATTTATATGTGTGTGTATATATATATATGTGTATATATAACATGTAATATATTATAAATATTATAAATATATAATACTTAAATATTTATTTGGTTTTAGTGCCACACCCATGGTACTTAGGAACTATTCCTGGTTTTGAACTCAAGGAACCATGTGCAGTGCTAAGAATCAAGTCAGGTTTGGCCATGTGCAAGACAAGTGCCTTAACTCCTGTACTTTCTCCCTTAAAACTATATTTAGAGGGGCCGGAGCGATAGCACAGCGGGTAGGGCGTTTGCCTTGCACGCGGCCGACCCAGGTTCGATCCCGGCATCCCATATGGTCCCCCAAGCACTGCCAGGAGTAATTCCTGAGTGCAAAGCCAGGAGTAACCCCTGAGCATCGCTGGGTGTGACCCAAAAAGCAAAAAAACAAAAAACAAAAAAAACTATATTTAGAGGGGTATCTCATGGTTCTGGGGTAGGGGAACCACTTCCCATGGTGCTGAACCCAGAGGTGGGGGCCTGACCACTCAGTGCATCCTGGAGCCACCGGGACCACGCCCAGCAGTGACCAGGGCTGTGAGGTCCCAGTGATCAAACTCAGGACTTTGCGCATACATACACAAGAGCTCTATCACTTGTGCTACCTCCCTAACCTGAAGTGCTACTTCTTTCTATTGTTGCTGACTCATTTTTTCATTTGTTTCTTTACTTTAAAAACTAAGTTGTTGGTTTTTTTAAATAAAAGAAAGCAAGCTTTCAAAGGCACCCTACTACAAATAGGATAAAGTACAAACTAACACTTAAGGTCCTCCACCCATGACCCCAGATTAGTTTCCAGCGTTATCTGTGTGTCTGACACATACACACAGCTCAATCAGGAACACCCAGCTCACTGTTTACCTGCATTTCCCCTTCCAGGCCACCTGCCCAGCCCTGCGGCTCCCCTCTCAGGCCCAAAGCCACCACAGCGCCCTGAGAATCTACCTATCTGAGAAGCAGCAAGCCTTTAGGAGACGCCCTCCCATAATCTGGAAACTTCCTTGCATCCCTTTCCCTTTCTTCACCTTCCCTTACATAAAGTCTTGGAGGGTGGGGGGAGAATCTGCCCTCCCCCAGAAGTTCATGAGCGCTGATGTCAGTTGGATATGGAACATAATTTATCATGTTTTTCTCTTCTCTGCTAAGCAATGATCCTCCAGGGCAGACTGTGTCTAGTCCCCAGCACCCCAGCTCGGTGCCTGCACCCCAGGCTCATCGATGCTCCCTGAAATAAGTTCCAGGGGCCTCACAGAGGATACACTCCCAGTACCCCGTCCCTCAGTTGCCACAGACCTTGACCAGGTGGGATCTGAACTACTTTGAAGACGGAGAGTATCATGCTAAGTGAAATGAGTCAGAAAGAGAGGGACAGATATAGAAGGACTGCACTCATTTGTGCAGTATAGAATAACATCACATGAGGCTGACACCCAAGGACAGTAGATACAAGGTCCAGGAGGATTGCCCCATAGCTGGAAGACTGCTTCATGAGCGGAGGGGAGAAGGTAGATGGGATAGAGAAGGGATCACTAAGAAAATAATGGCTGGAGGAATCAGTTGGGATGGGAGATGTGTGCCGAAAGTAGATAATGGACCAAGCATGATGACCTCTCAGTGTCTGTGTTGCAAGCCACAATGCCCAAAAGCAGAGAGTATGGGGAATATTGTCTGCCATGGGGGAAGGTGGGAAAGGGGGGGTATACCCAGGATATCGGTGGTGGGGAATGTGCACTGGTGGAGGGATGGGTGTTTGATCATTGTGAGACTGTAACCCAAACATGAAAGCTGGTAACTATCTCACGGTGATTCAATAAAATTAAAAAAAAAAAAAAAGGAATAATGTAGGGAGAGCAGTTTCTGTTCCAGTTTCCAGTAAGCTACATTCCACTATGTTAACTCCCAGGTTGCCAACACAGTGCAGTTCTTTGTCTCTTAAAATAAGAGGGGAATTAAAACCTAAATTTACTAATTTCTCCTGTGTCCTTCTTTGCTGAAAATAATGAACAGGAGTGAATATGCATTTCAAAATACAATGCCATGTCCTTTTAAAAAAATTAAGATGGGTGATATTGAACAACAGCTAATCACAGTATTCTTGTTTACTCAAAAACAAAGATTATTCCAAGGCCAAGATAGACTGTTGAATAATACAGGCTTAGTTGATCCTAAAAGGTCTCCTTTAAACAGAAGATGTGAAGCTGGGGGCATAGCTCTTGCTAGAGCAAGTGTTTCTCATGTATGAGACCCCGGGTTCGATCCCGGTCATTCCCCACCTCCATATATTCTAGGGGCTTCTCCTTGGAGGACAGCCATGTCACTCAGCTATGTGGGGCCAACAGTGTGGAACTCCTGTCAACGAGGGGCTGAGACCCAGTAATGTGGAGCTGCTCCAGCTGGCAGTGCTGAGGGTCCCAGTGCTGTGGATTGAACTCAGGGCTTGCTCAGCAAGCACTCTGTCCCTTTGGGCAACTTCCCTGTTCCCAGCTCTGACAAGCTAAAAGATCAGTGTTTACACAGTGTTTAGAAAGAGGGGCCAGAGAGATAGCACACAGGTGAAGGTAGTGACTCGCCTTCATGCAAGAGATTCCTGGAGCCTCATATGGTCTCCTTGAGCACTGAGCACTGAGAACTGCCAGCTGTGGTCTCTGAGCACTGCCAGAGGTAGCCAAAACAAATTATCAGAGGCTGGAGTGATAGCACAGAGTTTAGGGCATTTGCCTTACACGTGGCCAACCCAGGTTGATTCCCAGCATCCCGTATGGTCCCCTGAGCACCACCAGGAGTAATTCCTGAGTGCATGAGCAAGGAGTAACCCCTGTGCATCACCGGGTGTGATCCAAAAAGAAAAAATAAATTGGGGCTGGAGCGATAGAACAGCGGGTAGGGCGTTTGCCTTGCACCCGCCGACCGGGTTCGATTCCCAGCATCCCTCCCATATGGTCCCCTGAGCACCGCCAGGGATAATTCCTGAGTGCAGAGCCAGGAGTAACCCCTGTGCATCACTGGGTGTGACCCAAAAAGCAAAAATAAATAAACAAACAAACAAACAAACAAATAATCAGCTAGGAAAGTGGCTCAGGAGCAAGGCACAGTCCTCACGTATGTGAGTTCCTGAGTTCAATTCCTGGCACTGCCACAACAACTACAAACAAATAAAACAAACACCCTCAAATAAAAGCTTTTGGAAATGAAAGCATCATCAGAACAAAGTATTAAAAGCTAACGTGTTGGATAACATTGGTTTGTTCTTGCTCCTCCCGCAGGGAATTTAGGTTTATTGAGTTACTCCTACCTACAGTGCTTCTGAGGCACACCCAATTCCATCAGTAACACCTAATCCTATATTGCTTTTCTCTCTCCTTTATGTCCTTTGCATGGTTTAGCAATGTCCTTTTTATATAGACACAGGAAGACAGTTGATGCTATGCTTTTGTAATATGAGAATTAACTGACTCCAAATAATATTAACCCCTGGGCATCTATCATATTTACATGACTTAAGTTGCCCTTAATGATGGGTCTCATTCCCCTGACCCTGAAAGAGCCTCCAGTGCAGCACCATTGGAAAGGATGAGTAAAGAGAAGCTTCTAAAATCTCAGGGCTAGGATGGATGGAGACGTTACTGAGACTGCTTGAGAAATTCGACGATCAATGAGATAATGATGATGATGATGATGATGATGATGAAGTTGCCCTTACTTCCTAACACCCCAAAAGAAGGATCCCAGTGAGGGAGAAGGATGGACCTAAGGCAAGCTGTAAGCTCCCCTGGCATCAAAAAGGGACAAGCTAAACACCATAAGAGTATATGTTGAGTACAATAATGGAACAAACTCTCATAACTCAAAAAAAAGTAACTGATCAGGACCCTGCTAGGGTTAGGAAAGACCAACCTGGCCTGAGGACTGTAGTCTGGGATATATAGTGAGATGTCTCCAGGAAGATCCACTCTTTGAGCTTAATATATCTCTTACTATGTTTATACAAAATGACTAGAAATATTAGTAAGAATACTTTTAAAGGGGCTGGAGTGATAGCGCAGCGGGTGGGGCGTTTGCCTTGCACACGCCAACCCAGGTTCAAATCCCAGCATCCCATATGGTCCCCTGAGCATCGCCAGGGGTGATTCCTGAGTGCAGAGCCAGGAGTAACCCCTGTGCATCGCTGGGTGTGACCCAAAAAGCAAAAAAAAAAAAAAAAAAAAAAATACTTTTAAAGCATAAATTTACTATGCTTGTTTAAATGGATTACTACCTAAAGAAAGGAGAAGTAATATGCCCTAGATGGGATCTCACCCTTGAGCGGATCTCCTAGTAATCTAGAGTGCTGACCCCTCAGATGAGATTTTGTCCTTGAGTTAATTTCCTGGAAGAACTTCCCCTGAAGGAGGGGGGCTTTACTTCTGTTTATTGTTATGATAATGTTCAACTCCACCTATGTGTACCGTCACCCTTCATGATTTCTGTATAACTATGGTTTAAGGAAGGAGAAGGGAGAAATAGCTATGCTGTAAGAGAGAAGGGGGGTGGGTGGGAGGGATACTGGGATCATCGGTGGTGGAGAATGGGCACTGGTGGAGAGATGGGTACCCGATCAATGTATGACTGAAACGCAAGCACGAAAATTTGTAAGTCTGTAACTGTACCTCACGGGGATTCACTAATAAAAAAAATTTTTTTTTAAAAAAAGAGAAGTAGGGAGAACAAAGCTGTAAGGAAGAGGATGAGAATGAAATAAATGGTCACTGAAACCAGCCTGGGGCCCTGTTCCTCCGTTCCCTGTCCCCCATTCCTTCATTAGTCTGGTGCTATTGGCAGGCCTGGGAAGGCAGTTCTTGGCCACCGAATGCACGTGTCACATGCCCACACTTTTTGAACTCACACTAAAGGACAAATAAGGAAAATATTTACCATGTATATATCAATATTATCAACATATGTATGTAGGATAATGAAAATTGTAGCTAGATAGAATTTTTTTTTGCTTTTCAAATTGACAAATTAAGATACTGCTTGAGTCAGAGAGAGATAGGGTGCCTGTCTCACACAGGGACTGACCCAGTTCAATCGCCAGCACTCCATATGGTCCCCCAAGCCCTCCCGAAAGTGACACCTGAGCACAGAGCCAGGAGTAAGCCCTGAGCACCACCAGGTATGGTAAAAAAATAGGTACTACTCAATGCTAATAAGGCAAAGTATAGAATATTCTCATGGGACTAACTTATAGAAACAGTATAGAAATAAAGCACTAAGACTTTTAATAACCCTAAAAATAATTAATTCCCTTTAAAGGGCTTGGGGATAGCTCAGCGGCTAAAGGCACCTTGCAAGCATGGCTCCCCGGTGCTCAGCACATGTGCCACGCCAGTCCCAGCTCTGCTGCCTGGCTCCGGCACACAGCCAGGTCTGTGTGAGGGCCACATCTAAAAAATGTCATCCCAACAAGCCTGGGTGTGAGCCCAGTGGTCCCCAGAAGACACTACAAACAGGAGGTGTGATCACCACAGCTAAATTAGTGCGATCCCCTTGAACACGTGTGCAAGCACTACAGCTTTAAAAAGGGTCCAGAGGGCTAGGAAGAGAGCTCAAGTGTGGGGCAGGCCTGGGTTCAATTCCCGGCATCACCTGGTCCCCTCAGCATTCCTGGGGCTGCTCTATGGATATGGTCAGGCAGGATCCAAAAGTAAAAGTCTGCAACTGCCAGCAGGCAGCTCGGCCAAGTGTGTGAACACCATGAACAGCATGTGTGATCTCTGGGCATCACAACAACAAAGGGAAGTGGGGAATGAAGTCCCTTTGAACCTAGTAAATTTACCTGTGGGATTCTATCCTAAGGAATTAAGACATGGGCAAATTTTAATGAACAAGCATTAAGTGCTAGAAGCAGGGCTAGAGACAGCATAGGAGGTAAGGCGCTTGCGTTGTACCCAGTCATGTGGCAGCAACCCTGGTTCAATTCCAGTACCCTAAATGGCCCGCTGGGTACCACCAGGGGTCACTCCTAACCAGGCACAGAGCCAGGAAGAGCACCTGAGCACTGTTGAGTATGTCCTTCAAATGAAAATATATAAATTGACAATAATAATAGTACTAGAACTAATATATATTGTCAATAATCAGAAAAAATATAAAACTATTTACTTGATGTTACTTGTGTATATGGTATTAGGGGTTGTACTGAGTGCCTCTCACTAAATACTCAATCTACCACTGAGTCACAGCCCTAGTCTCTAAATCACATAATCACATTGAGTGTGGGAATGTTTGGTCACACCTGGCAGTACTCAAGGGGATACTCCTGGCTTTGTGCTTAAGGGTCATTCCTGGTAGTGCTTAGGGAATCATATGCAGCGCCAGGGACCAAATCAGGGTTGACTGCATGCAAGACAAATGCCTTAACTCCTTATACTATCTCTCCAGGCCCCAAATCACTTATTTTTTTTTAAACAAAGGTCGTATCATAAGGTGAAATAATTCCAGTATCATTTAAAGTGAAGTGGACAATAGAGGTTAAATTATTTGTCTTCTGGAAACAGGACTAGCCATAGAAGTTGTCACTGGGGAATGGAACCAGGTAAAATGGGACATTTGCATTTTGCTAGCATCTTTTTCAATGTGTTATAATAATAGTAGTGTCCATCCCAATAATTTGCTTACTGTGGCCCAATCATCATTCTGATTTGTGTTTATTTTCTCACTTAATCATCACCATCACAACAACCTGACAAGGTGAGTATTGATACTAGCATCCCTTTTTTAAATTTTTTTTTTGCTTTTTGGGTCACACCTGGCGATGCTCAGGGGTTACTCCTGGCTCTGCACTCAGGAATTACCCCTCGTGGTGCTCAGGGAACCGTATAGGATGCTGGGAATCGAACCTGGGTCGGCCGCATGCAAGGCAAATGCCCTACCCGCTGTGCTATTGCTCCAGCCCCTTGCATCACTTTTTATAGATAAGAAAACTGAGACACCCAGATTCCATAGTAAATCAAGAATCAAAGTGAGAAATTTTGATTCCAGAGTCTGGCTCTCTTATTAATTGTATAGTCTCTGGCTCTGTATCGGAAGTATTGTTTCTAGACTAAGAAACTGATCACACCTTTGCTCTGGTGGTTCCCTCAGTTGACAAGACTTCTCTCTCTAGCAAAGTAACCCATAACCTTAAATGTCTTCAAGTCCTTGTTCAGTTGTGACCTTGGAAATGAGTCTAATCCTGACCACCTTCTAAACTGCACCCTGTCCCATCCTGTTTCACCCTGTTTGATTTCCGCCATGTTATCTAGCTTTGTTTTTCCCCTCAGTGCTATGGATAGAAGCCAAGGGTTCACACATGCAAGGCAAGTGTTTGACCACTGGGCCACATTCCCAACTCCACTAATTTTACATTTTACACAATTTTTAGATTCACCAAGTAATTCATGTTTTTATTGTTGTGTGGCCACATCTGATAAGGCCTACTCAAGGTCCTGTGCCCAAGGACCACTCCTGGAAGGACTCAGGGACCCGTATGTTATGCCAGGAATCAAAACCAGGTCAGCTAGGGGCCAGGCAATCTCTTCCCCCTAGATTATTTCTCTAGACCCTCACCATGCCACTTCTGTTCTGTGGGGACACCACATGAGATCTACTCGGTCAGTAGCCTTCTTTTTATTTTTTCTCGATTTTTGGGTCACACCCAGCAGTGCTCGGGAGACCATATGGGATGCTGGGAATCAAACCCAGGTCAGCTGCGTGCAAAGCAAACGCCCTACCCGCTGTGCTATCACTCCAGCCCAGGATCCTTTCCCTTCAATTGTTTTGCCAACTAATGTATCTCGGATAGAAAAGTCCCTAGCACAAACTAGGTACTAGGTAGTCAACAAATATTTGTGGTTAAAAAAACAAACAAACTTCCACCCTCCCCCTTTTGGTTCTTGAGCCACACCTTCTGCTGAGGCTAGCTGCAGCTCTCTGGACCCAGGGGGTCTCCCCCAGGTTCTCTGGAGACCATGAAGTGCTGGGGATTAAACTCTAACCTGGACCCAACGCTTTGAGCTCTCTCTCCAGCAACTAAACCTTAAGCGTTGCGTGGTTCCCATCCTGCTTCCTTTTCAAGCATATACATGTACATGGGCTGGGAGGAAAGAGAAAAATATTTTGAAATGTTAATGCTAATTTCAGGTGATTCCCCCCACTTGTTTTCTTAGATGATCCACATTCTCCATTTCCCCATGTTTTTTTTTAAAAATGCATTATTTTATCATGAAAAATTTGCTCCTTAAAACGTCTCTTTTAAGCCTCTAATTAATACATTGCCATGCACACCGAATTGTCTTTGCAGCAAATCGCTTGCAGTCCTCTTACCCTTACAGGAAACGCAGCCCGCATTTGGAGAGGTGTGTGAGGATGGCCTTTAAATAAATGACTGCTTTAAAAATAATCGCCCGGTATTTCGTGGTGGTTCAATATTTCTTACAGGAATAAAAAATCCGCTGCTGCAGCCGACCGCGACCGCGGCATCCCTGGGGAACACACCCACCTAGCAACCGGCAGCGGAGCTGGAGCGTGGCGCAGCGCCTTTAATTCCCGGGCTGGGTGTGGGGGGAGCGCCAGGGAGAATTTCCGCTCCCCCACCCCCTCCGCGGCGCTGGTGGCATCTGTCACCTGTAAGGCGAGCACCGCGTGCGGGGGATGGAGCCCGGCGCCCATTGGATAGAGGAGAACGGCAGAAACCTACCCCGGAGCCTGGAGGCCCGGCGGTGGCCGCGCTCCGCGGCCCCCGGCGCCTTTCTCGCCCAGACGCTGGGGCGGCGCAGGGTGATCGAGGTCCAGCCTGCGGGCCACGCCCGCTGCTGCCGGGTGCGAGCGATCAGGTGAGCCCGGGCGGGAGGCGGGCGTGCCACCTGTCCCCGCGGCCGAGCCATGGCGCTGGCCGCCGCCGCCGCGGCTGCGGCCGCCGGGGTGAGCCAGGCGGCGGTGCTGGGCTTCCTGCTGGAGCACGGGGGCCAGGTGCGCTGCTCCGAGCTCAAGAGCCGCTTCAAGCCGCTGCTGGAGGCCGGGGACCCGCGCGGCCGCGCCGCCCGCAAGGACCGCTTCAAGCAGTTCGTCAACGACGTGGCGGTGGTGCAGGAGCTCGACGGCGTCAAGTTCGTGGTGCTGAGGAAGAAGCTGTGGCCCCGGGATGGCGCGGAGCCCCGGCCCCAGCCCCCCGGCGACCCCGACTGCCCGGAGGAACCCATCCCGCCGTCGAAGGTCACCTCCGACCCCCCTGGAGCCAACGCTGCCCCGGAGGCGCCAGCCTTGGCCTCGCCGCCGCGGTCTGGGTCTGGGGGTCTCGCCTCGCCAACAGAGCCAATGGGCACCCCCTGGCCCGCTGCCTCCCAGCGTGACCAGCCGACCGCAGAGCTGTCGGGGACGGCGCGGCAGTCTGGGGGACCCTCGCACCTAGCCCAGCCCTGGCGGGCGCCGTCGGCGAATACCTCGTCCGACGTGAACCCGCAGGCCCCAGAACTCGGAGCGAGGATCCCCACGAAGCCGCCTCCCGCGCCCGCCCGCGCGCCGCCGCCGCAGAAGCCCTGCATGCTGCCCGTGCGCTGTGTGCCCGGCCCCGCGGCGCAGCGCATCCGGGCCGAGGAGCAGGGCCTGCGCCGGCAGATGTCGGAGGAGCCGAGCCCGCGCGCCTCCCCGCTGCTGCTCCGGCGGCTGTCGGTGGAGGAGCCGGGGCTGGGGCTGGGGCTGGGCCCCAGCCGCTCCCCGTATTTGAGGCGCCCGTCGCGCGCCGGCCCGCGGCTGCTGAGTCCCGACGCGGACGACGCGCCCGCCGCGCCGCCGCCGGCCGCCGTGCCCCTGGAGCCGGCCGAGCACGAGTGGCTGGTGCGCGTGGCCGGCGGCCACTGGTCCCACCAGCTGCACGGGCTGCTCCTGCGCGACAGCGGCCTGGCGACCAAGCGCGACTTCATCTCCGGCTTCACCGCCCTGCACTGGGCCGCCAAGAGCGGCGACCGCGAGATGGCGCTGCAGCTGGTGGAGGTGGCGCGGCGCGGCGGCGCGCGCGTGGACGTGAACGCGCGCTCCCACGGCGGCTACACGCCCCTGCACCTGGCGGCGCAGCACGGCCACGAGGAGGCGGCCGTGCTGCTGGTGAAGGACCTGGGCGCGCAGGTGCGCGTGCGCGACCACAGCGGCCGCCGCGCCTACCAGTACCTGCCGCCCGGCGCCTCGTACGCGCTGCGCCTCCTGCTCGGCGACCCCGACCTGCGCAGCCCCGAGGCCGAGGCCACCGGCGGGGCCAGCGGCGGCTTTGCGGCCCGGCGCCCGGTCCAGGTGGCCGCCACCATCCTCAGTTCCACCACCAGCGCGTTCCTGGGCGTCCTCACCGAGGACCCCATGCTCCAGGAACTGACCCGCGGCTTGAAGAAGTCCAGTTCCTTCAGCAAGTTACTGGGTGCCTCCCCGCTGGCGCCTCGTAAAAAGACCAAGACCCGCGGGGTCCTGCCGGCCTTTGGCGAAATCCCCCGCCGAACCACTGCCGGGCCTTTCGCCGGTCTGGTGCCCACTCTGCCACCCACAACCTGACGGGCCCTGAGCCTCCCGCCTGCTCCCTAAGTCTAAGGTTGTGCAAGTGAATCGCCCGAATCTGGGCCTCCAGCAGTTTCCAGCCTTGCGCACCGCCACGTGTGGGCCCCTGGGTTGGGCCAAGGCCTTCTGCTGGGAGCTCGAGCTGTCTCCAGACAAGGAATGCAACATCCCAGTGAGTGCCTCTGGGGAAGAGCTGCTGGAGGCACGCCTGGACTTTGGGGGATGGGTGGGGGGCTTGAAATTTAGGGTTAAAGGTGGAAGGGGCAGCAGCTGGTCTGGGCCCTCACGTCATGCCTCTGAGCCGATCCACTCCCCAGCCGGATGTAGATGTAGAGCCTGAGATGTTGGCCCTTTTCAGCTCTAAAGAGAGACGTGGTTTTGTAACTTGGTACTTTTATCCTGTTTATAAATTGAAGTGAGGTAGAATAAGTTTCATAATAATAACCTTTTGAAATGGTATTTTTCCATGTTTAGGCAAAGTGCTCCGGCGTTTGCAGTATTTTGCTATTTTGGAATTCTCTTTAAAATAATGATCCAAACAAAGGTTATTCTTGACCAACAAAATCTTTAAACGTTTATCTACCTCCTTTTAGGCAGTGAAGGTTCCTGAGTCTTGAACACAGATGAGCATTATGACCATTGTGAATGTACTTCATTTCATTATACTGTGAATGCGAAATACTGAGAAACAAGTGCATCTTGGGAGTAAATGTGACATAACAAAGACAGGAAAAAGACTTGGAAAATACTTTTAGTCTGTGATTGCCTTGATGGGGAAATATAACATTTCTTTGCCACCTGAGGGCAGCTATTTTGATGTTGTGAATAATTTTTCAAGTCTGATTTAACTGTGAATTGCACTTTTGTGCTGTATTTCTGAACCTGTGGTTTTTCAAATCTGGCAGGACCTTTTAGAAAGTAGGTGAATATTCAGGGTTTGGACAGCAGGTAGGGTGCCTGCAGTTGCCAGTGGCCAACCTGAAAATCAGCTGAAAACAGATTATTCTTTGTTAGCAAATGCAGAATCTGCTCAGTGACCTTGCAGAGGTAGCTTCACCCTTCTGGACCATGTTCCTCTCTGTAATCAAGAAGGTTTGTAAGATTGTGCCAAGATTTCCCAGATTCAACACAGCCTAATTTTTATGGTTCGTTCTCTCTTTTAAAAATGTGGAATCTATTTGTTCAACTTTTTTGAAATCTCAAATTGACAATGTTCTGCTTTTGCAAATTGTGTCTTGCATGTCATTAGATATATATCACTGAGGTCTCTGAAATACTTAAGCCTGTCTTTCATGGAATGTTTTGATATAAGCAAGGAAATAAAGCCTCCCATTTTATTCTTGCTTGTGTGATGATCTAATTCCCTTAATCATTCTATAGCTCAGGGCTGGAGAAACAGTACAGCTGTCAGGGAGGGACGTGCTTCTTACAAGCAGCTGACCTGGGTTCGAAAACCAGTACCACACATTGTCCTCTGAACACTGCGAGGAGTTATTCCTAAGCACAGAGCCAGGAGTATGCTCTAAGCACTGGGTGTGTACCCTCTCCCCACCCCACCCCCCCCCCCCCCGCCCAGTTTTTTTCTATAGCTCAAAGGATTGAAGTTCAAGCTTTACATGTTGGAGCCCCAGTATAATCCCTGGCACTGCATGATCTCCGAATACCATCAGAAACAACCCCAGGGAGAAGGTACCCCTCCCAGTGTACTGCCAAAACAAAGAAAGCATTCTACAGCTCTTGCTATATAATCTTCCTCCTCCCCCCACCCCACTACTTCCTTATTTCTTCATCCTTTCACCTTTTTGTTTGTGTTGCTTCTGGGTCCCATCTGGCAGTGCTCAAAGTCTATCCCTAGGGCCAGGCATCAAATCTGGGCCTCCTGTATGCAGACAGTGTGCTTCAGCCTACTGAGCTACTTACTTCTCCCACCCATCCTTTTGCATCTTTCAAATATTATACTATTGGAATAATTTGGATCGCTCTGCAAAATAGAGAATCAACCACAACTCCGACATGGTAGCCAGAAACTGTATGTATATGTAGGCCCTCACATGACCCTTTCTACCTTTCCTGCCTGGAACATTTAGCAAAGCAGCATACATTGTTTTAAGATGCAAATTAAATCTGCCTCTGCAGAAAAATTGTGGGAGGGAAAAATTAATCATAGCAATAAAAATTAATCATAGCAATATGAGTAACTGTAGGTCCAGAAGAGAATGAAATATTGGAAACTCCATGGTAAAAGACTTGACTGGGGCTAGAGAGGTAGGGTAGGGTGCTTGCCTTACACATGGTCAAACCTGGGTTTGATCCCTGGCACCCCATAGGGTCCGCTGAGCACTGCCAGGAGTGATCCCTGACTGCAGAGTCAGGAATAAGGAGCACAAGCAGGCGTGGCAAAAGAAAAAAGAAAAAGTCTTGACTTCCAAAACTCTGAAGTAGGAAAATAGTTTGAAGTGCATATGGAAAGTTGGAGGGTGTGGCCCAAAATCAAACCAGAAAAAGCTGAGTCCACCTAGGAAGCATTCTCCTTATTTATCCTTTTTTTTCTGTTAGAAATGACTGGACCTTTAAAACTGGTTTCATGGACTGGAGCGACAGTACAGAGGATCAAGCGTTTGCCTTGCACATGGCTGATCCACGTTGGATACCCAACGCCTGATATGGTCCCCCAAACCCCGCCAATTGTGATCCCTGAGCACAGAGCCAGAAGTAAGCCCTGAGCATTGCCAGACGTGGCCCCAAAACAAAACAATAAAAATTAGAATGGTTTCAATAAGGACTGGAATGATAGCACAGCAGGTAGGGCGTTGGCCTTGCATGCGGCCAACCCGGGTTTGATTCCTCCATCTCTCTCGGAGAGACGGGCAAGCTACTGAGAGTATCCCACCTGCAGGGCAGAGCCTGGCAAACTACCTGTGGCATATTCTATATGCTAAAAACAATAACAGCAAGACTCACAATGGAGACGTTACTGGTGCCCTCTGGAGCAAATCCATGAACCGTCTGATAGTGCTACATGGTTTCATAATACTCTTGCTCAGCAGATAGCTTTTGATCTTGGACCTCAAGCCAGACCTCACCTTTCCATAACTGCCAACACCAGGGAGGCCGAAGGAGAGGTGGCCACAAGGGTGGGGTGGATCCAGATCTAGCGGGCAGAAAGTTACACAAGGAAGTAATAAATGAGGCCTTCCTACTGGGAAGCTGGTGACGGTCCGCCCCTCCCCCGCTTAACCGCTCCCTTGCCCGGCTCCCCTTTTGCCCAGTTTAAGCTGATGCCAACCACTTCTGACCTACATTTCCTCCCGGGCGCCTGAATTACACGTGAACCAGCAGCACTGGGAGGCGCCCCGGGGTTCCAGCGCGCAGGGCAGGACGCGATGTCCCAAGCAGGCTGGTTGGGGACAGATACCTCTTCTCCGCTCCCTTCCCACTTGGGTCTGAAGGTGAACCGCACATGAATCCAATCCTCAGCAAGGGAGCCACGGGGCGCTAGGAGGCCAGCTGGGGAGGCCGCACGGCTGCTTGTTGCCCAGCAACGGCCCGAACGAAGTCCGCTGCAGGAGACTTCGCTGCAGGAGGTGAGGGAAAGAAGCGCCACGGAGATCCCTGGAAAACTCTTTCCACCCGGAGGGAGCCAAGACTTTTTTATTTTGTAGCCACACGCGGCGATGCTCAGGGGTTACTCCTGGCTCTGCACTCAGGAATCACTGCCGGCAATGCTCGGAGGACCATATAAGATACTGAGGATCGAACCCCAGTCGGCGGCATGCAACCCAAGCTCCGTCTCTGCTGAGCTACCGCCCCTAACCACGCCGTTTGATGCTAGTGCTCGAGGTGCACACCTCCGGCATCCTTCGTCCAGATGTTTCTCACTGTCAACGACTTTCCTGCCGCGGACAAAGAGGAAACTAACTGCCTGCCTTTCCACGGCCGACCGGATAGGCTTTCTTTCCGACCCAATCCAAAGGCTCACCGCCCGGACCCTCCGGTCCAGGGGGGCCCCTGCCCAGCCGCGCAAAGGGAAGTCCCTGGGGCTAGCCCCGACGGCCCGCGAGTGGCAAAGGCTGCGGTGGTCAGTGGAAGCAGAGACGTTCAGTTCAGCACAAGGAGAACAGCGCCCCCTTCTGGCAGCGTCCTGAAGAGTGGCAGCTGCTCCCCCTGGAGGCAGTTGGTGGTATCGACCCCCAACACCTCATTCACGCCCCCTGAATGCTGCGGAGATGAACCCGGACTTGGAAGATCACAGCGGCCAGGTGATAGGGCAGGCAGAGGTTCTACCTTTACAGGCTTTTCCACCTGGTAAGGAAAAGCACAGAAGACTCCTATTTCCCACGGAAATACCCAGAACTAAGGGGAAGTTCAGAGTAATGGGGCAATAGCCATGCTGAAGCCCCGCCGGCAGGGCTTTCTGGGAAACACACACTTCCTGGGGCAAAACAAGTTGCTGTGTTCCTACGAGTGTCACAAAAGGCAGACATAAGTGGACTTCACGCAAACCGTGTCTGAGCACGAGCTTCTCCAGGATGCTGGCGGCCCCCCACCCACGGTGTTCAAAGAAGAGAAGCAAAGCATAATGTTAGAACCCACGGGGTCCTAACAGGAACCCATATGTTTCTTATAAAAAGGCACAATGTGAGCATTGTTCTGTGCTCAATAGCACGACTGTTATAACTAATGCTTGTGGTATGAATAAGCCCATTTAAAATTCCCAGCCAGTTGTACTTAGTGACAATCAGCATCAGAAAACAAGCCCAGAAGCAGAAGTTTCTCACTTTGGGGGTCAGCTGGCTTGAAACACACATACACAAGCCTTGCAGTGTGCCCAGCTTCCAAAAATACACTGAATGTTTGCTTGAACAATGTTCTTGTCCTTGGTATTTGCAGCTCCAAATAATGGAGCAGATTTTCACGTGTACAGTTGAGAATTTAGCATGCAGTGTACAAAGGGCTGGTGTAAAAATAGAACAAGAGTCTATGTCCTGTGTTTCATAACACCCAGCCCACCCCCAGACTAAACTCTTGGCAAACTAAGCTGCCTCTCTAGATCCTCAGCCCCCACACAGAAGTTTCAGGTACCCCATGATATTCCATCAGCTCCCACCCCCAGCCGGCCTCTTCAGTTTTGGCTGACTCAGTGGGATTTCCAAAGAAGAGTTGGATAAACTCAGTTCATAGCATAAATGGGTTGTTTAAGGAGTAGGGGCTGGGCCATGCCAGCGTGCTTATGGCTCCTTTTCTAGGGGGTAGGCCACACCCAGCAATGCTCGGGTCCTACTTCCAGCAGTTCTCAGGGGATCATATGGGGTGCTGGAGACGGAACCTGGGTTGGCCAAGTAGCAAGACAAGCACCCCACCCCCTGTACTATTTTTCTAGCCCCTCAGGGCTCCTCTCCTGAGTGAATTCAGAAGTCACTCTTGGTGGTACCTGAGGAACCACAGACAGTGCCAGGAATCAAACCAGGATTGGTGGTGTGCAAGGCAAGCAACTTACCCATGGCGAACACTCCAGTCTAGTTTACAGAAGAAAGTTCAGTCTTACAACGGACATATCCAAGGGTCAAGTGCCCTGAACATTTGTTGTGGGTTTTAAGCAGAGAGCATCTGAATCCATTTCCAATTTAGGGAAATTTCTTTGCCTCTCCCCAAGGTTTTTTTTTTGGGGGGGGTAGGGGGTGGGAGTGGTACCTGCTGTTGCTTGGGGTTGACTTCTGGCTCCACAATTAGGGATTACTCCTGGCTGGCTCTGGGGACCATATGTGGTGCCTGGGATCAAACCCAGTGGTCACATGCAAAGCCACTGCCCTCCCTGCTGTACTCTCTGCCCTACCTCACCCCCAGTCTTGTGGGGAGGCAGTACCCCCAGACTCCACTACTAACACCAGAGGGTTGGATGAAGAGCAGCAGAGGACAGCAGCTCTGGACAGTCCTGCCTTGGTGTGTGGACCGACCAGAGTGAGGGTTAACGGCGGGGCTCAGTGGGGTTAGCAGCCCCTCTGTTTAAGCCTGAATCTGAACCTTCCCTTTAATACTCAGGCCTGACCCAAGTTCTCTGACAAAACTCCTGAGACTTGACAGCTAAGATTGCTCTGTGGTTCATAAGATGCCCCCCCAAACCATGCTCTGGGGTACACACACGTCTCACATACATTTTTATTGAAAACAGATCTAGAGAAAGTCTGTTCTGCACCTTAAATTGAAACTTTCTTCTGCCCTGTCTTCTTCCAGTCAGCCTCATGATAGCCCGTGGTGATGCAGTTTACTGCATTCACCAAGTAATGAACAAATAATCCTCAAGCCCTGGATAAGGCCACTTTGGCACATTCAGAGGAAGAGTCCTAGGAAGGGCTGGCGTAGGTTTTCCCTGCCCCCAAGGGAGCGGAGAAAACCAATGTCACCCCCAGTTCTTTGGGAGAGCGGTCCCACCGCCACCATCCGCAACTAGCAGAGAGAAGGTGGGAGGGGTGATGCAGCGCCAGGACGGGGCCCGGGCGCCAGGGGGCTTTGGCCCAGGGCGCTCCTCACGGCGTCCAGCTGGTCCTGGAGGAGCCGCGCCCGCTCGTCCAGGCCCCGCTGCTGGGCCAGGACGGCGGCCTTGCCGGCCAGCAGGGCGCGGTAGGCGCGCAGTTCCTGCGCAGGCAGCGCGCGCGCCAGCACCTCGTGCAGTGTCCGCTCCCGCCGCGCCACGTGCTCCCGCAGCTCCCGCGCGTCCTCCTGCTGCCGCTGCAGGAGCCCCAGCCGCTGCCGCAGGGAGGCCTGGGGGACCGGGGGGTGGGGTGGGGGGACGCCGTGAGGGAGTGGTGGCTCCCCGCATTGTTCCGCTGTGCTCTCCCTGCTCCCGGACCCGCTTACCTGCTCTTCGACGTCGCCATCCGCGCCCAGCCGGGCCAGGGCGTGGTGCACGCGGCTCAGGCGACAGCCCAGCAGCAGCAGCAGGCCCAGCACGCGCTCCAGGTCGCTCAGGAAGCGGCTGAAGCGCTCGAGCTCTCGGGGTGCACAGGCCTGGCCTATGGCGGCCTCCAGCGCAGCCCTGCGCCCGGCCCACGCCTGCGCCGCCCTCTGCAGCTGCTCGCGCTCGGCCTCCAGGTCCCCCAGCATCTTTTGGAGGAGCTCGGCCAGCTCCACCTGCAGGAGACGTCGGTCAAGACTGGTCCCCACTGCTTTAGCCCAGGCTCCGGTCTGGGGATCCTACCCCGCCCACACAGACCTCTCCACACTCACTTTCTTGGCCTGGATGAGGTGTTTGGGCTCAGGGGGACCCTGGCCACAGGACTGGTCAGGCACAGGCTGGGTGGTTAGACTTACTGGCCTTGTCTCCTCCTGAGAAGTTGACAGGAGCGAGGTGGAGCTAAATAGATAGGACCTGGGGACAAAGCCAGAGCTCTTTGCGCTGTCCTGCCCCAGGCTGCAGGCACCTCAACCTGAGTCCCTGGTACCCCCTCACCCACCCTGGTGCTCACTCACCCTGCCTCGGAAGCAGCAGGCCCCTCTCCAGCCTCTGAGCTGGCCGGCCGCATTGCAGCCCAGACTTCGGCTAAGGGAACGAGTCCATGTAGCACGGCCAGGGGAATAGCAGGCGGGCTGGGCAGGGAGGCCAGAGTGTCGCTAAGGGAGGGGTCCAGTCTTGCCAGCTCCTGAATAAGCTCCTCCAGGCGGGCACCAGAACCTGGCTGAGCCATGGCCCAACCTGGGGCAGTGTGATCATGTAGTCCTGGGGCACCACTGCCCCGAGTCGCCAGTGCATCATCTGGGCTCTCTTTGAGGGGGTCACACTCTACAGCCTCGGGGAGGCCAGCGGCCAGCGGTCCGGTGTGGTCAGTGGGAGGGCTGTCACCATTCGCCATCCCGGGGGGTCTATGATGTTCGGGCCTGGTGGCCCCAGGACCACTCAACCCCGGCCAGCAGTCACAAGCTGCTGAGGTCTCCAGGCACGTAGGGAGGGAACGCTCTGGAGACACTGGAGCCTGGTCAACTCTTTGGTTCAAGGCGACTCCAGGCAGCTGGTCAGAGGCATGGATACTGGAAGTGCAAGAGACACAATCAGAAGTGCCTCTGGCGAGCCCTCTCTGCCTACTCCAGATGAAACCCAGGTAGCCACGAGCTTCCAGAAGACAAACCCAGGTATGTGGGTTCAGAGACTAAGACTCCAGGTCACACGGCCCTTCCCTTCAACCCGCTCGCTTGGGGTCCTGGCTGTCATGCCCACAAACTCCCTCAGGGTGCCATCTCAACACATCAACGACCTGAGTCCAGAGACTCCCAAATGAATCTCAAAATGGATTATCTCCCTACAGAGATGTCTCTGATCCCAAGCATTTACAATTTTAGAAGTGCATGGCCACGTTAGCGGGCGCGTGAACTCTCATGATATTCATAATGTAGCACTACACTGTAGCACTATTATCCCGTTGTTCATTGATTTGCCCGAGCAGGCACCAGTAACGTCTCCATTGTGAGACTTGTTGTTACTGTTTTTGACATATCAAATATGCCATGGGTAGTTTGCCAGGCTCTGCAGTGCGGGTGAGATACTCTTGGTAGCTTGCTGGGCTCTCTGAGAGGGACGGAGGGATCAAACCTGGGTCAGCTGCATGCAAGGCAAATGCTCTACCCGCTTCATAATAAGCAATAGAAACTAAGTGATCTAGCATTTGCCCCTGGCAGGTAGGCTTGAATGGTGTTGGGAAAATTCAAAATAATGGTGGTGGGAAGGTGTAATGGTGGTGGGATTGGTGTTGAAATATTGAACGTAATCAATTAATGTGAACAACCTTATGAAAATAACATTAAATAAAAATTTAAATAAAAAAAGAAAGAAATGGCTCTGGCTGGAGACAAATGCTGGATGGCATGGGCCCCTAGTTACTGCCCTCAGACCCCAGGCTCGGGCTAGAAGAAGGTTCTCTGCCTCCATGCAATCCAATACGGGCACAATAAATGCTCCATTTGGAAGAGGCACATGTGGAACAAGGGTGTCGTGTTCTGCTGGGAAGCAGGAAGGGGTTCACCTGGCAGGCAGCCTCGGCGGGGCATGGGAGTCTGCAGGGATCTTATTCTAACCAGTGGGTGGGGAGGGAGGTCCAGGAAAACATCACGGGGAAGGGAGAGAAACCGGGCAGACCCCCTGCAGCCTCCTTCTGAGCCTGGGACCTGGATGGGGAGGGGATGGGGGAGGCCCACAGGACCCCTGTGACCAGGATGGAAGCACCAGAATAAATTGGTGCGGTGCAGCACCAGAGAGGCTGCAGATGCTGGTGAGGAGCAGGTGCGTTTTGCAAACATCAGGAGCTCAGGCTGAGGGGAGATGCTAACAGCGGAGTGCTTTCCTGCTTTTCCCACCTTCTTTCTCAGAATAGTCCATTCCCCACTTTCTGTCTCAGACTGATCCAGGCCTCTCACCTGGAAAGTTTGGCATGAAATACTGGTCTGGAAGGTTCTGCTCCTCGAGGAGTACCCTGGAAAGGTAAACAATAGGACAAATGGGACTTAAGGTTCTGATCTCACACGTGCCCCTCCCATCAGCCCTGCAGCCCCTGTCCTCCACACCTGGACAGAGGACATCACTTCGCAGGAAGGGCTCCGACGGCCACTGGAAGGCCTGTAGGCGTGGACGAGCTTCAGAGAGCCTGGTTCTGGGGCCTCGGGGCGTCGGGCGTCCTCTGGCGGCTCCCTGATCCCGTGACCTCCGATCTCTGCCACCACCCGCGGCCGCAATTGTTGGGGTTCGGGCCTGGCAAGCATCCTCGGGTCACCCCGCTGGACTCGACCCGTTTCCCCTGGCTGCAGCTGGGGCTCCGGCTGGGGGTCAGAGAAGCGCCATTTCCGCGGTGGGTTGGTCTGGCGTCCCGAGCCGGTGGGCCCCGGGGTGAGTGTCCCGCGTGGCGGCTCCGCGTCCTCGCCCGGGTGGCTGTGCGCGGCGCGCGGGCGGGAGGGCAGGCTCATGCGGAGCTCCTTGCGCTGGAAGGACGTGGCCCGCAGCACCCGCCTCTGCGCGCCCTGCAGACGCAGGCGGTAGGCGGCCCGCGCCGCGGGGGGGCTGGGGGGCTCGGCCGCCCGCGCTGCCGCCGCCGCCGCCGCCGCCGCCGCCGCCTCGGCCGCCAGTGCGAACAGCAGCGGGGTGTCCTGTCTGCTCAGTGGCCCTGGGGCCCCTGGCCCCTGCGGCGGGGGCTCCGTGTCATCCCAGGTGAGGCAGGGGAGGAGGTGGGAGCCAGGCGACGGCGGGAGCGGCTCGGGGCCTCCGGGGTCTGCCGAGAAGGAGCTGTAGGCCGAGTCGGCCCGCGTGGACAGCCGTCGCACGTCCAGGCCGCGGGGGCACGAGGACGGAGAGGTGCGGGGGCTCCCGGCGCCCAGGCCCTCCATGGCCGCACAGAGGAGTTTCCAGGCCGGCCAGCTCAGTGGGGCCTGGAAGAGGCGAGAGCGCGGGATGATGGGTGAGGTGAGGGGCCCGGCTCATGTGCGCAGCCTTGGGTTCGATCCCCAGTACCGCGTGCCCCATCCCTCAGACCCCACCGCATGCTCCCACCCCCGCCCCCAGCATCCACAGGATACCCCCTGGTGGACCCCAGCACTGCCAGTTTTGGCTTCCACAAGGACCAACAACAGCAAAATAACAAGAAACAATAATAAACATGTTCCCGATGAAAAAAGGGTGAGGACTAGGCCAACTTCCTCCACCCTCCGGAGGGCACTGAGCTCACTGAGCTCACAGCCCCTCCCTGGTCACATGTCCCCAGGTGGGGATGGCCATAGAAAGAGTGGCCTTGAGAGTTGAGAGTTTGAGAGGAAGAAACTGGCCATGAGCCCATTCCCCGCTGGGATACTCCTGGCCTGAAGCCCGGGTACCCCCTCAACGGTGGGGTGCTGAGAATGTACCCACACTCCTAACCCAGTCCCACCCAGGCCGTTTCCTGGCAGCTTTGTTAGCCTCTCCGTGTGATCTTTTTCTGATATAAACAATGGTCTAGAAGGTTCTGTGATCACCCAGGAGCCATGGCAGGAGCGGGCAGACCCAGGTCAGATGGCAGGGGTTGCTTCCCAGCCTCCCTGCCCACTCTGTGCCCATTGGTTAGGGGTCAGCATGCAATGTGCAAATACTTCTCTTGAGTCCTGCCACAGCTGTGTTCCACAGATGGGGACTTGAGGTCCTGAGTTTGCGGGAAGTGGGAATGAAGGGTCCAGGGGCACACAGCTGGTAGGAGGCAGAGTCCAGCCTGGAATCTGGGCCCACCTCCAAGCTGACTGCAGTCAGAATCAATTTCCTGGAAGCCCAGTGTGCTGAAAGCTAGTTTACCCCTGCCCCCTAACTGCCTGCTGCATCCAACAAAGTCCCAACTCCCTCCACTCTGGGTCAGTCACCCCCACTTCCACACACACCTCAAACAGTTTCCAGAATAATAGGTCCCTGCTTCAGAGACTCTGCTTTTTGTCTCAGAATGACAGGCTTACGCCCCTCTTTGTCCTGCTACTTTTGCTCCTTCTATAGGGCTTGGCTTAGAGGTCTCCTGACCTTTGGGGCTCCCTACAGTGTCCCAAGCTTCCCCCACCCTGCATCGGAATTGTGATTTCTCCTATTCCTGAGAACAGCTGTGCACTGGCTCCTTCCACCCTCAGTGCTGGCCACCCAGCCAGTTAGAGAAACTGAATTTGCAGAGAGTAGATGTGAGGTGGCCTTGGGGTAGCAGGAAGAAGGCCCCTTTGGTTTTACTCACGCTTCTCCCCTCCCTTTGCATTCTTCCTGGAAAAGGGACAGAATGGAGGCAACAGCTGCCTCTAGGGACAGGCCAGGCACTCTTAAGGGATTAGAAGCAGCTTGGAGGGCTGGAGCAATAGTACAGCCAATAGGATGCTTGCCTTGCCTGCGGCCGACCTGGGTTCAATCCTCAGCATCCCATATGGCTCGCTGAGCCTGCCAGGAGTGATCCCCAAGCACAAAGCTTGGAGTAGGTGCTGAGCACTGCAAGATGGGCACCCCCACACAAACACACACACAAATAGCAGCAGCTTGGAGCAGGAGTGGCCATGAATGAAGGCCCACCCCTCCCCACACACACACACAAGCTGGGAAGGTGGAGCAGGGAGGACATGGTGGGAATGCCCAGGGCATGGGGGAGAGAACTTTGGTCCTGGGAGTCTGGGGCTGCCTGTGGGCTCGGGGCATGACGGCAGGATGGGGTCTGCCGTCCCTGAGCTGCTTGCAGGGAGGGTGTGTCTCAGCCATCTAGATACACTTTGGAATTCTGGGTCACCCCTGCTGATGTCACCGGCTTTCCTGAGACTAAGATGCTACAGAGTGTGGGTCAGGACAGGGAGGGAGGCTCGTGCTGTGAGATACCGTGTTCTTTCCTGAGAGGGAGGAGTGGGGGCTGCAGTATTTCTAGGAAGGGCCTTTCAGACAACTGGGTTGTCATTTATTTGTTTCCAGTTGGGCTTGAACCCAACTCACAGCGTGGCCCCAGATGACCATTTTATGACCAGTGAGCCCAGGAGGAGAGTCGCCTCTTCTAGAGGTGCTCGCTAGCACCCAGATACCTGCTTCTCTTCCTCTTTCTTTTTCTTTTCTTTTTTTTGGGGGGGCCAGTAGTGCTCAGGGCTTTGTGCTCAGGAATCACTCCTAACAGTGCTCAGGGGACCATATGGGGTGCCAATGATCAAATCCGGGTCAGCTAATGCAAGGTAAGTGCCACAATCCCTGTATGATCTCTCCGGCTCTCTCTTCCTGTCCTGTAGATAACTTGGGAGTGTTTATCCTGGCCCATTCGACTCATTCGATCCATGCTTGCCCTGTGGGCACAGGTGCCATGCTTGCTGCATGTGCTATGCATGTGCAATGCACAGGTGCTATTCCAATACAAAGTTGCTCCACCAGAAAGGGCCTCCTTAGCTTGTTTGTGAGTTGGTATGTTTGTATTCACTGAATAAAAGCAGCTTAAGGGCCAGAGAGAATGCTCAATGAACAGGAGCGAATGCTTTGCCTGCAGGAGGCCCGGGTTCCATCCCTGGCACTGTATGTTCCCACACACTGTGGGGACTGACCCTCAGCACTAAACTGGGAGTAACCCTTAAGCACCACCAGGTGTAATCCCCAAACCACAAACAAGAACCAATTTGAACAGACAATACAAATGCATGCCCTTGTCTGTTTCCTTCCAGTCCCCACCTTGTCTGAAAGGGTGTGAACTCCTGCAGAGCCTGGGGGCTGAGCACAAAGAACGAAGCTCAGTTGGTTGCAAGGAGTCAGTAGCAGCCCAACCAGCCCCTGTGAGGAAGTGGGAGGGTGATCACACCCCAGGTGTCCTAGCATCAGCATAAGCTGTGCCCTGGGACAATGGGATAGTCCCGATCTCAGACAGGAGACAAGAGTCCCATAGGCATTTTGCCAAGCTCTGCCAGAGGTGTGTGTGTGTGTGTGTGTGTGTGTGTGTGTGTGTTGGGAGAGGGGAGGACAGTGAACAATCTCCTCCTGCAAAGAAGTTGCATTTCCCATATACTTGTTGCTAGACTGAAACAGCAAAAAGGTGAGAAAAGGTGAGAGGTGCATCCCGCCAGGGGTCTGGGAGGTGGAGGGACGGACTCGGGAAGGCCCAGGGCTCACAGCCCGGCTGGCAAGTCTGTCCGGAGGTGGCCGAGCAGGGAGAGAAGACGGGCAGGGAGAGAAGACTGCAACTGCCGCCGGACAGCAGAGAAGCAGCCAGGCTGTAGTCAGGCCTCGGCACCAGCGTGCTGCACGGCGGGCTGAGGGGTGCCTGTCTCCAGCGCGCCAGAGCCTCACCGAGGCTGCCTATCGGAATGAGTTTCTGTGTGCCAGACCGAGTCTGCACTATCTTGAATCCCGCCCCCAAACGAGGTCTGCGGGGCGGGTGGCTCCTGGCTCTTCCCTTCCCCTCGGCGGCCCCCACCCTCCACGCGCTCCAGCCTCGACGTGGCTTCTCTTCTGGAGGCTCTCGCCCCGGGTGGGCGGCATCCCGGGAAATAGAGGCCACAGCCCAGCGGCTGGGGGGCCACGCACCTGAGGCTCCAAGCGCAGAGGCGAGGCGCGGGAAGGAGCGGCAGGGGGCGGCAGAGACCCGCGGAGGCCCGGGACCCCGCGCGGGCGGAAGGCGCGGGCGCGCGGGGCTCGGCCCTCCCCACGGCGTCCAGCCCCCGACGATGGGGACTTTCAGGCGCGTGTGGGGCGGGGGGCGGTCCTGGGGAGGGAGAGAGGGAGGAAGCCGGACTCGCCAGCGGTCGAGGGCAGGAGGGGGTCAGGGAGCGAGACCCCGGAGCGTCCCCCCACTCCAGCGTCCGCTGCTCGGTGGGCCAGCGGCCTCCCCGCACCCACAAGGGGACAGGCGTGCAGGGGGCCCACTGCACTCCCACCCCAGACCGCGCGCAGAGAGGGGGCACTTCCAGACCGCACCACTGGCGGCCCTGCAGCCCCCCTATCCCCACCGAGCCTCCTCCTCCCCCCGCAGCGACCCCCCACCCCCCACCAGGCCGGCCCTTATCTTCCCCGCCCGCCGCCTACCTGCGCTCCGGCCTCAGAGGCGCTCCCGGGCGCTGGCGGAGGCCGCGCGGTGACATCAGAGCCCCCGGGCTGCAGCTCCGACCCCACCTCCAGGCTCCGGCCGCCACAGGGTTGGCGCCACGTCCGGCCCGGGGGCGGGAGCACCGAGCCGTGTCCACTCTCCGGCGGGCCGGGGCGCAGGGGATGCTCAGCCCGGCCCCCCTCCATCCCGCCTGCCGCGCTCTTGGCGGAGAAGCGGGAGCGTCGGGGAAGAAAAAGCGACCACCCGCTCTCAGGACTCGGTGGGCTCGCCCGCGGCCAGGGGAGCAGGTCAAGTGGACACCCTCGGTGGGGAGACCCGGAGCTGATACGCTCTGTTGGATAAAAACTAGAACCTAGAACCCCAAAGGCACCGGACGGCCGCCCCCTTTTCTTTAAAACTTGGCCAACAAAGCAGTCCCTCGGAGGTTAGTTCAGATGGCGCCGCACCCGGGGACCCATCCTCGCTCTAGACCCCGCGTTTCCAGGACTCCTGCCTTTGACTTCTAACTCCACTTCTGGATTTTGCATCCCCTTTCTCCATTTCTTCCGCTACCCGGCAGATCTGAGTCCCTCGGACCTGAGTTCAAGGGTCCACAGGAGCCGCACAATCTCAACCCCCACATCCCGGGTGGGGTTAGCAGGAGGCCAGAGTGGGGCTCTCAGGATGCGGCTTTGGGGGCGCTTCCTCCAGGCTGCAAGGATGTTCCTTCTTCATCTCTCCGGCTGCTAGGTCCTCCGCCTCCTCGGCCTGCACCTGCCAAACCTTTAACCTGGGAATTGGACTCGCAGCGCCCCTGAAAGAGGCTAAGTATGTCCCTTGGGCTCTCAGATTCCTCTCATCCACCCGTCAATTGCAGCACATATGTCCCATCTTGGTTTCTTGAGCTGATATGGTTTGTTGGATAGAAACTGGAACCCAGGACCCCAAGGATCAAGAATATCACTTTCTGGGCCTGAGTGATAATACAGCAGGTAGGGCATTTGCCTTGCACTGGGCCAACTCCAGTTTGAACCCTGGCATCCCATATGGTCCCCTGACCATGGTCAGTAGTAATTCCTGAGTGTAGAACCAGGAGTAACCCCTGAGCATTGCCTGGTATGACTTTCCCCCCCCCCCAAAAAAAAAAACCCCAAAAAACTAAAATAAAAAGTAAGAATGTCACTTTCTGGGGACCCTGGGGAGCACTGTCTGTTGAGCTTCAAGGGCAGGAGCTGTAGGTATCTGCCTTGTGACCAATGCCTTTCTAAAGGCTTCTAAGATGCCTTTTAAAACACATCCTCACCAGGGGTCAGTTTCAGCTGGAGAGGGCAGCCCAGGACCTCCTGGCTCTGAAACCCTGCCCGCCCCTATCCCTCCTGGAACCCAGGACCCCACATACTGGAGGCATGAGGAAAATCTGCCCCTCTAAGACCTAATCCACATGGCTGGCCTCAGAGTACAATCAAAGTAGTGGGAACACACCCAGCAATGAAAAAGCCAATTTGAAACTGCTCAAGTTTTACACTTATGTTGGAAACATTTTATTCAAAAGCACATGGAGTGGCTGGAGCAATAGCACAGCGGGTAGGGCGTTTGCCTTGCACCTGGCCGAACCGGGTTTGAATCCCAGCATCCCATATGGTCCCCCAAGCACAGCCAGGAGTAATTCCTGAGTGCATGAGCCAGGACTAACCCCTGTGCATCACCGGGTGTGACCCTAAAACTAAACTAAAAAAAAAAAACACACATGGAAAGCATGAAGTGTGTACAGCAACCACAGAAATTCTCATTAACCCTCTACCCTCCTGCCCCCTAACTTATCCTTTTTTTTTTTTGCTTTTTTTTGGGGGGGGGTCATAGTTGGTGATGCTCAAGGGTTCCTCTTGGCTCTGCACCCAGGAATTACTTCTGGCAGTGCTTGGGGGACCATATGAGATGCCAGGGATCGAACCCAGGTCAGCTGAGTGCAAGGCAAGCACCCCCCCTCGCCCCCCGCTGCTGTCACTCCAGCCCCAGCCCTCTAACTTATCTTGCACTCACCACAGAAACTCTCTGCCTAGGTCTCCAAAAATTGAAATCACACTAACCTCATCTTCCCTTTGCTCTTCTGAGAAAGAAAAATAGTTGCTGACATCTGGCCCTATCAACTAGCCCTCAGTGTTCCTAGGAGCGGAGCAGAGCTCCACCCAGCTGTCATACCCGCCCCTGGTGTTCTCCTGATGGACACCAACAATCTCAGCGAGGACAGGAGGTGGCTCAGTGGAGAGCACAGGCCTCACATAGGTGAGGCCCCGAGTTTGATCCCTGGTACTGCAAATCTAAAACAGATGAAAACCAAACGGGGTTTGGGATGGCCCAGAGGGGTGACTCAATGGGAGTCACCACTGAGTGTATGCTTGTGTGTAGGAGTCTTGGGTTCAACTCCCAGCACATAGTCCCTTGAATCTTGAACTGGGAAGAGCGGAAGGAAGGAAGGAAGGAAGGAAGGAAGGAAGGAAGGAAGGAAGGAAGGAAGGAAGGAAGGAAGGAAGGAAGGAAGGAAGGTAAAGTTCCCTTTCAGATCAGCTCTTCCTGGTAGGGAAACTGGAACTTCACTTTCCTATTTTGTATGTCACCTTTCCCTACATACGCTGGGTGGGACCCCTCAAATCTCTCTTTGCTTTGGCTGTATTGTCTCATTTTTTTCTCCTCTAACCTTGCTTCACACCTCAGACTTAGGACCACTCAATCTTCCTGGAGGGTCTTTTTGCTTATTTATTTTGCTTTTAAGTGCCAAACGCAGTAATGCTCAGGGTACAGGCAATGCTAGAGACTGAACCTGGGCCTCCTGCATACAAGGCACATGCTCTAGCCTCGTGAGCCACCTCTCTGGCCCCTACTGTTTATTATTTTTATGACCATACCTACTGCCAGGTATAGTCACACAGTGCCCAGGTTCAAACTTGAGGCCTTGAGCATGCAAAGCTGTGCTTGATCCTTTTGAGCTATCAGCACAGTCCCATTTCCTTATACTGATGCAACAGGCTAAATGGATGAAATAGGCTAAATGAGAGATGGAGGTGAGTCTCTGTCCCCTAAGGGGGTAGCAGAGCCAGGCCAGGGAAGGGTGGGTATGTGGACTTTCCATTTTGCTCTCCTTTTCTCCTAGAGCCCAGGTGAAAACTTCCCTAAGCTTCATTTTAGATCAACAGCACAGAAATTAATCCAGTCTCTGATCGAGACCCCAAACATATTCACAGACCAGAGAGGCGGCCATGGGCTCAGGCCTAGAATCCAGCTGACTCCCTCTGTGTTTGGGCCTGAATGAAGGAATGAATGAATAGTTTCTAAAGGTCTCTTCTAAACAAAAGAAACCAAAAATTTTTTCTATAAAAATAATTTTTTTTAATTTTATAAATTTTAAATTTATAAAAATAATTTTTAGGGGCTGGAGCAATAGCACAGCGGGTAGGGCGTTTGCCTTGCACGCGGCCGACCCAGGTTCGATTCCCAGCATCCCATATGGTCCCCTGAGCACCGCCAGGGGTAATTCCTGAGTGCAGAGCCAGGAGCAACCCCTGTGCATCGCCGGGTGTGACCCAAAAAGCAAAAAAAAAAATAAAATAAAATAAATTTTTAAATAATTTTTTAAAATTTTCTATAACGGGGCCGGAGCGATAACACAGCGGGTAGGGCGTTTGCCTTGCACACGGTCGACCTGGGTTCGATCCCCGTCATCCCATATGGTCCCCCAAGCACTGCCAGGAGTAATTCCTGAGTGCAAAGCCAGGAGTAACCCCTGAGCATCGCTGGGTGTGACCCAAAAAGCAAAAAATAAATAAATAAATAAATTTTCTGTAAAAATAATTTTAAATTAAAAAAATAATTTTTCTATAAAAATATATTTTTTTTTTTTTTGCTTTTTGGGTCACACCCGGCAATGCACAGGGGTCATTCCTGGCTCATGCACTCAGGAATTACCCCTGGCGGTGCTCAGTGGACCATATGGGATGCTGGGATTCGAACCCGGGTCGGCCGCATGCAAGGCAAACGCCCTACCCGCTGTGCTATCACTCCAGCCCCCTATAAAAATAATTTTTAAAAAATAATTTAGGATTCACCTGAATCCTGAATCTTTCCACATAAATGTATAATAAAATATTTTAATAAAATAGACAATATTTTATAAAATATAATTAAATTATTTTCTCATAAAATAAATTTTTATTAAAAATAAATAAAAGTCTCCTCTAAAAGAGCTCTTTAATTTTAGCCAAGCTCTCAGGATTCTGCTAGCCAAGGAGTCACCTGGTCCCCACTTCAGTCCACAGTCCAGTCCTCGAGCTCGAGACAGGGGTTCCACTCCACGGTGTCTTGCACTTGGTACAGGCTTGGATGACGTCATGTCCATCGCATGTGGGTGGATTTTGGCCATTGGCTCTGGAATGCACCTTTTCCAGTTTTACCTGGAAAATCTACGTTTTAACTGACAGCTGCTCAGCTCCTCATGTGAAAGAGATTTTTGTCCTGCAACTTGTATCTGGCATCTCATGGACCAGGTACTTTTTGTGAGAGAGAGAGGGGGGGAGGGGAGGAAGGGAGGGAGGAGAGGGAGGAAAAAGGAGAGAGGAGAGAGGGAGAGGGAGAGGAGAGAGAGGGAGGGAGAGGAGAGAGAAAGAGAGGGAGACAGAGGGAGAGGGAGGGAGAGAAGGGGGGGAGGGACGGAGAGAGAGAGAATACTTCAAGGGATCAACCAAGTTAAACAGAAAGCTAGAGAGGCCTGAGAAATGGGTCAAAGTGACAGAACACAGGCCCAGCATGTGCGAGCCTCTGAGTTTGATCCCCTATTTTCCCTATCTTTTGTTTTTATTTTGGGGTCACGCCCAGCAGTGCTCAGGGCTTATTCCTGGCTCTGTGTTTGGGGATTACTCCTGGCAGTGCTCAGGGGACAATACATAGTGCTGGGGATTGAGCCAGAGTCAGTTCTGTGCAAGGCAAGTGCCCTATTTGCTGTACTATCTCTCTGGCCCACAATGCCCCCAACTTTTTTTTTTCTTTTTGGGTCACACCTGATGATGCACAGGGGTCACTCCTGGCTCTGCACTCAGGAATTACCCCTGGTGGTGCTCAGGAGACCATATGGGATGCTGGGAATCGAACCTGGGTCGGCCACGTGCAAGGCAAATGCTCTACCCATTGTGCTATCGCTCCAGCCCCCCCCCCCAATTTTTTTTTAAAGGAGAATGTCACTTTTGACTTTCCCAGCATTATCATCTACAGGATGAAGGGTGCTGTTACTATGAACTGGAGATACCAAAGGAATTCTAGAGCAAATAGTTCCTACCAGGTGCTGGCAGGAAGGGGCACAGAGGGACTCACAAACAAGCTTCTTGGCTGTGGTTTCTCATGACTGAACAGGGACGGCTGGTGCTCTTGGAGTTGGTATATCCCACCCAGCCACTCGGCGAACACCAGCCTGGGGTGAGTAAGAGTGAGCACCCAGCCTGCAGACAGAGGGTGATGTCATCAGCTTTAGGACTCAAGAGGTACCTCACCTTTCTGGTCTTTTATTTCCTCAGCAGTAAAATGGGGCTTTACAACCTACTGGGCACGTAAAGATCATTTGATATTTGAGCACATAAGTCAGCACCAAGCCATAGAAAATAGTGCCAGTTAACCTTTTCTTGGCTCATCCTTCTCCTCTGGGGAATATCTAGACACTGTTCTTGGGGGATCCCATATGGTCTGGGGAGACAGACCCCTCCCCTCACTTTTACAGCAAGACTACAGTGCAGGCAGAGGCCTAGGTGGGACAGATCCCAGGCTGCTGCTAGGGGCTGGACTCTGGTGCAAGTGACACAGCAATGGAGGGACCGAGGAGATGCTGGGGAACCCAGAGAGGGAGGCCAGCGGGGAGATGCTGACTCCCCACTCCCATCAGTTCCTGTCTTCACAGCCTCCTCCTTGCCAGCGTCAGTAAACCACAGACCTCCTTCCAGTGCATTTTCAGGGGGTGCGGGTTGCACCATACCTGGCGGTGCTTGGGGGTCACTCTCAGTGGCACTCAGGGAAATATACAGTTCCCTGGGATTGAGCCCAGGCCTCTTGTCTGCAGTGAGCTCAAGCCCATTGAAATATCTGGCTCCCAATATTTTAGGTTTTTTTTGTGTGTGTGTGTGTGTGTGTGAGAGAGAGTGTGTGTGTGTGTGTGTGCGTGTGTGTGGTACCAGCACTTGAACTCAGGATCTCACAATGCAAGGAAAGCACTAAATTACTGAGCTGTTTCCATGGCCCCTACATCACTCTACTGAGTTTATTGGGAAGAGCTGGAAAATATGAAGACACCTATCTTAAGGCCAAGACACTTTTTGATGGGGGAGAGCAGAGGGCCTGGCTTTATGCTCAGGGATCACTCCTGGTGGGGCTGAGGGGACCATATAGGGTGCTGGGAATCAAACACCTTGTATGCAAAGCAAGTGCCCTGCCCATTGAACTATCTCTCTGCCCCCCTGAAATAACTTTGTTTATTTGCCTTGGGGTCACACCTGGTGCTGCTCAGAGTTTACTCCTGGTTCTGTGCTCAGGAGTCACTTCTGTCAGGGCTTGGGAAACCATAAGGGTTGCCAGGGATTGAACTCAGCTTTACCAGTGCAAGGCGAGCACCCTGCCTCTTGTGCTATCACTCCATCCCCAAACTGATTTTTTTAATTGGGTTTGGGGGCCACACCTGACAGTGCTCAGGGCTTACTCCTGACTCAGGGATCAGGGTGGGCTCAGGGGACCATATGGGATGCTGGGGATTGAACTTGGATCAGCTGTGTGCACAAGTGCCTTACCCACTGTACTATCTCTCTGGGTTCCAGACATTTTTTTAATACTGGTGTCAGTGTTAGACAGGAAGAAAACCTACTCAGCTTTGGATGTGGAAAGCTAACTTTTTTTGTTCATTTTATTTTTATTTATTTAGCTTTATTTATTTATTTATTTTCTTTTTTGGGGAGGCTCACACCCAGCAATGCACAGGGGTTACTCCTGGCTTTGCACTCAGGAATTACTCCTGGCGGTGCTTGGGGGACCATATGGGATGCCGGGGATCAAACCTGGGTCAGCTGTGTGCAAGGCAAACACCCTACCCGCTGTACTATCACCCCAGCCCTGTTTATTTTTTTCATTGAATCCCTATGAGATAGACCCTTATAAAGCTGTTTATAATTAGGTTTCAATTATACAGTGTTCTAACACCCATCCCTCCACCAGAATACATTTCCAGCACCAGTGTCCCCAATTTCCCTCCCCCTCCCCCTCCCTCCCCCCCTCCCCCCAAGCACTTCTCTCTCTCTCTCTCTCCTTTTGGGCATTGTGGTTTGCAATACAGGTATTGAAAGGTTGCCATGTATATCCCTTTACCACTTTTAACACTCAGTTTTTGTTCAGCGTGATCATTTCCAACTATTTTTGTCATACTCATCCCTTCTCTCTTACCTACCCTCTGCCCTCACACTCTTGTGGTAGATTCTAACCATTGACCAGTCCTCCCAAAGCTAACATTTTCTCTGTAGCCAGGAGGCATGAAGGCCAGAGAGTTCTCCCACAGCCAAGGCGGTCTAGTCCTTTGATGTGACTGAAAACCCTCAAACTAAGCTGACACCAGTAACTCCAAACTAGCTCAGGAAACTCAGGAAACTGGATAAAGAGCTCAGGAGAAACACAAGGTAGGCCAAGGTCTTGTTCAGAGCCAGAAACATTTGCCACAAAATTGAAAACAAGATTTCCTTTGCCAAACAGAAAATCAAAGGCAAGAAGATTTGGAGGCTGCTGCTTTTTCCTCCTTCTGCTCTAGAGACGTGACCCATATCTGACCTGTTTTGCTTTTTTCCTTTCACAACAGCCTTGGCCAAAGACCAGGCTGATGCCAAGCAGGAACTGCTGGGGACTCAGAGCCTAGGTGCCCACTCTGGGGACTCAGAGCCTAGGTGCCCACTCTGGTGCCCCTCTGATGGCTGGGCATGTGTTGAACTTGCTTTTCCTCCTACCCCCATCAGCAAATGCCCTCGAAACGGCCCGTCAGGAAGTTGAAGGGCAGCTTCCAAGTCAGTCTCCCCTGCTCAGAGAAGACTTGAGCTCCCTTCATAGTGCTCACTTGGTCCCTGTGCTTTTGAAGGGTCAGTTCCTTAACTCTCTGCCCCCTGAGGCCTACTGGAGCTCTTCAAGGGGGTGTGGTAGGAGAACAGCAAGCATGGCAGTGCCAAGTGCATCCCTGACTACTGAACGAGGAGACAGTTGCGTCTCTCCTCCACTCTGAAGACCCCTGCAGAGAGCAGAATCCCAAAGTTGGCCTTGGACTCCCTGCTGAGGGACAGCGAGTAAACACAGGTATAGGCAAGTCTGTACAAGGAGGCAGGCTCCTGGGATCACAGGATCACCTGAAAAGAATCACTTCCTGAGCAACTATTAAGGGCTCCTGATTTGGATACCATAGATGAAGTGGACAGGCAGGGGACACACACGAGAAACGGGAAGCCAGGAAGGAAACAAGCAATAGCCTTCCTTCACTCTCTCCACCCTAGCTCCAGCCACGCGTGGGCAAGTCAGTTCAGCTGGTTGCCCTCGGTGGGGACCACACCCTGAGTGGCATTGGTTTCTGAACATTTCCTCAGGCTTCTCCGACTGCTCCAACACTCCCTCCTTTTGGTGCTCTGTTATTCTTCTTCTAGAGGCCATACCTGGCAGTTTTTGGTGATCCACGTGGTAGCAGGGGTCAGAGCCAGGACCTTGCACCACGCATGTGCTCTACCACATGAGCTATCAGCTCGGGCTCTTCTTTTGGTGCTTTAAATAAAAATAGTGGGACTTTAAGTAGAAATAGCGGAATCCAGCCACAGCCATGCTCAAGGCCACTCTCCAAACATTCGGAAGAGCCTCACACATGAAGGAACCGGCAGAGGAACCCAGGTATGCGGGACCCGAGGGCCGAGATCTCCAAGGCTGCTCAGATCGGGACTGGGCCTCTTCCACCCAGATTCCCCATTTTTCAGTAGCTAGGAGGTCACACCCAGAAACTGTCCCCGTGCCATGTAATCCCATCAATGGCCAACTATAAAACCAAGCTCCTGGGGGGCTGGAGTGATAGCACAGTGGGAAGGGCGTTTGCCTTGCACTCGGCCAACCTGAGTTCAATTCCCAGCATTCCATATGGTCCCCCAAGCACCACCAGGAGTAATTTCTGAGTGTATGAGCCAGGAGTAATCCCTGTGCATTGTTGGGTGTGACCCAAAAAACAAACAAACAAAAACCAAAAAAAAACAAGGTCCCTGAAGCGCGGCCTAGTGACATCTAATAGCCCAATTAATAGCCCAGTTCTCCCTCTTGGAGAACCTGGCAAGCTACCTAGAGTTTATTGACTGCAGGGGAGAGCCTGGAAAGCTCCCTGTGGCATATTCATATCCAAAATACAGTAACAGATATATGCATACCTTTCAGAGAGCCCCACAAGCTACCGAGAGTATCCCGCCCGCAAGAGCAGAGCCTGGCAAGCTACCCATGGCGTATTTGATATGCCAAAAACAGTAACGATAGGTCTCATTCCCCTGATCCTGAAAGAGTTTCCAATCGTTGGGAAAAGGAGAGGCTGCTAAAATATCAGGAATGAGAGGAATAGAGATGTTACTGGTGCCCACTCGAGTGAATTGACGAACAACAGGATGACAGTGACAGTGACATTGAGATTTACCCTTCCAGAAAGAGCTTTTTTTGGCCGGAGCAATAGTATAGTGGATAGGGAGTTTGTTTCACGTGCAGCTGACCCAAGTTCAATCTCCAGAACCCCATATGGTTCCCCGGGCACCACCAGGGGTAATTCCTAAGTTCAGAGCCAGGAGTAACCCCTGAGCATCATCAGGTGTGGCCCCAAAACCTAAAAAAATTAAAATAAATAAAAGAAAAATAAGGGGGGCTTCTTTCTTTTCATACTAGGTCACTTGGGTGGAAGAAGAGAAGTCTTTGTGCTGAAGTGAAGATTTCCCAGGTTGTTCATTTGGGTTTTTAAATGCCCTGAATTGGTTCCTGGGATCAAATTACCAATCTTTATTGATGATGGCTCTAGATCTTATTTTTTCAGGTCATCTGGGACCTAAGTTCTTTTTCAATAACTTTATAATTACTTGGAAAGCATTTAAAAAAAATGAAAGTCAAGGAGAGAGCTCAAATCGCACGCCGGCCATGCTCCAGGCCCCAAACTCTATCCTTGGAACTGCTGGGTGTGGTCCTGGCTGTCCCCAGCACTGGGGGATCCCAGCAGCCTCTCATGGCTGGGCCCTGAGCACTAGTCAGGCCTGCACAGTTGGGCTAAGAATCACCAGAAACGGGTCTCCAGATCCCTGGTCACTGCTGGGGAGGGTCCTTAAAAATAAATGCAAAATGCAATCCTTTAGCTTCTCTGCAGCAGTGAATTAATTTTCTCGAGGGTAGGGGGAGTTGAACCAAACCCAGCTATACTACAGGATTACTCTTGGCTATGTGCTCAGGGATCACTTGTCACTCATAGTGGAGCTGAGGGACCAGAGGTGATGTCAAGGATCAAACTATGATCAGCTGTATGCAGGGCAAGGACCTTAATCCCGGTACTATCCTTCTGTCCTCAGCAGTAAATGTGGTGGTGGTCGTGGTGGTAGTGGTGTGTATGTGTAGGGGGTGTGTCACACTTGGAGGTGCTCAGGGGTGAGACTGGTTCTGCACTCAGAAATCACTTCTGGCGGTGCTCAGGGGACCATATGGGATGCTGGGGATCAAACCTGGGTTGGCCTAGTACAAGGCAAATGCCGTCCCCACTATCCTATCGCTCTCTCCCCAGCAATAGATGTATTATCTTTACGTTCACCTTAATATGTTTGACTGATTTACAAGTCAATAATAAAACAACAATTTGATTTTTCCAATTAGGCAAGGAATTTGCATAGACATTTTTTCCAAGAAGTTATACAAATTGGATTGGGGAGGTAGTGCGCTAGAGCATGGTAGAGCACACACCCACTAAGTAAGGCCCTGAATTTGGTTCCAGCACCATAGGCCCCACTCCATCATCACCACTAGATATAGAGGTCTCCAGCACTGCCAGGTTTGGCCACTATTTACAAATACACACACACACACACACACACACACAAACTTGGGGCTGGGGAGATAAGATAGCTCAAAGGGTTGAAGTGCACACCTGACATGACCAGGGCCCCAAGTTTGATTGGTTTGATTGCTCATACCTCATGGTCCCCAAAAGATTGCCAGGTGTGGCCTTGGTGGTCCCCAGCACTTCCAAATCTGAGCAGCCCCACATCATTGGTACCAATCACCAAACTCTCAGACTCAAACTGCCTTGACAAGTGTCCTTAGGAGGTCCCCTGAAGTCCCTGTAAGTTCAACAGGGAGACTCTCCCCCTCAAAATACAAATAAGAGATGATTTTTATATAAATTGCAAATCAAACCGCAATGTGATAGAATTAATACCCGCTAGACCCATTATTATGGAAAAGATAGACAGTAAGTGTTGGTATGGATATTAATACCTTTGTATACTGCTAGAACCATAAACATATGCTCCAGAAATTCCCATCTTAGGTATATAATAAAGAGAAATGATAGTATATTCTTACATGATTTGAAGCTGAATCTTTCTAACAGCATTTTCATGAGAAAACAAAACAAAATAAAACAAAAAACAGAAGTAGGGGATGGCTCAGTAATTACAAGTTTTTTGTTTTTTTTTAAAATTTTAGTTTTTGGTCCACACCTGGCAGTGCTCAGGGTTGACTACTGATTCTGCATTCAAGGTACACTCCTTGCAGGCTCAGGGGACTATCTGGGATGCCCAGGATCAAACCCTGGTTGGCCACACACAAGGCAAATGGCCTACCCGATGTACTGTCATTCTGGCCTGAGCTCTCTTGCCCTGCAAGCTGAAGCCATGTCCCCATGCCCAAGCTTGGTCTGGTCAGTTCTGCATCAAGGACCCCCAGCACCACTGCTTTGTTTGTTTTCCTTTTTTCTAAAGGGGGATGTGAATTAAATTCCCTTACCATTGTTTTAAGGCACAGTCAGGGCTGTGCAAGCACTGTGGGGACAAGTGTGACCCAGGCAAGCACATTGTGAACAGCACAGCAACCCCCAGCAAGCACAAGCAGATCTCTCACCCTCCCTTCTCGCCCCATCACTGCAACAAAGCAGAAGCAAAGGGAAAGAGAGGACGTGAATGGGGGCCCAGGTGGTGTGGCTGGGCTCTGGTGTGAGGGGTTTAATCCACAGTTCAACACCACCCCTCCCCCCACACACACACAGATTGCAATTCTCAATTGCGCAACCCTTGGACTCCTGTGCATGTCACAATCACAATGGGAAGGGAAGGGGGTAAGCAATGGATAGCCTGGTGCTGCTTGTTACCCTACCTCTAGCTGATTTGTTAATTCTCCATACCCATCCCGTGGAGACAGCTGTCTATCAAGACAGCTGGATCAGCAGGGCAGTGCTCATCTGCATGGGATCAGGGGAGGTGCTTTGAGGTATATTTAACATTCACAGTTCATCTCAGTTTTGACTAGCCACATTTCAACATTTCAAAGGCTCAATAGCCCCATGGAGCTAGAGATATTGTATTGGAAATCACAGCATCAGGGTATCTTGGTTATAATAATAATAATAAAAGCCACTCTCTATGAGAATCAGCCAGCATTGTTCTAAATTCAATTGATTGATAAATTCAATCATTATGTTATTCATTTAATCCTCAAAATAACCTTTTGAAATAGACACTATTTCCGCCCCCCCCCACCCCCCCCCCACACGGTATAGAAGAGAGTAATAGGGTCCATAGAGATTAACTCACTTGACCAAAGTTATATCCACCCAGGTGGTTCCAGAGCTCATGCTTTTAATACTCTTTCCTCATCTCTGGGGCATACCTACTGTTTCTCTCTTTCTCTCTCTCTCTGGCATGAGCTTGAGAAGCAGGTAATAAAACAAGTGCTGCTCTTTGGGAATAATTTTTCTCTGGTGGGTTTTTTTTTTTGAACACACCTGTTGGTGCTCTGGGAATACTCCCAGCCTGGTGCTGGGGGGTTGCTCCAGGCAGTGCTCGGGGGGCCATGCAGTGCTGGGACTGAATCTGGGTCTCTTCATGCAAAGCATAATGTCCACCCTAGCCCTGTGCGCCTTCTCCCAAGACCCGCTGGGACTACTTTCTATTTCATTTGCATACAGTTCTGGTTAAAGAAGGCTTTAAATAGGATGGAGCCGCTTCCCTTGGATTCCGGGAAGTGTTCGGTGGGTGGCCTAAAGATTTGGTAAATCTCAAGATTTCTTCTTAATCTCTACAAGCTGTTTTAGTCCTTTACAAACATTTCACAAACCAGGAATGGTCAAGGGCATGAACAATGAAAAGTTGTAATCCCGATGGCTCTTTCCCATCATGCAGTGATTTTCAAAGTCCACAGCACAGAATTTCCTGGCAAATGATGCAATGGCAGCTAGACACGTTAACCTCTTCTTTTCACTTTAACAAGCTTTTAAGTTTGTTTTCCTTTTTTCTAAAGGGGGATGTGAATTAAATTCCCTTACCATTGCTTTAAAAAATAATCCTAAAGGCAAAATAACTTGTTGTTCCTTTGGCCTGCTGTGCAGGCACACCCACAAGTGCCTTCCTCTGCAAAACACTGAGTGTTGACAGCGCTCAGTGAGGCAGCTTGGGGCAGGTGCGGGGGTTTTATGGGTTTTTTTTTTCTTCTTTCTGGTGCTGAGGACATCAGGCTCTGTTCTTAACCACACACAACTCCTGGCTTATAGTCAGAATTCTATCAATATTTATTCAATGAGCTTATTATTTAGGAGAGAGTCAAAATGACATCCTAGCACAGGCTGTGAATAAACACTGCCCAATTCCCACAGGTATGAAGGCTGCCAGCGCCCATGAGCGCCAGAAATGACTTTGGAAACCAGCTCCAAAATAGTAAAATGCCCCAAAGGTACAGCTGCTCTTTGTCCACACAATTCTAATTATGCAATTGTGGGGGGCACACTCAGTGGTGTTTGGGGCCTACTCCAGGCTCAGGAATCTCTTCCAAAGGTGCTTGGGGGACTATGTGGTGCTGGGACCTCAAGGTTTCTGTAATGCAAAGCACATGCTCAGCCCTCTAACAGTTTCTGGCTCCTATTCACACACACAATTTTTTGTTTGTTTGTTTGGGGGCCACATCCAGAGGTGCTCAGGGATTACTCCTGGCTCTACACTCAGGAATTCATCCTGGTGGTGCTTAGGTATTGTATGGGATGCTGAGATGGAACTTGGGTCAGCCTCGCGCAAGGCAAACACCCTACCCACTGTAGTATCTCTCTGGCCGCCCACTCAAATCTTTAACACAAACTGCAACAACAAGTAATGCAGGATCAAGAAATGCTGTCAGGCTATCTATCAACTTCTGTTTCTCTTTTTTGTTTTTGGGCCACATCCAGCTGTACTCAGGGACCACTCCTGGAGGGTCTCAGGATCATATGGGATGCCACAGATTGAACCCGGGTCAGCCGCATACAAGAAAAGCATCCTACCCACTATACTCTTTGGTGCCATGTGTTTTGGACTTGACTTGATTTATTCATTTAATTTGGATTTTTTTGGTGGGGGAAACCATACCTGACAAAGTGTTCAGGGGTCACTCTCAGAGATGCTCAGGGATAAAATCCAGAGCTCCTGCATGCAAATCACGTGTTCCAGGCCATTGAGCAATCTTTCTGGACCCTTAGATTTTCTTTGCCAATTGGATACTGAAATATTCCTAAAGATACTATCAAATCAAGGCCATTTCCAAAACCTGACTAATAACTGTGTGGTTTGCGTTGCACCCGGAAGTGATTAACCACACAAAGGAAACCTACTTGATCTGTCAATTTGGATGAAAAGGTGAAATGTTTTAGTCTACTGATTGTGTTCATTTTTCCTTCTATTTGGAGACCAGTTGATAGATGTAACAGCGTGCTTTTTTTTTTGGTGGGGGCGGGGTGTCTCACCTGGTGTTGCTAAGGGCTTACTCCTGGTGGTGCTTTTTCTATACTCAGTGATCCCGCCTGGTGGTGCCCGGGAGACTGTATGGGGTACTAGGGATGGACCCCAAGTCTGCTGCATGCAAGGTAAGTGTCGTACCCACTATCATCTCTCTCCAGTTCCAACAGTGTGCTTTCTATTCTGCCAACCCATATAATCATATACTTTGGGGCTCACACCTGGCAGTGCTCAGGGTTCACTCCTGCTGGTTCTCAAGGAAAGATGGGGTACTGGGAATATGGCCAGGGCTCATGGAAAGCCTCTGCCCTGCCATTTGAGCTACCTGCTCAGTCCCAGTGTATATACTTAAGAAATGTTTTGGAGGGGCTGAAGAGATAGTACAGTGGGTAAGACACCTGCCTTTGACACGGCTGACTCAGATTCAATACCCAGTACCTGCCAGGAGTAATCACTGAGTGCAGAGCAAGAGTAAGTCCATGACCTAAACAAAAGCAGCAACAACAAAGTTCAGAGAACATCCTCTGAATATGTATTTTATGTATTAACTCTTTCTCTTCATTTTTATTTTATAAATTACAATATCTCTACCATTATTACTTACATTTTTTTTCTTTTTGGGTCACACCCGGCGATGCTCAGGGGTTACTCCTGGCTCTGCACTCAGAAATCACTCCTGGCGGTGCTCCATGTGAGATGCTGGAAACCGAACCCGGGTCGGCCGCATGCAAGGCAAATGCCCTACCCGCTGTGTGCTATTGTTCCAGCCCCTGTTACTTACATTTTATAAAAACCAAGTTCTTCTCATATTTTTTTGGGGGGGCCACATCCAGTGGTGCACAGGAAGCATTCTTGGTGGGGCTCTAGGGACCATATGTGGCGTGGGGAGATTGAATCCAGGTTGGCTGGCGGCATGCACGGCAGGTGCTCTGTCCTCTGTACTATCACTTGGGCCCTCTTCTGAGAATCTTTCACTTTATACAACCAAGAAAAATTCATACTCTCTACAAAAGAGAAACTTTAGTGGGCCAGAGAGATAATACAGCAGGTATGAACCTTAGGCAGACCTGGATTCAGTCTCTGGCATCCCATATGGTTCCCTGACCACTGCCAGGAATGATTCCTGAGTGCAGGGGTAGGAGTAACTGTTGAGCATTTCCAGGTGTGATCCCCCAAATACCACCCCCCCGCGCCAAAAATAAATGAAAAAGAAAAAGAAACTATTTCTCTCACAGACTGCCTCGATTGAGCACTAAAACCCAGTCAAATGACTGCTGCCAGTGAAGCTGAAGCTGATTAGTAAAACAGAAGCATTCAGTGTAACACGGGAGTTGATTTAAGCCGATAAAGAGCAGGAAATTCAGAGCTGAAGTTTTAAACCTGCTTCTGATGTGGCCCATTGTTCCTGGCATACTAAGGCCCTCATCACGTTAGGTGGCCTCCTATCTCATCTGGACCAAATACCAAAGCTGAATGCATCTATTTAAGACAGACATAGCCTCATCCTTGAATTTCCAGATTCAAATCACTGTCCTTTCTCATTTATTTTCTAAATAGGCACCTTTTAAAAGGGTAACTGAAGAAATGTACGTTTCATATGGAGGAAGCAGTTGGGAGACTAGTATATCCTCAGTTGTGTAGAGGATATTCTTTAAAGGTTAAATTTAGCAGCTCTATCAGACCTAAATATTAACATTGCTCTATGAAAGAAACCAGAAACTGGGGTTTGGGGGGTGGGGAAGAGATAAGCTTATAAGTTCCTGTATTTGTTAATTAGCTATAGCATCAAAACACTGTAAAAAAATTTAAATTAGTATTAGATCATGGGGGTGAACAATTATTTTGCTCCTATAAGGGGGGGTGTTAATACCTGGTAGGGTGTTCAGGGGCTATACCTGGCTCTACTAGACACTTGGGTGTCGCTGCTGGACGTGCTCAGGGGGTAGTAAGCAGTGCCAGAGATTAACCCTGTCTCCTACATGCAAAGCATGAGCTCATTCTCTTGGGCTATCTCTCTGGCTTCATCTACTACTAATCTTGACACTGAACTACTAGTTAAGTTCCAGCGAACTACATCTTTTCTTATTTTCAAAACCTTCAGATTTCACAGTCTGGAGAGATAGCTCAGACCTTTGAAGCTCTTGCCTTGCATGCAGCCAAATGCTGGTTCGGTTCTCAGACACTACATACGGTCCACAAAATATAGACCAGTGACCTCCCCTCACCCCACCCCACCCCACCCCCCAAAAAAACCCAACCAAAACAACAACCGACAAACAGCCTGTATGTGGCCAGCTTGGGTTCAATCCCCAATACTTCCAACACCTGGAGCGCCAACAGGGATCCCTGAGTGCAGAACCAGGAGTAAGCAGCGGATATGGCCTCAAAATAAACCAAACAACAAAAGTCTTCAGATTTCAGACAATATCCCATTCTTAGGTCATGAAAAAAAAAAAAGACAACAAAAGAAATCCCCATTGCAGAAAAAAAAAAAAAGGGCAATTTGGGCTAAGGAATCCCTTAAGTATGTTTTGAACTATACCAAACAGTGCTCAGCAATCACTCTTGGTGGTGGTGGAGGACCATATGGGTGTCGGGGGTCAAACGCAGGTCAGTCATGTGCAAGGCAAATGTTTTACCTGCTGTACTATCTCTCTGGTCCCACATGGTTGATATCTATTTCATGCAGCCCATTTGAAAGCAGTCATTTTTAAGTTTGATGGTGCACTGCCATCATCTTTTTTTCCTTTTTGAGTCACACTTGGCGATGCACAGGGGTTACTCCTGGCTCTGCACTCAGGATTTACTCCTGATGGTGCTCAGGGGACCATATGGGATGCTGGGAATCGAACCTGGGTCGGCTGCGTGCAAGGCAAACGCCCTACCCACTGTGCTATCGCTCCAGCCCCTGCCACCATCTTCTATACCCTGTCCATTCCAGATATGTTTTGAAATGTGACGTCACTGTTAGACATGAAATACGAAACCTCTGAAACAATATTTAACTCTGAGATGTTTGGCCTCATTTATGAGAGTGACTATTCCTTCAGATTATACAAGGTGGCAAAGTTATTTTGAATTTGGGTCACCTAAGCCTCCCTTTATTTCCATTTCTGAAAACTGTTTTTGAGAAGAAAAAAACATGAGCAGGTAACAGCGCATTTGCGTCAGTATGAGTAGGTTTGTAATGTGTATGCAAGATAGCACCAGGAAACGGTCCAAATGTGGAATTCAGAGAGAGTACTGGGACCAGGAAATAATGTAGTAGAGGATCCTGACCAGGCACAATTCCCAACACCACATGGTCTCCGGAGTATCACTGGATATAGCCCTGGAGGCTCCCAGGCACTGCAAAGTGGCTCTGGGGGTCCCCAGGGTCACAGGCCCTGAGCAGCACCTCATCTTTAGGTCCAGGTATTGAACTGCTGTCCTCATTGTCCAAGAATCCCTCCCTGGGAGTGGACCCAGAGCAATGCTTGGAAAGCTCTCCTCACAACAACAACAAAAAGATTTTTAAAAAACTCTAAAACCCAAAGTACTCAGAATCCCAAAAAAGTACTTAGAAATAAGTTTAGGGGCCCAGGAGAAAGTACTTGGGCGCCTGAGCATAGCTGGGTTGATTCTAGTGGTCAATGGTACGGCAGGGCCTGAGCAGCTCCGCCTCCTTGGACCTTGGCATCACCTGTCGACCGGGTTGGCTGAGTATCACTGGGAGTGGTCCCTGGGCCCCCTGAGCACTGCTTGGGAGCCCTCTACCACAAAAAATAGTTTAGCACTTAAATGTTAAAAAAATTACACTTGGGAGTGAGGCTTAAGTTTAATTCCACACTACAAGTGTGATCTCAGAAGCTAGTACCACAAGAGAACTTGTGGAAAGCACCAGGTGAGCACCACAACCAAATGTGTGTGACCTCCAGTCACTCACTGCAACAAGGAAGGGAGAGGTTAGGGGAAAACAAGGTGAGCAGATGAACAGAATGTGGTATTAGCCATACATGGAATAGTGATCTGCCACGACAGGAATTACGCATACTATGATACAGGCAAACCTTGAACACTAGGTGAAAGTCACAAAATACCCCCATTATGAATCTAATCATAGTGACATTCAGAACAGGGAAACCAATAATCAACAGGAACAAATGAGGGAATGTCTAGGGCTGAGGGGAGGTTGAGAGGGGGTAACATATTAAGTTATTAAACTTCTCCTCAAGTAGATGAACTGGGGCTTGAGAAATAGCTTGAGTCTTGGCCATACTTGACATTAAGGTGGAGTGGTTAGATCCCAGTCACTGCACAGTCCCCTGAGCACCACCAGGAGCAACCCTGGACTAGCCCCCAAGCACTGCTGGCTGTGGACCCAGAATAGTAACCACCACACATACAAACCCGAAAATGGGTAAACTTGTGGGATATGAACTATGTCTATATAGCTGTTTAAACAAATCACACTGAGGAAAGATCAAACCAAAAATATGAAAACTATTTTGCATCTATGAGTTAGTTTTTGTAGTTTTAGAAACCCCAAAACAGAAATCACTACATTGTTAACTGCATGCCTAGGGCTCTCTCAAGGTAGAGATGTATTGGAAACCCATATAAAAGGCTTCTATTCCAGACAAGCAAGTTCTGTAATAAAACCCAGTCATTGCCAAGGAGACAGTGGGAGCAGTCCCAAAATCAAGTGGAAAAACAAACAAAAGGGAAAAAGAGATGGGAACTGAGGTAAGCTGGCAAAAAAAAACAAAGAAAAAAAAAAGTCCCTTGACTTCCTTCCATAGCATTTTTTTTAAATGTATACAGGAGAAAATAAATGTAAAAAATCTCAAGGGCCAAGCACATGGCTCAGAGGTCTGAAGTTCATGCTTTGAATGTAAGAATCCCAGGTTCAAACCCTAGCACCACATGATCCTCCAAGTAGTGGGAGGTTCCCCCCACCCCAACCCGCCCTGTATCTAGCACCACACTGGGAACAGACTAGGAAGCATTGCTCAGTGTAACTAAAAACAGAAAATCAAAATCTAAAGTCTTGAACATGACATTTTCTTAAGAAAATCCTAAAGGCAATTTCCTTCAAATAAATACGACCTCCAAATGGAACAAATGGGGGCGCTAGAGCGATAGTACAGTGAGTAGGGCATTTGCCTTGCACACGGCCCACCTGAGTTCAATTCCCAGCATCCCATGTGGTCCCCTGAGTACTGCCAGGAGTAATTCCTGAGTGCAAAGCCAGGAGTAATCACTGTGCATTGCCAGGTGTGACTCAAAAAACCAAAAACAAAACAAAAACCAAAAACAAAATAAAACCGAAACCAAATGGAACAAATGTTATACTGTTTGATATAAATAACTGGTTTAGGCCACCATCTAGGGGCTAATTAATGTAGGATGCAAGGTACTTGCCTTGCTCATGGTCAACCCTAATTTGATTCTGGAACCACATATTGTCCCCTAAGCACCACAAAGAGTGACCCTTGAGCACAGAACTAGGTGTAGTCCCTGAAGACTGCTGGGAATAGCCCCAACAAGTAAAAATAAACCACCATCTAACAAGCAGAACTCTCAACACTATATACCCATCAAACTGGCCCAGTAGAAATGAACTGGTTGTGCTATATACTCTCTAATGTTAGGAAATCTTGTCATTTTTGTCAGGGCTTAGGTAGAAATGGTAGGTTGCCTCTCTTTTTTTTCAAAAAAAAAAAAAGGTCAAAAGTCAAGTTTTAGATACTATCTCATAGTTTCAAATAATCATTACAAATTTTTAAAAATTGGGGGGGGAGTTACACTGCAAAGGTTCAACACTTATTCCTGGCTCTGTGCTCATGGATCACTCCTCAGTGCTTGACAGGGAGTCATATGTAATGCCTGCAATTGAATACAGGTTGGCCATGTGCCAGGCAAGAGCCTTCCTTACCCACCATACTAACTCTTCAATCCCCAAATGACCACTTAAAAGCAATCACTGGGGCCCTGTAGTACAGCAGGTAGGGCACTTGCCTTGCTCGTGGTGAAGTTGGATTCACTCATCCCATATGGTCTCTCGAGCCCCACCAGGAATGATCCCTATGTATAGAGTTAGAAGTCTGAGCACTGCCGGCTGTGACCCAAAACACAAAAACAAAAACAATTTAAATAAAAGCAATCACTATGTAATTACATACACACAGAAGATATGTGCCACTGACAAGAATTTATTCTTTGGCTGAGTAAGCCTAATAGCACTCTGGATGATCTGGAGTTATATTTCCAACCCAAATCTAAACTAGTTCCCCCCTCCTCAAAAACATCACAAGACTCCCGTGAAAAGAAAAAAATAGGAAAAAAACATAAAGCTATTCAACATAATTACATTTCACTTGCATTTGGGAATACAAAGGTTATCCTACACTGATGCCACAGAACATATGGTCCTGCTTGTACAGCTCCTCTGCCATTTACACTTAGAGAAAGGCACACAGAGCTGTCTCTTGAAGCAGAGAGGGGATTGTGGCACTGATTTTACCCAGGAGATTCCAGGCTTCCATTTAGAGGACCACATGCTAACGGCAGGTGCACTTTGTGGCTATCATATCTTCATATTCTTTATAAGCAATCGAGCCATCGGGCTCAATAGTCAAAACACTCAAGGGGCTGTATTTGGCTGGCACACATGATGGTTTGGGCACCGAGGAGTCAAGCTTCTCATAGATGATGTTCTGTACCATGGTGTGAACTGGAGAACCATACCGGTGCCCGACTGCCCTCGGACAGTCCCCTTTACAGTACCGTGGGTTGTACCTGTGTGGGGCCACAATCCAGTTGTCCCATTTCAGCTGACTAAAGCTAAGTCTAAAGTCATGGAGTTCACACTCATTTTGGGGGAAAAGGAACTGTTTGAAATATTCACTGAGGTTCAAGGAAGTTGGAACCAGGGGCTTCTTCAGCTCTGAGCTGCTGGTTTTTTGATCCCTTCGGGGACGGGAAGACCTGGAAACCGCAGCGGGCTCCACACGGGCATAGGCAGGCAGACCTTTCTTGTGGTGAGGACACTGGGCACGTCTCCTCTGAGAGTGGACAGAATACCACCTGTGATAAGCCTGGGTGCTTGTGTCATTCAGATACAAAAGCAGTGAGGGGCGCACCAGAAGAGTCAAGTTCCATGTGCCGTCCTGGGCTGAAGGCTGTGGCTGCTCTTTCATGCAAGTCAAATTCACGGCCATGAGAATGCTTCTCTTGTTGGAGGCCACGAAAGGTTGAAGGAGACTGGTCACATCCATCTCGAGCCATTTGTGCTTCTTCTGAAATTCAAGCTGGGAGTTAAAAGTAACTCTTTGAAGAGACTTGAGGGGAAATTCTGGCTCTTTTATCACCAGGTTGCACACACATTTAGCAGTAGAGGGAAAAGACAGGGAGTTATTGAACGTGTAGAGCAAGACCGATTTCAGTAAGTGTTCAACGGCACTCACACGATCCAGGTTAAACAGCAGGTCCACAGATGAAAGGGTTCCTGAGAAGAGAAACAGCCCAGTGGCAGAATCAGAATACAAACCCACTGGTACAGGAAGTCAAGGAATTAGGATTTCATAAAACCCCATCACCCCTTCTCTCCTCTGACTTCCTTAAAGCCTCAAGAAAGAAGGGAGAGAAGGGGCTCGGGTAATAGCTCAAAGGGCTGAGTGCAGGCTTTGCACACAGAAGCCCAGGGTTGGATCTGCAGCAGCCCTGAACTCCTCCAGGTATAGCCACCCCTTCCCTGAAAAATAATTGACGAGCAGTTATCCCAAAATGAAGTTCATTGGAACTGTAAACTACAATTGTTTTATCACCATAAACTCAGAATGACCCAGAATGGCCAGGGTGGTGAGTCAAAGTAACAGGGAATCACTGCATTACAAAGCAACACAATTTAAATGCCAGTCCAGTCCACAGAAGTCTTCTACAGTGCTGGGAAAAATCGTTGCCACTTAACTGACAGAGGCCTTTCACCACCAGTCTGCAGGTGTACAGTGAAACTAATTTTTTAGAATCTTAATAATTTGCTCCAATCATAGAGGAAACAGTGTTTTCTAGAGGAAAAGGGACCAAATGGTCCCCTGAGTACCTGGAGTGATCCCTGAGCACAGGGCTAGGAGTAAATCCTGAGCACTGCCAAGTGTGGCCCAGAAACAAACCACCAAAAACAACAACAAAAGAAAAAAAAAACAGAAGAAAAAGTTTTAGAGGAATCTCTTTTATAGCCAAGGCTCCCAAACTTATTTAACCTACACCCACTTTTTAGAGAAAGAATCATTAATACCACCCATCCCTTGAAATCTTTTTTTTCTTTTTGTTTTAGGGCCACATCCAGAAATAATCTGGAATCACTCCTGGCTGGACTCAGGGGACCATAGCATGCCAAGCAAACACCCTACCTGCTATACAATCTCTCCAGCACACCCCTCCACCCTCACCCAAATCCACCATCTTTAAGCAAACAGAAAGTTCCTTCCAATAGCACCTAGGTGGCTGGAGAGATAGTATAGTGGGTGGGGTGCTTGCCTTGCACTTGGCTGACCTGCCTTCAATCCCTGGTACCACATATGGTAACCGAGTACTACCAGGAGCGATCCCTGAGTGCAGAGCCCGGAGTAAGCCCTGAACACTGCCAGATATAACCCCAACACAAATAAAACAAGACAAAACAAACAAATCCCCCCTAAGTCCCAATGAGCAGCTGATACTACAACTACAGCAACTACGGTCCCACTGCATCATTCCAGCACCCCCAGAGGGCAGAATTACCCACTCTGGAAAACATTAGAGTATCTATCACCTATTACGGAAAACATTGGTCCAGGGAAAACTATAATGAAATTATTTGCTTGGCTCATTAAGATGATATTTTAAGCCCTAACGGACAACAGTCAATGAAGATATAATTACTGAAATTAATTTGAAACACTTGAGTCTGACAATAAGCAGAGGCTCTGAAATCGAACATCAAGGTAGACGTGAGCTTTAAACTGCCACAAATCAACAGCTGAATCAAAAAGTTCTTTTTTTTTTTTGCTTTTTGGGTCACACCTGGCGATGCACAGGGGTTACTCCTGGCTCTGCACTCAGGAATTACCCCTGGCAGTGCTCAGGGGACCATATGGGATGCTGGGATTCGAACCCGGGTTGGCTGCGTGCAAGGCAAACGCCCTACCCGCTGTGCTATCACTCCAGCCCCGAAAGAAGTTATTCTTTAAGCAATGACCTAGCAAGCAAACTTTTTTTCTGCACCGAGGATGAAACTTAGAGCCCACACTAGTAAGGCAAGTGCTCTCCCTCTGAGCTGAAGCCCTAGCCCCCGTAGTAGTTTGGTTTTTTATTTAATTTTTGTTTTATGGGCCACATCTGGCAATGTTCAGGGGTTACTCCTGGCGGTGTTGAGGGACCACATGGAATTTCTGGGGATTAAACCCAGGTTGGCCATGTGCAAGGCAAGCGACTTACTCCCTGTACTCACTCTCTGGCAACCCCTTAGGTTGTTTTTTTTTTTTTTTTGGTTTGTTTTTTAAAAGCCACTGCTCCTTTCTCTCTCACACATGATACCAAGCTGCTTACTAAAAGACCTATCCCAAAGGGGCACTTAAGTGGTTTTTTTTTTTTTTCCCACAGAAACCAAGGGGAACACATCTAAACAAAGCACACCAATAGCTCCATGAGTTGTTTGATGCCCATTTCAAGGCTAGCACGGGTAAAATGGAAAGAATAAGTCAAAATATCTGGTTTTCAGTCTTGATTCTGTGACTAAGAACAGGATGCTAACCTCCAGCAGCATTCTTTTTTGTTTTGTTTGTTTTGTTTTTTGGGTCACACCTGGTGATGCACAGAGGTTACTCCTGGCTCATGTACTCAGGAGTTACTCAGGCGGTGCTTGGGGGACCATATGGGATGCTGGGAATCGAACCCGGGTCGACCGTGTGCAAGGCAAACATCCTACCCGCTGTGCTATTGCTCCAGCAACCCCCTCCACTCCCCACCCCACCACAGCTTTCTTGTTGGCCCTTAGAGCAACAAAGTCTTCTGGCTCTAAAATGTTACCATTTTAGCCCACATTTCACCTGCAGGGGGCAGGAGGCTTAGGAAGAAATAAAAGCAAGTACCAACATTTACTTGGATTTGGCTACTGAGCAACAGACAAAGTAAAATGCAATTCCAGGAGGGAGCATTCTAAAATTCAAGAGCAGAGGTAACTACTGTTTTCCCCCACCCATGAAGCAATGTGCTCCTACACACCTGTTACCTGGTCCCCTGGAGACTGCTTGTGCTGGGCACAGGGGGTGAAGAGCCGAACAGTGTTGTAGAGGTGACTTCTGTTGGATTTGGGGATCCCTTCTTTGGTTGCGTATGCCTTATAGAGCCTCTTCATGTAGCGCAAAGCCCGGGAATCAGGCTGCAGCCTAGGGGTCCCACCTTGCTCGTCATAGAGAACCTTGAAGAGAGGCGGGAGGAGGCCAGCTCTCTCTCTCCCATCTAACGGCTGCAGCAAAGACCAGGGCGCAGCCCCAGATTCCAACTCAGCGCTACTTGTAATCTGCGCCTCAACCCTGGAGGCCTGAGAACCAAGAATAAGAGGAAAACACAGCCAAGCCACGCAGCCAAACCAAAGGAATCTATGTGGAAGCGCCATGACTTGGAAAAACTAGAGAGAAACACATTTCCCCATCTCCTTTTCCCGAAAAGCCAGGAAGCGCTTGGCTTGGTCTCTTAAATAAATCTTAGGTGTGTGGATGGGTTGCGGGTACTTCTGTAATCAGATCTAAAGAAGGCCTACCTGAAGAGATCATCTTTATCAGGTGTATATCAAACAGCTGAGAAACCGTAATTATCCAATTTATCTTCATTAGTTTTACTTCATTTTTCTCTTTCCCTATCCCTGGCTTTTAAAAATTATTACTATTTTTACAGTGCTAAGGGCTTGAACTCTGGACTTCTCTTACACAATGGCAAGTGCTCAACCACTGAGCTATATCCCCACACATAGCCAACCTCCCCACCCCCACCACCTTTTTTTTCTTTTCTGGTCTTGGGGCAATACCTAGCGGTGCTCAGGGCTTATTCCTGGCTCTATGCTTCAGGGATCAATCTTGGTGCTTGGGAGATTATATGTGATGCCAAGGCCAGAACCCAGGTTGGCTGTGTGAAAGGCAAATGCCTTAGCCACTGTACTATTGCCCCAACCCACCCACTCTCTTTTTAAAATAGGGGTGACCCTGGAGGTGCTCAGAAATGAGCAGATACTGTTTTCCTGAGTAGAGATACACCCTGGGTAGTGAGGGCCTGGAGGTTTAGGTGGTGAAGTTCTCAAAGAAGCTAGATTCCATGATGTGGAGGTTGGGGGGGGGGGGAGTGGCATATTATAATGAGACTGAACTCAAAGTCTTGAGCTATGCCCCAGCCAGTTTTCTGAGCTTTTTAATTAAAAGGCTCAGTCAACTTGAGGAATGATCTTAAAATAAAACCTTGTTTTTGTTGTCCATTTTCTTGGGTCACACCTCACTGGCTTCTCTGAGCCCCGTGCTTGAGGTGGGGAGGTTGCCTTAGGTGATGCTGGGGCTAACCGTATGATGTTGGGTTTTCAACACGAAAAGCAGCTTATGATGCTCAGGCCCCTGAACATCTCCCAGAACTTTAAGAAAGATATATATTTTTTTTCTCTCTCTCTCTCTTTTTTTTTTTTTTTGCTTTTTGGGTCACATCCAGCGATGCTCAGGGGTTACTCCTGGATTTGCACTCAGGAATTGCTCCTGGCAGTGCTTGGGGGACCATATGGGATGCCGGGGATCGAACCTGGGTCGGCCGCGTGCAAGGCAAACGCCCTACCCGCTGTGCTATCGCTCCGGCCCCTTTATTCTCTCTTTTGATTTCTGGCCATACCCCACAGATCACGAATTACTCCTGGTGTTCAGGGAAACATGATAGGGCTGAACTGGCATCTGCCAAGTGCAAGGCAAATGCTCGAAACTCTGTGATCTCTGTCACTGTCATTCCGTTGCTCATCGATTTGCTCAAGTGGGCACCAGTAACGTCTCCATTGTGAGACTCATTGTTATTGTTTTTTTGCATATCAAATATGCCACGGGTAGCTTGCCAGGCTCTGCCGTGTGGGCTAGATACTCTCGTTAGCTTGCCGGGCTCTCCAAGAGGGGCGAGGAATCAAACCCAGGTCGGCCGCGTGCAAGGCAAACGCCCTGCCGCTGTGCTATCGCTCCAGCCCGTGATATCTCTAGAGATTAGAATTTTATGTGTCTTATGTGCTTGGTGAAATTTCCAAATGGAAAGCTAATTGTTCAGGATGATGTGCAGATTTACTGGAATGTTCTATTAGGTTTACTCTCTTCCACTTTCATCACCACTGCTACCACTTTCAGGGGCTTAGAATACCTACTGTGAGTTTGGAGGATGGAAGTCATAGCTGATACTGAGATTCCAGGGATCTGGGAACTAGCAGGTTGCTAGTTGTTCCATTATAGTCCAGTCTTAAGTAAACTAGGTGCTTGGAGAACCCCAATATGCTTTTTAAAAGGAGGACATCACCTTCACCCTGACAACTGATCTCAAGGGTCAAGGATTAGCTCAAGGATCCAAAGTGTTGGTGGCATGCTGGAGGTCAAGACTGGATCCTCCTGCACTACCAAGACTTAGCCCCTGAGCACTAAAAGGTATGACCCTATACATATCACATATATAGTGTCTTTACTCTGATTTACTGCACACATTCATTTATCTATATATTTACATACACACACACACACACACACACACACACACACACACACATATATATATGGTTTTGGGGTCAGGGCTTACTCCTGGCTCTGTGCTGAGTCAGTCCTCAGTCCCTGGGGATCAAAAGCGGAGCCAAGGATCTAACTTAGATTGGCCACATGCAAGGTGGCAAGCACCTTAATAATCCCTGTACTATCTCTCTGGGCACCTCACCTCTACACGTTTTTGAATGAAAGGTGTTCAGTTACTAGGAAATGCTTTTCAGCTTATCTAACGGTGGTGGGACTGGCTAGGGGCCTGTTGTTAACTGCTGTACTTGTGCCCGGGCCTGGGAGCTGCAAGTCGGCTGGAGATTTTGCTTTAGGATGAACTGGCCAAGGCGCACCATAAACGGTTGAAAAGACGCAGCGCCACCCTTAAGGAACTGGGTTGGCTGGCACGAAGCCAAGCCCCCGGGGCCAAGAGAACCGGCCCGCGCGGTCCCTCCGTCGTCAGGGCAGGTGTGCGTGCCAACCTGAAACCGGCCTGTGGCCAACCCTTGGCGCCAAGCAGAAAGGCACGTTCAGAAAACACGACAACGCCTCCCCCGGGACCCCGGGGAGGTGTGTGACGGGGGGGGACGGAGCCCTCGGCTGCCCAATGCGCCCCGCCGGCGGGCTCAGTGGGCCACTACTATACAATGACTGCAATTCTTTCCTCGCGGCGGAACTGAGGAAAAACCTGGGCATTCCTGCCGGGAAGGCCGCCAGGGGCTGGAAGGCAGCAGCTGAGCCGCCCCACGGGGGCGTCCCTGACTCAGTCAGTCCCGGGGGCCGCAGATGGCGGAGCGCGGTGAGGAGAGCGCGCGGCCAGCGCGGCCCCCGCAACTCGGCGGGCTCCTTTCTCGTTACCTCTTTGTCCCCTCGGGCGCCCGGCCGCTTCGTGCGGCGCCACGGAAACGGGCAAGAGAGCTGGGGGTTCCGAGGAGAAACGCGAGGGCCTCAGGGGTAGCCCCGGGATCCTAGAGTCGGCTCAGCGCCCGCCAGGCCGAAGGGCCGCCCACTCAGGGTCACCGGGTCAGGGCTCGGCTCTCCCGACCCCGAGCTACAGCACCCGCCCCGCGGACGGCGGGAAATGGTCCCTTCCGGAAGTGACCTCACGGGCGTCCAGCACCGCTTCCGCTTCCGCCGGAAGAGGAGGGCGGATCCAGCCCACGGCAGTGGAGGGCGAGGTGACCCTGGTGCGGGTTCGGGTGTTGGTCGGGTGGCTTCTGGCGGTGTGAGGACGCTCGCTGCCAGGACCAGGGAAGAGGACGAGCGCCAGGGAGGGCATCTCGGGTTGGGGCCGGCGCGTGCCGGGACCGGATTAAACGACTGTCGTCCCCTCCTTCCCCTTGGTCCTTCAGGGGCCGCCGCCACGATGGGCCGCGAGTTCGGGCACCTGGCGCGGATGCGGCATGTGATCTCCTACAGCCTGTCTCCCTTCGAACAGCGCGCCTTCCCGCACTACTTCAGCAAGGGCATCCCCAACGTGCTGCGCCGCACGCAGGCGTCCATCCTTCGCGTGGTCCCGCGTAAGTACCTGCCCCGGCGGGGGGCTGCAGCCGGGTCGGCCGGAGGGACGGGGGTTACCCCCGGCCAGTTGCTCCTCCCAGCCAGTGCTCATCACCACACCCTGCGCGCCCTGCTCGTCCTATCGTCTCCCCATCTTCCACAATGAGGAATCTGAGTCACGGAGACCTTAAGTGACTGGCCCAAGGTCGCTTCCTGAGTCCAGCGTCTCCCACAGGGCATCTTTAACCTCTTTTCTCCCGGCGAATGTTAAGCGTGCAGCAGACCGGGAGACTGATCCGTACAGCATGGCCAACACGCTGCCTTCAGTGGCTTCAGCCTTAGGAGGGTTAAACGATGACGATTATGTGGTGCGAGTTTTATCTCTTATCTCAAGATGACGTTTCCCCGAGCTGGATATGGATAGACCATTTGGTCACCTGCAAAATAAGGGTGTAATGTAACCTTTCTGTATCATCTGGTTTAAAGTTTCTGGAAAACTAAAGAGAGGCAGAATCCGCTCATCGGAAACAAGGGCTGGGTCGTCGGTGCCTTCCCCAAACCCAGTGCTTTACTCTCCCTTTTCTTTTCAAAGCATTTATAGGTTTTTACCTTGTCTACACGTGGGGAACCCAGGAATTTGAGAAATCCAAGAGGAAGAATCCAGCCGACTATGAAAATGACTCATGAGCAGCTCACCTAGAACGCGGCCCCTCTTTGGGAGAGGAGTCTGCAGTTGCATCTCAGAGACTCAATAAAATTACTATGGGCTACACAGTGGTGCTTTGACATTTTTTGGGACCATTCTTTGATGTCATTTCTAGTACTGAAGGCCTGAACTCCATTCCCTAGGATTCCTGAATGACTTGGGTTAGTCTGTTGGCTTGCTGAATGATGGGGGTGTACCCCATATTAGTAATCCAAAAGATCAAGATTGCCCCTACAGGAGCTGGAAAGATAGCACAGCTGGTAGGGCATTTGCCTTACACGCCACCGACCTGGGTTCGATTCCCAGCATCCCATATGGCCTCCCTGGCACTGGCAGGAGAAATTCCTGAGTTTATGAGTCTGGAGTAACCTCTATGCATCGCTGGGTGTAACCCAAAAAGCAAAAAAAAAAAAAAAAAAAAATTGCCCCTACAGATACTTTGCCATCTGCACAGTTGTGAGAGGCACAGAGAGGGGGAAGTGCTGATACTGGCAGGAACTCTTCCCTTTGCACAAGCAAGCTAGCTTTGTTTTTTGGGCCGCAACAGAGGTGCTGGGGCAGGGGCTACTCCGGCTTTGTGCTTGTGGGGTCATTTGGGGCTGGGAATCAAACCCTGGACTCAGCTTGCAAAGACTGTGCTCAGCACTTTGAACTCTCCCTCTCCTACTTAAGTAAGCTCTTAAACCTTACTGCTGCCTTTGAAGTACTCAACTCATCTTGCAGATAACACTGCCCCACATAGGAAAGCAATTTGCCTGCAATTATAAAGCCATTGAATGGTAGAGGCTGGTGCTAAAGTTTATGTGCCTAAACAAACCTGTCCTATTCTGTATTCCCATAGGATGGGCCTCAGCATGAGGAGACAGGTACAAAAAAGGAAAGGAGGCAATCCCTTGACGTCTGAACCTGGGGTCAGCAAAAGGGCAATGTGTTTCTGACAAAATAGTTTTATTTAGGAAATAGTTTAGAGTCCCAGGATGTAGATGAAGAGCAGAAACATGCCCCAAGCTAGAATGTATAATGGAGTAGTTTTGTTTTTGAAACTTTTTTTTTTGCTTTTTGGGTCACACCTGGCGATGCACAGGGGTTACTCCTGGCTCTGCACTCAGGAACCACTCCTGGAGGTGCTCAGGGGACCATATGGGATGCTGGGAATCAAACCCGGGTTGGACACGTGCAAGGCAAACGCCCTACCTGCTGTGCTATCGCTCCAGCCGCTGAAACTTTTTTATTTTTTGCTTTTTGGGTCACACTGGCGATGCACAGGGGTTACTCCTGGCTCTGCACTCAGGAACCACTCCTGGCGGTGCTCAGGGGACTATATGGGATGCTGGGAATCGAACCCGGGTTGGCCACATGCAAGTCAAACGCTCTACCCGCTGTGCTATCACTCCAGCCCCTGAAACTTGTTTTGAACCCTATTTTCTCAGGCCCATTGTAGTTTTCTTCTAGTGCCTTTCTGTCATCTTTCTGGGAGGTGTGGATGGTTCGAGGGGTGTAACCCAGAGTTTCATACATGTGAGCATGTGCTCTACTACTGAGTTTATATACTTGCCCTTGAATTGTATTTTCTGGGAGAGGCGGTTGTCTCCCCAGTGATGCTGGGGAAGAATTCTGGGCTACTCAGCTCTTGCAGAGCAAGTCTGAAGTTTCAGTGCTCAGCCACAATGTAGTATTAATGTCAGGCCTGGAGGTACTTGGGATTATATCGGTCACCCAGCAGTACTAGGGCACTAGGGGAATACCAAATGGTGCTGGGGGGAAGGGAGGGGTGGACTAAAGAATTTTAATGAAAAAACTGGTTTTTGAGTCACACCCAGCTGTGCTCTAGGCTTATTTCTGGCTCCCTGCTTGGGGATCACTCCTCACAAAGCTTACAGGACTTTATGCAGCACCAGGGATCAAACCAGGCTTGACTATTCAAAGCAAGCAGCTTAAGACCCTGTTCTATTTCTCCTGAGTTACATTTTTTTTTGTTTGAATTTTTCTCAAATTGAAATTTTAAGTACGATGATTTACAAAGTTATAGTGAGTTTTATAGTTGCACATCAGTCTCTTTTTCCTTGTAAACATTAAAATTGGGACTAGAGTGATGGTACAGGGGGCAGAGCATTTGCCTTGCACAAGGTGGACCTGGGTTTGATCCCTGGTATCCCATCTCGTCTCTTGAGCCCTGCCAGGAGTTATTCCTGATTGCAGAGCCAGGAGGAAGCCCTGAGCACCACCAGGTGTGGCCCCCAAACAAGAAAAATGAATTGTTGTAATTATTTTCAAGGCTGGAGTAATAGCACATTGGGTAGGGCATTTGCCTTGCACACGGCCAACCCGGGTTCGATTCCTCCGTCTCTCTTGGAAAGCCCGGCAAACTACCGAGAGTATCTTGCCCTCATGGCAGAGCCTGGCAAGCTACCCGTGGCGTATTCAATATGCCCAAAACAGTAACAAGTCTCACAATGGAGACATTACTGCTGCCCACTCAAGCAAATCAATGAACAACGGGATGACAATGATACAGTGATAGTGAGTTTTAGACATACAATGTTCCAACACTAATCCCACCACCACTGTCAACTTCCCTCTGTCAGTGTTTCTAGGTTCCCTCTGACCCACCTTCCCTTTCCCCAAGATTGCAACCTCGGGGCTGGAGTGATAGCACAGCGGGTAGGGCGTTTGCCTTGCACGCGGCCAACCCGGGTTCGAATCCCAGCATCCCATATGGTCCCCTGAGCACCTCCAGGGGTAATTCCTGAGTGCAGAGCCAGGAGTAACCCCTGTGCATCGCCAGGTGTGACCCAAAAAGCAAAAAAAAAAAAGATTGCAACCTCAACAGGCACATTTTTTAGTCGTTGAAGTTTGGACGCCTGAATTTTAATTATCTTAGTATAAAAGGAAATTCCCTTCAAACAGGAGATGGTGTGCACAGTTGTCGACTGATTTATGCTTCTGATTCTGTACCATCTCTAGAAATTACTTCTTCCAAGGATACTTCCTGTTGGCCCAAAGCAGCAATTTTCATGGTATAACAAACTCAGGCTATGAGCTTGTTATTTTTTTCTGTTACGGGCCACTCCCAGTGATGCTTAGGAGAGGCTAATGGATTGAACCCAGGTCGGCCATCTGCAAGGCAAACATCCTACCTGCTGCACTATCTCACCAGGCACATCTTGTCATTCCATTAGTTTTGGAGTCACACCAGGCAGTGGGTCACTTGCGGCAGTATTTGAAACGCTGGGAATCAAAATTAGGGCTTCAGCATGCAATGCATATGTGTTGGCTCTTTGGACTAATTTCCTGGCCCCTTTTTTCCCAGCAACCAAAACTTAAATATGAATAAAAAAATTTTGTGCTATAATGCAGTCTGAGTCTGAGAGTTGTGCCCATACTGTTTTGGTATTCTCTTCAAGCATCTTCATTCGGGGCTGGAGCGAGCACAGCGGCTAGGGCATTTGCCTCGCATCTGGCCGACCCAGGTTTGATTCCCAGCATTCCATATGGTTCCCCGAGCACCGCCAGGAGTGATTCCTGAGTGCAGAGCCAGGAGTAACCCCTGAGCATTGCCGGGTGTGACCTAAAAAGCAAAAAAAAAAAAAAAAAAAGCAAGCATCTTCATTTCAATACAGGCAAGAAATCTGTATTCCTGGGCTTTTCAGGGCCCATATAATAGATATTAAAGTAAAGCCACAGGATTGTGATAAGGAAATAAGATCATTTGTATGACAGGGTGACACAATTAATAAAGGAGTTAAATGATGAAAATTCTTGCCTCACCATACATGGGTCAACTTTCCTGTTTGGTAATTTGTTGGTTTATTTTTAGGACTTACTCTCTTACTTGGCAAATAGTTGAATCTTGGAGAGTCCTTTGAGAATCTGATGAAAACTATGGGCCTGGGCTGGGGTTGTGGCTCAGAAGCAGAGAACACAATCTGCAGTGAAACACTGGGTTCGATCCCTGGCAAACAGGCACACATGTGCACACATACACACCCCTGTGGATCAGAACAAGTTTCAAGCAGTTCACCTGCTGGGGAGGACGACTGCCTTGATTGCAATTCATCTTCTTTTCACTCTTATTTTCATGCCAAGCTTTCTAGGGGAGATAATCCTTGTTTTACAGTTTGTGTTTTTATGGGCCACACCCAGTAATACTCAAGGGTTACTCCTGTCTCTGTGCTCCATATGGGATGCCAGGGATTGAACCTGAGTCTGCTGTATGCAAGGCAAGTGCTCTACCATACTCTCTCTCTCCAGTCCAATGGTACTCATTTAATACTGACTTTATTTCTTTTTGATTCTTTGACCCCTCTGTTACTATCTTAAAATCAAACTTACCTTTCTGAGCCCAGATGAGAAATTAGCCGTTAGTCTGAATTCTGCTTATGCTTGGGAGAGATTTACTATGAAGACATGGCTATCACCTCTTCCACATGGCGTTTCTCTACTTACGCTTGGGGGCTTAGAACCTCTGTGGCAAAGTGCTTAGGCAGTAGGGGGCAGGTATGGTGAATAGGAACATCCCAGTACTTTTTTTTTTTTTCTTTTTGGGTCATAACTGTCAATGCACAGGGGTTACTCCCGGCTCTGCACTCAGGTACACCTGGCAGTGCTCAGGGGACCATATGGGATGCTGGGAACCAAACCCAGGTCAGCCATGTGCAAGGCAAATGCCCTACCCGCTGTACTGTCGCTCCAGCCTTATCCCAGTAATTTCATACATGAAAGGGAACTGGGATAGGGACCAGTCTGTAGAACTCCATCAAGAAAAGGGACCCAAGTGTACAGAGTACAGTAGGTAGAGAGGTTTGCCTTACATGTGGCACCCTAGGTTTGATCTTTAGTACCCATATGGTCCCTGAGCCTGCTGGAAGTGATCCCTGAGTACTCCCTGATGGGTGTGATCCCAGAGCCAGGAGCAAGCCCTGAGCAACACTGGGGGTGGCCCCAAACCAATTTTTTTTTTAAAAAGAAAAGAGGAAAGAATCTTAAGAAGTAACAGTCGCTGCCATGGGGATCAAGGCCTGTAGCCCCTTGGGGGGTTGCAGTCCTAGTATGGAACACCATCGTCTACTGTTAGGGTCCAAGCACTTACTTGTCCTAAAGCCCTTCTTTTCTTCAGCAATGCTCTTGCCCCAACAAGGATTTTTAGCTCTGGGATGCAGGAACTCTCCGGTCTGTCGGCAGAGTCCCCAAGATGCAGGCCAACCTAGTCCAGGTCCAGAGGTCTGTGTCAGTTACAGCCGGGTAAAAAGCAAATACACTTTGACCCTTTGTTGAAGTTTTACCTAGAAGTTTTTCTTTTTTTTTTTTTCTTTTTAATTAGGCACCCCTTGCTAAGGGGGAGAAAGTTCCCAACTACTGCCCAGCTCTAAGGTGCTCTCCTGGGATCAATGAACTGCTGGTGCAGATATACCCTTTCCTCCCATTTCATCCTAGGCAGCAGCAGAAAATGCCTGGGAGTTGTATTGAAGTTACCAATCTACAAGCTATCGAATGTGCTGTAGTCTCATTTTCTTCTAGTGAACTGATCATTTAAACTCCTAAATGGTATCGGGGAAGCCTGAGAGATCTACTTCCATCTCTATAAAAAGTTCAGAGAGGCTGGCCTGGGGTCAGTTACCTACCTGGACTCCTGGTTCCTGCCTCCCAGCCCTGAGTTTTAACTATGGCGAGCATTGTTAAAGGTTGCTGAGAACTTCCTGCTGAGGGAACATGAACATGATGTGTTTATCCTTTAAGACACTTAATTGCAGAGCTCAGAGACTTATTTTTTTCATCAGAATCAAGTCTTATTGTATACAAAAGGAGTGAAGTGGCTAGAGATTGGTCACTCCAGCTGTCAGACTCTTTATGAATTTCGTTTTGCTCTTTCTTCCACTTATCTCGTACACAATGGTGCTCAGGAATCATTCTGGGCAGTGTTTGGGGAACCATATGTGGTACCGGAGATTAAACAATCTGTGTGATGACAGGGACTGAACTTGGGCTCGCACTGTGCAATCTAAGTGTTTTAGCCTCTGTATTATCTTTCTGGCCCCCTTTGCCTCATATTTAAATATAATGGAAGCAAGTGAAAATGTAAACAGCTACTGAGCTAGTTTAGATGCTGCTGCTGGTTTTCCTCACACTGGTGAATCTCCCAGGCAGACTCAAGAATCTTTTCTTTGGAGCTGAGGTATGGGATACAACCAAGGGATACAATATGGATATGGGATACAATACAGTCCTTGAGCCACAAAGGCGTCCACCTTTGTGGAAGGTTGTCACACCCAGGAAGATGGAAAGCCTATCTCTCCTCAGCACAAGGAACTCTGAGCTCCTGATTCCTCCTGTGGTTTTGATATTGGCTTTATAAATCAATACAAAAGGCTAGCTTGACTTTGCTGGGTAGTAGAAGGATTTTGGAATGAGCCATTCCAAATCCTGTTTGGCCCATCATTTCAGACTAGTTATGTAGAGGCTGGCACTGAGTCCTCAGATCCAAATGGCTCTAGGACATCACGTCGCCAACTCTTTTGCTTACTAATCGGATTTGTGTTCTTACCCAATGTTCACTAGGTCATCACAGAACCTTCTGCCCACTTCACAAAGGCTCCCAGTTAGGCTGCCTACTTGGGGTGGGTTTGGCTTAGTTTTTTGCAGTGTTCCTGAATGGCAGGCAGTGGATCAGACCTGTGTAGTCACACCCTTCCCAGTTCCACCTCAGGGACCTGCCAACCCATCCTCTTCTCCCCTGGCCAAAGGATGGGCTACCAGCCTGTTTCACTTCCAGCCAGGCTGCATCTCTCCCACTTTTTCTTGGAGAACAGGCAGGTTCTTATCAAATATCCACCCCCCTAGAGATGAGAAGGGAAGAAGTATCAGGCAAATTTTAAAGGAGGAAGACATCAGAAAAAGAATCTTGCTGCATTTCTCTTCATGGTTTATTCTTCCAGGCCATCATAGTATGGCCTAATTTTTCTCCTTTACAGAGTTCGCTATTCCCCTCAAATTAACTAAAATCCCCATGTTATTTAACAAGTAGTCCCAATTTAGATGCATACTCCTTGGTTAGAAAGCTACAGCAGCTCGACCTTTGGCCATGGAGGTACCTCAGCCCTGACTATTTCCCCAAGGCTGCCGGAAGGATCTGCACTGTGGAGGAAAGCCTATTCACTCAAGGAACCACATTTGTCACCACCACAAAAGCTCTGCCAGAGCCTGGGAGGTGACTCAAAGGGCCACAGTGCATCCTATATAGACAGGAGCCCTGGCTTGGACCCCCAGAACTCCAGAGATCCTTTGAGTACACACCAGGAGTGTCCCCAATTCCACCTAATCCCAACCTCTCCCAGTGATATAGAAGCTACTCGTCATTCACATTTTACAAAACAAAATGCAACCTATTCACCTGTGGGTCAAGTCCACCTCACATTAGTCATCATAACCCAGTCCTGGGACAGGGTAGGTAGGTCCAACTGAATTTGCCCCAACTGGGTCTCTTTTTTTGCTTTATGTCAAAAGTTCTGAACCAGATAATTAGGGTGACTGCCCATATATGCAGAGAGGATCTGAGAAACCCATGCCATCTAAGTACGGTGACAAGGGCATTATCTAGTTGCCTATAGTAATAGACCAGTTGAAGGGGGTCACCAATGTCTCAGGACCACGTTCTATTTTGATCACAGAGCGATCCCACAGAGCTATTTTAGAATCAAAGTGTGCCAAGATGCCAGGCTTCCCTTAAGAGCATCACGTGGCTTTAAAAGAAGGTGTGTGGTGTTGGTGCTGACTTGATAAAATGGGTTAGGGTCCAAGCCAACAACATAACTACTCAAAGTCCAGGTGAGGATCAGTAAATGCAACGTGCCTGAATGGAAGGCCTTGAGCACATTCCTCTGGTAGACATTAACTTATTAAATCGACCCTGATTGCAAATATAAACTTTGTCCCCATCTCATCTGGCAACCATAAAAGAGGTGGATTTCTGTCTATAAAAGGAAATGGGAACAGCCCCCTGGCTTTCAGGTTCCAACATCCCCTCTGTCAAGATGTGGTTCCTCAAACTCTTTGCAGTGCTCATGCTCTGCCTACTGCTCGTGGGCCAGGTAAGACACCTGTGCATATGCACAGGCATGGAATGAGAGGTGCAAACCAGGATCAGAGCTAAGGAATGGCTTCCTTGCTGAGACTACTGCATTCTGAGGGACAGTGCTCTTCCAAGGTGTGTAGCAGGGTACCAGCTCTTCCATGCCTCAGGTGAATGCCTTCGCCTTACAGGTAAATGGCTCCCCAGTACCAGAACTGACTGCTTCAAAAATAAGGCATCGGAGAATGACACCGTTTTGGAGAGGGGTTTCCCTCAGGCCCATTGGAGCTTCCTGTCGGGACGATTCTGAGTGCATCACGAAACTATGCAGGTACACTCCCCAACTGGAAGCAGGGTTGGGACAGAGGCTTGGTAAGTTGGACAGAGAAATCAACACATGGCACCACCCTAATAACAGTGGGCAGGATGGACTGCCCCAGCTGAGGTGGAGTCTCTTCAAGATGGGAGAGACCAAGTCAAGAGGAAGGAATTGTAGCAGAGTTGGCTGGCTCTGGACACTGCTGGGCATTTGTCTTAAACACCCACTTTCCTCTTCTCCTAGAAAAAGACGCTGTTCTCTAAGTGTGGCCCAGGAATGAAGGACAGCCCAGGAACAGTGAACAGCACTCACCACAATGCTCCGTTCTATGGAATATTGACTAACCATTCTAGCTGGAGACAAAGTGAAGCCATCCTGTGTTTTTAACATTTAAAGACAGATGTATGCCTTAAATTGGTCTCCGTTCCTTCTTAACATGTTGATATGTAGATAAGCTTATCTGTCATTTCAGAATTTATTTTTCTATGTATTCTATATATTAAATATCTCAAACAAATTTTGGCAGTTTGGAATTGAAGCTTTCAAGGGTAAGGAGGATTCATTCTGTATAATGTAAAGGGAAAAGCACATTGCTTAAATGATGTTAATTTCCAAATGTAGAAAGTTGAGTTAATGTTTGCTAAGGCAGGGGGGGTTTTGGAGGGGGCACACTCTGGCAGTGCATGGGACTGAACGAAGATGTCCCACATGCAATGTATTCTAGTCTTTTTTTTTTTTTTGGGGGGGGGTCGGTGGCTTTTTTGAGCCATGCCCGGTGTTGCTCAGGGGTTACAACTGGCTCTGCACTCAGAAATTATTCCAGGGGTGCTCAGGGGCCCACATAAGACGATAAGGATCAAACCTGGGCCAGTCCTGTGCAAGGCAAATGCCCGACCCACTGTATTATCACTCTGGCCCCACAAAATATATATTTCAATTCTTTAAACTACCTCCCCAGTCCAGGAAAAAATTCATTTGAGGGCCAGAGATGGTTGAGGTGTCAGGGCTCATGCCTTATCATGCACAAAGACCAGATTTCAATCCCCAGCACATGTGCACACACACAGCATCATCGGGTGTGGCCCTGGTGGTCCAAGAACAGCTGGGCCTGTGCACTGAACTGTCTGGCCTGGTTGGCACCATATGGCTGGGTGTAGCCCTGGGCTAATAGGGTTCCCCCACCCCCCCCACACACAAATTGAGTTTAAGAAAACAGTAAATGCCCAACCCACTGAGAATGGGGATGGGGAGGAACGGGGGAGGGGGGAGAGAGAGAGAGAGAGGTGAGATAACTATTGGAGGAGGGCAAATTTTGATTTATGGAAAAGGTCCTAGTTTAGAATTCTGTAACAAGAAAACAAAACCTGAATTAATGGGACCAAGCATTAAAGAGGAGTACCAGCACACCCTGAAATCCAAAGCATGACACAAAAAGGGCAAAGAGTTGAAGAAGTGTAAAGAGCACAGGGGTTATAAATTTTCATACAGAAAATCTATTTGATATTTATTAAACTTAGTTCTTCCAGCTATGGTTTGGCATTATACAAAGCATCTTAATGACACAGTAGAGTTAAAAAGATCTTTACAAATTGAAATGTGATACCCTTGTCTCCAAATATTTTAATTGCCATAAATTTGTTTAAAAATACACATTAAACGCATGTTTGACACTCTAAACTTTCTATAGTCTCAATACCACAAAATACATATAATATACTATACAGATGTGGAAAAATCTAGTTAGTATATAATATTTTGCTTACCATTAACAGCTTTATTATGTGAAATGCACATACTGACTTAGAAATCCTAGCTTCTGAGCCCCAAAGTACCTCTGAAATTTTAATGTATTGCAACAAATAAAAATCACAGTATATAATTGAAATTTTGGTTAAAAATGTCAGATGCCTGAATATTTTGGATGAAAGAAATGTAAAACAAAGATTTGAATCATGTACAAAACAAAGGCATCCTATCAGACACTAACAGTACCTTTCTGCAGAATCAACAAGGCTTTTAATTTATCAGTGGCATTACCTCCTCTCCAAAACCCTCCCCGAAATAGCAAACCATTATTCACCAAATAATTTTTAAATTCAAATAAAGGGATCTTTAATAAATATATAAGTATTTGCATCCTCCATATATAAAATTTCTTAAACCATTCAAAAGGGAGGTTAGATAGAAATTTTCCTAACTGTGCTTACCAACTCATCTCTGGACCTTAAAGACAGTGATGCCTTTAAGACACTGCCAATGAGGCCAGCTCTGTTGGTCAGCCCCACCCACCCTGCAAAGCCCTTACCTCCCCCAGAGTACTGTTGAATGCTTATACCAATGATTTTCCAGGAGAGTGCATAAAGGTGTAAAATGGGGATACTTCTTGAACAGCAACAACAAACTAAACAGTATGGATATCATGGCATTGATTTGAAAGGCAGCATTTCCAAATAGATATTTTCCAGAGAGGAACATACCAGGTAGAAAATTCCAGTGGTGAAACAAGCTAAAAGGAAACCACACGCGGAAGGAGTAAGAGATCAAATAGAGTATTTCTAGATTTTTTGGGTGGGAACATGTTTTTCTATGCTCTTTAGTTTTTTGTTTTTCTTTTTAAAAGAATGGCAATTTATGTTTGGCTGAGCAATGGTGACATGGAGAGGTTAATGCTGACAATCTTGAAAGTTTACTGCATTGAATGACAACTTAGGCTGCTATTAAAAGATTGGTAATGCCTTACTCTGTAACCAAGTTACACCAAAAGAGATTCAGATATTTCTCTTCTGTTTCCTTTTCTGGAGGCAGTAAATTCACCTTCATTAACATAGGGTTGATTTCAGTAGAACCAGCACCCACTTTACCAACAATGAATACTATGTTTCTGTCAATTGCAATCTTGGTTTTTAGGGTTTAGAAGCCTAAACTGAATTTCTCTATTAATGAGTCTGTGAAACAGATGTTCACAAACCCGACCAATTTGGCCTGTCACTACACATTCTGGTCATTCAATACTAAGCTCTTAGATGTGTAGTTGGGGAAAAAAGTCTGCCTCTCCAGCAGGTAATACATGAAACTGAAATAAAATCAACTGAAATTGAAATGCTCTATAGGAGTCTAGACAGATTTGAAATGTTTTGCTTCCCAATTTAGTTTCTTTTTGGCTTTGTTTTAAAGGAAAAAAATATCACAATCTACCTAATACACCTTCCCAGAGATGTTCCCGGGACCCAGAGGCAAACTCCCATAATTCAAAATACATGAGGCCATTTTCTTCAGTTAGCAACTGGAACTATTAAAATTCTTCCCACCCTGTAAGAGCCCTATTACACTACAGAAGGGGCTCAAATATATTTTAAAAGTTAATTTTCTACAAATCATAGTAATTAAGCTTTAACAATCTAAAAGGAATACACATTGCACCCTTGAACATTAATATTCAAGGTGTCAACAAGAAAGTGTCTTAGATCAATTTAATAAATAATGTGGAAATCGTTGCACTAAGCTAAAATACTAAACACACATTTTGACAAACTAACTTCATGTTTTCATACATACATACATACATATATATAAAGTGTGTATGTGTACATAATTTTAAAATCCAAAGTTGCATACCTCACACCTAAAAGAGTGCAAGCTGTACCTCTTTCCTCTACACAACTAGGCATCACTGACAGCAGCGACCACTGGCTGCTCACTGGCTTCTGGGAGACTCCAGAGCCACAACTTCCTTTTAGAACAGGGGCCTTTTATAGGCTCTTGCTTTACAAGGCAAGCTCATTTATTTAATAAAGGTAACGTCTCAAAGTTTCTGTCATTAAATACAAAATGATGCTGACTGATCTAGCTGATTAAACCTTTCTTTAATGAAAACAAACAATTTAAAAACAACAACAACAACAACAACAGTGAATCTAATAAAGCTACAAGTGTGTCATTCAAAGTGCAGCCCAGATGCCTATGGATTCATCTGTGCAAGAGCTCCCCAGAGCACAGGTGTGTGTGGGGGTGACGGGGTGGGGGTGGGTGGGGATGGGGCACATGCACACATTACTTCAGATTGCTTTTACGTCGGAGAATTAATTAGTGATGGTCAACCTTCTCCACTCTTCAGCAACTTTAACTATAAATTTATCTGACATGCTCACCGCTTATTAAAGTCAGTTCTTGGCTACTTGCCCAGAAAAAGGTAGCACTGAAGGGCAAGAAATGGACCAATGATCCCTGGCCAGAATGCACCTGGGGTGGCCTTTGGAAACTTGTATCATCTGGAGAAGAAGGCCCCTATTGCTTATACGAGACAACTTCATCTGCAGCAATCTGTTCGCTGGTTGCCTGTAGAGTCCAGTGGAACGGGCTGCTGCCTCCTGGCATAGAAGTGTGATCTTAAAGAGCAGTCAACAGAATAACTTTTTTAAAAATAGCTGCTATTTCTAGAATTAACTATATATTAAGCACAAATTTCAGAGTGAGTTTTTAGCCACTTGTCAAATGCAGTTTTAAAAGATTAGAGAACACTGAAGACACCTACTGAGGAAGAAGGAATAGTGACCTGTAAGGGAGTCCAAAGTAGGTGCTGGAGCAGAGGAAGACAAAGATAGGGTTTCTGAGCAGAAGGACACAGAGAAGAGGGAGTGGTATTTCCACAGACTATTACACTGAAAACCCAATTATTTAGGATAGAATTTTGATCCATGGCCTGTTATCATGTGGTGGGAAAAGGTCCCCCACAATTGAAACTTGAAAAATTTATATTCTCTAAGAATTAACAGTTACATATAGAGAGAATCTTAGAGCAGCACCATAAAACATGCAGGAAACTCTACTTCAATAAAATTATCAGTGTGTTCCCAGAAATGCTCCTGCTGCCTTCTGGACACACAAGAGACTAGAGCACACTAGAGCTCAGGGAGTGCCAATTGGCTCTGTGGCTGACCGTCTAAAAAGCTCAGAGGATACTTTTTCCATTTCTAAGTCATCACTGCAAATTAAAGGAAACCAGTCAGAGGAATCGAGAAAGACAGGACATACATCTGTGATTAACAGTGGCAAATTTCTTACTACCATGATCACTGAGAAGTTGTCCTCTTAAGGAAAACTGTTCCTAAAACACACCATAGTTGTTAGGTATCGGAGGCAATTTCTCCAAGGGAAAAAGGGTTCAGAAACTTAACATATTTTTTTGGATCTTAATCTTCAATGATATGCAAAAACAACTTGAGGTATGAAACATTTAAGAAGCTCTATAAACATGAGGCCATAGGACAAAGGAGGTTTCACTAGCTTCAGAAGTAAGTGTAAAAGATTCAAATAGAGGATTCACTGCACCACTGGGCTTGGAGATTTTCAATTCCTCCTTTCCCATTTCAAGCTTTAGCAATTTTTTTTTTTATAAATAGCAGAGCAATTTTTATTTTTGTCCGATGGATTCATTACTGGAATAGGGAAATGGATAAGCTATTTTTTGAACAGCATTACCCGACAGGTTAGACTAAGTCATGTAATAAAGTCTTAGCTTTTTCTGAAAGGATTCATTTTTATGTGACCCTAAATTAAGATTTACAAGAAAAGAGAATGTAAAATATTACTACAGAAGACCAACCACATGGGCAATCTGGTCCTAGTGTAAAACTTCATCTGTAAACAATCCACAGTCCTCATTTCAAGGTAAGATTTAAGGCACACCAGACATGATAGGGGCATTAAAACAAAACAAAAACCAAACACAGAGGGTACATTGCTCACCTGTGACTCCTTTATGCACCTTATTGGGAAAAGTATTTAGAGAAACACCTTGTATTGAGCCAGCTTTTTAGCTCTATGTCCCCTTTTTTAGCTCCCGTCCCCTTCCCAACAGATAACAATGAACTAAATTAAATGCTTTCCTTATCTGAATTTTCTGATCCCATCAGAAACATAAATTATTGATGAGGGCCTTCATTATACGAAGATTGAATATGAGAGGTTAAGAAGAAATTAATTATCTACCAGGCATTAAAACTGTAAATTGTACAGCAAAAAGAACACACAACCAAAGCTCTAGCCCATTCCTACAACACTGCATGTTCCTAAGAAAGCACTGCAATCTACTGTAGGGAAATACAAAAATTTCTGAAGAGAGATTTTTCCCTTCAAACATCATGAGTAAAAGAGACACAGGCAACACCCTCAGGCTAGCTTATCCTTTGTTCAATAGTAACTTTCTGTTTCAATTAACCATCAAGTGATCAGCAACAAGAAAGAACATAGTTTTAATAAATCCATAAAGTTCAAGATTGTCCTTATATGAAACCCTTCATACAACATACTTCTCCTAGAAAGTTTGCCTGCCCTCATAAGTAATGCATTAAATGCAAGTTATAGTCACCTTGTGATTGCTATAGTGTTATTAACACATTCACAGTTCTTGAAATAATGCATACCAAATTAGACATTTCAATAGACACTGCATTTTACATCCATGTAGAATGCCATCTTCTCATTTTTAAGTGATATTTCATGTAGAATATCTTTAATACTAAATAAAAATTCTGCAATAATAAAATTGTAGTTAAGATTTGAAATAACATCAGGTAGTAGGTGTAGAAAGAATATGTCCATATTTTAGAGGAACCAACTCTTACTCTTAGAAGAGCTACCACAAAAGACATAAGGTAACAAAGCTCCCAAAGTATATAAATAAAAACGTCTACATTAAACTTAGCTAAATATTTAACAGAGTAAATTTATAGGCAGAAAAAAACCTAAGTTTTAAACTATTCCCAAACTGGGAACTTTAAAAATTAAAATAAATTAAATTTCAATTAGTCATGAATTACAACTGGAATTTCACTCATTACAGATAACTGAAACCATCTTATTGATGTGCTGCATATTTTAAAACATTTAAATAATTCTTCAGATTGGGAATATTGAAGGAGTCAACTGACATGATGGCTTTGGGTTTTTAAAAAAACAATGCATGAATTAGGGAGGAGAAAACCATTCCTCATTCTTAGTGTTGACTAGGTGGCGTGTTATGGCAGTTTTCCTTCGTGATGTGACACAGTGTTGTGGAGAAAATCAGAGGCAACGAGAATGTGTTCAGTTCAAGATATCAATTTGGCATCCTGGCGAAGCCAGTGTAGTCCCTGCCGGGTATAGCGAATTAGGTCTGTCATGATGCTTGCATTAAAGATGAGAGGGCCCATTACTTTATCCAGTTCAGCAAAGAATTCTAGAAAATAAAAAAAACTCATTAAATGAGGCACACTCTTGTGAATCACAAATTTAAATTTTTTACTCAACTGTAAAACAGTATTATGAATTAAAAAAAAACAAAACACCTGTCCTTCACTATCCTGACAACTCCATGTTTCAGTACAAGCCACCCCACTTATTTTCCCCTAAGTCACTATACATTTTAAGCAAAATGTATGGTCAGAAATAAACTGTTACCTATATAAGCAAAATTTTACTACTGAAAATAAGTCATTGCATTTTACTTTACCGGAAATATTAAAATGAAGACTTAGTACTATATTACACACAACACATTTTAAAAAATCTTTCTTTGATTTTTGGGTCATACCCAGCTATACTCAGGGAACCATATGGGGATTGAACCTGGGTAAGCCATGTGCAAGGTAAGTGCCCTACCTGCTATACCACTATCTCTCCAGTCACAAAACATTTTCTGAGTATTGTTTCTGTATAGAAACAAGTGGTAAACATAAGAATAATGTTCTGTGTATTTCCCCCATGAAAGCAACTTATTGGGAGAATTAAGTCAGCCTCAAGAACTTTCTGCTCTACTCTTAACTTAGTTTGATGAATTAAATACCACATTATTTGAGTCAATTATTGATGTAAGACAGAAAAATAAATGAATTCTTGCAGTTTCTCCCAGTGTGAACAAATACAGGTTGAAATGGGTGTGGAGGAGGCTATGGTAATATACGACTTGACCTCAATGCCATTTGGGAAGACAGAGGGATGCAGAACTCAGCAGAGTTTTTAGGTATGTAGAAGAAAACCAGTGGTCATACTGGTATTAAAGATCTTAGTCTACTCAAATAAGGCAAGAAGTAATCAAAAATTGGAGGAAAGAATGTGTTTCTTTAATAGATTTCTACCTAATATATACAAAAGAAATGTCAACACAGAATCCCGTTGCTCATCGATTTGCTCGAGCAGGCACCAGTAACGTCTCTCATTGAGACTTATTGCTACTGTTTTTGGCATATCTAATGCACACGAGTAGCTTGCCAGGCTCTCCGAGAGGGGTGGAGAAATCGAACACGGGTATCCTGCTAAAATTCCTATTTCCTAACAAAAAAATGGATGTGATGATAGTGATGAATGGATGCTAAACACTAAGTTTAAGTTAATATGGACTTTTGTATCACATTGATCAGATTCACACTGCCTAAATAAATCCAAGGAGAACTCATAGTACCACTAAGTAAGAAGTAACCACTGAAAGCCTCATACTCTAATAAAATAGAAAATCTAGAGACCCACTTATAGAATTCTTAGCTAAAATAATGAGTTTGAGCTAATCAAATCTCCAAAATAACGATTTGCTTAAAGGAAGTAAGAGGGGTCTGGAGAGAGGTCTGGAGTGATAGTACAGCGGGTAGGGTGTTTGCCTTGCACATGGCCAACCAAGTTTGATCCCTGGCAAGACACATGGTTCCCCAAGAACTGCCAGGAGTAACTCCTGAGTGCAGAGCCAGGAAAAACCCAAAAAGAAAAAAAAAAAAAAAGAGGGGAACTGGAACTGGAGAAACAGTACAGGAGTCAGTGTACTGCCATTGACTTGCATACAGCTCACTAGAATTCAATTCCGGCTATCTTGAGTACACAGCCAGGAGTAACCCCCTGAATATCACTTGGGTGTGGCTTAACCCCTCCCCCCACAACCTTGACAAATAAATTGAAATAAAAACGAGCTTTTCTTTTTTTGGTTTTTGGGCCACACCTGTCAAGGCTCAGTGGTTACACCTGACTCTGTACTCAGGAATCACTCATGGCACTACTCTTGGGATGATTTGAGTTTGAAGAAGGGTATGAACAAGGCCATATCCACTATACTATCTATCTGGCTTCTAGTAATTTTTTCTTTTAAAATAAAAAAAAATTTTATATATATATTGATTTTTACCAAGAACTATGTTTAGTTTAGCTTGTGTCACCAGAATAATAAAAATTATTTCCTAATCAAAGGCAGTATACTTAGTATGATACTAAGCAAGAATCAGCAAACTATTATTAATTCAACCAGATCATAAAAGCTCCATTTAACAATCTCATTCTTCAACCAAATTTACTTCAGAGATCTAATACTCACCTTTTTGCTCTTTGGAAAGCTGTTCAGCTTGGTCCCAAATTTCAATGGCATAGAGGAAGTTGGATGTAACCTGAACATAGCTGGCTGCCATATGGTGGATCCTCTGTGGAATGGTCACCGAAGAACCACTTGCTGAAGCACTACTGGCTCCAGAAGAATAATTTCCTGAATTACCTGGTGACAGCTTTGGAGAAACAGGGGATGGCATCCCAACAGCTTTGCTGTATGAAGAGAAAATAGAAGAATATTTATAGAATATAATTAAAGTAAAAAACATAAAGCGAAAAATATACATGATATTTTTTTGTATTTATTTAGTATTTTTGTTTACATACAGATCAGAGGTTTACGGAAATTCAAATGTGCAATAATAAGAGTTGGCAAGTTCATTAAGCTTGATATTCTACACTTTTCTTTCCCTAAAAGTAACTGATTGTTAAAGAAAATAGCAACCTCATACTTTTAAATTAGATATTACCAGGAAATACATTTTCTTCTATGTGTTTATTCATTAGTACTAAGTTAAAAATTTTATCTAAATTTCTATTTTAATAAGTAGCAACAAAAAAAGAGATCAGGAAAAAGTCATGCACTTGATAGGAGTTCAAAGACCTATAAGGTGAATCTCTTCATTCCCAGCACAATACACCTGCCATCTATTTGGTATTTACTTTGAAATTTTTGAAAATAGTAAAAAAATTAGGTGGATTTAAAAAAAAAGGTATGGCAGCAGATTAAATACCACAATTATTTATTCTTACCTCCACAATTACCAGCACTTTCCTCAGTTTAATGATCTAGTGTTTACAGAAGAGGTATAGTTTTTCTCAATTAATTGTTATAATCTCAAGTTTTGTATCAATGATATTTATTAGAAATATGTATGTATACTGGAATCTGGCAAACTACTTTCAACAGTACCAAAATGTGTGAAAATGCTTGAAGTCCATAAAAACAAGGAAACTCAAACCAAAGTTTTCAAAGGTTATTTGGTGCTGGGGGTATGGCTCAAGTGGTAGAACATCATGCCTGCATGTGTAAGGCCTGGGCTCTGATCCGTGGCACAACAGTTGGTCCCTGCAGCATGACTGGGAGCTGCTCTGGTAGCACTTGCCAAATGTGGTATACAATAATAAAAATTTAGTGACTACTTTGTTTTTTATTATTTACATTTATTATATATTTAAATGTACATTTTTAAAATGGCTGTAGTGGGGGCTACAGTGGTGCTTGAGCCACTCTCAGCAGTGTTGGTCAGGGGGTCAACACTGACCAAGACTGAATCCAAGATCTCATATGTACAAAGGATTGTCCTATCACTAGAGTCACAACTGTAGATATGTTTTTTTTTGTTATTTTTTCTTTGGACATATTTCTTTTATCTGTATTTTTACCCCTATAAATTTGGTTAAGAAGACACGTAAGGGGGAGTAACGTCAACAGGCCAAATGCTTTCAGGAGGCCTAGACTCAACCCCTGGTACCTGGTACCCAGAGTGCTGCTGAGAGCAATCCCCGAGCCTGCCAGGAGTGATGAGTGCAGAGCTAGGAGTAAGTCCTGAGCACATCTGGGAGTGACCCCAAACAAACACAAGTCAAACTTTGAGAGGATTAATGTACTATAATATCTCAGATTTCTGTACATAAAATTTAAGTTTGTCACATCTTCAAATTGTAAAAAAAATACATAGAGGAAAAGTGATTAATTTCTCAAGAATATTGTATTAGAAATAGTTTTGTTTTAAGAAGTGATTTTTCAATGTTTTTTTGAATTGTAACTACCAATTTTTTATATAAAAATTAACTTGTCAAAAGTAGTATTTTATAGAATAAAATAAACCTACCTTCCCAACCCAGGTGACGGTGCTTGAGAATTATTGTAAGAATTCTGTGGAGAAAGTAAATATATATTCTATTACTAAATTGAGAGAGGGAAAGACAGAAAGAGAGAAAGAGAAAGGGAGGGAGGGAGAAAAGGAGGAAGGGAAGAGGGAGGGAGAAAAGGAGGAAGGGAAGAAGGGAGGGTGGGAGAGAGGAAGGAAGGAAGGAAGGAAGGAAGGAAGGAAGGAAGGAAGGAAGGAAGGAAGGAAGGAAGGAAGGAAGGAAGGAAGGGAGGGAGGGAGGGTAGGAAGGAGGGAGGGAAGGAGGGAGGGAGGGAGGGAGGGAAAGAAGAAAAAATGTTTTAAATCCTCACTACGTTTGAAGTACTATTTTAAAAATCATGAGGCCAGATCTAATCTTAACAAGGCTTACAAATTTAAAAATCAAAAGTGAGGGCCGGAGTGATAGTACAATGGGTAGGGTGTTTGCCGTCATACGCCGACCTGAGTTCAATCCCCAGCATCCCATATGGTCCCCCAAGCACTGCCAGGAGTAACCCCTGAGCATCGCTAGGTGTGACCCAAAAAGCCAATAAATAAATAAATAAATAAATAAATCTAAAAGTGCATGTGTACATGTGTTAAAGAATGATTTAGCTGAGTGTTCTTTTCTAAGACTTAAAAGGAGAGATAATGAATAACACAAAACAGAAAAAAGTAGGGGAGTGAGTCCCACTCACTGTAGAAAAGCAACTAAACATGAACTATGCAACTTTCCTGGAGGAGAGGGAGAGAGAAAGAGTCAGAGATAGAGAGAAGTAACTTGTGTTCATGGTAGGAAGCTAAGTGAATTAGTGAAGTAGTGAAGTGAGTAAGTGAAGTAGTGAATTAGTGAAGTAGTGAAGTGAATAAGTGAAGTAGTGAAGTGAATTAGTGAATTAGTGAATTAGTATCAAGAACAGGATTTAAGGAAAATCAATTTAAGGAAAATCAATGTGGTGCTGTTGTGAAAAACACAGATGTCTTAGGAAACTAGGATAATAAGGAAGGCTAGAAGTAAAACAAAGACCCTTTTAAATAATAGAGGGGTTGGAACGATAGCACAGCAGGTAGGGCGTTTGCCTTGCACACGGCCAACCTGGGTTCGATTCCCAGCATTTCATATAGTCCCCCAGCACTGCCAGGAGTAATTCCTGAGTGCAGAGCCAGGAGTAACCCCTGTGCATCGCTCGGTGTGACCCAAAAAATAAAAATAAAAAAAAATAATAGATTTCACAATTAAAGAGCTACTGTAAGTGGCAATACTGATTTTATAATCAGCTCCATGTATATTTGAAAACTTTCTGTGAAAACACTTATTTTAAAGTTCCCCCTAGCAGCTTCTCCCCTGCTGCGGCAGGTAAAAGATGAACACACTTCTAGGGTAGAGCTAGGAACTTTACAGATTGTCCTCTGTACAATCAACTCTCTTCTTTGCAAACTTACCTTCAGGTGCTCTGTCAGTGTCTTGGAGTACCTCAAAGCATTTTCCTTCTTCAGTTTGAATAGCCTCAGGTATAGCAAAGACTGACACCGTAGGCTGGCCAAAAGAAAAGAGCAGCTCATTTACCACAAGTTCAGACTGCTCACATCTGCACAGTGCACATCTTTTGCACTATGCAAGAGATCAGAGCTAGTTCACATGAGCAGACCATAGCGGAAAGGTCAACCCTACCAACCCTTAGTCAAAACTGTAAGATTTGCTTTTATTACGGTATACATGCTATAGGGCACATCTGGAAATAAGAAACCTACGATGAGCCTGTTTGCTGACATTGAAAAAATAGAAACCATTTTCTTAGGATTCCAACATGTCATCAAAACAATAAACATTGGGAAAAGAAAAGAAAGAACAATCAGAAGTAGAGTCCAGGACAAATTATAAAGAATCAAAACACTTAATTAGGAAACTCAACTATGTATATTAATTTTGTGGGGACACACTCATGGTGTTAAGGGGTTACTCCTGGCTTTGCACACAGAAATTACTCCTGGCAAGCTTAGGTGACCATATGTGATGCTAGGGATCAAACCTGGGTCAGCCACGTGCAAGGCAAGTGCCCTAACTGCTGTACTAGGGCACTAGACTCCAGCCACCCTCAACAGTGAGCATTATGGTTCTATGAAATATCATTCATAGTGGTCCTACATGATCATCACTATTTAACCACTCCCATCACTTTGACTTCTCACTAGTGTCTTCTCATTTTTCAAGTTTTCAGTTTTTTGGGGACCTAAGCAATCAAACAGTGGGTAGGGTGCATGCCTTGCATAAGGCCAACCTGGGTTCAATCCCCAGCATTCCATATGGTCCCCCTAGCACCACCACCAAAGAGCCAGGAGTAAGCCCTGGGAATTGCTAGGCGTGGCCCCAAAATAATCAAAGAAAGTTTTCAGTTTTGTTCCACTAATCAACCCTTGTAAATGTGCCCTTTACCTGAAGAAAAAGTCTCCCTACTTTCTAGTTCTTTAATTATATACACGTTTCTTACAATTTATAATTAATTCATATACATTTATGATTATTTGATTGGTGTTTGTCTCCTCACACAGGACTATAAACACCATGACCTGGGGGAAAGTTTTTGAGCCACGCTCACCTGTGTTCAGGGCTAACTACTGACTGTATGCTAAAGGTCATTCCTGTCACCATATGACATGCTGGGAATTATACCTGGGTTGGCTGCATGCAAGGCGAGCACCAACCATGAAAAATTCATCTCTAGTTGCATTCCAAGATGTTAAAACTCAGGGTTGGGGCCTGAGGGATAGTACAGAATATAGGGAGTGTGCTTTACATGTGGTCAACCTGGGCTTGATCCCTGGCTTCCCATATCTCCCCAGGAGTAAAACCTGAGTACCATTGGGTATGGCCCAAAAACAAAAATAAGTAAGAACAAAAACTTGATCCCACACAGGATCAAATTAAATATATACCAGTAACAAATGACCTGATAATATCTCCCTAAGACCAAGCAAATAGGCTACCTTGTTTATTCTGAGCATGATAAACATGTACTCCCTAAGGGAAGGTGTATTTGTGTGAAGAGAGAAAAGTGAAAAAGAGCCCAGAAAAGTGACATACTTAAGAATATGAAGGTTCTAACATCAATTACACTCTACCAAAACTATAGTAAAGAGAGAAATGAAGAACTGACAATTAAAATCTTTCAGCAGGATTGAATTATTTTGTTTTATTCATCAGTAATAAATTTATCAGGGGCAGGAAGCTCTGCATGCTGGAGTCCCAAACTTGATCTCCAGAACCTCATGGTACCTTAGTACCAGAGAATCTACTCCCAAAATACAAGAGTAATTTATGAAAGGGTGATACAAAAATAATTTTCATAATAACACAGCACAACTTAGTATGGAATTGCCTATCTGGTAGTAGTACTTTGTCAAGTAGCAGAGGCCACTACACACACTTACCAAAGTACTGTAAGTCTTTTATCTGCAGCGGTAGCGTCTGGTGCCAAGTAACTCTTTAGTTTCATAGTGTATCTGTGAGTTAAAACAACAAACATAATATTACATATTTCATCTCATTACTTCATTCAGTTTTTAAAATGTTAGAATCTAACCTAAGTAAGGGCAAAGATGCCCACTTTAGTATCTAGTGTTCTTGGACCACACCTGTCAGTGTTAAGGGCACCATGAATTGTGGGGATAGAACCTTGGGCTCCTGCTGTAATCCATGCCCATCAACTATCTCTCCAGCCTCCTATTTTTCAATAGGTTCTTCCCTAGAGGTACTTGGGAGCTCAGGGACACTCCTGGAGTTACTTAGTCATGCTGATGAGAGGGGGTGGGGGGTAGGTGGTGGTGGTGTCTATCCCTTCTAATCTAAGGCCAAAACAAATCAAGTACTTTTTCTGCTTTACTACAAAGAGGTGCATCATTTAATAACACTTCTGTAAGCAATAGACTGTTTATGTAACAATGGTTTCAATAAGTAAAACCATACAGTCCAGAGGTGCAGCAGGCTGTATCATCTGAGTTTAGAGTAGTTATACTGTGACATTTGCATAATTTCTAATAACTACATTGTCTAATGATTTCTCAGAATGTATTCCTCTTAAGTGACAGCCTCTTCCTAGATGGACAAATAAATAACTGTGGCAAGTTTTTTCTACTTACTTGATGAGATCTGCTGTCTCTGAATACATAGGGAATGGGGACTTGGATTCCTGAGCATTTTTCTCTAACGCATTCCCACATTCTATGAAAGATACCACAGCATCAAGATAGTACACAGCTTTCTCAAACCTGTCAGACTGAAAAAAAGAATTAAGGTGATGAGAGTCACACTGCTGTCAACAAACAAAAAATAGCATATATTAACCTGACTAAATACATAAATGTAATTTTACGTACCAATGCATCGGCATTGTGCTTTAGCTTTTTTGCTTCTTGCAAATAATGATCTGCTGAATAATTTCTGCAATGTAAATTTTTATTGTAAGTGAAATGGTAAATATTTTACAACCCCATATGCTTTACAATATTGTAAATGGTAGGACTTCAAGCATAATACATTCCAGTACCACACACTACACCAGAAGAAATGGTAAATATTTTCATAGTATTAGCATCCCTTGGTTTCCACAATCTCAAGTACAGAAAATAAGTTACTACTAGACCTTCATTTCAAATTATAAGCATAAATCATTTTGGTCAACACATGGCAGTATTTAGGAAAATAGAAAGCAAGCTTTCTATTTTATACTATTACACACCCAAATTGTATTAAAGACTTAGAGAAAATAAAATGGATAGCAGAAACAAACTTTTATCAAAAATAGAGGAAAAACCAATAATGCTCTCACACATTTAATCTACTTTAAACAGTGATACCAGCAGCTGTATGGTCCTAATTAAAGGCACATCATTCAGAGCAGAGCCCCCTTGAAAGTTACAGAGTAAAGTTAAAGGAATAGTATCTGAACTAGTGGACATATTTCAAATTAAAATGATATTCTGTGAATCATAAGGCAAGTATGAACTTTTCTGGCCACTGAGAGAAATTTCAAGTTTTTATTTATTCTTTTATCCCAGTTTACTTTTTCTTCACAGGATATACAAGTTGACAAAGTGCTATTTGTTTATTTACATGTTTTCTTTTCTAGACTACCAGCTCGGTGAGGGCAAGGATTTGATTTTTTTGAGGTACTGTCATTTATATTGTTAACAGCATTTTCATTCATACATCATTCCAACACCACATCCACACCAGAGTGCCCATTTCCCTCCACCAAAATCCCAAGGACCCTCCAGCCATCACTCACTCTTTACCTGTGACCCCAGGTAAGTTCAGTTCTGTAGACAAACTATCTAATTCTGAAGCCTTTGGTCATTTGTTATTCCCTTATCATGTTTTAAAGAGAGTTGCTCTTTGAGACACATGTTCAAGGGAGAACATAAGCTTAAAGAGCAAGCCAGGAACAATTTCTTGAATGCATTAAAACAAAACACAACATATTTATCTCACCTGTCATCAAAGGCAAGCTTTGTTCTCCGAGGTTTAGAAGCTTCAGAAGTTGGTGTAGATGAAGGACAGTTTGAGGAGCTATTTGAAGTCTTTTCCTAACCAAGGGGGGGAGGGAAGAAGCAATATGTGAATATGTTTAAATTTTTGAGATGATTAAACAAAAAAGTATAAGTATTTCTTGAACCGCTGGGAAGAAACAAAATTTCAACTTTAGTATCACTGTCATCCTGTTTTCATCCATCGAGTTACTCGAGTGGGCGCCAGTAACATCTCCATTTGTCCCAGCCCTGAGATTTTAGCAGCCTCTCCTTACTCGTTTTTCCCAACGATTGGAGGCTCTTTTCAGGGTCACCTATTATTGTTATTGTATTTGCATATCGAATATGCCACGGGGAGCTTGCCAGGTTGTAATAAATGTATTACAAAACTTTAAAATTTCAGGACACAAGTATTTGTTTAACAGAACCAGTCTATTGTATATGCCCAAAAAATGCATTCTAAATCATTTGGTTTAGCAGGCACTGGTCTGGCACTTTCTGTTGCTGTTGTCTTAGGGGCCACACCCAGCAGTACTCAGGGCTTCCTCCTGGCTCTCCACAGAGGGATCACTCCTCGTGGAGTTCGGGGGACCATATGTGGCCCCGTGCAAGTACCATTACCAAGTGTGCGCAATCCCTAGTCATCAAAACCAACAACTGCAAGAAAAGAAAGGAGAGGAGAAAACAACAAAATACAAAGTGAAGAAAGGAAAGGGATGAGAGACATAGCTCAATTGGAGGCCATAGTTTGATATGTGGCAACATATGATCCCTTGAGCACTGCTGGGAGTTACCCACCCCACACACAGAGGAGATGGATGGAAAAAGGGCACACGGGGAGTACATGACAAGAATGAGACTGATTTTCAAAATCTAGCCTCCCGATACCTTACCTTAGTTTCCTTCGAGCTACCGGACGTCTTCCCTTCAGTCTTCTTCTGCTTTGATGCAGAGGAACTGCTTTTGCTGCTGCTACTATTCTCCTTGTTGCTGTTATTACTACTTGACTTCAAAGAAGAAGACTGACTAATAGTCCTCTTCCGAGAGCTATGCTCAGTTTTTGGATCTTTTGAAGGAACAGGAGCAGCAGGAGAAGGCAACAAATCCTTTTCTTTTGCAACACTCTGCTTCGATGACCTGTCAAACCCCCAAAAAAGCCTTTATTTCTCTATACATATAAGGGTGATTGATTCCTCCTTCCCCCTTTTATCCTGCTTTCAAGACAAGTTAGTTTTCCCTAATTTGATTAGTAGGACACATGACTTCTGTAAAACAAAATTGTAAATTCTACAAAAGCAAGTATTTTGCCTGGCTTTATCATCATTGCATATCCAGTATCTAAACCTCAGTCTGTGACATGAGTATGTAATAAATATTGACTGAGTAAGTGAACAATCAGAGTTGGAAGGTACTAATGTTCTGAAGTTATCAATCTGTTAGAGATAAGTCTTTTATCTACACAGAAAGAAGAGAATATTAAGACTGAGTCTTACACTTCTCCATCCTTATTAACTAAATGTAAAAGCTCCATGTGAATTTGTGCATATATATACCATTATGTTTACTAAAAGGAGCAAAGAACATGCTGAAAGTACCCAATAGCAAACAACATACATATATTAACACATAACCAACATGTTTTGGGGACATACTCTCTGTTGCTGGATGACTTGTGGCCTGCTAAATTCTTGTCCTCTGTTTTGGGTTTCTTGCTCTCACTGGCTCGGTTATCATCATCATTCTGAATGAAAAACAGAAAACAGCAGTTTCTAAGATTGATTTTTATTTCTTTAACTTCAGTTTCCATCACTAGTCACCCCCATTTTATCTCCTAATAAGCCTCAGACATAAGTTAAACAATACTCAGAAACTTAAACTTAGGTTTGTAAAAGTCTCCTATTTTATATACTGAGTTTAAATATGGAGATACACTTTTTAGTCTTTTAACTGCCATCTCTCCAGCCTAATAATATTTAGAAGTAGTGGGTGGTATTTAAAATATTACAACTAATTTGTGTATCTTAAAATTTACTCTTTTAAAGTGTAAAATTCAAAATAATAATAGTCATAATAATAATAAAGGGTCAATTCCAGGGGCCTAACACATAGTACAGAAGACTACCTCCCACATAGCAGACCTGGGTTTGATCCCCAGCACCCCATATGGTACTCTGAAGCAAACCAGGATGATTCTGAAGTACTGAGCCAGAAGTGAGCCCTGAGCAAAGCCTGGTGAATGTCCACTCCAGCCAAATGGAAAAAAAAAAAAAAAAAAAAAAGCAAAATAGTATGATTCCAGAGTCAGGTAGATGGCTCAAAGTGCTAGGGTGGAAACCTAGAGAAATCCTGGGTTTGATCCCTCGAGGGACCACACGGACCTCCAGGCAATGATGGGAATAACCCTGGCAACACTGGGTAACCCCTCCCTGCTCCCCGTCCCACACTAAAACAAAAGGAAACAAAAAACGGGTTGGAGAAATAGTACAGTGAGTAGGGTGCTTGACTTGCATGTACCCAAGAAAGGGTTTGATCCCAAGCACCCAGTATAGTTTCCTGAGCCCACCAGGAGTGATCCCTGAGTACTGTGTGGCCCCATCCTAGAAAAAAAATCAACAAAACACTTAAAACAGGAATTAGGATTGTATTGTAACTGGTGTGGTCACATGTTCATGCTTCCTTTTTTGCACTATGAGGCCCAATTCAGTGACCGCAGCCCACTAGCAAGGGTGGGGGCAATGGTTTGGGGCCAGCTTGCTCTGACATGAGGCACTATGAGAGACCCATGGTGACAGACCTGCCATAAATCCAAACTCATCCTGCTGTTCATGCTTAAGATTTTAAGATTAGTATCTTAAATTTTAAGTTTAAATTAGAAAGAAGTTTGAATTTTAAGATTAGTATCTGAAAATCATATTCGCAACACATGTCAAGGAAAATATAGGACAATTATTAAAATCCATGGGACCAATCTAGGTTTGATCCTCTCCCTGGCAACCCCATATGGTCCCCTGAGTAGACCAAGAGCGTGATCCCTGAGCTCAGAGCCAGGAATGGCCCAATTACCTCTCCCCTTTCCCCTCCAACCCCCCCCACCCAAAAAAAATTACCAAGCTTTATCTCTAATCCAAAAAGATCTTAAAAGTATTTAGGGGAAAGGAACCCTCCTACACTGCTGGTGGAAATGCCGACTGGTTCAGCCCTTTTGGAAAACAATATGGTTGCTTCTCAAAAAATTAGAAACCGAGCTCCCATTTGACCCAGCAATACCACTCCTGGGAATATAACCCCGGAGAAGCAAAAAAGTATAGTCAAAATGACATCTGCACCTGTATGTTCATTGCAGCTGGCTGCAATTCATTTCCAGATTCTGGCTAGTTTACAATAGCCAGAATCTGGAAAAAAACCAAAGGCCCAAGAACAGATGACTGGCTAAAAAAACTTTGGTACATCTACACAATGGAATATTATGCAGCTGTTAGAAAGCATGAAGTCATGAAACTTTCATGTAAGTGGACCAACATGGAAAGTATCATGTTGAGTGAAATGAGTCAGAAAGAAAGAGATAGACACAGAAAGATTGCTCTCATATGTGGAATATAAAGTAGCAGAGAGGTACGAGCTAGCAATGATGCAACCTCTGGCAGAAAGCCCTCTGGACTTAGTCACTAAAATACTAAAATACAGAAATCTAGAACCTCGAGGCCGCTACTGTGGCCACATGACCTCATATCTCTTCATTCTCAGTGATGGAAAACAAGTTATCAAATGCTTCCTTTCCAGCAGGTCTGCCTCTGGGGGGGAAACTCCAAACAATAATAGTGAGTTTTTGTGTTTGTATGTAATCAAAGTAAAGAGAAAGTAAAGTGAAATTTATCAAGTACACAGGCGGGGTGGGGGACTGGGGGGTGTGGGGGCGGGGGGGAGGTGTACCGTGGTTCTTGGTGGTGGAATTTATGCACTAGTGAAGGGATGGGTGTTCGAGCATTATGTAACTGAGACTTAAGCCTGAAAGCTTTGTAACTTTCCACATGGTGATTCAATAAAAAAAAATAAAATAAAAAAAAAAAAGTATCTAGGGATAAGACCAGATAGGTTTTTTTGTGGGCCACACCAAGCAATGCTCGGATCACTCTCAACAGGCTTGGGGGACCAGAAGGGGTATGGGGGATTGAATCTGGGTTAGCTGTGTGCAAGTCAGACGATCTACCCGCAGTACTATTGCTCTGGCCCTGCCAAGACCAGATTTTTTTAGTTCAAAACAAAACTTACTTCAAGAAGTTGAGTATAGGCATATACAGTGGATTAGTTAAAATTCTTTTTTGGGTTTTTTTTTGTTGTTGTTTTTGGGTCACACCCGGCAATGCACAGAGGCTACTCCTGGCTCATACACTCAGGAGTTACTCCTAGCAGTGCTCAGGGGACCATATGGTATGCTGGGAATTGAACCCGGGTCTGCCGCATGCAAGGCAAATGCCCTACCCATTATGCTATGCTCTAGCCCAGGATTAGTTAAATTCTTAAGATGTGTCAAACTTGGTGAGCTCATTTATTAACCTGTAATCGGTAATTTACAAAGTGTGATTAGATCCAAGAGGAGAGTGTGCTAGGGACTGTGGCAACCTGTAGAGTAATTATGTCAATGAAACATATTTAAAACCAAGATTTAAGGATGTCTTGAAGGCGGGTCTGCAATCTCCACTTCAAACATCTACCCCAGTCAGCACACCCTCATAAAAGAATTGCTACTCCACTAGCTTGATTACAAACCACTCTCCTTTGCAAAGGAAGCCAGGCAGAAAGTAGTGTTCCTACTCGGTGCAGAGCCTCATCTGGGCCTGTGCCACATGCTCAATTTTCCCTCATAGCTAGGACTCAACTGGTTTATCTTTCTTTTGCTTACTGAGATGATCACCAGAGTATTTCAGATTTCAATGCTTATAACAAAATCACTTTACAAACCTTATGTTTCCTCTTGCCTTTGTTGGAAACTTTCTCTGAGGCTTGTTTCTGCGCCTCTCTGGTGTGCTTTTCTGGCACATTTTTCTTTTCCCCCTTGGGTGGCTCTGTTTCTTTGTAAGGCTTTCCTGGTATTCTAGTCAAAAGATTCAGGTCAATCTTCACAATAAGTGGATACCTGTCATCAGGCTCACTGAGGGGCGAAAGAAGTTCCTTCTCTTCCATAGGAGAGAACATTCGTTGCCGAAAAAAGCTATCTTCTTCCTCCACTGAGGAGGGTTTAACGGGAGTCCTATTACTCTCAAGGTACTTAGGAGTTTGTGAGGAAGGAGGAAGGCTCTCGCTTTCATCCGATTCTGAGGATGAGGTATCTGTTTCTATGATTTCCCGTGATTTCTGGGAAGATTTACTTGTTGACTTATACTTCTTTTTCTCTGTTGAAGGTCGGGGGGATGATTTGGACTCCTTTTTTATGTTGGGCTTCCTTGAGCCTTTGGTGGCTGCTTTGTGTCTGCTGGAGGGCATGGTGGCAGTCATGTCGATGGGGGTTTCACTCTCTATCTTCAGGCCACCTCGGGGCTCTTCAACAGTTGCTTTCTCAGTCTTTTTGGGTTGCTTTTTGCCTACAGTTCTCCTCTGTGTTGTGCTGTCACTCTGTGCAGGAGACTTTTGCCTCCCACGCCCACTTTCTGATCCTTTTTGGACAGTTTTGGAGTCTCGTCCGGGAGTAGTAGAACTTGTTTCTTTAGGTCCACCTGGATCAGTGTAGCTATTTCCAGTGCTCTGTTCTCGACCTTCCTTTTTATAACCTTGAGATGATGGGATATTACTGTCCACAGAAGATGCTGGTGATACTTTATGTGGGTTCACTTTATTCAACCAATTATCAAGTTGCCATTTGTTTGTTGGTGGTGGTTCAGGCTGAAACAGAAACAAAATTATACCTTTTTCATTTTGAAGCTTTTTTCCTCTCTGTTACTATCTAAGGAGAAAGAAAAAAATTTCAAAACCTAATTATAAAAAAGCATTTGTTTTTCACAGTTGATAGAAACAAAAAATGGGCTGAAACATAACCAAAAGTCCTAACCAAATAAGTAAGAAAATGTGCTTAATATTATTGATGGCCTTTAAATATTAAATATTCCTGAAAATTTCAAAAGCTAAATTCTAAATGACCACAGAATGTGTTTTAATTTACTTATTTTAATTTACTTATTTATTTTTGCTTTTTGGGTCACACCCCGCATTGCACAGGGATTACTCCTGGCTCAGACACTCAGGAATTATTCCTGGCAGTGCTTGGGGGACCATAGGGGATGCTGGGAATCAAAGCCAGGTTGGCTGCGTGCAAGGCAAACGCCCTACCCGCTGTGCTATCACTCCAGCCCCACAGAATGTATTTTAATCGCATCAATGAAAACAAACTATATGATCAACAATATAGATTTAAACCACATTTCATCAACTCAAATAAAATGATGCTGCATGGGAATCTATCCACAATAACTATATAACATTATATTATCATGTTGAGATGACAAAAAAAAAAGCCTAAAGTCAATGTTTAAGTAATCTAAAATGTAATCTCAAGTAATTTTTAATACAAACCAGAAGTCTGGTCAAATAATAAGAAAACTGAAATATCTAGGTTTCCTTCAATTTAATTTCTTTTTGTCAGAATGTGCATGTTCTGTCACCATTCTTATATGAGTCAGGTCTTAGCTGATTATCAACAGGCACCTTGAGAGAGTCTACAGTGGATAGCCCTTATAGCTTTCTCACCTCAGGAGATGCACTCTGGGATGGCTCGTTTGCCTCACTGTCACTAGAACTACTTTCACTTTCTGAGTCAGATCCAGAGCTGCTTTCAGATCCACTATGGCTGCTAGAATCATCCCTCGAGTTATCTGCTCCTTCACTATTATGGTGTGAAGGTTCAGAGTTACTGAAAAATAAAACATACAAAAGAACAAAAGTATTTTTTATAACCACAATAGATAAGAATATAAATTTAACAACCAACTTTACTTCAATGCTTACTATATGTTAAGCTGATCAAATTCTATGAATCTAGAAATTCATTATAAGCCAAGTAAAAACTTCTTTTGGGCCAGAAAGATAGTACAGGGGGTAAGAAGCTTGCTTTGACCCACTTATGACCCCAGATGCTGTGTATGTCCCTAGGTGCCACCAGGAATGATCCCTGAGAATAGAGCCAGGAATAAGTCCTGAGCACTGTTGGGTGTGGCACAAAAACAGAAGACAAAATCCCCAAAATTGAAGGGGGGAGAAAAAACCCCCAAGACCTTGTTTTCCTTTTTTAGGCCACACCCAGTGGCGTACTTCGGGTTCTCTGCTCAGGCATCACTCCTAGAGCAACTCAGAGTACTCTACAGGGTGCTGGGGATAGAATCCAGGTCAGCCATGTGAAGGGCAAGGGCCCTTCCCACTGTACTGTTGCTCTGCCCTTCTACCCCATAAAAAAGCCTTTGTAAATTTCTAAGATACTTCTCAGTTGTTGGTAACTCTAGCTTCTATGAAATTTTCCAGAGGTGTAATTTTACATCATATGTAAGAATTCACTTTGGGGCTGGAGAAATAATACAATGGGTATGGCGCTAGCCTTGCATGTAGTCTACTCAGGTTTGATCCTCAGCACCATATATAATTCCCTAAGTCCCACCAGGAGTGATCTTGGAGCAGAGCCAGGAGTAAGCCCTAAGCACAGCCAAGTGTGGCAAGGAAAAACACACACACGCACACAAAAAAACCCCACCTAATTCATTAAGTGTACAATTTCATGATTTTGGTTTATAGAGCTGTATAACCATCATCATAAATACAAACTTTTGAAACATCAATTATTGCATCACCTCTCTTCAAATTAAACAAAAAGAAGCTTACCTCCCTGGTGTACTCCTTGGCATTGTCTTATCACAATCCTAAAATGGAAGTATCAGAGGAAAGGTGTGAATAAATAGCACTCTATCTACTTAATGTGAACAATAACTGAATTTCTAATTGAAAAATATCTATAATGTATGTGTTAATGTTTATTTAATACTTAAAACAAATTATCTCTACCTAAAGAGTAACTGAAATGCCAGAAGTAACTCAAACGCCAGGATAAAATGAAAAACTTTGGTAGTAGTTCTTTCAGTAATCTTATGCTTCACGTTTTCACATAAATAGAAAGGAAAAGCCAATCTTTTTTAATAGGAAAAAATTTGAGGTTTAAAGATAGCAGAAAATTCTAACATTCCTCTATCAGAAAGCAAGAAGTAACTTATTTTAAATAACTGGATCACAAATGTATGTTAATTATGATTTTTACAAAATACAATGAAAACAAATACTGTATGAGACTGACAAAATTATAGTGGTAGACACACCTGTTCCCCATCACTGTCTTCACTGCTGCTTATTTTTAAGTCATCTTTTAACATACTAGAGGGAAAAGGCAGAAAGGATTATTAATTTTGGAATAGTTTATCATGGCATACCAGAGTACTAAATATCTACAAATATTTCTGGAAAAAATGACTTTGGTAGCCAAAGATTTAATTGAAAAACAAAGAATAAGAATTAGTAAGCCATACTCAGTCAAAACACTAAGTCTGGTTTGGTTCACATAGAAAGTAAAACCTGAGAAGGAACATAATAATTACACAAGCTCAAGCTTTTCCTTAACGCTGAAAAATTAATAGTTTTTTTTCTAATTAAACAAAAGTCATATTCCACAAACACTTTTATCTAGTTACATACACACATTCATTTACTATTAAAACAAATTATCATACTCATACCCAACAGTTTACTACAGATAAAACTCCTAAAAAGAAGAGAGATAAAATTGAAAGCATCAGCAATTCTCTTTCTTTGTCCTCAATGTTGTAAGAAGAGGGTTTTGTGCACCTGTTCATAACTATACCAGAATACAAAGTCAAACTCTGTGTCATTAATGCCTCACTATGAAGAACAAATGATACTGAGGACAGTGGATAGGGCACTTGCCTTACATTTGGTCAACCTGGTTTGAATCCTGGCACCCCATATGGGTGGACCCCACCAGGAATTATCTATGAGCACAGAGCCAGAAGCAAGCCCTGGGCACAGCAGGATGGAGTCCCCCCAAAAGAAATGTGACCTCTGTTAAAGTAATAACTTCAGATAAAGAACCTTGATCATACCATAGAGATGACTATCATTGTATTAAAAATAAACTCTAGGGACTGGAGCAATAGCACAGTGGGTAGGGTGTTTGCCTTGCATGTGTTCGACCCGGGTTCGATTCCCAGCATCCCATTTGGTCCCTCTGAGCACTGCCAGGGGTGATTTCTGAGTGCAGAGCCAGGAGTAACCCCCGTGCATCGCCAGATGTGACCCAAAAAGCGAAAAAATAAATAAATAAATAGGGGGCTGGAGTGATAGCACAGTGGGTAGGGCGTTTGCCTTGCATGTGGTCAACCCGGGTTCGATTCCCAGCATCCCATATGGTCCCCTGAGCACCACCAGGAGTGAGTCCTCAGTGCATGAGCCAGGAGTAACCCCTGTGCATCGCCAGGTGTGACCCAAAAAGCATAAACAAACAAACAAACAAACAAACAAACAAACTCTAAGGGGCTGGACATATAATACAGAGAACAGGGCGCTTTTCTTGCATGCGGCTAACCCAGTTTTGATCCCTGGTATCCCATATGGTCCCCTGAGCACTAGAAGCAATTCCTGAGCACAGAGACAGGAATAACTCCTTAGCATCATTGGATATACCACAAAACAAAAAACTCCAAATTCTCCTTGAGTAAAAATAATATATTAAAAAAACACATAAATCTATAAGCGAGACTTATTGATTTATAATCTGGAACTAGTTTTTTTTTTTTGGTTTTTGGGTCATACCCGGCGATGCACAGGGGTTACTCCTGGCTCTTCACTCAGGAATTACCCCTGGCGGTGCTCAGGGGACCATATGGGATGTTGGGATTAGAACCCGGGTCGGCCGCGTGCAAGGCAAACGCCCTACCCGCTGTGCTATCGCTCCAGCACCTGGAAATAGTTTTTAAAAGAATGTGTATAGGGGCCGGAGCGATAGCACAGCGGGTAGGGCGTTTGCCTTGCACGCGGCCGACCCGGGTTCGATCCCCGACATCCCATATGGTCCCCCAAGTACTGCCAGGAGTAATTTCTGAGTGCAGAGCCAGGAGTAACCCCTGAGCATCGCTGGGTGTGACCCAAAAAGCAAAAAAAAAAAAAAAAAAAAAAAATGTGTATAAATTTTCCTTAGGCCATGTAGCTAAATATAAATCACTGTATCACTGTCATCCTGTTGCTCATCAATTTGCTCGAGCGGGCACCAGTAATGTCTATATTGTGAGACTTGTTACTGTTTTTGGCATATCCAATATGCCACGGGTAGCTTGCCAGGCTCTGCCGTGCGGGCAAGATACTCTCAGTAGCTTGCCGGGTTCTCAGAGAGGGGCGGAGGAATTGAAAATAAACTACGAAACACTTTTTTTCTTTTTATAGGCATGAAAAATCAACGTAATGCTTAAAGAATTATAACAAGAAAAATTGTTTATTTTTGTAGTGCCAGAGAGCTTACTCAGGGATCTATAGTTAAATCACACCACTTGTTCAAATAATTCCTCATTACCATCAGAGTTTCATTAGCTTTCTGCTTAAAATTTCATGAGTCTTTAATTAGTGGGAAAGAAATCTTTCACTTTAATAACTACTTTTACTCCATCCCAAATCTTATTCTGAGTTTCTCTATCTGACCCCAAATTTAGAGTATTACATAAAAGATCACCTAGAAACAAAGAACCCAGACAATTACATAATTATGAGAAGCATTTTAAGACTGACCCAATAAAGTGGGATAGAGGTAAAAAGTTATCTTTTAGACAGTAACCTAGTGCATATCTCTATGACTGACTTCTGTAAGAAAATGTACTAACTCTGAAAACGTTCTTCAGTTTTTATGACTTACTAATGCTAGCTCAATAAACCTGTTTACACAAGTGTGAATAAGTCAAAATTGCTTAAGGTCCTGCATGTTGTTCTTCCTTCCACAACCAGTGATAAGCATGTAAATGGAAGTGTCGCATCAGTTCCTGGCATGTGAATAAATATAATAAATAGTAATCAAATCTGGTTTCCTCAGCAGTGAGCAAAACTTCTTAAATTAATGATTGCGCTTTTTAAAAGCATTAACATTTGTATTTATTATTCAGGTGCACTTTTCAGAAATGAAACAGACATAGGCCAACGTTTTTACATTATATGTGAAAATGTGTTCAGAAAAATGAGTTACAGACTTAACAAGTAAAACTACTGAACTTTAAATAAAAAGGAGGAGAGGGCCAGGGCGATAGTACAGTGGTAGGGCATTTGCCTTGCACACCATGGGTTCAATCCCCAGCACCGGGTATGGTCCCTGGAGCAATACCAGCAGTGATTCCTGAATGCAGAGCCAGGAATTAATCACTGAGCTTCACTGCGTGTGACCCAAAAGCCAAAAAATTAAATAAATAAATAAAAAGGATAGAAATCAAGAGACATAGATCAATGGGCTGGAGCACATAATGTATGAAAATGTTTAAACCCAAACAAGTAAGTGTCACTAAATTCTGTCACGAAGAATGATCTCACTCATATGTAGAAGCATACTGGGGGAATAACTAATGCCTGAAAGGCAATGTAAGAGAACAGCTGGAGACATGGTCATTAGTAGGAAGCGTGCCATGGGGGGTTGAAAGAGGTGAGATAGGTCAGGGAAGGAATCACCACAATAAATGATAGAGGGAAGTGGTCACTCTGAACCAGGACTACGTGCTAAAAAAGAGGTAAGGTGACATGCATGAGAGACTAACAGTGGGGCTGGAGCGATAGTACAGTAGGGCATTTGCCTTTTCACGCAGCCGACCCAGGTTCAATTCCCAGAATTCCATATGGTCCCCTGAGCACCACCAAGAGTAATTCCTGAGTGTAAAGCCAGGAGTAGCCCCTGTACATCACCAGGTGCGACCCAAAAAGCCAAAAAAAAAAAAGACTATCAGTAACAGTACATTAAAACACAGTGCTTAAAAGCGGGTTTAAAAAAAGGGGAAAAATATAACAGCACCCGCCATAAAGAGAGGCTGAGGGGCAGAAGAGTTAACTGGGAACATTGGTGTTGGAAAACAGACAATGGCAAAGGGACTGACATTGGAACACTGTACACCTGAAACTCAATCAAGAATAACTGTAACTGTAATTCACAATGATTCAAATTAAAAATTAAAAAAAAGGGGCTGGAGCGATAGCACAGCGGGTAGGGCGTTTGCCTTGCACGCGGCCGACCCGGGTTCAAATCCCAGCATCCCATATGGTCCCCTGAGCACCGCCAGGAGTAACTCCTGAGTGCAGAGCCAGGAGTAACCCCTGTGCATCGCCAGGTGTATCCCAAAAAGCAAAAAAAAAAAAAAAAAAAAAAATTAAAAAAAAATTTTTTTCATCCGTCCAATTTTCTCAAAGGCACTGCTAAAATACAAAACCAAAAAATTTTCAGAACACTCAAGAAAATAATAGTCATTAGCGGGTAGGGCGTTTGCCTTGCACTCGGCCAACCCGGATTCGATTCCCAGCATCCCATATGGTCCCCTGAGCACCGCCGGGAGTGATTCCTGAGTGCATGAGCCATGAGTAACCCCTGTGCATCGCCGGGTGTGACCCAAAAAAAGAAAAAAAGCAAAAAAAAAAAAAAAAAAGAAACTAATAGTCATATTTTCTTTTTTTCCTTTTTAGGTCACATCCAGTGACTGTCAGGGGTTTCTCCTGGCGGTACTTGGGGGATATATGGGATTGGGGGATCGAACCTGGGTTGACCGTGTGCAAAGCAAATACCCTATCCCTCTGTACTATCGCTCCGGCCCCAATAGTTATATATTTTCTAACTCAGTTCTCCTTCCACTCAGCTAAGGTGGTTACAAGGTTATTAGGATAGATGCTTCTGTTTTAAATTTGTGTTTTCAGGAATAATTTAAGCTAGAACTTGCTATGATCTGAAACACTACTTTCAATTACATTTGATGTATATTTCTGGTTCTGCCTTACAAAAGCAGGAAAACATGAAACAATTTTTAGTATTCTACCTTTAGGGCTAAACTAAGAGTTTACTAAGAAGAAAGAATCATGTCTTTGATAATGTCTTCGTTATTAAATATAAGTACCAAGAATACAATAGCCAGAAATACAGAATAGTGGGTAGAACACTTGCCTTGCAAGTGGTCAACCTGGGTTTGATTTTCAACACCCTATGTAGTCCCCCTTAGAGTGATCCCTGAGTGGTGAGCCAGGAGTAAGCCCTTAACGCTGCCACGTGTGGCCCCAAGATCAAAACAAAAAAGAGAGGCTACGTCAATACAACAGCATGGAAGGTGCTTCCCTTGCGTGTAGCTGATCTGGGTTCGATCTCTGAAATCCCACATGGTCCCCACAAGTACCTCCAGGAGTGATCTTTGAGCACAGAGCAAGGAGTAAACCCTGAGGACTGTTGGGAGAAGCCTTAAAACAAAATAACAAACATACAAACTTATATAGGATGGGGAAAAAAAAAACATTTTTAGGGCAGTGCAATCACACTATCAACCACATGTCAAACCTAGTACATCACATGTTCTGTAAAGAAAGGGTTTTTGCTTTTCTAGCAATGCTCAAGGTTTACTCCTGGCTCTGCACTCGGGGATCCTTCCTGTCAGGGCTCAGGCGACCATATGGGATACTTGGGATTGAAACTGGGTCAATCCTATCCATTCTACTGTATCTCCGACCCATGTAAAAAAAAAGTTTTATAAAGATCCAAAAAGATAGTTCAACTGTATGAAAGATGCCTGGTTAGGTATCTAGCTCCTCCTCTAAGCTGGAGTGACACCTAGCTTCTCCACTGCCAGGAGTGACACCACTGAGTACCAAGCAGAAGTAGGCCCAGAGTACTACCAGGTATGGGGTTCTGACCCCCCCAAAAGAAAATTTTATTAGACAAGTTAAACCCGTGACTTGTGATTCTTTTTCATGCTTAGGGACAGGATCAAATAGTTGGAACTAAGATCATCTGCCCCTAAACCCCAAACAATTTTCTACCTGGTTCTTTACATAAAAGTTTGCCTGCCCCAGGCCTTAAAAGATTAAATGTTATTCGAAATATCCAGTCATTACAGACAAGACTTTTACCAAAACAAACAAAAATAAACTTACGATTTAGACTGGTGCCCATTTGAAGTTTTAGAAGAAGGATTATATCTTTCTAGAAAAAGAGAAAGATGCAGAGATCAGCAACTAAGTGTGACTATTCGTGACTGGAAAAATATCAATTCTTCTCAACACATATAAATAAAAACAAGCTGTAATTCTTCATCCATCAAATTGGTGATATTTCAGAATCCAATAAGATACTGGGGAAACATTCTATTGATAAGATATAAACTCATCCAGTATTGAAAATATTTTATTATTTTTTTCATCAATTCTTTTTTTAAAAAATTTTTATTAGTGAATAACTGTGAGATAAAGTTACAGACTTACAAACTTCCATGCTTGCGTTTCCGTCATACAATGATCGAGTACCCATCCCTCCACCAGTGCCCATTTTCCACCACCAGTGGCCTCAGCATCCCTCCCACCACCTCCACCTTGTCCCTTCCTCCCTCTGTGGCAGGGCATTCCCTTTTGCTCTTTCCTTTTGGGTGTTGAGGTCTGCTATAGAGGTATTAAGTAGGCATCATGTTTGGTCTATAGTCTATAGTCTATTATCAGTCCGTATCTCCCATCCCTAGCGGGCCCACCTAGCACCCTTTGCTTGGTGGTCCCTTCTCTGAGCTGTTTTTCCCCCCAGCACGAGAGGCCAGCTTTCAAGTTGTGGAGTAATCTTCCTGGTACTTATCTCTACTATCCTTGGGTGTTAGTCTCCCACTGTTACTTTATATTCCACAAATGAGTGCTATCTTTCTGTCTGTCCCTCTCTTTCTGACTTATTTCACTTAATATGATGCTTTCCACGTTGATCCACCCATATGCAAATTTCATGACTTCATCTTTTCTAACAGCTGCATAGTATTTCATTATGTAGATGTACCAAAGTTTCTTTAATCAGTCATCTGTTTTGGGGCACTTGGGTTGTTTCCAGATTCTGGCTACTGTAAACAGTGATATTGCAAGTATTTTAAATGTACCTATCTATGTGACTTAGCAATTACAACAAATACATAAAAACACACCAAATCCTTAAGGTGTCTAATAATAAATACTGGAAACAGAAGTCCACTTATGAGATAAATTTAACAACTTTGTAAATCATGCTGTTGGAAACTTCACAAGGAAGGAAGGAAGGGAGGGAAGAATGTTAGAAATTGAATTTAAAAAAGAATGAGGGGCTGGAGCGATAGCACAGTGGGTAGGGCATTTGCCTTGTATGCAGCCAACCCAGGTTCGATTCCCAGTATCCCATATGGTCCCCTGAGCACTGCAGGAGTAATTTCTGAGTACAAAGCCAGGAGTAAGTAACCCCTGTGCATCGCCGGGTGCGACCCAAAAAGCAATACATAAATAAATAAATAATAAAAAAGAATAACTGCTCCTGGGAGTATAATATAGGAGGTAACAGGGCTGACCTGGGTTTGACCCCCAGCATTAAATATGGTCCCCTGAGTACGGCCAAGGAGTGATCCCTCAGAATAGACCCAAGAGTAACAGGAGTAAGACCTAAGTACCACCTGGTATGGTCTAAAAAACAAAAGGAAAAAAAAAAAAAAGAAAGAACGTTCCTGACAAGAGAACAATCATTTTGTTGGAGAGCTATTAGATGAAGCCCAGACATTGGCAATGATTTCTGACCTTACCACTATCAATTCCCAAAGCTACTATCCCGTAGGACAATCTCTGAATTCCCTCAGAATATCCTTCCTCTCATGTTCTTCTCAAAGGCCACAGAGTGGTGGCAAAGCAGTAATGTGCAGCAGACTTTCTTCCCAGACCAAACGACAGAAATAAGTGTAAGAAAATAGGAAGGAAAGAGTCATAGTGAGCTACAATGAGCCCCCTTTTTTTTGCTTTTAGGGTCACACCTGGCGATGCATAGGGGTTACTCCTAGCTCATGTACTCAGGAATTACTCCTGGAGGTTCTCGGGGGACTATATGGGATGCTGGGAATCGAACCTAGGTTGGCTTCATGCAAGGCAAACGCCCTACCCTCTGTGCTATCTCTCCAGCCTCAATGACCCCTTCTTCCCTAGAATCTTACCATCATAAAAACAAGTGCCTTCATGAAGGAGATAGAGAGAAGAAAAGTTCTTGTATCTATGAGGTATCGAACACAATGAATTCACTAATTTTGAATGATTAATTCAAATACCTAATAAAATTATTAAATTTTATATTATTAAAATATATAATTCATTTTTAATGCTTACCAAGATCAGTGAAACCCAACATTGATCCCAATCATAAAACTGGGTAAGACAGGTAAATAATTATTTAAATGATGTATGATGTGATGATGAGAACAAAATGCTTTTGACAATCTGAAAACTAAGAGGAAAAGTAATACTTACTTTGTTCTCCAGGGCCGAAATTGGACTGCTGCGTTTCCTAAGAAATAAAGAACAGAAAATGATATACTGACATTAAAAAGATTACTAAAAAGTATTTCAGATGTAACTACTGGATTCCAGTTAGTTCAATGAAAGATCCCATTGAGTTCCTATAGGTGAATAAAAGAAAACAAAAATCAAGAGAAGAATTTAATGACTGGGACTGGAGTGAAGGTACACTTGCCTTGAGCAAGATCAACCCAGGGTTGATCTCTGGCCTCCCATACAGTCCCTGAACACTGCCAGGAGTGATCTTTGAATATAAAGCGAGGAGTAAGACCTGAGCACTGCTAGGTCAGTCCTCCCCAAAACAAACCAAACCCTACTGATCTTTGACTCAGTAATTATTGTGGTCAATAATGAACTTTTCAATGCTTAAAACAAGTAGAATAAAACTTCCTGATGGTCTTTATTTTAACAGATCCCACACACATAGTACCTAATTTAGAATCCTGGATAAAAATTATTTTAATTTCAGGTTGTTTTTTGGGGGAAATCTGGGATTGGGCCACCGAGGTGGTGCTCAAGGGCTATTTTTGGCTTTGTGCTCAATGCTGGGGGACCATATGTGGTGGTGGGGAATCCCAAGGTCAGTCACATGCAAGGCAAGCACCTTAACTACTGTACTATCTCTCTGGCCTTAATTTCAGAATCTTGGTATTAAGAAAACATATGTTCTGGAGCCAGGGAGATAGCTCAAAGGGGTAAAGTACATGCTATGCATATGGGAAGCTTTGGGCTAGATTCCCAGCACAGCACTGGTCCCCCAAGTACCACTGGAAACAAATGCTGAGCATCACAGCAGGAGTAACTGTAACTGCTGAACACTAGCAGATGTTGCACAAAAGCCCAAAACAGGTTTAGGGATGTAACTGCACTGGAATACTTGACTTGTAAGTCTGAAGTCCTGGACCTCATCCCTGGTACCATTAAAAAAAAAAATACTAAATAAAAACTCACGCAACCAAAAGTTTATTTTTTAAAATAGCAATACCCAAATCTCATATATACTGTGGTGAAAATAACTGTACAACTTATTTATGCTCAAAAGATACCACTTTTGTGGACCAAGACCTTCTACATTCCCATATTATTTTACTCCTCAACTATCAGCATCTTACAATTAATATCTTGGTAAAGATACTGCCATATACTTCTCTATAAACCTTAAGTTAGACTGGTGCGTTCTCCACCCAGACCAAGAACCCGACAGCGACCGCACACAAACGACTCCTCCGCTCCTAAAAGACTGATCCCGAGGCCTAATGACTTCTTTCGGCACCCAGCAGCTTCTTGCAGAAATGCCTCTAGACTGTGAACTAAGCTACGGCCCCATTCTGTCCTGGGAGGGGGAAGGTTTTTCTCTCTCGACCTTTCCTTTCCCAGTGGCGTGGCGACCGCCATCTTATGGAGCCCACTAAGCGGAGGTACAAGCTTGCAGTGACGCAACTTCTGGCATAAATTTCTCTGGACTTAATTACAAAAATACCAGTAATCCAAAACAGTGCGGCCGCTTTCTTGGCCGCACGACCTCATATGCTCTTCATTCTCAGTAACAGAAAACAAATTATCAAATGATGCCTTTTCGGCAGGTCTGATTTTGGGGGGAAAATTCCAATAAACAATAGTGAGTTTTCTGTTGAAATATTGAATGTAATCAAAGTAAAGAGAAAATAAAGTGAAAATCATCAGCCACACAGGCAGGGGAGGGGGCGTGAGATGGGAGGTATACTGGGATTTTTGGTGGTGGGACTTGTGCACTGGTGAAGGGATGGGTGTTTGATCATTGTATGACTGAGACTTAAACCTGAAAGCTTTGTAACTTTTCACATGGTGATTCAATTAAAAAAAAAAAACCTCAAGTTAAATGATACTGAAGAAAGCTATTGAAAAAAACTAATGTCTTGTCAGTGAAAGAAACATGGCTTTTTTCAAATTTCACAATAATAACAGCTTTTTTTTCTTATGTACGAACTCCTTTCACGATGCATCACACTAAAATTATACTAACGCCCCTAAAAGCCTACTTAAAACCTACTAAAAGCCTACTTAAAGATAAGCACAACCGGGGTTAAAGCAATAGCACAGTGGGTAGGGTGTTTGCCTTGCACACAGCCAACCCGGGTTTGATTCCCAGCATCCCACATGGTCCCCCGAGCACCGCCAGGAGATATTCCAGACTGCAGAGCCAGGAGTTAACCCCTGTGTATCTGTGCATTGCCGGGTGTAACCCAAAAAGCAAAAAAAAAAAAAAAAAAAGATAAGCACAACCTTCCTGTAACAACAAAACTATCCATGAAAAAGAGTCCAAACAGAAAGCTAAATATATACTTTTGCTGTAAAAAACAAAAGAAAGAAACTACGCAGCCGACCCAGGTTTGATTCCTCCATCCTTCTCAGAGAGTCCGGCAAGCTACCAAGAGTATTCCGCCTGCACAGCAGAGCCTGGCAAGCTACCCATTGCTTATTTGACATGCCAAAAACAGTAAGAACAAGTCTCACAATGAAGATGTTACTGGTGCCCGCTTGAGCAAATCGATGAAGGGACAACAGTGCAACAGTGCTACTGGCACTTGGAAGAGAGCTCAAAACACTAGAGCACATGCTTTGCATGCTATAGTCGTGGGTTTGATTCCTGGCATTATACTGTTTCCTGAACAACCTTAGTAGCATGATGCCAAAAGCAGCTCCTTGCATACCACTGTGCATGCCCGCTCTCCCCCCTCAAAAAAAAAAACAAAAACCCTGTGAACTGGGTTTCAGGAAGATACCTCAAAGGGATATATAGTGCATGCTTGGATACAAGAACCCTGTCTCAATCCCTGGCACCAGATGGTCCTTCAAACGCTGAGCATTGCACTAGCACTAGCCCCAAGCACCAATGGGTATCCTCCCTGCCCCACCAAAAATAAAAGTAAACAGGACTGGGGATGTATCTCAGCTGTAAAGCACTTGTCTTGCATATGTGAGGCTTTGGGTTCAATCCCTGGCAGAGCAAAGGAAAGAAAAAAATAAAATAAAATGTGTACACAACAACTGTCTAATGTACATAGACACATTCTTCGTAATAGCCAAAGCATGAAATCAATCAAATACCCATGCACTGAAGAATGTACAAATATGATATATATTCATACAACAGAGTTTTATTTAGCAAAAAAAATGAAATACTAATACATGCTATAACTTAGAAAAATCTTGAAAATACTACACTAAGAGGAAGAATTTAGTTACAAAAGATTCCATTTGCACGAAGTATCCAGAAAAAGAGTAGCTATAGAAACAGAGTAGGGGCAGGAGATAGTTCAGCAGGTAAGGTGTTTGCCTAGCATGCAACCAACTCAGTTTCAATCCCTGGAACCCCATATTGTCTCCTGAGTAGCCAGCCAGGAGTGAACAGAGTCAAGAGTAAATCCTAAACATAATTGGGTGTGGCCCAAAAATCAAACCCACCTACCCCCACCAAAAACAAAACAAAGCGCCCTTTGGACCCTGCTGCGGAGCGAGCATGATGGAAGAGCCCAAGGAAGCGCCCTTGGACTCCAAGCAGCCCACTGAACTAATTCCGGCACGGGATCGGAGAACCCATGGCGGGCTGAAACAGTGGAAACCAGGCATCCCCCAATTCTTTTAACCTCTCTCTCTCAACCCCTTCCTCCCGAGCACAGCGCAGGGTCCGCGGCTTTCTGAGCGCAAAATGGAGATGCCGAGCCTCTCTCTAGGTTTCTCCATCTTATGAGCACCATAAAAGGGTAAAAGTTTGTAGTGATGTTATTTCTGGTTGTACTTTCCCTGGACTTTATACAGAAACCCAAAACCGCGAGACCTAATGTCATCTTAGCATCAGCAATATGTAATGGTTCCTTTTTAATGGGTCGGACTTTTGTGGGAGATCCTAACAAAAATAGTAAGTCTGTTGCTGAAATATTGAAGGCAATCAAAGTGGTAGCCATCTCTCTAGACTGAACTAAGCTATATCCCCACGCCGGCTGAGAAGAAATTTTCTTCTTTCTCGGGAAGAAACACGGCGTGGCGTCAACCATAGTGTGATGTCCATTAAGCAAACAGACCTGGTGGCGTGGGAATGGGATATAAGGGGAAAAATTATGTACATGGAACAGTGGGACGCTGGTGGAATCTCGAGCCGGAGCCGATACCAGCGCAAGACCTTTGGTTCCAGAAACTGCTTGCAGACACTCTACTAGACTATCAACTAAGCCAGAGCCCCACGCCTGCTGATGACGGGAAATAACCATCCTTTTCGTTTTTTTTCCCTTTGTCAGGCAGCGTGGCGATTACTAAACAGGCGTGAACTCGGTGGCACGGGGCAAGGGGGAAAAAGAAAAGTTATGTAACAAACAGCGGGACTTAATATCTCTATATTCTTAGCAATGGAGAACTATCAAATGCCTCCTTGGCAATAGGACTGTCTTTTTCTTTTTTGGGGGAAACACCAACAACGGTAGTGAGTTGTGTATTGAAACATGGAATGGGGGCTGGAGCGATAGCACAGTGGGTAGGGCGTTTGCCTTGCACGCGGCCGACCCGGGTTCGAATCCCAGCGTCCCATATGGTCCCCTGAGCACCGCCAGGAGTAATTCCTGAGTGTAGAACCAGGAGTAACCCCTGTGCATCGCCGGGTGTGACCCAAAAAGCAAAAAAAAAAAAAAAAAAAAAAAAAAAAAAAGAAACATGGAATGTAATCGAGATAAAGCGTAAATGAAGTAAAATTTATCACTTATAAGGGTGGGGACTGGGGAGGTGGGAGGGGGCGGCAGGTATACTGGGGGGGTTGGTGATGGAAGATGGGCACTGGTGAAGGGAAGGGTGTTTGAGTATTGTATAACTGACATAATCCTGAGAACTATGTAACCCTCCACATGGTGATTCAATAAAATTAAAAAAAAAAAGCAAAAACAAACAAAAAACCCTAAAGAGATGACTGGTTCTGCTCATTTCAACAGCACATGTACGATAATTTGAACTATAGAGAGATTAGCACGGTCCTTACACAAGGATAACAGGCAATTTGCAAAGTGTTTCATGACTTTTCAGATCACCTTATACCATTGAGAATGGCCTGTATCAGAAAGATTGAAAACAATGAACGCTGGTGAGGAAGTGGCAAAAAGTGGTAAAAAGAAACCCTATTCACTGTTGGAGATGTAATCTGATTTGGCCTCTATGGAGACTCTCCCCCAAATTGAAAATAGAACTACCATGTGATCTAATAAATATACTTCTTGGCATCTATCCCCTAAACACAAAATCATTAATTTGGAAAGGTATCTTTCAGATACTTGGCTGCAGTGCCAATATTCCACTACAGCACCATGTGTAAAAGCCAAGATCTGGAAGCAATCCAAGTGCCCAACAATAGATGAATTAAGATAAAGAAATCGTTGTACATATACACATGGAATAATACTTGGTGACAAAAGACAAAATCTTTCATTATGTAAGAATTTGGGTAGAATTTAAGCAAAGTGAGCCAAAAGGACAAATACAGGATGATGTCATTTGTAAGCGGAGTATAAACAAAGCAAGGAAATAGACAATGGCCAGAGACAACAAACTGAAATTCTGCCAGGAGATCTGAGTTTGTTGGAAGTGGATGAAGGGGACAGTGGTGGAGGGCTATTGGCCCTTTGGTGATAGGCGTGGTATAGTGACAATGCATGACAAAAAGTAAGTATATGCTTTGCAAACCATGATTCCTCAATCAAAAAACAGCAACAACAAAAAATATTCTTACCAGGTAAGTGTTCTAATAATTAATAGTCTAAGATTTAAATGATCTCTGACTCCTTTCCCACCACTGACAAATAGTCGGCTAACCCAAACGCTCCTGGGTTTTGTCCCTAAAATATGTACAAGTCAAAATGCAACCAGGTCAAAACTGCAGGTCCTAGGGCCTCATTGTTTTTCTGAATAGACAACTAACATTTAAATACTCACCTAATGGATACTGGATCTAGTCTTCCCTCATTCTCCAGCTGCCCTTTCTAAAATTTAAGTCTCAGTATGAGTCATTATTATTTTGTTATCTTTTTTAAAATTAATTTCCCTCCCTGCCCTTCACTATGGTGCTTGCTGAGATCTGCCTATCAGGCTGCAATGATTGCACCTTTGGCTCAGGTGCTCAATGAGGGCTGCAATTCTTTAATTGTCGTGCCTGCACACATGCTCACTAGAAATTGCACCCCCTTAATTGCAATGTTCGCTGGCTATGATGAGACCCGAAATCACTTGTGGCATCACAGACAGAAGAGCTGCCAGGCTTGTGCTCAGCACCCGTGATGGCCCCAAGCTTTGAACTCTTTTTTTTTCCCCACGTTATACTGCCATTGGTTTTTGTTGCCTCCTTGCATTATAACTTTATTTATATATATATATATATTTAAATTCTTTTATTAGTGAACCACCGTGAGGTACAGTTACAAACTTATGAACTTTCATGTTTGCATTTCAGTCATACAGTGATCATTTACATCCCTCCACCAGTGCCCATTCTCCTCCATCAATGTTCCCAGTATCCCTCCCACCACCCCCACCACCCCACCCTGCCTCTGCGGCAGGGCATTCCCTTTTGTTCTCTCTCCTTTTGGGTGTTGTAGTTTGTAATACAGGTACTGAGTAGCCATCATGTTCAGTCTGTAATCTACTTTCTGCACACATCTTTCAACCAAGTGGGTCCTCTTAACATTCTCTACTAGGTGTTCCCTTCTCTAACTCAGCTGCCTCTTCCCCCAGCATGTAACAACAAGATATCTCACACCGCAGAAACTGGCCCACATCCAAAAGAACAAAAGCAACCGGTGTTGGAGCGGATATGGGGAGAAAGGGACTCTCCTTCACTGCTGGTGGGAATGCCGAATGGTTCAGCCCTTTTGGAAAACAATACGGACAATTCTCAAAAAATTAGAAATTGAGCTCCCATTTGACCCAGCAGTATCACTCCTGGGAATATATCCTGGAGAAGCAAAAAGGTATCATAGAAAAGACATCTGCATTTGTATGTTCATTGCAGCACTGTTTACAATAGCCAAAATCTGGAAAAAACCCAAGTGCCCCAAAACAGATGACTGGTTAAAAAAACTTTAGTACATCTACACAATGGAATACTATGCAGCTGTTAGAAAAGATGAAGTCATGAAATTTGCATATAAGTGGATCAACATGGAAAGTATCATGTTGAGTGAAATGAATCAGAAAGAGATAGACAGACATAGAAAGATCGCACGAGACTAACACCCAAGAGTAGCAGAGACAAGAACCAGGAGGTCTGCTGCACAGCTTGGAAACTGGCCCCAAGGTTTGAACTCTTGACCTTAAGCTTTTAACAGCTATAAAGCACTGAGTTACTCTGGGGAGCCCACTCCTATTTTTCACAAAGCCTCCAATGAATGGTTCTATTTCATAAAGAGATGAAACCCAAACTGACATAACATTCACTCACACCTCAAGTACTGAAAAAATAGCATGATAAACCAAAATAAACAAGGACCTTATCCTCATGGGCTCAACACCAATCTGAATGTGAATGAGTCTTTTCAACTACTCAAAAAAATAAAGATTAAACTGGTTACTGTAATAAATATAATGAGGGAAGAAGAGAGGGAGAGAGGGGGAGAGAAAAAAAGTGAGAAAAAGAGCAGAAACAGAAAAGATTCTGAACAAAGGTATAGAATATTGGGAAAAACCTCAAAAGAAAATTTCAATTAAAATTTACTAGAATATCACATAACTAAAAATATCAGAGTATGAATCATGAATTTTTCAGTTTCATTGGTTACTATCTCTAGGCACATTATATATATATATATAAAATCAAGGTTAGAGGATTAGAGGAAGTTGACATCAGTGATGGAACTGGTGTTAAAATATTATATGCCTAAAACTCAACTACAAATAACTTTGTAAATCATAATTCTTTAATAATTTTTTAAATTATGAATAATTTAATAAAATATCCCCTAAATCAAGGTTAATAATATAAACACACTCAAACTATTACTTGCTAATCTTGGAGGACTATTGTTTTTACTTCCTGCTTATGCTATTCCTGTTACTATTCTGCATCACTGTATCACTGTCATCCCATTGATTATTGATTTTGATTTTCTCGAGCGGGAGCCAGTAACGTCTCCATTCGTCCTAGCCCTGACATTTTTAGCAGCCTCTCCATACTCATTCTTCCCAGCAGTACCAAACTGGAGGCTCTTTCAGGGTAAGGGGAAGGAGACCCATCATTGTTACTGCATTTGGCATATCAAATACGGCACGGAGAGCTTGCCAGGCTCTGCTGTGCAGGCAGGATGCTCTCGGTACCTTGCCAGGTTCTCTGAGAGGAAGAACTAGGCTGTAAGAGATCTCGCGGCTAATCTCTTTAATAATGATGATGATGATGATGATAATAATAATAATAAAAAACCTTAGTATGATATTAACATTACAAAAGCTCGTGGTGAGAGAGGCAGTAAGAGTAGCAGCCTCCTGGGCAAAAGGGAACAAAACTTTGAGTTTGTTTGCTTAAAAAAGGCAGATTGGGGGCTGGAGTGACAGTACAGCAGGCAGGGCACTTGCCTTGTATGGGGCCACCCCAGGTTTGATCCTTGATATCCCATACGATTCCCCAAGCACCTCAAGGAATAATTCCTCAGAGCAAAGCCAGGAGTAATCCCTGAGCATCACTGGGTCTGCCCCCTCCGACAAAACAACCAAAAAACCCAAAAAACGGCAGATGTTGGGGCGGGGTGAGGATGGAGGATACTGAGAGATAATTTTTTTTCCTGAAAAGAGGACAATACACCAAATATGTTTAGGAACCACCTTGAGTTATCCACTTGGGAGCAGCAGAATGCTTACGGCAACCCACTCAGATCCCTGTTCTTTGCCACATGGCAGTGTTGGAGAGAGGAAAATCAAGAAAAGTTTGTGGAAATTTTGTCACCTCCTTATGGGTGAGGGAATCAGAGGAGAAAAAAAAGTAAAATAAATAAGAGTTACTCCAAACCTACTCAAAAAAAGTCTTATGAGGGGCTGGAGCGATAGCACAGCGGGTAGGGCGTTTGCCTTGCACGCGGCCAACCCGGGTTCGAATCCCAGCATCCCATATGGTCCCCTGAGCACGGCCAGGGGTGATTCCTGAGTGCAGAGCCAGGAGTGACCCCTGTGCATCACCAGGTGTGACCCAAAAAGCAAAAAAATAAAATAAAATAAAATAAAATAAAAAAGTCTTATGAGTAACGGAATGGGCTCCAGTATGTGGATGCCACTTGTGGTCATAAACCTCCTTCCCCTGAGGGTAGACATGGTTAAAATAAGCCAGCCAACATTCATTTCCTTTCCCCAATCTGATTCTTTATTAACATTCAAAATTATATAGCCCTAGTTCCAAAAAACAAAATAATACTTATAGTTCTCTCCTTCACCACAATAAATGGCCCTTTCTATATCTACCTAGCTCAAAAAAAGAGAGAAAGAACAAAAAAAGAAAAAAGAAAAAGAAAAAGAAAAAGAAAAAAAATCTATCTCTTGGGGCTGGAGCAATAGCACAGCGGGTAGGGAGTTTGCCTTGCACGCAGCCAACCCAGGTTCGATTCCTAGCATCCCATATGGTCCCCTGAACACCGCCAGGAGTGATTCCTGAGTGCAGGAGCCAGGATTAACTAACCCCTGTGCATTGCCAGGTGTGACCCAAAAAAAGAGGAAAAAAAAAAACTATCTCTCGGCTTCATTAAGTCAAAAGTAGATAATGTTCACTGATAAACTGATAATACTAACCAGGTGCTTGCATAAGAGGCCAGAGACATTCTACTGAGTTTATGGTGCTTGTCTTGCATGCAACTGACCCCAGTTCAATGCCTGGCACTATAAAAAGTCCGACTACTAAGCACCTCCAAATTTGATCCCTGAGCATGGAGTAAGGAGTAAGACCTGAGCACAGCTGGTTGTGGGCCCAAAAACAAAGAGATATTTGGGGCAAGAAAGATAGTACTGTGGGTAAGATGCTTCTTGATTTGCAAGGGGCAAATCCCAGTTCAATCCCCGGTACCATATATGGTGCCCCAGCACCACTGGGAGTGAGTACTGACTAAGGAATAAATCCTGATCAACATCAGGAATAACCAAAAAGAAACACTTTCATGCAAGTGAGTTACTATTTTGTATTGTGACAAAATAAAGAGTTCATTTTACAAGCAGGAAAATCTTAGCCCTGTCATTTTCTTGTTTGCTCAAAAATGTATTGTAGTGTTATTTTCATTAAGTAGCTTCACTGCAGGTGTATATTTTAAGACACTTGTAAATCAGCGAAAATTAGCTGAATCAAATGGGTTATATAAATTTTAACCAAGCTGTAGCTAGGAAAAGCAAGTAAGTAAAAGCCTACCAACTTTTCCATACTGAAATCTAAACTTTCCTTAGATAATTCATATACTTGGAATAAAAATGTGAACATCAGCTATTAAGATTTTTAAAAATTAACATTTATTTTCTTCCACTAAAAGTAGACATATTTTAAATTTTTTCCTTTGTTTTTGAGCGACCTGGTGATGCTCATGGCTTACTCCTGGTGCTGAGAACCATAAGGGGTGCAGTGGATGGAACCCAGTTGGGTGCATTCACAGTAAGAATACTTGCTGTACTATCTATCGCTTAGGCCTTGAAAATAGACATTTTTAGAACTGAAAAACAGAAATAGGGACCTGGAGATGGCACAAGTGGGAGAGCATATGTGCAGCATATGTAAAGGCCCTGAGTTTGATATCTAGTATCACAATGTCCCCTCAACACAATGTCTTCCTCAGGTATCATTCAGTATACCTGAATCTCTGGGCCAAGCATTACTGGAAGGGCATGCTATTAAACAAAGAGGAAAAAATAAAGTTTTCACCCTCCCAACCCAACCCTTATCTTCCAAAATATACAATGCTGGGGTATAAACTTTCCACTTTGGAGAATATGAGCTTACCAGTGAATTAACAATAAAGATGAAGAAAATTAATGGAAGGTTAATACAGTAACAAAGGTTAGATCATTGGGACCTGCTGCTAAGTCATGGGGTCTGCTAGAAATGGGTTAAATGATTCCACTGAGGTTATTCTAGGTTCATCAATATTCTAGGATTAAGATTAAAAAATAATTAAGAAAAAATATTTTGAGAGAGAGAGCTCAACAGGCTCAGCGCAGCGCATGCTTTGTGTGGCTCCCCACACTGAGCTGGAAGTAGGCTGCAAGCACCACCAGACATAAGCCAAAAACAAAAACAAAGACTAAAAACTTGAGAATCTGAGGCAGGAGTGATAGTACAGCAGGTAGGGTATCTGCCTTGCATGCAGCCAACCTGGGTTCGATCCCTGGCATTCCATATGGTTCCCCGAGAAGCACCACAACTAACTCCTCAGTGCAGAGCTAGGAAAAGTCCCTGAGCATTGCTGGGTGTGACCCAAAAACCAAAACTAAAACAACTTATGAACAGTGACCACCGTAATAGGAAGAGGTATGAGTGCCATGACAATCTCTGGAGAGTACATCTGTGAGCACCACAGCAGCCTCCAAAACCACCAAAACAGCAACACGTATGCCTCATGAAAGAGCATCATTCCTAATGAGCACATGTGCAAGCACAGCAACTACAGGAGCACAAAACTCAGTGAGCAGTGTAACTGAGTGTGTGAGCACTGCAAACTAATGTGTAGCATCCAACAAACATAATGGTGGAAATGTGTTGGCACCACACCCAGGTATCTGTGCAACCCCCACTCATCCCAACAACAAAATATCTGCAACAAAAACAAAGAGAAGGGGGGCATGTGGGAATTTTTGTTTCAGGGCTACATCCTTGACACTATGCTCAGGGATCACTCTTGACCACTGCTGGGGATCCATGTGGGATTGAACCTGGGTGAACAGTGTGCAACAGGTACTGTATAATTCCTGAAGGTAAGAACTTCTTCAAAATTTGTGAAAAATCTATGAATAGAGGAATAGGTTATGATATATATAACTGAAAACACAAATGTACACTAGCTGTACTCAATTAAATATTACTATGTAACTGATTTTTCTTGCTTTATTAACACTTCATTTCTACAACTAAATCTTGGTACACTAAGGCAAATCACATTTCTTATGTATTCTCTGCAAGTACTCAGCATTATGTCTAGAAACTTGCTTTTAAGTAAAGGAGAAAAAAGAACCAAAAAAGCAGGGTAAATGGGAATGAGCAACATAAAGTGGGGAAAAATACTAGGCTAAAATAATACTCAAGGGGCCTGAGAGATAGTTCAGGGGGTTGGGCATTCGCCTTGCATGTGATGGCCCAAGTTCGATGCCTGAGTGCAAAGCCAGAAGTAAGTCCTGAACAATCAGATGTGATACCTCCCCACCTACTTCAAGTTACTCAATGTGCATGAGAAACTTAATGAAGCTAAAATAATTTAAATTTTATTATCTAATAAAATACAAGGGTCGGAGAAATAGAAAGTAGAGCATTTGTTCTGCACACAGTCAACCAAGATTCAATCCCTGGCACCTCATACAGTCCCCTGAGTACCGCCAGGAGTGATTCCTGAATGCAGAGACAGGTCACTGTCACTGTCATCCCGTTGTTCATCTATTTGCTCGAGCGGGCACCAGTAACATCTCCATTGTGAGACTTGTTACTGTTTTTGGCATATCAAACACGCCACGGGTAGGTTGCCAGGCTCTGCAGTGCGGACAGGATACTCTCAGCAGCTTGCCAGGCTCTCCGAGAGGGATGGAGAAAAAAGAAAGACAACTCTTGGGGTTTGAGATAGTTACTGTTCCATGGACACACATAACTCATTTTTTTCTATTTTAAAATTGAAGACACGCTCTCTATCCACTGATTCTCAGCCTCACCCAAAAAATAATGATCCAGAGGCCAGGAATATTCAAACTTGAAACAGTAATTGTACAGTACCAAGTAATTTACCGTAACTAAAAGGACTAAAAGGAATATCCTACTGAGGACAGCCTTAATTGTGAGCCACAGCACTTCGTTCTCACTGCCATGAAGTTCAGCTGTTTTGCAGCTCATTAATCATTCAATTTTGTCAATGGACTTTTAATAAAGCACTTTTAACTTGCTTGGTCGTTGCAGAGACAGGTATGACCCCAAAATCGTGTGGATTTTTTTCGTTTGTTTGTTTTTTGTTTTGCCTTTGATCAAAAGCCATAGGTATAATCTTAAGGAAAACAGTTTTCTGCAAGAAGCAAGATCAGATTGGAGAGGGGGAGGGTGGGATAAAAACAAATACAGATAACATTTTTGTTTGCTTTTGGGTCTCTCCAGTGGGGGAGGTCACCAGGTACAAGGGTCATGGAGCTATACTGGTTATTCAGGAGGCCCTGAGGTACCTATGATGAATACAGGGCCCTGTGCATACAGTCTATGTAGTCCAGCCCTTTGAGCTATCTCACTAGACCTTACAAAGCACTTTCTAAAAAGTTTAACATTAAGGAGGAGTGGCTGAAAATAAGATAATAGAGGCTTTTGTTGTTGTTGTTGCTTTTAAAATGAAAGAGATTTGGGGGCTGGAGCTATAGCACAGAGGGTAGGACGTTTGCCTTGCATGCAGCTGACCCAGGTTGGATTCCCAGCATCCCATGTGGTCCCCTGAGCACCGCCAGGAGTAATTCCTGTGTGCAGAGCCAGGAGTAACCCCTGTGCATCACTGGGTGTGACCCCCCCCCCAAAAAAAGAGATTCAAGATGTGTAATTCAATGTCCTAAACTCAACTTCCCCATCAGCCATTCACCAACTCTCTTTTAGACCTGTTAATGGGTAGAGTCCCCTCTGCTCTGCTCCCTATCTTCCCAAGACCTTCTGGCATTTCTCCCTATGCCTTCAAATCCCAGTTAATGTCATCTTTATAAATATTATTTCCGAATTCCAGAAGTCTCAAAACTTGGTCTTCTCGGGGCTGGAGTGATAGCACAGCGGGTAGGGCGTTTGCCTTGCACGCGGCCAACCCCGGTTCGATTCCCAGCATTCCATATGGTCCTCTGAGCACCGCCAGGGGTGATTCCTGAGTGCAGAGCCAGGAGTAACCCCTGTGCATTGTCAGGTGTGACCCAAAAAGCAAAAAACAAACAAACAAACAAACTTGGTCTTCTCATTGGACCACGTCAATAATGGTGAACAAGGAAATGGTGAACAAGGAAAGCAAGCACCTATTAAAGCTTCCCATAATACTTTAAACTATAAACTTGCAGTGTTACAGGCTCCAGGGTTTGATCTTGGGACCTTGCACATGGAAGATGTACATCCTTGACCACCTCCTAGACCTACCCCACCAGACCCTTCTTAGTTCCATCACATTTCCTGCTCCCTTTTATACCGATGCCTCAAAAAGAAAATCTTTTGTATGTTCAGTGTCTTCAGTATCTTTTCATTCCAATATAATGTCCTGCTCTCAGCTTTCTACACACAGAGTTCATGTTATCAATAAAGACTACAAAAAACATATAACAATGACGAGGAAAGAGAAAAGCCTCTCCACACATACCCGAGTGGTAGAATTTTTAAAAAATGTACACATAAGTGGAGTATTAAAGCAGAAAAAAAAAGGGAAGAGAAAGCACATTAAAGGGAATAATTCCATTTTCCCTAAATGTGATTAAAAAAAAAAAATAGAAGCCCGAAGTTCCAAGAAACTAACAAAAAGAAAAAAACCAAGCACAAAAATAAAAAGCATCTATACCAAGACAAACCAAAAGTCTGATGCCAGCTGTAGACTCAGAGGTAGTGGCTTGCATGGGTGAAAATTTATGTTCAATCCCTAACACCACAACACTCCAAAACTGTACAATTAGAGCTACCCATCTATATAAGGACAATTAATTTATCACAAAGGAACCAAGAATATACATTAGGGAAAGGGCAAATGGTGGTGGGGAAACTGGCAGTCACTTGGGAAATATGCAATTGGATTACTTTCTTACATCACACACAAAAATTAGTTTAAAAATGAGGCAAAATCCTGACAAAATAAACACCTAGAAGAAAACATTGGTAACAGTAAACTCCCTGACATTGTTCTCAGTCATGATTTTTGGAATGACACCAAAAGCAGATACAACAAAAGCAGAAATCAACTAGCTGGACTATCAAACTACAAAGCACTTGCAGAACAAAGGAAACTTCTCAACAACATTAAAGACAACTTAACAAAAGGGAGACAATATTTGTAAATTTTAATTTTGATGAGGCTAATAGCCAACATAAATTCAATCAATTCAGTGGCAGGAAACTAAATATGGGCGATAGACATAGTACAGTGAGTGGGTGAGGCATTTGCCTTGAATGCCACTTACTGAAGTTCAATTCCCAGCATCTCCTATGGTTCCCTGAGCACCCTCAGTAATGATTCCTGAGTACAGAGCCAGGAACAGCCTGAGAAATGTTAGGTCTGGCCCCCGAACAAAAACAAGCGGAAAAAAAAAATGACCAGTAGAACTGAACAGACATCTTTCCAAAGGGGACCAATAGGTACATGGAAAGCAGCTCAACATTCATTAATCATCGGAGAATCGGGAATCAAAACCACAGTGAGGTATTATCTTCACTGGTCTGCTAGGAAAAAAAGACACAAAATAGTACACATGGAAAGGATATGGAGAAGAGCAACGCTGTGCTGTTGGTGAAATGGTAAACTGATTTTTCCCCCGAGTACAGGAAATAGTGCAAAGGTTCTATAAAAAATTAAAAATAAGAGGGCTGGGAGCTAGCCTTCCTGAGCTTTGCTGTGAGTGGCTTGCGGCCAATAACTGTTGCCTAAAGAACAATACTGAACTGCATATTTGAAAGTTGTTAAAGAAGTAAACCTTCCAAGTTTCTCACAATGGAAAAGAAAATATTTTGCAACTATGTAGGGGACAGAGAGATCATTAATTCAATTTATTGAAGTGATCACTATCAAACCATAATACTGTATATCTGAAACTAATATGTCTATATGTTAATTATACCCCTAACCCCAAATAACTGTTAGATAAGAAAAAGCCTGGGAATGAAGTGATAGCTTGATAGAATAAGCACATGCATTGTATGCAGTAGGCTTAGATTCAAACACTGGCTTCACATCGGTCCTAAGTAATACCAAGAGCAACCCTGAGCTCAGAGTGGAGCAGCCACAGGACACATGTTAACATGTCTGTTTAAAAATAAAGAGGACAGCAAATGTACAGTGGGTAAGGTGCTTGCCTTGCAACTGACTGACCCGGGTTTGATACCTGGCATGCCATATAGTCCGAGTCCTGTCAGAGACTATAATAACCCAAATATGAAATACAACAATAAAATTTAAGGGATGTAATTCAATTTATAAGGCAGAATAATAATAATCAAGGTCAGGGACAAAGCTCAAGGACTGTAAAGCATATGCAGATCAAGTTTGGTGATACCTGGCTCCACATGGCTCCCAGAGGACCACCAGGAGGAACCCATAGCACTCAGCAGGTGTAGCCTGTGAGCACCCTTAAAAAAATTAGGGCTGAAAGCATTCAATAGTGTGGAAGAGAGGCTTTATATGTGGTTGCCTGATGGTCATCTGGGCATCGCTATGAGCAACTCCCGAGGACAGTACTGGAAGAGGCCCCCACTCACCAACAAGTTTGGCTTTGTCCTCTTGCCACCCCCCCATTAGTGAAAAAGCAGATGACAGTTTTAAACCCAACAATATCACACAAATACTAATGGCTTAAATCACTGTCACTGTCATCCCACTGCTCATCGATTTGCTCGAGCAGGCACCAGTAACGTATCCATTATGAGACTTGTTGTTACTGTTTTTGGCACACTGGATATGACACGGGTAGTTTGCCAGGCTCTGCCGTGCGGGCGAGATACTCTCTACAGCTTGCCGGGCTCTCTGAGGAGATGGAGGAATCAAACCTGGGTCGGCCGCTTGCAAGACAAATGCCCTACCTGCTGTGCTATCACACCAGCCCAATGGCTTAAATCCCAGAATTTAAAAGTATCAAATAGGATTTAAAAAACAAAACAAAACAGACAAGATTCATTAAGAATCTGCTACCCTGAAGGTTTCACTCAGATGTGAAGGAGCAATGACATCTACAAACAACACCTGGAGATTTTGTCACATCTAAATCTGCTCTACCAGGGATACTGAAGGCTTCATAAGAAAAACTAGACAAACATAAAAACCACCTATAAGAAATACAATTTAAATATAAAATAAATATAAAAACAGATTAAAAGAGAATATAAAGTATACAATTAAAAGAAATCTACAGTAATATTATCACTAAAGAAAATTCTTTAACAAAAAGCAGCAACTCATAATGATAAAACACCCAACACATCAAGAGTTAGTAATAATCCTAAATATTTGAGTACCTAAAAACAGATCTAGAAAAAGTACAAAGACATGAAATAATCAAGATCAAACATTCAAATTTAAAACTGAGATTAAGGCTCATATGCTGCCTGAGCCCAGGTGCTGCTTGTGCCCGCATGGCTGAGCACATGTGTCACCCGAGCACGTGTCGCCCGCATCTCCCCTCTTGAGATGTGTACTTTCATGCTTTCATACTTTTGTGTCTAAAGCTCAGTTATGTGTAGGGGCTTCCTCCACCCTTGGAGAAGCCCGCGTTCTCCCATGAGCGCGTTATTCTTACTATTCTCTCTCCCACTTATCCCTTCCTCCCTCCCTCAGAAACCTCTGAATAAAATCTATTTACTTAAAAAATAAATAAATAAAATTGAGATTAACTCTTCAAAAATGATAGCATAAACAGAATTTATGAGACTACATACTGTAAGTAAACTTGGTCTAACTGAAAATAATAAGAGCAAAATATACATTATCTAGGGCTGGAGCTAAAGAACAGTGCAAAGCGAAACAATGAAATATGAATTTACTTGAACTGAATAAAAAATGTAGAAGTTGTGTGATGCAAGTAACACCAACTCCACCTCCTCATATTACTTAAGAGGAAAATAAACAGTATCAAACATATTACAGAATGAGGGGACAGGGATGTAGCCCGGGGTAGAGTATTTCGCTTATATATTTGGCATACGTAAAGTCCAAGGTTCCAACTTCAGCACCATCAATAAAGCAAAAAGGAGGAAGAAAAGTCTTCAATCAGTGATCTTAATATTGTCCTTAAGGATTTTTTTTAAAGGGCCAGGGAAATAGTGTAGCAAGTAGGTCACTTTTGCATATGCCTGGCCCAGGTTCAATCCCTGGCACAACATTCAGTCCCCCAAGCACTGCTAGGAGTGATCCCTGTGGATGTAGAACCAGTAAGCCCCCAAATACTGCCAGTGTGCGGCACAGCCCAAAAACAAATGAAAGGATTTTTTAGAAAAGAAGAGCAAATTAAGTCAAAAGAAAGCAGACCAAAAAAGGTACTAATGATCATAGTGGAAATTAATACCAAAAGAAAAGAAGAAAGAACGAGACTTTGAGTTCAATTCCTGGCCCACACACCATGCACTGAATACAGGCTCAGCCATTATTTGGGTGCTTGGACACTGCAACCAAAATGCAGTATCTGGTCCACCACAGCAGGTATGTCAGCAGGTATGTGCAAGGATCACAACTAAAAACCACAGTACAATGGTAAGGAGTATGGCCTCCTAGTGAACATATGTATTAATACCATAGCAATCCCTGGTGAGCAATGCAAACGGAATATTCACAAGCACCATGATTAAAAAATGCAACCACAGCAAACACTGCAACAAAAGTGTGCAAGGGGCTAGAGTAGATAGTATAGCAGGTAGGGTGTTTGCTTTGGATACAGTCAAGCCAGGTTCAATCCTTGGCATCTCATGTGGACTCTGAGCACCGCCAGGAGTAATTCCTCAGTGCAGAAGCAAAAGTAACCCCTGAGCATTGCCAGGTGTGGCCCAAAACCAAAAAAGAAAAAGTGTGCTATCCTCCTATTACAATATTGTAGCTGAGTGTGCAAGCAGTCAAGTGTCTGTGTGATCCCTGGTTAAAGATAGCAACAACAATGAGAAAAGGTAAGGACAAAAGTAAAAGACACCACAGGCAAGAGGAAAAAGAGAAGAAAACTTAAAGAGTAGGGATACGAGGGAAGGGGATAAGGGGAGTGGGGAATATGGCACAGTGGGAGAGCACACAGCCCTGGGTTCAATCCCCAGTACTGACAAAACAGAACAAAAATTTCCATACAAAGTAAGTTTAACATACAAGGGACTTCACTAATTCTTTTTTTTAATTCTGTTTTAATCGAATCACAGTGAAATACACTCACTGGTTAATTCTAAAAAGACACATCTGAGGAAGAAACAATATAAATTCCACACAAAGTATTCATAAAATATACAAGGAGGGCATTATGTCCCAGCTCATTCTATAAAGCCACCATTATTCTGGTGCCGAAAGCAGGTGAAGTTTTTCTTTTGGGAGTGGGAGGTAGAGGAAGGGGCGGGCCATACCCAGAGATTACTCCTGGCTCTGCACTCAGGGATTACTCCTGGCAGTGCTGGGTGATGATATGGGATGCTGGGGATCAAACCCAGGTCAGCAACATGCAAGGTGAACACCTTATCCACTGTATTATGGCTCTGGCCCCAAGCAGGCAAAGATTTCACACACACAAAAAGATTAGCCAGTATCCTTCAGAAATATACACAGATTCATTAAAAAATACAACTATATACAGTAAGTCAGAGAGAGGGCTCAAAGGGCTGAGCACAACTTTGCAAGCAGGAACCCTGGGATCAATTTCCTGACACAACATGGTCCTCTCTAGGCACTGTCGACCCTGAGCACTGCACCCAGAAAGTAGCCCCTAAACCCCATAAAGTGTGGCACCAGAACATGACCAAAAAAAAAAAGTTCTCAGAAATAACTTCAAATGCCATATAAAACAGACAAGACAAAATGAGTGAATGGAGTTAGTTCCACAATTGCCCAAGCATGATCCCTGGGGTGCAGCACTGCCCATCTGGGATTCCCAGAACCACAACAACTCATTTTTTCTTTGAACCAAGTATGTGCAAGCACCACAAGCAAACTGTGAGAACCATAAATAAAGGTATGAGCCCCAGTGAGCACATGTCTACTGTAACAAATGTGGCCCCTAGTGAGTAACACAATCAGGTTTGTATAACCCCCGATCGTTGCAATAACAAAATGTGTGTTTGTGTGTGGGGGGGGGGGAAGTGGGAGGAATACTATAATGAGAACAAACAAACACTCCTTTCTGTTCAATTTATGGTGCATTTTCCACTCTGGAGATTTGCCCACATCTCAACCTGAGATGTATATTCTGTTTTACTCCTCTGGTGAAACCTGTGTACTCTCAAATAAATTATTTCCTTTCTTTCCCCTCAAATTTCTCATTTTGGAGTCACCCAATGTGGTACCAAGGGACTATATTCCAGGCTTGGTGCTCAGGATGACTACTCATAGAGCTTAGAGAACTCAGTGCTAGGGATCAAAGGACTACTCCAGCCCTTTGAATTATCTCCCTGACCTTCCAAATAATTTATAATCCAGGGACAAAGCAAAAGCACAGCGGTAGGGCATTTGTCTTACACACAGCAGACCCAGGTTCAATCCCTGCCACCCTATATGGTTCTTATCAGGTGTGGCCCAAAATCAAAATAATTATTTATTTGGTTACTGGACCATACCCAGTGGTGCTGAGGGTTTACTCCCGGCTCTACACTCAGGAATTACTCCAAGAGATGCTCAGGGAACCATATGGGATGCCAGGGATCAAACCCAAGTCAATCACATGCAAGGCAAGCACTCTACCTGCTGGGCTATCTTTCCAGCCCCAACAAAATAGTTTCTAATCCAAATGAAATTCAGGGAAATAAACAAATGGCAGAGTCAAACCCCAAAGTTGCTAAGGAAATGACTTAAATACCTCAAAAGTAAATGCTAGATATTGGTCAAAAAGATAGAAATCAATACCTTCTTGAGGGCCAGTGAATGACTCAACAGTAGACCATAAGCCTTGAATGTTGGTTCAGTCTACAGTGCCCATCAAGACCCCTACTTTAAATAGTCGGGCACATGAAGTCAGAGAGATAGTAGGGGGTCAAGGCACATGCCTTGCTTAAGACCCTCTGATTCAATCCCTGGCACCACATGGTCCTGTAAGCATCACCAGTTACAGCCAGAGAGGCCACTGAACATCACTTGGGTGGCTCGAGTAATCCCCAGTACTGCAGAAGCCCCCCATCCTCAGGGTCCTGAATTGATCCACTGACCTGGTTGGCCAAGAATTGCCAAGAGGGGCCCTGGTCTCTTGTGCCTGAAAACCCTTCTCCCTCCCTCCTCATAAATAAATAAAGGCACAGATAGATTTTATTGGAAAGTAAGAGAGGAAAAGTAACTCCACGTGGGGAGGAAATTAGTATAGGACTAAGTTCACAGGTAGATTAAAATTATATGGTCCCCCAAACACAACTAGCAATGATCCCTGAGTGCAGAGCCAGGAGTAAGCCCTGTGCACAGCTGAATGTAGCCCAAAATACTGCCCCCCACCCCAAATAAATAAACTTCTAGACAAATTAAAGAAAACAAATTCAAATTATCACTATAACAAGGAGGAGGCATAAGTGCCGCTACAGATTCTACAAGCATTAAAGAGACTGAGTATATCAACAAATTTGACTACTTAGATGAAACGAGCAATTACCAGAATTGGCACAAGAAGGAACAGAATTTATAAATAGCTCTACATTTACTAAGGAAATTAAATCTATAACTACTTTCCAATAAATTCTACGCCCCAGATGGTATCAGTGCTGAATCTTATTAAACATTTAAGAAAACTTAAAACTAATAATTCCATTTTAGAAAATGGACATGAACTGAACATTTCCTGTTCCTTCTAAGAAGCAAGTTTAACTACTTTCATAACAAAGCTAAAGGCATTAGAAAATAACTAAAATCACCAACCAAACCTGCTAACAAAACTCCCCAAAAGCGAAAGACTTTAACACTTCAAAAAGAATGCCAAAAAAGAGGTTCAATGTCATTTTACTAATCAGGGACGCCAAGTCATGGACCCAAATGAGACATGCCCTATTAAATGGCAAACAGAATAGATTAAAAATACCAAATGTAGTCAAAGACTTAATGCTGAGGGGTTGGAAGTGGGGCAACTTTAGAGATGTGGTAGAGGTGTGGTACAATCACTAAAAAAAGTTTTCAGTTTAGTATGTAAATTTAAAATAGTCTTTAAAAATGACTCCAAAGTTCTAATTTTTATCATTTGAACCAAGAGAAAAGAAAAATCCACACAAAGACATATAAGTGAATATTGTTTTATACATTACTACTATTGTCATGGGTGAGTGCCAGAAAGTAAACCTGGGACCTGACATATTCAAGGCAGGTGCTCTATCACTGAACTACATTCCTGGCCCAGGATAATTTCTTTCTTAAGAGCTCAAATGGGAAATAGAAGTTATTATGAATTATTATGAATAGGTAACTAAATTTTGGTATTTTCATATAACAGTACACTACTAAAAAATAAAAGAGGGAACAAAGTACAGTATGTTCAAGTGCATGGAAGAATTCCAAAAGCATAAGCTGAGCAAATATATATAAAAGAAGTAAACATACACCACATATATTCCAATTGTATGAACATCCAGAAAAGGAAAAACTTATTATAACATAAAACAGATCCGTAACTGGGTAGGAAGAGTGAGGTAGACTGCAAAGAAACTAGGGAACTTTAGGAGGTGCTGGAAAGACATAATTCTTGATTAGGGTGATAGTTACACAGGTAATATCAAAACTTGAAACTGAATTAAATACATGTATGCTTTCCATGTGTAAAAAAAAAAGTTGATTTAAAAAAGTAAAATAGCAAAGCAGGGAGATGACACAAATGGCTGGAGTACATGCCTTGCATGTAGATTTGGTTCAATCCTTAGCAACACATGACATCCCCACCCTCACTCAAGCACTGCTGGAGGTAGCTCCCAGAAAATTATTTCCTTGTTGGAGGTTGCTTCCCAAGCACTGCTCAGGGGGTTCAGGGGTTATTCCTGGCAATATTTAGCCAACCAGCCTGGTGGCTGAATACTAGGGCCCAAGGATGCAGTGCTGCCTGGCTCCACAGAGTCAAATACTCCTAGGTGGTGGTGCCTGGTAACCTCCAAGATCACACCTAGCAATGCCTCGGGGCTCCCAGGGCTAGAACTGGTGATGCTCTGGTGTCTATGAGGTACCTAGTCTGGTATATGCCTAGCTAACTGCTATAGTATCTCCCCTTCCCTACTCCAATTCTTTTAATAAATAAAAAGTAAAAAAAAAAAAAAGACACACAAGCACAGTTATCTAACTCGCATCATTCACAAAAATAATAGGGGCTTGCAAGCATATGGTCACAAGTTCAAATCCTGATACCCTATATATGCTGCTCATAGTATAATGTAGGGCAGCTCTGTTGTTTGAGCCTGGCAACTATGCTATCAAAAGAGTGTGATCCCCCCTAAGCTCCCAATGAAAAATACATGCACCACAGATCAAAGTGTGACCTTTGAAGATCAGAGAGATGAAACCAGCGGATAAGGTATTTAGCTTTTACACAGCCAATGCTGTTCATTCCGCAGCATTACATATGGTCCTCTGAGCACCACCAGGAGTGATCCCTGAGCAGAGTCAGGAGTAAGCCCTAAGCACCTCTAGGTGTAATCCCAAAACAAAAACAAAAGGAAGCAGATTTATGAGTAACATAGGGATCCCCACTGAGTACCACAAATGTAACCTGCTGGCCTGAATGAAGTATTGCCACCAAAAAAGCACAAACCCCTGTTAGCGCAACAGCCAAAAGTATACATGTACGACAGTCAGATGTGTGTGAGAGACCCCAATATTAACAACAAAAGGAAAGGAGGGGGGGTAAAGCAAATTTTATTTAAAAAATAAACTGGGCAGACCAAAAATAAAATTGTGATCAATGTTAAAAGAAAAAATAAGAGGGTATAGTAAGACTCTGGGGAAGAAATAGATTTTAACAAGACATTAAAAAGTAAAATCTTATAAAAAGAAAGAAATCTATAAACTCTCTGAAAGGGAATAAAAAAGACTACCAGAATTAAAATCCTTAAGCCATAAAACTTAAAAAGACTCTAATTAAGAAATATACTAGAGGGGGCTGGAGTGATAGCACAGCGGGTAGGGCGTTTGCCTTGCACGCAGCCGACCCGAGTTCGATTCCCAGAATCCCATATGATTCTGGGGTACTTTCTGAGCACTGCCAGGGGTAATTTCTGAGTGCAGAGCCAGGAGTGACCCCTGTGCACTGCTAGATGTGACCCAAAAAGCAAAATAAAAAAAAAAAAGAAATATACTAGCAACATGTAGAATAAATTATTAGAATCCAAATTCAAACAAAATAACAAAACAAACACTCCTAAAATTTTTTTTGGTGGAAGATAAAATCCAAGTGACAAAGGAAATAAGGCAAAATCATATGCACAAAAAATAAATGTGTGAGAAGTATGGAAAGCTTCATTAGCATTCTGAGATATATTATCATTTCTCATCAAAGAACTGAAATGTCAAATGATGGTGCTGTGAGGAATAGTAAACAATCCAAGAGGTAGTACTAACTGGCACAAGTATCAGGGAGGGAAATTTGAGTATTAAGCATATACATTTAAGGTCCAATAAGACAGCATGAATAAAGAGACGCACTAGAGAAATGTGTACAGAAATGGATACTGTAATACCAAAGGAAAATAGTTAAATAACCTATCTGCAGGGCCAGGAATGTAGCTCAACAGTAAAGTATATGCTTTGCAAGTGTGAGATTCTGGGTTTGATTCTGGCATCACAAAACCAAATACAAGAAAAACCCTATCTTGATACTACAGATACAGATAATGCTATCAAACTATATAAAAATATGGAAATATTGCTATAACTTATTAAAATACAGAATGCACAAAACAAATGAAAAACAGATGCATCGTAACTACATAAATATAAATGACTGCATATGAAATGACTTGTAAAGGTATGTGTGAAAACAGATTTGGTAAGGCAGAGGAGGCAGAGTTGGAACAGTTATTAGGGGGTCTTGTCAAACTAGTATGAGAATGTTATTTCTGTATTATTTGTGTACATATAAGTCAATGATAAAAAATTTGTTCATTTTAGATGCATTTGCAAATGTTGCCTAAGAAACTTTTCTCCATAGAACTTAAGTATGATTGCTATGTCCTTTGGGAAGAAATATCTCAACTGTTTACAAAGTGCTTAGAACCCTGGTCTAGAATACCAGTAAGAGTTTGCAACAAATATAGATGGCTTCTAATTTTAAATCTCTTCCACATACTACCTTAAAGTTTTTAACGTATCTCTTAATTCAAGTTAACAATTGTTATCTTGTGTTTACTTTCTTTAACAGTTATTAGTATCTGAAGTTATCATCTATTTATTCACTTATTATCTCCCACTAAAATGGGAATGGCAAGACAGTTTTCAATTCATATGATTTTAGTCAAGCCATTTAGAGCTTTCTCTTAAAGAATCAAAGACACATTTTATTTACTTACCTTAGTTGGAAAAGGAAATTTGGAAGGTTCTGTTTTGCATGGTGTATGAATAGCCGTTAGAGGGGGAGGCCATGAATGCGTCATCTCCTGAAATGTAATTATTACAGTTTGTTTTCAACCAAGTCAAGGATAAAAATTACACAGCTAAAAACCAGATTTATATTATAAATGCTGGTTTTATGATTGCTCCTCCAAAAGTATACATTTAATCCGTAAGTATTAATCAAGCACAACTGTGTGCAAGGCACTACAGAGTACGTAAGAAGATAAATAATATAAACTCCCTGGCTTCAAGAAGCTTAGAGTTAAAATTAGGAGATCTGGGAAGAGTTTCAGAAATAAGCCTGTAATCAAATACAAGGCACATAGTAAAATACTACTGAGGAAGAGTTTTTGTGGAAGTGAGAGGAGCAGATTAACAGTAAGGAAAACAGCTAACATTTATTGTGGTCTTCTAATAGTTCAGATACTTGCTAAGTGTTTTACATGTCTGTTACTCATTTAGTACTCATAATGACATTATGAGGTAGATACCATTATTATCCACTGTGTAGGATGAAACTGAAGCACAGAGTTATTTATTCAAAGTCTTAGTGATGGACAGAAAATTTCATCCCAGGAAGTCTGGCTACAAATTCCATTCACAGGACATTTTGGTCAGTGGAAGAATCAGAAGAGAGATTAAAAAAGAAAAAAAAGAAGGAGGGAAAAAAATGCACATGAGGAGGACAGACAAGCAAGGTCTTATATGAGATTTCATTCAATACTTTCTAAAATATTAAGCAGAGCATCCAAGTGGAGGTTTGGATAGTATCAAAATGCATGTATGTTAGAGAAGCAGGAAAAGAGAAGTATCAAACTTATAAGATAAGAAGGGAGGAACTGTTTTGATTCTGGCAATCAGTTCAAAGAAAATCAGAAGTAAAACTGTGAAAACACAAAAAAATTAAAGGTGATAATATGCTCTTAGTAATTTACCCCGTATGTATGTCCACACAGTTATGCTAAGATAGATATATAGGGATTCACAGTTTAAAACTTAAGACCACCCACTATCAAACAAAGCAGGAGTAATTAATTACCAGCCATCTATATAATGGAATACCAAGAAGATAGTAAAATGAGAAATGTACTGGTATGAAATGATGTCCACAGTATATTAAGTGACAAACACAAATCATCCTATGTCCCAATAATGTTTATATAATTTTTAAAAAAACTCTGAAAGATAAACAGCAGCTACCTTTGGGCAATAAAATGTCAGCTCAAAAATTATAACAAATGTCATTATTACCACCACATTACCAGTGTTTGACACATATAAAGTGCTCAATTAGTACATCCTGAATTAATAAATCAGTATTTTTCATGAACACATATTACTTTCAGATTAAAAATGTTTTTCTTCCAGTTTTAGAAAAAGTATGAATACAAATATCAAGATACTTGAAGAGGATGGAGAAGGAAGAGGAAGACTAGAAATAACAAGATAGAGAGAGGTAGAGGGTATTGGACTTTGGTGTTTATAAAAATACAATAACTTTATACAGCAAAACCATAAACATCAACACTATGGTAAACCTTTTACCTAAACCACAATAAAAAAAAAAAAGAAAGAAAGAAAATGGAAAAGAACTGTGAAGAGAAAACAGACCTAAAGTAGTTCCTTGTACATTGTACACAGGGAAGGGGAAAGAGAAATTCGTTAACTTTCTGGACTATTTCCAGAAAGGTTTTCAGTGTTTACTTCAAATATGAAAATACTCTTACCTTCTTTAAAAGTCTATTTAACATTTTATCACCAGATAAAACGCAACTCAAGGCCATGTGCCTAGCCTTGTTATATGAAATAAATTAACAGTTAATGTAAAAGAAATAGATGTAAGAAAGTATCACGTATATTTTAGAATTTATGGGGAAAAACTATGCTCCCTAGACTTTTTAATATAAACAGCAACCAAAAGATTCAAAGGAAAAAGTTAACACTATGGACTGATAATACAAAAAGGACCTCGCTGGGGTTCAGTTTTATATATATATATATATATATATATAGTTATATATAAATAAAAGTATCTATATATATAACTATAGAGGAAGGAGAAACACACTCCATAACTGGCTGAAGGAAACCTAAGCAATCAGTTAGCAGTGGGTGATGTTAAAACTGCCAAGTGGGAGGTCTATTAGTTTGGATATTATTTTTCTTATGGCCCTGAGAAAATCTCTAAAAATTTCTCAGTAGGAAATATTATTATAAAGACAAGGGAATAAATCTGCTAGTAATAGAAAAAGTATCTGTCAGCAATAAAGAAAGCAGATGAGCAGAGAGATGGCTCTATGAAGACTACATACTGCAATTAACTAAAGCTCAAAGGGCAGAAATGGAAGTAAAGGAGTAGATGTTTTCCAAGACTATATGTAGGTTTATGACTTGGGGCTGGAGAGAGGAGGGGGTTAAGGTGCCTGCCTTGCACATGGCATACCCAAGTTCAATCCCTGACACTACATATGGCCTCCTGAGCACCTTCAGGAGTGATTCCTGAGCACCAGTGGGTATGGCCCAAAGCGGGAAAAAGAAAGAAAAAAAGAAAAGGAAAAGTAAAAGAAATGGGGCCTGGGACATAGCTCGAAGGGCTAAAGTATATACTGTGTGCTGATGCCTGGTTTGATCCCTGATATCACTTGCTACCCCAAGCATTGAGCTAGGAATAGCCCCTTAGCACTGCCAGTGTGGTACAAATCCAAAACAAAAAAATTGAGAGATAATTAGGAGTCTTCCAACTAAAAAAAGGGAGAATGGAAGTATACTATCAAAAGGACTGAGTTATTACTTAGACATATACTGAGTGTGACAAAGTAGGGAGAAGACCAGAGACCCAGCTAGACATTTAAATGTATCAAAACATTTAATCCAAAACCCAAAGGAAACCAGGAGGACAGAAGATTAAAAAGCTATCTAACAGCAAAGCTCTAATCAAGGAGGAAAGTGAAAGACAGAACAATAAGAGAGAAGTCTAGAAATGCACTCATTCTTATGGAATAAGACACAAGGGTTTCCAAAAGTCTGAGAAGAAGGGATGGGAAATTAAAACAATGAATCAAATCAACAAGTGAAAGAAAGACCATCTCCATAATGAAAAAATGAAATTTAGGGGCTGAGAAGATGACTCAAAGGGCTAGATTACATAGGTCTGGCAAGCAAGAGGCCATTAAATTTGACTGCTAGAACCCAAAGGCCCTTGAGCACTGCCAGGGTAACCCGTTCCCAAATTCTGAAGAATACAAAACTTAAATAAAACACTTAAACATGTAGAAAATAAGGTTTAGCAGAACAGCAGAGTAACAGAGTTAAGAGACTGCACCAAGCTAAAGAAAGGTATAAGAGTGAATAGAAGCAGCAAACGTTTCTAGAGTACCCACAGTAAAAGGCAAGTTTATAAAAAAACAAAAGCTCAAGAACTTACAGAAAATAACTTATAAGTAATATAAAACTGATTGTATTTCTCTATTGAACTAAAGCAATCACTATCACTCATGATAATTTACTGAATTTTCTCTGGTTCCAATAGACATCAGTTTCCTATTCCAATGGAGAATTGTCCTTTTTGGTCATGTATCAGTCTTAAACATATTTCATTAAACACTTAAGATGTACTACTAATCGGAGGATTTTGCCAACAAGATGTATTACAAGGCAAAATTCTCACTCACTGCCATGACTTTTAGCTTTTTACACCTTAAACTTATTTAGATTTTAAGTCTTTCGAGGACTACTGTTCAACCTGAAAAAGTATACAGTTGTACTTAGTTTCCTCTCCTTTTCAAGGCAAACTATTAGGACAAACTTGTTTTATTTAAAAATAAAAAACTTAGGGGCTGGAGTGATAGCACAGTGGGTAGGGCGTTTGCCTTGCACAAGGCTGACCCAGGTTCGATTCCCAGCATTTCATATGGTCCCCCGAGCACCGCCAGGAGTAATTCCTGAGTGCAAAGCCAGGAGTAACCCCTGAGCATCGCCGGGTGTGACCCAAAAAAAAAAAATAAAAAAAAAAAAAAATAAAAAACTTAGAAATAAAAATACCCCAGCTCTTTGAGGGAAAACTAACAAATGAGTGAATAAGAACTTAGATATAAAAATAAGCATAATAAACTATTTTTATGAATGTAATCAAATCACACATGTTAATCTGTTACTTTATACACTTTGTTAAATATGTAAAGTAAAAGATGGTAGCATATAATCATAACTTGAGCCAAAATATTTTTAAAAAAATCTTACTTTAAGAATTTCATCCACACAGCTCACATCACCAGAAGCAGATGCCTTAATAGAAAAAGAAACAAATTAAATTTGGAGCAATTTATTATTAAATGCAAAGGATCATTTGTTTTATCAATTTAACATTATTAGGAATGTATTATAGATAAAGAGTTCATTATAATCTTACCACCACTCTAAATTGAAGTACTAATTAGAATCATTAGATTAATTTCTTTAACAATTTTTCAAGCTTTCAAATATTTATTATTTGGGCCAGAGCAATAGCACAGGGGGTAGTGCATTTCCCCTGCATGCAAATGATCAGGTTAAATCCCCAGTATCCTGTATGGTCCCCTGGGTACCACTGGGAATAATTCGTGAGTGCAGAGCCAGGTGTAACCCCTGAGCATTGTTGGGTGTGAACCAAAAAGCCAAATAAATAAATAAAAGTTTTTAAAAATTACTAAATTTTAAATGAAGAATTTCATACCTTTCTCATCTAATTTACCTTATGCTTTAATTGGAAAAATAAGGTTTTGGGGCCAAGGGATAGAACAGTGGGTAAAGCACTTGGCCTTGCATGCAGCTGACTTGTGTTCAATTCCTGGCACCCCATATGGTCCTGAGTCCCACCAGGAGTGATTCCTGAGCACAGAGCCAGGAGCAAACCCCGAGCACTGTCAAGTGCAGTGTTATTTGAACACAGCAAATTATTACTCTACTGTTCTCTTGAAATGAATAACTAGATGACAAATAATACAAACAACAAGTTTCCCAAGTTCCCAAGACTTTTATATGTTCTCAAAATAGAATTCTATCTATCCCTGACCACCCCTCTCACACACCATTTTAAGCTATGACCTATGATTTTCAGCTACATTACTTAGAGCTACATTAGTTCTACAAGTTTTGGGTTTTTTTTTTTTTTTTTTTACTTTCATGACTAGGAATGGTTGATATTCTTGTGGCTCTGAGTTGGATCCTTGGCACTGCATGTACATCCCTCAATTCCTGAGCACCCAAGCACTAATGATAATGGACCCCATAATAATTTAAAAAGTAACTTTTTTATTGCAGAAACTATAAAGAGAAAATATTAGGGCCATAGAGATAGTACAGTGGGTAGGGCACTTATCTTGCACATGGCCCACAAGGGTTTAATGTCCAGCACCACATATAGTCGGTCACCCAAGCCCTGCCAAGAGTGATCTCTGAGCATAGAGCCAGGAGTAAATCTAGATCACTACTACTGGGAGTGGCACCAAAACAAAACAAAAAGAAAGTATCAGCTGTTTCACTTCTTCAGTTATTCTGAACTATCATATATTGCCATAGTATATACTGACAGTAATAAATACTGTAAATTCCAAACCATTACTATGCAGCTGTCTTAAACATTTAAATGTAAACCAAGAAAAAAAAAAGCATGGCATCCAAACCATACTTAGTACTGTTTCTACTGTCAGGAGAAAATCCAACATTTACCACAGTGAAGCATAGTCTACAATGATTCACGAGCATCACTATGAGAACATAAGTTAGTTTTAAATTTTATTTATTCTTTTGTTTGGGGCCATATCCAGTTGTGCTCAGGACTTACTCCCCAATCTATGATCAAGGGATGTGATGTGGTGCTGGAGATCAAACTGGGGTTGGTCACATGAAAGGCAAGGACCTTACTGCTGCTCTAGTAATCCCTTTGATCCTAGAAGTTAATTTTTAAAAAAAATTAAACATTTTTCCATAAAATCAGAAGGAGGAAATCTAAAGTACTAATAGATCATGCCTTTAATCTCTGACTTGCTAAAAGTGTTTAAAAAGTAAATGAATAAAAGTAATGGCTCAAAGGATCAAGTTGAGAGTAAATCAGGCATCTTTTTTAATCTTTTCAGCAAGATAAGAGGTAGCTTCAGGGGCTGGAGCAATAGCATAGCGGGTGGGGCGTTTGCCTTGCACACAGCCAACCCGAGTTCAAATCCCAGCATCCCATATGGTCCCCTGAGCACCGCCAGGAGTGGTTCCTGAGTGCAGAGCCAGGAGTGGCTCCTGTGCATTGCCGGGTGTGACCCAAAAAGCAAAAAAAAAAAAAAGAGGTAGCTTCAAGGGCTATATTACAGACTTAGAATGTTCGCAGTCTAGAGTTTGATCCCATGATCTCACAAAGTCTAGAATTTGATCCCATGACCTCACATGTTCATCCCACCCTTATCTGCCACAGTCAGTGTGGCCCTAGGACCCCCAAGCACTGCTGAAGAGCCTCCCTCCCCTGCTCCAACCTACCACCACCCCCCTCAAAATAAAAACAAAACTTTACACTCCTTAATGTTAAGGCAAAAAAAAAAAAAAAAAACAGTTTAAGGTTAGTCACAACTTCATGGTAAATTGCTTCAGAGTAACAAAGTTCTAAGTTCTAAATGCATGACTTACATCCAGTGGCTGGGAAGGTATTTTCAATTTGGTAAGATGTGCTTTGCTGCTGGGCTTTAGTTCAGTCATACTGTTTCCATGAGGTTGGCTGCTGTAGTGCTCAGAAGACAGCTTTGGTTCCATGGACTCCTGTCCGTCCATGGGCCGCACATAGGCAGTGGGTTTCTGTAACATTGAACCGGACTTTGACATCAATGAAGGTGGGAAAGACTGATTTGAATGCTGTCCACTTGAAAAAGGTACACGGGAAGGAGAATCCCAGTTTGCATCAGGGTCCCGAGGTGATTTGGAACGCTGATGTTCCTTGCTATGGTGATCATTCCCATGAGACCTGGAATGACTGGAGCTTAATGAAGAAACAGCCTGGGGTTTTCCAGGGCTAGAAGAGCGTGATTTGGAGTGTTCTGATCCATGTTGGCCTTTCTTCCGGCTACTACTCCCACTACTGCTGTATGAGTCACGGTCATGTCTCTGACTACTACTGTTAGTACCACCACTGCTACTTGCACTGGTCCGCTGGCTACTATGTCCACTCTGTAAGCCTGAGGACCGTTTCTGAGACTGAGAAGTGCTTGGTGCAGGTCCTACTGGAGTCCACTTACTACTCTGATGAGAACTCCCATGTCTCTGATCAAAGAAATTTGGGTTCGATTTTTCATCTGTTGTCGGTGGTACTGTAGGCTTCGGAATTGCAACAAGCTTTGGTATAGATCTGTCTCCTATAAAATCCTTCATTTCATCGTAGTTTCCAAGCATGCTCTGAATACGACTTGACAGCTTATCTTCTTTGCTAGTCTACAAAAGATAAAATAAAATTATAACTAAATATAAAGTCACTTACAAAATGACTTTCTAAAACTTTATATTTAAAAGTTCTCTAAAGACAATTTTCATTTTTTTAATTAATTTATTCTTTTATTGAATCACCATGTGGAAAGCTACAAAGCTTTCAGGTTTAAGGCTCAGTTATTCAATGCTCAAACACCCATCCCTTCACCAGTGCACATATTCCACCACCAAGAATCACAGTATACCTCCCCCGGACAATTTTCATATCTTAAGTTTAAAATTTTAGAGTTTAAAAACTATTATTTTTTTATAGCCCCTCCAAAAAGTACATAAGGGGCTGGAGCAATAGCACAGCGGGTAAGGCATTTGCCTTGCACATGGCCAACCCGGGTTCAATTCCCAGTATCCCATATGGTCTCCTGAGCACGGCCAGGGGTAATTCCTGAGTGCAGAGCCAGGAGCAACCCCTGTGCATCAACAGGTGTGACCCAAAAAGCCAAAAAAAAAAAAAAAAGAAAAAGCACTGAAAAGGAAAAACATGTTTAAACACAAATATTCAACAGACCACTAAAATATATATATATAAAGGAACCTGGAAGAGGGAAATAACCAACTTTCATTTATGAATGAAACTACTAGAATAACAAGCAGTAGCAGCTTTTTGGAGTGTGAAATATGAACTGTCTTTTTTTTTTTTTTTGGCGGGGGTTGGGGGGGAAGGTCACACCTGGCGATGCACAGGGGTTGCTCCTGGCTCTGCACTCAGGAATTACCCCTGGCAGTGCTCAGGGGACCATATGGGATGCTGGGAATTGAACTCGGGTCGGCCACATGCAAGGCAAACTATTGCTCCAGCCTCTATGCACTGTCTTTATGTCAGTTCTTGGTCAGCAGATTAGTCTACATACAGATAAGCTAGGAAAACATATTCCTTATAACTCAATGTTACAGTTTAAAAAAGAAATGTGAATTTAGTAAAAAAGTAATATCCACTGACTTGAAGAAAATTTCAATTCTATTATTTTATCTTTCCAAGTTATAAAGATTCCAACAACAAATTAAGCATGAAATATCCACTATAGGGGCTGGAGAGGTAATACAGAGGTTAAGGCGCTTGCCTTGCACTCGCCCAACAGAGGTTCAATCTCCAGCATCTCATATGGTTCCCGAAGCACCATCAGGAGTGATTCCTGAGTGCAGGGCCAGGAGTGACCCCTGAGCATTGCCATGTATAATCCAAAAAGTTAGAAAAAAAAAGCACACACACCATAATATATTAAATCCCAATTATTCACTCTAACCAATAAATGCTTCAAACCTTGAGTTTAATGTTACATATATTTTTTAACTTTCTAAAAAATATTCTTGGTATCGCCAGGAGCAATTCCTGAGTGCAAAGCCAGGAGTAACCCCTGAGTATCGCTGGGTGTGACCCAAAAAGAAAAAAAAAAATTCTTGGTAGTGCCTGAGCAACAGTAAAGCAGGTAGTGCAATTGATGTGATCCAGGTTTGATCCCCAGTACCATAGATGGTCCCCAGAACCTGCCAGGTATAATCCCTGAATACCGTCCAGTGTGGCCCTAAATAAATAAAAATAGCAAAATAAAATGAAAATTATTCTTGAGGGCCAGGAGTGTGACTCAAATAGCAGAATTTGATCCCTGTCACCACACAGTGCCCCAAGCACTCCAGTACTAACACCCCAAGATAAATAAAAGAAAAATAAAAAAAGAGGGGCTGGAGTGATAGCACAGCGGGTAGGGTGTTTGCCTTGCACGCGGCCAACCCGGGTTCGAATCCCAGCATCCCATATGGTCCCCTGAGCACGGCCAGGGGTAATTCCTGAGTGCAGAGCCAGGAGTAACCCCTGTGCATCGCCAGGTGTGACCCAAAAAGCAAAAAAAAAAAAAAAAAAAAAAAGAATTATCCCTGGATAAGAAGATCCATGATGTCTATAAGTTTTATGACTTTTTGATATTTACATATCAAATATACATAATCCATGTCGTAGACATGGGAGAAAGAATGTTTACAATTCTGCTTAAAAAGACATAAAGGGGGCTGGAGTGATAGCACAGCGGGTAGGGCATTTGCCTTGCACGCAACCCACCCGGGTTTGAATCCCAGCATCCCATATGGTCCCCTGAGCACCGCCAGGAGTGATTCCTGAGTGCAGAGCCAGGAGTAACCCCTGTGCATCGCCAGGTGTGACCCAAAAACCAAAAAAAAAAAAAAGTCATAAAGAACGAATCGTCACTATTTTGTGGCTGACATGAATAATGACTTTAAATTACACGAAAATCAGCCTGGGTCCTATTAAATGAGAGGCAAAATATACAGCAACATGTAGACAATATGAAGATCAGAATATCAACAGTATTTGTTACCATGTATATACAAAATAAATAGTATGATTTGAAGAACCCACACCAAACTTTTTTCAAAATTCCTAATCTCAAATCCCAAATTTTGTATTATATTCCTGTCAACTTACTGTTTTAGAATTAGAAAATCCTCATGATCTCTGATTAAGTGATATTTATAGATATTTTAAATGGTTTTTACAAACACCAAATTTATGAAGAAAACTTAGAATGCTATATCTAATAACACATTAGAGGGGCTATCAGAGGTACAGCAGGGAGGGTGCCTGCCTTGCACATGGCTGACCTGGGTTCTATCCCTGGCATCTCATACGATCCTCCAAGTACTGCCATAAATAATTATTGAATGCAGAGCCAGGAGTAATCCCTGAGCATTACTGAGTGTGGCCCAAAACACAAAAATTTCATCAAAGGGGAGGGGGAGGCAGAGGGAAAGAGAGGGAGGGGGAGAAAGAGCAGAGAGAGAGAGAGAGAGAGAGAGAAAGTGCCTGATAAAGATGTAGGGGAGGGGCAGGAGGGAAACCGGGGACATTGGTGTTGGGAAATGTACACTGGTGAAGCAACATTATATGACTGAAACCCAAACATGAATAACTTTATAACTGTACCTCACTGTGATTCAATTAAAAAAAATTTTTTAATTTTTTAATGTAAAAAAAAATTTTATCAGAAAAATGTCTAACACACTATCTCTCTAAGCCAAGAATGGTAATCAACACAATACATAGCATTTTAGCTATTATACACAGAAAAGAACAGCTCAAATGAAACTAGATCAATATCTATGGTCACTATACAAATACTAATCATCCAAAGTGCTATCATTTCAGTATTTTATAATCCCAAACCAAGAAAACTGTCGTCAGAGCAAGGGAGATGAACTAAAGGTTGGAGTGCACACTTTGCATGCATTCGACTCTGATTATGACCTCCATCACTTTATGGTCTGCTTCCAGAACACTTAACTACAGCCCTGGTGATGGCCAAACACTACAGGCATCACCAGGCCTGAGCAATGTACTATTAAGCCAGCACAGCTGGGCTGAGCGTGGGTAGGCATGGATGGATCCCTGAGTCAGCGAAATCTCTTTCAGCAAAACAAAACAAAAAGAATGGTAATTAAAATACTGTCACTGTCTCAATTCATTGAATATCTCTAACAAAATACTTTCACCTAAATCCAGTATTACTAATTAAGCATTAAGCACATAAGACAGAAAATCAGAGACTTTAGTATAACAGGGAAAAGACTAGATGATGTGGGGCTGGAGTGATAGCACAGCAGGTAGAATGTTTGCCTTGCACGCAGCCGACCCGGGTTCGAATCCCAGCATCCCATATGGTCCCCTGAGCACCGCCAGGGGTGATTCCTGAGTGCATGAGCCAGGAGTGACCCCTGTGCATTGCTGGGTGTGACCCAAAAAGCAAAAAAAAAAAAAAAAGATTAGATGATGAAAAGGGTATTTATTCATATTTGCATATCAAAAGTCATTGAAACAAAACTAAGATGATGACAAGAAATAGGCAATAAAAAATAAATTGAAAAAAAAATAAATAAATAAATTGAATAATTTGAATAATAGTATACCAAGGCTGGACATGTGGCTTAATGTTTAAATCACATGCTTCACAAATGAAGGACTTGGGTTGAGCTTTGGCAAAAACAAAATATACCCAAAGACCTAGGAAACAGAAGGTGGTATATATTGACTCACAAAATTATAATTTCACTGAAGGCCTGAGAGGTAAATTTCTGCTCAGGTAGGGCCAGGAATTTAGAAAATAATGGCAGAGCTGACCTGGATCACTGTTTCTCAACCTTATTCCAACTGTGTCCCCATTCTGGCCCTGCTTTTCCTTCCAATGCACAGCTCCTCACCCGCTTCTGATCCCCCAGTCTTGTGCCTTGGTCCTCCATTTTCATGATTTTTATCTGTAGTCCCATTGGAATGAATATCCACTAAGCAGATGGCTCCCAGTTGAGAAACTGATCAAGGTCATTTTTCCCATGAATACAAGAGAGCAAGGGAGTAGTGGTCAGGAGAGTGACTTTAAAGCATCATTCTTCAACCTTCCTACACCTGGGTGCCTGGCCTGCATACATGTTCATGAATCAGCAGGTTATAACCAAGATGGTAGAACAGAGGTTTTCAACCTTACTTTTTTTTTTTGGCTTTTGTTTTTGTTTTTGGCCATACCTGACAATGCTCAAGGATTACTCCTGACTCTGTACTCAGGATTACTCCTGGCAGTGCTCAGGGGACTTTATGGGATGTCAGGGATTGAATTCAGGTCAGCTGTGTGCAAGGCAAATGCCCTAACTGCTGTAGTATTTCTCCAATCTGGTTTTCAACCTTTCTATACCTGCAGACCAGCACCAGTCCGTGCATTAGGAACACTATTTCTTCTTTCCTTCTTTCTTTCTTTTCTTTCTTTCTTTCTTTCTCTCTTTCTTTCTTTCTTTCTTTCTTTCTTTCTTTCTTTCTTTCTTTCTTTCTTTTCTTTCTTTCTTGCTTTCTCTCTCTCTTTCTTTCTTTCTTTCTTTCTTTCTTTCTTTCTTTCTTTCTTTCTTTCTTTCCTTTCTTTCTTTCTTTCCTTTCTTTTAAATTTTATTTTACTGAATCACCGTGAGATAGTTACAAGCTTTCATGTTTGGGTTACAATCTCACAATGATCAAACACCCATCCCTCCACCAGTACACATTCCCCACCACCAATATCCCAGGTATACTCCCTCTTTCCCACCCTCCCCCCTGCCTCCATAGCAGACAATATTCCCCATACTCTCTCTCTACTTTTGGGCATTATGGCTTTCAATACAGACACTGAGAGGTCATCATGTTTGTTCTATTATCTACTTTCGGCATGCATCTCCCATCCCGACTGGAGGAACACTATTTCTTGATCAAGGTACTCATCACGAGATTGTACGCATCATGGCCAAACACTACAGGCATCACCAGGCCTGAGCAATGTACTATTAAGCCAGCACAGCTGGGCTGAGTGTGGGTAGACATGAATGGATCCCTGAGTCAGGGATTATGTGAAAACTGTCATAACATTTAATTTGTGCTTTCTGCATGAATGTAAAATTCAAATATATTTACCCCATAGAAGTATAATCTATTTAGAGGAACAGAAAAATGTTAAATGATACATACAGTTACTCTTTTCTAATATAAAAAAATACAAATTTTATAACTGTGCCAAAATCAAATTAAACATTAAAAATTCAAGTTTAAGCATTTTAAAAGCAAAAGTGTCACATTACCAGGGAGAAAAAAAAAAAAAGACATTCAGAGGGCAACTTACAACTTTGTATGGCTCAGCAAAGAGAGGAGAGCTAGGAGGGAAGGCGTCTTCGCCCTGCTGAATTTCCTGATTCCGCCTTTCCCGTTCTTTCATACGCAGCACATTCCGCTCTTCACGGTTCATGTTGCTATGAAAAGAAACACAATCCTTACATCAAAAAAAGATAATTAAAAAGTAACCTTTCTGTATTCATTTGTTAGTTTAATACTTCAGAGATGCCCTTTGACTTCCAAGTAATCTCAGAGATTAGTGCTGAAGATGGTTTTTGGCAATGATTTTATCAGCTAATAGCAATGACTATCCAGACAGGAAACATTAGCCCAGAATATTAAGATCCACCCCTTTGTGACACCTACCCTTATCTTTAACGTGCTCTATTAGCTAAAAGTCAGGTAAAACATTCAGAGGGAAGGTAATATTCAATCCCCAAACCTTAGTATTTCCTATAAGCCTTGGGGCTTTTCTTTAAAATCTAACTACTCAGAAGTCTAACTATTCTCTTCTATTAGAGGTATACAACCCACACCCACCTACCACCCTTTCCCCCCAGGGTCCAGTGCTTTTCTCTACTTGCATCTACCTTATCTTGATTTCTTTTTGTCCCAAACACAGCTTCCTTGGTGTCCATCCTTATGGCAGTTTGACCTCAGCTTTGCTGTTGCTCTAGATTCCCTAAAAAACGACATTTCTGCTCTAAATATATTAATATTTCAATCAACACCTCAATAAATGGCAAAATGAGGCTTTCAGCAATAAAATCTAAAATTAACTTAGGTTAGTAACAGTAGTTAAAATTGTATTGAAAAATTAAAAAGTTTGGGGTAGAAGGAAAAATGAGGGCATCATTTCTGTAATCATGACAGTAGATTGTGTTTTACTTATATCAAATCAAAGAAAACAGCTTATTTATAGCAGCAGGGATTTTGGTTAGTTAATGACGTGGGTTTTCAAACCCTGAGATCATAGGATTACCAGGGACTCTGCAAAACTCCTCTCTCAGAAAGATTAAGCCATCTGTCATAAATCAAATCTAATGAGAAAGTTAAAGTCAATCAAGATCAGGGAAAACTATAACTGCAAATTAGAATTGAGAAAAATCAATATACTTTTGAGGACTTATTTAAGTTGCTAGAAAAATACACGTAAACACTCAAAGACGAGACTTACTGATTCACACAATTTATTATCACGCAAATAAAACGATTTAATGGAGTTTTGTGGGTGTGCTATACAATGAGGACCACTCCCAATACTGATAAAGGAAGGAACCACTAATGCCACATTCAGTTGTACTGGGAAGCAAGGTTGTGCCCAGGGATTGAAGCCAGGGTATCAGATTAGTATGCTCTACATCTTTTAAAATGGTCTGGGACTGGAGAGAGTACAGCAGCTAAGGCACTTGTCGCCTTGTGCGCCATTCTGGAGCCCAATATGGTCCCACAAGCCTTGCCAGGAGTGGTTCCTGAGTGCACAACCAGGAGTAAGTCCTGAGCACTGGCCAGGTGTGGCCCCAGCAACCCCACCCCTAAAATAGTTCAAGGCAACACTGGAGTTTTAATATTCAGTCCTGGGTTCAACACTCAACACCCCCATTCCCAGCCCCCCGCCACACACACATTTTCTAAGTGTTCAAAATATATTGAAGCTGTTTCTTGAGTGTATAATTTTCTAAAAAACTTCAATAGGAATACAAGCTACAAGGTTGGGATGTGGCTCAAAGGCAAAGTACTTGCCCTGTGACTCTGGGTTCAATCCCTGGCACAGCCATAAAAAAAAAAAATCATTACAAGAATATAACAATCTTGATGTGAAAAATGGTGTATTCTTTGATCTCCCCAGTACTTATCACTATATAGAGAAGTTTCTGGTGGTGACAGAGGTGGCGGGGGGTGGGAGAAGGGTTGGGGGATGGGGTATGTGGTGCCAAGGATCAAATTGGGGTCCTAAGCATGTAAACATGCTTATCTGACCCCAGTAGTAGTTCCCCTGCACTAATTACCATTAGAATTTTTTTTTTTTTAAGATTCAAATTACTAAAAAAACAGAGGCAAACAAAAATCTCTTCTTGTGGATAGCGGGTATTGGCCACACCAGACTATGTTCAGAGCTTACTCCTGGTTCTGTGCTCATGGATCATTCCTGATAGTGCACAGGATGACATATTTGGTGAGTTTTGATCCAGTGAAGAAAAAAACTCATCTTCCATCATCTTTTTAATAAACGTAGGTTAGTTTAGGTTTTTCACTTAAATAGTTTAATGAGGGGCTAGAGCGATGTACAGTTGGTAGGGCATTTGCCCTACACGTGGCCGACCCGGGTTTGATCCCCAGCATCCCATATGGTCCCCCGAGCACTGCCAGGAATGATTCCTGAGTGCAGAGACAGAAGTAACCCCTGAGCATTGCTCGGTGTGATCCAAGAAGCCAAAAGAAAAAAGTTTAATGAGAGGGAGAGGAATTAGTTCAAAAGGGTAACGTGTAAGCTTTGCAAGCAGAGGGCCCCGGTCTGATATCTGGCACCACATGGCCCCGAGCACTCCAGGAGTGACCTTCCAAGCACCAAGTCAGAAATGGACCTAAAAATCCAAAAGATGGGCTCAGAGAGAGAGTTCAGTGGGTAGGATTCTTGCCTTGTACACAGCCTATGATAATTTAATCCCTGGCACCACAAATCTTCCCCCAAGACCACCAAGAGTGATCTCTGAGTGCAGAGCCAGGATTAACCCTTGAAAATCACTGGATGTGGCCTCTAAACAAATAAATAAATTACTACCTTAGAGAAGTTCAGGTATCAGATTAAATGATTTAAATGCCAAAAAATTAGAAAGAGACGAACTAAGATTTCAATTATTTTAGAATCCAGTTTATTACAACTATTTAATTGTAACTTTATCAAAGCAAATTATGTTAAAGCTGGGGCTGGAGCGATGGGCAAACGTTTGCCTTACACATGGCTGACACGGGTTCAATCCCTGGCATCCCATATGGTCCCCCGAGCAATGCCAGGAATAATTCCTGACTGCAGAGCCAATAGTAACCCCTGAACAACGCTGGATTTGGCCCAAAAAGCCAAAAAGTCTTATGAATAGAGAAACCCCTCTTGGCCTCTTCTGGCAGGATTCCTTACCCATGAGAGTCTTAAGAGTTACTTCCTATAAGGCAGGGTAAACAACAGTTGTAGAGCTGAAGGTCAAAACCAATTCTAAAAACATCAGGTCCCAAGATAGTATTACTTTGTTTTGTTCTGATGCCCTCTTAACAGTGTCCAGAGGCCATTCTCAATGATATCTGGCCAAGGAGGCAAGCATTTCAAAGCTAGGGTCAAAAGATGTGGTGCTGTGAGGGACCACCAGGATTATATTCAGCAAGCTCTGGTTAAAACAGTATTTTTTTATGGAAAGGATCTTACCCTAAGTTAGTCATGAGATTTTTATAGCTTTCAGATTTTAATTAATGCAGTAAAAAAACATGAAACAGCTAATTCTATTCTTTATTTGGCTTCATTTTTTTATATTATCAGAATTTCTCATAGTATTTCTTAAACTGCTTTCAACTAGAGATTTCAAATTTTACTCCCAAACTTTGTACTATACTCCAGTGACTGTGCCTTTCTATTCCTCAACTGAATATTTACAGAACACTATGACACTTTCCCACTACTTTCAGTTAATCTTACTGGTCAAAGATGGGCCACACAGACAACTCAATGGGCTGAATTCTGCAAAAGCTCTACTTTTGGGTTCTGTCCCTGACATAGTATAGTCCCCAAAGTACCACCAGAAAGTAAGTCCCCCACCATACACACACACAAACACCCAGCATAAAGAGAGCCAGTAGCCTATGAACACTGACAGTTATGGTCCCCAAACAAGTAAGAACCTTTTCTAGCATTCCATTCTGGTGTGACCTGTGCCTATTCTTTCGAGTACAAATTTCCTTCACTTAAGGAATGAAGTTTTGGTACAGTGGGTCAGACACTTGCCTTGCACATGGATGACCTGGTTTTGATCACTGGCACCCAATACATGTTCCCTCGAGCTCCACCTGATGTGATCCCTGAGCATACAGACAGAAGTCTTGAGCATTACCAGATGTGGCCCCCCCAAATAAAAAATTAATAAACTTATTACAGTGAATAAATAATATAATCAATTATATTATATATTAAATATACATATTTAAATGTAATAGATGTGTTGTATTACATTAATTAACTTTTTCCTTTATTCTCTGTTTCTTCCCTTGTGCCCATACACATTTTAGTTAAGACACTCTTCCCCTTAATAGGTAGGAGCAATATAGTACACTGGGTAGGACGCTTGCCTTGCATGTGGCCAACGCAGGCTGGATTCCGGGCACACCACAGGGTCCCCCGAGCACCACCAAAACTAATTCCTGAGTACAGAACCAGAAGTAACCCCTGAGCACTGCCTGCTGTGGTCCAAGAACCAAATAATAATAATATAATAAGGAATGGAGCGAAGCATGGCAGGTAGGGCGTTGCCTTGCACGTGGCCGACCCGGGTTCAATTCCTCTGTCCCTCTCGGAGAGCCCAGCAAGCTACCAAGAGTATCCCGCCCATACAGCAGAGCCTGGCAAGCTCCCCGTGGCATATTCGATATGCCAAAAACAGTAACAAGTCTCACAATGGAGACGTTACTGGTGCCCGCTAGAGCAAATCCATGAACAATGGGAGGACAGTGCTACAGGCCAGTGCTACAATAATAATAATAATAATAATAATAATAATAATAATAATAATATCATTCTCCTCACTGAAACTTTTTTTTTTTGCTTTTTGGGTCACACCCGGCGATGCACAGGAGTTACACCTGGCTCTGCACTCAGGAATTACTCCTGGCAGTGCTCAAGGGACCATATGGGATGCTGGGATTAAAACCCGGGTCGGCCGCATGCAAGGCAAACGCCCTACCCACTGTGCTATCACTCCAGCCCCTGAAACTATTTTACTCCCTCCTATTTTATTAGTATACAAAACATACTCATTTTGTCCTGTTTATGGCCCACATTCCGCAGTATTTGGGGAATACTCCTAGGTCAGTACTCGACATGGCTCCTAGTGGAGCTTGGAGGACCATGCAGTGCCAGAGACTGAACTCAGGCTGCCAGCAGAAAGAGCATGTGCTCAGCCTATTAATTTCTCTCTCCAGCCCAACAGTCTTTTAGGGAGATGGAAAGATATACAGTGGGCAGGGTACCTGCCTTGCACACAGCAGATCCGGGGTCAGTACCTGGTACCCATACAGTCTCTGAATCCGCCAAAAATTATTCTTGAATCCAGTCAGGAGCACCACTGGATGTGGCCACTCCAAAAAACAGAACAGGAACAAAAAAACAATATTCAAGTTCTGTAACTTTCTCCATAAAAAAAACCACTACTTCTCCATTTTTAATCATGACAATGCTTCTCAACTCTTGGTAATTCCACAGCTCTTCTGCAACCATTCCTTTTATGAAGTTATCAAAAAACACCTAGTAAACACTTGGATTATCTATGGGAATCAGAGCATTACTAATTTACTGATGTAGTGAAAGATTACTATATACCCTTCCCAAATCTTCTGGCCAGTGCTCTTTTCTGTGTTATTTTCACTAATTTCTTTGCACTTTTACCATGTATGTATTTTTCCCAAAACAAACAAACAAAATAACCACACACACACTGAACTGTTTTGCATGTTTTAACTTTTTAAAAAGCATAAACTCTAAAAACTGAGCTATTGGGTCTGCAAGCAGCTCAATAGGCTAAACACATGCAAAGTATACTTTGTATGCTACTGGCCTGGGTCTGGATCTCCAGTACCATATGATTCCCAAGCACTGTGAAGAGAGAACCCTAAACAGAGCCAGGAGTAGCTCCCAAGCATCCTGCGGTGTGTATAAAATCAAAGTAATCTTTTTTTTTTTGTTTTTGCTTTTTGGGTCGCACCCAGCAACGCACAGGGGTCACTCCTGGCTCATGCACTCAGGAATCACCCCTGGCGGTGCTCAGGGGACCATATGGGATGCTGGGATTTGAACCCGGGTCGGCCGCGTGCAAGGCAAACGCCCTACCCGCTGTGCTATTGCTCCAGCCCCCTAAAGTAATCTCTTAAGTTCTTTATTATGAGGTTCATCCACTTTTATATAATGTTACATGCAAAATATATATATTAAATCTTTTTTTTTTTTTTTTTTGGTTTTTGGGTCACACCCGGCGATGCACAGGGGTTACTCCTGGCTCTTCACTCAGGAATTACCCCTGGCAGTGCTCAGGGGACCATATGGGATGCTGGGATTAGAACCCAGGTCGGCCGCGTGCAAGGCAAACGCCCTACCCGCTGTGCTATCGCTCCAGCCCCTATTAACTTATTTTTACTGCTGCGAATTCATACAATTTACTTACTCTCCAACAGAAGAATAGTTAAGATAACCCCCCTTTTTTTTGCAGTAACAGAAAAATGCTATAAATATATTTTTTATCTCTCTCACTCTTCTCACTCTTTTTATTTTTGAGCCATACCCAGTGGTACTCAAAGACTACTTCTGGTTCTGCACTCAGGAAATCCCTACTGGTAGACTTGGGAGGACCATAAGAGATGCTGGGGTATGAAGCCAGGATGGGTGCGTACAAGGCTCAAGTGTCCCACCTGCTGTATTATCCCTCCCTTCCTCCCTCCCTCTCTCTCTCTGGCAGGTGTGTGTCTGAGGGGAGGCACATGAGTGGTACTTAGGGCTACTGCTGGCTCATGGGACCACGCAATACCAAGAATTGGACCTAGGATTCCTCCTACAGTGCACTCCAGCACTCAAGGCTTTTAAATGACCTCCCCACCCTCCAATGATATTTTATTTTTCCCCCTCCCTTTCCCTTATTATAATGACAGTAAGGCCACATACTTTAATAGTTTTGCTCACAACACACTTGGTTGCAGTACTGTAGATCAGACTTGTGGCCTCATGCCTCAAGGATGGTACTCTACCGGAGCTAGTCCCAGCCCTGGGTAAAAATCATTTTTACACAATTTTCTCTGCACCAGTAAGTGAAAATTTTCTCTGGAAACAATTCCAGAAGTGGAATTGCAAATCCTTTACAAAATATATCCAATCAACTGATTCAACATTCTAGTGTTCCCAATATTTCACACTCCACTCCTCTGCCATGATCACTGGTGACTTGCATGTTGATAAAACAAAAGATACTTTATAGCTGGCCTATCATTTAACACATTCATCCATTCATGGATCCTTAACGCATGTTTGGCTTCAATTATTCTTGCACCCTCCCTCTGCACCTTGTTCTCCCAGCACCACTGGCTCCACCCATTCTACCTATCATTATTTCTTAAACGTTGGGTTTCTGGGGCTAGAGAAACAGCTCAAGGGACTAGAGTGCATATTTTGCATGCTGGGGTCCCTAGTTCAATTCCTGACAATACATGGTCTATCAAGCACCACTAGGGGAGACCCCCAAGCACTGCCGCATGTGGCCCCCCAAAAAAAACAAGATGGGGTACTTTGTACACAGCTATATGTCTTGTTTTGCTTCATTCTACAGTACCTCCTTAGACTATCGTGACTTAAAATATTATCTAAGATGTTTGTAAACCCAAATAGCTCTATGTAGTACCTTTCTTTCTCTTCTGATATGTTGAACCATGTATCGAGGAACATGCTTGATGATGGACTTTGAGGAACAGCAATTTAATATTAATACATTCCAAATTGATTTCTTGATCTGCTTTCCCATACATCCAACAACTTGTCACAGTGATCTTCTTTTTAATAGTATTACATCCACCCAACTAGCTGCTCTGACAAAACTCTCCCTGCACACTCTCCACATCCAACCACCCATAACCACAGTCTCTAAAAAATATTTCTAGGGTAGAAGAGACAGCACAGGAGGTTTGACACATGCCTTGAATCAGCCAAATCAGCTGGACTGATTCCCAACATTTCATATCGTCCCCCGAGCACTGCCAGAATCAGGAATAAGCACAACACTGCTAGGTGTGGTCCAAAAGTCCCACCAACCCCCCCCCAATTATATATATGTATATACACATACGTGTTGATGCATTAATAATGATGAGGGATCACTGCAGCAATGAATTTGACTTCCCAGTGAACATCTCAACTAAACGTGTAAGCACCACTGTCAAGTATGTGTGTGACACCAGTTATTGCAACAAAATGAAAAGGGGGGAACTGAAATAATTATATATTACACTAATCTCATTCAACAGTCTTTAACAATTTTTAATTTAGCTGACATGTAACATTTGTATTTATTTCAAACCAGAAATAAAACATTTATTTTCGGGGCCAGAGCAATAGCACAAGGGGTAGGCCTTTTGCCTTGCACGTGGCCCACCCGGGTTCAATACCCAGCATCCCATATGGTCCCCTAAGCACTGCCAGGAATAATTCCTGAGTGCAGAGCCAGGAGTAACCCTTGTGCATCGCCAGATGTGACCCCCCCCCCAAAAAAAAAAACTTGTTTTGATTTGTTTCTGGGCAATACCCAGTAGTGCTCAGATGTGGTATTGTCCCCCCCCCCCCCAGGCCCATACAGTTATGCTATGTAGCTCTTTAAAAAAAAAAAAAACCTAGGTCAGTCTCTTGTAAGAAAAGCACCCTACCTGTGTACTATCTCTCCAGTCCCTGAAATATATTTCTTTATTCATCTGTCAAGTTATGCAACTCCTATCTTTTAAATGTAATTTAAATAATTTCTTCCATAACAATTTCTGACAAAGTGAAAGTAGTTCTTCTTATAGGCCAAACTATCAAAATCAATGCTTACTATGTCATTATGTTCCATTATTCAATCAACAACTTGAAACAGCACTTGTCATTAATGCATTTATTCTTTTCCAAATACTAACAATTTATAATCTTAGAGAAAAATGTTTATCACACATAGTGTGTTCCTGTTTAAGAGTGAACAGAAGAATATGAATATTCATATTCATAGCCAGCTGCCACTCTTTAGGTAATGATTCTCTAGGTAATATTACTAAATGCTAATTGTCCCCCCCACCCTAGGCCCATACAGTTATGCCATGTAGCTCTTTAAAAAAAAAAAAAAACCCAAATTCCATTTTTGGCTTTTATTACTGTCACTGTCACTCCGTTGCTCATTGATTTGCTTGAGCGGGCACCAGTAACGTCTCCTTTGTGAGACTTATTGTTACTGTTTTTGGCATGTCCAATAGCCACAGGTAGCTTGCCAGGCTCTGCTGTGCAGGCTCTTGGTAGCTTGCTGGGCTCTAAGACAGGGACAGAGGAATCGAAGTCGGGTTGGCCGTGTATAAGGCAAACACCCTACCCGCTGTGTTATCACTCCAGTCCTTTTTATTAATACTTGAGAAATGCTTTACTAATACTTGAGAAGGCTTTTATTAATTCTTGAGAAATGTATAATTTAAATACAATGGGTTTAAATATCATAAATATTGGGCTTGGAGATAGCTCAACAGGCTGAGTGCATGCTTTGCAGGCAGGAAGCCCAGGTTTGATCCCACAACTACATGCTACTGAGCACTAAGCTGTAAGTAACCACTGAGTAAGAAATAGTTATCAAATACTGTTGTTACAAACCTACAAGTATTTAAAACCAAAAGTCTTCACTCTATTTTCATCTCTAACATGCTGATGCCAGTTCACACCACAAGTGTTTCACTTATTTGTGGTTTATTTACATAGAATGCAGAGCCAGTATAAAATTAAAGAATAAATGGATGGTAAGACTATTTACAAATCAAATGTTACAGGGAACAGAGGTGTCATTCAAGTGCCGGGCATGTGTGAGGCCCTGGGTTCAAGCACTACCCATGAATTCATGGCCTCAAGTACTGTCTAGAGTGGCCCTACAATAAGAAGTCAAAATTTCATTTCTTTTGTAAAGATGATCATTTCCTCAATTACTTAAAGCAATAAATATATTAAAGTTTTCAGAAAGCTATCTTACTGGAAACTTTTTAAATGTATACATTAATAATTACTTTTAGGGGGCCGGAGCGATAGCACAGCAGGGAGGGCGTTTGCCTTGCACGCGGCCGACCCGGGTTCGATCCCCGGCATCCCATATGGTCCCCCAAGCACTGCCAGGAGTAATTCCTGAGTGCAAAGCCAGGAGCAACCCCTGAGCATTGCTGGGTGTGACCCAAAAAGCAAAAAAAAAAAAAAAAAAACCCTTTTAGTTCATTTTAAAATATTAAAATATTCTGCATAAAAATCATCAGTGGGGGGCAGAAGAGGCAGTACAGCAGATACTAGCACACAGTCGACCTGGGTTCAAACCACTATACCACATGCGATGCTCAAGCTCCACCAGGAGTGCTCTCTAAGCACAGGTAAGAGTAAGCCCTGAGCACAACTCTGAATGTGGTCCCCAAACAAAACAAAAATCAGAAGGGACTAGAGAGATAACAAAAGCAGAAGTTCTGAAGCACTGCCAGGTGTGGCACCCCAAAACCAAAAATTAGCTCTATGAAAATACTTTCCCAATTTAAGTCCCAATTTCTCATAACAAGAATTACAGCTGTCTACATTCAGTTCTAACTTACTTTCATAAGGCTCTAGGTTTTATATGAGCCTGAAAACAACCTACACACATGTAGATCTACTCGAACTTTTCTACTCAAACTTCATTTAAAATGCTCTCTTCTCTTTCTAAATACATCCACTTAAAAGTTTATCACATACCCATTCCTCCAAGATCCCTCTACCATTAAATTCACTCATTTCCTAAAGCCATTTGCATCTCATTTGGCACTTAACTCTTGTCTTACATTAGGATTATTTACTTTTACTGTTCAATCTTACACACACACACACACACACACACACACACACTCACTCACTCACTCCCTATTTAAGCCTCTGGGGAACAAAAACTATAGATATTAACTTTCCCTCTCACCCCTAAAGTGCTTACATACAAAAGATACTGTTCTCAAGAATATGACAGATCACAACCACAGTGTTACTTCCTTAAAAGCTCAATGGTCAGTGAGAATTTCAGAATGTGACGTCACCTACCTTCTTCTATCCATATACAGTTTCCCATTTTCTTCCTAAGGTTTCAGTTATATTTTATAATAGAGAATAGGAATACATCTTCTGCTGCATTTCAACTATCAATTCAGGCCTGACAGTACAGAGGTTAAAGTGCTAATATTGCATGCAGGTAAGCCCTGGCTCTACCCTCAGCACCATATGATCTCCCCAGCACTGCTGGGAGCAACCCACAAGCACAGAGTTGGTAGTAGTCCCATGAGCACCACCAGGGAGATGCTCACATTTTAGTAGCCCCAAGTGACCCCAAGACATTAAAAAAAAAAAAAACATAAAACCAGGGTTGGAGAGATAGCACAGCAGGTAGGGCCTTCGACTTGCACACTGTCAACCCTGGTTCAATTCCTAGCATCCCATATAGTCCCCAGAGTACCCCCAGGAGTAATTCCTGAGTGCAAAGCTAGGAGTAACCTCTGTGCATCACCAGGTGTGAACCAAAAAGTTAAAAAAAAAAAAAAAACAGAAAATCTTATCAATCCAATAAGCCATTACTACTAAATGAATTACCTTTAAAGCATTTTTTTCTAAGAGTATCTAATATGAAACACGTACAAAAAAATACACCTATACAGGTATGACAAATTTCTCTTTCAATATTGTACTCTCAAAATGTTCACCAAAATGTAAGTGCTAGGCTATAACATTTCAGAACCATACTTGGCAAACTGAGAAGGTATATATACTGAATCTGTCTATAATATTCACAAAGAAATTATCTGTTCAACCCTTTAAAACTTTTATTTGTACTACCCAAGCAAGAAAGTCAAGAGGAAATTATGTGAGCATAAAAGACAAAAAGAAAGTAATTTTATTACTTTAAGATGTAAAAGATGGTTCAAATGCATAGAGTGCATACTCTGGTCCCCCAAGCACTACCAAGAGTGGGCACCCCACTTCCAAAAATGCACACATGCAGCAAACTATAATCGAAAAAATGGTAGACATAGTTTCTTCCCCACCCCCGCCCCCCAAAAAGAAACACATTTTATTAAGGCATCAGGATTTACAATACTGTTAATTATACTTTTCATGAATACATCATTCCAACACCAGGCTTTAAAAATTATATAAAGACTATCTCACAGTGATTCAATAAAAATTTTAAAAATAAATAAATAAAAATTATATAAAGTTACAGATATATTTGGGGGGAAAGAGGGGGGAAGGTGGGTAGTGCCAGGGATGGAACCAGGGCCTTGCAAGTATGAAGCCTGAGCTCTACTGACAATTCTGCAGTCTTGGGCTTTTTTTTTTTTTTTTTGGTGAGTGTAAGGGGAGAGGGAGAGGCATACCTGGCAACCCTAAAGGCTTATTCCTGGCTCTGTGTTCAGGGATCATTCCTGATGGGGCTCAGAGGAGCATATGGATTTTCAGGGATCAAATATGGGGTTGGTCATGTGCAAGGCAAATGCCTTCCTGCTGTGCTATCTCTCTAGCCCAGTTTTTTAATTTTTATTTTTTTATGAACTAGATACACCACTTGCCAGTGCAGTGGAAGACTCTTTTTGTTGGCTCTCTTTCTCATCCCACATCTCCCCAGGAGGGAGATTATATCTTCATTTTGCATCTCAGACATAGTTTCTTTCATTTTCTTTTTTCTTTTTGGGTCACCCCCAGAGATGCTCAGGGGTTAATCCTGGCTCTGCACTCAGGAATTACTCATGCCGGTGCTGGGAGATCATATGGGTTGCCGGGGATCGAACCTGGGTCAGTCGGTCGGTCACGTGCAAGGCAAACGCCCTACCCACTGCACTACTGCTCCAGCCCTCAGACATAGTTTCTTAAAGTTTACACTAAAAAATAAATTTTTTTCTTATTAGCTGCATCTTTATTTGCATGTGTTGAGGATATACTTATTTGCATATATGGTAATAAAGTATACCTAGATTTTCTGAAATGTTTATTCCCTCAGAATACTAAACACAAGGTTAAAGAAACATGCTAATATACTGAAGAAAGCATAAACTCATTGTTCATAAATTTAAATCATTTCATATTCTGATTAACCTAAATTCTATAGTGCAATTCTGTTTTAAGGAGGTTCAGCCCAGGATAATGGGTGGATTAAGTTCAATCCTCAGAACCTCAGGATCCCCAAACCTCACAAAGACAGTCCCTGAGCATTCCAGGTATAGCCCCAAAAGCATACACCCACACTACCCACTTCTAAAAAGAAGGTGATTTGGGCCAGAAAGATAGCAGGGGCACTGTTCTGCACTCCAGGTTAAATCCCTTGCATCCCATATGCTCCCCGAGCCCATCAGGAGTAATCCCCCCCTCTTTTTTTTTTTTTTTCTTTTTGGGTCACAGCGGGCATTGCACAGGGGTTACTACTGGTTTTGCACTCAAATTACTCCTGGCGGTGCTCAGGGGACCATATGGGATGCTTGGGATCGAACCCGGGTGGGCCGAGTGCAGGGCAAATGCCTACCCACTGTACTATCGCTCCAGCCCAGGACTTGAGTGCAGAGACAGGAATAACCTGAACATCCCAGGTGTAGCCCCCTCCCCCAAATTTTTTTTAAAAAGGGAGGGGCTGGGGCTGGAGTGATAGCACAGCAGGCAGGGCATTTGCCTTGCATGCAGCCGACCCAGATTCAATTCCCAGCATTCCATATGGTCCCCTGAACACCACCAGGAGTGATTCCTGAGTGCAAAGCCAGGAGTAACCCCTGAGCATCGCCAGGTGTAACCCCAAAAAGAAAAAAAAACGGGGGACCCGTAGCAACAGTACAGCAGGTAGGGCTCTTGCCATGCATTCAAGTGACCCAGGTTTGATCCCAAGGTTCCCTGAGAATAGACAGGATTAGCCCCCCTCCTCCATAATGTCGGCTGTCGCCTGAAAACAAGCACTGTAGCACTGTCATCCCACTGTTCATCAATTTGCTCGAGCGGGCACCAGAAATGTCTCCATTGTGTGACTTGTTGTTACTGTTTTTGGCATATCGAAGTATCGAATACGCCACAAGTAGCTTGCCAGGCTCTGCCGTGCGGGAGGGATACTCTCAGTAGCTTGCCGGGGTCTCTGGGCTCTCTGAGAGGGACGGAGGAATCAAACCCGGGTCTGCCGCGCACAAGGCAAACACCCTATCCACTGTGCTATGGCTCTAATCCAAAAACAAGGCAAAACAAAAACAAAACATGTACTGTAAGGGCATTCAAGGTTATTACTCTTTAATCATCCACAAATTTCTAAATCATAAATGAGCTACTTATTATGACATTAAAAACATTTACTTTGAAAGTTCAACTAGTGAATATATAAAGTAAACCTACTTTCAAACTATTTTCTATCATGCTTGATGTGGTACCGGTGACCCCAAATGGCCCCTGAGCACCATGAGGCCTGGATTCCCACAGAGCACTGCTAGGGGGAGCTTCTATAAAGAATGTTTTTTTCTAATTCAAACTTGTAATATATTTAACAGGATTCAGAAGTTCTTCTGCACCCCCTTGAAATTTGGGGTCACTTCCAGTGGTGCTTGGGAGCTACTCCCAGCTCTGTGCTCAGGGGACCATGTGATGCCAGAGAACTGAAGTTGGCACCATGTGAGGCAAGTGTCTTAATCTCTGTACTACCTCCCTGGCTCCGAAGGAATTCAGAGGATTTTATAACTCAGATTTTAAAATCTGTTTCTTCAGTACATACCTGAGCTACGTGTAAGGTACAATGTTAAAACTGTGGTTCGAGTACATATACTGTGCCAGACACTGCACCAGGGCTAAGGAGGTAAAAACTGTATGTGCCTCTCAACTCCAAGACATAGATGCAGTTAGCCTTACTAAAGACAGGTGGGGGTGGGGGTGCCTGGAGTGATAGTACAGAAGGCTGGGTGTTTGCCTTGCACGCCGCCGACCTGGGTTCTATCCTGGCATCTCACATAATCCCTTGAGCACTGCTAGGAGTAATTCCTGAGCATTGGCATGTATGATCCAAAAAGAAGAAAAAAAAAAGGTGGTGGCCTGGAGAGATGGCGCAAATGGCTGAACAGACCCTAGGCTTTGAATACAGGGAGCCCAGACTCTACACCTGCCACTGCATGGTGCAACAAGTGCTAGCCAGGCGTGACCCCTGAGCACAAAGCTGGGGGTAGATCCTGAGGACTGCAGGGTTATGAACCAAAATCCAACGGGGTAGGATAGGGCAGAAAGAAGATTCTGAGAAAAGCAATTGTGCGGGGCTGGAGCGATAGCACAGCGGGTTGGGCGTTTGCCTTGCAGCGGCCGACCCGGGTTTGAATCCCAGCATCCCATATGGTCCCCTGAGCATGGCCAGGGGTAATTCCTGAGTGCATGAGCCAGGAGTAACCCCTGTGCATCGCCAGGTGTGACCCAAAAAGAAAAAAAAAAAGCAATTGTGCACATTCAGGGACAAGAGATGGATCACAGTTTTAAAATGGAGGTTGAGGGAGATATAAATGGGATCAAACTATGGGGCCTAAGCAATAGTACAGTAGTTAAGGGGCATGCTGACCTGGGTTCGCTCCCTGGCACACCATATGCTCCTCCAAGCATATAAGGAATAGCCTCTGAGCACCACTGGGTGTGGCCACCCCTCCCCCATAAAGAGGGAACAAATTGAAATCTGTGGATTTGTTTCTCAAATCCAAAGACTATAAAGATGCCTTTCCTAAGAAAATCAAATTGGGATCATTAATAATATAGTTTAAATATGAGGTAGGAGAGATAGTACAGTGGGTAAAGCATTTGTCTTGAATATGTTCAACCTACATTTGATCCCTGGCAACTGATATGGTCCCCAGAGCCCCACCAGGTGTGATCCCTCAGCACAGAGTCAGAAGTTAAGCCCTGAGTTCTACCAGGTGTGGCTCAAAAAACAAAAAAAGAAAATATAATACTAATTCCAGTGTTCTTCTGGGTTTGGCCTGCTTACACATACCACAACATTAACAATTTTAACTTATCATTTTACCTTTCTCAGACCCAACAAAATCATCACTAGTATAGCACATTAAAACTTGATACTCCTGAGCACAGCCAGGTGTGATCCAAAAACAAAACAAAATGAAAAAACTTGGCACAAACAGAGAAATAAAATCAAAACACAGCAACAAAGTCCCAGGGGAGCATTTGGCTATCAGGCAGTCCATGGAAACTGAAGCACTACTAACAAGTTTAAAGAGAAGTGAAAAAAATCAGATCCACAGATTAGAAAACAATCCTATGGTGGAGTAAGTAAGTAGATCAGAATGGCAATAAGGAAACAAATGAGAACACTGTCGCAATGAATAAGGTGAAGAACTAAACTAAAGTGGTAATAGCAGAGATGTACGCAATGTAAAGATAAGTCTGGATTTAAAGATGTGAAGGAAGTCGAATCTTGAGGTAAGCCAGCTATGAGCAGTAAAACAGGAGTCAAGGACAACTGACAGTTTCAAAAAAGTAATTTATTCTGTGCAATTCACAAAGAAAAAGAAAAGAGTAGGATCTGGGAGTAAGGCCAGAAATAGTGAACTAGTTAACTTATACAGGATGAACACTTTAAAGGGACTATTTGATCAATCTACTTTTAGACTCGCCCCATTCCACATTTTTTCTGTCCCTCATTCACAAAGCTATACAAGATAGGTCAGAGGGATGGTATAGCAGGTAGAGTGTTTGACTTTCACACAGTCAACCCAGGTTCGATCCCCGGCATACTTCGATCTCAAGCACTGGAGTTAGTTCCTGAGTGCAAAGCCATAGTAATCCCTTTTGGTATGGCCCAAAAACCAAAACCAGAACCAAAACAAACAGAGCAACAAAGCTACACAAAAGCAACATGTCATAATACAACCTACAGTATGATCCTACCTTCAAACTACAGTGCACCAGTACTATCTGAATCCCTAACTGAAAGCAAGGTCAATGACCAGATCCCGACAGTTTTATAAGCAACATATGTATATATGTATGTGTGGGAGTGTGCATATATACAACTATACATACTGCACATTTCTCAACCAAACAAAATTCCTTAATAATGTGGAGAGATAGCTCAACCAGTTAGCGTGCATGTTTCATGAGCAGGAGACCAGGATTAGATTCCCAGTACTATATGATCCCTCAGCACTACAGGAGTGATCCACAAACACACAGCAAGAATTAGCACACCCACCTGCCTTCACCAGCACCACTGGGTACAGCCTCCAAAGCAAAAGACAAAACAAAACTCTATCATCACCAAAGTAAAAAGAAACTATATAACGAACTGCTGACTGTTAGGCAAGCCTCAGATTGGTATCCACTAAGATCTAAGACAGAAATCAACAAGCATTTTTTTTTAAACCACATGGTAAATATTTTGGGTTGTTTGTTTTTGGGCCAAACCCAGAAATGCTCAGAGGTTATTCCTGGCTCTGTACTTACAAATCACTCCTGGTGATGCTCAGGGACCCATTCAGAATACCAGGAACCAAACCCGGGACAGCTGGGTGCAAGGCAAACGCATCATGACCCACTGTACTATTACTCCTGGTGGTGTTAGGGGAACCATGTAGGATGCTGGCAATCAAAACCCAGGACTGCTGGGTGCAAGACAAACATCTGACCCACTGTACTATCTCTCCAGCCCCAATATTTTGAATTTTGTACACTATACTGCACTTTGCTCTGACTCCAGCACCATGAGGTGCTAGGGATTGAGCACCACACGAGCTCTCTGAGCACTTCCAGGTGGGGCCTTGGGGACCCTCTGTGGTCCCCAAGGTCCCTGAAAAATAATAAGGAGGCTCAAAAATAAATATTTTTTGAAAACTGTGGCTCAGTAGTATAGCACATGTCTCACATATGAGATCCTAAATTAATTTTTCTCTTCTTCCTCCTTTCCTTTTTTCTTCCTTTCTTTCTTCTTCCCACACCTAGGGGACACTCTCAGCTCCATAATTGGGGGTTGCTCTTGGTGGTATTTGGGAAACTGTGCAGTGCCAGGGCACAAACTGAGGTTTGCTGAATGCAAAGCACGTGCTCCAGCCCACAAAGCAATCTATCTAGCCTGAAAAAAAAAAAAAAAAAAACTAATAAAAAACTATACAGGCCAGCAAGATAACATCTTTCCTTCCATGCAACCAACCCTGGTTCAATCCCTGGCACTACAGGGTCCCCTGAGTACCACCAGGAGTAACCCCAGAGCACTGCCAGCTATGGCTCCAAAGCCTAAATAATTAGCCATAAGTAATTAGTATGAGGTGAAGACATTAGTTCATTTTCTGTAGTGAGAAAATTGAATTCATTTCATCTTTAGCTCTTAGAGGTAAAAAATGAAATAGTATAACAAAGTTTTTCACTAGTGTGTCTTCCCTAATAGACTGTTAGAAGGCCCCTAGACGGTTATATAACAAATAATGAAGAAAGATAAAAGTAAAAGAGGGAGCCAAAGGGACTGGTCTTAACTGGAACAAGGTGGAGAATAAAGCAAAATTGAAGGTAAAGGAACTTGTACTGGGGCTTTGAAACAGTGAAATTTTAACAGGCAGGAAACATAAAAGAAAAAGTGAAATTCCAGAAAAAAGAAATGGCAGCAACTACTAAAGCAGCAGGAAAGCCTGTTTATGCAATGTTGGCCTTTATTCACCTCTTTATAAAACTATCTCTTCCCTTATAATAACATGAAAAGGAAAAATCAAAACTGAATTACATAATTCCAAACTAACAAAATGAGAAACATTCAGGCCCAAAGCAACCCCAGGGAGCTCAGGTCCAGGACTGATCATAACAGTATCTCTGGGTGCCATACCGGCACCCACACATACCTCTCCACAACCTTAAGAGAAGAATGCATGCAAATCTTTAATCTATCCTAGGAAATGATCAAAATAATCCGTTTAAAATACTAACCCACTAAAGGGTATAGAACTATATAGTACTAACTAGTAGGGAGCTAAGCCTTGCCAAGCTGGGTTTGAGTCTCAGCATCACCTATCATCTCCCAAGCACCACCAGTAATAATTTCTAGATGCAGAGCCAAGAGGGACCCAAACCTGAGCATGGCTGGGTGTGACCCAAAAAACAAAACAAACAAAAAAATACTACCCACTAATGAGCTTGAACAGACAGGCTGGGAGAGGTAGTCAAGAAACATAAGGACAGCCCTTGCCTCACAAATATTTAAAAAATAAATTAAAAATAAAATACTACTAGGGCTAGGGATGTGATTGGAATGTTAGACCACATGCTTTGTATATGAGATTCTGAGTTCGATTCTTCAACATCACAAACCCCCACACCACCAGGTATAACCTCAACAAAAACTGTTTGCCTGTTTTGTTTTTAGAGAACAGTCAGGGGATTACATGGGGTGATAAGCTCAAACCCTGGTAAGCTGCATATAAGTCACTGTACTATTACTCAAGTCCCAACAATTTTTTAAATAATAAAATAGTACACATTAAGGACTGGAAACGTGGCTCAAGTATACAAGTCTAGCATGGTGCATGAAGCCCTGAGGTCAATCTCCCTGAACCAAATACACACCCCCTCCTCCACCCCCACTCCCAGTAAGACTGGGAGTAGCCCCTCTCAAAAAAAAATAGTAACCATGGGCCAGAGAGATAGCACAGCTGGGAAGGATGTAACTGACCTGGGTTCAAAATCCAGCACCCCATAATGGTCCTCTGAGCCAGCAGAACTGATCCCTGAACACAGAGTCAGGAGTAAGCCCTGAGCACAGCCAGGTGTGACACTGTCCATGCCCCGCAAAAAAAAAAAAAAAAAAAAACTATAAGTTGTGTATATATGCCTAAAAGCACCATGGTTCATCAGACACTTCTAGAGAGGTAATGTCACGTGAAAACCCTTCCCTCAGAACATTCCTCAGGTTACAAGTTTTTAAATATAGTCAGCTAGGGGCAAGAGAGATAGTACAGGGACGGAGCAATAGTACAGTGGGGAGGGTGTTTGCCTTGCAAACATCGATCCCCGGTCCCCTGAGCACCGCCAGGAGTAATTCCTGAGTGCAGAGCCAGAGTAGCCCCTGAGCAATGCCAGGTGTGACCCAAAAAGAAGAGAGAGAGAGAGAGAGAGAGAGGGAGAGAGGGAGAGAGGGAGGGGGGGGGAGAGAGAGTACACCAGACAGGGCTCTTGCCTTGTATGCAGCCAATCCAGGTTCCATCCCCAGTACCTCATGGTCCCATGGTCAAGTCCAACCAAGAGTGATCCCTGATAGTTAATGTGCTTGCCCTGTCAATCAAATGCGGTTCGATGCCCCACAGTGCATATGGTCCACCAAGTACTGACAACCTCCAAGTCCTGAACAGAACCAGGAGGAAGCCCTGAGCACAACTGGGTGTGGCCCAAAACCCAAGAAAATAAAATGTTTGAAAATATTTTGGTTATATACTCTGGTTCTAATTATTTTCTATGTAGCAGTATCACTAAAATTCTCAGGAAACAATGCTGGTGAAAATGAACATCAAGGGGCTGGAGTGATAATACAGCGGGTAGGGTACTTGCCTTGCTTGTGGCCAACCCCAGATCAATGCCTGGCATCCCATATGATCACCCTAGCACCACCAGGAATATTTTATGTAAAGCTAGGAATAACCCCTAGGCATCGCTGAGTGTGGACCCCCACAAAAAATTAACACCAAGACCAATAGGAACAATTAACTGTATTGTTTATTATTGCCCTCTTCCATTTACTAGAGTATCATTTCAAACAACCAAGATGAGTGAATATAGAGGGGCACTACGAGTGGGTTTTGCTTTTCTTACACCAAACAAAAACGTAGCAAAATAACAGGTCAGCATAGCTTAAAGAATTCTGCAGTCAATGCTAAAACATTCTTTCACAATAAATGGGACCAGCAAACAGCCTCTTAGAAATCAAACATAACTGTGCCAATTTATCAGAAGAAATGAAAAAGGAAATGTGAAAAACCTGGGGTGCTTAATAAGCAAGTGAGTAAAAACAGAGATCAAAGGGCCAACCCAGGACTGATCTCCAGGACCCCATATAATCCCCCAAGCACTGCCAGGAGTGCAAACCCCGGAGTATCAATGAGTGTGACCATCTCACCCCCTCAAAAGGAGGATTCAAATGTTGAGAAATCTCTGTAACACAAAGTTTTGGGTGTTTTTTTTTTTTTTAATGGTAAGGTATCTGAAGAAAAGAGTTAAAATAGTGGCCAGAAAGATAGTACAGTGGGTAAAGCACTCGCATCTCCGACATCCCATCTGGTCCCATAGCACCACCAGGCATGACTCCTGAGTGCAGAGCCCGGAGTTACCCACAAACACCGCTGGGTGTGGCCAGCTAACCAATAAAAAAAGTTAAAATTAAAAAATAAAATCTAAGTCATCAACATTTAAAATATACATGCATTTCTGGGGTCCTTGTCCAGGCGTGCTTTTAATACTTAGGACCGTTCCTTTGATTTTATAAAAAGAGAAGGCTTGTACATTTTGGACTCCATTCTAAGCCAGTAGATGGCCACAAAAGAAGAAATACCTGTTTTCTTTGTTCCTCTCAGGTAGACATAAAACAATGTCATTCACCATAACTCCTCAAAAAAGTAAGATAACTTTTAGAGAGCTTCACCTTGTCATATTCTGTAGCTGACTGAGATTTTCCCCCTTCAAATGCCAATCACTTACTCATTCAACTTTCTCTAGGTGAACATTGCTCATGAAAACTTAGATTGAGTACCTTGACAGAGTAACAAATTTCTAATTCAAATTATCTCGTTTAATTCAAACTACTAAGTGTATAAAATACTGGGAAGGACACAGAGATACGATATAAATATGGTTCTTGCTATGCAGACTATTATGAACCTGTAAGAAATCTGTAGCACAAAGCAGAATATAGCAAGTCACAAAAAGGGTACAAATAACTGAAAAGCACAGAAAACAGAATATTGTCATCTGACAAGCTGAAAGTGTATCTTAAAGAAAATATTCTGTTTGTAAGAATTCTTACACAGCTACATCAAAGCACTATAGAACCACCTCAAAATTGTACACTAGTTCCAAATTAGCTAAGCTAAAAAACATAAACCCTTTTAGATCACAATATCCTTATCTTGTCCCCACTTAACACACAATTTTATTTAAAGGGAAATTTTATTTAAAGTCCCTGAAAGCTAACCCAAAAAAAAAAAGTCATTTTGGAAATCACCACAAAGTGAATGAAACTGCTGGTCTTAAAAGAAAAAGAAGAAAAAATAGAGCTTACAGGTAAATCAACTTTAAAAAATAATTTAAAATAACATTATTTGGGGAGCACCCCCCCACACTCGAGGGGTCGGTTTAGAAATTGAGAGACGCAGTGATGAATAAGGAAAATAAGCCGGTGAAAAATTTAAAAGCCAGCTTTGTTAAAAACCAAGTGGCCACTTGCCAACACTTCTGTATGCACGTATTACCAAAATGATTCTAGACAGGCACACGGGCCACAAAGACTCTTTATCAGACGCCAAATTAAGAGATTTCTCATAAACATTTCCATTTGGGTGTTAAAAGACAGTTAAATTAAAAAAAAAAAAGCGGCCCTTGGCAGAATTAATACTGAAACAAAGCTTTAGACTCTAAAAATAACAACAACAAAAACCAACAGATTTTTAAACGTCGCATTTTACAAAACACTATCATTCACAGGCACCGAAAGATAAATTCGGTCCGGAGCGGAGGGGGATGGGGGAGAGGAAAAAAAAAAATGCCGGTGACTGGAAAAGGGCCAGGTCTGAGTTTAAAACCTCCATATGGCCAGCAGGGACGGAAGAAATCGCCCAATTCTTCATGGCAACTACAGCCTAGGAGAGCACGAACTCTTCCCCGCCGAGTCTCAACTCCCGACGCGAGCATTTCAGACCCGCACTTTCCACTTCCTACAAATGGTGTGTGTGCGTGTGTGTGTGTGTGTGTGAGTGTGAGCGAGAGAGAGAGAGAGAGAGAGAGAGAGAGAGAGGGGGGGGGGGAGAGAGAGGGAGAGAGAGAGAGAGAGGGAGAGTGGGGGAGCGCGAGAGCGAGCGAGCGAGCAAGCGAGTAAGCGAGTGAGCGAGCGCGCAAACGAAGGGGACCCCGCCAACTCCGCCGAGACCCCCACGCTCCATCCTCAAAAGAGTGGAAGGGAACAGCAAAGTGGAAGGAACAAAGCACTGACGTCAATTACGAGATTAACCCCGGGCACAGGCAGCTGGAGGAAAAGGCCTAAAACATCAATATCCACCGCCCTGCTGGTCGCGGCGCACAGACCCAGCCCGGGGAGGGGGGTGGCGGAGGAGGGGGTCCAAGATTCACACCCCCCCTCCTCGTTCCCATTTTTAGTCAAGCCCTACGCTCGTCGAAGGCGGAAATTTTCCTCCCCCCCCCCTTTTTGGCGGGGGGGAGGGGGAGCCGCGCGCAGGATCGCGAGAAGGAAAGCGAGAACTAGTAAGGTGATGAGAGCCAGGATCCAGGCCCATTTTCTCTCCCACTAGAAATAACTTGAAACTGAGGAGGGTTGTGGAAAGGGAAAAAAAAGAAAGAAAGTAGCAAATCAGCCGCGGACATTCCCTGAGGGGCGAGACGCGCTGGAAGGAACGGGAGGGGGCAGGGCGGAAAGGAGAGACGGTGGAGAAAGAGACAGGGGTGCCAAGTGGGGTTAGGATCGGGTTAGCCTTTTTTTTTTCTTTCTTTCTTTTTTCCTTCCCCTTATTTTGAGTCGCGGGTGAGGTGCGGGGTCGGGGGATGTGTGGAACGCGAAGCGGGGTGGCGAGGCGGGGGCGGGGGGGCAGCCCGGAGCCCACCACCTCCACCCCTCCTCGTTCTCTCCGCCCACGTCTCCCCCCCCTCTTCACACACCCCCCGCGGTCCGCCCCGGCCCTCCCTCAGTCGCTCTCTCGGCCCTTCTCACCTCCAGTCCCGGCTCCGCTAGGCCCGAACCATCTCCTGGCCGCGGCAGCGGCGGCACCGGGCCTGCACCTTCACCGGACGCGCATCCGAGTCCTCCCGGGGGTCCCGGGGGAGGCGGCGACGGGCTGCCAAGGGCGAGGGGCTCCGGGCGGCGGCGGGGTGAGGGACGTCTCGAAAAGCACCGGCGGCGGCGACGCGCCTCACACGGAACGGGCGGAGGACCCGCCCCGCTCCATGACGGGCCGGGCGGCCGACTGAGGCGGCTGACGAGGAGCTGGCACCGGGATCCCCGCCCCGTCCGCTGGCGGCGGCGGCGGCTCGACTCCCGCAGCCCGGACTGTGACTGACGCAGCGGCCGCGCCACCCATGTGACCAGGCCGGGCGGGGGCGAGGGTCACGTGGTCGCGCTGGCTCCTCCCCCGCCCGGGCTGACGGACTGGGGGGGGGGCCGGGGAGGCTGCGGGCCTGCGGGCCCGAGCGGCGACGTGGGGCCCGTGACGTGCGCGGCCGTCGAGGGGGGACGACCCCGGGCCGCCCGACAGAGGACCGGCCCCAGTGGCTAAGGCCCGAGTGCGGGGCCCCCGCGGCCGCGTCGCGGGCAGGTCGGGCGGGCAGGACCGGGCCTGCACCGCGCGCGCGCGCACCCCATTCTGCGCGTAGCCGCTAGCGAGGTTCGGAAGGGCGGGGCCGGGCCCGGCCGGATCGACCGGTTCTGGGGCTTTTGTGAAGAGGGGCAGGCTGTCCGCCTTTCCTGGGGGGGCTCTCACCAAATCCAAACACGGCGGATCTGCCTCTTGATGTTGACGTGGATGCCCCAAGACTCAACAGGTCGGGCTGAAAAAAAAAAAAAATGACGTCTGCAGGGAACTGATATCCAAGGGCCCTTGGAACCTCGTTTGAACTCCAAACCGGCCCTCCGACCCCACCCCCCATCACCCTCCTGGAAACAACATCTACCACTCGTGCTTTTCTTGAGCATCGTTTTCAACTCTTCCTTCACCTCTTAACACCATGCAAGCTAGGGCAAGCTAGAATTTAATTGAAATAATAGACAACTACGGAGAATTTTCAGTGTCACATAGAACCCGGGATGGTACCTGTCCAGAAAGGGGGCCTCTGTTCTTCCCACTCCTTCCTATTTTATTTCTATGAAAGAGCTTCGTGAATCTGGGCGTTCTTTAATTTGGGGAGTCTTGCTTTTGTTTCTGCTTTCTACTAGATAGGAAGCAAGCATTTAAATTTTGTTTCCAATATAATCCAAGGGTTTTGAAGATAGCGATAAACTCTAAAAGGAATGTACATATGAAAATGTTAGTTCAATTCTATGAGCACTGCCAGGAGTGATTCCTAAACCCACTGCGCATCGCTGGGAGTGGTCAAAAAAAAAGAAAATATTTTTATCTTCACTAAAAACTGTTGAATCGCCAATGTCAACCATTTCCTTTAAATTTCTTTGGTTTTAAACCACATTCCACCGTGTTGCTCGCGGTCTATAGGCTACTGCCTCAGCGCCTCACAAGTACCATGAGATGACTGAGCTATCGCTCTCCACCCCACTTCTAATTTCTTTTTAACCATTTATTCCTCCCTTTGTTTTGTTTTGGGTGCCACGCCTTGAAGCGGGGTGCTCACTGCCTGTGGTGCTAAGATCATCCCCAGGCCTCCTACACACAAAGCATAAGCTCCTCAGCAGCTTCAGAAAAGATAGTGCCAAAGAGAGAGGAGAGGCTATGGGTGCCTGGCCCACTACCAACCCAGACTCAGATCCCATCATCACAGGGTACTGAGCATCTTCAGGAGTGTTCACTAAGCACCTTCAGAAGTGTTCCCTGACAGCAAGATGTCATCCAAAACACAAACAAAAATGCAACAAGAAAGAATAATTGTAATTTTACACAATAATTAAAGAAGTAGTAAAATACAAATTAGAGTTATTTACTCAACTTTACAAGATGGTCCTTTACTAGCTTTGAAATAAGTATTTGTCTAAACTAATGATCATATGCATTCTGTTCTAGAAAGGATCATCATAAGGTTGGGGAGATGACTCAAAGAATAGGAGTACAAGTAGGAGCCCCAAATTTGATGCAGAGCACTGCATGTTCTTCTGAGCATGTGCCAGGAGTGGCCCCCAGCAACAGTGTGGTTTTAAAAGTAAAATTACAAAAGCAAACAAAGAGGGGAGAGTTGAAGTCATCATAATTTTTCAATATGAAATTGGACCTTATTTAAAACCAAAAGTGGGGACTGGAGTGATAACACAGCCAGTAGGGCATTTGCCTTGCATTCAGCCAACCCAAGCTCGATTCCCAGCATCCTGTATGGTCCCCAGAGCACTGTCAGGAGTAATTCCTGAGTGTAGAGCCAGGACTAAACCCTGTGCATTTCCAGGTGTGACCCAAAAAGCTAAAAAAGTTTTTTTTAATTGGGCAAGAAAACTGAAAACTTCTTTGACAATATTCTATGTGTACAATATTCTTACACATTGAATATTGCTCCAGGGGCTGGCGCAATAGTACAGCAGGTAGGGCATTTTCCTTGCACGCGGCCCACCCAGGTTCGATTCCCAGCATCTTATATTGTCCTCTGAGCACTGCCAGGGGTAATTCCTGAGTGCAGAGCCAGGAGTAACCCCTGTGCATTGCTAGGTGTGACCCCCCAAAAAAAAAAAATTTTTATTCCTTTCAACAATGAGGAAAAAATCCTAAAATTATTTCTCAATTTCTAACATTTTAATACTTTATCATTTTACTTAATCAGATAAATGTTTTATCTTTAACTCTGTGTTCCAGAACAACATAAACCAATGCCCACAGTAGAGAAACATCAGAAAATACTGCCCATAAAACTGTAAGATAAAGAGCCAAAGAGTACAATGGGTAAGGCATTTGCCCTGCACTTAGTTGACCCAGATTTAATCCCTAGTACCTTATATGGTCCCTCAACACAGAGCAAGGAGTTACTAGAGTACGACAAGGTGTAACCCAAAACAAGCAAATAAAATAACCTTATGCTTCAATAGTCAGACTTTTCTTTGAAATTTTTGGAAGCTGGGGATCAAACCCAGGTCAGCCACATGCAAGGCAAGTGCCCTCCGACAGTACTATCACTCAGGCCCCTGAAACTTTTTACTATTATATTTTCTGTTCAGGGGTCCTACCTGATAGTGCTTAAGCTTAACTTCTGTCTCTGTGCTTTGGGATAACTTCTGGTGGGACTGAAGGCAAAATACACAGTGCTAGGGATCAAATCTAGGTCAACTAGGTGTAAGGCATATACCTTATCAGTTATACTATCTACCTGGCTCTTTAGTTTGTTTTAAGACATACACAACTAGCTGTGCTCAGGGTTTATTCCTGGTTCTATGCTCAGGAATCACTCTCGATAATGCTCAGGGGACATATGTGAGTGCAACACAAACATCCTACTCTGGGCTAACTCTCCAGCCTCAATGTGCAAAACTCTAAGGCTGGGGAATGTGACTCAGTGGTAGAGGATATGCCTTGCATGTGTGAGGCCTTGGCACCAACAACAAACAAAAATTTTAAAACTAAGGGCAAGATTTTAAAGTGTTGACTGAAAAACATCAACAATCCAGTGGTGTTCTGAATTTCCTTTTGTTGGGGGGGGGCGGTGTTCAGGGGAAGGTGAGCATCTTACCCTGTTCTATCTGACCTAAGATATGAATTTTTGTCAGGTTTTTTACCAGTTTTTTTTTTAGACATAATTTGCATAAAGTAAAATTTGTCTTTTTTTTTGAGGTGCTGGGGGGTCAAACCTGGGCCTCACCCATGTAAGGCCACTGAGCTACATCTATAGCCCCAAATTCATCTTTGTTAAAGTAAAGTTCATTCTGTGAATTCTGACAAATGCATATAGTGATCAGCACAATTCCATAGTGGTGGAGAGTCCACAAATATTACTTTGTGCTTCTTTGTTGTGGACCCTCCACCCCAGTTCCTGAAAACAGTGACGTGCTTTTGGTCCCCTATACATTTGCCTTTTGGAAATATCATAAAAATGGAATAATATAGCATTTAATGTCTGGCTTCTTTCACTTAGGTTCATGTTTTTAAAGATTCATCCATATTGGGGCTGGAGCATTATCACAGCAGGTAGGGCGTTTGCCTTGCACGCGATCGACCTGGGTTCGATTCCCACATCACATATGGTCCCCTGAGCACCGCCCAGGGTAACTCCTGAGTGCAGAGCCAGGAGTAACTACCCTTGTGCATCAACGGGTATGACCCAAAAAGAAAAAAAGAAAAGATTCATCCATATTGTTAACTATATAAGTAATTTATTCCTCTTCATTACTGAGTAGTTTTTTACTATATAGATATAACAAAGTTTGCTTAATCATTCTTCAGTTGAAGAGCTTTGGTATTTTTCAGTTTTTAATAATTATGAAACAAATCTAATACAATATACATGTATAATATTTCATCCAGCCTTCCAATTTACTGAAAATCACATCTTGATATAGAAAACACCAAGTCAAAAACTACATTACTCCATATTTGGAATCCAGTTGTTCCATAAGTTCATCTCACAACTAGAGACAAGCACTGTGGCCAGGAGTGGGACCCTTACCCAGCACATGTATGAACGCTACAGCACCCTTAATATGCCCTATAACCAGAATGTCTGTAAGTATCACAACTAAGGGGGTAGGGCGATAGCATGGTGGGTAGGGTGTTTGCCTTGCACATGGCTGACCCAGGTTTGATCCACAGCATCCCATATTGTCCCCTGAGCACTGCCTGGGGGTAATTCCTGAGTGCAAAGCAGGAGTAACCCCTGAGCACTGCTGGGTGTAACCCAAAAAGAAAAAAAAGTATCAGAACTATGTGACCTTAACCATCATCACCAAACACTAAAATCAAGTGTCAAAGCACCATAGCCAAACATGAAGGTCTCCTGGTCATCACTAGCTCAATAACCTGAATGGAAGGGACAGGGAGCTGGGGAGATGACAAAAGGGCTGAAAGCATGCTTTGCAAACAAGAGCCTGAGGCTTGGGGCCAGAGCGATAGTACAGAAGGTAGGGTAGGGCATTTGCCTTGTACATAGTCAACCAGATTAGATCCCTATTTTTTTGCCTAATTTTTTTATTTTATTGTTGGGTGTAAGATAACATTGGGTTTGTCCTTTTAGCCTTGCTACAGGGAACTTAGTTTACCTTAAAGCAATGTCCTTTCTGTATGGACACAGGAAGACAGTTAATATTATGCTTTGTAACTTGGGAGCTGAATGACTCCAATAATATTTACTCCTGGGCATCTGCTTTCTTGACTCAGTTTCCCTTAGTTTTTAGCACCCCAAAAGCAGGGTCCCAATGAGGGACAGAATGGACCCAGGGCAAGCTGTGAGCTACTCTGGAATTGAAATGGGCCAGGCCAAAGTGCCACAATACTCAACTATAAGTTGAGAACATGGTCATAGATAAATGCTGTCATGATCCAAAAGTAACGGCAAGACTAGGACCCTGCTGGGGTTACAAAGACTAACCTGACTTGAGGACTGTGGTCTAGAAAATATAGTGAGATGTCCTCAGGAAGAACCAAACTTTAAGTTTGATATATCTCTTCACTGTATCACTGTCATCACTATCATCCAGTTGTTCATCAATTTATTCAAGTGGGCACCAGTAATGTCTCCATTCATCCCACCCCTGAGATTTTAGCAGCCTCTCCTTACTCATTTTTCCCAACGATTGGAGACTCTTTTCAGGGTCAGGGGAATATGACCTGTAATTGTTTTTGTATGTGGCATATCGAATACGCCACGGGGAGCTTGCCAGGCTCTTCCATGTGGGCGGGGTACTCTCAGTAGCTTGCTGGGCTCTCCAGAGAGTCATATATTCCCCTTTATAATGATGTGTCCAGGAATATGTTCACTCATGTGTGAGGCTTGGCCTGAATGTGTGGAAAGCGGCTTGGAGCATGGCAAAAAAGATTTTATATATATATATATATATATATATATATATATATATATACACACACACAAATATACATGCGTTTACATACACACACACACACACACATACAGGGACTGAGGAGATAGCTCAGAGAGCTAAAGTGTGTGTTTGCACGCAGGGCCTGGGCTCAACGCTTGGCATCACATATGCCTTGAAGCATCTATCAGGAGACCTCAAAGCACTGCATGTGGGTGCCCCACGCCAGCATGTATGGCCATCCTTTTCCCCAAAATATAAGCAGCGTAAGACAAGATGCCTTACTTTTATCATTAATAAAATGGAAAAATTCACCATGACTCCACGATGCTTGGATGTAGTACGTTATGTTCTACTTTTTGGGCCACACCCAGCACTGCTCAAGGGTTACTTCTGGCTCTGCGCTCAGGAATTACTAAGCACCTATTATGCTGAACTTTACACAGAATTTTAGGGCAGTAAAACCCGTTATTGAGACCAAAATGACAGGACAGCGGGTAGGGTGCTTGCCTGGCACATGAATGATCCAAATTCAATCCCCAGCACGACAAATGGTTGCCCAAGCTTCTCCAGGAGTGATCACTAAGCTCAGCACCTATGGACCCCAAAACCAAACCAAAAGAAGAAAGCCTGTGTTCCACTTTACAGAATTTCACTAAGCAGATTCTATCATGTGAAGGGAAGGTGATTTTAGCCTAGTAAAACACAAGCCCACCTGAAAATGCTCCCCCGCCTACACAGCATTCACTTGCACCTCCTGCCACCATGCCCTGCTATGCACCTACTGTGCCTCTCTTACTGTGCTCATACAGAATGACATTGCTAGAAATATTAGAAGTAGATTTACTACAACTGATTAAGTGGATTACTAGCTGAGGAAAGAAGAAAGCAACACACCCTGGCTGGGATCCCGCCCTTGAGTGGATCTCCTAGTAATCTGGAGTAATCTCCTTAGATGAGATTTTGTTAATCTCCTGGAAGAGTGGTCTTACCCCTCTTTGTTGATTTGTTAATGTTCAGCCCACTTTTGTGTTACCGCCCTATGTGATTGCTATATAAACTAAGACTGTAAGAGAAGTGAAGGAGAAGACACAGAAGCAGAGCACAAAGCGAAAAAGAACCAGGGAGTCATCGGAGCCAGAGGCAAGGGAAAGAAAGAGCCAGAAGCAGACAGAGTCAGAAGTGAGAGCAAGAGAGAATCCGGGTCAGAGTCAGAAGTGAGAACGAGAAGGGCTCCAGAGAGAGAAGCAAAAGGGCTCCAAAGAGAGAGATCGGAAGAAACCAGAGGAGAGATGACAGACAGAGAGAGGTCGGAAGAGACCAGAGGAGAGACTACAGAGACAGAGTCAGAGATAGAGAGACAGACAGAAGAGAGCACAGCGGCTCACACTCTGTGAGCAGAGCATAAGGAGGAACCATCCTGATTTGGTCCGTACACAGCAGCTCAAGAGCACTGAACGCAAGTGGGGAGAGAGAGAGAGAGAGAGAGAGAGAGAGAGAGAGAGAGAGAGAGAGAGAGAGAGAGAGAGCCGCCCCAAGAGCCTGTGAACAACACACACACACACACACACACACACACACACACACACACACACATATCACTCCTTTCCGCTCGAGCACCTTATATCTTTTACAGTTGGGTAAACTTAAAATAGTCTTTTAAAATAAGAACTTTATGGTATTTATATTTACCATTCAAAGATAAACTATATTTTATCTATTTATTCATTTATTTGGATGGGGGAGGCTCACAGCCAACAGTGCTCAGGGCTTATTACTCACTGTACTCAGGGATCACTTCTGGTGGGGTTCAGGGTACCATATGTGGTACCAGGGATTGAACCCAGGTTGGTTGCATGCAAGATAAACACCATGCCCCCTGTTATATCATTACAACCCTGATAAACTTTATTTTATAAAAGGATTTTTAGAAATTGTGCTCTTGTTATGAAAGTAGATTTTAATAAATTTACAAGCCAAATGTTTGAGAATGAGGAATGGAATCTATGTAAATAATAGTGCAAGTGGAATTAATTCTCAGAAAGATGTTAGCTGTAGAAACTGTTGAAAAAGGAGAAGAAACTGAAGAAAAAGGAGAAGAAAAGCATAACTTACAACACTGAACTATATATGACATGATTTCAACCAACAAATTCAATAATTCTAGTCTACTGAAAAATATGTCATTAAAGCAATAGAATTGGCATCTGCAAAATACAGCCTGCAGACCAAATCTGGTTCATTACATGTTTGTACAGTAAATAAAGTTTTATTACAACATAACTACATTCATTTGTTTATTATTGTAAATAGCTTTCCACTACAATGATATGTTGTGTGGTTGTAATCAAGATCATATAGCTTGCAAAACAAAAAATATTTCCTATCTGATCCTATACAGAAAAAATTGCCGATCTTTATTGTAGAAAAGGTGACAATGCTTGAGCAACTGGAGAAATAGTACAAGGCACTTTCTTGCACATGATCAATCCCAGGGAGATTTACGGCCCCACAGGTGATCCCCTGAACACCTCCAGAAGTAAGCCCTGAGCCAGGAATAAGTTCTGATATCCATCAGATGTGGTCCAAATATGGGAGGAAAATAAATCATTAAAAGGAAAAGGCAAAAAAAAAAAAGGAAAAGGCAACAACTGGAAGAAATTTTAAGAATTTCCTTAAATTCTTGATGTAGACCTTCTAACTTAAGGTTGAGGCCTAGAGCGATAGTACAGTGGATAGGGAGTTTGCTTTGCACATGGCTCACCCCATTTCTATCACTAGCATCCCAGTGGTCCCCTGAGTCCTCCAGGAGTGATCCCTGAGTTCAGAGCCAAGAGTAAGCCCTAAGCACCACTGGATATGGTCCAAAACCAAAATATAAAATGAAACAAGAAGAAAAAGAAGTTATGATTAGATTTAAGATTAATCCCCTCTAATTAAAGATTAAATGGGAAATTCTCAATTGTAGAGTTAAATGAACTTTGGATTGGTTTGGTTTGGCTTTTAGTTTGGGGGCTACACCTGGTGGTGCACAGGGATTACTCCTGGCTCTTCACTCACGGGTCACTACTGGGGAGCTGGGTGGGTCACATGGAATCCTGAGGATCAAAACCCAGTCGACCACATGTAAGGCAAGGATTATGCATAATAATCTCTGTACTATCACTCTAACCCAAAGTTAAATGAATTTTGAAACATAAAAATTTCCTTTAAGTCAAAGTGAAGTCTAAAAACACTGCAGGTACTATATTTTGAGTTCAGAAAATAAAAATGCTATTACTTTGCATTGTTATGGATATATTTTACTTGTAGTGACTTGACAAAACAGAAAATACATAAGATAACTTGATGTTACTTGTGAGTCAAATAAATTATTGCTGCTGAAATAAATTTACAGCAATAAAAGTTTTATACATAAATAGATTTGTTCTCAAATTTTTTGTCTTTTTGTTTTTTGGGCCATACCCAACTGTGCTTAGGGCTTACTCCTGACTCTGTACTGTACTCAGAGGTTATTCCTGACAGTGCTCAGGGGACCATATGCGGTGCCAGGGATTGAACCTGGTCATGTGCCAGGCAAGGGCCTTACCTGCAGTACTATCTCTCTGGTCCCTAAATGGAATTTTTTTTCAATTCCAGGCATCACACATGTCTCCCAAGCATCATCAGGAGTGATCCCTGATCATAGAGTCAGGAATAAATCCTGAGCACAGGCCACTGTGCTTCCTCCTGTACCCTATCCCACCCCTAAAAAATATTATTAAAGGGCCAGAGAAATAGTATATAAGTTAAGACTTTTGCCTTGCATGCAATTATCCTATTTGATCCCCAGCATCACAGATGATCCCCTGAGCACTTCCAGGAGTGACCGCTGGGTATAGAGTCAGGTATAATCCATGAGCACCACGGGGTGTGGCCCAAATTCTACCCCCAACCCCCATCTCCACCCCAAAAAATGAAAAAGAGAGAAAGAAAATAAAATGGCTTGAATAGTAACTTTTAAATTTTTTTGCCTTTTTGGGTCACACCCGGTGATGCACAGGGGTTACTCCTGGCTTTGTACTCAGGAATTACTCCTGGTGGTGCTCAGGGGACCATATGGGATGCTGGGAATCGAACCCGGGTCAGCTGCGTGTAAGGCTAACGCCCTACACACTGCACTATCGTTCCAGCCCCTTGAATAGTAACTTTTATTTTCTATGTAATGTAGATCAATTTAAAACTCCATCTTAAAGCAGGAGAGCTAGCTCAATGGACTGAAGCATATACTTTGTATGCTGAAGACCTGGGTTCAATCCTAGGCACTATATGGTTCCCCTAAGCATTGCAAGGAGTGGTCCCCAAGAATAGATCTGGGAGCAATTCGTAAGTGCAGAGCTAAGAATAACCCCTGAGCATCTCTGGGTGTGACCCAAAAAGAAAAAAATAATCCAAACAATTAACCTGAGCTTGGGGCTGGAGCAACAGCACAGCGGGTAGGGTGTTTGCCTTGCACGTGGCCGACCGGATTCGATTCCCAGCATCCCATATGGCCCTCTGAGCACCGCCAGGAGTAATTCCTGAGTGCAGAGCCAGAAGTAACCCCTGTGCATTGCCAGGTGTGACCTAAAAAGAAAAAAAAAAAAACCCATCTTAACTGATTTCACTTCAGATTGTACTGAGTTTACATTCTCTCAACTTCTTTTTTGTGTTTGTTTGTTTGTTTTTTTAACTGAAACTGGTGGTGCTCAGGGTTCTCCTCAGGATCTCTCAAGGCTATGCTCCTGCTATACTACAACTCCAGCCCCAAGAATACATCCTCGAATTTATTATTAGTTGATTTTCAACAAAGGTCTTAAAATAATTCATTGTTTGATTTGAACTTTTTTTAAAAAATGGTGCTGGGAGAACTGAATATTCATATTTAAAAAAAGGAAGAAAAATAGGCATCATAATCTTCAAGCCTTGGATTGGGCATTGACTTATTAAATGTTATACATAACAAGTACAAGCAATAAGAGACAGGATGAAACTTGACTTTATAAAAATTATAAACATTTTTTTCAGGGCTGGGGTGATAGTACAGTGGGTAAAGCCCCCTCCCCTGCCCCCACCCTGCAGGAGTGATCCCTGAGCGCAAAACCAGGAGTAAGTGCTGAGTATTGCTGGTTGTGGCCCCCAAACCAGCCAAATAAACAAAAACCACAGAACTTTTCTTTTTTTCCTGCTGCTGACAATTAAATCCACATACATAGCATGTGCTCTACCACTGAGCCACATCCTTGGCCCCCTAAATTGAGCACTGTTGTGCTTCAAAACACATCAAAGGGTGAAGAGGGCTAGGGAGGTAGCTAAAAGGACTGGAGCCTATGCTTGTATTAGGGAGCCCCCGAGTTGGTCTCTGGCACAGCATGGTCCCCCAGGCACTGCTGATAGTGACCCTGAACACTTTTGGGTTTGGTGCTTAAACAAGCAAAAAGAAAAGTGAAAAGACAAAATACAAAAATGAAATTTATCTGAATGGGCATATTTAAATAGACAACTCCAAAGAAGGGACAGAAAAGGCAAAAAGCACAAAGAAGATGCTCAACCTCACCAGCCATCACAGAAATGCAAATACAAATCACACTGCGATCCCACTTCACTCCCACTAGGTTGGCTATAATTGAAACGACAGCTAATTACTAGTGTTAATGAGAGTGAAAAAATTGGAACACATAGATTGCTGGTGGGATTGTAAAATGGGACAGCTGCTTTGGAAAGTTATCTGTGAGATATTCAAAAACTTAAGCATACGGTTATCATCTGATGGAGAAATCCCATAAATTCCATACCTACTCATATGCCCAAGAGAATTCAAAACATAGCACTGTATCAGTGTATCACTGTCGTCCCCTTGCTCATCAATTTGCTCGAGTGGGTGCCAGTAACATCTCCATTCGTCCCTGTCGTGTTCAGGAGAATGAGGCCCATTATTGTTACTATTTTTGGCATATCGAATATTCCATGGGCAACTTGCCAGACTCTGAGTTTGAGTTTGAGTCAGGTTCAGGCTCAAAACATACATCCTTAAAAACACTTTTCTGCAGAAAAGTTCATAGAAACTTTGTCTATAATAGCCAAAAGATGGAAAACAACCCTGATGCCCAACTGATGAGTGGATAAACAAAATATGATATGTCTATAAAATAGGATATTATTTCACAAGCAAAATAAATGAAATACACCACACATACACACATATTACACAATAGATGAACCTTAAAAACATTATGCTGAGACCAGAGAGATATTTCAAAAGTTTGTTGCATAGGGTTTACATGTAGGAGGGCCTGGTTCATTCCTACCACCTCATGATCCACCGCCTGAAGCAACCTCAGAGCACACCAGGTGTGGCCCCAAAATAAACAAAATTTATACTTAGTAATATAATTACTTCTTCCTAGATGTATGTACGTGTCCAAGGATGTTGAAGGACAAGTTATCATGTTTCTTAAGTAATTAAAAAAAAAACACTAAAAATGTTTTATCAGGACTGGAGAGATATCTTAAAGGGCTAGAGCACATTTTTTTTTTTAATGTAGGAGGCCTACTGTATTCCCCAGCACCACAAGATCCCCTTGTCACTTGTATCACTTGTCATCCCGTTGATCTTCGATTTGTTTGAGCGGGTGCCAGTAACGTCTCCATTTGTCCCTGTCGTGTGCTAGTGCAGCCCAATAATATCTGCTTGCTCCAGGCACAGGAAGAGCCTCAAATCGTTCATTCAGGGATTTGACGAAGAAATCTGACCATCTAGTTGGTGGGCGGCCACAAGGTCTTCTGATGTCCTGTGGAATCCAGTCGGTAACAGCTCTAGTCCAGCGGTCATCTCTGAATCCCATTACATGACCGGCCCATCTGATTTTTGATGCCTTGGCAAACGAGACAGCGTCCCTGATTCTTGATCGTCGACGGAGGTCAGAACTCTGGATTCCTTCTCTCACTTGAGTGAGACGTGATACACCTAGTATAGCTCTTTCATTCCTCTTTGGGATACCCTAATAGCATTCTCATCCTGTTTGCGTAGGGCCCAGGACTCTGAGGCATATGTTAGTGCAGGAAGAATGGTGGAATCGAAAAGATATGCCCGGAATCGGAGGTTCTTCGTTCTCTTAACCACTTCTTCGACGCTTTTGAAAGCATTCCATGCTGCTCTCTTCCTCCTGCGCAGTTCTGGCACCAAGTCATTCCTCATGTTGATTTCTCGACCCAAGTACACATAGCTGCTGCATTTGGAGATGTTCATTCCATTGAGAGCAAATGGAGCTTCAGGGACCAGTTTGTTTTTCATGAACATTGTCTTGTTCTTGTTCTTGTTCTTGTTCTTGTTGTTCATGAACAAGATCCCCTAGAACTTGAAAACTTGGAACTATCCCTGAGCACTACCAGATGTGTCCCAAAAGCACCCCACCACCACCACCACACACACACACAGTTTTATCAGAAATTTGCTTAAGTATTCAAAATTTTCTATTACAAGTGGACAATTTTATAACAATGGTTAAAATTTGCCAATTACTTTATAACATGGGTATTGTTAAAAATATTTAAAAATAAAACCAAAACTGGGGCTGGAGTGATAGCATAGCGGGTAGGGCGTTTGCCTTGCACGCGGCTGACCCGGATTCAAATCCCAGCATCCCATATGGTCCCCTGAGCACCACCAGGAGTAATTCCTGAGTGCAGAGCCAGGAGTAACCCCTGTGCATCACCAGGTGTGACCCAAAAACCAAAAATAAATAAATAAATAAAACCAAAACAGTATGCTGAATAAAAGAAATCAACCATAAAAATCCATTTATATGAAATGTCTGTATTAGGAAAATCTATAGATAAAAAAAATAGTAGTTTCTTTTCTTTTCTTTTTTGCTTTTTGGATCACACCCGGAGATGCACAGGGATTACTCCTGGTTCTGCACTCAGGAATCACCCTTGGTAGTGCTCAGGGGACCATATGGGATGCTGGGATTCGAACCCGGGTTGGTCGCATGCAAGGCAAATGCCCTACCCACTGTGCTATTGCTGCAGCCCCCAATAGTGGTTTCTTATAGTGGAAAAATAGGTAATGACTTCCAAATGGATCACTAAGAAATTTGCTTTGGTTTACAGCCTCTCTTTTTTCCTTTTTAAATTTTGTAAAGAAATTTAGTTATAATGAGATATGCTGTTTGCATTTTCAATGGCTTTTATGATTCTTTCTCAGAACAAACATGTGCATTTCTGCATTATCCTGTTAGAGTCTCTAGTCTGGGAGGGGCTCAACATGAACAGGAAACCTGGCTGTCAGGATCATTGAGGATCTTAGGTGTTGCTTGTCACAAGGCCCTTTGAAGAAATGCAACAACAAAACAAAACAACAAATTCTGCAGGAGTGAAAAAATATTTTGTATTTTAAATGTTTTTGCCAGGCTGGGGGATGTAGCTCTGCAGCAGAGAGAGCACTAGCATCGCGCCCAGGGTGGAAAACATGAGCTTTTGTTGTTATGATGTTAGTCACAGGCATTAAGGAAGATATTCAGTTTAAAAACACCCTTTTTTGACTTACACCCGGCGATGCTCAGGGGTTACTCCTGCCTCTACACTCAAGAATCACTCCTGGAGGGGATCCTTGGAGACTATATAGGATGCCAGGGATTGAACCCTGGTGGGCCATGTGCAAGGCAAATGCCCTACCCTCTGTACTATTGCTGTGGCCCCATTCAATAAAATTTTACACACGACTCATAATCTATGCATTATTTGGCATCTTCCAAATTCACATTAAGAATACTATTAAGGCAAACCTAAATATTACTAATTACCTTGTTAATATTAATTCATTCAACAATTGTTTAGTCATTGCCTCTCAGATAGCAGGTAGCATAATAAGAATTCTAGGCTTAGAGGCAGCAGTGAAGAAAATGAAGTCCTTCCCCTCTGGGGCTCCTGTTTTATTGGGGAAGAATCACACATAACTAATATTTCAGATGTAAATGCAAAGAGGAAAAAGCAGAATAAGGGATTAGAATGAGTGCAGGTACTATTTTAGATAGATTTGTTAAAAAAAAAAAACCAATAAGATGAATTTTGAGTAGAAGCTCAATTGTGATTTCTTAATAAATATTGAGTTTAAAATGTTATGGCTATAGGACTGTGAAAGAAATTTCAGCGCAAATAAAAAAACACCCTATTTATTGAATGGAAGAAAGAAATTACGCACTGCATATATGACAAAAAGACTGATATTCAAGAAACATAAAGCATACAGAAAGTGCAACAACATAAAACAGCCAGCCTTATCAAAAAACGAAAAGCAGAAATCGAGACACTTCCTCAGAGAAGACATACAACTGGCCAACAGGCATATTAAAAAGTGTTCAAGGGGTTGGAGAGATAGTACAACTGGGTTCCATCCTCAATATCCCATATTGTCCCCAGAGCACTGCATTACCAGGAGTAATTTCTGAGCACAGAGCCAGGAGTATACCCTGAGCATTGCCTGGTATGGCCCAAAAACTTAAAATAAAACAAGCAAAAAATAAGTGTTCATCACTGATTATCAGGGAAATACAAATCAAAACAACAATGAGATATCACCTCACACCAGCAACAACTGGCCATATTAAAAAGTATGAAAGTGCCAGGATGATGGCTCAGGAGCCCTATTTAATCCCTAGATCAAACACTGCTGGGAGCAGCCCAAAACCAAACAAACAAATCCAGAAACAACCAGTGTTGGCAGAAATTTATGTGGAAAAGAATCTTTCGTCCATTGCAGATGGCACTGTTTCAGCCTCTTTAGAAAAAGGTACGGAGACTTTTCAAAAAATCAAGAAGAAAACTACCATATGACCTAGCAATTTCACTCCTTGTATCAATCCCAACACAAAAAAAAAACATTGATTAGAAAAAGATATATGCACACTATGTTTATTGCAGAACTGTTTTTTTTGGTTTTGTTTTGTTATGTTTTTTGCTTTTTGGGTCACATCTGGCGATACACAGGGGCTACTCCTCGCTCTGCACTCAGGAATAACTCCTGGTGATGCTCAGGGGACCATATGGGATGCTGGAGACTGAACCTGGTTGGCCGCGTGCAAGGCAAACGCCCTACCTGCTGTGCTATTGCTCCAGCCCCAAGCAATTTTTTATCATTAACAAATTGCTCAAAATTTAATGGTTTAAAACAATAATAACCATTTATTATCGCTCACAATTTCTCTGGGTCAGGAATTCAGGTGTGACTTTGATAGGCAGTGGTCTCTTGAGAAGTTGTAGTCATTTGAAGATGTATTTGGGAAGCAGGATCTACTTCCAGGGCAGCTTCCTGACCTGAGTGTAGACTGATGTTAGCAGTTGCTTGGAGCAGAACTCAGCACTTCTCCATAGGGGTCTCTCTACAAGGCTGCTTGCTTATCTTCACTGGATGGAAGCTTATCCTCACTGGATGGAAGCTGGGTTGGCCGGAGTGAGGGTTTCAAGAAACAAAGCAAAAGTTACAATCCCTTTTATGACCTAGTCTCTGAAGTCACACTGTCAGTTTTGTACTATCCTACTGGTTTCATAGGTTAGCCCTAGGGGAAGGGGTACACAAAGTCAGAAACAGAAGGAAATAAGGATCTTTGGGAAATATTTTGAAGACTGTTATGCCAATCCAAGCCATTATTTTCTCTCAAATATTCATAACAATTTTAGGCACTTTACATGGAGGGAAAAATTACCAGCAAACACCAAAGCCAATTTTTTTTTTTAGCACGACACACTCTAGTTCCATTGATATTGTAACAAAAGAATAGTTTCCCTTTTTTTTCCTACTTGGTTTTCATTGTTTCTTTCTTTCTTTGCTGGCTGGCCTTCCTTCTTTCCTTCCTTCTTTCTTCCTTTCTTTTTGGTTTTTGGGCCACACCTGGTGATACTCCAGAGTTACTCCTGACTGGGCCCAGAACCATATGGGAAAATCCAAAGTTCTAGTTCATACCCAGTCCTTCTCCACATACATAAACTGTGTACATATTATTTCTGCATCAGAGCTTGCGGCAGCCCTGGATTCCATCCCTAGCACCACATACGTCCCTGATTACTTTGTACAGTGACCCCCACTGAGGGTGACCCCAAGCATTGAGCCAGGTGTAGCCTCTGAGCACCAATGGGTAGAACTCAACCTCTCTTTCCAAAACATGTGTACAAAACACATGTTATTATTTGGTTTTGGTCCACACCTGGTGGTGCTTGGGGCTTATTTCTGGATCAGTGCTCAGGAATCACTCCCGGCAGGGTGGCCATATGTGGTGCTGGACTCAGGTTGGCCCATGCAAAGAAAACACCTTATGCGCTGTTCTAGCTTTCCGGGCACTCAGGGGACTGGTTTAATAACCTGTCATGAGACAGGCTTGGGCGACTTGAGTCAATTTCCATGTTTGCCCACCAGATCCCCACTGCTCCCCCTCCCCGCCCCTCAGTCCCCTCTGTTGTTGTGATGATCAGGGCTACCTGTCACGGTCAGTACTCACATGGTCACGCTCTTTAGTTTCGATGCTTCCACCTGTGCTTGTTGGGGATTGTCCTCCTGCCCAGTATTCAGTGATCTTTAGCTGAAGTATGTGCTCACCTGACTGCACCAAAGAATCACGCTTGGCCTGATGCCGGGGGGGCCCAACCTGCACAACCAACTGAACCTCTTTTGGCCCCTGTGGGATCAAACTTATTGCCGTATGCTGGCAGGGCAGTGCCTTAGCCATGGAGCCATGTCCCAGCCTCTTCCGGCTACATCACAGAAGTTGACAATAAGGTTCTGGCTGAGTTTAACCATCTGTACTGTGCCACAGCACATTGCAAGGACGGGGAGACAGTGAGGAGCCTCCGCTTGCCCAGGTGCAGTGGTGAATCTCCGTGCAGTCATGTCTGCCTCCTCCAGCCTTCCCACAGCTACCGAGCCCTTTGCTGGTTTGACACTTTCAACAGATCACTAAGTTCAGTTATTTCTTCCTTCTCAGTATCTTTCACAGCTGTCATCGCCTTCACAAATGAACATACAATTAAATAGTTGTGTATTTTATGTGGTTCTTTCCAACTTAATCTTTGTTTTGGGGCCACACCAGGTGGTACTTAGGGGTTACTCAAGGTTTGCTCCTGACACGGGGGACTGAACCCAACACTCTTGCAAGTGAAGCCTGCACTCAGCCCTTTGAGCTCTCTCCCTGACCCTATGATTAATTTTTATAGGGGCTACGCCCAGCAGTGCTGCAGGACCCAGCAGGCCACGCCTGGCAATATTTGACCCAGGGGTGTGGGCCCCCACAGTTCTGTGCTCAGGTAAGTGTGTTGGTTCTCAGGGCCTGGCAGTGCTGTGTACCTCCAGGGCCACTCAGATGTGCTCAGGAGCCTGCAATGCCAGAGATCGAACTCAGGGCCTCATACTCACCAAGCACATGCCGCTGGTCGCTCTATCCTTTGAGCCATTCTCCTCGCTCCTGCTGGAGTATTAGTCAACATACACATTGATATTATGTTACCTACACCACTAAGGTATTATTAATTTATTATTTTTATGCCAGTTTTTGTTTTTTCCTCGTCATGCTCTTTTTTGGTGTGTTTTGATATTTACTGAAGCTTCTGGTAGTATTGTTGGTTTCTTCCTAAGATTATTTTAATACTACCAGACTCTGCCCCCCTCCCCAGAAGATCTCCATTATCTCAAACAGTGATAATAAATTCTGAATTACAATTTTTTGGTTCATTTGGGGCATGAGGGTTTTACCTAGTAGGACTTGAGGATTCTGAGGATCAGATCCAAATTCTGGCTTGCAAAGCACAAATGCCAGCCTTTGGGCCTCTCCCAACTCCAACCTTTTGATTCTTACTGAAGGCATGAGGCTTGGCTGTTTTCCTATAGTTGAAATCTCTCCTCCTAGTTTTGACACCTAAAACTATTTCCAGGCGCGGGGAGGAGCATGGAACATAGTACAGTGGGAAGGGAAGCTTGCAGAGTAAGTTCTAAAATATATAAATATTTCCCTCTCCCCCCAGGAAACTCTGGGGTCTTCTTGGAATGTGGGCGGGGAGCCTCCCCCAACCCCAATACTTCCAGAAGCCCTGGCAGCCACACCCACATCCCACATTTGCTGCGCGTGTAAACTCATCCATCGGTCCAGCTTTATAGACTCACCGCTAAATCTTGGAAGAGATGAATGCCATGTAAACTCACCGCCAAGAAACATACTGGAGTTTCTGGAGTGCCTGGCCCTGTGATACTTACATCCTTGTTAGAGCATACCAAATTCCACGGGAAAGTAACACAGAAGCCAAAGATGCTCAATAAACAAAATAACACAGAAGACTTGGCTAGCAGCAAACAGCCTAGTAAACCCTCAGACAAGGATTTAATGACTGATGGTGAGATAAAACAATTTTCTTTTATTGAAGTATTTTGTTTGTTTGTTTGTGGGCCACACCCCAGCAATGCCCAGGGCTGACTCCTGGCTCTGCACTCAGGTATCAGACCTGGGGGTGTTCATGGGACCATATAGGATACTGGGGGATCGAACCTGGGCTGGGGAAATGACTCAAAGTACTGGAGTACATGTTTTGTATGCAAGAGGCTCTGGTGTATTCTCGGAATCTCTATGGTCCCCTGAGCACCACCAGGGGTGACTCCTAAACAGCAAGCAGGGAGTAGTGCCAGAGCATGACTGGCTGTGGCCCCACACCCAAAAACAAATAAATTAAAAAAAAATTTTTTTTTCAGTTTCTTGATTGCTGGGCTCCCAGTCATTTTTTGTCTGACATATAATCCCCTTGATGATGTAGCAATCCTCTTTATAACCTCTGCAACCTCACTCCCTCTAGTTTTCCACTCAAACTGGCTTTTTGCCACATTCAACAACTTTCTCAGCCAAACACATCCTCCTGAAAGCCTTTTGGGCCACACCCAGTGGGTGTGTAGTGTTGGGGGGGTGTGGGGGGAGCCAAGCAAAGCCTGCTCTGTAGCCCTTTGAAATCTTGGCCCTAAAATCCTTTAGTTAGCTATTTCTTTTGTTGTTGTTCTTTAGGTCACACCAAGCTGCGCTCAGGGCTTACTTCTGGTTCTGTGCTCATGAAGCACTCCTGGTGGTGCTTGGGGGATGCCAAGATGGAACCTGATCCAATGCCTGCAAAGCAGGCACCCTACCTGCCCCCATATTATCCATCTCTTCTGGCCCCCATAATTATTCCTCTCTCTCTCTCTCTTGCTCACTCGCTCTCGCTCTCGCTCTCTCTCGCTCTCGCTCTGCAGCACTAAAAACATATCTTAACTTGTTTATTACTGGGCTCTGAATCCGCAAAGGACAGAGACAAATGCTTAGTAATAGTTCTTACATTTTGCCTGGATGAACAATGAAGGAGTGTTCTCTCCTCTGTCTCACACATGAATCGCCTTCAGGAGAACTCCTTAGGGAAGGTTTTCCTTGAATAAATATCTATTTGTATTAGCTTACATGTTTTGTTTCATTTGGTTTTGGTTTTGGGGTTAGACCAGGTGATGCTGGGGGTGGGGGGGTTTGCTCCTGGCAGTGCTGGGAGAACATGCTGTGTCAAGGACTGAACCCTGGCTGCTGGCATGTAAAAGTACATTTCCCAGACTGTAGAGCTATTTCCCAGCCCTACCTTCAAGATTTCTTAAAGGAATCATTTTTTATCAAGTGTACAGCACAACGTGCAATGCTCACATAGGGTTGGGATGTGCCTCAGTGGGAGAGCGCAGGCTTTGCACGTATAAAGCCCTGGATTGGATCACAAAAGGAAAAGGAATCGCATAGCAGTTCTATGGGGTTGTTTTGGTTTGGGATCCACATGCAGTGCTTAGGGACTTCTTCCTGGTTGTGCTTGGGGTTGCTCCTGGCAGTGCCCAGGGTTTGAATCTGGGCCTCCAGCAAGCAGAGCCTGTGTTTCAGCCCATAGCGCTCTCTCTCAGACCACATGTTGTTTTATGTTGTTTCATTCTTAAGTTTGTCTCAGATTTGGGGGGACATTAAAAATCTGGTGCTGGGAATTTTCTAATGAGGTCTAAAAACATTTATCTTCTGTATTTAATTTAGATTACTTAATCGGTGCCACTCATGGCAGTTCTGCAGAGGCCACCCAGCAGCACTGGGAGAGGTTATGTGGTGCCAGATCACACTCTTCTTGTCAGGCCTCTGCTCTATGACTGGAGTCATATCTCCAGCTCAATTTACAGTTTTTTTTTTCTTTTTGGGTCACACCCGGCGATGCACAGGGGTTACTCCTGGCTCATGCACTCAAGAATAACGCCTGGCAGTGCTCAGGTGCTCAGGTCAATATGGGTTGTTGGGAATTAAACCAAGGTCGGCCGCATGCAAGGCAATGCCCTACCCACTGTGCTATCACTCCAGTCCCTCAATTCACAAATTTTTAAATAAATATACAATCAGTTTGAAACAGTTGAAAGAACAAATACAATCATTAATTACACCTTACTTGCACTTTCTTCCATATCTTGTGACCTAATGTCATATTTTGACTCTAGGACAAAAATACGATATTGCATACTTCGGATGAGGAAAATAAACTCCTCTTCCCCCTGAGGGTCAGGGACTTAGACTCCTGTTTTCCCCTGCTTTCACCATGAACAGCCGAGCAGCCCGAGAACTGAAAAGCTGCCAGAAACAGACTGGGATGCGCATGGATGTCCTTGAGATAGTTCTCTGCCTTGTGACCACAGAATGGGCACAGAGTGTCCCTGCTAAGCAAGTAATAGGTCAGGAATTTCTACTTTCATACTCTCCCCTCCTTGCAGCTTCCAAATGCCCCATCCCCCTACTCTGCCGGACTGAGCTCTCTCACCTTTGTGCTGGGCCTAGACCCACACAGCTCTTGCTCAAGTCTGGACCTGGCCTGGGACTGAAATAAAAATTGGTCTAGGTTTATCGTAGTCTAATTGGGTCAAAATCCCATCATACTAGTTTCTGAAACGAAAAATCCATGATTTAGATAATTTTTTCTTGGGGTATTTTGTTTTGTTTTGTTTTGGGGCCACACCCTGTGGTGCACAGAGCTACTCCCAGCTAGTTGCTTGGGGATCACCCCTACTGGTGCCTCAGGGGATCTTGCAATGCTGGGGATCAAACCTGGGTTTCCTGTATGCAAAGCCTGCACTTTAGCCCTTCAAGCCATCTATCTGACCCAATGACTCATTTTTTTTTTTTTTTTTGCTTTTTGGGTCACACCTGGCGATGCACAAGGGTCACTCCTGGCTCTGCACTCAGGAATTACCCCTGGCGGTGCTCAGGGGACCATATGGGATGCTGGGAATCGAACCCGGGTCGGCCGCGTGCAAGGCAAACGCCCTACCCGCTGTGCTATCACTCCAGCCCCCCCAATGACTCATTTTGATATGATTGTGACTGAGAAATACACATCTGCTAAAGGGCCAGAGAGAGAATACATAGGTAAGGCACATACCTTGTATGCAGCCAACCCTGGTTCAATCCCCAATATCATCCTTGAGCACTGCCAGGAGTGATCTCTGAGTATAGAATCAGGAGAAAGCCATGAGCATCACAGGGTATGGCCTAAACTGTCCAGCCCTTCCAAAAAAAAAAAAATTACGTTTGCCAGATACTCAATACAGAAGCTCTGCTTTCAAGCAAGTTGGGGAGAATCTGAATGTTAGTCTTTTCTTTGCCATTGATTGTGCTCTCTGTAGTTCTCCCTCTCTCTCTCTCTGCATGTGTGTGTTTGCACATTGCTGCAGTGTCAGTATTTTACTACGAGGGGCAGTGCCGGGTTAAACCTAAGGCCTCATCCCATGCAACTGTTGTGCTTTTAATGAGCTATATCCTTCCCTAATACCCTACTTAGACATTTGAGGTCATAAAGAGTATGCTTTTGGGTGGTAGAAAGGAGTCATCCCAGCAGTGCTCAGGGGACCATGTGGTACTGGGGACTGAATCCAGGTTTCTTGAAAGCAACACATGTGCTTTAAGCTACTACCTCTCCATCTCTCCAACCTCCTCACTTTTTAAAAAAAAAAATTCTTTCAGGGGCTGGAGCAACAGCACAGCAGGTAGGGCATTTGCCTTGCACGTGGCTGACCCAGGTTCGATTCCCAGCATCCCATATGGTCCCCTGAGCACCGCCAGGAATAATTCCTGAGTACAAAGCCAGGAGTAACCCCTGTGCATCGCCGGGTGTGACCCAAAATGCTAAATAAATAAATAAATAAAGTCGCTTAACTGCATAAAAAAAAAATTCTTTCATTTTTGGGTCATGCCTGGTGATGCTCAGGGATTATTCTTTGATCTGTCCTCACAGGCCACTCCTGGTGATGCTAAGGGGACCATATGGAATGCTGGGGATTGAATTCAGAACAGCTGATTGCAATGCAAGGGCCTTACTCACTGTTTTATCTCTAACCCCTAAAATAAATTTTTCATTTTTGGGTCATGCCCAAAAATGTAGTGCCCAGGGCATACTCCTGCACTCTGCATCTAACCTGCTCCACTGTCTCACTGGGCCCTGATGTTAGCCTTTTACATCACTTTCTTTCCTATTTTTGCCTTTGTTTTGTTTTGTTTTGTAGCCAAACAAAATGATAAAACATCGGTGCTCAAAGCTAACTCCTGGCTCTTCTCAGGAATTCCTCTTAGTGATATGGACCATATGGGATGCCAGGGATTAAACCCTGGATGGCCATCTGCAAGGCAACACCCTACCTGTTGTACTATAATTCCAGCCCCAGGACTTTATTTTCTAATATAATAAATTATTGAAAGGTACCAAGATTAGACTTCTAAATAGTTTGACTTCTTTCCTTTTTCAGGTTGCATCAGAATAATTTTCCTCTGAAAATGCTAACTATAAGAACCAGAAGAAAATGAATGATCAATACAGCAACCTGAAATATGTATCGTCCAAAAAGCAGAGGTTCTTGAGTTTTCCATTTAGGACAAGAAATCAAAATTCTATGAACATAAACATAAAAATAAAGCACATTTATTGACAGTAGGAAAACACCTAAGATTATAGTACAATGTATTAAATATTACATAGTAACACTGAGCCAAAAGCATTAGAAATTCACTCACTGCCAGATAGTCTGAACGCATTATCCTGAAAACATACAAAGTATGGCATTTATTCATTTCACAAGGAGAAAAGATAAATTTCATCACAAAACAGATTTACTGGACTTTCAGCTCTGACTGAGTTCAAGAGATTTTAAAAAAAAAAAAAGAGGGGGCTAGAGCGATAGCACAGCGGGTAGGGCGTTTGACTTACACTCAGCCGACCCGGGTTCGATTCCCAGCATCCCAAATGGTCCCCGCGGCACCGCCAGGAGTAATTCCTGTGTGCATGAGCCAGGAGTATCCCCTGTGCATCACCGGGTGTGACCCAAAAAACAAAAACAAAACAAAAGAGATAAAAAAAAAAAAAGGAAGATTCACCCTTAAAATAAAAGGTCTTTTAGGTATACACGTATGTATACAGATATAATGCATTATTATTACTCTTTATGCTCTTACAATGTAAAATATGTAAAAACTTGAATTCTAGAAATTTTGACCAGTGAATCTATTTGGTCTAACAACTTCTCAGTCCCTTCTGAGAGTCAGGGTATTGTCAGTCCGTCCGTCCAGTGTGGCTGCCTCCGCTTATTTCTTTTTCTTCTTCTTTGCGGGTTCGTCATCGGAGCTGCTGTCCGTGCTGGTGCTGCTGCTGCTAGAGGAGCTGGAATCCGAGTCTGAATCTGAGGAGGAGGAAGAGCTGCTGGAGGAGGAGGAGGAGGAGGAACTGGAAGAGCTCTCCTCAGTGTCACTGTCCTCGGAGGATGATGAGGTAGACGACTCTTCACTCTCCGATGAAGAGTCAGCGGAACTGTCACTGCTGCTGCTACTGGAACTGGTGATACTCTTAGACCTAGCAGATGAGGAACAGAGAGTCTCTCAGTGGACATTTAGCACAACGCTGAGGTAATTCCATGTGAATAGTGTACCCGTGTCTGTCATGACGTTTTTCCAGCATGTCATTCCTAGCTGTGATGCTTTTGGTTAAAACAGCCAAACGGGGGGCTGGAGTGATAGCACAGCGGGTAGGGCGTTTGCCTTGCACTCGGCCACGCGGCCGACCCGGGTTCAAATCCCAGCATCCCATATGGTCCCCTGAGCACCGCCAGGAGTAATTCCTGAGTGCAGAGCCAGGAGTAACCCCTGAGCATCGCCAGGTGTGATCCAAAAACAAACAAAAAAAAAAACAGCCAAACTGCAGGAAGCCCGGTGTGCCCTCCCACTCCTGCCCTCCATTCTCCTTACAAAGTCTTTTACTTGAGCAACTGAACTCTCAAGAGTTTAAGTGTATCCTCACAATGATGTATACTAATGGGACCTCAATTTAAAAGAACGAAAAGAAGGCATGCACATTATATTATGTTCAAGTGAGCAATGCTAGAAGTGTAGGGCTGGAGCAATAGTGCAGTGGGTAGGATGCATGCACTGGCCGACCTAGGTTTGGTCTCCTGAGCATCGCCAAGAGTAATTCCTGAGTGCAGAGCTAGGAGTAACTCTAGTGCAACACTGGGTGTGGACCAAGAACAAAAATAAAAATAAAAATACAGTACAGTGTAACAATTTGGTTTATTTCAAAATCATGTAGAGGATCTAGAGAGATAGTTTTGGGATTAAGACCCTCTTGGCTGCAGCTCCCTTGAGCACTGTCAGGAGTGACCCAAGCACAGAGCCAGGAGGAGCCACTGAGTACCACAATATGTGATCCAAATCCCCCTCCCCATAAATATCATGTTCTGTGGTGGACATTTTTTCATCTTGCTTTAGGCCAGATATAGCTGTGATCAATAATTTCTTACAAATAACATTTCCTATGCAAAGTCAAGAAAAATTATTTATTTATAGGAGGAGGACTCTGAAAAGTTGGAGAAAAAGGAGAAATGACCATAGACCAGTAAAGAAAATATGGTGACATTTAAAGATAATTGTAAATAAACGACTTCAGCTTCAAATCTTACTAGTTATTTTATCACTTATCTATCCCTCCAACTTTAATATATGATACAATAATATATATATAACATATAATAATCCTAAAGTCATACACACTAAGAAAAGATGAAATCATGAAATTTGCTGCTATCTGTATGAATCTGGAGGTTATGCTGAGTGATGTTAATGAGAGGGAGAGGGACAGACACAGAATGGTTTCTCACATGCAGGATATAATGGAACAGAGGAAAATAAGTGCCTAAAGGCAACAGAAATTGGAATAATGGTGGAAGGAAATGGACACTGCAGGAGGGTGTGGAGAAGGATTGTGTTGTGAATGAAACACTATCATTAACAGTATTGTAAATGACTGTGCCAAAAGGAAGGAAGGAAGGAAGGAAGGAAGAAGGAAGAAGGAAGAAGGAAGGAAGGAAGGAAGGAAGGAAGGAAGGAAGGAAGAAAGAAGTAAAGAAAGAAAGAGGAAAAAAGAAAGGAGAGAGAGAGAAAGAAAGAAAAAGAAAGAAATGCTATACATACCTTTTTTTCTTGCTTTTTCTTTCTACATTAGCTTCTCCATTGCTGATAAACATGAGGGAAGAAAAAAAAGTGCTTTTAATAAAGTAATTAAACATACAAACACCTTAGACAAACCCTTTTGCTATCTACAATTTATTTTACATCGGAGAAACACTGTGTCCTTTTTTTTTCTTTTCAGGGTGGGGAGGTATCTGGCTGTGTTCAGAGTTTATCTCTGGCTCTGCCCCTTAGCAGAGGGCACCACTTCTGCAGGGCCAAGGGAACCATATAGGACACTAGGGATCAACTAGGTCAGCTGCATGCAAGGCAAAGTGACCCACACACTATACTATTGCACTAGTTCAGACACTTTGTCTTTTAGAACAAATACTCAGAACAGTATTTTAAGTTATAATCAAGTGAAAAGTTTCTATTTTAACCTAACTATGGTAGTGTGTAACACAGCAACACGTAAGCAAAATAAATTATAATAATTATATCAGATTATGGGCTGGAGCAATAGCAAAGCGGGTAGGGCACTTGTCTTGCACACGGCTGACCTGGGTTCGATTCCTCCGCCCCTCTCAGAGAGCCTGGCAAGCTACCAAGAGTATCCCGCCCGCACGCAGAGCCTGGCAAGCTACCCGTGGAGTATTCGATATGCCAGGAACAGTAACAAGTCTCATAATGGAGACACTACTGGTATCCGCTCGAGCACATCGATGAACAACGGGAGGACAGTGACAGTTATATCACTGCACTGCACTGTCCTCCCATTGTTCATCGATGTGCTCAAGAGGGCACCAGTAACGTCTCCATTGTGAGACTTGTTACTGTTTTTTGGCATATCGAATACACCATGGGTAGCTTGCCAGGCTCTGCCATGCGGGCGAGATACTCTTGGTAGCTTGCCAGGCTCTCTGAGAGGGGCGGAGGAATTGAATCCGGGTTGGCTTCGTGCAAGGCAAACGCCCTACCTGCTGTGCCATCACTCCAGCCCAACAGTGATATTAGATTATATCAATTTATATTATATTATTAAATTTTATAGTTAAGAAGTTAGGTAAGTTTGTAGCTAAGATGACTGAATGTACCAATTTGATTACTTTTTAGATCTGAATTTAGATTGACATGGTGGATCGGCTATTTACTGAGAAAAAGATTTAGCAATTAATAGCACAATTTTTAACTTGTAATTTCAGTTTCCAGCGTCATATTATGGAAAACTCATATAAAAAAGAAAAACAAGAATTTAATTTAAAATAGCCATTTCTTTTTGGGGCCGGGACAATAGTACAGTGGGGGTAAGGCATATTCCTTGCGTATGGCCAAACTGGGTTCAATCTTAGGCATCCTGTAAGGTCCCCAGATCCCACCAAGAGTGACCACAGAGCCAGGAGTAAGTCCTGAGCCTGGTCCAAGTTGTGACCCAAAAAAAGAAACAAACAAAAACAAAAAGAATCCTGGAAACAAGCTAATTTAATGCTTCCGTTTCCCCACTTACTAGCTGTATAACACCGAGCAAGTTAGTGCCCCAGAAACTCCACATGTAAGGTGAAGATAATAACCTAATGGCAGAGCTGTGATACTGAAATGAGCTGATGCCTGGGCCTGTGACAGGCACAAAGGTCTGGAGTACAAGCTTTGTCTGTGGGAGTCAGGTTAGGTACCTGACATCCATGATCCCCAGCATCAGTGCGAGTAGTCCCCAAGCACTCCGAGTGGTTGGCCTATAAATCATTAGTCCCAAAGCCTAACTCTAAATAACTATCATGAGAAATAAATTTATTAGTCCCTAAGTTCCATAAATAGAAACAAAATCCATCCTATGCATACCAAGTGGTTAACACTTACCTTTGTTGTAATAATAATCTGTTTTCTCTTTCTTTTAAAGCTTTCTTTAGTTCTGCTGTTCTAGAAGGCCGATGTAGGTATTTTCTTTTCCCTGTGCATTCGTAAGTCCAATGTCCAAATTCCAAGCATTTCTGACATCTTACATGTTGCTTATTTGCTTCACTACAGAGCAAAAAAAAAAAAAAAAAAAGAATATAGACTTAACATTCTTTTTATTTTATATATTTATTTATTTATTTTATTTGTTATCTATTAATCACCATTTATTTTTTTAATCACCATGTAGAAAGTTACAAAGCTTTCAGGCTTAAGATTTAACATTCTTGACTTGAAGGCCAGAGACTTGAAGGCTCAAAGGGCTGAAGCAGCTGTCTTGCATACAATAGGCCCGTGTTCAATCCCTGACAATGCATGACCCCCCCCCCCCCCACCACCACCACTGAAGTTGCCTGGTGGCCCACAGGACTGCTAGGCCTAAGGATACAGAATCACTGGGCACACAGACAAGCCAAGACAAATGCAAAGGAGCCCTTGGAGCCCTGAGCACTGCTTGGGAAGGACCCTGACCAAAAACACCATTTTTTTTTTTTGACTCAAAGTTTTCTGCTCTGATAAGCGTAAATAACAGAGTGCAAAGTTATGTTTATTTTTAACGACCAACTAAAAAAGTGATTTTATATTTTATTGATAGGGAACACTTAAGTGCTTAAGAGCATGGACCTTGAGGCCAGAGACAGCCCAAGGAGTGAACACAAGCTGAGCACATGCAGACTTTGAACGCTCTGGTGAAGCTCGGGGTCAATCCCCAACACAGCTTGGTTCCCTGAGTACTGAACTGGGAGCAGCACCTAGCACCTCTGAATGTGGCCCAAAAGCAAAAGGAAGAAAGGAAAAACGGTATGGGTTTTGAATATAGACAGAGTTCAAATGTGGCTCCGTAGGCCAGGGATGTAGTAAAGTGGTGCAGTGCACACCTCAATGTCTGACACCGGGTTCATCCCGGGCAGCCCTCTTCCTCCCACTCCACACAGGCAGTCTAGGTAAATCAGATCATCTGACTCTCGGAACTAGGAAAGACTGAAAACAATCTGCTGAGGTATTAGAGAACTAAGGTAAAGAATAAACAAGTTGGGGGTGGAGGATAATTCAAAGAGCTAATTCACTAGCTTTGAGTATGTTAGGCCTGGTTTTGATCTCTGATACTACACTATCTACTAACCAGCAAATTTGTCTACCTGTCCCAACCAGGCAGGAAAGTGGCTTGGTGGGAAAGCAAATATTTTGCTTGTATGAGGTCCTGGGTTTGATCCCCAATACCAGAAGAAACAAAAAGAAATAACAAGTCAAATGAATCAGTGAAAGAGAAAAGATGCCCAGATATACACCAATGTACATATTTTTAAGCCAATTTGTAACATTTATGGAAATAATGGTAAGAAGGACAGAGTATAAATGATACAAGAACAAATGTAAGGCAGAAGAAAAAATTTTTACTGTCCACCATATGGCAAACATTAATTATAGATTTGGCTAACCAATACATATTTTAGAAGATATTATTTTAAAAAATGACACATGGGCCAGAACAATAGAACAGTAATAGGACGCTTGCCTTGCATGTGGCCAATCTAGGTTCCATCCTTGGCACCCCAGGAGCGATCCCTGAGCACAAAGCCAGAAGTAAGCCCTGAGCACCACCAGGTATGGAACAAAGCCAAAATAAACAAAATTAAAAGATTCATATACTTGAGTTATTATTATTTGGGAGAGTCACACCTGGCAGTGCTCAGAGGCTACACCTGACTCAATGCCTGAGCTGGACGCTAAATTAGAAATTATTTTAAAACAAAACCCAAGGCACACAAAAAGGAAAAGATCAACAAATTGAACTAAAATTAAGAATTTCTGGAGCTAGAGAGATAGTACAGGGGGTAGGGTGCGTGCATTGCATACGGCCAACCCAGGTTTGATTCCTGGTATCTCTCACAGTTCTCCAAGCACCACCAGGAGTAATTCCTGATTGCAGAGTCAGAGCCAGAGCCAGGATTAATCCCAAAGGACCTACAGATATGGCCAAAAAAATAAAAGAAAAAAAAAAGAAAGATTTTCTGCTTATCAAAATATACTATGAAGAGAATAAAAAAGGAAGCCAAGACATATCTACAACACAGCCTTATTCTACAACATTGTCTTCTTCAGAGTATACAAAGAACTCTCAGAAATCAATGATGACGAAGAACAGAATACTAAAACAGAAAGTGGAAAGACAGTACAAAAACTGGAACTGGGATATGTAATAAACATATGGAAACAATAAACATATAAAAGTGCTCATTACTCAAAGAGAAACAAATCAAAAGCCTAATAAAAGGGCTGGAGCAATAGTTCAACGAGTACTATTTGCCCTGCATAAGGCCAACCAGGGTTCAATCTCCAGCACTCCATAAGGTCCTCTGAGCACCTCAGGGGTGATTCCTAAGTGCAGAGCCAGGAGTAAGTCCTGAGCAATGCAGAATGCAGCCCCAAAACAACAAATCAACCAACCAGAACAAAAGGCCAGAGAGATATTTCAATGGCTAGAGTGCCAGTTCAATCCCTGGCACGATATGGTCTCCCAAGCAGCAACGAGGCATCTGAAGTATAAAGCCAGGAGCAGCTCTTGAGCACGTCAGTGTCAGTTATGGCTCAAAACCCCAAACAAACAAAACTCCAGGAAGATACCACTGAGCACTCACCAGAAAGGTTAAAACTGAAAAATGGCAAAAACAAATACCATCAGGGATATATATATATAGTAAGATAAATACACATTCACCGCAGTATAAATGCAAATTGGTACAACCACTTCAAGAAAAAAAATAGTGCCACAGTTGAAAAATATGCATATTCTCTGGGCCAGTAACTGCATTTGCACAAAGATATCAGATAATGTGTTTTAAAAATTTGCTTCCTTTTGTCTATTTTTTTTTATTTGTGAAATAATATAACCTTATAGAAAAGTTTTAAGCACAGTTCAAAGAACTAGTTTTCCTGGATCATTTGTGAAATATTTTTTTTCTTTTTGGTTTTTGGGCCACACCCAGCAGCACTCAGGGCTTACTCCTGGCTCTGTACTCAGGAATTACTCCTGACCAGCTCATGGAACCATATGGGATACCAGGGATTGAAAGCACAAAGGCAAGTGTCTTACCAGCTGTACTATCTGACATTCTCCTACACACTTTAACCATTAAAATAAATTAATGCTGGGGCCTAGAAGACTGAGTCTCAATAAAGTAAAGTGCTTGCCTACAAGTGCAAGACTACAGTTCAAACCCTGGTGCCACTGGCAGGTTCAGAGATAATCTTGTTACCTGCTCGTTAAAAGATTCCCAGAGGGGTTGGAGTAATAGCACAGCGGGTAGGGCATTTGCCTTGCATGCAGCCAACCTGAGTTCCGATTCCCAGCATCCCATATGGTTCCCTGAGCACTGCCAGGGGTAATTTCTGAGTGCAGAGCCAGGAGCATCCCTTGTGCATCACAGGCTGTGACCCAAAAAGCAAAAAGCAAAAAAAAAAGATTCCCAGAGAGTGGCCGGAGTGATAGCACTGAGAGCACAGAGGGTAAAGCGTTTGCCTTGCACTCGGCCAACCTGGGTTCAATCCCTGGCATCCCATATGGTCCCCCCAGCACCGTCAGGAGTACTTCCTGAGTGCAGAGCCAGCAGTAACCCCTGAGCAGCGATGGGTGTGACCAAAAAAGAAAAAAAAAGATTTCCAGAGAGAAAAAGGCTGGGAGATGGCTCACAGGCTTAGAAGACGACCAAGCAGGAAGCTCTGAACTTAATCCCTGATGGTATTGATACATGATGAGGGGACCACGTCACAGTCTGGAGTCCATGATAAAGGACACCTTTGAAACTTTTGTTTAAGGGGCCCCAGAGATAGTGCAGTAGGTGATCTCCGGCATCCCATACGGAATAACTCCTGAGTGCAGAACCACAAGTAAGTCCTAAGCATTGTCATGTGTGGCCCCAAAACACAAAGAAAAATATTTTTAAATATTTATTTAAGACTCTTCTATATTATTTTATTTTTGTTCCCCCTTTTTTAAATTAAAAAAATGAATTAATTTTGGTGTATTCCTACAATTTAATCTTCAGGCACCAAGTAAGTTTCATTAAGTATCTCAATAATGTTCTTCATCATAAAATTCAGTTCAGCACCACTGCTGCACTTGGTGTCCAGTCTGGAAGAACTTCTCTTTCTTCTCATGACCTTGACACTTTTTCCAAACATTATAGCCATTGGCTGAAGAACATGGGCTGAGTTATGGGCTGGAGAGATAGCTCACAGGCTGGCGTGCTTGCTTTTGCACACAGATACCCAAATAATGACACCTCACCCCAGGCACCACATAGGAATAGTTCCACCCAGCCCCACCCACCGCACTACAGTCTGTGCCCCAAAAGAAATAAACAAAAGAAGCCACCACAACCAAAATACCACTGAATTCGGACGTAACTTGCCATAAAATCCTAACTGATAGCATTATAGTAATTAATAAGTGTTTTGTAGGTTGATAATTGAAAATATATAAATATTCTGTGAATATTACTTTTTTTTTTTTTTTGCTTTTTGAGTCATACCTGGCGATGCACAAGGGTTACTCCTGGCTCTGCACTCAGGAATCACCCCTGGGGACCATATGGGATGCTGGGAATCAAACCCAGGTTGGCCGCATGCAAGGCAAACGCCCTACCCGCTGTGCTATGGCTCCAGCCCCTGAATATTACACTTTTAGAAAATTTTTTGGCTTTGGCCACTCTGGGCAGTGCTCAGGATTTACTCCAGGTTCTGTGCTCAGAGGTTATTCCTGGCAGGTGTGGGGAAATACGTGGGGTGCCAGGGAGAGGAACCCAGGTCAGTCATGTGCAAAGCACCTTACCTGCAGTACTATCTCTCTGGCTTCCTCATTACACTTTAGCTAAAGTCATTTATTCAACTATGAGTGTTAGCTCTTATTTTCCCATTTTATTTAATAAGTTATAGTCCAGAGTCCTCTTTGTCCCTGAATATTTTGTTTGGGGGGCCATATTGGTAAAGCTGGAGTGGCTTGGGGCACCATATAATATGGGGGACTGAACACAAGATTCTCTAAAGCAAAGCCTGCGCCGAGTTCAGCTCTCTCTGGCCCTGATACTGCTGTTTAACTTTTATACCTACTTCTGTTTTGTTCAGTAGGATACCGAGAGTTTCCAAAATCCTCACTGAAATACAAATACCCAAAAGGGAACAAGGCTATTAATTGATCATGATTTGATATTTAATGATCATGACTTTTCTTCCTGAATGGATCTAATAAATTCAGTCAGAATTTTGCATAGAATGGATGGAATCAACCCTTCTTCCTACTGTAAAAATCAAAACAACTGCCTATTTCCAAACTCCCAGCACCACTTCCGCTTGCAAGTTCCTTACTACCAATAACCTCACCTGGAAATGCTCTGTTCTTTGGGGAGCAGTCACCTGGTCCGACACATTCAGGATGAATAAGGGCTGTGCTACCGACTCCAGTATCATGAGTTTCAATTATCCTCTTGTCATTTTTCATGTTATTGTGTTTGAGTCTCCACTCGAGTAAAGAGTAAAGCAAAAAAAAAACAGTTTTGCCTGCTCTCTTAGTCTATATTATGACACTGTTGGCCTGTTTGCCTGTCACCCAAAATGGTGAACCTATTCTATTTTTTGTGTTTTAGATGTAATTAAAACAGGGGTTGGAGAAAAAGTACAGGGGACAAAGTGCTTGCCTTGCATGCAGCCTACCCAGTTTCAATCCCAGGTATTATATATGGTCCTGTCAGCATCCAAAGGAGTGATCCCTTAGCAGAGTCAAAAATAAGCCCTTGGCGGCACTGGATATAGTCCAACAACAACAACAACAACAACAACAACAACAACAACAAACCCTTATGAAGCCAGAGAAATAGTAAAGGGATTTAAAGTGTTTGTTTGTCTTGTAAGAGGCCAACCCTGGTGCAATCCTTCACACCACATATGGTCCCCTGAACAGGACCAGGGGGGCACTCCTGAGCATAGAGCCAGAAATCACCCTTGAACACCACTGGGTGTGGCCGAACCCAGTAAATCTAGGAAAGATAAAGGGCACCAGACTGCTCACTAAAGAAATAAATATGGAGAAGGGGGAAAAAATAGAACAAGCCCCTTTGTAGTCAGATTATAATTAAAGTACATCAATTCATGTATATTCCATACATTATCCAACCTTATAGTGAATATAAAGCTGAGAAGGAGGGGCTGGAGTGATATGATAGTATAGCAAGTAGGAGCTTCGCCTTGCAGGCAACCGACCCGAGTTCAAATCCTGATATCCCATATGGTGGTCCCCTCAGTACCACCAGGAGTAATTTCTGAGTGCAGAGCCAGAAGTAAGTCCTGAGCACAATCACTTGTGGCTGAACCCCTCCACCCCCCAAAAAAAGCTGAGAAGGATAGATAACAAGATGAGCCAAACAAACTCCACAGGCCAGAACTCAGAGCAGAATCTAACAAGATGAAATTTAACAAGAATGAACCTACGTCTCACTCTTAAATCTAGAAAAGCTAATTGATGGCAAGTCAAGCAGAAAAAACAGAGGGTTCTAGTTTGTTTTTCTGTTCTTTTCCTAGCCATATACAAAGCAGTTTGGGGGGGGGGGGCTATTCTGGTTCTGTGCTCAGGGGACCATGCAGTACTAGAGATCTAACCTGGGCTTCAGCCCACTCAACTCTCTGACCCAGAAAATAGTTCTTAACTGAATGAGATCAAAGCTTAGGTCAAAGACTAGGAAGTTAGAAGGGAATAGAAAGGTTTTGCTTCATAAATAAGACTTTCCAAAATCCTGCTTAAGGAGACCCCTCTAGTAATCTAAAAGATTTCCTGCTTTCCCACCCCACCCCCGCCTTTTATTCTCCTACAAAAAGGTTTTCCTTCCAGTCCAACAGAATTTTTGATGAATTTTAAGAATATAACAGGCTATTTCAGGATGGAAATCCCTACTGGAGAACTTCAAATTAAGTTAGCTGATTACCTGAATGATGAAGAAAGAGTAGTGAAACCCAGTGGAGAGTTTAGTAAGACATGAATCCAAGTAGTGCCAAGATTTACACGAGAATAAATACAATTAAAATTTTGAAAACTTCAAGTGACTTAATATTACTGAAAGGGCTGCTGAATGAATGAGAAGTTCAAATCAGGCTCTTTTTAGCCTCCCCGTCCCCCGCCCCATCACCTTTCTTACTTTACTTCAAAGACTTTTCGTTTCTGTGCCATATGGGTTATGCTCAGGTATCACCCCAGGTGGTCCTCAGGAGACCATATATGGTGCCAGGGACTGAACAAGGGTTGGTCAAGTACAAGGCAAATACTTTAGCCCTCTACTATCTCTCTGACTCTAGTCCAAAGACTAGAGTCTTTTTTTTTTTTTTTGGTTTTTAGGACACATCAGCAATGCTCAGGGGATACTTACTCCTGGCTCTCCTCTCGGGAATTAATTATTCCTGGCTGTGCTAGGGGACCATATGGGATTCCAGGAATCCTGAACCTGGGTAAGCCACATACATGGCAAGTGCCCTACCCACTGTACTCTCTCCAGCCCCCAGAGAATTTTTTTTTTTTTTTTGGTTTTTGGGTCACACCTGGCGATGCACAGGGGTTACTCCTGGCTCTGCACTCAGGAATCACCCCTGGCGGTGCTCAGGGGACCATATGGGACGCTGGGACCTGAACCCGGGTCGGCCGCGTGCAAGGCAAACGCCCTACCCGCTATGCTATCACTCCAGCCCCGCCCCCAGAGAATTTTAAGAGACATTGACAATAGTACTTTCTCACTTTTCATAACTTAAGAAGCAGTTCAAGGACCAGAAGTGTGATTTAAGTGTTCAAGTCCATATTTTGCATGTATGTGGCTCTGGTTTGATCTATGGCTCCTCGTGGCCCTGATGGTCCCAAGCAGCACCTCAGTACAATAATCCCAGGTCTCTTAGCATTGCTGGGTGTGGACCCCAAAACAATAAACAGTCAGCGGTAGAGATCGCCGGGATTGTGGGTGCTTCATATATACATGTGGTCCTGGGTTTGATCTCTGCCACACACACACACCCCAAACCAAAACCTTTTATTAATGGAAGTTAGATGTGCTCCTTAGAAATAAAAGTCAAACTTTTTTAATGAACAGGAGATGAAATGTGGGGCTGGAGAGATAGTATAGTGGGTAAGGCACTTGTCTTGCTTGTGGCCAGTCTGGATTTGATCCAAGCGCCCAATATGGTCACCCAAGCCCCATTTCCAACCCTGAGTAATCCCTGAGCACAGAGCCAGAAGTAAGTCTTAAGGATTGCTGGGTGTGACCCCCACCTCAGTAGGCTTTTCTGCTTTCCCCAAAACTTTCCCAGACTCCACTAGACTATAAAGATCCTCCTTCCCTGATTCCTTAGGGAACTAACATCTATATACCACGGCAGCTTTTATTATACACCATATGCTTTCTTTGTAAGTGAACCTGGAAGTTCTTAGGGGTAAGACTTTTCTTCTGTGCACTTCATGTGCCAAACAGAGACAAAATGTAGAAAGAGAATCCCTGCTTGCCTTCCTGATAGCCCTGACACTTTAGGAGCGAAGCCTGTCACTTCACATTTATCGCAGACATCAGCTGAAACTTCCAATCCAATCTTGTCTCCTCTCACCTACTTACCTAAGCTCATCACTTGCTTATAATTCATTAAAATGGGCTGGCAAAAGAATGAGATTTGAATCTATCATAACTTCACATTTTCCTAGCCATGGTTCATGGTTGTTTATGTAACCAACCTAGATTCTAGATTCTTATGGTTTCATCTCATATATATGCCCCCCCCCTTTACACACACGGTTTTGGGTCACACTCAGCAATGCTCAGGACTTACTCCTAGTTGTGTGTGTGTCAGGAATCCCTCCTGGCAGGACTCACAGGACCATATGTGGTGCCAGGGATCAAACCCACATCGGCTACAAGACAAGCACCTAACCCTCTGTACTATCTCTCTAGCCCAGATGGCATTACCTTTTAGTTGAGAGTATAATGACCTTAGCTGATGGTGGCTGCTATGTTCAGTAACTCTATATATCAATACTATAAATGTAAACACTTTTGCAACCATATTACCTAAGCCAAAACTTTTTAAAAATGACCTTATAAAAAGCCAAGGTGTGAAGCTCGCTAAGAATGGACCAAATACCCAAAAGAACCGTCTTAAGAGTTAGTGTTAGGTCTTTATGAGAACTGAGGCTACTAAGGGTGTGGGCGAGCGGTGGGCAGAGAATGGAGGTACACTGGCACTCTGGTGATCAGCATAGGGCAGGAGCATAAAGAATGAAATAGCATTAATACTGCTGCAAAACCATGATACTCGATAAAGAAAAATTGATAAAACAAAACAAACAAACCTGGGCCAGAGTGATAGTACAGCAGGTAGAGTGCTTGCCTTGCATGCAGTCAACCACCCAGGTTCAATCCCTAGGATCCCATATGGTCCCAGGGCCCATCAGGAGTGATTCTGAGTGCAGAACTAGGAGTAACCCTCTGAGCATCCTTCGGTGTGCGCCCCTCCCCCCAAAAATAAACCCTTAGAGCTCTTGGGGACTGGAGAGGTAGTACAGCTGGTATGTGTGTGGCTCTGGTTTGATCTATGGCTCACCTGAGTTCAATCCTTGGCACCCCAGGTGGTCTCCAAGTGGCCTCTCAAGCCCACCAGGAGTGATCCCTGAGCACAGAGCCAGGTACAAGCCCTGAGCATCAGCAGATAATACCAAAAACAAACAAACAACAACAATTAACAATAAGAACAAAACAATAGCACTACGACAACAAAAACCCTTAGCTCCTAAAACTAAATTCTTGGGTTAGAGGGTTAACTTAAAGGAAGAGGACCAGCTCCTGTCCCAGAAAGCTCTGGAGGTCCTAGACAGCACAGGAGAACAGCCGCAGGTGTAGCCCCCAAACGAAAGCCAAAAAACCTAAACTCTTTTCTGACTCAAAGCAATGATATCACTGGAAGCTCTTTCCCCAAATCCTTACATTTCTTTTGTTTGTTTTGGGGCCACACCCGGAGTGCGCCTCACGCTTGACTACTGCCCTTTCTCCTGTACTACCCCGACAGTTTTCAATCTAGGCTCAAACGCACAGCTTCAGGGCAGCGCGTCGGCTTCGCAAGGCGAGACCCGGGTTCCATCCCGGCGGGCACCTGCCGCGGCTAGCTCCTGGACACGCAGAGTGCTACCAAAAAACCCACCAAACCGCGTCCCCACCCCCCAAAATAGGACAAACGCGAACGATGTCATCTCTTCAGCGACGCCTTTCCAAGTCATTTTTAGTATTTCCAAGTCATTTGTTGTTATTGTTGCCTTTTAAGAAGGGCTGACTGCCTTCAAAAAGCTTGGCATGTCACTTAATTTTGATTCCATCGCTAGAGAATGAATATAAGCTTCCTAAAAGTGCCCCCCAACCCCCGGCCCGAACACCCTTTTTCTTGACGCGCAAATTCTGGCTCCGAGCGGCAGCAAATGAATGAATACAGTCCATTGGTGAGGGTGAGCTGCAGGGGGAGAGGAGAGCCTGGGCGAGGAGCCGGCATCGCAGTCGGGCTGGGCTGGTCCCGAGAAGGGGCAGTTTTGGAAAAGCGGCTGAGGGAGGTCGGGGCAGGGTTTCCGGAGGCGGGAGCTGGGGGGGCGGGAGGTGACTTCGGGGTTCCAGGGGGCGTGCGACAGGGTGTGTGTATGAACGTAAAAGCATCCCATGGCCAACTCCTGGAAGCCCCCCTCGGAGGCGCCAGACGAGCATCTCTCCTCAGCACCTGCCCCTTCCCGCGCACCCCACCCCGCGGACTCCAAATTTAAGGCCCGGGCCCAGGACCCCCCACCCCCACCCCTAAAGAGGCGTGTGTCGTCAAACGGCAACCCTCTGCCGGTCCCCACCGGGGCTGCGACTCCGCTTCGCAAGGCCGCGCTTGCTCTCCAGCAGCTGACGCGCTTCTCCCCGCCCCCCAGCCCGCCCCGCGGCCCGACTCGGGCCCGCACTCACGCTTGTCTCCGGGCTATGAGCCGATGCATGGGAGTCGCCATCTTAGCGCGTCCGGAGCCGGCCGCGCGGGCTTATGGGAAACTCCGCGGAGGGGGCGGGGACTCGTACCCGCGCTGCCGCAGGCGTGGGCGGAGCCAGGCGCGCCTCCCGGAAGACCGCGGGGGTCGCGGCTGCTGCGGCCGGTCCGGTGTGCCGGTTTCTACCGTGCGCGAGAGACAGGGTGTCAGGTCTGAATAGGTACTTGGAAAGGGGATACAAGTCTGTTGCTCGGGGAAGAGAAGGGAAGAACATTCTCGAACGAGCCTCACTCTTTTGCTTCCCCCGCCCAACCCCCACCTCCGCCCACAGACCGAAACCGTGCCCTGTCCAGAGCTGAAAGGTAGTCTGCAGAGTAGAAGGAAAAACAGTGAGTCCACTGGGTTAGGACCGTCAGTGAAAAAGCTGACTGACAAGTGACTTGCAAATGCAAAATACAAATAAGTCTACGTTAAGATTTCTATTTCTCCGTATGTCATAGGGAAGATAGAAGGGCCAAATGAGACTGGAAGTAAAAGCGAAAAATTACTGTGTAAATATTATTTTAAGATATTTTAGATTTGGTGGCAAATCATGAAGATTTTATTCCCTTGAATCCATACTTTTGGGAACATATGTATATATACACACATGCCCCATATATGTATGTGGCCATATATATCTGTTTCTGGGTCCGTATTTTTTACAATTAATGTTTATCAAACACCTTAAGTGTTTTAGGAACTGAAGATAGAGCACTGAACAAATAATGTCGACAAATGAAATTTTCTACAGATAGTAAAGAAAGGTGATATTCAATGAATGCAAATACAGTACCTTAAGAATAATTTAGGTTAAGGGAATCAAGAGTGACTGCATACGAGTTGAAGGTGATTTCCAAAACTTCATTTTTTTCATTTCAGGGATGTATCTTTTTATTCAAAAATACAAAATAGGGGGGCTGGAGCCAACAACCTGGGTTCAACACTGGGCACCTCTTGTAGTTCCCTGAACAAGGCCAGAACTGACCTCTGAGTGCAGAGCCAGGAGTAACCTGTGAGCATTGCCCAGTGTGGCCCAAAAACCAAACAGTAATCTGTAGGCATGGATGATGACATCAGTAAAACGTTATGTGTTGTTAGCTGAAACCAGTAACTGATAATTATAGTGATTTTCTTAACATCAGTCAGCTTTTTCCTCATTTAGTTCCTTCAGCTGTTTTCTCTGAAGTTACTGTTGAGGAGCACCTGCCTTGAGGCTCGCGCCTCATCAATAATAGTATAGCATGAATATACAAATCAGAACAGCCCATCTCCCACCCCAGGGACTTTTTCTTCTTTGGGAATTTTATTTTAGTTTTTGTTTTAGGTTTTTGGGTCACACTTGGCAGCACTCAGGGTTTACTCCTGGCTCTGCACTCAGGAACCACTCCTGGCAATCTTGGGGGACCATACCAGGTGGTGAAGATTGAACCTGCGTCAGCGGTGTGGAAGGCACACAGCTGTGTGGAACCCTACCTGCTGTACTATCACCCCAGCTCCTTCCAGGGTTTTTTACTGCATCAGAAATGACAGTGCCAGGCCGAAGAAACAGCAGAGTGGTTAAGGCCCTGCCTCATATGGAGTGTGGGGCTGTGGCACTGAGTTCCAGAGCTCCTCCAGGCGTGTCCCCTGAGCACAGGCCCAGGAAGGATCCTTGAGCACCACCGGAATCAAGAGAAGAAATAATGGTGCCAATTTCTTTGTCTTGGTTTGCAGAAATTGTAGCAACCTGAACAGCTTCTTCAGGAGTTGTCACAGGTTTATGCTGCATGTTAAGTTCAGCAATTATTGCACCATCTGCTAACATCACTCCTCTCTGATTTCCACTGGATCAGCAGCTTTGCTGACTTTTGTTTGTTGTTTGTTTGTTTTGGGGCCATACCTGAGAGCTGGGGATTGTTGTTAAACCTAGGTTGGCTGTGCGTAAGGCAGTACTCTCTGACTGCCCCCACCACTGATATTTTTATGTTTTTCTTTTAAATCAGTGAACTTAGCAACAGTCACATCATCTTTGGTTACTTTGACCCAACTCTGTTCAGTAATTGCTGTTATTCCCATATTAATAGTTAACAACAGTCTCAGCTGTGCCTTAAAGCATTAAGGCCCAGGCATCTGCGCAAGTCCCTGTGAAATGAGGAGCCACTGCCTTAGACACTGGTCTGCTCTGGTAAAGGACTGTGGGTAATGAAAAGCTGTCAGCAGGGCAGTGTCCAGACCTGCAGGTGGTACACGAGGACTTTCCTTGAACAGAATGGAATCTTGCTCTATTCTGCTCTTCAGCTTGTGTGCTCATTTGTGTCGCTGCATTTTTGGATATCTTATACAGACCTGATTCAGAGCTGGAGAGATACAGGGGTTAAGGTGCTTGCCTTGAACATAGCCAAAGTTGGTCTGATCCCTGGCACCACATATGGTCCCCAAGTACCTTTGGGAATAATCCCTGAGTGCAGAGCTAGGAGTAAGCCCTGAGCACTGCAGGTCAGCCACCTTCAAGACAAGTAAGTGCCTTACATGCTATACTATCTCTTTGGACCATTATTATTTTTTTAAAAGTGAATCTTGGATTTCTTTTTGTTATGTGGCCATACATAGGGTGCTCAGAAGGCCACTCTGTGTTGATACTCAGAGGACCATATTGTTGGGGATCAAACTTTGCAGACTCACATGCAAGCCATATGCACTAGCTTTTTGAGTTATCTTCCTGACCCATTTAGCATTTTAGGGGGCTGGAGTGATAGCACAGCGGGTAGGGCATTTGCCTTGCATGCTAGGGGACCCGGGTTCAATTCCCAGTGTCCCATGTGGTCCCCTGAGCACCACCAGGGGTGATTCCTGAGTGTAGAGCCAGGAGTAACCCCAGAGCATCATTGGGTGTGACCCAAAAAGCAAAGAACAAGCAAAAAAAACAAAACAAAACCATTTAGCATTTTAAACAATCTTTTTCTTTATGGGATGAATATGTGTTTGGCATGCAGGCATGTGGGGGGACTGGGTTTAGTCCTTGACACTGCATGGTCCCCCAGGCACCGGAGCACAGAGCCTGGAGTAGCCCCTGAGCACAACTGGGTATGGGTCGACCTTAAAAAAGTCACTCTCATTGAAAGTAGGTAAAGGGATATGCAGGATAACTTTTCATTATCTATATTGCAAACCATAAGGCCCCAAAGGAAAGAGACAGAGAGAAGAAAAGTGTCTGCCATGGGGCGGGGGAGGGGGGTTGTGGTGGGTGGGAGGGAAACGGGGACCATTGGTGGTGAGAAAAGTCCACTGGTGTTGGAACATTATATGACTTGAAACCCAATCATGAACAATTTTATAAATGTGGTTATCACTGTGATTCGATTAAAAAAACGTTTTTTAACTGGTGAAGGGATGGGTGTTTGAGCATTGTATAACTGAGACTTTAACCTGAAAGCTTTGTAACTTTCCACATGGTGAATCAATAAAATAATTAAAAATAAATTAAAAATAAATAAAAAAACACTATTTTTTAAGTCACTCTCAGGTGGGGTATGTGGCCCAGCTGTAGAGAGCATGCTTGATAAATGTGGGACCTGTGTTCAGTCCCTGGCACTGCAAAATAATAATGATAAATCTGTAAAATAAATGTCACTCTCACATATTAAATAGCATACATTTAGTCTGTTAAGATATTCTTCTTTTTGTTTGTTTTTTATGTCAGAAGAGAAATCAAAAGTGGTGCCAAGGGATGACAAAGCCTGAGCGCCATCCTTTGAGCCATCTCCCTACTCTGGGGTCTTCTGTTTTATCCAGAGATCTGTTTCAGGGGCCCAGTAGGCAGCTGAAAGGGCCAGAGTGATGCCTGTCATGGGCAGGACCCGAGGGCCAGTCCCCACACAACATGGCCTCCTGAAGCACCAAGGCGATAAAAAAAAAAATCCCAGAGATCTATTTGTACCAGTATTTGTGTCATAAATTTAATTACTAATGTATCATAGGATTCTTTTGATATCTGGTAAAACAAGTTTCTCCTAATTAAGCCTCCATTTCCTCAATTTTGTTACTGTTCCTAGGCATTTATTCTCCTAGATAAGCTTTATTCTCAAATGTTTAAGTTTCCCACAAATGATAGTAAGATTTTTTTTTGTCAGCTCATTTTAAAGAAACTGCATTAGCAAATGTGATAAAGCAAGAGAAAGAATGAGATACAACGAGTCTGAAGGAGGAAGCCGATATCATTTAAAAACATTTTATTGGGCCGGAGAAATAGTACAGCAGGGAAGGTGCTTGCCTTGCGTATGGCTGATCATGCTTAATCTCCAGCACCCCAAATGGGCCCCTGAACCCTCTAGGATTGATCCCTCAGTGCAGAGTCAGCCCCAAGCAGGAGAGGTGGCTATAAAAGGATTGGGTTGTTTTTGGCCTGGCTGGCTCATTGGTTACTTCCTGCCTGGCCTGAGGCCTGTTTATGAGCACCTGTGGTTGGAGTGCCGTGCCTGAGAACACAGCCCCACTTCCCTGGCAGAAAGTGCAGTCAGCAGATCTCATACTTAGCGAAATCCCACACTTGGCTGCATGCTCTGCTATCCCCATCTTGAAATAATGTATGAACAAGAATTCTCCCATTTGAATTCTGTGCTGGACCCTACAAATTATAGGTAGGCCCAGTACAGAATATTCAAATTCTCCCCTCTGAATTCTGTACTGGACCCTACAAATTATGCAGCTAGCCAGCCCCGTACCAAAAATGAAGGACGTTCTCACAGGACACTGTGTAACTGAGTGTGGTGAGAAAAGCTCCAGGGGGGCCAGAGGTGGGGAGGGACTAATCCTCCCACTTTTCCTGGAATTCAGAGCCAGACTCTTCTCTAAAGATTGGTTGCTATTGTGAATGACATTTTTTTTTTTACCCTCTCATTATATTTCACAACTAGTTATTGTAACTCAGGAAACCTCATTTTTGTCAAATTAGACGTTAGTGCAAAGTCAAATGTGGATTTGATTTCCTTTCTTATGCCTTTGCTCACCATAAAAAGAGCTCATTTCCTTCCTGTAAGATAAGAGAATTTGACTGAGGTGGTGACCACACAAGGCCACTGGAGAAAGGTTTTGGGCTTTGGTGGTCTTGACGCTCTGATCCTGGGCAGAGGGACGACTCAACACACTGAGCTCATGCTTTGCGTGCAGGAGGCCTGGGTTTGATTCCTGGCTCTATGTGGTCCACAAGCATCTGAGTGTGGCTTTAAAACAAAACAAAACCCAAAAGTGCTACTCCATCTATCTCTGGGTTGGGGACAAGAGTGAGTGAATGATTTCCTGAGCACCCTGGAATTGGATCATAACTGCCTCAATTATTTCCACATCTCAAAACTCTTTCAAAACTCTTCCCCAAAGTTGTGTCTTGGTCTCTTGTATTTAGCCACAGCTGGTGGAGCGCCTCAGAGTTCTCAGGCCTTGATGTGAAACCTGGCTGTGTCTTAGCTTCTTCAAATGATCACACTACATGGCAAGTGAGCCCAGGATTTGTTGGTAATGTAAAGCGACTTTGTCAGAGTAAGTTGACATTCAGCAAGAAGGAAGCAGAGATGAGAAACACAGAAAAAGGATCCCTTAGACCTGGGGGTCTTTTCCTCTGATTCTTTGAGATTATTCTAGCTTCCCTTCTGGAGCTCTCTTTGATGATGAAAAAGTTGGGGTTTTGTAATGTGACTTGCTATTGCTATCTGAGAATATTTCTCAGAGGTAAGGTTCCCCCTGCCACCACCCCATTTTACAATTGAAGGGACGGAGACTCAGGCATGTTAAGGGACTTTCCGAAAAGGCCAGAGCAGCGATAGTACAGTGGGTAGGGCACTTTTTTGCATCCCGCTGACCCTGGTTCAATCTCTAGCATCCCTATGATCCCCTGAGCCCACCAGGGTGATCCCTAAGCATCGAACCAAGAGTAAGCCCTGAGCACAGCCAGGTGTAGCCCAAAAGCAAAAATACCCTTGACAGTTTTTTTTTTTGTTTTTTTTGTTTTTTTGCTTTTTTGGGTCATACCCAGCGATGCTCAGGGGTTACTCCTGGCTTTGCACTCAGGAATTGCTCCTGGCAGTGCTTGGGGGACCATATGGGATGCTGGGGATCGAACCCGGGTCGGCCGCGTGCAAGGCAAACGCCCTACCCGCTGTGCTATCGCTCCGGCCCCCCCAAAAGCAAAAATAAAAAGTGACTTTCCAAGGCCCACAACGTTGAGTTTTGCCTACTACATAATACCCCCTCCTTTTCCACCAATTTTGTTTATTTTTAGATAATTTTCCTTGTATTATTTAGGACTCAATTGCAAGAAAAGTAGAACAAAACTGGCAGAATAAGTGAAGAAATGATTGGCAAGTTACTTGGCCAACTTACAGTCTAGGAGGAGGCATTGCACAGACTTGAGAAGGTCTTGAACCAAAACCATTCAGGCCTTGCTGGGAGACTCTCTGCTCCCTCTTTAGGCTATTGCTAGAAGAGCTCTGTCCCCCCAGCCCCACCCTCAGTACCCCTGCCTCAGCCCAAATGTAACATTACCTGGGAATAGTTTGCACCTTACTTAGATGAACCCATCCCTCAGAGTCTGGGGTGAGGGTGGGATAACTATCAATTCCAGACCACAGGAGAGAGAAGGGCTAGAGCAGTACCCCGAAGAATGAATGTGAAGTAGGAACTACACCTTGCTTTATGTGTTGACATGTAAAAACCATCAGACTTTTGGGGGGCAGGTTAGGGCTTACTCCTGGCTTTGTGCTCAGGGGGATCACTCCTAGCCCTGCTCGGGGACTGTGTGGGGTGCTGAGGATCAAATTTGGGTCATCTCAGGGCTGGAGCGATAGCACAGCGGGTAGGGTGTTTGCCTTGCACGCGGCCAACCCGGGTTCGATCCCCAGCATCCCATATGGTCCCCCGAGCACCGCCAGGAGTAATTCCTGAGTGCAGAGCCAGGAGTAGCCCCTGTGCATCGCCGGGTGTGACCCAAAAAGCAAAAAAAAAAAAAATCAAACAAACAAATCCTGGTCGTCTTATGCAAAGCAAGTGCCTGCCCACTGTACTATCTCTCCAGCCCCCAAATGCACATATTTTATTCATTTTTTATTTTTCACCCCACCCACCCCACCTACCCCAAAGCAAACATTTTAAATGTCAACTCAGATATAAATGATCATTTTATTGAAGCTCTGGGATGCTTAGGATAATGACATCTAGCCTTTGCATCAAGCTGTGCTGGATGCTCAGCCCTTCCAGGGCATCTTTCCTCCCACGCGGGGTCAGAGACTCAGATGATTTCACTCCAGTTTGGGCAAAATTGTCTTGAAAACCTTTATTTATTTTTATCACAGTGCTTACTGGGTGTCCTGCCCCCACCTCCTTTTGTCTTTGTTTTTGGCTCATACCAGCAGTGCTCAGGCTCATTCCTGGCTCTGTGCTCAGTAATGACTTCTAGTGGGCTCATGAGACCAAATGTGGTGCTGGAATTCGAACCTGGCTCAGCCAGGGGCTGGGAAATGACTCTGAGGACTGGAGCACATGCTTTTCATTTGTTTTGGTTTTTGCTCTTTGCTGTTTGGGTCACACCTGATGTTGCTCAAGCCTTATTCCTAACTGTGCTTAGGGATCACTCCCAGTGGTGTTGGGAGACTACATGCAGTGACAGGAATCAACCCAGGTTGGCTGCATGCAATGCAAAAGCCCTACCCATTGTACTATGAATGTCTCAGGCCCTATTTGTTTTTTAGATTTCATTTAGTGATATGTAGGAGTCACTGCCAGCTCAGTGCTCAGGAGTCATCCCCAGTGGTGTTCAGGGGGACAATTTGGTGCCTAGATCAAATTTAGACTTCCTGCATGCAAAGCATGTATTCTAGAACCTTGGTTTCTCTCTCCAGCCTCAGAGAGCATGCCTTGCCTATGGGAGTTCCAAGTTCAGAGCTGCCTGGATTGTGCATGGCACATGTGGGTCATGGAGAATTTAACTTGTGACCATATGCTTTCAAGGAAGTGTTCTAAGCCTGTGAAGTCTTCCTCCAGTCCTTAAGAATTTTTTTCCTGGGGCTGGAGCAATAGCACAGTGGGTAGGGCGTTTGCCTTGCACGCGGCCGACCCGGGTTCGATTCCCAGCATCCCATATGGTCCCCCGAGCACTGCCAGGAGTAATTCCTGAGTGCATGAGCCAGGAGTGACCCCTGTGCATTGCCGGGTGTGACCCAAAATGCAAAAAAATTAAAAAAAAAAGAAAAGAATTTTTTTCCTGCATTGCTGGAGGTTGAACTCAGGGACTCCTACATACATAACAGTGTCATGATATTAATGGACTTTATACTTTCCTGTCTTGGGTGTAGTCCAAGCATTGTTGTGGGATTTGGCTTGGATCATGGGTGGTAAAGTAAGTTGGGAGGAGATAACAGAAACCAATAAACTTCAAAAGTCTTTGGTTTTCTTCTCCTGAGTGGGGAAGTGCGGTAAGAAAAGCAGTCCTAATTTTTATTTGTATTTGATTTTGAGCCACAACTATTGGCACTCAGGGGCTACTCGGTGCTCAGTCTCAGGGTGTCACTGATGGTGGTGCTCTGGGGCCCATGAGGTGCTGGGCCTACTGCATGCAAATCATGTGCTCCAGGCCCAAAGCAGTGAGGCCTGGCAGAAGCAGTTAGATGCAGGTAGTGGCAAAGGCAGTGCTTCATGCCTACAAGGGCCCTGGGAACTGACTGTGAATGACAAGGGATTGCAAAATACATCAAGACTTACTGCATGGCAGCATAATAAAATGGTAGCACCGACATGATATCCAGGGTTGCACATACCGATGCTGTGGTGCTCCATGGGGGTCACACGTCAGGCTAAGGTGCTCGCCCTCACTATGGTCTGAACTCCTGTAGTTGTGGTGCTCACAGGTGCTTGCCACAGCATGGAACACTTTTTTTTTTTCTTTTTTTTTTTTTTTTGCTTTTTGGATCACACTAAGCGATGCACAGGGGTTACTCCTGCTCTGCACTCAGAAATTACTCCTGGGAGTGCTCAGGGGACCATATGGAATGCTGGGAATTGAACCTGGGTTGGTTGTGTGCAAGGCCCTACCCGCTGTGCTATCGCTCCAGCCCCAACATGGAGCACTCTTAAGCTGAGGCACACAGGTATAAACTTTGATTTTTGTTGTTGTTGTTGGTTTTGGGCCACTCCCAGCAGTGCCCAGGGGTGACACATAGATCTTCACTCAGGGATCACTCCTGGCTCAGAGGACCATATGGGGTCCCTCGGATCAAACCTGTGTTGGCCATGTGCAAGGTAAATGCCCTACTCACTGTACTATCTCGCTCTGGCCCCTCAGTATTTCCTTTCTAAAATCAAAGCACTAAATGCCAAATCTTGCTTTAAGGCCTGATTTCCACTTGGCCAGGGCTCTTCTCATTCTCCTTCTAGCGACCATGAGGTCACATTGGGATGAAATAGATCACACATCACTTCCCTCAGAACCCAGTTAGTCTCCAGCACCTCATCTCTGGTGCCTCTTCCTTGTAGGAGTGAGTCATGTCAATCAGTCACCATCACCAGTGAAAGAAAGGAATTTCAGCTTTGCCAGTCAAGTAGCACAGACCCAGACTGACCATCTCCCTGATGTGAGGATCCCAGGATTTGGGGCAGAGTTTTCCCCTGTGATCAGAGGGAATCAATTTCTGAGATCTGTCACACTTTGATTTGAGCTGCAAAAGAGCAGAAGTCATCTTCCTGAAAAGCTTGTATCATTCTTAGGAAATGAAACTGAAAAGGTGGTGACTCAGTTTGACCATTGTCATCAGAGGCCATGGGTGGAGACATGACCTGACTCATATCACCCTTTGTGTGATGGTTTAGGACTCAATGACCTCCCTGACGCAGCTGTGAGCATCCCCCAGAGGAGTGGATGTCACTGGCTCTGTGTGTTACTTGACTGGCAAAGCTGAAATTCCTTTCTTCCACTGGTGATGGTGACTGATTGACATGACTCACTCCTACAAGGAAGAGGCACCAGACAAAAAGTCCAGGAGACCAGTGAGCCTCAGCTTCTTTTCATAAAGGTCACACCAGAACTGCCTTGGGCTGTATGGAGCTGGGGATTGAACCTGGGCCTCACAAATGCTATGTGTGTGTTCTACCACTGAGCCACACCCCCAGCCTATCTGTGATACGTTTACCACTAAGGTCACTGCAATATGCTATAATTGGATAGCCTGATGAATTTTAGCGAATACATATACCCCTGTAATCACAGAAGAGGCACCCAGCACTTAAGTCAGGTGCTCAGTTAAGCACTTGAGCAGAAAGAGAGAGAGATAGAGAGAGAGAGAGAGAGAGAGAGAGAGAGACAGAGACAGAGACAGAGACAGAGACAGAGACAGAGACAGAGAGAAAGAGAGCTCAGCAGGCTGAGCACGTGCTTTGCATGTGGGAACCCTGGTTTCAATTGCCGGCACTACAGAACCCCTGAGCACCACTAGGAGGGACCCCTGGGCCTTGAAGGTGTTGCCCCTACCCCAACCCTCACAAGTGTATAGAATGTTCAGTGAAAGCGACAAAGAACAAATAGTGTTACACAGAGCGGCAAAGAGTAAGTGCCAGCTCCCCAGAGCACATCAGTGCATTGGAAGAGAACAAAGGTATACTTGGTGTGTCATGGCATCTACATAACTCCCACCCCCACTTCTTGGACCGGAGGGGGAGGTGCTCCTGTATCTAATTATATAGCTGTCACTTGCATCAAAGAATGGTGTCTCTTTTTTTTTTTTAAGTAACTTTATAGACTTAAATATAACAGAGAACACACACACACACACACATTGTTTTGTTTTTGGCTTCACTCAATGACTCTCAGGGCTTACTGCTAGCTCTGCACTCAGGGATCATCCTGGCAGGGCTCAGGGGCCCATGTGTGATACTGAAGATTGAACCGAGGTCAACTGCATGCAAGGTAAGTGCCTTAGTGCTCCTACTCCTGAACACATATATTAAAATTTGGATTTTGGCTTTTACCCCCTTTGGAGAAGCCCATGTTCTCTCTTGAACATGTATCTCTCTGTTTTGCTTTCCTCACACTTCTCTAAGTAAATTTCTTCAAATAAAACTATTTTTTCTTCACAAAAATTGTTTTGAATTTCATATAAATGCACTTTATCTATTCAGACTGAACAAAATGAGTATTTACGTTTTCAACTTTTAAAGAAAAGCTTTACTTTGAAAAAAGCTTTACTTTGGTAAATAGAAAATATAGAAAAATGTGGCCTGAGAGGTAGTAAGTGGGTAAGCAGCTTGCTTATACATGACCAACCCAGGTTCGATCCCCAGCACCATGTATAATTCCCCCCAGAGCCCCACCAGGAAAGATTTCTGAGTGCAGAGCCAGAAGTAATTCCTGAGCACTGCCAAGTAAAGCCCAGAAACCAAATATATATACACACAAAATTAACTTTTAAGACTTTAGATTGCCTTATGCATATATGCACATACAGGCATATATATTTTAAACATTTGTACAAATTTAGTAATATCTATGAATTTTATATGTATATAATTTTTTTCTTTCCCTCGGGGATTGGTGCAAGACTGAACAGTACTGAGGGGCTATTTCTGGCCCTGTGCTCAGGAGTGACCCCTCAGACAGTGCTTAGGAGTCTATGCAGCGCAAGAATTAAGTCAGGGGGTATGGTGCTGCCAGCAGGTCAACCTGTACCTGCGGGGCGAGTGCATCAGCAGTCTGATGGTGCCTTCAGGTTTCCTGATACACCAAAATTGCCGCTTTGCCTTTGGTCAGACCCCAACAACTTGGAACCAAGTTTACCAAGAAATGGAACAGCCAAAAGTTAGGTATGTGGGAGCCACACCCACAAACCACCTCTGGATCAACTATACAAACTCATTTATTGGCCTTATTTCAGAGATCTATAGATAAATCTCAAAAGAGATCAAAAGCCACAGTTAATCTTGGATCTGCGCATGGCTGAACAGACCCAGGTAAATCGGAGGGGGGTGGATTGGCCTGGTATCCGCCCAAGAAGAACCCATGGCAGTCACTTGCTTCCACAGTCCAAAATTGCTGCCATACCCTGGGCCTACCTCCACTGCCTCAGGACAGACCTAACCAAGATATAATCTGCTGAAAATTCTGGTATGTGGGTTTTGTGACTGAAATATCTAGGCTTTCTCAGAGTTGGAATGGGCTACCTCCCTGCTCTTCCCAATACTCCTGGAAGCACTGGCAGTCACCCCCATGAACCAACTCCAGCGTCACCATGTAAACTCTACTACCAGCCTTGCTTCAGAGACCCATAGATAAATCTCAAAAGAGACCAAAAGTCATAGTTAATCTTGGACCCGCGCATAGCTGAACAGACTGGGGTAAATTGGAGGAGCCATGTCAGCCTGGTGCCTGCCCCTGGTGCCTGCCCAAGCAGAGGCCCCTGCAGTGGATTGCTTCCACAATCTAAAATCACCACCATACCCCCAGCCTGACTCCACCATCTCAGGACGGATATCACTGAGACATCACTATCACTGTCATCCCATTGCTCACCAATTTGTTCGAGCAGGCACCAGTAACATCTCCATTGTGAGGCTTGTTGTTACTGTTTTTGGTATATCAAGTACGCCACGGGTAGCTTTCCAGGCTCTGCCATGCAGGCGGGATACTCTCAGTAGCTTGCTGGGCTCTCCAAGAGGGGCAAAGGTATCGAACCTGGGTCAGTCAGGTGCAAGGCAAACGCCGTACCCTCTGTGCTATTGCTCCAGCCCACACTGAGACATAATCTGCTGAAAGTTCTGGTATGCAGATTTTGTGACTGAAATCTCCAGTCTTTCTTGGGGTCGGGATGGGCTACTTTCTCCCACTTCCCTGTACTCCGGTTGCCTTGGCAGTTACATCCACACCGCAAAGCTGCCACCCAATTGAAAAGCTATTCCAGTCTTACTGTCCTGATAAAAATACTGAACGCCCTGAACAAATGCTATGACCTCTTAGCATCTGTATTGCAAACCATAATGCACAAAAGGCAAAGGAGCGAGAGAGCAAGAAGGAAAGTGCCTCCCACAGAGGGAGATTGGGGGTGGGGGTTAAGGGGTGAGGGATCATGGTAGGGAAACAGGGAACATTGGTGGTAGGAAATGTACACTAGTGAGGGATGGGTGCTGGGTCTTTGTATGACTGAAACCCAGTTATGAACAGCTTTGTAATAGTCTATCTCACGGATGTCCAATTAAAAATATTTTTTTTGTTTTGCTTTTTGGATCACAGCTGGCAATGCACAGGGGTTACTCCTGGCTCTGCACTCAGGAATTACTCCTGACGGTGCTCAGGGGACCATATGGGATGCTGGGATTAGAACCCGCGTTGGCCGTGTGCAAGGCAAACGCCCTACCTGCTGTGCTATCACTCCTGCCCCTAAAAATAAATTTTTTAAAAAAGTAATGTGGTATTCATGCCCAAGTCAATGAGCTTTATGAAAGGCTGAATAAATAGCAGTTCAGTTCTCCTACACTTAAAAATAGAGAATCACGATGGAGACGTTACTGGTCTCAAGCAAATCGACGTTACTCAAGCAAATCGACGAACAACAGGACGACACTGTTACAATGCAGCATTAACTGAAATGGCCGCATGTAAAACAAGTGCTTTACCTCCTGTACTATCTCTTTGGCCCTATATATATTTTTGGTGTATGTGTGGTCAGGGGATCCATGGTGCCCAGTCCTAAAAATATTGGTTAGTATTAAAAAAAAAAAAAAGGGCTGGAGCAATAGAACAGCAGGTAAGGCCTTGCACATAGCTGACCTGGGTTTGATTCCTGCCATTCCATATGGTCCCCCGAGACCTACCAGGAGAGATCCCTAGGCACTGCTCACTCTCAGAGAGAGCCAAGAGTAAATCCTGAGCACTGCAGGGTGTGGGCTGAAAACAAACCCCCCCCAAAAAAAAAAGGAAAAGAAGAAAAGGAAGGAAGGAAGGAAGGAAGGAAGGAAGGAAGGAAGGAAGGAAGGAAGGAAGGAAGGAAGGAAGGAAGGGTGAGAGAAACAGAGAGAGAGAGAAAGAGCCTACTATAGAGGCAAGCTGGGGGGGGGTGCGGGTGGCAGGAGGGATATGGGGATTTGGTGGTGGGAAATGTACACTAGTGGAGGGCTTGAGGGCATGCATTACAGACAGAAACCAAAATTTTCTCTCTGGTACTCTTTGTTCCCCTGAGCAATGATTGGAGCAAACCTCCAAAAATCTCAAACAAAGGAAGGAAATCATCACAGGGAGAGACATCCTTGGGTTGGCCATAAAGTCTTATAAGCCCATTTTCAAAATATTTCGCCTGTCCCCTGGTTAAACCCTCCAACTCCAGTAATCCAAGATTCTTGATGTGGACACCAGGAGAGCAAGTTGTTGAGTTGTCTTAGAATTATTTGCGGATATTGGCCAAAACTGGAGAAAATTTTCAAACATTGTGTGCTGCAGAACAAAAAAAAATGGCCTACTACTGGAAAAACTCTTCATTTCAAAGGATATTCTCCCTTTCTACCTATGTGTTAAGAAATTTATGATTCGGGGGTTGGAGAGATAGGACAGTGGGTAGAGCACTAGACTTGCATGATACTGACCCAGTTCAGTTCCTGGCATCCCATATAGTCTCCTGAGTACCACCAGGACAGAATGTCTGAATGCACAGACAGGAGTAACCCCTGAGCATCGTCTGGTGTGGTCCAAAATCCCGAGGGGGAAAAAAATATATGATTCAGGTGTTGACTTCTCAAATCGAGTGGGACAGGTGGAGAAAGTACTTTGCTTTTGTTTGGGGGCTCCACACTGTGCTCAGGGCTTACTCTTGGATTTCTGCTAGGATCTCCCCAAGGGATCCAAATGGAGGTGACTGCATTCCAGGCAAGCAGCTTGACCTTGGTACTATTTCTCCAGCCCTGGGAGATAGCATTTATGGTAAAAATTTTCAGGATGGGAATTTCTATTCCAAGAATCATGAGGAGGGTGTATTTAGTATAGCAAACGCAGGCTGCACTACACATGGTTCTCAATTCTTTTTTACAGCAGTTCTACATCTCATTGAGATGGGAAACATGTGGTGTTTGGCTAATTAAAGGAATGGGAGTGGCAAGGAAGGAAGGATGTGGCAAGAAAAATGTAGCAGTGAAAGATGAAAAATCTGCCTTGCTGTGCATTATTTTAGTGTGTGGAGAGTTGAAGAATGGTTCCAAAAAAGTGGTGCTGATGACAGTCATCCAGATTTCCCTGAGGATGCAGAGGCTGATGTATAAAATGCAAATGTGGTCAGAGAGACAGGTCAAAAGGTTGCAGTGTGTGCTTTGCATGTAGGAAACATGGGTTCAATCCCCAGCACCACATAGTCTGCTGCGAACAACACCTCACACACTGAGCCAGGAGTAGCCCCTGCTCCCTACCAGCTGTGGCCCCCAAACAAATAAAAATGTAGAAATAGGGACTAGAATGTGGGTTTTGTAACTGAAGATATTTTCCTGTTCTTCTGGGAGCCTGGCAGTCATGCCCACGAATTGCCTTTGGCTCATATAAGCTCATTAATGGCCACAATCCAGACTCCTAAATGAATCTCAGAAGAGATCAACAAGCTGCAGAGATGCCTCCGGACCGCAAAGTCGCCATCCAGTTAAAAATATAACTCCAGGGGCTGGAGTGATAGCACAGCGGGTAGGGCGTTTGCCTTGCATGCGGCTGACCCGGGTTTGATTCTCAGCATCCCATACGGTCCCCTGAGCACTGCCAGGAGTAATTCCCGAGTGCATGAGCCAGGAGTAACCCCTGTGCATTGCCGGGTGTAACCCAAAAAACCAAAAAAATATATATAACTCCAGCTCTATCACCCTATTTAAAGTTTCAACTCATACTTTATGCCACTGATATACCAAGAGTAGAACACCACATTTGATGAGGTATAAAGTGGAAGGCAGCTAATCTTGATATATATATATATATAAATGTATATACATACATATATCTATATGAGCACGCAAGGCTTAACCTATAACAACATGTTTGTATTCTCTTATACAAGAGCTTAATGGCTGCAAGGTGAGATACAACAATTTTCACACACTTTTCTCTAAGGAAAACTTTTGGGATTATATTTAGCAGATGATTCATAACAAGCAATACAAAATAAATTATTTAGGATCTGCCTTTGGGGCAGGCTTGGGTGGTAGTGGGAAAATTTGAAATAATGGTGGTGGGAAGATGAATGGTGGTGGGATTGGTGTTGGCATATTGAATGTAATAACTTATTATGAGCAACTTAAAAATAAATACATAAATAAATAAATATAAAGAAAGAAATAAGGACCAGAGTGATGGTACAGTGAGTAGCGTGCTTGCCTTGCATGTGGCCAATCTGGGTTCCATCGGTGTCTCCCCACATGGTCCCACAGTAACACTGGGAGTGATCCCTAAGTGCAGAATCAGGAGTAAACTCTAAGCATTGCGAGGTGTGGTCCAAAAACAACCGTTAAAAACATGTAGACATCTGAAGTAAAAAAATGTAGGGACACATGGTGAATCAATAAAAGAATTAAAAAAAAATGTAGGGAGGTCTGCATAACCAGTGGAGATCAGGACTCTTCCTGGCTTGCCTGGGCAGGGTTTCACTCAGCAGATCTTCGGAGGACCATGAGAAACCAGTTATCAAACCCGAGTTTCCTGCATGTAAAGCTATCTCCCTGGCTAATACAATTTTCTGAATAACAGATGTCATAGAACTCTTGAAAATACTTTTTTTCAAATACTAGAGTGGGGAGATGACCATTAAAAGTATATACAAAAGTCTTAAGATAAGTGAAAATTTCAAAGGCTGTTTTTGAAAGACCAGAGAGATCTAAGTCAAAACCTGTAGCTTTGAGCTACTTGCTCAATCTGGGGGCTTTTAACCTGAAGCTGTTCAATTGGCAGGGACCAGTAGACTTCGGAGGCTCTTGAAATAGAACTGTTAAATGCCATGCTCTGCACTGCACAGTTCGAAGATGGCAAGGATGAAAAAGAATAAGATCAAACATCAACTGATCTTAAGAAAGTTCAGGAATTGGCACTAGAAGATAAATCTACCAGGAAGAATTACTGAAATCCAAACAAAAGATAAAAGCACAAAGTAAGGCAACATATGCAAAAATGTTTAAGGGACCCGAGAAATAGTATTGCCTTACACACAACCAACTTAGGTTTGATGCCCAGTATCCCATTTGGTCCTCCAGGTTGCCAGGAGTGATTCCTGTGTCCAGAGCCAGGAATAAGCATCACTGGTTGTGACTCAAAAAAATAAAAAGTTTGCTTAAAAAGGAATTCAATTTTGCTTAAACATGATGCATTGGTTGTTTAAAAGTACAAGAAAACTTGAGTGTTTTTTTTTTAAAGTTGTTTGTGATCCCTAATGTGTTTGCTTTGATACTTTAGCTACTTATTGTTTAAAGTCTAGGTATATTGAGACGCGATCTTTCAGTCTTAATAACTAACAGTGTTGGGCCAGGGTGATAGTACAGTGGGTAGGGCGTTTGCATTGCATGCAGCCAACCCAGATTTGATCCTTGGCATCCCATGTGGTCCTCTGAGCAGCAGCAGGAGTAATTCCTGAGTGCAAAGCTTTTATTAACCCCTGAGCACTGCCAAGTATGTATGACCCAAAAAGCAAAAGAACAAAACAAAAGAGTGTTGGACCAGTGCAATAGTACAGCGAGTAAGGTACAATCCCCAGCATCCCATATGGGCTCCCAAGCACCACCAGGAGTAATTCCTGAGTGCAGAGCGAGGATCTGCTGAGCACCCATGGTCTGGCTGTGACTCCAAAAGCCAAAAAGTAAAAAAAAAAAAGCCAAAAAAACAGTGTTAAGAAATACAGGGAAATTGATGTTTAAAAAATATTTATCTGAGGGGTCTGAGCTATAGTACTGTGGGTAGCGTGCTTGCTTTACATGCAGCTAACTCAAGTTTGATCCCTGGCACTGTATATGGTGCTTGAGTCCCACCAGGAGTGATCCCTGAGCACAAAGCCAGGATTAGCCCTGAGCACGGCCAGGTGTGACCTCCCAAAACAAAATAAAGCAAAAACTGTACCAGGAAGATAGTGTGGGGATATCTCAATTCTAGTTCGATCCCCCATATTAAACGTTGTCCCTGGAACACTACCGGGAGTGACCCCTGAGCACAGAGCCAAGAGGAACTCCTGAGCACTGCCAGAAGTAGTCCAACCCCACCGCCCGACATACATACACATTATTCATAGAGTAATGGTATTCTCAGTGAAAATGGTATATACACACACACATATATACATATATGAGAGAGAGGAAAATAGAACACCCAGAATATTGGAAATAAGCAGTGTTGGTAGGGATGTGATGAAATGGAACCCTCATTCAATGTTGTCTGATTCAGCCTCTATGGCAAACAGTATGGAGAATCTCAAAAGAGTAAGAATACAGTTCCCAAATGCTTGAACAATTCCACTTCTTGGCATCTCCCCACCAAACATAAAAACATTAATTCTGGAGCTAGAGCAATAGCACAGTGGGTAGGGCATTTGCCTTGTACGCGGCCGACCAGGGTTCGATCCCTGGCACTGCATATGGCCCTTCAGGCACTGCCAGGAGTAATTCCTGAGTGCAGAGTCAGGAGTAACCCCTGAGCATCACTGGGTGTGATCCAAAAAGCAAAATAATACTACTACTAATAAAAACATAAAAATTGACACTGCTGTCACCATGTTACCTAAAATATATAAATACATATATGTGTATATTAAAAGTAGGTTGTCTAAAAGAAAAGAAATAATGTTCAACTTAGTTTAACCTCTAAACAACATACTTGTTGAGTAAACAGATAGAAATTTAAGTTTGTAAAACAATTAAAAATAAGTTACAGCTGGAGAGATAGTACAGCAGATAAGGAGCTTTTGCTGTGCATGGCTGACCTAGGTTTGATCCCTGACAACCCAGATGGTCCCCCAAATCCTGCCAGAAGTGATCACTGAGTGCAGAGCCAGGAGTCAGTCCTAAGCACCATCTTGTGTACACCCCCACAAAAATAAATAAATAAATAAATAAATAAATAAATAAATAAATAAATAAATAAATAAATAAATAACCAACCTAGCCTTGGCTGGGGTTGAGGCTCAGTGGTAGAGCACCTGCCTTGCATATGTGAGGCCCTGCCACCACCACCACAACCACTACAACAAATTAATTTGCCTTTAGTGGAAATGGCACCAAGTGTATACATACTCAGTAGACTCTAGGATGTTCTGGGTTTTGGAGGTAGGGGCTTCCCAGTGGTGCTTAGGGCCTGTTCCTGGCAAAAACTGGTATGAGGCAGGAGGTGAAAATAAGGGGCTCTTTCATTACCAGGCCTTGAATATACAGGCATGAGCTTTACCCCTTTGAGCTGTCTTCATGGCCCCCTGGGGTATGACTCATTAGACGCATTAAAATTTTGTAAAAAAGTTTTAGAATCACACCAGTAGTGTTTAGAGGTCCCATATATCTCCAGATGTGTTCAGGGGTTATTCCTGTTAGTGCTGGAGGGAGTCCTGGGCATCCAACCAGGGTCTTGCCCTTACAAGGCAAGGGCCTTAACCCTGTACTATCTCTCCAAGAACACAAAAAGTTCTGTGCTTTTTGTCTCATATAGTGGAGGCTTCTTCTGGTCACCCTTTCAGACCTGTCTTAATCTCATGTGTGAGAGAAATTCTGCCGCCTTCAGTGAGCACGGGTCATCTCTTATTTCAGCCGCTGCCTTTGACCATCGAGCTAAATTCCTGTGCCACTGCCAGGAAAATGTGTTAGTCACACTTTGCTCAGCTGGGCTTGCACTGCTGGCATACAAGTGTCAACCGGTAATCGGCTGTGATATATTTAGATTTTGAACTCACATTGCATCTGAGCATTACATACAAACAAGAAAACGAATGGATCTCGCTCGGTCGTGAAGCAGCAGGCAGAATACCACACGAACCTCATAGTCAACCTTCACAGGAACACCGATTCTTTATTCAATTCCTAACTTTCACACTTTTCATGCCCGCTAAGAAAATCAGAAAAGGTCAATTATTATCCCAGGACATAAGGGCTTTTCAAATCATAGCCTGGATTCTGAGATGCAAAAAGAGCTCAGTCCTGAGGCAATTAACTGGATTTAATGGAAGGGGGTCCAGTCCAGATGACACTGATTTCTGAAGAATTTGAGAGTTAAAAGGATAAAAAAAAATATTATTTTTGTTATTATTATTTTTTTTAATCATTTGTCATTTCACAAATGAGATGGCAGGAGAACTCCTCTAGGTTTGGGTGGGGTGGGGTGGGGGGTGAGGGGGTGGGTCCTGTCCACACTCAGAAACTGGGCATGCCAGAGCAGTCAGAGCTGGGCTGTGCGGGTCAGAGCGACATTTCTGCTCTGAACAGACCAGACCAACGGGCAGGCCTGGGGGTGGAGCCAGAGTGTGAGCTGCTCAGTGGGGAGGGATGAAGCTGAGAGAGAGGCCTGAATGCTTACGGATTGTGAGTTGTGAGTTAGAGCAGAAAAATGATTGGTGAGCAAGGATTTAGGTAAAGGGATTGCATTTTCTTAATAATATTAATCACATCAACTGTGTGGCCTAAAGATAAGCATTGAACATTCACCAAACGTGTGTGTATGTGTATGTATGTGTATGTATGTGTATGTGTGTGTATGTGTGTGTGTGTGTGTGTGTGTGTGTGTGTGTGTGTTTTGGGCCCACCCTTGGCTGTACTCAGAATTTACTCATGGCTTTGTGCTCAGGAGTCATGCATGGTGATGCAGGAGATCTAACTTGAGCCAGTCACGTGCAAGAAAAGCACCTATCTCAAGAAAAGAGATATCCCTGCTGGATTATCTCTTCTGCCCTAAGATTTTTGGATTTTGTTTTGTTTTGGTTTGGGGGCCATACCTAGCAATGCTCAGGGGTTTCTCCTGGCTCTGCATTTAAGAATCACTCTTGGAGGTATTCAGGGAACTGTATGGGATGCCAGGGATTGAACCACAGTCAGCTGTGTATAAGGCAAGTGCCAGCCCCTGCCCCTGCGCTAAGATTTTTTTTTGGGGGGGGATAACAGCCAGTGAGACTCAGGGGTTACTCCTGGCTTTGCACTCAGGAATTACTCCTGGAGGTACTCAGGGGACCATATGGGATACCAGGGATTGAACATGGGTTGGCTGTGTGCAAGGCAAATGCTCTACTCGCTGTACTATCATTCTGGCCCCTGCCCTAAGATTTTTCTTTTTTCTTTTTGGGTCACACCCAGCGATGCTCAGGGGTTATTCCTGGCTTTGCACTCAGGAATTACTCCTAGCGGTGCTTGGGGGACCATATGGGATGCCAGGGATGGAACCCGGGTCGGCCGCGTGCAAGGCAAATGCCCTACCCGCTATGCTATTGCTCCGGCCCTGCCCTAAGATTTTTTAAAGAGGGAAAGTATTGAGGGTGATAAAGACACTGCAAGCTCATGCATACATGTGATCAGTCCGAATAAGGCAAAACCCCAGGGCTTGGAAAAGGATCTGAGAATGAGCTCATAGCAGGACTATGTAAGGAGACAGTTTGATGGACAGTGTGAGGCCGCACCATCGGATTTCAGCCAACTTGGAGTTAGAAGTAAAACGTAACAGTAATTTTTAATACCAGTAAAGCATTATGATGGGAGCAATGCTTGGGGGGGAAAGCAAAAGAAATTGTGTTCTACTATTTCTTATACATTATTTTGTTTGTTTTTGGGCCACGCCTGGTGCTTAGAGTGTACTCCTGGCTTTGTGCTCGGGGATCTCTCCTGGCAGAGCTTAGGACCATGCAGGATGCTAGAGGTCAAACTCAAATGGGCTGTGTACAAGGCAAGTACCCTACCCGCTGTACTTTAACTCCACTCCCAGTATTTCTTACATTTATGTTTGTGATTTGTGATCAAAGACAATTTTTTTCTGTGTAAGTCTTCTTCTTATGAATCCAGGCCTCACACATGCAAGGCCAAGTATTCTACTGCTATGCTACATCATCCCTGGCCCCTCAAACTTAATCAGTAATGTTAATCTACTACTGTCTAATCTATGAAACACTGTCCTGTGGAAAACAATTTGGAAGGACTGATTACAAAAATAAAAGACAAAAACAACATACGTAATAGGGACCCTCAGAGAGATAGTACAGTAGGTAAAACTCATAGGTGGACAATCTGACTTCCACCCTCAGCACCCCATACGGTGCCATGAGCCCCACTAGGTCTGATCCCTGAGCACAAAGCCAGGAGTAAGCCCTGAGCAGCACCAGGTGTGGTCCAAAGCCCCGCTTTCCCAAACAAAAAACAAAAACATAAACCATAATACACAACAAAAACATACAGAGAAAGGAAAATATCCCAAAATAGCAAGAGTGAATGAGACAAGCTGGAGGATTTCTCTTGCCCCCTTTTTTTTTTATTTGGCTGTTCCCTGTATTTGCTTCAGTGAGTCCTTACAAAGAACATAAACTTAGAGAAGGAAGAGCTATAGTTTGGGGTGACCAATGTTGAAGTCATAGATTGATTTATTTGCAGTATTTGGGGCCACGCCTGGCAGTGCTCAGGGACTATACCTGGCTCAGTGCTCAAGAGTGTCCCCTGGTGGTGCTTGGTGACCATAATGCTGTACTGTGGTCATCAAATGAGGGTCATCAGAAGTGACAGGCAAGTACATTACTTCCTGGACTATCTTTCCAACCCTTTCCCCCTTCTTTTCCTCTTTTGTGTGTTTGGGTAAACCTGGTGCTCAGGGTTTACTGGTCCTGTGCTTGAGAGTTGCTCCTGTTAGTACTGGGGGGACCATACAACTTTAGGGATCCAACCAGAGCCTCCTGCACTCAAAGTATGTGTTCAGTTCATTGAGCTATCTTTTTGGCCCCTCAACACATTTCTCTTGGGGGGGGGGTTTACACTCAGAGATGCTCAGGGGTTACCCCTGACTTTGCACTCAGGAATTATTCCTGGAGGTGCTTGGGGGACCATACAGGATGCCGGGGATTGAATCCGGGTCGGCTACATGCAAGCCAAATGCCATACCCACTGTACTATCACTCCGACCCATGGAGACATTTATTTTTTAAAGTAGTAACTTTACTTATTTATTTGCTTTTTGGGTCACACCTAGCGATGCATAGGGGTTACTCCTGGCTCTGCACTCAGGAGTTACTCCTGGCGATGCTCGGAGGACCATATGGGATGCTAGGAATCGAAACTGGTTCAGCCGCGTGCAAGGCAAACACCCTACCCACTGTGCTATCGCTCCAGCCCCTCCTGGAGACATTTTTTATCTTCACTGGGTCTTAGTTTTCTCATCTGTAAAGTTGGAAAGTGACTGTTACTTGAAGGGTGTTGCTCTCTTGTTAATTTGTTTTGGGGCCACACCTGGCAATGCTCACAAACTACTTCGAATTTACTCGGTAGGGGGTCACTCCCAGAGGTGTCTAAGGGCCCCTACTTGGTTATATGTGGGGCTCCAGTCTCCAGTTAAAAGGTGTTCTGTGAAGATGAAGGGAAAGGTATTAAAAATCACTCAGCATGATGTCTGGCCTATACTGTGAAAAGCTAGTGATGAGGGACCTGAGAGATAGTACTGCGGGCAGGGCTCTTGCCTTGCACACAGTAGACCTGGGTTTGGTCCCTGGCATCCCTAAGCATCTCCAGGAGGAAGTAATTTCTGAGAATTGCCAGGTGTGGTCCCAAAACAAAACAAAAAGTGAGAGATGGGGTAATCACCACTATTACTGAGCTTTGAGTGTGAGTAATGAAAGGAATGCTGGCACTTACTGTAGTACTGAGACGACAGAAAAGCACAATAATCTGAGCTTCTGGAGACTGGAGCAATAACACAGCGGGTAGGGCGTTTGCCTTGCATGCAGCTGACCTAGGTTCGATTCCCTGCATCCCATATGGTCCCCCGAGTATTGCCAGGAGTAATTCCTGAGTGCATAGCCAGGAGTAACACCTGTGTATTGATGGGTGTGACCCAAAAAGCAAAAATAAAAAAAAATAATAATAATCAGAGCTTCATCATGAAACAAAGATTGTGGAATCTGGAGGAATCTATCCTCCAGAGTTTAGGATCAGACACTACTGGCCACTTCTTAGGGAAGATTATTCATTCCTAGTAGATGGAGAATCTTTTCTGTTGGTGAGCAGTCTAGGAATGATGCATATTTGCTCATTTACTTCTCTCAATCCCTATCTCATCTCCCCTGTGATGATCAGAGGTTGTGTACATGCCTGGTTGTGGGGTTCACACCACTTCAGTTAGGTTGCAGTGCTCACACCCTCAGCCATATTGTTCCCCAAAGTTTGTGCTCCTGTAGGAGCTATTTGCATGTGTGCTTCCTGCGTGTGTGTGTTGGGGGTGGTCACTGTGCTAGCCAGAGGTTTGTACTTTCTGTGGTACTTGAACATCTTTCTTTTTAAGTTGTAGTGCTTGCTGGGGCATTGCACCCCTTTTAGTGGTACTCAAGTACACGTAGCCATGGTGAGGTCAAAAATTGCTTGTGGTGATAGGGATCACAGAGAGATCTTACTTAGAGTAGCTTAGAGTAACTCAGAGAGCAAAGTTACTAAGATTGCTTTTGGCACATGTGGGACACTGGGGATTTGAACTCATGACCATCTGCTTGCAAGAATGTGCTTTAAGCCATGGAACATTCCTCTGGACTCAACAAATACCCGGCTGTGTTTAGGGCTTACTTCTGGCTCTGCTCACAGGAATCACTCCTAGGAGTGCTCAGGAGACCTTAATGGTTTGCTAGGGACCAAACCCAGTTTGGCTGCATGTAAGACAAGAGCCTTGCCCTCTGTATTATCTTTCCAGCCACTAAACACTGTATATTTACAGTTTTAATAATAATTTAATAATTTTAATAAAGGTTTTAATAGTAAAACCTTCCTGATTGCTTATAATTAAATTTAATCACTGTTCCCGAGACAGGCATTCAACAATTTAACTTCCTTCTTCTAAAATCCTCAGTGTGGGGGATCAAGGGAAGAGCTCAGCATTTAGAATGCTTGTAAGCTGAATCCCAAATTCTAAGGGCCAGAGAGATAGTATAGGGATTCAGGTGCTTGCCTTGCAAGAAACTGATCCTGATCTGATCCCCTGGCACTGCATAGGTTCCTTGAGCAATGCCATGGGTCACTCTTGATATTCTTTTTTTTTTTCTTTTTCTTTTTGGGTCCTGTCAATGCACAGGGGTTACTCCTGGCTCTGCACTCAGAAATTACTCTTGGCAGTGCTCAGGAGACCATATGGGATGCTGGGAATCGAACCTGGGTTGGCTGTGTGCAAGGCAAACGCCCTATTGTGCTATCGGTATCGCAAACGTGCTATCGTCCAGCACCCCTGTGGGTCACTCTTGAGCATAGAACTATGAATACCTTCTGGCCCTAAAAAAAAAGAAATCAAACACAAATCCTGAGTACCACCCCTTGCACATAGTATGAACCTGGCAACTCTGCTATCTGTGATCCCAGGCCACACCACAGTCAGGAGTTTGGGCAAGCACAACTAAAAAGGGTGTAACCTCTAGTGAGCACCACCGAAAAATATTTTCAGTATTACAGCAGGAAGTACAACCTCTGCCGAGAACCTATGTGAGCACTGCATGGAACCTCAGTCAGCACAACAAAAAGAGTATGACCCCTGGCAAGCACATGTGCAAGGACCACAACTAAAGAAGTAGAAACCTCAGAACCAGAGAAATAACTAAAAAATCTAGAGGCGGGCTTTGTATGCTTGAACCCAAGCTTTGATCCCCAGGACTTTGCAGTGGTCTCTTGAGCACCCCTGGGAGTGACCCCGAACATTGAGTAACCCCTGAGCACCACCAGGCATGGACCCAACACAAACTAAACTATAACGTCTAAATGTCATAGCCAGATATGTGTGCCACCATAGGTCACTGCAATAACAACAATGAGGACGATGAAGGGAAGGAGGGAAGAAAGAAAATACTCAAGATGCTGTGATGAAAGAAAAATGCTGTGCCCTAGGAATGGTGCCTCCAACATTAATTATTCTGACAGTTTTATTGCTTCACAATGGGATTCTTGGAAACTTGTCACTTGAGATTCTTTAGAATTCTTAAATAACTTTTTCTGACTTCAAGTTATTTAACTATCCCAGAATAGCCTCTTAAGCTATAAGTTTGATGATCCAGGAAACTATTAATAGTAGATGAGTCCTCTCTGTGACTGATGTTAGTTATATTTTATTTTGAGAAGGACAAATCATTCAAAAGATTGATAGGGCTGGTGATATTTTTAACTGAAGGCACAGCCAAGGCAAATAAGGTAGGAAGGAATGAAGACGGAACATAACACAACTGGGACGGTACTTTTTGTCAGCTTAGTTGAAAGAGGGGAGGCCTCCCACAAGATTCAAGGCAGACAGAGGCTGTAACCCAAAGTGACTTTTGAAAATATATTAATCACATCAGGCTATGGCCACTTGGGGTTCAGACAAGCAGAAACAGGACTCTCTGCTATAATCAAGACCTTTAGATCTTCAAGGAGATCAATACTTTCCTCGGTAGAGAGAACTAGGAAATAGAAGAAGGTCAGTCAAGGTCATTTTTGTTTAAAGACATCTTTCTTCTTAAAAATATGGTTGTACACGATATAAGATTTACCATTTGGGGGGCTAGAAAGGTAGTACAATCGTAGGGTACTTGCCTTGCACATGGTTGACCCCGGTTCAATCCCTGGCATCCCATATGGTTTCCCAACCACAGACAGGAGTCATTCTTAAGTGCAGAGCCAGGAGTAACTCCCTGAGCATCACCAGGTGTGCCCCAAAATAAGCATAAAAAAGATTTACAAATTTAGCCACTACAAAGAATGAGTGAACACTCTCACTGGTGCTGGGGTTGGAGGCTGGGTCCATCCTGGTGATGCTTAACAGTGCTCAGGGATCATTTCTGGCTGTGCTCGTGTGCCAGTGACCACACCTGGGTTGGTTGCATGCAAGGGAAGTGTGTCTGCAGCTTAACTACCTCTCAAGCCCCTTGACAATTTGATTCTTGGGCCCAGCAGTGGTGCTCAGTGGGCCATGTGGTACAGGGGGTGGAATTCAGGTCCTCACACATGCTAGACACATGCTCTACCCTTCAGTTATCTCCTGGCTTCTTAGCTAGTTGTGTTTCTTTAGGCCATAGGGCTTATTTCTGGCTTTGTGTTTGGGGATCATCACTCTGGTGGTGCATGGGGAATCATATGTAAGGCTAGTGTTGAACCCAAATCATCTGCAAGGCAAGTGCTTGATCCCTTGTAATATCTCTTCCCCCCAGCTATTTATTTATTTATTGCTTTTTGGGTCACACCCTGCGATGCACAGGGGTTATTCCTGGTTTATGCACTCAAGAGTTACTCCTGGTGGTGCTCGAGGAACCATATGGGATGCTGGAAATCGAACCCTGGTCGGCCATGTGCAAGGCAAACGCCCTACCCACTGTGCTATCACTCCAGCCCCGCCCCCCTTAGCCATTTTAAAGTATACAAACCAACGGCATTAAGTATATTCTCTGTGCGATCATCATCACTATTCACCTTCAGGAACTTTTTCACGTAACTGGAGAGATAGTACAGCGGGTAGGGCTCCTGCCTTGCACAAGATCGACTGCGGTACAATCCCTGGCCCCTGAGCACTGTCAGGAGTAATCCCTGAGTACAGAGCCAGAAGAAAGCTCTGAGCACACACACCGGGTGTGGCCTCCAAACAAAGAACTTTTTCATTGTTTCAAATTCAGCCTCTGTATGCACTAAATTAAAATGCTTTCTGTTCTACTCCAAAGTCCTTGGAAGCATGATTCTACTGTCTCTAAGTTTGCCATACTGGGTGCCTCAGACAAATGGAATCATATGAAATTTGTCCTTTTGTGCCTGACTCCTTTCATGTACAGCACAGTGCTTTTTTAGGTTCACTGATGTAGTAGTCTCTGTTGGAAGTTTGTTTCTGTGTGTGTTTCCACATACGTGTGGTGTTGGGATTCAAAATCGGGTTTCACACTACCATTGAGACACCAGTATAAAATACTGGTCCTTTTGAAGACAGCAAAATATTTTAATATGTATACTCTATAGTTTAAAAATCCATTCTTTTTTATTTTTATTTTATTATTATTATTTTTTATTGAATCACCATGTGGAAAGTTACAAAGTTCTCAGGCTTATGTCTCAGTCATACAATGCTCAAACACCCATCCCTTCACCAGTGACCATATTCCACCACCAAAAAAGATAAAACAAAACAAAACAAAAACAGCATACCTCCCACCAGTCCCCAACCCCCCCCCACATATACTGACAAATTTCACTTCCTTTTCTCTTTACCTTGATTACATCCCTTATTTCAACACAAAACTCACTATTGTTGTTGGAGTTTCAACACAGAACTCACTATTCTTGTTGGAGTTTATCCCCCAAGAATACAGCCCTATTGACAAGGAAACATTTGATAATTAGTTTTCCACTGATGAGAATGAAGAGATATAAAGTCGCGCGGCCGCACGGTTTAGGATTTCTGTATTTTAGCAATTAAGTCCAGGGAGATTTAAGTTGGAAATAGCATCATTTCCCTTCCTGGAGCAGCATGGGGCAAAAGCTTAGTTCACAGTCTGGACACATGGCTGCAAGCACTCGCTGGGACCCCAATCCATTCTTATACCCACTGAGAAGAAGCAGGGTAAGACTGAAGTGAAGCAATAGGGTTTATTTGGGAGGTCTCAGATTTACACAGTAGGGAGTACAATTTTTTCTTTCTTTGTATTTTGGGAGTCGTGCCCAGCAGTGCTCAAAACTTATTCCTCGGTCTCTGCCCAGGGATCAGTCCTGGCAGGGCTTGGGAGACCATTTGGGGTGCCGGGGATCGAGCCTGGGTCAGCCACAAAAAAGACAAGCACCCTATCTGCTGTACTACTGCTCTGGTCCCAACAATTTTAGTCAACAGTCAGTCTATTTGCTCAAGTAGATTTCTTTTTTGGGCAGCCCCACACCCAGTGATGATGGGGGAGGCTAGTCCCAGCTCTGTGTTGTGGGGTCACTATTGGTTGTGCTCAGGGGACCATGTGGTGGCAAGGATAAAATCTGGGCCTACTGCAGGTAAAGCATGTGCTTAGTTCTTTGTACTATTTCTCTGGCTCCTGTTCAAGAAGTTTATAAAGAGGACAGCACAGACCACTTATGAATTTGGGGTTGTCATAGAGTATATAATTTTGGAGGTCATTGGCTTTTGGTCAATCTGCCTTGGTTACTATGGAGAAAAGAAAATTATCTTGTGATTTTTGGAGAAGGTCATGCTCAGCTGATTCTCCTTAAGTATTTTTGTTGTTGTTTATTTTGGGGCAATACTTAGGAGTTACTATTTTATTTTTTATTTTTATTTTATTTTTATTTGGTTTTTTAGGAGTTACTATTGGTTCTGTATTCAGGAATCACTCCTGGCAGTGCTCAGGGGACCATATGGAACCCAGGTTGGCTACATGCAAGGCAAGCGCTCTACCCACTTTACCGTCACTCCAGTGCCCAAATAGTTATTTTTTTGCTGTGTTGAGGAACAAACCCAGGGCCTCATGTATGCAAGGAAAGTGCTCGACGGCTGAGTTACATCCCTGGCCCCTTTAGGAAGTAAATAGATTATTATTTAACAATTTTTTAATTTTTATTTTATTTTATTTATTCATTTTTTGCTTTTTGGGTCACACCTGGCAATGCACAGGGGTTACTCCTGGCCCTGCACTCAGAAATTACTCCTGGCAGTGCTCAGGGGACCATATGGGATGCTGGGAATTGAACCTGGGTCGGCCGCCTGCAAGGCAAACGCCCTACCCGCTGTGCTATTGCTCCAGCCCCTTAACAATTTTTTAAATTAAATTTTTATTGTGTTCATACCCAGTGATGATGGAGGATCTGGGGGCCACAGCCAGCAATGTTTGACAGAGTGGGCCTGAGCTCACTGATCAGGTTTGAGGTGCTGAGCAGTTATTATGGTGTGGGGTATGAGGGGAACAAGGTCTGACACGTGCCAGGTACGGGCTCCTCCCTTTTGAGCCATAGCTCTTGTAGCAGTTTCGAAGTCAAGGGCAGGAGGGGCAGGGGCCTCAGGCACATGAGTGGTATAGACAGGTGGTATATGTAGATGTAAACCACAGGTGAGTCAACACCACTGTGAGCATGAGACCCAAACTGCAAAAACCAAACTTAAAATCGTGTCTGTTGTTAAGGAAACAGGATGGTGGGTGGGAGGGAAACTGGGGACATGGCGGAGGAAGCTCACACTGGTGGTGGGATTGATGTTGGGGCACTGTATGCCTGAAACTATTCTGAACAACTTTGATGGGGCTGGAGATATAGTACAGTGGGTACCGAGCTGCTTCACACGTGGCCTGACCTGGGTTCAATCTGCAGCATCTCTTGTGGTCCCTTGAGTATGGCAAGGATCCCTGCAACCCATATGGTTCCCCAACCTTCTCCAGGAGTAAACCCAGAGCACAGAGCTAGGAGTAACTCCCGAGCATGAGCATCACGTGACCTAAAAACCAACACAAAACCCTCTGAAAATAAATGTCTTTTGGTCTTTTGGGGGTGCATACTGGGCTGTGCTCAGCGCTTACTCCTGGGTCTGAGCTGAAGGATCACATTGGGGGGGTCAGGAATCAAACAAGGCTGGCTGTGTGGGTGCGCAGGCAAGCACCCTACGCCGTACTATCTCTGGCTCTAAATCACGGTGTTCTAATAAAACTAAAAAGATTAAGAAAAATAAAATTGATATAAATAAAAATTAGTAAAATAAAAGATTAATAAAAATTAAAAAGACTTTCAGCCACAAGAGTTGGTTTAGTCGGCCTCAAATAATTCCTTTCACATATGCAACAAAGGACATTTGAGTTGTTTTCATCTCGACTGCAGTGAATAATTCTAAGAACTTGGGTGTACAAATAGGTCTTTTCCTGGCAGCTTCCAAACCCATTAAACCAAACAAAACCCTTGTCCTTTTCTCCCCAGGTGGCACTCTTAACACTCCATACTTGTTTTTAATGACAAAAACGACTTTCAGAATCAAAAAGAGAAACCGGTGGGATAATGTGTAAGTTTAAAAGCAAGCATTCGTGTCTTTAGGGATTGCTCGCACTTTCTTAAACGTCCAATTTAATTATTTTAGCCTAGAGATGAAGATCTTCAATTGTTCACCCTTCCCTCCAGCAATGCGTAATATGTGGTTCTCAGATTTACTAGCTCTACCCTACAGCGTTTTTTTTTTTTTTTTCCAGCTAGGAAGCCACACACATTTTCGGCACCGAAAACCCCCCCTTCACATCTTTCACTCGTGCTTGGTGCGTTATTAGGGTTTTTATGGAGTTGAAGCATAATTCACTGCCTCTGCCAAAACAGGAATCACAAGCGGAAACATCTCCAGGAGAAATCACCGCGGATGGCGGGAGAGTGGGCTCCATGTCTCTCTTGTGACATCTGCGCGTTTCATCAGAAACGCTTCCGAAGAAACTGCCGGCTTCGGCTTCCCCTTTCTCACCTAGCACACCCTGCTAATTCTCCGCAGCTCCCTGCTCGGCCGGGGGGGCGGGGGGGCTGCAGCTGCAGCTTCGCTAGCTGTCGTCATGCAAACAGCGTGTCCTCTAGCAACGGGCTCCTCGCAACGGGCTCCAGGCCGGAGCTGCTAAACGTGGAGCGCGCGCGGCGGGGCTTGAGGGGAGGGGTGGGGGTGGGGGTGTCGGGTGGACCCTTCCCGAGCCGGAAAGCGGCTTGGGCTCGATTTTAAGAGTGCGGTGGAGGAGGCCAGGCTGCAGGCGGACCCGGGCGTGGGGGCGGGGGCCGCGGGGTGCGCCGCCCGGCCCCGCCGGAGAGGGCGCTGTCTGTGACTTTGACGGAGCCCGGCCAAGGCCCCAGCTCCGGGCCGCGTTCCAACGGCGGCCATCTCTGCGGGCCAACCTAGCCCGAGCGCAGGCGGACACGGGCACTGAGCCTGCACGGGCGGGCGCGCAGGACGAGCCCCGCCGCCGGGCGCTCCTGAGCGAGATGAGACAAGGGAGGCCGTGGGCTCCCGGAGCTCCCGCAGCCTTCCCGGCCCGAGGCCGGCCCTCCCGCCGCAGAGGCAGAGGCAGGGGAGGCGCGCTCCCACCCGGCGCCCACGGGGGCCCCCGCCGAGCCCGCTCCCTCCCTTCCTCCCCGGCCTCCCTGCAGCCACCCAATGGCTCGCCCGCTTCTAGCGCGTGGCCCTGACGTTTCCTCGGACGTCACCGGGGGCGGGACCCCGCCGGGCTAGACGTCCGGGCTGCAGTTCTCGCGAGAACCTCTCTCTCCCTGCGCAGTTCTCGCCCTGCACCTTGAATCTCGTCGCCACGAGATCTTTCGAGATCATCTCCGCCCCCGCTACCGGCGCCCAGTCTGCGGCCGCTGAGCCGGAGCCGGCCCGTCGGCGCCGTCCGCTGCGCTCTGCGTCCCGAGGCCCTCGGTGCTCTGTGGGCAGCCCCCCGCGCGTCCCCCCCGACTCCGGCAGCAGCAGCAGCGGCAGCAGCGGCGGCTCCGGCCTTCCCGGCCCGCACCGCCCGCCCTCCGCGTGCAAAGCCCCGCCGCCGGGGTCGGTGTCCCCGTCTCGCCGGCCGGACCCGGGCTCGAGCCCGAGCTGTAGCCGGCGCCATGTCGGTGGTGGGCATAGACCTGGGCTTTCAGAGCTGCTACGTGGCTGTGGCCCGCGCCGGCGGCATCGAGACCATCGCTAACGAGTACAGCGACCGCTGCACGCCGTGAGTCGGGGCGGGGGGTGGGGGGGCGCCCAGGCCGGCCGCGTGCACGGGCGGGTGGGCAGGGAGCGCCGGCGCGGGCGGGGAGCTGCGGGCCCTGGAGTCACCTTCGAGCCGAGCCCAGCACCCCGCGGGGGGCCGGGCCGCCACCCGCCGTGCGCGGTGGGCGCCGGGGGCGAGGCCTTTTCCCGGGTCGGGCAGGGGCGGGCGGCGGGGACCTGGGAGGGCTGGGGTCGGGTGCTGGGAGGGCGGGCGGAGCACCTAAAAGTGGGATGGAGCGCGAGCCTCCGAGAGGGCAGAGAGCAGGCCCCCGGGGCGGCGACTAACGTTTCTTGAGCTTTGTACACTGCAGGCGCTTAATAAAAGTTTTAGGATTGAACGTGTTCGGCGTCTGCCCGCCGAACGGGGGTGGTGCGGCCGGAGGCCCACGTGAGTGGGGGCGGGGGAGCCCGGGGCGTGCAGGCGGCGTGGTCCGGCACCTCGACTTCCCGGCGCAGCCACCCAAGGCCTAGTGAATAAATCCGATACCTCTTTGATATCTTTGCTTCCACTTTGCTTTATTTCCCCCTCCCCCCTCCCTCCGTTGCGGTAGCGTTGATTTCTCGTTCTGCGCGGTTATCGGTGCGCGCCCGGCCCCTTGACAGGGTTCCATTTGCACAAGAATCAGCCGTCCCGGGGTGTTGGCCGCGATTGTTTTGGGAGTGACTCAGGGGCTCGCTCTGGCTTTTAGAATGCACCTATGGTAAGTGATGGGACCGGTACAGACACAGTTCCGAAGAACCATGACTCAGCCAAGGCCCTTCCCGAGGCGAGGAGTGAACGAATCTACGTCGTGGAGGCCAAGAGGTGGCCTCAGTTCTTTGTCTTTCTCAGAAATAAAAAGACTCCCCGGCAGCTTTCCTGCTTGCTAAGTTCACAGAGTGACCGTCCAAGGGCCGCTGTTCCCAGGGCCATTTTCCACCATGAACTTTTGTCAGACTTTGCAGATTGCTGGCCAAGCTCCCGTTGCTCCACTCCCTTGCCCGCTGTGTGCCCAGAAGGTGCCCATCCTTTCCCTTTCGTTTGGGCTGGTTTCAGCCCCTGATCAGTTCTGGCCCAGGTGCTTCCCTTGAAAACCCACCCCAGGGCCCACAGTTTAGCTTCTTAGCTTGTCTTTGATTTTAAGTTTTCTAATTTCTCTTGAGATCTAGTTCACATGCCATACAGTTGACCCGTTGAAAATAACCAGGTTAGTGGTTTTTAGTGTAGTCACAAAATTGTGCAGTCATCACCACAATCAGGTTTACAACATTTTCCTCACTTCATAAACTGTGTATTAGCAGTGACACATCCCAGCATTTTAAATATGTAACAGTTACTCTGTTTTATATTTAATTCGATTTTGCCTGCCTTTTGAGTCGGCTTTCGCTTTGTGTGTGTGTGTGTGTGTGTGTGTGTGTGTGTGACCTTGCAATGCTCAGGAATTATTCCTCGAGGTGCTTGGGGGACAATATGGGATGCCCGGGATGAACTCTGTTTGCCTGCGTGCAAAGCAAATGCCCTATTGCTCTTCACTTGTAAAAATAATCTTTTCCCAGAGACTTGAAAAGACTAAAAGTATGAGTTAGGCCTGTAACTTCTTGTTTTCTGATACCTAGCATTGAACATACTTAAGCTCCAAAGGAAAAAAGACCTCAAATAATTTGTTCTTTCTTATAGAGCAGGGTTACTTACATGCCCCACATGGGCCCCCAGGGTACTTCAAGGTAGTCATAGATGGAAATGGTGAAAATGGAGGGTTGAAGTGTAGAACCAGGGGCCTCAGGAAAGGAAACAAAGTCTGAAGGGGTCCATGGTCAGAAAAACACTGAAACGGTCTGAAACAGTCAGACTAAGGTTCTGTCACAGCAGTTACTTTAAAACATTTTCCCAGGGCTGGAACATAGCCGGGTTGATCCCTGGTATCCCGTAATAGTCTCCTCCCAGCCCGCCAGGAGCGATTCCTGAGTATAGAGCCAGGAGTAACCCTGAGCACCTGTGGGTGTAGCAGGAAAAAAAATCCATTATTTTTCCAGATTACAATTTGCTAAATGATGGGTGGTCAGCAGAGGTAGTGCTGGACAGGGGTAAAGTGACACCCCATCAGTAACGGTATTATAAAACAATGCCTAAAATTGGGAAATAAAAATAAAAGTGACTGCTACAGAGGCAGGCTGGTGGGTGGAAGGCAAACTGGGGACATTGGTGGAGGGAAGTAAATACTGGTGAGGTGGTGTTGGACCATCATAATGCCTGAAGCTCGGGCATGAATAACTTTGTCAATCATAGTTTCTCAATAAAGACTAAGAAGTTTTGACGTGGGAGATGACTCTAAGGGCTGGAACCTGTACTTTGCATGGGGAGTCCTCTGTTCAACCCCTGGCACCACATGGACACCCACTATTAATATTAATAATGGACACCCAAAACAAGTTTAAAGACTCAAAAATGTGTATATTTTCTTATTTTGATTTTGGGTCACACCTGTCTGTGCTCGGGGCTTTCTCTTGGCTTTGTGCTTAGGGTTCACTCCTGGGGACTTAGGGGACCCTGTGGGGTGCTGGGGTTTAATTTGCACTGACTGCGTACAAGGCAAGGGTGTTGCCTGCTGTGCTGTCTCGCAAGCTCCCTCATTTGGATATTTATAACATTTGCAGGTCATACAATATAGGCAATGAAAAGCCTTATCATGTGCCAGGTCCAGACCACAGGAATCACGGGGGATGCCAGGAATTGAACCTCCGGCAGATGGCCTACCTGCTGTAATAATCGTTGCCAGCTGTTTTTTGGGTGGTGCTCAGGGATTACTCCTGGTAGTATTAGGGAAGATCACCAAAGAGCCTGCCTGGCAAGCTCCCCGTGGTGAATTCCATATGCTAAATACAGTAATAATAACAGGTCTCACTCCCCTGACCCTGAAAAGAGCCTCAAATCATTGGGAAAAAACGAGTAAGGAGAGGCTGCTAAATCTCAGGGCTGGGACGAATGGAGATGTTACTGGCGCCTGCTTGAGTAAATCGATGAACAATGGGATGACAGTGATACAGTACTAGGGAAACAGCATAATATTGGGGATTGACCCGAGGTCAACCCTCTGACTCTTCCCCTACCCCCTATTTTTTTTTTTTTTTTTTTTTGCTTTTTGGGTCACACCTGGTGATGCACAGGGGTTACTCCTGGCTCTGCACTCAGGAATTACCCCTGGCCGTGCTCAGGGGACCATATGGGATGCTGGGATTTGAACCCGGGTCGGCCGCGTGCAAGGCAAACGCCCTACCCACTGTGCTATCTCTCCAGCCCCTTACCCCCTATTTTTAAACTGTTGGTGGGGGCTATCCCCTAGGCTTTGGGAGCCTGGGGCTACTGGTGGTGCTGGGGAGCAGGGGAAGGGTCTTGCAGAACCTGGGTGGAACTCACGGCCTTGGTCTACATTACTTAAGCCACATCCCAGGCCCCAGGCCCCAGGCCCCAGGCTGATCTCATTTGAATTGACATGGGGAGGAGACAGAAGGTGCTCTTTTATTGTTTTTGGGCACATCTTGTGGTTGGGGGCTGGCTTTTTCAGACTTGTAGGGAGATGGGAATATGGGCACCCTAAGGTGCTGGGGATCAAGCTCAGGACTGCAGTTAACCTCAGGCAAGAGTTCTGTCCCTGAGCCACATCCCTGGCCCTGGAAGGGCTTCTTAGATAGCTTATTGGTTTGAGGATGAATGCCCATGTCAAGGGATATCAGGGGAGGCGGGTCATAACTCCTCTTTTGAGGGCCAGTGGGGTCTATCAAGCAGTCCTCAGGAGAGTTGGGAGTTACTTCTTGAAATTCTCAGTCAGTTGGGTTGGTGGTTCAACATGAGAGCTGGAGGATGCAGTGCTGTGCCAGGCCCTGAGTGTTGGGCCACCCTAGTAGGGCCTACGGGGCCATTTTAGTGCTGGGGATTGAATTGGGGTCGGCTACATGCAAGCACCGCACCTTCACCCCCATATTCTCTCCATCGCCTCCATAGCTGCTATTGAGGAACTACTGGAAATGATGAATTGAGATGAACCTAGGTAGTAATTGGGCAGGGCAAACTAGATTGTCAGGACTTTTTGAATTAAGTATTTTTATCTGGGCGCAGTGGGAAGTGATCTACTTAAAAAAATGTGCTGGGTGTGGCCCAGGACTTGGCTCAATGGGCTCCAGGGCACATTGCACGTTCCTGCATAATTACCACTCCCTCAGCACGGAGCCAGGAGTAGCCTGCAAACTGTCCTGTGTGGACTCCGGCCTCCCCTGCAAACACACACAAAAAGTCTGATTTGTTTTTTATGGAGAAAGGACTTGAGGACTGGAGAAGTTGGGTGATGCGTGAGCTATTGCAGCCCGTGTGGGAGTTGAGTATCCGTCCTTTGGGGTGGTACCGTGAGAGAAGAGCGTGGGTTGCTTTAAAAGAAACCTTTTTTTCAGTTTTCATTTATAAATGTTTGTTGCTTTTTGGCCATAGGCTTTGGAGTAAAATGGGAAACCTTTTAAATTTCAGTTGAGATTGCTACATTAGGAAGGATACTAAAATTTTAGTCTTTAAGCTTTTTAAGGTGAAAGTGTTTATGAACTACCAAACATTACAAGTTAATTGGGTTTCAGTTTCTAGTTTCCAGTTAGATATGAGTTATGGAAATAGTTCCTGGATAACTTATTATTTATGGCCTCAGTTCCTGATGAAACAACGGATTTGGAATTTGAAGAGATGAAATAATCTATGACAACTGCCCTTGAGAGTAGAAGTATGTAGTTTCTGGCTTACTGTTCGCCATGTGATAACCTTATTTGTGCAAGAAAATGACTCCTTTCCGAAGTGAGTATCTTTACAGTTACATAGAGCTAGCAACAGGATGGCTTGTAACTTTTGGATTAAAAAAAGCAGGAAAGTAGATTTTCTTCAGGCTGAAGGGCTTCAGACTGCTTATATCACTTGTCCCTAATCTTTTTAGTTGCAGAGATTATGAAAGTACTTTTTTTCCCCTAACGCTAAAGATCTAAACCAGGACCATAACCATGAAAGTCAACTTCTCTACTGCTGACCTACATTCCTGGAACATACGTAATTTACCTCCTTTCACTTAGATTTTATTTAATTATTACTATTTTTTTATTGAACTACCATGCGATACATAGTTGGAGAGCTATTAATGGTTTCAGTCATACAATGCTCAACACTCATCCCTCCACCAGTGTCCTGATTTCCTCCTACCGGTAGCCCCCCCATGGCAGGCACTTCTATCTTCCCTTCCTCCTCCCCCCTCCTTTTTTTTGCCTTTTTGGTCGCACCTGGTGATGCACAGGGGTTACTACTCCTGGCTGCACTCAGGAATTACTCCTGGTGGTGCTCAGGGAACCATATGGGATGCTGGGAGTCGAACCTGGGTTCGCCTTGTGCAAGGCAAACGCCCTACTCGCTGTGCTATTGATCTAGCACCTCCCTCCCTTCTTTTGGGCATTATGGTTTGCAGTACAGATACTGAGAAATTATCAGTCCTTTCACTTAGACTTTAGGACCTTTTTTGGTTTTGTTTTGGGGAGTGCTCAGGGCAGATCATGTGTGCCAGGGATTGAATTTGGGTTTCCTACATGTAGAACATGCTCTCAGCCCTTTCAGCGATTTCTCAAAACCCCAATATTTCAGACCTCTTATCTACTTACATATGTAATAGTTCATCTTACTTCAGTACCCTTTCCTCAAACATTCAGGTTAATTTGAAGTTTTTTCTTTTAGTTGTGATTGCAGAGGACATGTGCTGTGGTGATCAGTCATGTGGCGCCGGTGCCTTGAATGTGTAAACCATTTGCTTTACCATTTGAGTCACAGCCTCAACTCTGCCCCAGGTTCTTTCCCCCCTATTTGTCTTTTTTTGGGGGGGGGCGTTGTGCCACACCCAGAAATGTTCAGGAGTTTCTTCTGGCTCTGTGCTCAGAAATTACTCCTGGCAGTGTTTGGGGGACTTTATGAGATGCTGGGGATTGAGCCGGTTGGCCTTGTGCAAGGTAAACAAACGCCCTTCCCACTGTACTATCACTCCAGTGCAGGGCCCCCCCCCCGATTATTTGTAAATATTTCAAGTCTTTTTGTCTTTACATGCTAATACATTTATTTTTGTTGAATAGATTTCTAAATCTGAAATAGTTGGGTGCCCATATCACGTATAGATATATCATGCATGTATGTGCTTGGACTTTCAGTATGTTACTGAAATCACTTAATCACTTTTTAAAACATGATTTAAAAGAAATTAAGGTTTTTAAACCGACTTCAAGGATTTTTTTTTAAGCAACAGAAGTGATATCTTCAAACATGTTGAAGATGAATTATAATTACATAAACCATTTGATTTGTTTAGTTTTCAGGACACACCCATAGTGCTCAGCAGCTTTACCTGGCTCTGCTCAGTTGTGACCCCTGGTGGTGCTCAGGAGGAACCACATGTGGTCCTGGGAATTTGAACTGGGGTGGGATATGTACAGCAAGACCTTACCTAGGACCCAAAACTATATAAAGTGTTTATAGTAATGCCTGACTCAAATACTGCCTAGGTATTTGTTATTATCATTATTACTTTGTACTCAGGCGACAAATGTGGTGCCAGAGATTGAATCCAGGTTGGCTGCTTGCAAAGCTAGAGCCCTGCTTTCTGTACTTACCGGCCCTACTTTGTACTTTTTCTACTGATGGTTTAGATGTTGGGATAGTAAAAGAAAAATCAATGCCTTGGGTTCATCAGATATGTTTAATTTTGTGTGGTGCTGGAGAGTGAAATGAAGACCTTATACGAGACATGCTCTACTTCTGAGCCATGTAGCTTTAATTTTATTTATTGTCTTTTTGGGGGGGTCCAGATCTGGTAGTACTCAGGACATACTCCTGGTTCTGTGTTCAGGGTTCACTCCTGGCAGGACTTGGCGCCATTATGTGGTGCTGTGGATCAAAGCCGGGTCAGATGCGTGCAAAACCTTACCAGCTTTTCTAGTGCTCCGGCCCCATAACACTTTAATTTTTATTATTTTATTTTACTTTTTTTTGCTTTTTGGATCACAACCGGCGATGCACAGGGGTTACTCTTGGCTTTGCACTCAGGAATCACTCCTGGCGGTGCTCAGGGGACCATATGAGAGCCTGGAGATAGAACCCAGGTTGGCCGCGTACAAGGCAAATGCCCTACCCGGTTGTACTATCACTCCAGCCCCAGCACTTTTATTTTGAAATTAAATTTAATTCTTTTGTGTTGTAGGCCATACCAGGTGGTGCTCAGGGGCTGCTCCAGCTCTGTGCTTAGGAGTTGCCCCTGGCTGTGCCTGGGGGCTGTAGTTGTGGTTGGGGTTTTGGCCTCCTGATGCGATGTATACATTTTGCCCTGTAATTTGTTTGTTTTTGGGCCAAACCCCACAGTGCTCAGCTCTTATACTTGGCTCTGTTCTCAAGGATCACTCCTGCGGGTCTCAAGGGACCATCTGGGGACACCTACCTGCTATACTATCTCTCCGGCCCTACGCTTAGTCTTTTGAGGTATTGCTCTGGGCCCTCATGGGTAGCTTTTTGTTGTTGTTTTGGGGCCATATCTGGCAGTGTTAAGGGGTTACTCCTGGCTCTGCACTTAGCAATCATTCCTGGTGGTGTTCGGGGAGACTGGGATGCCAAGGATGGAACCTTAGGTCAGCTGCAAGTGAGGCAAGCGCCTGACCTGCCGTACTATCTCTCCAGCCTCCACCCCACCCCTCCAGTGTAGTATTTTTTAATGTGCAAATTCAAGAATTAACTGCTTTAGGAACTTAATATCTCATGAGTAGGAGTTACTTAGTTTGGTTGATAATGGTTTGGGATACTTTTCTAGCTTGGGGATAAAACAAAGGATATTCCTTGAATCACATAGTAACTATTTTCGTGACAGTTTTCCTACTTCACTTTTTAACCTACTGGTAGGGATTCTGTGAAAAGCTAATTTTCTTAAGGTAAATAAAAATAATAGCTTTTCCAAGAGCCGTTCTGATACTGGATTTTAAAGGATCTGTGCCTTTTGATGCTGATCATAATACACTATTAGAATGGGCATAAATACTGGTTTTATGAATGAAGGAGGGGTAATTGTCTTCTCTGGCTTAGATCATGCTTAGGACTTTGAAGATCGGATGAGAGCGGTTGTAGTTTGATTTTGGGGGGAGGAGGTAATTACTTCTGACCACTGGTGTGGGTGTCACTTCCATGTGGGTCTGTGTGGACTGTGACCATAGAGACAGGAGTACACTGAGAGCGCTCCTGAGTATGGACTCCCACCCCCAATAAAGCAATAGTAAATAGAATAAGTACAGTGATAGGCAAGGTTATTGCATACTGATTCAATATGAAAGTGAGGGATAGTAAGGAGGAAGAGCAGTGAGTCCTTTGAGGCAAATAGACTTAGAATAGGAAGGAATGGGATGATTGGAAGATTAGAATTAGTAATAAAAGTATGTATGGGATTTGCATTTATTAGCTAGGACTTGCTTTAGTGCTTTATAAAATTGGGTCAGTGAGAATTCTTTCCTCCTTGGGAAAGCTTATCTGTGTAGAGTGCCGTGCACACTGCTAGAATGTTGACTCATTGAAGCTATGGGATACGGGAGCTTCTTGCCCTGCCCCACTTGCTGGGTCACATCCCCAGGGTTGTATCTTGTTTGAGTTGTATCTTGTTATATCTTGGAAGGGCAATGTAGGGATTGGATGCAGACTGGGAAACAGTTAATATGTTTCTTTTAAATATCTTGTCATGTTTGTTCCATGCCAAAATCCGGAATAATTCAGCTAATGAAGACATAAGAGTCTTTGTCAAAGACAAATGGGATGTTTAGCTGGTGCTTTTTTTTGGGGGGGGGGGAAGGAGGGGTGACGCTACACCCATCAGTGCAGGGACCCAGTAGTGTTTAGGACTGTACAGTGCCTGCATCTCTGGCATGCAGCTGCCAAAAAAGATACACCAGCCCATTGAGGGCTCTCACCACCCAAGCTTCTGCTTTTTTCTAGGTCTTACCTATATTTTTAACTAGTGGAACTCTATTGTGGGAGGTGGTAGTTGTGGAATTACAGATAGTTTTTAATGTTGATATTTTTTATTTTCTAATTTTTTTCTGTGGGTTTGCTTTGGGAATTAGGCTCTGGATTAGGTCCTAATTGGTATTTCTGCAATTTTGGGCTTTCTTCACTTGAAAACAATAGGATTCCTTGTTTAAGTTTTGTTTTTTGGTCACAGCTGGTGATGCTCTGGGCTTACTTCTGACTTTGCTCAAGAATCACTGCTGGTGGTGCTCAGGAAGCATATTTGGTACTGGGATTGAACTTGAGTTAAATGGGTGCAGGCAAACGCTGTACCCACTGCATACTATTGGTCTGGCCTTCAAGGCCAGTACTGTCCAGTCAAAGTTGATTATTTATTTTGGCTTTTTTTGTCACACCTGGCAATGCTCAGGGGTTACTTCTGGTTCCGCACTCAAGAATTACTCCTGGTGGTGCTCAAGGGATCATACGAGATGCCAGGGGTCAAACCCAGATTGACTGCATGCAAGGCAAGCACCCTGCCCACTGTACTACTGCTCTGGCCCTTGGTAGATGATTTTAAAGATGATTGACATTTATAGTGGGCAGTGTGAGAAGTTGAAACAGAGCTTTGGTAACAAGCCAGTTTAATAACATATGAAATTAAGGGCTAGGGCCTCATTGGAGTGATAGCAGCTAGTTAATTACTATGATGTGCCAATCTGATTATGAGCACTTGAAACTTGTATCAATAAATTTAAACTTTATAGCCACCTTGAGGTGTAGTTTGCCCTTTCTTTCAGAGAGGTAACAGGGAGGTAACACAGCTAAAGAAAAGAGGTTTGGATAGATCCAGACTAATTCTTATTTTTTATTTATTTGTTTGCTTCTTGGGTCACACCCAGCTAAGGGGTTATTTTTGGTTCTCCATTCAGCTCAGAGACCGTGTGGCATGCCGGAGGGTTGGATCTGGGTCTGCTGTACTATTGCTCCAGCTCCCAGACTAATTCTTGAGCTTTACTTTTTTTCATCATACTTGTACAAATCAGTGAGATTGATGGCAACATGGAGCAAGCTGAGGGTTTCTTTCTTTCTTTGTAATTAAAAGAACAGTATAGGTTGGAGAGATTAGCTCAGTGAGCTGGAGTGCGTGCCTTGTGTGGAGAAGGCCCTGGTTGGGTCTTTGGAGCCTCACCTATCCCCTCCCCCAATTGCTAGGAGTGATTCCCCCAAGTAATAAACCTGGAGTAGCCTCTGAGTTGTTGGGGTAAAAGTGTGGGTGCTACTGCTGAGACCCGTCCTCGGCCCAGAACTACTTTTAGGATCTAATTGGCAATTGATGAATAGTAATACAGTCTATGGTATGGCAAGTAAAGTTTGGACTTTGGGTCCCATTCCCTCCTCCCCGTTTTTTGTTTTTTGTTTTTTGGCTGGTCAGGAATTGAATTTAGGGCCTCATACATCAAGGCAAAGTGTCTCCTACTTGATCCTCCCCAAATTTTGCCATACTTGGGATTGAACTCGGGCCTCATGTGCTCAGTTGCTGAGTCACATTCCCAGCCCTGACTTTGTAAGGGTTATTTATATCTCCTTTGAACTGTAATTGCTGTGTTATTTAGTGTATGTTGACGTTTCTTGTTTCTTTTCCTTTTTTGTTTTTCCTGATGTGTGTGTTTGATTTTTAAGCCACACTCTGTAGTGCTCAGGGACTCCTGATCTGACTGAGGTTGTTCCTGGTGGTGCTCTGGGGATCAGCCCTGGGCCTGCTGCATGCAGAGCTTGTGCATACATCGAGCCTTCTCTCTGGTCTCTGCAATTTCCTTAATGACATTGATTGCTTTGTGAGAAGTTGGGGATGTGCTTCATTGGTAAAAGCACTCACTTTTGCATGCATGAGGAGCTGGGTTCAATCCTTAGCACCTTGCCTCTCCCCCAACCACTTGTAAAGAAGCTAATTCAAATTAGAAATAAGGTGGGGGGGTGTTGTTGTTTCCCTGGGAATTGAACCATGAGAGGCATTCGCTTTACCCTTGAGCCATATCACTGACTGTTAAAATTTATTTTTCTTTTTAAAAAATTTTGGGCTGTACTTAGCAGTGCTCAGGGGGCACCTCTCCTGGCAGTGAGTGGGGACAGTGAAGTGCTGGCCTCATGCATGCAAAGCATGTACTCGGCCCACTGAACTCTCAGGTCCTTGGAGTTTTAAAAAAAGAACACAATGATGGGGTTAAATTAGGGGGAAGATTAGATTAACTAGTACATTTACACAATTTTTACAGTATTAAACTAGGAAGAGAAGGTTTTATAGTTTTGCTAGGTTGAGGTAGAGAGTCTGGTAAGAGTTGTCATAGGATTTTCCGAGTGGTGTGGGTGAATTTGAGCTCATTTAACTTGATAGAAAGCAGCTACACGAAAGGGAGATGAGAAATCTGAGTTGAGGGAACACTGGGCCAGATTAGTGTGGAAAGGGGGGAGTTCATGGTTACTGAAGCATCAACTCCAGTAAAACTGGTCTTGTATGGTCCCCCAGCACTGCCAGGAGTAATTCCTGAGTGCAGAGCCAGGAGCAACCCCTGAGAATCGACGTGTGTGACCCCCCCCCCCCCCCCCCAATAAAAAGGAGTATAGCTTTTACAAAGTTGTCAATTTTGCTGTATGAAAGAAACAACACATGATCAAACCAGAAGCTAGGGTATTACTTACTGGCTTGGGAGAATTGTGTATAGAAACAGAAATGAAAATCCTTGTCAGAAGTGAAATCCTTGTAAACTAGTTGCAGAAAAATTACATTTTGTTTCTATAAAATAGAGCAAGATGGGCCAAGTGATAGCATAGTGGGTAGGGCACTTGCCTTGCACATGGCCAACTTGGGTTTGATTACCTAGCATCACATACGGCTCTGGGAACCCTGCTAGGAGTGATCCCTGTGCTCAGCCAGAAATAAGCCCTATGTACAGCCAGGTATGGCCTGCTCCTCCTACCTTCTCCCAAATATATATATATGGCAAGAGTTGAGTTTTGAACCTATTGTCTGGAGGTTATCACTGTTTCCTTAAAAAGCAAGGCAGGATACTGAATAGAGAACAAATTAACTTGTTGATTTGAGGGCACATGATTTTATATTTGATTTTGAGTGCCAGACTTTTTCAGAATTAGAAGATGGTGTGAGATATGTTAGCCCATATCTCTAGATCAAATAGATGATGGTTATTATTTTAAATTTGCTCTTCAGAGTGTCTGGATGCAGGGTTCTCATTCAAAGAGACAGCTCGTTCATTCCAGGGAAATTTTATACATCAGAAAGTTCAACATCATAGACTTAGTATGTGATGTTAAGCATGACTTTTTAAAAAAATATGACTCAAATCTTACATGCTGTGGTTTGCGACATATTGTTGAAAAAAAATTGGATACTTAAATGCTTGTTTTATCTTCTAGGGCTTGCATTTCTTTTGGTCCTAAGAATCGATCAATTGGAGCAGCAGCTAAAAGCCAGGTAGAGTGTGTTTTTATTTTTTTCTCTTTAATTTCTATTTATTATTAATTTGTAGCAAATTTTGCTTTTCTTAAGATGACTTATTTCTCAGACTTTCCCATCCTTTCATCCAACAGCTGTTTAAGTGCCCATTAATGCGCCTAGCAGTTGGTATGCCTCGGTGTAGAGTTGAGAGAGATGGATCAGATTTTATTCTCAAGTCCTTGAGTGAGAAGCAAATAGCTTTGTTGAATAACAAAATGTTAAGCAAACCACTAGGGTGTATGTTACCCAGGTTATTTTTTTGAGGTCGGGGGTGGGATGGCATGCATACCCAGCATTGCTTGGGGTTCGCTCCTGGCCATGCTGGGGAGACAATGCAAATACCTGGGACTTAGTCTGGGTCTTCTACATGCAAAAGAATGTGCTCAACCTGTTAAGCTCTCAGATACCCTCTTCCCTCACCCCAAGGTCTTATTTAAAGGTGAGACTTGTGTCTTTATCTCTTCCTTTCTCCTGTTGCCGTCTCACACTGAGGTGTTGGGGGATCTCTGGAGCCTTGCTGCATTGGAGCTTGTACTCATTGCCTGCTGCCACTCTACCACTCAGCTGTAGCCCCTGCCTTGATATCTAAATGCTCTTGATCAGTTTCATGGGCATTTTACCTTTTTTTTTTTTTTTTTATTTGGAGTCATCATTGCCTCTGTATTTGATTCTCTTAATTAGGATTCTCAAAAATGAAAATATATATAATAGTGGTATATTAACTCTTCATTAGTTTACTGTAACCCGGGTAGCTGGCATAGATACTTTACTCCCTTCCCTTCCCTTCCCTTCCCTTCCCTTCCCTTCCCTTCCCTTCCCTTCCCTTCTCTTCCCTTCTCTTCCCTTCTCTTCCCTTCCCTTCCCTTCCCTTCCCTTCCCTTCCCTTCCCTTCCCTTCCCTTTTCCCTTTTCCCTTTTCCTTTTTCCCTTTTCTTTTTTAAAAAATTTGGGTGCTAGGAATTGAATCATGGACCTCATATCATGTGTGACATGGCATGAGCTACAGTGTCCAGCCTCATATTTGCTGGCAGTAGGGCCACAATTTTTTTTTTTTTTTTTGCTTTTTGGGTCACACCTGGCGATGCACAGGGGTTACTCCTGGCTCCGCACTCAGGAATTAACCCCTGGCCGTGCTCAGGGGACCATATGGGATGCTGGGATTCAAACCCGGGTCGGCCGCGTGCAAGGCAAACGCCCTACCCGCTGTGCTATCGCTCCAGCCCCAGTAGGGCCACAATTGTTCCATTATTTTTTGTCTGAGATGGCTGTAAAATTAAGAAGTTAAAATATTTTACCTTTTTAAAGTTTTGGGCCATACATGGTGAAGCCATGTGCCTATGTGGTATGAGAAAATAAGCCTGGAGATTTGTGATTTGTTTGTTTGTTTGTTTTTTGCTTTTTGGGTCACACCCAGCGATGCTCAGTGGTTACTCCTGGCTCTGAGCTCAGGAATTACTCCTGGCGGTGCTTGGGGGACATATGGGATGCTGGGGATTGAACCCAGGTCGGCTGTGTGCAAGGCAAAAGCCCTACCCGCTGTGCTATTGCCCCAGCCCCAAGCCTGGAGATTTGTTTTAACATGTAGCCTTAACCCTTTGAGTTATTTCATGGTCCTGTTGGACCTCTTTATGGTTCAATCTGCAGCAATTTATACATATAATAAATAACCTTTTTTTCTAGGCTATCTAGTGCCTAAAGTTGATAATCCTAGAGAAAGAAACACTTGGCCAGTTGAATTTTACTTAAATTTGTGTTTCACAATTTTTTATTTTTGGGTGTTGAAACCCGCGACTGGCATAATCTCATTTTTTTTTTTTTTTTTTGCTTTTTGGGTCACACCCAGTGATGCTCAGGGGTTACTCCTGGTTTTGCACTCAGGAATTACTCCTGGCAGTGCTTGGGGGACCATATGGGATGCCGGGGATCGAACCCGGGTCGGCCGCATGCAAGGCAAACGCCCTACCTGCTGTGCTATCGCTCCGGCCCCATAATCTCATTTTTTAAGCTGTTCAAAATGTTTCTCTTATTTATTTGCTTTTTGAGTCATACCTGGTGATGCTTGGGGTCTTTTCCTCGCTCTACACTTAGGAATCACTCCTGGTGGTGTTCATCAGACCATATGGGATGCTGGGAATTGAGCCTGCAGTGGCTGTGTATAAAGCAGATGCCCTACCCACTGAACTATTGCTCCAGCCCCCTGTTCAAGATGTTTTAGAAGATAGTAGCTAACAAATTCAGAGCTATTGTGAAACATTTTCCTTTACAATAGCAATGCATTTCTTTAAGTTTAATTTTTTGTTTGTTTTATTGGCCACACCCAGCAGTGCTTAGGGTTTACTTCTGGCTCTGGGCTCACTCCTGGGCTTGGTATTGGGAATTGAACCTGATTAGGCCAAGTACAAGGCAAGTACCCTACCTGCTCCCACAATCTTATTTTTGTTTGTTTGTTTTTTGTTTTGCTATTTTTTTTTTTGGGTCACACCCAGCGATGCTCAGGGGTTACTCCTGGCTTTGCACTCAGGAATTACTCCTGGCAGTGCTTGGGGGACCATATGGGATGCCGGGGATCGAACCCAGGTAAACGCCCTAACTGCTGTGCTATCGCTCCGGCCCACCACAATCTTATTTTTAAAAAAAGCTTTAAAAATTACTTGTTTTGGGGGCCGGAGCGATAGCACAGCGGGAAGGCCATTTGCCTTGCATGTGGCTGACCTGGGTTTGATCCCCAGCATCCCCAGCATCCCCAGCATCCTTAGCACCTCCAGGAGTAATTCCTGAGTGCATGAGCCAGGAGTAACCCCTGTGCATTGCTGGGTGTGACCCAAAAAGCAAAAAAAAAAAAAAAAGTTAAAAATTACTTGTTTTTAAGTGCTGATTCATTATTGAGAGTATTTATTAAACTGGCCGCCTTGTTCTAGGTGTGCTGAGTTTCTCTTTGGCAGCTCACCGAAGTAGAGCCTGAATTTGGAAGCGTCCTTCGTTCTACAAAAGGGCCTCTGTGTGAGGCTTTGCCGCAGCTGATGCAGAAGTTCTCTGCAGGTTTTCCTGGAGGGCTTGCTGCATTTATTTGTGGTCTGGAAAGATGAGCCTATACATTTTAAGCACAAATTCATTCTTGACAATTTTAAATCCAGAACTTTCCCTCATGTTCAGTTATAATAGTTTATACTGAAAAAATTAGGAAATACTTTTTTTATATTAAATTTTTTAAATTATTGGAAATAGAACTTTTTTGGGGGGTCACACCCAGCAGTTCTGGGTTACTCCTGTCTCTGCACTCAGGAATTACTCCTGGTGGTGCTTGCAGGACCATATGGGATGCCAGGGATTGAACCTGGGTGGTCCCCATGGAAGGCCCACTGTACTACGCCTCTGGCCCCTGAAAATACAACTTTAAAAAAAATTTTTTTTTATTTTATAAGGTAATGAAAATACAACTTTTAAAGTAGGAATAATTTGCGCTGGAGACGCTACAGCAGGTAGAATTCTTGCCTTGTATGTGACTGATGCAGGTTCTCTTATTTTTGGCATCACATATGATCCCATGGGACCTCCAGGAGTGATCCCTGAGTGTATAGCCAAGAATAACTGCTGAGCATTGTGGGGTGTGGGCGTTTCCACGTAGGAGGAATTTGGAAATTGTCTGTTTTGCCATTATTCAGAAACTGGGGGTGGTGGAGGTGGAGGGGGTGGAGGAGGAGAAGAAAAACCAGATCAGAAATTCACCTGACCTGTATGTATGTATGTATGTCATGTGCTTTTCCACTGAACTGGGTGTTTCTGAGTGTATAACCTTTTGTACTGTTTGAATTTGTTTTTGGGGAGAGTGATTTGAGAGACAGGCCTGGTGGTGTGAGGGGCTACTCCCAGCTGCTGGTGATGGGAACCCATTCAGAGCTAGTGATTGAACCTGGGCCACTTGACTCCTAAGTGATATGCTTTATAGATTCCTGTCTTCTAATATCCAGAAAAATCTTACATATATATGAAATAATATATTTTCCCAGCCCCTTATTGGCCAGTCAGGCTTTTTTGTCTAGTTTTCTGCTGTTATAAATAATCTGTCATTACATTCTGGCATTCATCTTTGTTCTTTGTGCCTTTTTTCTTTCTTTCACTAGAATTGCTGAATTTATAAGTATTACCAAATGGACTCTCACAAATTTGGTAATGTTTAAAAGTCATTTCAAGTGTTTATTAGAATTTTTTTTCCCTTTAGGGGGGTTATTTGGGTTACACACAGCAGTTCTCAAAGTTTACTTTTGGCTCTGCTTAGGGATCACTTCTATGGGGGCTAGGGGAGCCTCGTGTGCAGTGCCGAGGCTCAAACCAGGGTTCACCATTTGCAGCTTAACTCCTGTATTCTCTCTGGCCCCTGATCATTAGAAGTTTAGTTAAGAAGAGAAGATACTGATTTTTTTTTTTCCCTTTTGGGAGTTAGGCCACACTTGGTGCTTGGTAGACCTAGCAGAGCATGGGATTAAACCTAGGGCTCCAGCATGCAGTGCATGTTCTACAGTCCTTTGAGCTATCTCCCTCAACCCCAGAAAACACTTTCACATGTATTGAATTGCCTTCGCGGAAAAACAGGGCACATTGAGTTCTGGCTCGGCTGCTGTGTGACCTATACATACCCCTCACTTCGTTTGGTAGCAGGTATCGTTCAGTAGTTTAGTGGTGAAGAAAACAAGAACATTTCAGGCATAAAAATGATACTAATCTAAACTGAGGCTGTTGAAAAAAATTCTTTCAGTTTCTCTTAATTGCTTGTTAGTCTTTCATTCTTATACTTTGATTTTTTTATTTCTCTTTTGGTCTTAGGTAATTTCCAATGCGAAGAACACAGTCCAAGGATTTAAAAGATTCCATGGCCGAGCATTCTCGGATCCGTTCGTGGAGGCAGAAAAATCTGGTCTTGCATATGATATTGTCCAATTGCCCACTGGACTAACTGGTATAAAGGTAAGAATTTTGAGGTGATACCTTAATTTTTAATGATATTGGGGGCCGGAGCTATAGTCCAGTGGGTAGGGTGTTTGCCTTGCACGCGGCCGACCCGGGTTTGATCCTTAGCATCCCATATGGTCCCCCAAGCACCACCAGGAGTAATTCCTGAGTGCAGAGCCAGGAGTAGCCCCTGAGCATCGCTGGGTATGACTCCTCCAAAAAAAAATATTTTTGTAGGGGCTGTACCTGGTGGTGCTCAGAGGTTACCTAGGACATATCTGGCAGTGTGTGGGGAAGGCCTTATGGTGCTGGGGATTGAACACTAGGCTCTGCAACTGTTAAGGCAATTGCTCCTTCACTGGAGGCACATCCCCAGCCCGTAAGCTGATGCCTTATGATTAAGATGCAAGAAGTCACCTTGGTATTTTGATTTCAAATTCTAAGGAAAGTGCTTTGGAAAGATGTTTGCTAGTAAAGACTACTTAGAGGTCTTTCTTTTTGGTTGGGGTAGAGCTTCACACTGAACCCTGGTGTTCACTGAACCATATGCAGTGCTAGGTAGGGTTAGAACCAGCATTGGATATATGCAAAACAAACTATTTACCTCGTATTATTTCTCTAGCCCAGTGTTTTTGAATGATCTGGTATTTTTTTGGTTTGTTTTTTGGCCACACCTGGCAGTGCTCAGGGCTTACTTTTGGCTCTGCACTCAGGAATCACTCCTGGCGGGGCTCTAGGGATCATAGGGGATGCTGGGGATTGAACCAGGTAAACTATGCAAGGTAAGCACCCTACCTGCTGTAACAGCCTGAGAATGGTCTGTATTTTGACTGGGAGCCTTAGTGGCATGGTTATATGAGTAGGACAGATGAGCCTACTGTACATCTTATTCGCTGATTCAGTGATCTGATTGCTCTCATTGTAGAAAATGACTTCTGGAAGCTCTGGCAAATAAATCAATACGTTAAAGTCACTGAAATATACAAGATACATAGTCCTACCTTCATTTATTTATTTATTGCCATATCCAGTAGTGTTCAGGACTTTTTCTTGACTCTGTGGTCAAGTGCTCAAGATCACTCTGGGCAGTGCTTGGGGGATCACGTGAGTTGCTAGGGATGGAATCAAGATAGGCCACATGCAAGGCAGAACCTTAACCCATGCTCTTTTTGGCCCCTGGTCATTCTTGATGCAGGACTTAGATTGGAATGTTCCTTTGAGGAAGAGGGAGTTTAGGCTATATCTCTAAGATATATAGAAGAATTTATTTATGAAATGTGTAATAAAATGATCACACAAATGATGTGTCATCCAGGGGATGGATGGGGCGGACCTTCTGACCTCATTAATGTTAAGAGGAATCTTGGAGGAAGATTGAGCTTTCCAGGCAAGTGGATTTTAGAGGAGAGTTGATGTTTGTTAGTCCCATTTAGGGAAATAGGGTCACAGAACCAGCCTTGAAAATCTAGAGAAAGATATGGTGTGTTACTGCAGGTGGTGATTTAGTTTGAATTTCTTAGTGAATCTGATAACTGAAGAATGTTCACCGGGTTTACTTAATCTATGGCATTAATCTCAGTACAGTTTGAATGGCCTTATAATGAGTAAACTTGGAATGCAGAAAGAGAAAGGGAGGTGTGGAAATGGGGGATGCTTAAAATAAAGGAAGAAGCAGGGAGGCTGGAAAGTACCTCAGTTGATAGCTTGTCTGCACGCTAAGGCCACGAGCTCTGCAACGCAGTAAGGCTCCTGTCCTTGCGGCCAAGTGTGAGCAGTGCTACTAAAAATGTGTGATAATTGACAAGCACTGCAACTTAAGTGTGTAAGTGCCCACAGCTGAGTTTATGACAGCCATATGTGTGACCTTGGTGGACACTGCAGCCAAATTGTGTGGGCAAGCACCTCACCTAAAATGTGTGATCACGGCAGTAAAGGGAAGGGGAGAATGAGAATGGTTCCAGGCAGGTTTAGTTATGCATTATAGGGGCCAGTGTGGATGGAGATAAGGGAGAATACTTGGGAGAAAGAATATCCAAGTTAAAAGATAGCAGGGAGGGGTTGGAACGATAGCACAAGGGGTAGGGCGTTTGCCTTGTATGCGGCCAACCCGGGTTGATTCCCAGCATCTCATATGGTCCCCTGAGCACCACCAGGGGTGATTCCTGAGTGCAGAGCCAGGAGTAACCCCTGTGCACAACCAGGTGTGACCCAAAAAGGAAAAACAAAAAGCAGGGAAAGAGGCAGCCTTGAATGCAGTTCACGAGGAGGGCTGTTTTCCTATCTTTATCTTACATAAAGATACAAACATTTGGGGCCGGAGTGATAGCACAGCGGGTAGGGCGTTTGCCTTGCACGCGGCCGACCCGGGTTCGATCCCCGGCATCCCATATGGTCCCCCAGCACCGCCAGGAGTAATTCCTGAGTGCAAAGCCAGGAGTAACCCCTGAGCATCGCTGGGTGTGACCCAAAAAGCAAAAAAAAAAAAATACAAACATTTGCTGTTGGTTTCTAAACCAGAACCAAGGTAGTGTGGGAGTGAGGGGCTGAGGAGAAGGGGATAGTCTGCCTGAGCTGGAGTAGCCTGTAAAAAGAGTTAGGACCAGAAATATGATTCAGTGGTGTGTAATTTCTGGTTTGAATTGTATTTAGGAAGTATGGCATTTGGGATAAGGCATTTTCAACACTTTAGGTTTGTTAACTTGTGCTGGGCATGTAGTTAGTTGATTGGTAGTGTTTTCTTTGTTTGAGGCATTGAATTCAATTCCTGCACTAAAATCAAAATCAAACAAATTTTTGTCAAAATTGAAGACATACATTACCTAGCATTGTATATGTTAGCATATATTTAAGCTTTGTTTACTCTTAACTCTAACAAGTATTAGCAGTAATAAAAAGAAAAAATGACAAGACACTTGTCCTCAGATTATCTTGAATCCTAATTGGAGCAATAGTATAAGTGGGTAGGTTACTTAGCTTGCACATGGCTAACCTGACTTTGATCTCCAGCACTTCATTTGGGCCTTTGAGCACCACTGGGTGTGGCCCAAAAATCAAAAAACAAAAACTAAAAAAGTGGAAAGTGATGCCTGTGAGGGTCTCAGATAGCTCAGAGAGCTAAAGTGCGTGTTTTATATGCTGGAGTAGCATCTCTGGGCATGATTCCAAACAGAAACTTAAAGGCACCTTTAAGCTATTTTTGTTCCCAAAGCTAGCTTTCTTTAGTCTTCTCAGAGAAGTATTTCATTGTAAGACATTAGTTCACTTTAGCTTTTAGCATTTGTAAGAAAGCATATTTACTAGATGTTTCTATTTTGTTGCAGGTGAAGTACATGGAAGAAGAACGGAATTTTACCACGGAGCAAGTGACTGCAATGCTTTTGTCCAAGCTGAAGGAGACCTCAGAAAATGTTCTTAAAAAGCCTGTCGTGGACTGTGTTGTTTCCGTGAGTATGATTCTTACTCATTTATGTGTTTTTGCATGAAGAAGCCATGAGAAGAAAGCTGTTAATTTCAAATAAAAGTGGTTTTTGTCTTTGGTTGTAAAGGCTATTTTAGACATTTATCAAACTCACTGGTTTTGAGTTTATTACTGTGTTTTGGTCCATATCCCGCTGTGCCTACTCCTGCCTATCTATGCTCAGGGGCCACTTCTGATGGGCTCTGGAGTCTGGGGATCTGATCTGGGTCGGCCGCATGCAAGGCAAGTGCCCTGCCTGCATTGCCTGTTGTTGATCTGGTCTCATGTTTTAAATATTATTATCTGGGCCTTTATGATTTGCTCAGTCCTCTATAGTTCTATTTTTGGGGGGATGTCTGGTAGTGCTCAGGGCTTAGTCCTAGCTCTGCACTCCGGAATTACTCGTGGTGGTTCTTGGGACCTTGTGGGGTTCCCACTCAGATTCAGAACAATGAAAGACCAAAACCAAGGGAAAAGCTTGGAGGAAACCAGCCACAAGCTTCTAAGAGTCCCTTTCCTTTAGTGACTGACATGGTTAAGTGCCATAAAGCGGGGAATTTCTTCTGAGTCTAGAGTTTGTATTGGGCAGGGGAAGGAGTCAGTATCTTAGTGTTCTTAGGCTTAGCATGTAGGAAAGTAGATAATTAGCATGAAAGAGATTGTACAAACAGTTCAGTACAGTGAGCTCTTGGTATTATTAGGAAGAAATTTTCAGGCAGTTCAGGAAACTATTAGCCAGATTCCTAGATTGAGGAAGGAGCCAAGGCTACAAGGAGGCCTCTATCTGCACTCTGCTATAGTCACTAGCGCTTGGCAGTGAAATACATTGGACACGTATCAACAAGCCTAGGGTGTAGTTTGTCTTTTTTTTTTTTTTGTAAGTTGATTATTGCTAAAGCATTAATTTCAGAAATTGTAATTGTTGTGGCAAAGAATGGTATATTTGTAATTTCAACATTAATTGCCCCTTGAAGCATTTGTACTAATATACAACTCCATCGGGAATGTTTGGGAAGGCTTATTTAACAAACCTCATCAGTTGAGTTTCTTGGTAGAGCAGCCAATTCTAATTAGAGAATATAGTGTATATGTGATAGTAATAACAGTAAGTATATGTAATAATAGATGTGATTTTGGTACTTGACTCACCAGGTAAAGTAATCATTTAGAAATTTTAATACTCATTTCTCATTTCTCGTTGTGGAAATTTCTGTCCTTTTCTAATTTTGAGTCTGATCTCATTTTTATCAGTTCCCCCTTTATTATAGAGATTAGCCCGTGAATGGTGTAAGTTCCATGTATTTTCCCCCATTTGGTCATGAGAATTTTGTTTGGGCTAGAGAGATGGTACAGGGGTTTAGGCACTTGCCTTGAAATCAGCTCACCCTAGTTTTATCCTTGGCACCACTAAGAGTAATCCCTGGGCATAGAGCCATGAATTAGCTGGATATGGCCCAAACATAAAATTTAAAAATATTTTGGGGCTTGATTCTTAGAGGCCACATGCAGAAGTGTTTGGGGCTACCCCTCAACTAGATACACAGGACCAATCCTGGTGGTGCTTTGATCACTCTTGGCAGTGCTCACTGGAACCGTATGTTGTGTCAGGGATTGAATCCGGTTCAGCTCTGTGCAGGGCAAATATCTTACCATCTATACTATCTCTCCAATCCCCCACACCCCCAAACTCAATGTTTATTGGGATAGCTTCTCATACATCTTTATTCAAGGTGCTTTTTGAGAAGGGGGTGTTTGGATATTTGAGCCATATCCTGTGGGGTGCCAGTCCTGGCTCTGTTCAGGAATGACCCCCGGCAGTGCTCAGGTCAACCGCACGCAGTGCATTTATTTGCCTTACCTCCTGTCCTATATGGCCAGCTGAGTCCGGGTGCTGTTAGGGCTGCTTCCGTCTGAAGGAAGCTCCTTCTTTGGGTAAGCCATGGTTTTCTTCCCGTAGCCTTGTAGAGGACAGTATAGTAGCCAACACACAAAACTGTGTGTCTGGCTAGACCTGGGTGGTAATTTTGTACCATCTCGGGCATTAACATCCATGAAATAGGAGCTGGGCTTTCCTCCGGTGGCTGTTCCTAATTTTTCCTCTCCTGGAGAAGGATGAAGAAAATGCTTTACCAGAGGCGTGTTCCATATGGGGTGGGTGTCACTGCCAGAAGAGGCAGGTATATTTTAAGTGAGGAGTTGTCGTGATAACACACTTTCAAATGTGTCTAGGTTCCTTGCTTCTATACTGATGCAGAAAGACGGTCAGTGATGGATGCAACACAGATAGCTGGACTTAACTGCCTGAGATTAATGAATGAGACTACTGCAGGTAAGAGGGATTAGTCAAAGTTTTGACTTCCTGAATTTTAAGAGTTGTAATATCTTCAGTAAGTCCCTTAGGTTTTTTGTTCCTTTTGGGGGATGCTTGCCATTTGTGTGTTGTGATATTTTGGGGTACTCCTGTCATGTAAGAAAACTATATGATCAGTAGTTTTTATGTATCCCTTGGTTTGGTATTTCATTACATTGTTTAGAAACTGTGTGTGTTTGGAGCAGTGCTTTTGTTTAAAAATAGGCCCTTTGGCCTATGGACGGTCTGGTAGAGCAATAGGAATGGGATGTAAAAGCAACATCTTAGGGCCAGGATATGTGAGAATGTTGAGATAACAAAAAAAAAAAGCAGAAGAAATCTGGAAAATATATTTAGACAGTAGGAAAAAGGGTTTGTGAAAAAGTTGCCAAAGTCATTGGAATTGGAAATGTCAAGGAGGTTTAATGTTCTTCATGAATAAATTATGCAAAGCCTATAATTTGACTCAATCAGCATATGATTCCAGCTCCATTCATAAAATACAAAATTGTCTTTTTCTACTTAAGTGAAAATTTAAGCTTATTACTTAAGTGATGTTTATATTGATATTGAATTTTTTCTTACGTAGTTGCTCTGGCATATGGAATCTATAAGCAAGATCTTCCTGCCTTAGAAGAGAAACCAAGAAATGTAGTTTTTGTAGACATGGGGCATTCTGCTTATCAAGTTTCTGTATGTGCGTTTAATAGAGGAAAACTTAAAGTAAGTATATTTTTCCAGAAGACTAGACTGTATTACAAGTATATGGTGATTAGGACTTCCTAAGAGTCAATTTAAATAATTGACTGGAGAATTTAACAAATGGGAACTTGTTATGAGTTATCTGAAGTGGAAATTAGGTATGTTGGGGTGGGGGTGGAAGCCCAGAATGTAGAAATCCAGAGTCATTTATCAGGAGTTGATATTGTTTTAAGTAACGGGAAATAGACTAGGAGAAAAATGCTGTGGTTACTATTCCAGCCTCCATCCTTCCCTCTTTTGGCCTAGAGTTCTAGCCCATGTTCTTATCCATGTAAAACACATGCTGTACCACTGAGGCGCATCCACGAACCCTCATTTTCTTTCTCATAATATGGTGAAGATACTTAACCTTTTAGTAAGATTCTTTGAGGTGTAGTCCCTTGGTTTAAATGAATATCAGAGCTGATAAAGGAATTATCTTTGTGCTTTTTAAGGTTTTGAGTATTCTGAGAGAAGGATGGAGGGACTAGAACATGGATGGCTGAAAGAAACCAAAGTAGGAATGCTAGTCCAGATTCCTGGGAAGCTTAATGCACAAGAGAAAATAGTTTTGTGCACTGAGAAATTTAAAGGAATAGAACAGCCCAGATGGCGATCAAGGTTTATAGTTCAATTTGCCAGCATAGGCTGGTTCCACCATGGGATATGAACATTTTATCTAGAACTTAAAAACAAGAATTTTTTGGTTTTGTTTTGTGTTTGCTTTTGGACCATGCTTGGTGGTACTGGGAACTACTCTCAGCTCTGTGTTTAGTTCCTGGTGGCGCTTGGGGACCATGCTGTGCCAGATAATGAACTGGGGTCAGGATTGAACTCGGGTCAGCCACATCAAGGCAGTTACTTTAACCTCTGTTCTGTCTCTGACCCCAGAACAAGAAATTTTTTCTTTGTTGTTTTTTGGTTTCATTTTATTTTTATATTTGGGCCACATCTATCAGTGCTCAGATCTTACTCTGGCCTCTGTGCTCAGGGGACCTTATGTAGTGCTGGGGATGAAACCTGGGTCACCTATGTGCTGGAAATACACAGTCCCACCTCTTGACTATCTCTGGCCCAAAGAATATTTTGTTCTGTTTTGTTTTTGGGTCATACCAGTTCTTGGCTCTACCACAGGCAAAGGCAAACTGCTACATATATATATATATATATATATATATATATATATATATATATATATGCCCTGCTATCCTATCCTGTCTTTGTGCCCTTCAGAGAAAGTTTTGGGGGGGCGGGGCACACCTGGAGATGCTCAGGGCTTACTTCTGGCTCTATACTCAGGGTCACTTTGGCAGAGCTCAAGGGACCATACGGAGTGCCGGGGACTGAACGCTGGTTGGCCACATGCAAGCCAAGCACTTAGAATTTTTTTCCCTTGTCTTTTTGGGTCACACCCGGCACTGCACAGGGCTTACTCTTGGCTCTGCATTCAGGAATTACTCCTGGTGGTGTAATTAGTCGGGTGACTATATGGGATGCTGGGAATCGAACCCGGGTTGGCCAAGTGCAAGGCAAACACCCTACCCGCTGTGCTGTCGCTCCAGCCCTTGTGTTAGAATTTTTGGTCTGTGAGCTAAATGAGCTTTCTTCCCTGTTTCCAGATTGGTAGGAGAGACCCTCTTGGGAGTATTCCAGAGCATTTATTAGATTTGTGGACTTACAGAAGCTTTTTTGCAGTCTTGCCTCTGCTTCAGGGGAGGAGGCTCATATGGCAGTGTTTGGGGGAACATGAAGTGCTAGAAATGGAGCCTGGGGCTCTCCATGCAATTTCCACCCTTGAGTTACTGCCCAGACCCTTGTGCTGTTTTGTGACTGCCGGGAGGTGGTAGCTCTGTCAGGGGCCTTTACTATACTGGACCTTGGCAATGTACTTGCTGTTTGGAGTTGAACTGTTGTGGTAGAGGTGCTTTACAATTGTTTTTACTTTTACTTACTAGCTTTGTGATTTATAAATTAGATCTGTTGCCTGTAGTATTCCCAGTAAATTGGGGATTACGATGTAGGTTTGCACAGTGGTTGTAATAATGGTACAATGCATGTTGACTTGTTCCCACATTTTCCTCTTCAATGAAATAGCAGTCATAATAGAAAAAAAAGGTTGGGGCTGGAGAGAGAGCACAGCGGGCAGGGCGTTTGCCTTGCACGCGGCCGACCCGGGTTCAAATCCCAGCATCCCATATGGTCTCCTGAGCATGGCTAGGGGTAATTCCTGAGTGCAGAGCCAGGAGTAACCCTGTGCATCGCCAGGTGTGACCCAAAAAGAAAAAAAAAAAAAAAAAGGTTAATTATTAAATTATCTTTTTTCTCAAAGGTTCTGGCCACTGCATTTGATACCACGTTGGGAGGCAGAAAATTTGATGAAGTGTTAGTAAATCATTTCTGTGAAGAATTTGGGAAGAAGTATAAACTGGACATAAAGTCCAAAATCCGTGCATTATTACGACTGTCTCAGGAATGTGAGAAACTCAAGAAATTGATGAGTGCAAATGCTTCAGACCTCCCTATGAACATTGAATGTTTTATGAATGATGTTGATGTGTCTGGAACAATGAATAGGTAATCATAATATTTTGGTGTTACGCTGACCATTTCCGCTTGAAGTAGCTCTAATTGCTAAAATCATTATGGTGGTTTACATACAATTTTAGTTTTTTGTGGGGACAGGGGTGCAGTGTTCTTGGGGCCACTCCAGTGAAACTTAACCTGGTGTGCTTGCGGGTTTTGAACATTCATACCCAGTGGTGCGGCGGGCACAAGCTCTGGTGTTTGGGCCTCCCCCTCCCCCTCCCCCTCGGCTGCAGTCCTTTTGAGCTACCTCCTGGCCCTCTTCCCTGCTCCCAAATATTATTGTATTTCTCTCTCTCTCTCTCTCTCTCTCTCTCTCTCTCTCTCTCTCTCTCTCTCTCTCTCTCTCTCTCTCTCTCCCCCTCTCCCTCTCCCTCCCTCCCTCCCCCTCTCCCTCCCTCCCTCTCTCTCTCTCTCTCCCCCTCTTTCCCCCCCCTTCCACCTCCTTCTCTCTTTCCTTCACCCTCTCCCCCTCCCTCCTTCTCTCCCACCCCCATCTCTATCTCTGTCTCTTTCTCTGAGAGGCCCCAGTTTGCAGGGCTACTCACGGTGATCAAAGGGACGGTATAGGATCAGGGTGTGAACCTGCAGCTCCAACATGCAGAGCAAAAGTATGTGCTCCAGTCCTTTGAGTCAAGACTCACTCCTGTTGCTATTGGGGGACCATGCTGTGCTGTGCTTGAGCCCAGGTCTGCCATATGCAAGGCAGCGCCTTATCTGCTGTACTATTTTCTCTGGCCACTTAAAAATTTTTGTTTTCCTTTTTGCTTTTGGACCGAACCTAGCAATGCTCAAGGTTTACTCCTGGCTCTGAGCTCAGGGATCACTTCTAGTGGGCTCAGAGGACCATATGAGGTGCCAGGGATAGAACCCGGGTTAGCTACTAAGGTTTTTCTCAGTTTGTGTCAGTGCTTATTATTATGTCTTTTCGATTATAGACACCCATTCAATGAAAAGAATGTGATCTGCTTTCTTTCAGAGGCAAATTTCTGGAGATGTGCGATGATCTCTTGGCTAGGGTAGAGCCGCCACTCCGAAGTATTTTGGAACAGTCCAGTAAGTATTTTTGTGGTTGAATTGTTTGTGTCTTTAAAACTCTTGAAAGTGCTTATTTCTCCTTTTCTTTTTTCTGGTTGTATTGATTTTTATGTTATGGACTTCGTTAATATATTAAGCATTTATATTTTGATGTGTTCTCAAGAAATGTAATTCTTAGATTAAATGCAATCTTATAGATTGTCACTTTGTAAATGTAATAGCAGTTTGTGGTTTTGTTTTCCTGGGTTCATACCTTTATTTTTTTATTTTGTGTTCTTTTTCATTCCTGATAAAGAATATAGACTTTGAGTTTGGTGAACCCACTGCTTAGTGGGAAATGCAGCAAAGGAAAAATAACTAGACAGTAATGTTTAATCTCAGATTAAATGGCAGAAGTTTAATTTAGGGAATATAGTTTTTATTTAAAAAAACTGTCTAATAAACCTTTGACAGTGAGCATTTACTGAGTTCATTGTTGTGCCGTTGTTGACTTATTTCGAGCGTACTATTAGCTCCACATTAGCTCAGTTCTGAAATCAGTGATTAAGAGCCAGGCATGTTCTTTCGACACTGGAGCCACCCATTTCTTTAAATAGTCCTTAACAGATTGCTAGTGTTTATTGCATAAAATGTCACCAGGAAACCAGGAGTTACTAAGGGTAGGTACTTTGTGAGTGGCACCAGAACTTTGATGTGCACCTTCTTTTTGAAAGGCAGAAGCTATGTATGTGTTGTAATCTGGACTGTTTTTGGTGCGGATTGATTCCTGGACTGACTAGAATGCTTGCGAATGCCTTTTTTCATTCTTTTTTGAGCCCTCTTACTTTCTTTATGGCTGACTTAACTATTACTTAAGCTGTTGATACTTTAGCTTTTTGTGTGTGTGTGATTGTTTTAGCGATTGTATAGTGATGGGTCATAAAATTGTTCATAATTCCTTCTGTTTTTTTTTTTTTTTTTTTTTTTGCTTTTTGGGTCACACCTGGCGATGCACAGGGGTTACTCCTGGCTCTGCACTCAGGAATTACTCCTGGTGGTGATAGAGTAATGGACAAATTGTCTTTTTGCCATCTCTCTAGATCTTGGTTTTATTCTGAAATAGAATACAAGTAGGACATGTTCAAATATAAAACTAGGGACTGGAGAGGTAGTACAGGGGTTAAGGCTTTGACCTTGCATGTGACCAACCCTGGTTCAATCACTGGCACTGCTATGGTTACGTGAGCACCACCTGGAGTGATCGATTTGCTCAAGTGGGTGCCAGTGACATATCGATGAACAACGGGATGACAGTGATACAGTGATAGTAATACTGTTCTGACATTATCCTACGTTCTTATATTGCTTTTCCATACTCCCTTGCCCCATAGTTTTTTTTTTAATTAAACAATGTATGGGTTTTATTTGAGTCCTGATGTATATAAAAAATGGAAACTCATTAGATGATCAGGGAAATTTTCATACTGACTAAATTTCAGAAATTGTCTTTTGTAGATGTGATAGCAGTTTGTGGTTTTGTTTTTCTGAGTTCATATCTTTACTTTTTATTTTATATGTTTTGATTTTCTGGTATTTTTAGTCATTCAGCGTTGAAAATGGGCCCCATTGTTTTGACCATCAGAACATACCAGCTTGTTTCCAGCTTTAACGTGTGTATATGTGCACATTTGTGTTTGTGGTGTTGAGGACTAAGAGGGAGTTGGGTTTTTGTTACATATACCTGTGGCGTATTCGATATGCTGGAAACAGTAATGATAGGTCTTATTCCCCTGACCCTGAAAGAGTCTCCAGTCGTTGGGAAAGACGAGTAAGGAGAGGCTGCTAAAAATCTCAGGGCTGGAAGGAATAGAGACATTATTGGTTCCTGATCAAGTAAATTGATGACAGTGACAATAATCTATTGAGGTGATGATATATTCTGTTGTGATGAGATGTTATTTTATGCTTTTTAAAAAAACTGTAAAGAGCTAATATTTAAAGATTCAGTGCATCTAAATGTCTGTTTAGAGCTAAAGAAAGAAGATATTTATGCAGTGGAGATAGTCGGTGGTGCAACACGAATTCCTGCAGTTAAAGAGAAGATCAGCAAATTTTTTGGTAAAGAACTTAGTACAACACTAAATGCTGATGAGGCTGTCACTCGGGGCTGTGCATTGCAGGTGAGTTTCTTTTCTTTAACACATAGCCATTGGTAGTCACTGTAACAGTACAGCAACAGTTTTAGTTCCAGATAATAGAAGGCTAACTCAAGAAGTCTGAGGGTTTAAAATTTTAACAGTTCTGTTATAAAATGGGTATCAGATGGTATTCATATATGAAATTGTATTCTGTAGTATGTATTGAGATGAGTTCAGTTATATAAAAGCATGTCTGAGTACTATTGAAATTTTTCATATTTCCTTATATTTACTAAGTACATCAAATAAGAGTTGGAGTTAATGGGAAAATGATAAGGAATAACTGGAACACATAGGTAATTTGGCAAATAGTAGTTAGTAAAACTGCTCAGGTATCATTTTTAATGTAAATATTTAAGAGTTATTGATAATGGTCTTTTAAACTCTTACAACTTGTGATTTAGATCATAATGTCTATATCTGTCAAATGAAATTTTAAAAATTACTATTTCAGTGTGCAATCTTATCACCTGCTTTCAAAGTCAGAGAATTTTCTATCACGGATGTAGTACCATACCCAATATCTCTGCGATGGAATTCTCCAGCTGAAGAAGGGTCAAGGTAATAGCAGTATCAGTTTGGGAGTGGGGGTGGGGCTGGGCGAACTGGGTGGCACTTAGGCTCAGTCGTAGGTTTTACTCCTGGGTTGCTTTGGGGATGTGGTGCCAGGGATTGAACCTTTCCCACGAGCAAAACATATGTTCCAACCCTTTCAGCTATCCCCCAGGTCTGGCGCCAATCATTTTTATGCTAAGCTAAATATTTTCCTCCATTTCCACTTGAAAGTCAAATACTGTTAACAGTTCACGAAGCATCGATCAGTCTGTAATGTTGTTATGGTACATGAAGCAGGGGTTGCTTATTTTAATCCATGGAATAAATTTGTATCCCGAGTTTCTATACTTGATCCTAATGGGTTATTTTTGCTTTTTTTTGGGTCACACCTGGCAATGCATAGGGGTTATTCCTGGCTTTGCACTCAGGAATCACCCCTGGCAGTGCTCAGAGGACCATATGGGATGCTGGGAATCGAATCCGGGTCAGCCGCGTGCAAGGCAAATGCCTTACTCGCTGTACTATTGCTCTAGTCCCTTGATCCTATTGAAATAGCTGTTGTTTTGTATGTTCTATTAGAAAAATATTATTATTTTTTTTTCTTTTTGGGTCACATCCGGCAGCGCACAGGGGTTTTACTCCTGGTCTACACTCAGGAATTACCTCTGGTGGTGCTCAGGGGACCATATAGGATGCTGGGAATCAAACCTGGGTCAACTGGGTGCAAGGCAAATGCCCTACCTGCTGTGCTGTCACTCCAGTCCCCATATTAATTTTTAAATCCTCCAGTAAACTATGTTGAAACTTGTAAAATCTGGAAATAATGCTAGTTGAGAAGAGTAACTAGAGCTGTGCTAAAATTACAAACCTAATATGTGTGTCTCCATTGTGAGACTTTTTTTTTTTATTTTGCTTTTTGGGTCGCACCTGGAAATGCACAGGGATTACTCCTGGCTGTGCACTCAGGAACCACCCCTGGCGGTGCTCAGGGGACCATACGGGTTGCTGGGATTCAAACCCGGGTCGGCCGCGTGCAAGGCAAATGCCCTACCCTCTGTGAACCTCACCTGCAGTGCACAATTATATTATATTTTGTTTCACTCCAGCCCCTTGTGAGGCTTCTTGTTATTGTTTTTGGCATATTGAATACGCCATGGGGAGCTAGCCAGGCTCTGCTGTGCGGGCGGGATACTCTTGGTAGCTTGCTGGGCTCTCCGGGAGGGATGAAGGAATCAAACCCAGGTTGGCCGCGTGCAAGGCAAATGCCCTACCTGCTGTGCTATTGCTCCAGTCCTACAGTGCTATAATATGTGTGTGTGTAGTAAGAGCTTGACGATCTTAAATCTGTTTTTTCTCTTTTTCTTTTATTCAGTGACTGTGAAGTGTTTCCAAAAAATCATCCGACTCCTTTCTCTAAAGTACTTACATTTTATAGAAAGGAGCCTTTTACTCTTGAGGCCTATTATAGTTCTCCCCAGGATTTGCCCTATCCAGATCCTGCTATAGGTAAGTTGGTAGTGAACCAAAATTTGTGCATACCTGAGAGAACTAGTAGTAGAGCAGCTAGTATCCTGAAGTTATATTTTGGATCACAAAAATACTTCTCGACTTGATTCAGAACCAGCCAGATGGCCATTATGTAATTGCATCTCCTATTGTGTGTGTAGCATTTGTTGGCCAGTGTACTTGGTGAATAATTTGGTGCTAGATTCTACAGGAAATTAAATGCAACTCTGACTTTAATGTACTTCTGAGATGTCCAGCATGGATAAGGTAGAGTCATGTTGACCAGAATGTTCTTAGCCTCTGAGAAACTCAGTTCTGGAACTAATGCCAGTTGAGAGAACAATTATAGTTATAATTACAGACCTAGAATACATGGATAAAATGGAAAATATACTCAGAGTGGCACCTAGAAGCTGTTGAAAGTTAACAAAGATGATAATTCATATTTTACAGAAGTTTTACAGATTTAAAACTTTAAATAAACCAAGTATAGTAACTGAATTTAGACATGGCTGTTTCTTGATAATGGTAGAAACAATGTGAAATGATCGTTTCTTTTTTATTCTTTACCCTCTGTAGGTTAGTACGTGGCAGATTAGTTTTAGAGATTTGGGAGAGGCATGTGTAATGGTATTGGAAGAATGGACTTAGAGGGTGAGATGTTGGGATGAGGTTGACTGTACAGAGAAAGGAGTTGTCTGGTTTTGTAAGATTCTAAAAGTAGCTTCTCAGAGTGTCCTGTTACTTGACCCACCTCTGAGCGTGGGTATATGGGGCAGTATGGGCATACATTCATAATTGAGTTCGCCCTCTCAGGTTGTCTGTTTTCTCTGTGTCTCATGTGTCCCTAGCTCAGTTTTCAGTTCAGAAAGTCACTCCTCAATCTGATGGCTCCAGTTCAAAAGTGAAAGTCAAGGTTCGGGTGAATGTCCATGGTATTTTCAGCGTGTCCAGCGCATCTCTAGTGGAAGTGCACAAGTTTGAGGAAAATGAGGAACCGATGGAAACAGATCAGAATGCAAAGGAGGAAGAGGTAATCTGGACATTCAGTACCATTTTACACCAGTCAGTGATAGCTCAGAGGTGTTCTTTTTTTCTGGAAATAGATTGGGTGACAAGGGAGGTTTGATGTGTCTGAATGGCCGAGAGTGGGTTTGTGTGTGTCCCCTTCACAGACCCACCAGGTTTCTCTAATGTGCTTTTGGCATTGAAATCACTGTCTGCAGGTGCTCTACAAGCTTCTTCCCTTCTGTATTCTTGTTGCCAGGCTTTGTTCTTTTAACAGAATTCTCAAAGTGTTTACCTCTCCAGGTGCATGCAGTGGCTTTGCTTTTGAGGATGAAAGTCTGATTTTAAAAGTACTTGAAAATGTTAAGAGTTGAGAGAGATGTACTTATGAGGAAGCTTGGAGAAACTCAACAGCTCTCTTCGGATTCTGTTGTGTTGACTATTGGCACACTCTGTGCTATACTTGATGGTCTCTAAAGCAGTCCTGTGGCCGTTCTTGTTGGTATGAAGGTAGGGCAGGGCAAGTGTCCTCTCCACTGTGCAGATGCATTAACTGAAATCCACAGATGGAATTTGGATGTAGGTCTTCCTATTGCTGGTAATCAAACAAATTTTTATGCCATTTCACTGTGCCATTAGGTTGCTTAGACTTCAGTAGTATTTCCAAGGTTCAGGTTTTGATGTGACCTCTTTTTCAGAAGATGCAAGTGGACCAGGAGGAATCACATGTTGAAGAGCAGCAGCAGCAGACACCAGCAGACAGCAAGGCAGAGGCAGAAGAAATGGAGGTATATGCCGTGTATCAAAGCCTGACATTCCAGCTTTCACATGCATAGTTTTGAGGGAGACAGTTAATTGGTTTTTTTTGTTTGTTTGTTTGTTTTTTTGGTGTTTTGGTCACACCTGGCGATGCACAGGGGTTACTCCTGGCTCTGCACTCAGGAATTACTCTGGCGGTGCTCAGGGGACCATATGGGATGCTGGGATTTGAACCCGGGTCAGCCGCGTGCAAGGCAAACGCCCTACCCGCTATGCTATCACTCCAGCCCCAGTTAATTGTATTTTGGAATGTAGTTTTTGTATTTGAATGGTTGTTTTTTTGGGGGGGGGGTGTCCCCTCTATCCCCCCCCCCACACACACACATCTGGTGGTGTTCAGTGCTGCTCCTGGCTCTGCACTCAGGGATGACTACTGGTGGGCTTAGGGCTTATGGGGTGGCGGTGATTGAACCCAGATCAGTCATGTTCAAGCAAGCGTCTTATCCACTGTACTGACTCTCTGGCCCTGAGCAATTTTTTGTTTTGTTTTCGGGCCACATCTAGCAATGTTCATGGCTTATTCCTGGTTCTTTGCTCAGGAATTACTGCCTGGGTTGGTAGCGTGCAAGGCAAAACCCTACCTGCTGTAATGTCACAAAAAATGACCCCCTATTGTTTTAAAAATAAAAACTGGGGATTTCTTGGAAATAATTTGACTATCACTATTTTTGTTTGTTTGGGGCTACATTCAGCGGTGCTCAGGGGCACTGTGCTGGGCGGGAGGGGAGGAGGACCACTGTACAGTGCCTGGGATAGAACCTGGACAAGGCAAGCAAAGCATGTGCTTCCAGATGGTCCTCGCTTTCTCTGGCCCTGTTACTGTTTGATTCCCGTCCCCCCCTCCTTCATTGTTGATACTGCCCGCATCAATGGGGGTTGCACATATTCCTGACTGTTGCTTTCACAACTTAGTTTTTGTGATATTCACTGGGTGTTATACCTTTTTTGTTATGCTTAAAACACATTTCTCAGAAATGGCTTGCAGCATTGGGGTTCACTGCTTAGGTCCTGTGGTGCACGGGGTATTGGACCTTGCCAGTTGTTTGGTACTTGGGGGGGGGCCTTTAAGGGGCTACTGTGATGGGACTCAGGAGGCCTTATGGTGCTGGAGATCAGGCCCAGGTTGAAGCATTTTATGCTCTCATGTATTATCGCCCACTAACGCTGTGGTGCAGTTTTCCCATTCCCTTTGTTGCAGTGACCAGTGGTCACACACACTGGGTTGGGGTGCTTAGATATTTGGTTCTGGGCCAGTTAGGGTGGGTCGCACTCCCTTGCCTCCGGCTGTGGCACTTGTAAGTCTTTGTGGTGCACGCTGGTGCCTGCATACTTTTTATTTTTAAATTGTTACTGCTATTTTTTGCTATACCCGATGTTGCTCAGGGCTTACTCCTGGCTCGGCACTCAGGGGTCACTTCTGACCATGCTTCGGGAGACCATATGGGGTGCCAGGGATTGAACCCAGATTGGTTTTGTGCAAGGTATATGCCTTGCCTGCACCATCACTCTGGCCCCCTCATTTGTATCTATAACTTTTTTTTAATATTGTTTTCGGTTTTTTAGATCATCAATACTAAAAGAAATGGGACCTGTTTTAAGTCTAAGCTTTTATATGTTCTTTTTCCTCTAATGTTCTCTGTTATCTTAGACTTCTCAAGTTGGATCAAAAGACAAAAAGATGGACCAACCTCCTCAAGCCAAGAAGGCGAAAGTGAAGACCAGTACTGTGGACCTACCAATTGAGAATCAGCTCTTATGGCAAATAGATCGAGAAATGCTAAACTTATACATTGAAAATGAGGTGGTTATTTTAAGTCTTTTAGAATATTAAGTTAAAAAATTAATGTGACCATAGGGTTCAAACTATGTTTAGTGATTATGCATGTTTGGTGGTTTGGAGTTGGTGAAATAATTTAGGGTTTTTTTTTTTTTTTTTTTTTTCTTTTTGAGTCACACCCGGCAATGCACAGGGGTTACTCCAGGAATTACTCCTGGCGGTGCTCAGGGGACCATATGGGATGCTGGGAATCGAACACGGGTCGGCCGCGTGCAAGGCAAATGCCCTACCCGCTGTGCTATTGCTCCAGCCCCTTAATTTAGGTTTTTGGTTACTATACAGACAAATAGATGTCATGCATTGTTAAAAATCCCTTCTGGTGATATGCTTATATTTCTGCAGGCTGTTAAGAGTTTCTTTGATAATTCTTAGGGGTGGGTATTAGTGGGGATGGGGCATGTTATTTATTTTATTAGATTATTTTATGGTTGAGGTGGTAGTTCATAGATGTTGGTAGGAGAAAATGGTGAAATAACAGCATTAATAGCAGTGCTCTTACCTTTTTTAAAAAAATAATTGTACACATTGAACGTATTTCTAGTTGATGTGTAGCTCTTTTTTTTTTTTTTAAATTTTGGGTTATACTCCTGGCTCTGCACTCAGGAGTTGCTCATGGTGGTGCTTGGTTGACCATATGGGATGCCGGAGATTGAACCGAGGCTGGCCTTGTGCAAGGCAAATGCCCTACCCGCTGTACTATCGCTCTAGACCAATATATAGAGTGAGGCAAGATTTTGGGTAAACTTGAATTGTGAGATTTCCTGTATATTCATTGTATCTTAAAAATAATTTTGTTTTACAAAATGTTTGACATTTATCCTGTATGAGTAAATTACATTTTATTTGGTCTTCCATAGCAATTATTATAGTATAGCATGCTAATTTTTGACGTTGAGCTAATAGTTTTTAAGTTCTTTTCCTTTTGTTTTTCTGCATCTTATTTCTATTGCTCTGTTTTTCAAGTGTATCCCTATAGCCTCACTTGATTTTCATAATTTACTGAGGACTATTGCTTCCAGCCTTCCAATTTTTGAAGATATTATCAGAGTTGTTCTAATATCTAACCAAAGTATACTGTTTTTACATTTTAGGGTAAGATGATCATGCAGGATAAACTGGAGAAGGAGAGAAATGATGCTAAGAATGCAGTAGAAGAATATGTCTATGAAATGAGAGACAAGCTTAGTGGTGAATATGAGAAGTTTGTGAATGAAGATGTAAGTATGTGCCACATTATTTGTTATCAAGAAGTATCCTAAGATGTGTTAGAAGTTTGCATATGTAGGTATATACTGAGATGATTAGAAGTGAATTTTTTGGGGGGGTGGGGGGAATCTCATATTATGTATTTGTTGGTGTGGGACAGCTATATTTTATGAAGCACATTTTTCAAAACCCTTATTTATGTAGTAATTTCCTGTATGTAAATATGTACCAAATTACTTCAAAAACTTTCCCTACACCTCCCACCCCCCCTTTGGTTTTTTTTTTTTTTTTCCCCGATCACACTTGGCAGTGCTCAGGGATCACTTCTGGCTCATGGGGACCATAGGTGGTGTCAGGGATTGAACCCGGGTCTGTTACATGCAAGGCAAATGTCCTACCCACTGTACTACCACTCCAGCTTCTTTTCTTACTCCATCTCTCCACCTTGCCCCCAGTGCTTATGAGCCTGGGGCTTAGTCCCATGTGGGCCAGCAGTTGTGTGCTAGGAAGGGGTCCTTTTTGGGTCCTAATGCCAGGAACCGTGTGGATCATGCTGGTAGTGCTTGAGGCCTACAAGACCAGACCTGGTGATGCTCAGGACCTCAGAATTATGAGGCCCAGGAGGCCACGTATTGCCCGGGATTACACCCTGGGTTTATACCAGGGTTCATACCCTGTATCCTTGTATATACCTAACCCTTGTGCTATTTACCCCAGCTCCTATTTGTCACTTTTTAAAATTTTTATTTATTCTTATTTTTTAAGGCCATATCTGGTGGTACTCGGGGCTTACTCCTGACTCTGCGCTTAGGGATCATTCTTGGTGGGACTTAAGGGATTATATGGAATACCAGGGATTGAACCCTAATTGGCTCTTGCAAGGCAAGCACCCTCTGTAGTATCAGCCCCACTCCACTAATTATTTTTTTTCCCCACAACGTTGGTCATGATTGAGTTTCAGTTGTACAATGTTCCAACACCCATCCCTTCACCAGACCTTTCACTAATTTTTAAAAGTAGTTTTTAATTAAGTTTCCAAAGAGTCTTATGGTAGAGGGAATAATTAATACACACCTGTGGCTATCCAAATAGTATTTGCTGATCTTGTTTTCTCCCCCTGTCCTGCCATCCTTTTGGCACATTTTAGAGCAGATAGTGGTAAAGCACTCTGCCTAAGACACCATTGATGAATTTAGGTTTTGTTTTTCCCTCTCTTGTGCTGCCATTTCCCAGGGCCTCACATGCACAGCATGCACTCTACCACTGAGCTGCACCCCCAGTCCCCCCTTGTTTTTACTGAACTAATTCAATATTTTATTCATCTTTAGGATCGTAACAGTTTCACCTTGAAACTGGAGGACACTGAGAATTGGTTGTATGAGGATGGAGAAGACCAACCGAAGCAGGTTTATGTTGATAAATTGGCTGAATTAAAGGTAAGTGACTCTTGGGCCAGAGTGATAGTGCAGCGGGGGGTAAGGCACTTGTATTTGATCCCTGGCGTCATACAGTCCTCCAAGTTTCACAGGAGTGATCTCTGAGCACAGCTGAGTATGGCTCAAAAACGTGTCCTTAGCCTTGTTACATAGGAAAATCTCTCAAAATTAGTAAGGATTTGCAAGTGATAATAATGAAGGTAGATTGAAAGTGATTGAACAGCTGTGATCTTAATCACTTAGGTTTGTAATCTTTCTGAAAACTTGTTTATACTTAAAGTATTTCACAGAATTGGAGATTGAGTATTTTGGCCATGGCAAGATAGATAGCAAGATTTGCCCTGGTCGCAATACACCTGCAGTGTTTGGGGCTGGTTTGTGTTTAGAGCTTTGATTCTCAATAAAGCACCTGGGGGGGGGGGGGGGGGTGTGTGTGTGTGTGTGTGTGTGTGTGTGTGTGTGTGTGTGTGTGTGTGTGTGTGTGTGTGTGTGTGTGTGTGTGTGTGTGTGTGTGTGTGTGTGTGTGTGTGTGTGTGTGTGTGTGTGTGTGTGTGTGTGTGTGTGTGTGTGTGTGTGTGTGTGTGTGTGTGTGTGTGTGTGTGTGTGTGTGTGTGTGTGTTATTATGGAATCTCATTAAATCTTAAGGATAAAAAGTCCACAGAGATATCTAAAGTGGAGACTTTGCTTGGAAAAGATACGAACAGTTCCCCTTCCAGTTAGTTTCTTGCCACATGGGGCTATTGTGATTACCCTTTGGGGTTCCTCAAGGACAAGTACTTGCACTCTTTGTCATCCTGACAATAATAGCAAGCCTTCCATTGAGATTCTTTCCATTATTTTTTTTTTTTGTACTTTTCATTATAATTGTGAAAAGAGAATGATGGACTTCAACTGTTGTCAGTTTACAACTAGTAATTTTGTCTTCTATTCAGAGTTATTTATTTATTTTCTTTTTGGGGTCACACCCGGCGATGCTCAGGGGTTACTCCTGGCTCATGCTCTCAGGAATTACTCCTGGCGGTGCTCAGGGGACCATATGGGATGCTGGGATTTGAACCCGGGTCAGCCGCGTGCAAGGCAAACGCCCTACCCGCTGTACTGTCGCTCCAGCCCCTATTCAGAGTTATTTAGAAGCACTATTCTTTGTCTGTATCAGGTGAGGGTTTGAGCCACACTTGGTAGTATAGGAAATGTTGGCTCTGTTCAGGAGTCCCAGTGGTGGTGCTGAAGGGACAGTTCTGTGGTGTTGGGGATTGAATCGGAGCCTTCTGTGTGCAAAGCATGTGTTCAGCCTTTTGAGTCATTTCTTCACAGAGCATCCCTCGTGTTATTTATGATTTTAAAACATTCCAGTGTGTATTTAAAGGAAAATGAAACCTTAAATTGTACCATTATACTTAAAAGTTTGTTAATGTAATTATACATACCAGTTTTTAAGTTTCAATTAAATGTTCATCTTTAGTGTTATATATTGTTATTTGGAGACCAGTTTGTGGTTGTCTTCTATTTTGAAAACTAGGGCTCAAGTGGCAAAGTGGCGCCACATGAAAATTCTGTTTTCATATTTAATGGTATGGGGGAAATAACTGGTTATCTAGTGCATTGTACTTTAATAATTAGTCTTATTTTAATAATAGACACAAAGCTTCTTTATCTGATAGAGTTTTAGTAGTTATTTGCTTCTCTTCATTTTAGAATCTAGGGCAACCAATTAAGATCCGATTCCAGGAGGCTGAAGAAAGACCAAAATTATTTGAAGAACTAGGGAAACAAATTCAGCAGTATATGAAAATAATCAGCTCTTTCAAAAGCAAGGTAATTTCTTCTCACTCCATCTCTCTCTCTCTCTCTCTCTCTCTCTCTCTCTCTCTCTCTCTCTCTCTCTCTCTCTCTCGTCTCTGTGTCTGTCTCTCTCTTTCGCTCCCTCTCTCTCCCTCTTCCTCTCTCCCTGGAGGCGTTTGGGGAACTGGATGCAGTGTCAGGATTGGACTCAGCATGACCTGATGAATCTTGGTGTGGCTGGGCCTGGGTGGGCCACATGCAAGGCAAGGACCTTACTTGCTATACTGTATCTGGCCATTTCAGTGTTGTAAGAGTATTATTACTATTATTATTATTATTATTATTATTATTAGCATGCCAGGGGTTCAGCTTATTTCCTGCCCCTTGCCCAGGGCAGAGTTCACACTCTGCCAGTCTCTTGCTGCCACCATCCTTTTCCCCAAGGTGGAGTTGCCCATTGTAGGCTTGGCCCCCACAGACCATGTCAGGGCTCCTCAGCTGCTGAGGCTCAGGCTGTCTTTTCTGCTCTCTGAGGGATAGCAGGAATTTCCCCAGGGATTACTGGGAATGCAGCCGCATCCCTGTTGGACATTCTTGACCCTGCCCATCTCCTGACTCTGAATCAAGGAATGAAGTCTTTGTAAGGTTTTGAAACCTTTGTTAGTGTTGGCTCTTACGTTTCTTTCTTAGTGTTTTCTCAAAACATTTTTTTAAGAAACTTTTTTTCCAGGATTTTAAAATAAGTGATTTGGATACATTAGATTGTGAAGATATGTGCTTCATATTTTGAAAGAGTGTCACTTTCTGGGCTGAAGTGATAGTACATAGTGGGTGGGTGTTTGCCTTGCATTCAGCCAGCCTGGGTTCCATCCCCAGCACCCCACCTGGTCCCCTGAGTTCTGCCAGGAATGATCCCTTGAGTGCAGGGTCAGAAGTAGGCTGGAGCACACAGCTAGATGGGGCCCAAAAATTTACAAGAGAAAAACAGTGTCACTTTTTCGGGGTAGGTGAAGAACTGGATAATGGAACTCGAGAGCCTTATCATTTGACACGTTTCTGGTTGCAGGAGGACCAGTATGAGCATTTGGATGCCGCTGACATGGTGAAGGTTGAGAAAAGCACAAACGAAGCCATGGAGTGGATGAATAACAAGCTGAACCTGCAGAACAAGCAGAGTCTGACCATGGATCCAGTTGTCAGGGCAAAAGATATTGAAGCCAAAATTAAGGTAACAGATGGCTTTTCATAGAAAATTACCTTTTCTTGTCAGCCTTTTTAACAGTACCATTATTATTAGTAATAATGATGATAATGCTATCTTGGGGGGGGGTATAACTTGAACGTAGGTTCATGTGAAGCTCGTTGTGCATTTGGGGCGGTGGTACATACACACCTGCAGTGCTGTATTTACTCCTGGGTCTGCGCTGAGTCACTCCTCTCAGGCCTCGAGGACCATGTGCTGGGGATTGGCCGTGTGCAAGGCAAACACCCTACCTGCTGTGCTGTTGCTCCAGCTCCCAACGAAATCTGTGCTTTGCCACTAATTCCACCCCAAAGCACCTCTGGGAGTCCTTAAAGTGACATTGAGGAGGAAGTTACTTATTTTTGGGTCTTTGGCTATACCTGGCAGTGCTCAGGAGCTGCTCCCAGTTCAGTGCTTAAAGGTTACTCCTAGTGGTACTTGGGACCCTGCGGAGATCCTGGAACCTTGGTCCCCTGCATACAAAAATGTGCTCCAACCTTCCCTCCATCTCTTCAGGCCTGAAAATTCCATGATTGCCTCTTAGCTTCTGACTTGGGGATTGGTGGGAGGGGGTCAGACTTACTTGGATTTAGCACTTACTATGAAAATTATTAATTTATAAGAAATCACATCTCAATTCTTACCTTCTTAGGAGCTGACGAGTTTCTGTGGCCCCATAATTTCAAAGCCTAAGCCCAAAGTGGAACCTCCAAAAGAGGAGCAAAAAAATGCAGAGCAGAATGGACCAGTGGACGGACAAGGGGACAACCCAGGCACCAAAGCCGCGGAGCAGGGCGCAGACACTGCTGTGCCTTCGGAGTCAGAGAAGAAGCTTCCCGAGATGGACATTGATTGATTTCAACAATTGTTTATATTAAAACAGACTATTATAAAGCTTTAAGTTGTCAACTTTGTTCTAAATATCAACTAGAGCAATCAAAATACTGGAGATTTCTTAGTCAGTTTTTAGGGGACTTTCGGGGAGGGGGATATAGGTAATGTATGGAGCATTTGACTTCTAAATAGTTAGATACAGAAATTTAAGTGCATTGTATCTTTTTCATAATGGTACTATTTAGAAGCTCAGTTAGTCTTACTGAACTTATGCTTCACTCCTTTTATGTTTAATCATGCTTCTACAAAGATAAGTTTGTTCTGGAAAGTTGGGCTGTAGCAACAGTTAAAACTAGCTCTCACACAGGCTTTTCATTCTGATACAGTGGCAGGAGCTCTCATTGTGCTCAAAAATCGATAGTGGATATTGCCGAGCAGGCTCGCCCCTCTCCCTGAGGGCTGGAGCATGACCTGGCGTGGACTCATGGAGCAGAACGAGGAAATGCGCTGCGTTTCTTCACCTTTCACTCCCTCCCACCCCGACTCTCCCTCTTTGCCCAGTAAAGGAGCCCCTTTTTGGATGCCATATGCTGCTGTGGGGAAGCGAGGCCTGGAGCAGGCTGTGGATTGAGGACTTTAGACTTGAGGCTCTTCCTGGGAAAAGTTTCACTAGTACCCCAAGAACTGAAGTTTGAATAATTTTCTCTTTGGAAAGGTAGAAATGGGTAGATGTATTGTCAAATATAGAATTGGTAAATTTAACCGAAGATTCCTGTTAATTATGGTGTAAAGATTTGTATTCTGGCCTGCTTCTCAGGTGAGAGATGTTCTGTGTAAATCTGAGGTACAGCTTGAAGTGCTAGGACAAGAGTTCTTTGCTGACTCAGTCACTGTCATCATGTGTTAAGTGTCGATCTGTCGTGAATCTGCCAATTTGTATTTTCAACAGCTGACAGATGATATTCAAGACTTAACATACACTGGATTGTACTGGGCGAGCCTGACAGTGTTAAAGAGTGTGGTGCAGGACGCGACACACCTCACTCTTCCTGTGCGCCCGATGTCAGGAGAGCGCCAAAGCATTTCCTGGGACGGTTATTTGAGGCAGTATTCAAAGAAATGAGGCATTTTGGAAAATCCAAAGGAAGCCTATATTAGAAGCCAGAGCTGGTACCTGCCTTAGATACTGTTCATCTTTGTTGGTTATATTCTCTGGATTCTTGTAATAATTGTTATTCCATTTTGGCCTATGTTGTTAGAAATAAGACTATACCTTGCATACTTAGAATAAGTTTCTGTCCATCTTTGCACTGAAATATTAGCGTGTACATGCTCTGGAGTGCTATAAACATTGCTTAGAGAGAAGGAAGATGGAAGTATATTTATGTTGGTCTGTAAGCATGCATGGAAACCTGTGGCACCAAGACTTGGCCTTGTTCCCAGAGCATCCTCTATCCACCCTCTACCTGTCATGCTTCAGGAGTTCCACCTGACCTGCTGTGAGGTCAGGAGCGATTTGGGAGTGCTGGCTTTAGGATTAAGCCAATTCTTATGCAACTGACTCAGTCCTTAATGGCCATTTCTTCTTAAGAAAATCATTATGTGTGTGTTGGGGGAGGGTGTGGGTGTCGGGATGGGGGGTGAATTTGAAGTTTAAAGTTGAAATTAGAAATATGAGGATGCAGTCTGCTTGCTCTCAGTTTAGTCAGGCTTTAAGACCAATTGGATTTCTGTGGAGGCCAGGCCAGAGAGTGCGCGACCAGTGGCGACTGTGCAGACAGCATTTATCCAGGTTGTGATACCCAAATTGGTTTGTTAAAGCTCCAGGTCACATTCTTACACTAAGAAAAATTCAGTAAACCATGAGAAGTTTAGGAAAAATTAATAAAAGAAATCTGTCAAACTCAGTAATTGTTTTCGTAATTTTATAATGAAGATTGTGTGTGTGTGTGTGTGTGTGTGTGTGTGTGTGTATGTTTAATAAAAATCTACAGAGGCAAGAGCCCTCTCGAGCTAGCTATTGCATGGACGCATTTGCACACACATGCTCGTGTGTATTTTAAAGTGTTTTCTCCAGAGGGAAGACTGCTTAGCTACATTTTGGGTATCAGCTTCTGTCAGACCTCCAGCCTGAAGAGCTGTCGAGGCAGCATGGATGCCGGAGTGGGTCATGGCCGCGTAAAAGCTGGTGGTGACAGGATCGATGCCTGCCAGATTAAAGAACAGTGTGCTCTCCACTGAAGTGTGCTCAGGAGCACATGGACCCATGTATGTAGGGAAGCAGGGAGGGTTCGGAGGGCCAGACCCATCAGAAGGGACAGTGAATGAGGATAGGGACTGGCCGTGGCAAGATCCTTATTCCCTGGAATTGTGCCCTAGTAACGGACCGTGATCTGCCCGTAGACCTGCCCTGGCCGCCTCCAAGAAACCTGTAGGAAGGGCTGTTTCCTCCCCAGGCTGCTCCTCTTGGGGTACGTAGGGGTCCTGTGCGGAGCCAGACAGCTGTTCGGTAAAGGTGTGGGGGAAGCAATAGCCCTTTACTCCAGCGGACTGATGTCCTGGGGGAGCGGGTGTTAGTTCTGAGGTGGAGCAGCTCAGTTCATTGCTGAGCACTCCTGAGAGCTTTGTAGGAGGAGGACCAAGAACTCGACCCAAGAGCTTTGAGATGCTCCTCCGGTGTCTTGTGTTCTGGAGGAGAGCTGTTGGGTGGACACAGTGCAGCTGGTGTGGAGTATAGGGCCGTACAATTTTTTTTTTTTTTTAAGCCTGAAAGTTTTAGGGATGTTATGTTTGCACCTATTGGGATGGACCTGGGAGAAGTTGGTGGGAACTTGAAAGCCACTTGTGAGGGGCTGAGTCACAGTGGGGAAGGGCAGCTCTCAGGGTCTGGAGGCGGGGATAAGATTGCAAAGTGACTAATCCTTGTGTGAGTTGAGAAGAAAGCTTTGGGTTAACAAGGTAGCCCCCGGTTAGCTTGGGGTTCTGTGTGGTAATGCCTGTGTTTTTGGTCATTTCCATTTTTCAATGACTTACAGACCTTTACATTTTTCTTTTTTTTTTTTTTGCTTTTTGGGTCACACCCAGCGATGCTCGGGTTACTCCTGGCTTTGCACCCAAGAATTACTCCTGGCGGTGCTTGGGGGACCATATGGGATGCCGGGGATCGAACCCGGGTCGGCCGCGAGCAAGGCAAACGCCCTACCCGCTGTGCTATCGCTCCGGCCCAGACCTTTACATTTTTATATGAGAAACAAAGCTTATAAAATGGTACAATTCAAGAGCAAATTGGGTATCAAAAGCAAACGGAGGCTGGAGTGATTGTGTAGCTGGTAGGGCGTTTGCCTTGCACACAGCTGACCCAGGTTTGTTCCCCAGAATCGCGTATGCTTCCCTGAGCTCTGCCAGGCATATTCCTGAATGCAGAACCAGGAGTAACCCCCGAGCACCACCAGGTGTGACCCCAATCCTTCCCCCCCCCCCCCACACACACACAAAATGGCTGGAAGAATGTTTAGGTTTCCTTCCAAAGGAGATCATTGACATGGTTGGCTCTTGAGGTCCTGGACATTGGTGCCAGAGGTCAAGCTGGACAGTAGATGTTTCAGAAGATAATAGCTCAAGTAGCCAAGCGAGAGGGCACCTTTCTGCAGTCCCACGGGAGGTGTCCAGATGTCGCAAGGCCCAGGAGAAGGTGGGCTGGGAGGGCCCCTCCACAGTGGACACTGGAGGTGAGGGCTTTCATCTACCAGTTCCTGCCCTCGTGCTCAGTGCACTCCAGGTGTGGGAGAGATCCTGGGACAGCAGTTCTCTCTCTCTCCTCTCTCTCTCCCTGCCGCCCATCCCCCGACAGCCCCGACAGCCCTGTCCTACCTACCCATTGACTCCTTAGTCTTGTGCCCTGGCTCTCCATTGATGGAATTCTCACCCGTGGACTGCCCTGGGCTGGCATCCTGAGAGCCTGCATGGGGCCATATCCCCCACCACCCCCAGGTGAGAAACTGTAGATCACAGGTAGCCCCTCCCTCCAGCATGAAACGTGGAAGGGCTCAGTACACACTGATACACAGCTATGTGGTGCTGGAACCACCTTCCGCTCTGTGGGTGAGGAAGAGCGGAGAGGAGCATGGCTCAAGCCCCGGCTCCACTCCCGCTGTTGGGAAGAAGGCTAATATAGAAAGTTCCATGGCTTGAATATGAGGCTTTTGCTCTCCAATTACTTATATAATTTTTTCCCCTAGCATTATTTGGAGGTGCCAGTGACTGCCTGAGAATTTGTTGGAGCCCGCTTGATTTGGCTGCGTGAAGTGTAGTCCCAAGGCTGTCACATGGGGGCACCGTTTCCCTTTGCAGTGGATTCCACTCGGTGGAAACTGATCCCTGCGCATCCCAGAGTTGAGAGAACACAACCAGCTGTCTCTTCTGCAGGTAGCGCAGAGCAGAGCAGGTGTTGGCAGAGACCAGGCTAGAAAGCAGAGAGCCATTTGTTGACATTTGCTAGTAATCCTGTAGTTCTTATCCCTCCAAGTGTGGTGCCACTTGTTACAAACGGATCCTGGGCAGACTTCCGATCTTGGGTAGGACCCTGATCCAGGACTCCTCAGGCCCAGCTGGGATCTGGGCTCCTTCCTCATTTTGTAGTTCCAAGTGGAACGTGAGCGTCTAGGAGTCTAGCAGCCTCCTGGGTGATGCCGATTAGACAAGGAACGTTCGTTTCTTTGCCTGTTGGATGAGGGACACCATTGCTTGAGATGATGGGCGTAAGGTGACTGACATAAGGTGGGATGACAAATGTGAGGTGATGAGTGTGAGCTGATGGATGATGGACATAAGATGGTTTATGTGTGATGACAGATGGGGTGACATGAGATGATGGATGTGAGATGACATGCGAGGTGATGGGTGCTAGGGTAAAGTGACAGATACGAGCCATTTAAGACAAGGAGAAAGAGTTTAAGGAACTCCTGACATGTAACAGTACCAGGGCAAGGAGCTACTAATACGGGCATCCACAGTTCCTGGCCGCTTGTGTGTGTGTGTGTGTGAGCGTGCACTGGTAATTGGGGCCACACCCAGGCATGATATTTGGGGCTGCACCCAGCTGTGCTCAGGACCTGTCCTGGCTGCTGTCGCTCGCCGCTTCGTCCAGCGAAGAAACACGCAACTCGGAGATCCTTTTGGCTGTGATTTATTTAGGAACTTTCTCATGCGTTGGAGAAGAAATCAGGAAAGGGGACGTGGAGTAAGGCGGAAAAAGGGACGCATGAGGGAGAACCCACTAGCTAGGTGACCTCCCCCCTTATATACCTCTCGCTGCCTGCTTATGCCCACGTGTCCGCATCTGATAGGTTAGTCACAGCTTATGGGCGTGGCAAGACATCCTGTTTCCTTATTAGGAGTTGTTTTCGAAGCACACAGGTGTTGATTACAAAGAGCGCTACAAAGCATGGTCCCATGGTGGCTCTCCACAGGCTTCGTGCTCAGGAGTGACCGTTGCTGGTGGCCAGAGACCAGGCGTGGTGCTGGGAATTCAAACCCGAACGATGCAAGGCAAGTGCCTTAACCCGGTACTATCTCTCTGCCTCCGGGAGCCTTTTTCTTGTCCTTAGCCAGGAGCCCAGGGTGCTGAGAGGCTGAAGGGCAGCCTGGGGAACAGACATGGACTGACTTTACCCGAGGGGCGGGGCCGGGGGGGGGGTTGTCGTGGCTTGGCAAGGGAGTGTTGCTCCAGACCTCCCACTGCACTGACTTGGGGCTCAGCTGGCTTTCATAGGAGGGTGGGGTGGGGCGGGGCTTAGCTAGGGAGAGACTCCCCGGAGGCAGCTGTGGGTGCCTGCTGCAGAGCAATAGGGGTCACCATGAGCCCCCCAGCCCCACTGTGGAGACGAGCTATAGAGATGGGGTGTTTCTGTGATGCTTCCCAGGATGGGGTGGGCTGGGGCCGGAGTTGAAGAGGCAGGGGAGGCGCTGGCAGAGCCCTTACGGGGGTCTGTTCTGGGGCAAAGCAGTGGCTCAACTGGGTCTCTGAATCCCCCCGACCACTGTGGGGGAACCCCCAGAAGTTTAAATTAGGAGGTAAAAGGGGTCCAAGAATGTGCATTTCTTTTTTTTTTTGTTTGCCCTTTGGGCTACGCGTGGGGGTGCTCAGGACTTACTCCTGGCTCTGCACTCAGGGGTCACTCCTAGTGGGGCTCAGGGAACCAGATGGGATGCTGGGGGTAGAACCCAGTAGGCAGCGTGCCAGGCAAGTGCCCTCACCGCTGTACTATCTGGAAGAAACGTGTGTTTCTAACAAGCTGCAGGTGATGCTAATGTTTTTATAGGCAAGGGACTCTAGGTAATGGGTCACAAGAACTGCTGATTGGAATGCTACACAGCTGAGGTGGAAGGTGTCCTGTGGTTCGGCGGCGGGAGGCGGAGACACAGGTACGATTGTTTGTGGGAGCCAAAGGAGGAAGCGGTCCTGTCTCCAAAGACTTTCTCAGGACTGACTGCCATGGTCTGGCCTGCGTGCCGCCGAGGGTTGCTGCTGCTGCACTGGCCAGGGCTGACTTGGGCTCAGTGCTGTGGGGGCTGTAGGGCCGGAGCAGGGGCCTGGTCTGTGGGAAATGCTGTCTGGGCCTAGGGGCTCCCCGAGAAGGAAGGAGAGGTCTTGGGCAGGAGGGTCCTTGCAGGGATCCATCCTTCCTTCCTTCCTTCCTTCCTTCCTTCCTTCCTTCCTTCCTTCCTTCCTTCCTTCCTTCCTTCCTTCCTTCCTTCCTTCCTTCCTTCCTTCCTTCCTTCCTTCCTTCCTTCCTTCCTTCCTTCCTTCCTTCCTTCCTTCCTTCCTTCCTTCCTTCCTTCCTTCCTTCCTTCCTTCCTTCCTTCCTTCCCTCCCTCCCTCCCTCCCCCCCCACTTCCCTTCCCTCCCTTCCCCTCCCCCGCCAGGGCATAGCTGGTGGTTACGGGTATGTGTGTGTGTGTGTGTGTGTGTGTGTTTCTCGGTGGAGGGGTCCTGCTCTTCTCTTGGGAACCATGGATGGATTGGGTGCTGGTGTCTAGACACCCTCAGAGTCTGTCTCCACCTGGCAGTGGCTCCCTGCCCAGACAGGACCCCGTTAACATAAACATAAACACCCTGTTGAGTCCAGAGGGCACTGCTTGGTCCCTTGGCTTCTGTGAGCACCCCTGGGCCTCAGCCTCCTCTATGGTGCAGAGAAGACAGAGCTGTGGGCTCCTGCGGGGAGACCCCGGCTCTCCCGCCCATCCTGGGGGGCTGTCACGGCTCCACCTGGGGTTCTCGCTGATGGGGAAGATCGTTAGTGCTCAGAAGAATAAATTTCTCCGCAGGGCTGAAGATATCCCTTCCCCTTTTCTTTATTCATTGTTATGAATTGCAATCAAAGACAGTTTAATGGTGAAATTGCTATAAAACGGCGGAGAAAACATTTCTTTGGGTATTAGTTTTGTTTTAGTAAATTACAAAGTAGTGATTTAACTTGCCACCTTCAGGATTATTTCTGCCTCTCAGTGGGGTAATATAATCAGCAAGATCTACTCTGGTCTTCATTTTCTAGAGAACACAGATAAATAATTCCCCAATATGTTTTTGAGCTAACTAAATTACCTGTGACTTTTGGTGTCTTGCATCCAGAGCCAAGGTGGGGGTGGGTGGGGTGGTGGAGGCCTTTTGAGGGTTCTGGGTAGGGAGTGGGGGGACTGCAGGGTCCTAGAAAGGCTGCTGCAGGCAGGTCAGGCCTGTGTGGACACATGTGTGCTGGGGCTCCCCACTGACTCCACTGCCTGTGGCCGGGACATAGCTGCCTGGTTCCACTGGTGCTGGAATTGCAGAGAAACCGGTGGGGTCGGCCACCACTGCAGGTTAATTCACACTGATTAATCACCAGTTGTTACCGGTGATTGAATAAATATCTGGAGGGTCTTGCTGGCGAGGTGACTTGGTGGTCGAGCACTTGCTTTGCATATGTGAGACCCTGGGTTTGATTCCCAGCACCTCATGTTTCTCTCAGCATTGCCAGGGCAAACCTCCACACCCCACATTGCTGGTCATAATCCCCAAACCCAAAACAAGGTCGGTTCACCTCGGTGCTAGGCCCCCTGCTTGCTGGCCACCACTCTGCTCAAGGGAAGATGGCCAGGAGGGGCCCTCTTCACACACCCCACTCATGACCCCATTCCTGACCCCTGAACAATGTGGCCAGGCTCAGCACTGCCATTTATATCCCCATTAAAAAACCCCAGTTCCAAACTCACCTCCACATGTGGTCCTTTGTGCACCAACAGGCGTGATCCCTGAGCACAGAGCCAGGAGTAAGCCCCGAGCATTGCTGGGTATGGCCCAAGTCTCCCAAATCCCCAAACAATAACAACAAATATAGAAACTAGAAGACTCAGCAGTGAATCCCGGGAGACAGCAGCTCGCTGAAGTTCTCTCCAGACCCGGTGCCTAGCTGGTTTCACCAGCGCAGCTCAGATGGAGCAGGCTTTCCCTCTCCACCTACTCTAAATGGACCTCTGGTGGCCACAAACTTCCAGAAGAAAAACCCAGGTATGCGGGACCAGGGACTGAAGACTTCAGACCACATAGTGGCAGTGGGGTCGGGCCGTCCCTGTCTGTCTCCCTGCCCGCTTGGGGTCCTGGCTGTCACACCCAAGAACTGCCTCTGGGTGCCCTATAAGCACATCAATGACCTTGATCCAAAGACTCACAAATAAATCTCAGAATGGATTAGCTCCCTAGAGGGAAGTCTTCAGACCCCAATCATTCACAATTTTAGAATTCTAGGAGTGCACGGCTGCTTTTGTGGCCATGCGACCTCTCATGATATTCATAATAAGCAATAGAAAATAAAGTATCTGGCATCTTCCAGTGGCAGGCAGGCCAGAGTGGTGGTGGGAAAATTCAAAATAATGGTAGTGGGAAGGTATAATGGTGGTGGGATTGGTGTTGAAATATTGAATAGAATCAATTAGTGTGAATAACCTTATGAAAATAAAATCACACAGTATTACAGTATCCCGTTAATCACCGATTTCTCGGGCGGGCTCAGTAACATCTCATTTCGTCCTTTCCCTGAGATCTTAGAAGTCTATCTCGACTGGGCCCTCCTAATAATGTTGCACTGGGGGCTCTTCAGGGTCAGAGGAATGAGATCCAGCTTGTTACTGGATTTAGCATATGAATACACCATGGGAAGCTTGCAAGGCTGTCCCATGTGGGCAGGAAACTCTCAGAAACTTGCCAGTTTCTCCCAGGGGGAGAAGTAGGCTACAAGATATCTCGTGGCCATGCTTCTGAGAGCTTGCTTTTAAATCTCTCTCTGGATGTTGGCCGTTGATGGGATTATACACACCTGGGTTCCTCTGCCGGTACCTTCATGCATGAGGCCTGTCTGAACGTGTAGAAAGGAGCCTCCAGCATGGTTGTAGCTAGGTTCCGGTGGTCTTCGGCCGCCAGGAGCTCTGCTCTGGGTGGGGAGGGAAGCTGGAGCCCATCCCCTCCGAGGGGCCCCGGGGAAGACAGCCAGGCGTGTGGGCAAGAGATTCTCTGCCGAAAATAAAATATAAAAATTAAAAAAATATGGCTACTAGAAAACACAAAGTCATGATGACGTATGTGACCTTCCTCCTTCCGTGAAACAGCTTCAGTCTGGAGGTGGAGTGGGCACTCATGTGGACAAGAGCCGGTGTCCCTGGGCTCTGCTCCTGATTTGGGCACGCACAGCTGCTCTTCGCAGCTCCTTTGGGAATTTGCCTTCCACGCTGCTGGGAATCATCCCTGGGCTAGACCAGACTGTGAAGGGCTGGGGCAGCCAGGAAGCTCTGCTTGCGGACCCCAGAGAGCACAGTCAGGTATGTGGGGGTGGTCACTGTGAGGCGGGGTTCACGAAGCTCCTGTTCCCCAAGCCTGGCATGCATCCTGCGGACAGCAGGTGAGTGGCTGTGTGGAGGACCTGAATGAACCGAGGGATGGAATGGACTTCAGATGATGGGCCAGGACTGACGGACACATGGACAGGGGGCAGAAAGGAGGAGGAATGAATGATCGGAAGAGAATGGGGGTGGGTGAGAGGGAACTGGGAGGAGTGAATAGTGTGGACTAGGGAAGATGGCTGACTGCCTGCAGGGGTCCTGGTGAGGGCAGAGGCTCGTGGCAGTCCAGCATCCCTTAGGTTCTCGGGTGGCACCTCTCTGCCCGCGCCGGGCTCTGCCCAGACACGTTGGGAAGGTCTCTGGAAGGTTCTTGTCGTTGTGGCTCTGCTAATCAAGGCTCTCTCTCTAATTAGAACTGTCAGCTCCCTGGTGGGCCACCTCTGTCATTTTTTGGGAGGCAGGCTGGGACATGATGTGTGTGGGGGGTTTGCTGATGATGGGTATGTTAGATTGTGTGGAGAATACTTTATAACAGGACAACCATCTTTCTCCACAAATTTCACAGGCCTTTCCAAAAAAAAAAAAAAGGAATCAAGGTTGTGAGTGAGCGAGACAGAGGGAGAAGAAAGTATCTTGAAGGATCCTGAGTGGACGGGATCGGGAGAGAGAACAGACATTCCCTTTCGGGACTGGTTCCTGACCCACACAGAACATAGGTGTAACCATTGTCGGTGTAACCTTCCAGACAGTGCTGTCTGATGCTCCATTCTCCTTTGTCCGTGCCCACATGGGAAACCCATGTCCCTTGGGGGAGGAAGAGAGGAGGTCTGGCCTGGAGCACAGCCTCTGGAGGAGCAGGATGGGGGATTCTAGGACAGGAGTCGGGAGGGTGGAGAAGGGACACCAGGTCCAGCCACTCCTCAGGCTGCCTCACTGCTCAGGAGCAGGAGGGGGAGAAGTAGGCAGATTTGGTTCCCTGAGGTTCTGGTTTTGTGCACCAGCAAAGATTTAGATCATTGGGATCAAGTTGATCATCGGTCAACTCATCCCTGCCTGCGGAACTCTCTTTCTGGCTGGATTCCTGGAGAGGCCGCATTGCTTGGGGTCTGGGAGCACGAGGGCAGGCCCCCAACCCTGCGCACACAGCTTCTGCTGCACTGAGGGGGGTTGCTTGTTGCAAGGTGCAGAACCACCAACAGTAACTTCCTGGCAAACAGACCAACCTTTTTCTTCTATGAATACTAAGTCTCAACCCCACACTTCTGCAACTCATTCTTTGCCCCCTGTGAGGTCAGCCAAGCCAGTCTGACAGAGCATCTGAGAAAACACACAGATGGCTCCGAGGTGTGGCAGAAAGGTAATGAACAGCCCTGCTGGTTGAAGAGGGAGAGGGAAGGGAAGGGGGAGGGGAGAAGAGAGGGGAAGGGGAAGGGAGAGGAACATGCTTTGGGGTCTAGAGGCCCATTTCTGTAATTTTCAGCCAATCCTGGTGGTATTTGAATCCAAGGATGTGTTGCTGAAGGTTACCTGGGTCATCCTAGTGGTGTTTGGAGGCCTGCAGGGCTGTTTCGGGGGGGTCATATGCTTGGAGCTGTGCCAGCTATATTCCTGCATCTTCCAACCATGAAGGTTTTCTTTTCCCTTTTTGCTTTTGGATCAAACTCGGTAGTGCTCAGGGCTTATTCCTGGCTCTGTGTTCACTCATGGCGAGGCAGATGCCTTCTGTGCTGTATCAGCCCTCTGGTTCCCCTGAGGTCTTTCTTTCTTTCTTTCTTTCTTTCTTTCTTTCTTTCTTTCTTTCTTTCTTTCTTTCTTTCTTTCTTTCTTTCTTTCTTTCTTTCTTTCTTTCTTTCTTTCTTTCTTTCTTTCTTTCTTTCTTTCTTTCTTTCTTTCTTTCTTTCTTTCTTTCTTTCTTTCTTCTTTCCCTTCCTTCCTTCCTTCCTTCCTTCCTTCCTTCCTTCCTTCCTTCCTTCCTTCCTTCCTTTCTTTCTTTCTTTCTTTCTTTCTTTCTTTCTTTCTTTCTTTCTTTCTTTCTTTTTTCTTTTTGGGTCACACCAGCGATGCACAGGGGTTACTCCTTGCTCTGCACTCAGGATTACTCCTGGCAGTGCTTGGAGGACAATATGGGATGCTAGGAATCGAACCCGGGTCGGCCGCATGCAAGGCAAATGCCCTACCCACTGTGTTATCGCTCCAGCCCATCCCCTGAGGTTTTTCTTTTGGGACTCCCAACCAGGTGTTTCCGGATGCTTCCTGAATGACCCCCTTTCCTGTTTGTCTCTGTGAACACAGACCTCAGAGAGCTGCTTAATTCTTCCCTAATGTGCCCAGTCTCATGGCAGCTTGCTTCTACCACTACTTCTTTAAGCTCCAGTCAAGATCTTTCTTTATTTTTTTTTTTTTTTATTTTTTTTTTTTTTTTTGGTTTTTGGGTCACACCTGGCGATGCACAGGGGTTACTCCTGGCTCTGCACTCAGGAATCACCCCTGGCTGTGCTCAGGGGACCATATGGGATGCTGGGATTTGAACCCGGGTCGGCCGCGTGCAAGGCAAACGCCCTACCCGCTGTGCTATCTCTCCAGCCCCTCAAGATCTTTCTTTAAAAAAAAAAAATTAAAAAATTGAATATCCATAAGATAGACCATTTCAAAACTGTTCATAATTGGGTTTCAGTCACACAATATTCCAGAACCCATCCCTCCACCAGTGTACATTTCCTACTACCGTTGTCCCCTGTTTCCCTACCACCATCCCCTAACACCTCACCCTGTACCCCCAGCTTCCCTCTATGGGAGGCACTTTCCTTCTTGCTCTCTCTCTCCTTTTCCTTTTGTGCATTATGGTTTGCAATACAAGTACTAAGAGGTCATCATGTTTGTTCAGGGCATTCAGTATTTTCATAGGGATGGTAAGGCTGGAGTAACTTTTTAACGGTGTGGCAGCTTTGGGGTGTGCATACGACTGCTGAGGCTTCTACAGGGAAGTGGGGGTTAGCCCATCCCGATCCCAAGTAAGCCTGGAGATTTCAGCCAGATAACCCGCATAACCGAGCTTTCAGCAGATTATGTCTCAGTGAGGTCTGTCCTGAGACAGTGGAGTCAGGCAGGGGTATGGTAACGATTTTGGATTGTGGAAGCAAGCGGCTGCTGGGGGCTCTGCTTGGGCAGAGACCAGGCTGACCCACCCCAACTCCGATTTTACCAAGACTGTTCAGCCATGCGTAGGACCAAGATTAGCTGTGGCTTTTGATCTCTCTTGAGATTTATTTATGGGTCTCTGAGATAAGGCTGATCAATGAGCTTGTATAGCTGAGCTAGAGGGGGTTTGTGGGCACGGTTCCCGTATACTTAACTTTTGACTATTTAATTTCTTTCTTTTTTTTTTTTTGACCATTTAATTTCTTGGTAAACTTGATCCTAAGTTGTTGGGGTCCGGCCAAAGGCACAGCAGCAATTTTGGGTATCAGGAAGCCTGAAGGCGTCATTAGGCTACTGATGCACTTGCCCTGTGGGTACAGGTTGACTTGCTGGCAGCACCATACCCCCTCAAACAAGTTAATGGGATATGCAGAAGGTCTTTTAAGCAAGATTTTTGTCCACATTTTTGTTGTCACTGCTGCAGCTATTGCTGCAGGGTGTGTGTGTGTGTTTGTGTGTGTGTGCGCCTTATTCTTGTTGGGAGGTCAGAGGTGGAGTGCACACTTGGCAATAGGGGGCGGTGCCAGGGAACAAAGCAGGGGCAGCCTGTCCCCCCCGGTCCCAGCTCCAAGACGCTCATTTTCCTTTCGGGGACGACAAACTGATGCAGTCTGTGGAAGGTGGCTGGGTGCTCACCAGCTCTCGCCTGTCCGCCGTACCCTGCTCTGACCAACCTCATGAGTGCGGGGACCTCACTCTGTGCTACTGTGGCTGTATGTGCCAAGAAGGATTGGAGTGGAGATTTGGACTAGGCTGTGCAGACTTTGTCTGAGGCCCGCCTCTGGGAAGGTGCCCTGGACGTCAGTCAGGGATGCTGACTGGGAGGCGCCCAAGGCGTCTGGTTTAACTTTGAAAGTTCTGAGGAGTAACTCTGCTAGGGCTCTGCTGGCAGAAACCCCCTCAAACAAGTTAATGGGATATTCAGAAGGACCCAAGGTCTGGAAAGAACCGGAGACAGGGATGAACTGAGTCTAGAAAAGAGGAAGTCGGGGGGGCTTCCCGGAGCCCCGCCCCCCAGCCTCTCTCAAGGGCGCCCAGACCTTCGCTCTTCCTGGGCTTCTGTCACACATGGAAAGCAACATCCCACTTTCTGAGTTCAAGTACCTGGTCATCCCTTCAGCCAGGAGGCACGGCCACAGCTGCCCAGGCAAGTCTTGCAAGATGGGAGGAAGATAGGAGGACTTGCGTGCTGGGTGGGCAGCCCCAGCTGCCTATGGGAGTCTCATTGCTATTTATTGTTTATAATCAAACTACGTAAGATTTTGTACTTGAGCATTATTGTCTTATTTTGTGTTTTGATTTTTGGGGCCATACCTGGCAGTGCTTGGAGCTTACTCCTGGCTCTGTGCTCAGGGACCACTCTTGGTGAAGTTCAGGGGACCATATTTGGTGCCAGGGCTGAATAAGAACCTTCACCCCTGTGCTATCTCTCCACCCTCTTCTCTCTCTCTCTCTCTCTCTCTCTCTCTCTCTCTCTCTCTCTCTCTCTCTCTCCCTCTCCCTCCCTCCCTGTCTTATGATGCTAGGGCTAACACCCAGGCCTAGCACATTCCCTGTCCTGCTTTATTGTCTGAATGTTTTCCCCATGCCATTACAAACATTTAATAGACTTCAAGTGGTTTTATTGCAAATTACTTAGTGAGTTTCTCATCATGGAACAACTAAGTTGTTTACAATTTTTTTCATCAATTAAGATAATGTAGCCATAATAATTATTATTATGTATTAAGACTCATCTTAGATTTTGGATGATTTTTTTTGAGATAGATTGCTAGAGGTGAATTATAAAGTGAAGTTCTTTATTTGCAAATGAGACAGCCACTGTAGCTAGTTAAGCACAAGACAATCTTTCAGTAATAGACAAGAAGGCTCTATTCAGGTCTGACTCTAGTGGGGTGCTCCTAATAATAATGGTGAGGTTTGTGTTGAAATATTAAATGTAACCAAAGTAAATAGAAAGTAAAGTGAAATTTATCAGTTAAAAAAAAAAAAGAAGGCTCTGGAGGGTTAGGTGGTAGTGCAGAGCTAGGCTTAGATGTAGAGACTGCAGTGAGTGTTCTACCCCATCATGGAACGTTCTAGAAACACCACTGCTGCCATTACTATTGTTTGGCACCTATGATCCCAGGGATCAAATACTGGCTCTGCTACTGATTTTCTAGAAGTTTTTTTTTTCTATATCCAACGATGCTCAGGGGTTGCTCCTGGCACAGTGCTCAGGAATTATTCCTTACAGTGCTTGGGGGATTGGATGGGATGCCAAGGATCAAACTCAGGTTGGCTGTGCACAAGGCAAGTGCCCTACACGCTGTGCTATGGCTCCTGCCCTTAGAACAGAGCTTCTCAAATATGTGTGTCGGCATATGGGGGTGGGGAGAAAGGAATAACACAGCCGCCTTAAATCTGGGCTGAGGAAAACATCTCCTCAAGTTTGGGTTCTGTTAGAATTAAGCAAGAGTGAGTACCTTTTAAGAAAAAAAGTACTAATTAGAGAACCACAGAGTAAACAAGGCCAGAGCCCACGTCTTTGCATGGGGGCCCCAAGTTTGATCCCCGTGACTGCACGAGCCCCTTTGCAGTCAGGAAGGGTCTTGGATTCCATTGCTGGGATTGCTGGGCTAACCACTGGTGGGCCATTGCTGGGCCCAAGTACCAAACCTCCACAGTGGGGAGTGTCCCCTAGCCACTGAGCACTGTTTGGGATGCCCCAGATAGTGATAAATACAAAGGGCACTAATTAACTTTCATTTATTTTTTAATGCACATTTAATGTTCTCGATACATATTGCCAAGCTGTTTCCGAAACAACTGTAGCAGCTTACACTTGCCTTGACAAGCCAGGGCACACGCACGCTGGGCTGCTTGTGCTATGATGAGCGGGAGCGGGAGTGGGATTGAGGTGCCCCCGGAGGCTGTGTGCTTCAGTTATGCTCCCACATACTAGGTTGCAGCACCCTGAAAAGGACACACTTTGTTGTGGCATCCGTTATCCTGACAGCAGTGCCCCTGGGATAGTGCCCAGTATGTGAAGTAATGCTGGGTACTGGGCTTGTGGCTCTGCCACTGTGCTCTCCTCAGCCCGTCTCCCCCAGGCTGAAACTTTTAGGCACAGGATGTATCTTCCTAACCACGTCCTTGCCAACTAGTGAGCATTGCTTATTTATACTCATTTATATTTTATTTATACTCAAATATTCTTATTTATACTTGTTTATGTCTCTTATTTGTTCTGATAATTTTTTTAGGCCAAATTGACTTGACTTTTATAGGATTGTATTCTTATGAGGGGAGGGTTTGGGGTCAGTCCTGGTGGTGCTCAGGGAACCATATGGTAAAGGGCCTGTAACATGGCTTGCATTTGAACTAATTCCCTGGCCCCAGAATTGCATTCCTACCATGAGTGAATCAGTGAAATGGAATATAGGGGCTGGAGAGATAGTATATGGCTTATCCCACACTACCCCGGTTCAATTCCCAACACCTCCTATGGTCCCCCCAGCACTGCCAGGAGTGACCCCTGAGCACAGAGCAAGGACTAGCTTCTGAGTATAGGTGGGTGGGTGCGGCCCCCCCAAATCCAAAAAAAAAATAAAAATGGGGGAATAGTCTCTCTTTTATTGGTTGCATATTTTAGAATTCCAGTTCTTATTATATTGTTAGTATTTTGGAGCTGTCCTAGATAATGCAACAATGAGCATCCCTATCTTGTTCTTGATTTTAATGTCAAAACTCAAGTGTCACTCTGATAAGTCTGCTGTGAGTTATTCACTTGAGGTGTTTTATTTCCTCAACTGTAAGATAATGGTTTTAAAATGCGCAAACATAATGATAGCTTAGTGGGAAGGGGTTGGAAGGGATGACTTCACATTAGCCTCACACACTGATTGAAAGGTACTGTTTCAACAGTGCTGCTTGTGGAAGAAATGCCGCTTAGAGTCTTAGAGTAATCAGGGGGAGAAAACACACACACATATTTTTTCCTTTGAAAGTTTTATATAATGAAAACAATCAGTTGATGTAACCAGCACCATGGAAGATACATTATACATTTTGTGTTCAATTATGTTCAGCAAGTGTTATTCTGTTCTCAGGTTTCAGACTTCCCACAAGGAAAGGACGTTGAAATTAAGGAGCGTCTGAGCATAGAGCTCTCTCAAACACAGTTGATGTCCTTGTCAGAGAGGACTCTGTGACTAATTTCCCTTTGTGCGATCCTGTGACACCTGCCTTATTACGATTTACTGTTCTGTGGAATTTGACTTCTGCTATTAGATCTAAAACAATTCTACCTAAGAACCCATAGTTTTGGTTGGTTGGTTTACAGTTTCTGTCAGAGTTAGAATAGTTTCATTAAATAAATTTGGCTGCTGTCCTCTTTATGTGGTAGTCCTTTTGGTTTTGGTTTCGAGGCCACACCTGTCAGTGCTCCAGAGGTCCTCCCCCTCAGTGCTCGGGGACCATCTGGTACCGAGGATGGTACCAGTCTCCCTACATGTGCTTCAGTCCTTTGGGCCATCTCCCTGGCCCTGTGGTAGCAGCTATATGAGAGTCCAGTTCCACATGTGGACCTAAACTTTTGGATTCAAACTATACCCTTGAAAACTTTTAAAATTTTTCTTTGATAATTTATTTAAAAAAATTATTATAGGGTTTCTGTTGAAAAACAAGATTTTCCCCAGCAACATTCATGATCTTGATATCTTCAAATTTGTAAGCAGAAAATAATTTCCAAATCTCACAATTTCTAAATCTCATGTGTTCATTTATTATATAAAGTTTGCCTTTGTTGTTATGATCATATTTGACTCCCAAAGAATTATCTCCAGTGCAGGTATGAGTGTTCTTACTTGATCATTCTTTTTTTGACTAATGGATATCTGCATTTTTCTTGGAATAATCTGCCTTTATCACATTAGTGGGTCTTTTGTTTTGTTTTGTTTTATTTTTTGTTTTTGGACTATACCTGGTGGGGCTTAGAACTTATTCCTGACCTTGTGATCAGAGATCACTCCCTGAAGTGTTGGTGGGGTGGGGGGGGACCATATGGGGTGTCAGGGATTGAACCCAGGTCAGCTGTTTTGAAGGCAAGAGCCCTACCTGATGTACTAAAAGTGTTCCAGCCCACATTTCTAAAGACAGAAGTTTGGCTTTTGATTTGATCTATAACTGTTCTGCTGTTTCCAGATTGCTCCATGAATAAAAGCCACAGGCAGGGACTGGACTTTGCTCTGTTTCTCTCTGGTGTATCCCAACCACCCACTACAGCTCCTGGTATATGGTTGGGGTGCACTGTGTGTCTGTAGCCAAGTGCGAGAGGGAATTTGGGACATGGGTGGAAGATACTGGAAACCTCCTCTCCCTAGAGGCTTCCTGGGACTCAGGTTAGAGGAGACAGTCACTGGTGTCTATGATGGGGAGATGCCTTGATGGCACCCCCGTGCCATCTCCTTCTAGAGCCGCTGGGTCTCAAGGGTAAGGACAGTTGGACAGAAGCAATGAGCCACAGTGTGTGAAGGTCAGGCTGGCTGAAGATCTGGGACCTCTTGATTTATACAGACAACTGGAGCTACTCCTTAGGAAGGTGCTCCCCCTTCGACCTCAGACACATGCTGTTTACCCCAGTCAAGGACCAATTCTGTTTTTTTCTTTTTGAATGGGGTCACACTCAGCAGCTGTGCTCAGGCCTTACTCCTGGCTCTGCACTCAGAGATGACTCCTGGTGGGGCTCGGGGTACTGTGTGGGGTGATGGGAATTGAACTGGGGTTGGCTGAGTGTAAAGCTAAGTCCTAGCCTGGATACTATCTCTCTGGTCCAAGAACCAAGTCTTTAGGGGTGAACAAGCAAACAACCCGCTCCTCTGATGCACAGATGAGTGAAGCAAGAGCTCTACTCACTGCCCACTCAAGGCAAGGCCATATTCCCCCCCTCCCCGCCTCCCCCCCACCCCTCGGCTCTGCGGGATACAGCGAGGAGTGTGGACGTGCTCAGCAGGATTTGGGTAGGCAGCTGACTTTTTTTTTTTCTCTTTGGTTCAAACCCGGCGATGCACAGGAGTTACTCCTGGCTCTGTGCTCAGGAACTATTCCTGGTGGTGCTCTGGGGACAATATGTGATGCTGGGAATCAAACCCCGGGCTGGTCACATGCAAGGCAAATGCCCTATCCACTGTGGTATCACTCTAGCCCCTACAGCTGGCTTTTATGAGCTGAACATTGGGGGTTTGGCCAGGAGGCTCCCCTGGAGGGGTGAGGTGGTGAGAGTGCCCTCAAGGAGGGGGTAGAGGCTGATGGCAGCTGGACGGTCACCAAGGAGGGGATGTGAAGCAGCCAGATGGCCAGGACCCTCCCTCGTAGGCATAGCCTCAGAATTGTTTGTTTCCAGAAGCTCTGAAAGACCAAAAGGTGATTTTTAAGTGTCTGGGATTTCTAAGTATCTTTATTTATTCCAAAATAAGCTTTGGCTGGTGCTGGAGGACAAGAGATATAGTTCAGGGACATGCATAGGTGAAGTCCTGGTTGAATCCCTGGCACAGCCTGGGTCCCAAGCATATCTAGATGTGGTCCTGAACACCACTGGGTGGGGCTTCCACAATTAATGAAAAAGAAAAAAACACAAAAACAAAACTTGGGGAAGTCAGAAGTTGTGGAAGCTTGTGTTACCCTTTGACTAGACTCATTTATTTCTGGCAGAAGGTTAAAAACTATACAAATAATTTTAATGGACATAATTATGTTCCCATCACAAAATAATGTGGCACAGTTCCATAATTACTCAAAAAATGATCATTGTGTGAACAGATATTAATTAGTCAATAGCTTTGGAAAAAAATTTCAATAGATTTGGAAAGCATTGTTAATAACCCATTACAATGTGTCTGGGGGTCAAATCACTATGTCATGTCAAAACGTAGATTTACGGCTCCATTTTTAATCATTTCAAAATAATTAAGAATGTGCTGTGCATCTCACGGGACTGAGTAGAGGCACAGAAGCCATATATCTGCATTAGGAAGGGAACGGATCATTTCCGTCCGAGAGAGAGCGAGCGAAGCCCCTTCAACATCCATTTGGTGAGATCCATGTATGTTCCATAGCTTCTCAGAAAGTCACGGTGATTTTAGAGAAATAGCAGCTGGCTTTCCCGCTCCCTTTCCCTGCCTTCCTCCCAAGGCACCAGAGGAGACCGACCAAATGTCAGGAACAGCTGACCTTGACTTGGCACTGGGGCTCATCCAGACACCCGCAGTTGTGAGCAGACAGTGGATATTTCACTTGAACCCAGAGCAAGTTGGGGGAAGCAGCTCTGCTTTCCCGTCCCAGGAACCCCTTTATCAGTTGTGGGGACTGAGTGGCAGAATTCCCTTAGCATGGCAACTCTCCGGTCTCCCTGGAATATAATGGCATTTGGAGACATTGGGGGCAACTCGACCTCCTGGATTTCCCCAAGATCGTTGTTGGGCAGGAAAAGGGAGCTAAGGCTCTCTGAGCCCCTCTGTGTGCCAGGCCCCCGGCCAGACATGCTACCTGTGTTAGCTAAGCCCTGTGGGGTATAGGTGTGGCATTCTTGTCTTGCCATTCATGTCTTGCCAAGCTCAGAGAGGTGAGGGGTCCTCCAAGGTTTCCTGGGAAGAAAGTCCAAGGCTGGGGAGAAACTGTTAAGCCAAAAAGCCACCTGCTGTTTGCCTGCCTTGTGACTTGCCCCTGGGGAGACCTACTTGCCAGACTCCCCACCTCTTGTCCCAGGGTGCTGGCTTCCAAATGGCCAGGTCTCTGCCACGTGGGTCACGGCCATGCAAGCTCATCGTCAAGACTTCCCAGGCATCGAAAGGAAAAGATGACGGTTTCCCTCTGCAGCTCTTCTCTTATTTCAGAGGAAACTGCTGTTAGAGTGTATCTTTCCAGATATCTCCCTTCGCTGGTGAGCACCTCATTTTTTCTTGCTCTGTGATGAGGTTCGCAGCCAACGATGCATTGTGGGCGTCTTCCAGCTGTGTCTCTGCTCCTGCACAGCTGTTCTCCCCGCTCCCTGCCACCGCCCAGCTACCTCTGCTTTCTCTCTCTTCCACTTCAGAATTTCATCTTTAAGATCAATCTGACCCATTTCACCATCTTTCAACCCCCCTTTTGGGCCAAACCCAGTACTGGATGCTGGCGTATGTGAAGCATGTTCTCCAGCCCGTTGAGCTGCACCTCCCCCGCCCCTCCAGCCTATGTTGAAGCTAATGGTGGTGGTTGGGGCGTAGTGGTGGTTTGTGTTTTTCAAACTGGAAATACAAATTGAGTTTTCTCTGCTTGGATCTCTCCCATGAAAGGGGATTCCAGTGCTCCCCATGTCCCCCTACAGCCCTCCCTGGTCTCAAAGGCTCTCCATGGTCTAACCATTCTACCACCTGTCCCATGGCCTCGCTCTAACCTGCCTTGTTTGCTCTGTTGGCTGTGGACTGACTCCCGCTCCCTCTGTTGCTGATGCTGTGTTTGGTTGTGGTTCTTGCACACATTCTGGCTGTGTGCTCGCTGGGCTCACTGCTTGCTCACACAAGCTTTGTGGGCTCGTGCTCCTGGCCACTGTGCTCGCACTTCCTTTTAGCTGTGGTGCTCTCTAGCAGGGGTGCCCTTTAGCCATGGGCTTATCTTCAGCTGGTTGCCCCGGAACTGGGAGCCATTGGCTCTGTTGGGGCTCTCAGATGGCACCTGTGGTGGCCCTGGACACGGGTTCTCAGCCTCGCCCTTGCAGGCCAGTGCCCCAGCCCTGACCCTCTCCGGGCCCTTGCTCACATCCCAACCTGTGAAGCTCTGCTGCCCCAAGGGTTGTGGAATGTGCTTTGGAAACTTCTTCCCAGGGAGGTATGTTGCTCCTTCCTTCCTTCCTTCCTTCCTTCCTTCCTTCCTTCCTTCCTTCCTTCCTTCCTTCCTTCCTTCCTTCCTTCCTTCCTTCCTTCCTTCCTTCCTTCCTTCCTTCCTTCCTTCCTTCCTTCCTTCCTTCCTTCCTTCCTTCCTTCCTTCCTTCCTTCCTTCCTTCCTTCCTTCCTTCCTTCCTTCCTTCCTTCCTGATTTTGGGCTCAAAGGTAGTAACTATCTCCCCTGAACTCCCCTCTATTAATTGGTGGAGTTTCTGAAGGTGGTTAAAAACTAAAACAAAAAAGTGGGTATGCACTGAGTCAAAGGCAGCGTTATACTTAGTGATGATGAAACAGCACAGCTTGGCACAGACCCTGGGCAGTGCTGAAGGGCCAGCCCATGTCAGCGGGCATTGTTTGAACTCCTGAGATTTCCCCATTCTTATTTCTAGATCTGGGGGAACTTGCACCTTCCAGGAGAGCGGGTGCCCTTGTGGTGAACATTGGGTGGTTTTCTGGTAGATGGGGCACTTAGGTGGGAGCAGGGTACTGGCTCTGGTTGGCAGGAAGGCTGCTGCTGGACAACAGGCCTGCTGCCCAGGGAGAGACGGTCACTGATGTGCAGCCGTGGCCCATAGAGCGAGCGCCTCCTAATTGCCTTATATGTGTTTTCAGCTCTCAAATCTAAAACCATTTACTGCCGGGAACAGATGTTAAATTCGGGACGCTTGTCAATTGTTGGTGCTGTACACAATAAAAGATGCTTAAAATTAGAAAACTGATTGCATTTTAAGTGCAGTGATCACAGTGGTCGGAGGGAAAATCATCGCAACAGTAAGCAGCAAATAAGTGGGAGATAGGACCGAGTGATGGAACGGCGGAGAGTTTGAGATAAGATAGGAAAACCCCCAGGCCTCGAGTGAGGAGTGAGGGTGGGGATGCCACAGTGATCAGTAACTTAATGAATACTGAATTGTAATCAAAATACTCTAGCAGCACGTAGGGGTGAGGGTGCCTGGTTGCTCATGACTTAGGTGATGGTAAGGAAAGGCCCGGGATTCAGTAATAATTGTAAGAATGATGCTGTTGTGCATTGGGCATCTCTTAGGTGCCAGATCCTGGACTTGAACGTTTATGTATCTGACTAATGCCTAAACTCTTGATCATTTTCCAGGATGATTTCCTATTTGGATAGTTTATTTTAAAAAATTAAATTTTTTTGTTTTTGTTTTTTGGGTCCTGCCTGGCAGTGCTCAGGGCTTACCCTTGTCTCTGTGTTGAGGGATCACTCCCGGTGGGCTCAGGAACCATATGGGGTGCTGGGCATCAAACCTGTATCCTACCCGCAGTCCTATTGCTCTGGCCCTGACAGTTTATCTAGGTACCAAATCTCAGGGGGCTCGGGATGGATGGCTCCTGCAATATTTCGCCCCTAGTGAGTCTGTGCACAAACTGGCAATGTCGAGCTGGGAGGGCCACTGGCCACCCTGTTGGTGCTTGGGAGACACCCAGTGCTTGGGATTGACTGGGGCTTTGGGCCAGCAAGAGGGTGCGCTCCAGCCTTTTGAATAAGCTCCTTGGCCCCTACGTGGACCATGAGAAACAGTGGGGGCTAGAGAGGTAGAGGGGCTAAGGTACTTGCCTTGCATGCATATGGTTTGACCCTGGTACTACATAGGGTCCCCTGAGCCCCAGCAGGAGTGATCCCTGAGCATTGGGTCTAACTGCCCCAAATTGGGAAAAAATAAAAAGAAAAAAGAAAGAAAAAAAAGAAAAAGGAAATGATGGTGTAAAAAAATTTACAGCATGGAGCTTTCCATGTTGACTGCTTTGATGTGTATACAGTTCAGTGAGATAAATGCATTCGTGGTATGGCACAGTTCTCTCTGTTGTGTGTTTTCTTCATCCCAAATAGGAACTCTGTCCTCATTAGACAGTAACTCCCCAGCTCCCCCACCAGCTCCGTCCCTGCCCCTGACATGGGTATCCTTTTCCCTCTCTCATCTCTGAATGAGACTTGGCCAAACTGGCTAAGGTGCTCTCCCCACAGTCTCATTCACGCCCTGAAACTGCCCCCAGAAAACCTGCCCTGTTGTCTCCACTGCACTGACTGGGGTGGGTTTCCACCTCTGGACCCCGCCACAGCACAGGGAGGGTGCTGCCCCCGCAGGGAGGCTGGCTTGGGCCACAGCTGGTCTCGGGAGGGGCAGTGTCTTGTATGACTGTGGCAGCGTCCTTTGGCTCCTAGCCCTGCTGGTCTTTCTTCAGGAGCAGCTTCTGCCCCTGTCTCTGCAGGCCAAGCTGCCGTGGCACCATTCGGGTCCCAGGAGGCCACTTGGGTTCTGCCTGGCTCCCCTGAGTTGCAGGCTTTGCTGACCCATGGTCCGCCCAGAGGCCTCTGCTTACTGGTGTCTCAGCTCTGTTCCCACTGTCCACTCCCTCTGTGTCACGGACTGGGGGGCTGTGCGAGGGACCCTAGTGTGTGAAGACTCCGGGGAGCTGGGAAGATTTGCATTGAGGTTCTGGGATGTGGAAGAAGGGGCTGGAGCACACGCCTGGCACGTATGGGGTCCTGGGTTTGATCCCTGGCACCACATGGCTCCTTAAGTATGGCCATCAGCATCTCCAGGTTGTGAGTACTGTAGCCAACTTGGCCTCACATAGTGTTCAGGGAGGGTTGGTCCTCCTTCCACCCCTGGACCACTGGGTGTGGCTCCTAAAATAGGGGCGTGAATCAGGCCGGAGCGAAAGTACAGTGGGCAGAGCATTTGCCTTGTGTGTGGCTGACCTGGGTTTGATCCCCAGCATCCCATATGGTCTCCCAAGCCCTCCAGAAGTAATCCCTGAGTGCAGAGCCAGGAGTGACCCCTGATCGTTACTGGATGTGGCACCAAAACAAAACTAACAAATTACTCCCCCAAAGGCAGAATCTCAATGGGCAGCGCCTTAGCCCTCTGCTCTCACTTTAGCCTTGTCCCCTTGCTCCGGTGCACAGACAGTTGGGTTGGGTGCAGGGATGCAGGGGGCACATGTGAAGAAGTGATCCGGAAGTGGATCATTGAGCACATCCGCTGCTCAGTTCTGTGCTTGGGGGCCGTGCTGTGGTAGTGGTGTTTGTGCTGGGTAATTGGTATAGATGCGGACTCAGTTTTCCCATGTCCCTCAGAGGTTCTCTCCTCAGTAGGAATTCCTGTCCACATTCGTGGGGCTTGTTGGGTATGGCAGCCATGCTGGGCTGTGAGCCAATCAGGACATTTCCTTAAGCCCACAGTGTGGTTTCATTTTGAGACCAGAGATGTCTTTCCTCTGTCTTCCGTGTGTTTTGCATGGTGAAAGGAAATCTTTCATCACTGTTGTGTGTTGGGTTTGAGTCTTGCTTCAGGGTTTCCATGCCAAGGGCCAGATCTTAGGCCTGCCCAGGAGACGGCAGAAAGGCCTGGAGTTTATGCTTTTCATGGAGGAGGCTCATTTTTTTCTTTTTTAATTTTGGGGCCACAACCAGTGGTGCTCAGGGCTTACTCTTGGCTCTGCACTCAGGGATCACTTCTGGCAGGGCTTAGTGTATGTGTGGGGGAGTGCTGGGGATCAAACCTGGGTCAGCCATGTACAAAAGAAGTACCTTATCCACTGTACCGTCACCTGGCTCACATGACATGGTTTTGATCTCTGCTATCACATGATCCACTGAGCACTGCAGGAGCAAACACCCCCCAACCCAAACATGTTTGTATGTGTCACGGACAGATAAAAAAGAACTTTGATGTAACAAGTCTGGGGGACTCTCTGCTCACTCCACAGGAGAAGGATGCAGGTACTGCACATGTGTGTACACACATGCACATATGTGTGGGCAATGTGTGCATGAGGGAGTGTGCATGCATGTATGTGCACATGTGTGAGAGTGTGTGCATGCATAAGGGAGAGAGTGTGTGTATGTGCAGCCAAGTTAGCTCCTCCATGCTTGCCGGGGGCCAGGGATTGTCCCCACCGGCTGAGGTTGACTTCAGCTGCTGTTGTGACAGATGTTCTCTTGTTTGGAGATTTACTCTGAGGTGTTTAGTCCCTAAACTTGCGGTGAACAGTTACTGCATGAAAACCAGTTAGCTTTGGGCATTGATGCACAGAGAACAGTCCTGGAACAGTCTGGCCCCTTTGGACAGATGCCCGTGTGAGCACTGGCTGTGTGGCAGCCCCGCAGGGCTCATGAGTCACGTTCTTGGAGTGTGGACCTCACCCTGGCCTCTCCCCCTGCCCCTGCAGGTTTTGCCGGCACACAGGGAAGTCTGTGAGCAGCGGAAGAGGGAGAGCGTGGAGTCCCGCAGCCGGCTCTGCTGTGGCTCGCTCTTCTTCCTTTCCCTGGCCACACCTATAGCGCTGCTTCTCCCACCCGAGTCTCCAAAGGTCCCTCACTGGCCCCTGACCCCTTGCAGATAAGTTCTGGCCTTTCTCTTCCCTCTTGCCCCTCCCCTCTCCAATTTCCCTCCTCTTTTCCCTCCCTCCTTCCTAATAACACTGATACTTCAACGTGTACTCTTTTTTTTCCCCTGCTTTTTTCTTGGGACACACCTGGTGATGCTCAGGGGTTACTCCTGGTTCTGCACTCAGGAATTACTCCTGGTGGTGTTCAGAGGGCCATATGGGATGCCGGGGATTGAACCCGGGTCGAGCACATGCAAGGCAAATGCCCTACCTGCTGTACTGTGGCTCTGGCCCCAACGATGTGCATTCTCACTGACACCAAAATACCTCTGCCATTTCCACGTCTCCTCCTCCCCCTGCTTGGTCATTTTGGGTTTGTAATCCAGGGCTGAGGGTTGGTACTTCCTAGGTACTGTCTAGTCCATCATTTTGTCTCCCTGTTCCACAGGTGAGTAAGGCTGACCCGTATTTGGCCCCCTCCCTCTGACTCTCACTAACATGGTGCCCTCTGGTTCCATGCCCATGAGCTGCAGTGAGCTGCAAGAGTCCCTCCTTCCTTGCAGCGGCATCTGTACTTACCTTCTTTTTTTTCCTTATTTTTGGGTCACACCCAGTGATGCTCAGGGGTCACTCCTGGCTCTGCACTCAGGAATTACCCCTGGCTGTGCTCAGGGGACCATATGGGATGCTGGGAATCAAACCTGGGTCGGCCGCGTTCAAGGCAAACGCCCTACCCGCTGTGCTATCACTCCAGCCCTGTACTTACCTTCTTTGATAGAGTCTTTCTCTTTTTTTATGGGCAGTCACACCTGGCAGTGTTGGGCCGGGATGTGGATGCCAGCAGCCAAACCCAGGCCCTTGCACATGCAAAACTTGTAGGCTATTGCTGTGTGAGCCCCACCCCAGGTTTGTTCTTCTCTTGGTTTTACTCAGGGTTTACTCCTGACTCTGAGCTTAGGAGTCACCCCTGGAGGGTCCAGGGGATCATGTGTGTGGTGCTGGAGATGGACCCTGGCGAGCACCTTACTCCCTGCTCTCTCTAGCCCCTCCAGGTTCTTATTTTAAGGAAGAGTCAGAGGCCACAATCTTCCACAGAAAATCCTATTGCTGTAATCAAACCAAGTATTTTTTTCTTTTAAAAAATCAATTTATTACTTACAGCACTATAGGATTTCAGGGGACTTAGCTTCACACCGTGTTTGTGTAGGATTTACTGCTCCACAGTGGAAGCACCTTCGCCTCCCTCCCCTCCCTCCTGCACCCGCCACATTCACCATATTTCCAGGGTTTAGGGCTTAGGAGTCCATTTTTTATGTTTTCGTTTTCCATGGGAGTGACACCATCAGTCTTTTACTTCCTCAGTTACTGCTTTGCATACTCACTTCAAGTTCTATTTTGTCCTCACATACACAATTTCATCCATTTTTTTAAGTAAAATTTCATTTTAGCAGAGTGGTACCCAGCCAAGCCCACACACCGCAGTGGTGTGCCAACCTACTGTTGAATGGGCATGATGAGTGGACTCTCGGCCAAACAGCAGAGTTTTTTGTTTGACTATTTTGGGGGGGCACAACCGGATGTGTGTGGGACTTTCTCCTGGCTCTGTGCTCAGGAATCACTCCTGGTGGGGCTCAGGGATCAAACCCGGGTTGGCTGAGTGTGAGACAAGCCCCCTACCTATCGCTCCAGCCCCTCAAACAGCACAGTTTTAAGTTTTCGAAACTCAAGCTCCAGCAGATGAGATGTCCAGGTCTGGGTCTCTGAGTCCTTCGCCTGCAGCACTAACTATTCTCAGCGCTGTCACAGGTTTGGCATCTATGAACAATATGAGTCCACACAGCTCTTCTGTTTTATTTATTTTTAAAATTTGATCTTGTCACCATGGACCACAACATTATTCATGGTTGGGTTTCAGGTATGCAATGCTCCAACACCAATCCCTTCACCAGTGGCCACTCCTTCCACTGATGTCCCCATCCCTGCCTCATATTTCCTTCCCACTGACCAGCCTGCCTCTACAATGACATTTTTTCGCTGTCTATATAATTTTGGGCACTGTGGTTTACAGTACTGTCACTGATAGGGATTTAGCTCTTTTTTTTTTTTTAACCCAAAGGACCTCAGTGTTCTGCACTTTGCATGCCCCTGACCCACTGTATTATCCTCTTGCCCTTATTGTGGGAACTTTTGCCAATAAGTTCCAAGAGTAAATGAGTCCAGTGTGTGAAACTCGAAGGTCAAAGAGTGTCCCTGGCTTTATTTTGATAGACGTCATCATGCTGGAACCATTTGGCCTTTGCAGCATTTTTCTTATAAATTGTTGACATTTATCATTCATTTTCTTGCTAAGTTTTTCTTTTTCTTCTTTTGCAGAAGTCACTTCTGACAGTACTGTGAGGTGTGTGAGAGGGATACAGGGTTCAGATATTGAACTCAGGGCCTCGCTGGTACTAGGCATGTTTTCTGTCTCTTGATCCATCTCTCTGGCCTATCCCCCTACCATCCCCCCATATTTTTGCCCAGTGTGGAGGATTGAGCCAGGGCCTCCCGTGTGCAAGGTGAGTGCTCTGTTGTTCTCTTATCCAAGTACTAACCAGGTCCAACGCTGCTTAGCTTCTGAGCTCAGAGGAGATCAGGAGCCTTCTGGGTGGTATGGCCATAGACCATACTTGTTGTTGAACTATATTCCTGCCTCATTTGTTTTTACTGATTTGTTTTCTTTATTTAATCTGGCAGGGGGGATTCCCACCCAAAAGAGGTGCTTAGGAGACCTGGGGGCCCCATGGGCAATTCTCAGCCAACTGGGCTGGCAGTTCAATGCAGAGGCCTGAGGATGTGCTGCTGCTCGTGCCCTGCTGTGCCCAAGGTGGCTGGAGCACCTGCCAGTGCCATGGTGGGGGGAGCTCCTCTGGGCTCAGGAGACCATGGAGTGGGGCTGGAAAGGCACCGGGGTCAATATATGTGCAGCACATGACCTGAGTAATCACTGCACCATCTCCCGACATCCCCCCTTAAAAAAATAATGAAGGAGTACTGCTATTTGTTCAGCCATTGATTAAGCTGATTGAATTGGGCATGAACTCCACATTACTTTTTTATTTTATTGTATCACAGTGAGATAGAGTTACAAAGCTTTCATGTATGAGATTCAGCCGTACAATGATAGAACACCCATCTCTCCACGAGTGCACATTTTCCACTACTGATGTCCCCATTATTCCCCCCCTACACCCCCCCCCACACACACATCCCAGTCCTCACCCTGCCTCTGTGGCAGACAATTTCCCCAATACTCTCTCTCTAATTTTGAGCATTATGTTTTGCTCGAATTTTCCCACCACCATTTAAGCCTACCTGCCAGGGGAAGACGCTAGATAATTTATTTTCCATTGCTTATTTTGAATATCATGAGAGCTCGCATGGCCATGATTGTAAATGGTTGGGTTCCAGAGACATCTCTGTATGGCACTAATCCATTTTGGGATTCAACTGGGAGTCTCTGGGCCAGGGCTGTTGGTGCACTAAGATGGTACCCAGAGGCAAATTGTGGGCATGACAACCAGTTTTCTGGGCGGGTGGGGACCAGGGGAGGGAAGTCCAGGTCCTCTGCTGCCACATGGCCTGGAAATTTAGTCCTACAACCCGCATACCGAGGTCCTCGCTTGTGGAAGCTTTGGTCACTGGGATTCCACCTGGAGTAGGCGTCTCCCGACCCCCTTATTGTGTACTTGTGTGTCATGATAAATTCATCAGTCCTCTGTTATAAGCGATTTTTCTAAATTTCCCCACTTCGTTTTTTTGGTATGTAGATAAATTTTAGTCTTCATGCACAATGGGTAGTGTTTGCCTTGCACGTGGCTGACCCGGGTTCCATCCTCTGTCCTCCTTGGAGAGCCCCGCAAGCTACTGAGATTACTCTGCCCGCACGGCAGAGCCTGGTAAACTACCCGTGGTGTATTCGATATGCCAAAAAACAGTAACAACAAGTCTCACAATGGAGACATTACTGGTGCCCGCTCGAGCAAATCGATGAACAATGGGGGGAGAGTGCTACAGTGCTATGCAGTCAAGTGACATTCCCATGACAATGTTTAGGGTTTATGCCCTTGCTCAAGTGGCATGTGGCTGTTTCTTCTCTGGGGCTGCTGGGGATAAGTGTAGCACTGTAGCATTGTCATCCTATTGTTCATAGATTTGCTTGAGCAGGGATAAGTGTATCTTAGATTTTTAAGAAATTGCTGGAGGAGGGGGGCTGGAGTGATAGCACAGTGGGTAGGGCAGTTGCCTTGCATGTGGACAACCCAGGTTAGATTTCCAGCATCCCACATAGTCCTCCAAGCACTGCCGGGAATAATTCCTGAGTGCAGAGCCAGGAGTACACAGAGCCTGTGCATTTCTGGGTGTGACCCAAAAAGAAAAAAGAAATCGCTGAACTGTTTTCCAGGGTGGGAGCTTCTTTGTACATTTCCACCAGCAGTATAGGAGAGTAAATTTTTTTTTTTTTAATTAGAGAATCACTGTGATGTACAGTTACAAACTTACGAACTTTTGTGTTTGCATTTCAGTCATACAGTGATCGTTTACCCATCCCTCCACCAGTGCCCATTCACCTCAACCAATGATCCCAGTGTCCCTCTCACCACCCCCACCCCATCCCCGACCACCCCACCCTGCCTCTGTGGCAGGGCATTCCCTTTTGTTCTCAGGAGAGTAAGTTTCTTGAGGCCCCATGGGCAATGCCATTATTTCTCTTTCTACCAGTAATCATGGCCCCTGGATGGTTCTAGTTTCTACTGCCCTCCTGGCATGAAAAACTTTTTTCTTTTGTTTTTAAACTTTTATTTTAGGCACTGTGGTTGACAATATCATTACTGGTAGGACTTCATGGACCACACATTCCCCCATCACTCCCTCCCCAGAGTGTCCACTTCCCTCCATCTTTATCCCCGTGTCCCCCCACCTCACCCTGTTCCATCCCTCTCCTCCCTCCCCTATGGTAAGCTTCTTACAGAAGACCGGTTTTCAGTTTCTGTTGTTTTTGGACCTTTGTTATTTCCTCACATTGTTTATATCCTGCATGTGAGAGAGATCACTGTGTCTGTCCCTCTCCTGGCTAACTTCACTCAGCTCAATACTCTCCAGATCCATCCGCATAGCTGCAAATTGCATGCCTTCATCTTTCCTTAACACCAAGTACTATTCCATTGTGTATATAAACCATAGTTTCTTTACCCAGTCATGTATTCTTGGGCACTTGGGTTGTTTCTAGATTTGGGCTACCGTGAATAGTGCTGCTATGAACATGAGGAGTTCAAATGTTGTTTACCAACATTTTTATCTTTTTCTTGTTGTTGTGGCCACACCCAGCAGTTTCAGGGCTTACTCCTAGCTCTCTGCTCAGGGATCACTCCTGGGGGGCTCGGGGATCCATATGGGGTGCCAGGGATCAAACCCAGGTAGGCCGCATGCAAGTTAAGCACTCTACCCACAATACTTTATCTCCAGCCCCTCCTGAACATTTTTTCCCCACATGCTTATTTGGCATATCCTTTTTTGGTGAAATGTTTCTTCGTGTTTACTGTTTTTTCATTTGGAGATATTCTTCTAGTGGGAAGGTATCACTGTATCACTGTCATCCTGTTGTTCATTGATTTACTTGAGCAGGCGCCAGAAAAGTCTCTATTCGTCCCAGCCCTGAGATTTTAGCAGCCTCTCCTTACTCGTTTTTCCCAACAATTGGAGCTCTTTTCAGGGTCAGGGGAATGAGACCTGTTATTGTTACTGTATTTGGCATATGGAATACGCCATGGGGAGCTTACCAGGCTCTTCTGTGCGGCGGGATACTCTTGGTAGTTTGCTGGGTTCTCCGAGAGCATATTTGAGGTTGTGCAGTCCAGGAATATGTTCACTCATGCATGAGGCTTGGCCCGAGTGTGTGGAAAGTAGCCTGGAGCGTGGTGGTGGTTGGGTAGTGGAGGTTGGCTGCTGGGGCTGGGTCCCTTGGGGTGGGGAGGGCTCTCACCTGCCCCGCTCTGGAGCACCCCTGGTGCAGAGTCCGGTGGCATGGTTGTGGGGGTCTCATTTTATGCTCCCTTTTGGGAGAAGCAGCCGTGACTTCTGGAGGGTGGCTGATGAGGAGATTATCTGGCACCAGCAGGAGGTGGCTTATGGGTGTGACTCCTGGGTTGCCAGAGATTGGGGAAGCAGGCAGAGGATCTCTGCTCCTGGGTCCTGTTGAGCCCAGAGTTCAGTATCACAAGAGTCCAGGATCACAGTGGGAGAGTCCAACTGGGAAGGTATGTTGGGAAATACACTTAATTTTTGTTTTGTATTTTGTGCCACACCCTTGCAATGGGCTGGAGTGATAGCACAGTTGTAGGGCGTTCGACTTGTATGCAGCTGACCTGGGTTCAATTCCTCTGCCCCTCTGGGAGAGCCCAGCAAGCTACTGAGAGTATCTCGCCCACACAGCAGAGACTGGCAAGCTACCCGAGGTGTATTTGATATGCCAAAAATAGTAACAAGTCTCAAAATGGAGATGTTACTGGTTCCCCACTCGAGCAAATCGATGAACAGTGGGATGACAGTGATGACAATGATACACAGTGATACCCTTGCAATACTCAGGGGGTCCTAAGGATGGGGTTATTTTTTTTATTTTTGGGTCACACCTGGTGTTGTACAGGGGTTACTTCTGGCTCTGCACTCAGGAATTACTCCTGGTGGTGCTCAGGGGACCATATGGGATGCTGGGAATCGAACCCAGGTCGGCCGGGTGCAAGGCAAATGCCCTACCCGCTGTGCTATTGCTCTAGCCCCAGCCAAGGATGGGGTTCTTAGATGCTCAGGGAACCTGAAGGTGCTGGGGATGGAGCCCAGGTCTCCTGCATGCAAATGGTCCAGCACTTTGAACTCTTTTTCCAGCCCTTACCAGCAAAAGTTTAAGAAAACTTTTTCTTCCTAGGCTTAATCACTACAACTCAGAGCATGTCACAAGACAGCACTCTTAAAAGCCCTAGATTCAGTTTTCATAGCTGAGAGACTTTGTAAGACAATACCATAAATGTTTACTCAAGCTTTGCCTATATCAAGTTTTCTGCTGACCCATGACCAAGGCAAATTACATGGCTAAGCCCAGAGTCTCTCTGGGCAGATAATACAAAAAGGCATGGGTTTAGGGATGCAGAGAAATTGAGGCCTCAGTGCAATCCATCTCCCATAAAAGATAATTTTAAAAGTTTGCTGTGGTTTTCTGTGTGTGTGAGATGCTATATGATATGATTATTGTATCCTATTTTTGCTCAGTAATTTCTTTTTTGGTAATCGCTTTCTTTTAAGTGCTATAAGAATTTCATTTTGCTGAGCCATTTGCATGATAAATGAGCAGTTAGGCTATTTCCATTTTTTCACTATTACTATATTTTATATAGTTTGAGGTGTATCCTTTTTTAAATTTTATCATCTCTGAAATTCGTGCTGGCTTACAATGATTTTTTTACTGATACTTTATATGGGTGCATAAATTAATGATGCATTCTGTGAGCAGTGTGGTCTTAGATTTGGTAAAATATGGGAAAACATTGACAAGCCTGCAGTAACCTCCCAATCAAGTGCAACCTCTGCCCCTCACCGCTTAATTGGCACATTGTTAAGCTTTTAATGTATCGCCAACTGATCAAGTGAAACGATGTTCCATGGCAGCTTTCAGAGCATTTCCCTGACTACTAGTTCATTTAAACATCGCTTCATATTTATTAGCCATTTTCATTTCTTTGTTCCTAGTTGCCCGTTTAAATATCATAATGGTTTTTCTTAGGAGTGTCTTTTTCCTTGATGCATGAGAGTTATTTGTTCATTACGAATTCTACCTTTATTAGTGCATCACTCTCAGTACAAAACGGAACTTTTTCTTTTACTAATAGAGTTTTCTGTATTAGATAATTTAAATGTCAATGGAATTGACTTTAAAAATCAGTCTTTTGGGGGGCCTTCTTGGTTTCTTTTTAAAAATGTCTTCCAGGGCTGGAAAGAGCATATTAGCTAAGTACGTGCTTTTCAGACAGGAGACGTGGATTTGATCCCCAGTGCCTCATGGTCTCATGGTCCCTCCCCGGCACCACGAGAACTTTGAGCACTGAGCCCGGAGTAGATCCCGAGCATTGGTAGGTGTGGCCCTTCTCAAACCCCAGCAAACAAAGTACTTCAGTACAATTTGCTTTTTCTACTAATAGTGAAGAGCATTGCTTATTGAGCAGTTATGATGTGCCAGGCATCAATTTAGAATTTTATATATATTTACTGATTCAGTAATCACAACCCCATTAGATAGTTACTTTGAACACCATTCAATGCAAAACTAGGGTCACTAGCCTCTGGTAGGTTGACCATTGACCCCTCCACCCCACAAAGAGATTCATACTTGTATTCCTGGAAATTATGAATGTCACCTTATCTGGCAAAAGAGGCATAGCTAAGATCTTTTGTACACTGTATTTATCTGGTAGACTTGGGGATAAAGTTAAGGTTTTTGAGGTGGGGATAGTAATCTGGGAGAAACTGGGCTACCTCTTGAGAAACTCAGCCTAGGGCTACAAACTTGACAGTTTGGTGTTTTCAGAGTTTGATCCCCAGTTCTGGAGACTGAATTTGGGGTCACCCAGTTAGGGATGGGCTTCACCCCTTACAGCCATTGTTCTTGCTAACTGCTTTTGTCATTTGTACTTTTGTTTTTGTTTTTATTTTTTGGGTCATACCTGATGGTGTTCAAGACTGACTCCTGGCTCTAGGAGCAGGATCACTCCTGCAGTGCTCAGGGACCATTGGGGTGCTGAATCGAACCCTGGCTGGCTCTGTGTAAGGCAAGCATCTTATTCACTGTACTATCTCCCCAGCCATCAATGTTTATGCTTTTATTTAGTCAAATTGATTATCTAAAATTTATGTATAGATCTGTGATGTAAGAAGACTTTCTAATTTACACACATTTTCCGCTCATAATAATACTGTTGCTTTTTAGGACATTTGGCTTTTTGGGCTGGGAGGATGATGCAAAGTGCTGATGCAATGCGTTGGATGTGGTAGCCCCCGCTTCTGTCCCTGACACTCCAGTGTCCCCTGAGCACTGCTGGGAGTACCCCCCTCCACATTTTTAGACCTTACATCTACTTGGAATGTATTTTCAAGAATAGTATGTAGGGGTATATTTTTATTTTCCTGAAACAAACACTCCTTTCTCTCAGTATCATTATTAAACAGTACAATTTTTCTCTCATGGATTTGAAATGCCTCTATATCCACCTGGATACATTTCTGAGCTCTTAGTTACATTCTTCTGGTCTAGTCATCCACACTTTATTTGATATAAATGGTATTCTTATAGTTTTATAAGAATACCAATGTTTTTCTGTTTGGTAGAAGTATGTTGAGTGTCATAAAAAACCAGCCAAATGTATTCCAGGTGGCTGTACCATTTTTTCAATTTACATTTTTACATGCACTTTAGAAACACCTTATGCATTTTTTGAAATTAAAAATTGTGGATATTAGAACTATGGTTTCTTGAATTTATAGATTTGTGAGAGAATTGATTACTTTACTATAATAAATCATCCTACTCTAAAAACTCTCAAAACTGGTTTCCTTTCCAGTTAGATAAGTTTTTATTATCCTTTACTAAAGTCTTACAGTTGCATTATTTCTTGTACATTTCTCCTATATATTCCAAGATGTATTATGGTACTGATATGTCTCTTTCCCTACTATATAGTGTAATTGGTTAGTGTGAGTATAAAGGAGCTATTGATTCTTTGTCATACAGAAATATGACTTTCTTACTGTCAGATTAATGGGTTTGTTTTCTTCTTTAATTGCTTCTTGGATTTTGAGTCATAGTAAGGAAAGTTTCCCTCACTTTTTCCAATCATGCTTGAAAATCAGCCATATATTTTCTTAGTAATTGCATGGTTTTGTTTTTCACTTTTATGACTATGACTTGTTGGAATTTATCTTGGGCTTTGGTGTAAGAAACTGATATAGTTTTATCTTCTTCTCTATAACTAGTGTACCAACACCATTTCTGCCCTCCAGAAAGCTCATCTTTCCCCTGATGATTGGAGAAATTGCTTTAATATAAATGAACATTCACATTTATGGATTTTCTCTTTTATTCCATTAGTTTGTCTAGTCACACACAGCTCCACATTGTTTTAGTCATAGACACTTTGTAATGTTCTTGTAGAGTTGGTGTGTGTGTGTGTGTGTATGTGAGTGCATTCATGCATGTGGCATGTGTGTATGCCTGCGTGCATGTGCATGTCCTTTTATTTTGCAGACAAATTATGCTCCCTTAAGGCTGTTTCTTCCTCTGATTCTCCCTTGGTAGTTTTATATGCAACTTCCATCTTTCTATTCCTCGGTGTTCTGTTCTGGTAGTGTTTCCAGCTTCTGATTTACTCTTAGATGTGTCCGTTCTGTAGCTGAACCCTGAAGTTGAGTTTTTTCACTATCAACAGCTCAATATTGATGGACTGGCACTTGTTTAGAGTCTATTCTTTTTCTTTTTTCTTTTTGGGTCACACCTGGCGATGCACAGAGGTCACTCCTGGCTCTGCACTCAGGAATTACCCCAAGTGGTGCTCAGGGGACCATATGGGATGCTGGGAATTGAACCCGGGTCAGCCGCATGCAAGGCAAATGCCCTACCCACTGTGCTATTGCTCCAGCCCCTATTCTTTTTCTTTGATGGATGCGCTACTCTCATTTTTAAAATTTTTTTTTCTTTTTGGGTCACACCCAGTGATGCACAGGGGTTATTCCTGGCTCTGTACTCAGGAATTACCCCCGGTGGTGCTCAGGGGACCATATGGGATGCTGGGAATCGAACCCGGATCAGCTGCGTGCAAGGCAAATGTCCTACCCGCTGTGCTATTGCTCTAGCCCACTCTCATCTTAAACTGTGTGCCTGTTTACACTTTTTTTTTGGTAGGGGCAGAGTTTGGGCAACACCTGTCAGTGCTCAGGGGCTGCTCCTAGCTTGTTGTTTGGGGTCACTCTTGGTGATTCTCAAAGGACCATGTGAATATGGGGATCAAACTAGGGTCAGCAGCATGCCAAGGCAAGTGCCTCAATTCCCTTAACCTTCTCTCTTTCCAGAGTATCCAAATGCACACACACATGTTTGTGTGTATATATATGTGTGTGTGTATGTGTATGTGTGTATGTATGTATACACACATATACATGGATATATGCATATATACATATATTCATATACACATGCACACACACTCATATATATACACATGTACACTCTCTCTCTATATACTCTATAGTATACATATACGTATATATACACTAATATATACTCTATAGTATACATATATCTATAGTATATATATTGTTTCTTTGGGTCACACCAGGCAGTGCTCAGGCTTGTTCCTGATTTCGTGCTCAGGTTCACTCCTGGTGGTGCTCAGGGAACTAGATGCACTCTAGTGCAAAATAAGTGCAAGAAAAGTACTTTAACCCCTATAATATCTCTCTGATCCTCATATCCCGTGGTGCTCAAGACCCCTGACTCTGTGCTCAGGGGTCATGACTGGTAGTGCTCATGGACCTAATGTGATGCCAGGGATTTAAACTAGGCTCATGGCCACAGTGCTATGCAAGGCACGTGACTTAGCCTCTGTTCTATCCCTATGTTCTCCAAACTGTGAACTATGAATATATTTTAATTTTATTTTTCGAAAATTTTGAGGGGATTGAGCAATAGTACAATGGGAGAAGGAGCTTGACTTGTATGTAGCAAACCCAGATTTGATTCCTGGCACTATGTAAGTCCCATGAGCACTGCCAGGAGTCATCCCTGAGCACAGAGCCATGAGTGAGTCCTAAGCACCACTAGGTTGTGGCCCAAAAGTAAATAAAAAGAATTGTGGGGGGACAGCGGGTAGGGCGTTTGCCTTGCACGCGGCCGACCCGGGTTCAAATCCCAGCATCCCATATGGTCCCCTGAGCACCGCCAGGAGTAATTCCTGAGTGCAGAGCCAGGAGTAACCCCTGTGCATCACCAGGTGTGACCCAAAAAGCAAAAAAAAAAAAAAAAGAATTGTGGGGGGAGATGGCCATACCCAACTGTGCTTAGGGTTCATTCTCAGTGGCGCTTGGGATACCGTGCTACGCTGGGGATCAAACTGGAATTGGCTGTGCAAGATCAGAGACTTAATCCCTGTACTATCTGCATACCTAGCCTCATATTTTTTAATGTAGAAAAACAAAATTTTGGGTAGGGTGTTTTGCTTCCCCACAACCCCTGCCTTTGGTCCATACCTGACTGTGCTCAGGGGACAATTCTGGTGGGGCCTGGGAGACCCTATGTGATGCTGGGGATTGAATCCAGGTCTGTTGCTTGTAAGGCTGGTGTCTTTCCCACTGGACTATCTCTCTGACCCCCATAATATCCTTTTCTTTCTTTCTTTCTTTCTTTCTTTCTTTCTTTCTTTCTTTCTTTCTTTCTTTCTTTCTTTCTTTCTTTCTTTCTTTCTTTCTTTCTTTCTTTCTTTCTTTCTTTCTTTCTTTCTTTCTTTCTTTCTTTCTTTCTTTCTTTCTTTCTTTTCTCTTTTTTTGCTTTTTGGTTCATACCTGGCAATACACAGGGGTTACTCCTGGCTTTGCACTCAGGAATTACTCCTGGAGGTGCTTGGGGGGCCATATGGGATGCTGGGAATTAAACCCTGGTTGGCCGTGTGCAAGGCAAATGCCCTACCCTCTGTACTATTGTTCCAGTCCCCGTCCCCCCATAATATACTTTTTTTTTTTTGCTTTTTGGGTCACACCCGGCGATGAACAGGGGTTATTCCTGGCTCATGCACTCAGAAATTACTCCTGGCGGTGCTCGGGGGACCATATGGGATGCTGGGAATCAAACCCAGGTCGGCTGCGTGCAAGGGAAATGCCCTACCCGCTGTGCTATCGCTCCAGCCCCCCACCATAATATTCTTAAGATATAATAAATCCTATCCCAGTGGCTCTCTGGATTTCCTTGGAATGAGCTCTCTCATTGGCTAAGCTGCTCTCTCCTACTGCTGACACCTGGGAACCCACCTCTGTGCATTTACTTAACCTTAGTTGAATGTCCCCATTGTGTGTGTCTTGCGTCAACATGCTGCCTGTGCCCACAAGGGTGCCTTGGGGCGGATCTGCTGCCACCAGTGCATTGGTTGCATTTTCACTGGTGTCTCCTTGAGATTCTGCCCTGTCCTTCCCCCACACCCCTTTCCCTGTGTTGTGTGTCTGCAGTGCCTCAGGGCTGCATATACTTGGTCCTGGTGCTCTCTGGGGGTTACACATGTTAGTTGAGGTGCTTGCACTCACTAGGTTGCAGGGTACCAGAGAACAAAAATGTGGGGGAAATCTGAAAGAGCAGAGCTGCTGGGGTGACATATGAACATGTGGGTGACAGCAGGGACTGAACTCTGGGCCCAGTATTTGCAAGGTAAGCATTCTCCCCCAGCTCCCTAGGCATATCAACCTCTATTACCCCCACCCCAGTTGAGGGGATAGAGCAACAGTACAATGTACAATAGTACATTGGGGGAAGGAGATTGCCTCAGGGACTTCTTAGACTTCCTAGGACGTCACCCAAATTTCTCCTTCTTGTTCTGAAGACAAGTATATATTTATTACTAGAGACTTTATCAAGATTTTTTATGGGCTTCCATCTGATAAGGGGTTGATATCAAGGATATACAAGGCATTGGTTGGAATCTCAAGAAGAAAACATCCAACCCCATCAAAAAAGTGGGGCGATGAAAGGAACAGAAACTTTCTCAAGGAAGAAACATGAATGGCAAAAGGCACATGAAAAAATGCTCTTCATCACTAATCATCAGAGAGATGCAGATAAAAACAATTATGAGATACCACCTCACACCACAGAGACTGGCACACATCCAAAAGAACAAAAGCAACCGCTGTTGGTGTGGATGTGGGGAGAAAGGGACTCTACTACACTGCTGGTGGGAATGCCGACTGGTTTGGCCCTTTTGGAAAACAGTATGGATGTTTCCCCAAAAATTAGAAATTGAGCTCCCATTTGACCCAGCAATACCATTCCTGGGAATATATCCCGGAGAGGCAAAACAGTATAGTCCAAATGACATCTGCATTCGAATGTTCATTGCAGCACTGTTTACAATAGCCAGAATCTGGAAAAAAAACCTGAGTGCCCGAGAACAGATGACTGGTTAAAGAAACTTTGCTACATCTACACAATGGAATACTATGGAGCTATGAGAAAAGATGAAGTCATCTTTTGCATATAAGTGGATCTTTGCATATAAGTGGATCTTTGCATATAAGTGGATCAACAAGGAAAGTATCATACTAAGTGAAATGAATAAAAAATAGAGATAGACATAGGAAGATTACACTCATCTGTGGAATATAAAGTAACAGAATGGGAGACTAGCACCCAAGAATAGTAGAGATAAGTACCAGGAGGTTGGCTCCACGACTTGGAAGCTGGCATCACATGCTGGAGGAAAAGGCAGCTCAGATAGAGAAGGGAACACCAGGTAAAGTGTGGTTTAAGGACCCACTGGGGATGGGAGATACACACTGAAAGTAGACTATAGATCAAACACGATGGCCGCTCAATACCTCTATTGCAAACCACAACACCCAAAAGGAGAGAGAGAACAAAAGGGAATGCCCTTCCACAGAGGTAGAGTGGGGTGGGGTGGATAGGATGGGATGGGGGTGGGTGGGAGGGATACTGGGATCATTGGTGGTGGAGAATGGGCACTGGTGGAGGGATGGGTACTCAAGCATTGTATGACTGAAACGCAAGCATGAAAAGTTGTAATTCTGTAACTGTACCTCATGGTGATTCACTAATAAAAAAATTAAAAAAAAAGATTTTTATGGGCTTGTTACAGGAAGATTAAATCAACTGGCCTTGATTTAGTTAATCTAAAAACCAAACTTCATTCTCAATTTTTTTCTTCCCTTTAGAAGTTGGCAACAAATTTATGTTCATTAGAAGGAAGAGATCAGAACTTTTCCTTCAATATTTGAAGAAAGAAGAGATGATTGCAGTTTATGGGAACTACTAGTTTATTTGTGCTTTAAATAATACAAGTATAGCCATGAGTTTCTGTTGTAAAATAGGAAATAGAGGAAATCACAGAGGTTGGAATCTTTTAAGATTCTTAAATTATCTACGGTCTGGGTCTCACTTAAAATATGTATTTATTATAGAGAGCAGTATGTTGTAACTATGAGGATATGTCCCCATTGTCTACTACTCTGCCCTGTTTAATATCAGTATTTCACTCTATTCCCACTTTCCCAAGCTGCATTGATGACATCTGTGGGCTGTACAGTCTGGTCATGGTGCCCATGCACATTGGCTGTGGTGTTTGGGTTCCCATCGCAGGGCTGCTGTGATGGCTCTTGGTGATACTGGCCAGAGGTGGGCCTCCTTCATGGAGTCAGATCTCCTGGCCCATTGTATATATTGTATTTTTTCTTTTGTTAGATTTTGTGTGTGTGTGTGTGTGTGTGTGTGTATCAAATTTTAAACCATTTTAACTGAGGTGACAGGATCTGCAACACTGTTTATCATACTTTTCATGCATACATCATTCCAACCCCATTATCAGATGCTCGTTTCCCTTCACCAGTATCCCAAGGACCCCTCCCAAGCCCCCTTCTCCACGTAAGCTCAATTCAATGGACAAAATCTTCAGTTCCAATGACTTTGTGATCAGGTCATGTTTTTAGTGCAACAAGGACATTCACTTATGGTGCTAGATCTTTCCCCCCTTAAATCCCTTGTCACATCTGCTCTATTTTTATTTTTTGAAAACTTTTTTTTTGGAATGAGATTCTGTGATTTGCAGTGATATTAATGAAGGTTTTTTGTGCAAAAATTCCAGCACTACACTCATTGTCAGTGAACCCATTTCTTTCCCCCAGGGACCGAATGTCTCTCCCTTTCAATCCCTCGAACTGTTGTGTGGATCTGTTTTCCCATAGTGATGCCGTTGGCCCTTTGTTGCTACCTTGATATGTATTTTTTCAGGCCCATATAAAGTGATTATTTTGTCTCTGTCCCTCACCTCTGTGTGACCTCACTCAGCATGATCTCCTCTAGTACCATCTATGTCACAGCACATTGCATGATTTTGTTGTTCTTCCCTAGGACTGCATAGTATTCCATTGTGTACATACAACACAGCTTCTTTTTTTTAATATTATTGATTCACCATGAGATATAGATACAAGCTTTCATGTCTGAGTTACAATCACACAATGATCAAACACCCATCCCTCCACCAGTGCACATTCCCCACCACCAACACAACTTCTTGGTACTTTCATCTACCATTGGGCATTTGGGTTGTTTCCATGTCCTGGCTATTGTTCTAAGCGCTGTGATGAACATAGGTGTGCATGTACTCTTTCAAATCAATGTTGTGTGTGTATTGAAAAATAATAGATACTATGGATATGGTTAAAGTCTCTTCCTGCATTCTATTCTCTTCACTCTCAGGTAAGATGGCTTTTGGATTTATCTTTATTATGTATATTTTATACTATTATCAATGTATGTATGCGGGACCCGGGACTGAGATCTTCAAGCCTGCTCGGATCAGGACTGGGCTTCTTCTGCCCAGATCCCCCATTTTCCAGTAGCTAGGTGGTCACACCCAGAAACTGTCCCTGGGGCCATGTAATCCCATCAATGGCCAACATCCAGAGACTATAAAACCGAGATCCCAGGTATCTTATAGCCTAGTTCTCCCTCTCGGAGAACCTGGCAAGCTACGGAGAGTTTTTCTGCCCATACGGGAGAGCCTGGCAAACTCCCCGTGGCATATTCATATGCCAAATACAGTAACAATGATGGGTCTCATTCCCCTGACCCTGAAAGAGCCTCCAATGCGGCACCATTTGGAAGGACAAGTAAAGAGAGGCTGCTAAAATCTCAGGGCTAGGACAAATGGAGACGTTACTGGGCCCTCTCAAGCAAATCAAGGATCAACGGGATGATAGTGATAGTGATAGTGATACATCAATGTAGCAATGGACAATGTATATTTTCCATGTTTTCAAATTTTATGTCATCATGTGCATATCTTTATGTAATTCAAACTCAGTCTTACATCTTTTGCGATTTGTCCTTGTTGTTAATATGATTTTTGTTTTTGAGGACATAGTACTCAGGCTGCTACTCCTGGCTCAGTGCTCAGGGGTCATTCCCAGCAATTCTTGGGGGAACCATGTAGTGACAGGAAATGAACCCAGGACTCCGTATGCAAAACATGTGCTTCACCCTTTTTAGCCATGTTATTACATATAATTTTAATTTAATTCACTTTCCATTCCTTTCTGGGGACATACTATACTTTATACTTCCGTTGATGGTCATTTAGGTTGTTTCCAATTTTCTTTATTACAAACAGTGGCACTGTAGACATCTTTAAATTCTTTAAATGTTTCTTTGTGCTTATGTACTGGAGTCTCTCCAGGGCATACACTTGGAAATATTACTGCTGGATTACAGGACATACTCATCTTTAACTTAATTAGATTTGGCCAAATTGCTCTCCAAAGTGATGGTGCCAATTTTCACTTCCCCTGGAAGTGTACGAGAAACCCGTTTCCTCAGGAGCTCATCAGCACCAACTATTATCAGCTTGTTAATTACTGCCACTCTTATGAGGGCAGAATTGTATTGCAATGTAGTCTTAAATAGCATTTTCCTGATGATTAATGAAACTGAGTAATCTTTTTTTTTAATTGGATGTCAGGTTTCACTTCTGTGATTTGTATGCTCTTTGTTTTTTATTAGCTTGCTATTAAAAATTTAAGTTAAAGATATAGAAAAATTATTGTCAGATGTGATGAGAAATTGGTATTTGAAGGGAAACCATGAAAGGAATGACAGGCATTACAACAGAAGTAGGGGGCTCCTAATCCCAGTGCTCCTCACCCTCTCCCCATTTTTCTACTCCTGGTTTCCCTCCAGTAACCACCTGTCTCTCACCAAGTTTACAAGTTCTATTTAACTTTTGACTCTGTGCTTAGGGATCACTCCTGGCAGAGTTTGAGGGACCATTTGTAGTGCCAGGGATTGAACTCAGGTTGGTCACTTTGTAAGGCAAGTGCCCTAGCTGTTGTATTAGCTCTCTGATCAGCATCTCATATTTTAAATCCTGTTATGAACTAATGCATCATTAAAAAATTACATTTTTTTTACCAGTGCAAGGGTTGTTATTATAAAAGCTCCCAAAGGACTCTTCAGGATCTATTGGTTAAGTTTCAAACACATTTCTTCTTAATAGTGTGTCCTTAGAAACTCTTGAAGCTTCCACATATATGCTATAAACTATGACATTTAGTTTTTGTTTTCAATCTTATGGCAGTCTGCCGCCCCCTCAGCCATCTATGCATCAATATCCACCAACCCACCAATTCATCATTCTTACACTGTACTTGCTAGAACTTCAATACCACTCTGAAAAGAGAGGAGACAGGGAGTGTTTCTGACTGAGTGCTGATTCTCAAGGGAATGACCTTTGCATTGACCTTAAGCCTGATGGAGAAAGTTTTAGTTACCTTCATTAGTTAAGGCAGCAATTAGTTGCTGGAAATGGGAATAAACCACCAAGCTTCAGTGCTTATAAGCAAAAAAAAAAAGACATATGTATGTGTATATATATATATATATATATATATTTTTTTTTTGGTTGTGGGTCACAGCAGGTGATACTCAAGGGTTACTTGTGGGGGGCCGGAGCGATAGCACAGCGGGTAGGGCATTTGCCTTGCACGCGGCCGACCCGGGTTCGATCCCCGGCATCCCATATTATGGTCCCCCGAGCACCGCCAGGAGTAATTCTTGAGTGCAAAACCAGGAGTAACCCCTGAGCATCGCCGGGTGTGACCCAAAAAGCAAAAAAAAAAAAAAAAAAAAAAAAAAAAGGGTTACTTGTGGTTCTACTACATTCAGGAATTACTCCTGGTGATGCTCAGGGGGTGGGGGAGCATATGGGATACTGGCTATCAAACTCCTGTTGACTGTGTTCGAGGCAAGTGCCCTACCCACTGTACTATTGCTTCTGCCTCCTCTTCCTCACATTTCTAATCTTGCGTTTCTGATATGTGGCCAATTCTCTACATAACAACTGCGGTTCTTGTGTTCCACAATCTCAAGAGCCAGCCAGCACCTGGAGGGCATTCCTAAAGAGAACCCTGAACTGATTCATTCCTAAGGGAGTCTCCTTCTATACTTAATTTGCTATGAGGTTTTTTTTTAAAAATCCTGAATGGACATTACATCACATACTTCTTCTGTCGCTTCTCTTGTTTTTTATTTTTTTATTAATTATATTTTTATAAAGTTGTCCACAATATTCAATTACATTTAATATCTGAACACCAATCCCAACACCATTACACCTTCCCACTACCATATTTCCATCCTGAACCCCACACCTACCCCCCAAACAAGCAGAACAGGAATAACGTATTTTGTATTTCTTATTATGAATTATCCACTAAAAATGATCCAAAAAAGGTTTATTAGAGGAAAGTGTGTGAAAATTGTTTTGTTTTTTTGTCACACCTGGCAATGCTCAGGAGTTACTTCTGTTTCTGCACTCAGGAATTTCTCCTCTTGCTGGTGCTTGGGGAATCATATGGGATGCCAGGGATCGGATCTAGATCAGCCATGTGCAAGGCAAATGCCCTTCCTGCTGTATTATCACTCCAGCCCCCTCTTCTGTATCTTCTGAGTGGATCATAGAATTTTTCAAGTTTAATGTGTTGATCTAATCATTCCGTGAATAGACTAGAATTGAATACGTGTCTCATTCCTAGGATGCTAATTTTTGGTCATGTATTATTATTTGAAATTTGAATTGATAGTTTCATTTAGAATTTTTTTGTCTTTTATTACTAGCCCACAATCTTCATTATTTCTGCTGTTCTTATTGGCATTGGTTTTCAGAGTAACTGGTGCCATAAAATGACTTGAGACATTGCCCCTTTTTTCCAGAATCATTTCGTTTATGATGAAATCTCCTCTTGACCCATCTGGGTCAGGTGTTTCTGGTTTTGTTTTTTTGTGAGTAGATTAATATTGATTTGTTTTCCTTTTATAAGCTGCTTTAGGTTTTCCATTTCTCCTGGAGTTCATTTTGGCAAACCATTTTTCTAGGACACGGTCCATTTCATTGACGTTTTCATATGGCTTCCCCACTGTTGGTCATTGTAATCTGTTATGTTTCAAATTCTGCTAATCTGTGATGACTGAACTCTTCTCTTTTTATTTCTAATATTGTTTATACTATTTTTGGAAGTCTCTTGCTGTGAGCTTGTTATCCTATAGTGTTTGTGGAAAATCAGTTTTTGGATTATTAATTCTTTTCAAAAAGTATCATTTTCTTCCTATTAAACTTTTACTCTCCCCTTATCTTTCTACCTATTTTCTGAGGGTTTTCCCGTATTGTTCTTGTTGCTTATTAAATTGGTGGATCAGATCTCTGATGTTCTGATGTTTTTCTTTTTTGCTAATGCTCATATTTTCCTCTGCCTATAGATTTATGTGCATCAGACAAGCCTTGATCTGTGTTGTTCATACATATCAAGTAATGCATAGAGCTTTGTCTGTAACACATTAATCTGAAACATTTTTACTTTCCATCTTGAATTTTTTTCAGACTTAGGAGTTATTGACAGTCATACACGTGAGTCTCCAAGTGTATCTTCTCGCTTTTGATTTCTGTTCTAGTACATTGTGCTCTGATGATCTTGATTCTGTGGTATTTGTTGAGGAATGTTTTTTTTGTGACACAGTACCTAGCAGACAGTTTGTATTTTGGTCTGGTTTCATGTGAATTTTAAATGATTGTGTTTTCCCTAATTGCTCTGTGCAGGGGTTTATGTACATCCACGAATAAGGCATGCTTATTATGTGTTTTAAATTTCCTCACTCCTCAGCCAATGTTTATTTGCTCAAAAATGATGACTGAGAGAGCTACGTTAGATAGCTCTTGCCACGATGAAAGATTTTCAAGTTGCTTCTTGTAGCATTATCAATTTTGTCTAGATATTTTGAGGCAATGTTTTTAGAATCCCTTTGCTCTGTCTGGTGAATGGCCATTTTTATCATGGAGAAGCTCTCGTCATTCTTGCTGTTTGCTGTAAAGTCTCTTGTCAGGGATTAATGGAACCAGAACAGTTCTTTTTAAAACCCTCATATTTGACTTATACTTCCAATTCATTCTTTAAATTTTTTTCTTTATTTTTTTATTGAGATATAATTCACGTACTGTAAAATCCATCTGTTTAAAGTGCACCATTGAGTGGTTTATAGTGTATTCACACAGCTGCACAACCATCACTGCTATCTAGTTCCAGAACATTTTCATCAACCCCAAAGGAAATACTGGGCTCATTAGCTGTCACCCTCTGTTTTCCTGTCCCCTTGCTCCTGGCAACCACAAATCTATTCTCTTTTTCTATGGCTTTGCATATTCTAGACATTCTGGCTAAAGAGAGTCATACAGTATGTGGACTTTGGTGCCTGGTTCCTTCCACTTGGCTGTTCTCATGGCTCCTTCAGGTTGAGCATCGGTCAGTGCCCTGCTCCTGTTTATGGCTGAGCAATTCTCCATGACCCTACGGTGTCTGCCTTTTCAACAATGCTGGGCATTTGGATCTGCTGCTCTGTGATTTTTATCTTTATATTAACTTGTGTTTTCCTTAAAAAAAAACCAACAAAATTAAATTTATGAAATTTAGTCTGCCTTAATGGACACATTTTTTTCTATTGTGATTTATTTCTAGCATCTTATTTATCAAGGCAAGTGCCCTTCCTGCCATACTATCTTTCTGGTCCCAACACTGTTTTATGCAAAGCAAGTGCATTTTTGCAGAGTTGCATCTCCAGACCAGTTTTTAACTTTTCAAATATACATATATATATATTTTTGGGAGCCTTACCTGGTAGTGTTGCTGGCTTATTCCTGGCTCTGTGTTCAGAGATCACTCCTGGTGGTACTTAGGGGACCATATGTGGTCCTGGGGATTGAACTGAGGTTGTCTTCATGCAAGGCCAATGCCTGAAAAATCTTATATTTATTTTCAAAGTATAATTTCTAAATAATATGAGGATTTATAGAAAATTTTAGCTTTGGTTACCTTTTTAATGTTATATCTAATTGTTGTTCAAAGTTTTAATTCCACTTTGATTTCAGGTCTCACAAGTGAATGATTCTATTTCACTTATTAAAGAAATATGCATATCAATTTCTCGTGCTTAGATTAATGTAGATACTTAAGCAGTTTTTTCATACTTTTTTAATATCACTGTGAGATAGACCCTTACAAAGCTGTTCATGATTAGATTTCAGTTGTATAGTATTCCAACACCCATCCCTCCACCAGTATACACTTCAAACCAGCATCAGCGTCTCCAGGTTCCCTCCCATGACCCCCTCTCCACCACCCCCAACCTGCCTCTATGGCAGGCATTAAAGGTTTTTTTCCCTGGTGATAATTTTGGGTCAACTTTTATTTTCTCTAAGCATTATAAAACTGTTGACCCATTATTTGCATTTTTCTTTTTCTTTTCTTTTTTTAAAAAAATTATTGAATTACCGTGAGATAGTTACAAACTTTCGTGTTTGGGTTACAATCTCACAACGATCAAACACCCATCCCTCCACCAGTGCACATTACCCCACCAATATCCCCGGTATACCCCCACTTTCCCACCCTCCCCCTGCCTCCAAGGCAGACAATATTCCCCATACTCTCTACTTTGGGGCATTATAGCTTGCAATACAGACATGAGAGCTCATCATGTCTGGTCCATTATCTACTTTTGGCATACATCTCCCATCCCAACTGGTTCCTCCAGCCATCATCTTCTTAGTGATCCCTTCTCTATTCCATCTGCCTTCTCCCCGCCCCCCCTCATGAAGCAGTCTTCCAGCTATGGGGCAATCCCCTGGCCCTTGTATCTACTGTCCTTGGGTGTCTATTTGTCGTATTTTTCTATTGCTGTTAAGAAACTGGTCAGTTTGCTGTTTGTTAATAGGTAGATAATCTTTTCTCTTTTGTTATTTTTGTTATTTTAAAGATCTCTTTGGTGATTAGCTATAGCATGGATTTATTTTTTATTAGCTTATCACTGTGCAAGTTTCAGGTGTACATGTTAAAGTTTAACATCTCTGTGTATTTCATCATGATCACCACCAAAGTTGTGTGTCTGTCCCATATGGGCCTCTAGATGTCCCAGAGGGACACTCCCCAGTTCAGTACCATTTTTATGTCTATTTATCACTTGGAAGTTCGGGAACCACTTAAATAAATTAAATTTCATGATATCATCTTCAGTGGAGCTTTTCCTCCCCCAAGATTACAGAATGAGATGGTGGTTTTCTTAGTTCCTCTGGGCCCATGGGTAAATCTTTTCCTGGAATCCCCCTTTCCTGGAGGACACATCCCTTTGGTGATCTTGGATTTATTCAGAGTGGAAGTTTATGGTTCCTCCCTGTGGTTGAGTCTAAACTCTTAGTTCTGTTCCCTCTCATGAATCAAAACCCAAGTCTAAATCTGCTCAATTTATCTTCTGACCTTTTCCCTGCTGATTTTGTTTATTTCAACTATGCTTATTATCAATTTATTGCTATCATTATTATTATTTTTTGCTTTTTGGATTATACCCAGTGGTGCTCAGGTGTTACTACTGGCTCTGCACTCATTAATTACTTCTGGCAGTGCTCCAGGGGTCGTATGGGAGGCTGGGTATTGAGCCTGGATTGGTCGTGTGCAAAGCAAATGCCCTATCCACTGTACTATCACTCCTGCCCTACTTTTAAGAATGTTTGTTCCATTGTTCCACTTTCTCTTGCATCTATGGAAGGTAGGATGCCTCCCCCCTACCTTTGGTAATAGATTCACTAACTGCTGTAAAAAACTAAAGCTCGCCGAGGGGCGAGTGCACTCGCGGGCTCTCCAGGCGGCTCTGTCTCACCGCCCGCGTCCGGTGCCCCAGAACCGCTGTGTGTGCTGTCAGTCGAGGGCAGGCGACGGAAGGAAGAAGGAAGAAGGCCAAACTGGTTGCTCGATCCGTTTATTTCATTCTCTCCCTCCGCTTCTCTCCCGCTCTCCTGGATCTCTCCCCGTGGATCTGGCCCCGTGGATCTGGCTCGTGGATCTGGCCCCCCAACCCACTCTTCCAGCCTAGTTAAATCTCCACAGCATGAGGGAGTTGGGGCATACACGTAGGTGTGGTCACCATCAATAGGGTAAGGTTCCTTTCCCTTAGGGGATGCTTCTCCTAGGACTTAATTCTCTTTCAGCAGGAGGATCCACCCAAGGGCGGAGTCCCATGAATGTGTTTCCCTTCTCCTCAGCCAGCAAACATATAAGAATTCATAATATTAATTATTTTGTATGGACACAATAAGAGATGCATTAAAGCTTATAGAATTGCTCTCCTGGGACCATCTCAATCTCAGACTACAGTGCTCAGGCCAGATCAGTCTTTCCTATCCCTGGCAGGGTCCCAGTCTCATAATTACTATTGGATCATGACAGCATTTGTCTATGATCAAGCTCTTAACTTATAGTTAAGAATTAGGCACTTTGGCCAGGCCCATCTCGATGCCAGGGTAGCACATAACTCACCGCTTGCCCTGGATCCTTCCTGTCCCACGTCGGGGACCCTACTTTGGGGTGCTAGGAACTGAGGGCAACTGAGGCTTAAGTGGAGAAAGCAGAGGCCCGGGGGGGAATAATATTCGAGGCCAATTAATTCCCAAGTTATAAAAACATAATATTGTCTTCTTGTGTCTATACAAAACAGTCATAGCTTTAAAGTAAATAATTCAAAAGGCACAAGAAGAGGAGAAAGGCAATATTAACTTATATAATATAAATTCAGTATCCTAGGAAGGTCTGACCTTGCAAATTAGCAGAGTCGGATTAAGGGAAAGCCGAGGATTAACTCTTTTGGGGAGGAGAGCATGGAGAAGTGATTATAGCTAAACAAAGGGATGGGAGAGATTCGGGAACACCTTGATGGGTGTGACTGGGGTAAGCCTAAACTCTGGGTAAAACCGGGACAAGCTACTTGTGGCAAGGAGGGAAAGGACAAAGTAATGTCATCCTACAAACTGCCAGGAACAGAAGTCTTTTAATAATTCTTGTTTTATTGGGAGGTCACACCCGACAGTGCTCATGACTGACTCCTGGCTCTGTGACCAAGCATCATTCCTGGCAAGGTTCAGGGGACCATATGGGGTGCCAGGGGTGGAACTCTGTCTTCAACACTTGTAAGAAAGTAATAATCTAATACAGAAAAGTACATATACAATAAGTAGGCAGTCTGATGAATATAATCAGCCCCGGGACAAACAATAGAACATCACCAGCCCCCGAGAACCTCTCTTTGTGTCTCTCCTCAAGATATGTCTCTTCCCTTCTCTCATGCTTAATAACTTTTCCCCTCTTCATTGTTTTGTTGCTTATATGTGTTTCTGACCAAATATGATTTAGTTTCGGCTATTGCTAAACTGTCTACTCCTTTGTTCAACTTTATGTTTATTACATTGCATGTAGCCACATTTTGTTCATTTTTCTGCTGGATTCCATTGTGTATTCCACAGCTGATCCATTCTGCTACCAAAGATATCTGACTTTCATGTGTTTTCTTTTTTTTATTGCCTCGTACAACAAATGCTGCAATGGCTTTGGAAAGGCATGAATCCTAGTATATGGGGTCATGAATTTTAAGTGTAGGATTGCTGCTAGGGGTTATACCCAGGAGTTACATTGCTGGGGCATAGGTTATATGTATCACTGTCACTCATCCCATTGCTCATCGATTTGTTTGAGCGGGCACCAGTAACGTCTCTCATTGAGATGACTTATTGTTACTGTTTTTGGCATATCCAATATGCACGGGTAGCTTGCCAGGCTCGGCCATGCGGGCTCAATACTCTCGGTAGCTTGCCGGGCTCTCCGAGAGGGGCAGAGGAATCGAACTCGGGTCGGCCGCATGAAAGGCGAACGCCCTACCGCTGTGCTATCGCTCCAGCCCAGGTTATATGTATATTCAACTTTTATTTGGGAGGCAATCCAAGCGATGGTGCCAGGGAATTCTAGGCATATACTTTACCTCTTAAGCTATTTCCTTGGCCCTGTATATTCTATTTGTTAAAGATAATGCTGAAATGTTTCTGAAAGTGGTTGTACCAACTCACACTCCTCCCAGTGTAGGGAGAGTTCCTGCTGCTCTACAGTTACCATCATTTGTTGTTATTAGTCATTTTAATTGTCCATTGGGTTGTAACTGTGTCTCAAATATACATGTTGCTTGATTTTATTTCCTTGCTATTAATGTGAGTGAGCATATTTTTTAATATATTGTTGACTACATGGATATCTTCTTAGATGAAGTGTTTTCTTTCTTTCTTTTTCTTTTTTAGATCACACTCGTTGGCTTACTCCTGGCTCTGTGTTCAAGGGTTACTTCTGGTAGGGCTCGGGGGAGCAAATATGGTGTCAGGGGTCAAATCCGGCTAGGCTTTGTGCAAGGCAAGCACCTTGGGTGCTGTACAATCTCTCTGGCCCAGGAAAGTGTTTGCTCAATGATGCCCTATCTCACCCATTTTTAGATAAGTTGTATGTCTTTTTCTTACCAATTGGTGAAAGTTTTCATTATATATTTTGGATTGTTATCTTAACAAATGTTGGTTATCTTAACAAATGTCTGCTTCCACTTGATTTCTTCTCTTTACTTTCTGTGTCTTTAAATGAGTAGAAATGGTCCATTTTAATGTAGCTTAGCCTATTTTTTTTGTTTTAAAAGGAACCTTTCAAGTGGTGCTCCCAGCCTTCTTCACCCCTACCTCCCTGCCCCGAGTCCCTCCAGTGATTCTTGGCTGATCAGCCTTTTGGTTGAACACCAGGACCCAAGAAGCTTTGTTGCTTAGGATCTGAGGTGATTGAGACCACCAGACCCACCCTAGCAATGCTTTGGAAACTCTGGGACTATATCTGGTGATGTTTGGTGCGGGGGCGGGAGGGAGGATGTAATGTGGGAATCAAACTGGGTCTGGGCACATGCAAGGCATTAGCTTTGCCCTCATCCTCTCTCTCCAGTCCCTAATTTTGATTTCTAATCTGTTTCTTTTATATCTCATTTAAGGAATTCTTACTTAAGAGTAACAAAGATATTCTTTTTTTTTCTTGAAGCAGCACTGTATTAGGACATTGTGTGCATCATTACAAATCTGCATCTGTTCTTGCTACATTAAGTTCATGACTAAAATTCCAATTCCACGCTTCACTGTACACTGGCCCCCTTTCACCTCCTTTCCTCACCCCAATATCTCTGCTAATCAGTAATTCATCTTAGAGTTTAGAAGCTTAGTTTTGCTTTCAGTTGGTTTATTTTTATTTCATTTCACACACCACACAAGAGGATAAGCACATGGTGTTTGTCTTTCTCTTTTGGATTTATTTTACTAAATATAATACCTTTTAGATCCATCCATGTAGCTGAAAATGGCAGGAGTTCCTATTTTTGTAGCCGAGTAGTATTGCATTGTGTATGTATGCTGCATCTTTTAACCACTCATGTCTTGATGGGCATGTATGTTGTTTTCAGTTCTGTTGGTGCAAATAATGCTTCATTATATCTGGGGATGTGTGTCTCCTCAAAGTAGTGTTTTTGTAATTGATAAGTAACAAATGGTATAAGTGGATATTGTGGAATTTCCCTTTTTAATTTTTTTTGAGGGTTCTCCATCCCTCTTTCTATAATGGTTACATTAACTTACATTCACACCAGCCGTGTAGAAGGGGCCCCATCTCTCCTCTTCAACATGAGTTCCTTTTTCTCTTTTCTTGGCTAAGAGCCATTCTCATCAGTGTGAGGTAACCCTACAATTTTGATTTCTATTGCCCTAACAATAAGAGAAGATGAACATTTTTTTCATGTGCCAGTTGATAAAGTGTGTTCTTTGGGGAAGTGTCTGTTTAGATCTCCTCATTTTAAAAATGAGGTTGTTTTTTCATTGTTTAGTTGCATGAGTTTATTATGTATTTTGGATGTGAAGCCCTTATTTCAGGTGGGTGATGTACTAAGAGCTTCTCCCATTCAGTTGGGCATCTTTATTTTGACGAGCATTCCTGTAATGGTACAGATGCGTTTTGGTTTGCTGTAGTTCCACTTGTTTGCTTTTGTTTTTGTTTCCTTTGCCAGCAGCACTGAGTTCTCAAACACATTCAAAACCATCTCTAATGTCATTTCAAGAAGGACATTTTCTGTTTTCTTCTATGAATTGGTGCCTCAGGTCTTAAATCCAAGGCTTTAATCCATTTTGATTAACTTCTATCAATGGGGCCAATGGTCTAGTTCTATTTGTTTTTCTGTGTCTGTCCAGTTTTCCCAGCCCCGCTTATTAAAGAAAACTTTCCTGCTCCATTTAGTCTTGGCTCTTTTGTCATAAAGTAGTTGTCCATATATGTGTGCCTTTAGTTTTGGGCTCTCAACTTTGTTTCATTGTCCTGTGTATTTGTTTTTATTTCAACATCATGTTGTTTTGATGACTGTCACTTTGGAGTATACTCTGAAGTCAGAAGCATAGGTCCTCCATTGCCACTTTCTTGTTGTTCTTTAAATGTCTATGGGTTCTACAGTTGATTTTACATACTTGCTGAGCTTCTCATATTTTTTATTTCTTCCCCTCTCCCCTATTTTGGGCCACACCAGGTGGTGCTCAGGGCTTACTCTTGGCTCTGCACTCAGGAACCATTGTTGGAGGGCTCAGGGGATTATATGCAGTAACCAGAATCAAATCTGGGTGAACTGCATGAAAAGAAGTGTCTTTCCACTGTTCTACCTCTCCAGCTCCTTGGAATTCTCATACTTATGATGCTTGTACACTTGGTTGTTATGTTTCTTGAGTTCACACATGTGGATATGATGTACAGTGGGTCCCAATAGAAGTGGCAATGAGTGTACCTGATGATGAGGGGTGGCAGCAGCAAGGAATGAACTCATAGCCTTAAGTGTGCAAGGTTGGTACTAGAATACTGAGCCACATCCTAGACTCACTTCTTCCCTTTGTTGTTCTTTTTTTCCCCTCAGAAATAGTTTTTCTGACTGAGGTCTTTCTTTGTAGTTTCAACTTCACCAGTTTTGCATCTATTTCTATGAAGAATGTCATTGAGATTTTGATAGGAATTGCACTAAAATCTGTATATAGCTTTAGGTCATGCAGCCATTCAGATGATGTTAATTTTTCTAATCCATGAGCACAGAATGTGTTTCCTTCAATAGTGTCTTATATTTTTCTGTATATGAATTTTTCACTGCTTTGGATAAATTGATTCTAAGGCATTTAAGTCTTCTGTGGTTATAAATGGGGTTGTTTCCTTGATTTCTCTTTCTGCAGTGTTTTATATGCATAGAGAAATAGCAAATTTTTGTATATTAGTTTTGAATTCATGTATTATACTGTATTCATTATTTCTAATGTCTGTTACTGAAGTCCTTGGGATTTTCCGTACATATTTCCATGTCATCTTGCAAATAGTGGAATTTTTATTCTTCTCTTCCAATTTGGATACCTTCCCTTTTTTTGTTTACTTTTGTTTTAGGATCACTCCCAGCAATGCTTAGGGGTTACTCCTGGTTCTGCACTCAGGAGTTACTCCTGGTGCTGCTGGGGACCATATGGGATGTTGAGGATCGAACCTAGGTTGGCCTCAGGTAAAGCAAGCACTCTACCTGCTGTACTAATTACTCAGGTCCAATTTGGATACCTTTCATATCTTTTTTTCTCTAACTATTCTTGCTAGCATTTGCAACTGAATAGTACTGGTGAGAGTGTTTATCCTTGTCTTTTCCTGATACTGAAGATAAAAGTCTTGAGTTTTTAACCATTGAGTATAATGTTGGTTGTGGGCTCATCATACGTGTCTTTTAGTATGCTGAAATATATTCCTTCTAGAACCCTCATCTACTGCTAGTGGGAATGTTTACTGGCCCAGCCTTTTGGGAAAACAATATGGGCTCTTTGCAAAAAAATAGGAAATGGGCTTCCATATGACTCAGCAATTCCACCTTTCGGCATCTACCCCAAGGATCCAAAAATATTCAGAAAAGATACTTGTGCTCCATTGTTCCTTATAGCACTACTCACAAGAGCCAAAATCTGAAAACAGCCCAAGTTCCCAAAAGCACATAAAGAAACTGTGATAAATGTACACAATAGAATACTACTCATCTATAAAAATAGATGAAATCATCCAATTTGTAGGAATATGTATGGATCTGGAGAGTAGCATGCTAAATGAAATTGGTCAGAAGGAGGGGGACAGACACAGAATGATCTCCCTCATATGTGGTGTATAAAGTACCATAGTAAAGAAACAGGTAGCAGGAACTGAGAACTGGTGTCTAATAAGAAGCATATCACTGTAGGGGGGATGTGGGATAGGATGGGGGGGGTCATAGGGACATGGTGGAGGGAAGCTGACACCCTGGTGGAGGGTGGAGGGTTGGGAAACCTTGCTATTACCAATATGTAAATTATAGTGCCTAACATAAAATTAAAAAAGAAATAGGGGGGGAGAGTAAAAAGAGGTGTACAGTAATGGGGGGCAGGGGTTAAGGGCCTCAATGTGTCGGTGGTGTAGAGGGTAGTATGGTCAAATATCCCACAGAATTGACAACACTGAAAACATGAGATCCAAACTACAACAACCAAAATGTCCTTGTCAAGGTGGCAAGCTGGGAGGGTGGGAGGGAACCTGCGAACACTGGTGGAGGGAAGTTGACACTGGGTGGTACTGAAACGTTGTACATCTAAAACACAACTATGAGTAACTGTAAATAACAGTGCTTAATAAAGTGTCAAAAACGTATTCCTTCTATACCCATTTTGTTGAGGATTTTTGTCATGAAAGGATGTTGAACCACATCAGATTTCCCCCCTCCTGCATCTATAGGACTGGCCATTTGATTTTTGTCTTTTGTGATGGGTCTATGTGGTACCTTGGTTTGCAAAGGGTGAACCATCCTTATATCCCTGGGATAAATTCCACTTGGTCATGATGTGCGATTCTTTTACTGTGTTGTTGGATTTGAATTGTTAGTTCTGGGTGGTGGGGAGGGTCTTCCAAGTGGTACTAAGGAGGCCCAGAGGCCCTACTGGCGGTTCTTGACCAACTATACCTGCAGTGCATCACAAGGCCTGAGACTCGGGTGCTGCTCAGGTCATGTGGAGCTGGGAATTAACCTGGCCACTCCGGGGTGCTTGGGACCCCTATGGCTGCCGCTAGCAGTGCTCAAAGGTCTCTAGGTCCTGGAACTAGCCCAAGTGAACAGAGCTAAAGCAGGGTCACTGGGCAGGACTAAGAAAAAAGACAGACACAGGAGAAAAAAGCATGGAGCTAGGAGTCCACAACCTTTCATTCTATATTTATAGCCTTAAACCGACAACTTTCTGAAGAACTAGGTGGGGTTCTTCAGAACTAGGCAGATTCTACAGATGTCTGCCTATCTCTGTTAATCTTAAAATGGGTAAGCTTTTGGTATCAAAGGGTCTCTGCATGACACAAGGGGAAAAAGTCTGTAAAGTGGATTAATCCGAAGGGACTTTTCCTCTGGGAGAAAGAGCAGAGATAAAGCAGTTGCAGGACAACCAGCTTCCTGCTTTAAAAAATATTTATTTATTTATAATGGAATCACTGTGAAATACAGTTTCAAAGTTTTCATGATTGAGTTTCAGTTACACAATGATCGAACACCCATTCCTACACCAACGTGCATTTTCCATGACCAATGTTCCCAGTATCCCTCCCACCACCCTGACCCCATCCCACTCCCTGCCTCTGTGGCAGGCACCTTCCTCATTACTCTCTCCTTTTGGGGAGCATGTTTGCAATACAGACACTGAACGACCATCAAGTTTGGTTCTTAGTCTACTTTCAGCACACAGTACACATCTCCCATCCTGAGTGATCCCTCCAACCACCACTGACTTAGTGGTCCCTTCTCCATCCCAACTGCCTTTCCTCCCAGCACATAGGCAGGCTTCCAAACAGTGGAGTAATCCTCCTGGCCCTTATCTCAATTGTCCTTGGATGTTTGTCTCATATTATATTATCTTATATTCCACAAATGAGTGCAGTCTTTGTATGACTATCCCTATCTTTCTGACTCATTTCACTTAGCATGATACTCTCCATATCCATCCACTTATAAGCAAATTTCATGACTTCATCTTTTCTAAAAGCTGCATAGCATTCCATTGTGTAGATGTACCATAGTTTCTTTAACCACTTGTCTGTTCTCAGGCACTCAGGTTGTTTCTAGATAGATTCTGGCTATTGTGAACAGTGCTCAATAAACATGCACATATAGATGTCATTTCTACTGTGCCTTTTTGCATCCCTGGGATATGTTCATAGAAGTAATATTTCTGGGTCTTATGGAAGCTCAATTTCTAGTTTTTTTGAGGAATGTCCATACTGTTTTCCAGAAAGACTGCACCACTTGGCATTCCCACCAACAATGATTGAGAGTCCCTCCCGCATCTGCACCAGCACTGGTTGTTATTTCTTCCTTCCTTCCTTCCTTCCTTCCTTCCTTCCTTCCTTCCTTCCTTCCTTCCTTCCTTCCTTCCTTCCTTCCTTCCTTCCTTCCTTCCTTCCTTCCTTCCTTCCTTCCTTCCTTCCTTCCTTCCTTCCTTCCTTCCTTTCTTTTGTGTGCCAGTTTATGTGGTATGAGATGATATCTCATTATTGTTTTGATTTGCACCTCCCTGATGTTTAGCCATGTAGAGCATTTTTTTCATGTGACTTTTGGCCATTGGTATTTCTTTTTTGAGGAAGTTTCTGTTCATTTCTCCTCCCCACTTTTTGGTAGGGTTGGAGGTTTCTTTCTTGTAAAGTTCTACCAGTGTCTTGTACATCCTAGATATTAACCCTCTAGCTTTCTGCTTTAGCCTGGCTGTCCAGATAGGCTCTGTAAGCTACCCATCCAGTCCTTCTCAGTTTATCTGACTGGGAACCCTTTGCTCCCAACATCTGGGACTGGACCATGCAATGCTTCAGGAGCCATGTGTGTTGAACATGTGTTGATGTATGCTAGGCACACATCCTAACCACTGTACTATCTCACTGACTTGTTAGTATTTTGTTGAGGATATTTGTGTATCTGTTCATCAGAGATGTTATTAAAAACATATATACATATGTATATACAGATAGTATTTTCAGTACAGGGTAATTAGTTATAGTGATAATGTTTATAGTTTTGAGGTACAAAGTTACTCTAACTTAGCCACCCCCGAAGTGCCCAATATGCTCCTCCACTGTCCTTGTGTCACTTATAGTCTGCCCATTTCCTGCCTCACTCCACTACTTGATAACATACTTTGTAATCCAAGGCCAAGTGTTTGTTATTGTTTGGCATCTGTTTCTATCTGGCTTTTACTTTGGGGGGAAGGCTTTTGATTACTGTTTCAGTTTCCTTAGGTGTTATGGGTGTATTAAAGTTTTCTATTATCTATTCCCTTATTTTAGTTCTATATTCCATAGATTAGTGAAATCCTCTACTATTTGACCTTTTCCCTCTGGTTTACTTTTAACATTATACCCTTCAGTTCCATTCACATTGTAACAAATTGTAAGACTTTATCTCCTAGTTGCATAGAAATCCATTGTATGTTTACACAAACACATGCAGATACAACTTCATTATCCATTCATTTGTTGCTGAACATTTGCGCATTTTCATATTCTAGCTACTATTGTGTTCATTACTGCAATGAACATAGGCATGCATATATCTTTCCAGACTTATGCTTTGTGTTTCATGTGTAGTTGCCAAGAGTAGAACTACTGGGTCATATGAAAACTCCATTATTACTTTGTTGTTGTTGTTTTTTGTCTTGGGGGCTGCAGCCAGCAGTTCTCAGGGCTTATTCCTGGCTTTGCACTCAGAATCATTCCTGGTGGGCTCTGGGATGCTGGAGATGGAATTGAGGTTGTCCGCTTGCAAGGCTATACTATTATTCTGGCCCCACATTATTACTTTTTTTGAGAAGTCTCCATGCTGTTTCCACAGACACTGAACATTCCCACCAGCAGTGAAGGAGGATCCCTTTTCCATTGCATCCCTATAACAATGGGTTGCTTCCAGTCTTTTTGATACATACCATTCTCACTGGTGTGAGGTGATATCTCATTGTTTGGATTTGCATTTTCCTGATAATAAATGATGATATAAACTTTTTTTCATATGCCTACTGCTCATCTGTATGTCTTCTTTGGGAAAGTGTCTATTTATTTCCTCTCTGCATTTTTTGATGGGGTCATAAATGCACCATTTATTGAGCTTTGTAAGTGCTTTATATTATCTTTGTTATTAGCTTTTTGATGTATGGTGTGCAAATATTCTCTCTCATGCAGTAGGGCATCTTTTTGCTGTAGCTTGACTTTTGCCAATGGAGTCAGGTCATCAAGGACCCTGCTGGGGTCCATGTTCTGAAGAATTCTGCCAACTTTTCCCTCAATACATTTTATGGATCCTGGTCAAATTTTAAGGCCTTTAATCCACTTTGAATTAGTTTTTTGAGTAAGGTGTGAGAGATGGATCCAATTTTCTTGACAAGATTTGTTGAGGCTCTCCTTGCTCCATTTTATGTAGCTAGCTCCAGAGCTATTATTTTATAGTTTTCTTTTTCTGTGATGTCTTGTCTGGCTTTAGAACCAGAATAATGTTTCCTTCATAGGCTATATTCAGAAGTTTCCCTTTCATTATGTGAGCTGGCAGGTATTAAAAAAATTTTTTTCATACTGATAGACTTGACTAGTCTATCTGACTTTTATATTTTGGAGAAAGGCTTTTGATTACTGTTTCAATTTCCTTAGGTGTTATGGGTATATTCAGGTTTTATATTTCTTTTTAAAATATAATTTTATTTATTCCTTTTGACATATGAGATAATGTCATGAAAATGACAACTATGAAAGTGAGAAATTACATGCAGACAAAAAGCAAGAAAAAAAATCCAAATGGAGTTTGGAGTGTTTATGGAAGAAGGTAGTGTGGTTAGTGAGTCATGAGCAAAGGGGAGGCTGACAGGCATCTGTTCTGATTGCCCTTTGATGTGACTTTTTAAAGGAATGTGCATTTTAACCGTGAGTGCCATTTTATGGTGAAATGAGTTCATATTGGCGTTCTTGCAGAACAACTATGCACTACCAAATATAAACACCCTCTCCCCTGCCCCATGACAATTATCTGAAGTAATTGGCACATACAAAAACACAGACAGATTTTGGAAGGATATCAGAACTTGGCAGAGAAAAGGGTACGGGGCGCACTTTCGATTTGTTTCTGTCCTGAGGCTCAGACACATTCAGCACAGAGGGTGACTAAAACTTCAGATGAAGACTTGACATCTTCTTGGCCTTGGAAAATCAGAAGAGAGTTTGGGACAATTAGAACAACTGCAGATTTAAAGATGGCATCGTACTTCAGTTGAGAGCTTGGAAGCAATGGTGGCGGGAAGTTCTTGGTAGCTATAACAGATTTGCATGTGCCTAAATATTTAAACTATGCTTAAACATCTTTTGGCCCCTGATGTACATACATACTCAGGTCAGGATAGCATCTCAGTGAAAGATGAAAGAACTGAGAGGAATGTGAGCTACCACCCAAGAGACAGTTCGCAGTGTGAGTTCAACTGAGTTAAAATCAGAAAATGAGGAAACAAAACCAATATTTTCCAGAGGAATAAAATAGGATCCAGAGACTCAGAAGGGGCCATATAAAATATCTGGGATACAATCCAAATGCATCCAACAAAAGAATTAGGACAGCACGAGTTATTCTTGAAAGAAAAGAAAATCAATATAGATCACCCCTGATTTGAGTGAAATGTGCATCTGAGCAAAATAATATTAAGCATCTATTATAATTACATTCAGTGATAGAACAGAAGATAGGCTAATAATACATCTATGTAAAATCTCGAGAGAGAAATAAGATCTGTTTAAAAAGAACCAAATAAACACTTTAGAAATGAAAAAAAGCAGTATCTGAAATTTAAAATTGTTTAAACTTAACTCAATGGACATAATAAGGAAAGAATCAGTAAACTAAAAAGAAATAATCCCCATTACTGTTCTCCTTCTCTCCCACATTTGATGCTTTTGGTATCTTATTATTTCCAAATGGAGTCTTTTTTTCTTTATAGTATTCCCTTAAGTATTTTGTGCTTAAGTAAGTTATAGGGTGATGAATTCCTTTAACTACTGTTTGTCTGAAAAGTTCTTTATTCCTCCACTGAATCTGAGTGCTAACTTAGCTGGCTAGAATGTTCTTTTTGGAAATCTTCAGTTCTGCCTCTTTATTTACTTTTTTTTTTTTTTGTTTTGGAGCCACACAACCTGACACTCAGGGGCTGCTCTCCGTTCAGGGCTCACGTATTGTTCCTGATGATCCTGCTGGGGGTGGTGGGAGGAGCACGTGGTGCTGGGGATTAAACCCTGGGCTCAGGCATGCCAAGCCTGAGCTGCAGCCCATTGCTCTGTCTCCCTGGCATCTCAGCTATATCATGCCACTTCTGTCTGGCCTGTAGTTACTTTTGAAAAAAATATGCTGATTGTCTAATGGGATTCCCTTCTATGTGACTCTGATTTTGTCTTGCTTTTCAAGATACTGTAACCTCTGTACTATCCAATCCTAGAATTAGTGTGCGTGTGTGTTTGTGTGTGTGTGTGTGTGTGTGTGTGTGTGTCTGTTTAAAGAATTGACTTGGGCCAGAGCAATAGTACAGCAGGTAGGGCATTTGCCTTGCATGTGGCTGACCTGGGTTTGATCCCCAGCATCCCATATGGTCCCCGAAGCACCGCCAGGAGTAATTCCTGAGTGCAGAGCCAGGAGTAACCCCTAAGCATTGCTGGGTGTGACCCAAAAAAGAAAAAAAAATGAATTGCCGTGTATAGTTGTGAAGACTTGGCAAGTTCTGTAGTGTCATTCATCCTTCTCAGGAGGCTGGCCTGTTTCCGTGATGGCCTTCAACTGATTGCAGCAGGCCACCACACACAGTACCAACAAATCTACTCAAAAATTGACTGGACCATCTCATCAGAAAGCACTTCTTTGCAGAAATGTCTAGAATAATGTTTGGACAAATATCTGGGTCCTATGGCCTAGCCAAGTTGCTCCCCCAAATTAGCCAAAGACATTCAATCTTTTTTTATTTTATTTTATTGAATCACCTTGAAATAGTTACAAGCTTTCATGTTTGGGTTACAATCTCACTATGATCAAACACCCATCCCTCCACCAGTGCACATTCCCCACCACCAATATTCAGGGTATACCCCCCTTTCCCACCCTCCCCCTGCATCTATGGCAGACAATATTCCCCATACTCTCTCTCTACTTTGGGGCATTATGGCTTGCAGCACAGACACTAAGAGGTCATCATGTTTGGTCCATTATCCACTTTAGACATGCATCTCCTATCCCAACTGATTCCTCCAGCTATCATTTTCTTAGTGATCCTTCTCTATTCCATCTGCCTTCTCCCCTCCGCTCATGAAGCAGTCTTCCAGCTATGGCGCAATCCCCCTGGCCCTTGCATCTACTGTCCTTGGGTGTCAGCCTCATGTGATATTATTCTATACTCCACAAATGAGTGCAGTCCTTCGATGTCTGTCCCTCTCTTTCTGACTCATTTCACTTAGCATGATACTCTCCATGTCTATCCATTTATAAGCAAATTTCATGACTTCATCTCTCCTAACAGCTGCATAATATTCTATTATGTAGATGTATCAAAGTTTCTTTAACTAGTCATCTGTTTTAGGGCACTCGGATTGTTTCCAGATTTTGGCTATTGTGAACAGTGCTGCAATGAATATATAGGTACAGAGGTCATTTCTACTGTGCATTTTTGCATCCTCAGGATATATTCCCAAAAGTGGTATTGCAGGGTCATGTGGAAGCTCAATTTCTAGTTTTTGAAGGACTGTCCATATTGTTTTTCAAAAAGGCTGGACCAGTTGGCATTCCCACCAACAGTGAAGGAGCGTCCCTTTTTCCCCACATTCATGCCAGCACTGGTTGCTTTTGTTATTTTTAATGTGTGCCAGTTTCTGTGTTGTGAGATGATATCTCATTGTTGTTTTGATTTGCATCTCCCTGATAACTAGGGATGTGGAGCATTTTTTCATGTGCCTTTTGGCCATTTGTATTTCTTTTTGAGGAAACTTCTGTTCATTTCTTCTCCCCATGTTTTGATGGGGTTGGAGGTTTTTTCTTATACAGTTCTACTAGTGTCTTGTATATCCTTGATATTAATCCCTTATCAGATGGGTATTGGGTAAATATTCTTTTCCATTCTGTGGGCTCTTCTGTATTTTGGTCACTGTTTCTTTTGAAGTGCAGAAGCTTCTTAGTTTAATGTAGTCCCACTTGTTTATGTTTGCTTCCACTTGCATGGTCAGTGCTGTTTCATCCTTAAAGATGCTTTTAGCTTCAAAAAGACATTCAATCTTTTGCCATGGAACTGAACATTAGCTGTATTTTGTAGGTGCTTTTCTCTTGATTGTGGATGGAATTTTATTTATTTATTTCCCCTCTTTTTAAAATTAATTAATTATTTTTTAACCAAGCTGTTCATGATTGGGTTTCAACCATACAGTATTCCAACACCCATCCTTCCACCAATGTACATTTCCTAGCACCATTGTCCCCAGGTTCCCTTCCATCACCCCCCACTCCCCCAACCCCCGTCTGCCTCTATGGCAGGTGCTTTCCTTCTCTCTCTCTCTCTCTCTCTCTCTCTCTCTCTCTCTCTCGCTCTCTCTCTCTCCTTTTGGGCACTGTGGTTTGCAATATTGATACTGAAAAGTTATGAGGGTGGAATTTTATCAAGCCATTTTTTATATCATAAGATCTTTTTATTTTTTTTAAAGCTTTTTTTTTGAGAGCTTGTTTGGAGGTTCTAGCAGGGGAGTGCAGCTACTCATATACTCTCGAACGAAGAGTGGTCCTTCTCTATTGGGGGAAGGCCGTCCTCTTCCACCAAGTGTGCAGCTTCAGGAAGGATGCACATGGAGTGGTGAGGGAGGAAGGGGACACCCACCTAGCCATCCAGATCAGCCGAATCAACCCTGGCGATCAGTGGGGTGACAGATGTCGCAGCCAGATCGGGCGTTTGCCTTACATGTGGCTGACCTGGGTTTGATTCCTCCATCCCTCTCGGAGAGCCCAGCAAGCTACTGACAGTATCCTGCCTGCGTGGCAGAGCCTGGCAAGCTACCCATGGCGTATTCAATATGCCAAAAACAGTAACAAAAAGTCTCACAATGGAGACATTACTGGTGCCTGCTCGACCAAATCGATGAACAATAGGAGGACAGTGCTACAGTGCTTTTTCTTTTTTCAATATAAAATTTTCCAGCCAGGCCCAGAGACAGCAGTGAGCTCTGGAAGGCACCACAGCACCAGAGATTTCTCCAGGCTCCATACCGAGCTGATTTCACTGGGGCATCCCAGATGGAGGAGGTGCAGTCTCCCCACCTACTCCAGATGGAATCTCTGCGACCAAGAGCTTCCACAAGCAAGGTGCAGACTCCAGGACTAAGTCTCTAAGCTGCATGGTGGCAATGGAGTTAGGCCGTTTCACCCTGCTTTCTGTCCATTCTTGAGGCCGAATGTCACACCCACAACCTGCCTCAGGGTGCCATCTTAGTGCACCAACAGCCCGGGTCCAGAAACTCTCAATTGAATCCCAAAAATGGGTTAGCTCCCTACAGAGATGTCTCTGATACCCAACCATTTATAATCTTAGAATTCCAGAAGCATAAGGCCACTTTTGTGGCCGCATGACCTCACATGATATGCAGAATGAACAATGGAAAATAAATGATCTAGCATCTGCCCCTGGTAGGCAGGCTTGAATGGTGGTGGGAAAATTTGAGCAAAATATAATGCCCAAAAGTAGAGAGACAGTATCGGGGAAATTGTCTGCCATAGAGGCAAGGTGAGGACTGAAATGAGGGGGCGGGGGATAATGGGGAAATTGCTGGTGGAAAGTTTGCACTGGTGGAGGAACGGGTGTTTGATCATTGTATGGCTGGATCTTGAATATGAAAGTTGTGTAACTGTATCTCATGGTGATTCAATAAAAATATTTTTTCCCCATAGATTTCTAAATATTAAACCACCCTCCCAATTCTTGGATAAATCTTATTGGCTATGATGTATTATTGTAGTATTTTTCATTTGATTGGAAATGTTAAAAGATGTTGGTAAGGAAGCTTTTAGCTAGTTTTGTTTGTTTTTGGACTACACTTGTCAGTGCTCAGGGTTTACTGTTGGCTCTGTGCTCAGGGGTCACTCTTGGTTTCGGGGGGGAGTGGATTGTGGCAACCATGTGGGGTTCCATGGTTCAGTTGCATGAAAGACAAGCACACTGCCTGCTATACTATCTCTCCAGCCCCCAAATTCAATAACCTGATTTTCAATCATGTTGGGGATACACCCAGATGTCTCTGTGCTCAGGGATCACTCCTGGGAGTGCTTGGGAGACCATATTTGTGCCAGATATCACAACCTGGGTTGGCTCATACAAGGCAAGCACCTTACCTACTAAGCTATCTTCTCCAGCCTGAAAATTTTTATCTGTGTTCTTTTTTGTTTTTCTTTTTGGGTCATATCCAGTGATACTCAGGGGTTACTCCTGGCTCTGCACGCAGGAATTACTCTTGGTGGTGCTTGGGGGACCAAATGAAACGCTGGGAATTGAACCTTGGTTGGCCACGTGCAAGGCAAATGCCCTACCCACTGTACTATCGCTCCAGCCCTTATCTGTATTCTTTAAAGTTACTGGTCTGGTGTCTGTCCATCCTTCCTTCTACCCTTCTCTCCCCTCTCCCCTCTCTTCCCCTCCCCTCCTTACTGATTCCAATCTGGCTTCCTTTGGGGGTGTGTGTTCTAATGATGAATAATGATGAATAATTAGAATATTATTAATAGGATAGAACTTTTTTCAAGAGCTATAGCGTTAGACAGGTCATCCACTTTTCTTGAATGAGTTATGACAGCTTGTCCATTAGGTATTTAAGTGTGAATACGAATTGTGGAGACACAAACGTGCATTTATATTGACAGTTCTTGGTCATGTTTAAATGACAAGGGCTTTTTAACTTGTTGCAGCTTCTCCTTACAAATCTCTCCTTGTGTGCTAACCCGACTCCTGTGACTTCCTGCTCAGTCTTCATGTCCTCTCTGGCAGTCTCTCATCTCACATGGCTTCCACAGCTGCCCTCCATGGTTGTGCCATCCTGGCCTTGAGTTGTGAGCAGAAATACTATTTCTCTGCTACTTTTTCTTCAGTCTCAGCAACAGTGGACATGTAAGAGATCTATTTTTTTTTCTCTTTATCAGCCTAGGTCCTGCAGAAAGTCCAAGGACAGTGCTGCCACCTCATTGTCTCTATAGGCATGTTTGAGAAATAAATCTTGATTTTCTGACAGCACAGTCTCATATCCTGATGAACCCTATTTCTTTGTTTTATCCTGACAAATGCATAATATAGTTTAAGAATAATAATACAAACAACAACATTATTTTTGCAGTACATATTATCACTGTACCACTGTATCACTGTTATCCCATTGTTCATTGATTTACTCGAGCAGGCGCCAGTAATGTCTCCATGCATCCCAGCCCTGAGCTTTTAGCAGCCTCTCCTTACTCGTTTTTCCCAACGATTAGGGGCTCTTTTCAGAGTCAGGGGAATGAGACCTGTTATTGTTATTGTATTTGGCATGTCGAATACGTCACGGGGAGCTTTCAAGGCTCTTCCATGTGGGTGGTATAGTCTCGGTAGCTTGCTGGGCTCTCTGAGAGGCATATATATATATATACATATATATATACATATACACACACACACACACACATATCCCTTTATGATGATGTGTCGCGAGGCCACAAAGCGGCTGTGTGGTCCAGGAATATGTTCACTCATGTATGAGACTTGGCCTGAGCGTGTGGAAAGCGACCTGGAGGGTGGTGGTGGTGGGGTAGTGGAGGTCGGCTGCTGGGGCTGGGTCCCTTGTGGCAGGGAGGGCTCTCACTACCCCCCACTCTGGGGCATCCCTCGTCTGGAGTCCAGTGGCATGGTTATGGGGGACTCATTTTATGCTCCCTTCCGGGAGGAGCAGCCATGAGTTCTAGAGAATGGCCAATGAGGAGATTATCTGGCGCAGGAAAGAGGTGGCTTATGGGTGTAACTCCTGGGCCACTGGAGATTGGGGGAAGCAGGCAGAGGATCTCTTTTTCTGGGTTCTGTTGAGCCCAGAGTCCAAGATCACAAAGTTCCGCATTACCTGGGTTCCGTGGGACTTGGCTCATGCATGAGGCTCAGCCCGAGGATGTGGAAAGTGGCCTGGAGTGTGGCAGTGGTAGGGTACATATTATACATCATAATATAAGCAATGAAACTAGAGTGGTGCTTGGTAGTCTTTTTGGGGGTGTGTGTGTGTGTGGGTGGGTACATCTGGCTATGCTCAGAATTCCTCCCAACTTGGTGCTGGGGGGACGCTATAGTGTAGGGGATCAAACTTGGGCCTCCTGCTTGCAAACTATGAGTTCCAATTCTTCCAGCTCTCCCCAGAGCCTCTTCTGTAGTTATTATTATTTTTTTAAAAATTATTGTTATTTTGCAATGGGGATTGCTCCAGGGGATACAAGGACTTGAATAGGCCTCCTGCATGCTCAGCATGTACTCAGAACCTTTGGGCCATCTCTCCAGCTCCTCCTTTGTGGATCTTTTTGCTCTTAGAAGACCTACTAAGGACGAGCTAATGTTCCCTTTCTGTGACTATGCTACCTGCTTTTTGAAGTTTGTTTTGGACCACAGGTGCCTTCATCCTTCTTTCTGCACAATTGCTCCAGCCCAAATTATCTACTTTCTGTGTTCCTGGATAATGAGGCTTGGGGATTTTGGACCATGTGAGGAGCTCAGATTTGGATCCTCTGTGGAGGGTGGATCCTCTCAGGGACCTTCCCCCTCTGAGAAAATCCTGGGATGCAGGAGTTCAACTAGTTGAGCATCCTGGGGCTGATTGTGGACCCTGCACCGAGGGGAGAACGTGTCTGTCATTCACGGCTCCCACAGATCACTTCCTGGCTATTTCCCTGCCAGCCCTTAGGACAGCGAGACCAGGCTTGCCTCTCAGCAAGTGAGGTTCCCAGGCCTGCTTCTGGCTCTGGTTCTCACGATTTCTCTCTGCTCACTGGGGACAATCTTCCTCCTTAGGAGGTGGAAGAGTACTGTGCGTCATTGCAGTGGTCACCTTTGTTAGTCTGCATGGCAAGGTCCAACTGCAGTGTTAGGCCAGAGAGTTATTGGTCTAATGCTATGCTAGATGTTTCTGTAAACAAGTCTTTTGTTAAAGAAATGAACATTTGTGACTTCATCCTTTCTAACACCTGCATAGTATTCCATTGTATAGATGTACCAAAGTTTCTTGTGACTCACTAATTAAAAAATAAATAAATTTAAATAAAAAAAACTTATTTAAAGGAAATAAAAAAAACAACTGGTTCAAAAAAAATGAACATTTGTTATTTTATTTCGGTGGACCATACCCAAGGATGCTGGTGTGAGTGGGAGGGGCTAATCCTGACTGTGCTTTGGGAGTTGTTCTCAGAGGTGCCTCGGAGACCCTGCAGGGGTGGGAATCCAACCTGCGCCTCCGGCACGCAAAGCTTATCCTCATCCTGTTGAACTTGCTCTCTGGTTCCCCAAAGGAACTTTTTGTGTTGGTTTTTGGGGCACACTCAGAAGTGCTCTGGGGTCCCTCTTAGTAGGACTAGAGAGGCCATAAATAGTGCTGGGGTCAGACCTGTGTTGCCCATGCTCAAAGTAAGAGTCCCTGCCTGCAGACCTATGGCTCTGGCCCCCTGAAGGTGACAATGAAGTCAGCAATTGCCTAGCATAGCAGATGGGCCTCTGCCAGGTGGTAGATGGTCTTACTAGAACAAGCGCAGTTCTGTCTGGGGAAGAATGTTGAACTACTTGCCTTTAAACTAAAAAGGCGGTTCCTCCCTGCTCCCTCCTTCCAGACTCTCCAACAGATCTTGACCTGTGACAGCTTGCAGAGCTGCCTAAGCCAGTTGCTGCAGCTAAATCTCCCTGGCAGAGTCTGTGTGAGAACCAGCACTGTCAGGGCACCGAGACCGCTGTCCTTCACCTGCCAGCCCCCTGCCCCGTCTTGGTGCTGGTATTAGGAGGGGCTCTTCATGGGATGATTATCCAGTATTTTCTACAGCACGGATGGGGTGAGCATGTTGCCCTGGTGAGAACCAGGAGATACTTCAGAGTCTGAGGTGTATGTTGCATTTTAATGGTTTGGCAGGACAGGTAGTAAGAGGGCTTGACATATATATATATATATATATATATGTATATATGTATGTATATATATATGACATTTTAAACTATTTTTATTTTTTCTCTTTTGTTTTTGGGGCCACAGTCGATGATGCACAGGGGTTTCTCCTGGTGCTGTACTCAGGAATCATTCCTGGTGGTGCTTGGGGAACAATATTGGGATGTTGGGGATAGAACCCAGGTTGGCCGTGTGCAAGGCAAACACCCTACTCGCGGTACTATTGCTCTGTCTTCCTGGAATTTTAAAAAATTGAATCAAGGCAAATTACAGAGTTACAAAGTTATTCATGATTGAGCCTCAGACATACTGTATTCCAACACCCATCCCTTCACCAGTGTCCACTTCCCTCCATCAATGTCCTGTTTCCCTCCTGCCACCCTCGTGTCAGGCACTATGTAGGGAGCCATTTTACAAGCCTGGCTCTTATCTTCTAGTCAAGTGGAGGCTTACTTGGGATTCCTGTAACAAGGTCGCCACTGCTGACCTTATTGATCTTATCATTTCGCCATTTGTCTCTCACTAGCCAATGCCCATGCCTGATCTGCATTTTACTACTGTTCATATGGGGGTCCAAGCATGCATACTATACCACCTCCTCCCAGCAGAGAGGTATTAGTATTGTAACTGCATTAGAATAAACTCTCTCTCTCCTCCTCCTTCTGGCTCTGTGTCTGTTCATTCAGCTGCGTCTCCTCCTCAGCCCCACAAAGGGTCCTCCCTGATGGACAGGACGGGACCCCACAGCACTAGTTTCTTTTTTCCTCTTCTCCTCCTCTTTTAGGCACCAGGGTTTACTCTACTGTTACTGAGAGGATGTCATGCATGTTACGTTACCTCCTTGCAGCACGTAGTCCTGGTCCAAAGAGACCACTTTATTTATTTATTTATTTATTTATTATTTTTTAATAATGTAGGAGTACTGCTATTTATTCAGCCATTGATTAAGCTGATTGAATTGGGCATGAACTCCACATTACTATTTTTTAAATTCTATTCTGAATGTTAATTTTATTTTTATTATTTTATTATTGTTATTTTCCCTCCTTTTTTTGATTCACTGTGAGATACAGCTACTAAGCTTTCATGTTCGAGCTGCGGTCATACACTCATCAAGCACCGATCCCTTCACCAGTGCATTTTTTCACCACCCAAATCCCCAGTATCCCCCCTCCCCGTGGGGGCCCCTCTCCCCCACCCTGTTCCAACTCTTCCCCTGCCTGTGTGGCAGAAAATTTCCCCCATACTCTCTCTCTACTTTGGTTACATCTGATATTTCAACACCAGTCTCACCACCACTTAAATCTGCCGAAAAGGCAGTGCTAGACGATTTGTTTTGTATTGCTTGTTATGGATAGAATATAATATCCGGGAAATTCTGTGTCATTCTCTTCCGGCAGTTTATAGTCTCTGGGTCTTGACTGTTGGTTGATGAGATTACATGGTGCCAGGGGTAGTTCGTGGGTGTGAATGCCAAACTTCTAGAAAACTGGGGACCTAGGAGCAAGGAGCCCAGTCCTGATCCAAGCGGGCTTGGAGATCTCAGTCACAGGTTCCCATACCTGGGTTTTCCTGCTGGTCCGCTCAGAAAGACCACTTTAGAGCCAGATGTAGGTGATGCAATATTTGGTGGTGTGCGGAGTCTTTGCAGTACTGCTGGGAACCTGGCCCCCCCACCCTCCCCCGCCGTGATACCCAGCCTGCTGGTCTGGCAGCACAGCCTTCATCATCCGTTCCTGTGCAGGCAGTGTGATATTGTGGTGGGGTGCAGGGGTGTGTAGGGCCGGGAAGTGAGCTCAGTGACAGACACAACTCCAGCCTGAGTATCACCTCCCAGCCCCTGGAAGCAGACTCTTATTTTTTCTTTTCTTTTTCTGGGGCCACACCCAGTGATGCTCAGAGGTTACTCCTGGTTCTGCACTCAGGAACTACTCCCAGTGGTGCTTTGGGGGCCATATGCGATGCTGGGGATAGAACCTGGGCAGGCTGTGTGCAAGGCAGACACCCTACCCACTGTACTATCACTCTAGCCCCTGGGAGCAGATTCTTTACCACATGGACAATGGCTTCTGGGTTCACTGGCAGGTAGGGGCGGTCAGGACAACCCTAAATTCCTGCCTTAACCAGCTCTCCTGAATAGCTGTGGACATACAGGCACCAGAAAACAGTCATGTTTCTTGGGTTTTATTAAAAAATCCTCAGAAAAAGAGCATTTACAGTGACAATACTCAATGATAATCTGTGAATCGTCATTCTATCAAGTGGAGAGACCTGGTGTGTCTGCTACTGGGTGAAACATCAAAGTAAACACAAACTTATTTCAAACGTCACGTCCGGCTCCCATGTCGGTACAAATCTCTACTAAAGTTGATGTATTAAAAATAATTTATATATATTTTATAAATAAGGAAAAATTCACATGTATAGTAATTCCAGGAGGGCTTTTGAGAAATACCAGTGATTACAGAAAATATATTTTGGAGTATACACAACTGCTCAAAATAATGTGATTTGCCTTGACATAAGAGATCGGAGATTTCTGAGGTGGGCGGTGGGGTGTTGGGGGGCGGGGAGGGATCTGAACGGGACCTATGACGTGTATGACTTAGTTAGCTCGAGGGCCATTCAGCAATATGACAGCATGAAGGTGTGTGGGACCCCGCCAGCAAAACTCCATGCCCAGTTCTGCTCTGAGAGCCCCTCACATGGCCTTCCCAAGCACAAGCAGCGAGGGAGAGAGGGGACAGGCTGGGCTGGGGACAGGGCACTGGCTTTTCACAGAGGCCAGTAGGTGTGGGCAGGGGAGCCAAGAAGCGGGTGCTGTGGGTCTGGGCAGGGGCGCCTGACAGACTGTGGCCCCTCATCTCGGAAGCAGCTGAAGTCACAGAGAACCAGGGACTCTCATGCCTCTGGCAGCGGTCACGCCAGCCAGTGGAGGATGGTTCTGGAAATGTTCTCCTCTCAGAGCTCATGACACTCGGACCACAAGGGACAGGTCGGCTTTCTTGGAGACAAAGCTCTGTCTTGCAGAGGAGGGGTGTGTGTGTGTGGGGGGGGGCGTGTTTCCAAAGGGCCATGGATGCCCCTCTGGCCATGCTGATGGGGAGGGCCTTGTGCCACCAGACCTGGGGTCAGGGTGATTCATCAGTTATTGCTTTGTGGGGATACAAGCTAAGCCCATGGAGCCCTCTGGAACATGATGTGTGTCAACCGGCCCATGTGGGAAAGGGAAGGAGCCGTGTCAGTCCAGGAGGCCTCAGGAAGAGGACATGGGAGCCGTGGCTCTGGACAGAGATGCGGGCTCCGGAAGTTGACATACTGGGTGTCATTGACTCTCCCATGTAGCTGCAGACTCATAGGCCATGAGCTGGTTTGCTGTGCTCGGATCCTCAAGTGGTTTGGCAGGCCCTCTGGTGTAGACAGTAGGCGGAAGTGAGCATGTCACCAGGGGTGGGGGGTCCACAGTCACATCGTGAAGACAGGCATTCTGTGCCCCTGCTTTAAACTCCTTTAAGCCTCAGTCTGTGCATATTATGATTTTGGCGGGAAACCAAGGCAGCTTTCTTGAGTAAAACTTGCTTGGTCTACCTTGGTCTGCCAGTCGGGGGGCAAACAGTAGCGTTTGAGAGATTTCTAACTTGGACCCCAAAGTGAGGTCATGGGCCTCTGTGGAGGTGTGGCCCTGGATTGTAGGTGCTGTTGTGGCAGAGCAGGTACAGCTTGTGCCCCCTCAGGAAGGGGACCCGGCTGACTTCACGATTTCCCCACTCCTGTCTGGCCGCTCCCACCCATTGCATTTGGTTTCCTGACAATTTCCTGGTGTCTGTGGCCTAAGTTGAGGGGGTTGGGGGCTTGGGTGTAGCTGTTGCGGTCGGACGCCGGCAGCAAGGGGCTGTGTCCTGATGGGTTCTGAGTGCATTTGGAGTGGGAGCTGGCACGGGACTTCCATGTTGGCAGTCAAGGTCACCCCACATCTCCTCTCTGGCCTCCGGCTGGTTCCCATCTGCGGGTGGTGGCAGTATGTGAGGTAGATCGAGGATGAGGGGCAGGGGTGGGGTGGGGAGAGAGATGGTCGGGTGGGTCTGAGTGAAGTGCAATGGTGAGAGAGCAGTCCATGACGTTTGAAGCCCCTCGTAGAAAAATATATCCAGACTGAATCTGTTTCGCATCTCAGTTCTGAAATGTCCTTTAGTTCACAGGTTCGTGGTCAACAGAAAACAAGACGTGTGGTACCCGGAGCCACCTCCAGGCTGCTTCCTAAAGGTCCAGGCAGGGTGAGTTCTGCTTTATTGGGGTTCAAAGCTGGTTCCCAGCACCTGCCTGGGACTGGAGTGCTTTCATGTGCAGAGGCAGGAACTGCAGGAACCTCTGCTGAGGCTGCTCTCTTGAGATCCTCTCCTGCAGAAGGCTGGGGAGAGGGCGGGTGCAACCACGGCCTGTGGGTGCCAGCTCAGGGCAGCTGCAGCCTCTCCTGGGGTCTGGGGCCCTGCCAGGCCGCTCTGCAGTGGTCTGCACCGTCTTATACCTCCAGAACCGCTTCTGGCCAACTTTCCAGCTGGGACCTAGGATCTGCAGGCAGGGGTCAGCTTCCTGGGCTGGACTGGGAAGGCGTGTTTCAAATCCCTACTCTCCTAGCAGTGTAGATTATTATGGGGGTGCTTTTATGAGAGTGAGCACATTTGTGTTTTTAATTTTTTTCTTTTTTTCCTTTTTTTTTTGGTGAAATTTTCTTTCCAAGGTCATTTTGGAAGTTCATGGTGTCAGTGACTTTGGGGCCTTGGGGATGATGTTTGGGCATCAGGAAACCTTCTGTGGTGAGAAACAGCCGGTGACCATGGACCTTTGGCATTCATGCTGGGGTGACTGTTCATACCTGCAGGCGTGACTCAAGCCTGTGGTCTTCAAACTGTGACTTGGAGGGCTGCAAAGGAGAGGAAAGGAGCCAGGGGCTGATGGGATTTCCTGTGCTGGTGGCACCGCCGAGAAAATGAGACTCTCCTCCATCCCCCAGTCGTTCGTGAATTTGCCTCCTGGGCTATATCCAGCTGTGGGTTCCTGTGTCCAGCTGCTGTGTCCTGGGGCTGGTGGCAATCTGTGGTCTGCGGTGATGGTCCTGCCCTTCTTCAGCTACTCAGGAAGGGAAGTGGTGGCGGTTGATAGGGCCAGTTCCCTCAGAAGCGCCACCCTGGACAAAGCTGTGTGGACAGATGGCGTGTCACTCTGGACCCGGGGGTGAGGGTCCTCCTCACAGGGCCTCAGGGACTCTGGGACTCTGTCTGCCAGGGGCTCCCTCAAATTTCCATGAATTTTCCTCCCAAGGGAGAAGTTCATGAATGTTGGAGACTTTCGCTGATGAAAGTGGGTGTTGGGACTGGGGCAGGGATGTAAGGAAGGATTCTTCCCTTCCCGACTGTGCCTGGATCTCCTCAGAGGGGTGAACCACGAGTGCTCCCTTGGTCCTGCTCTGGGTGACGGGACACAGCAGAGGTTGGGGGTCAGAGGGCTGGACAGTCGGGGGGTGGTGGGGAGGCTGTGATATCGAGTGTGAGACTCTGTGCTGGCTTCCCCTGAAAGGGTTCACACCTCAGCAGGGCAGGAAAATCGGGGCCACAGCAGTGGGGGGACCCTGCCTACTGAGGGGTCTGTGGTGGGCTCCCTCTCCCGATGCCAGGTAATCTGGAAGAGGATGATCCCAGCTGGAGAGCGTGCGTGTGTGTATGGGCCCCTGACCTGAGGAAAAGGGGTATTTGGGAGCTCCAGGGTGCCTCCTCACCAAGACAGTCTGCTCTGCTCCCCAGGCGGCTGGGTGGGGCTGTGATGCCAGGGGAAACTGAGGCCCCTTGGGACATGCAGCTGGGCTGGCCCCAGGTTTCAGGGTTCTTCTGTGGGCTGGAGTGTTGTCAGTAGGGAGAGGGGGCCCGTGGGTTCGAAAACACTGGAACAGGCTCTTTGTATGGGTGAGAGGCAGCAGTGGGCCGCGGCAAAGAAATTGGGTTGGAAAGGGTGCGCTTAAGAAAACCGCATAGACCCCAATATGTCCTGGAGGGGGGGCATTTCTGCAGGCCCCCCAGCTCCATCAGGCAAGCACAGTCCTGGACTGAGGGTGCTGAACCCCACTCAAAGAATTTTTCCCTTTGGTGGTGAAACGTAGGCCCCGGGGGTCCGTCCCTGTGTCCGCCCTCCGGCAGTCAGTCTGAGGGCGGTCAGCGGTGTGGAGACAGGCAGGCTTGAGGGCCAGCGGCAGGGAGCTGGACCCCAGGGCGCCTCTTTCTGCTGACTAGCACTTGCAATTATAGAAAATTAATTTTTAATCAAAGTTTCCAAAATAAAGCGATGATTTCCCCACCCCACCGAGGCAGTGGCCTGCTGGCTCTGCCTCGGGCCCAGAACGAGTCAAAAGGAAAGAGAATCAAGAAGCAGCTGGAGAGGAGAAAGTGGGGCCCAGAGGAGGGCGCGGGCGGCGGCAGGGGGGCGTGGGGGTGTGAAGGCCACAGGGGGATAGGCGGGACACTGCCCCAGCGTCCACAGGGGCAGGCAGAGCAGCTGGTCCCTTCCCCGGGCACCAGGGCTCTCGGCACAGAGGATCAGTCTCCCCGGGGGGGCACCCCGGTTTCTCTAGCACTGCAGGCCTCAGCCCGGGACATTGCAAGGAGACCAGTGTGGAGCCACGAAGTGGAGACAGATTTTTGCTTTTGTCTGTGAAAATGTAGAGCGCGCTGGCTTGGGGGTTTGTGGGGTCCGGACCAGGCAGGCCTCCTTTGCTGGGGGGTGCAGAGAGAGCTCTGCTCCGGGCGTCCCTCATACCTCGCCCACCCACACCACCGTGGTCCCTCTCTGAACACCGGCCACCTCGCACCGCAGGGCCTTCTGCCTCCCGTTGATTAGAAACAGCGACGCCTGGGCCGGTGTGAGCAGGTACTGTCCGAACAGCCCACTGTCCCTCACGATCCTGCGGGGTGCTCCCCAGGGCCGGGCGGGGTCCCGGGGCGGCTCCTTCAAGTTCTGCAGCACCCCCGCCTTCCCTGTGGCCAGCTCCACGAACAGCAGCCCGGGCTCGGCCTCCAGCGTGGCGTAAGCGTGGTACTGGTTGCCCTCGGTGAAGGAGCGCTGGAAGGCCACGTCCCCGACACCCCCGCTGGCCCTCAGGGTGTAGAGAGTCCGGATCTCTCCCCACACCGTGATCTCTTGCACATGCAGCTGGGGGCTGCCGCTGGTGGCGCTGACCACGAAGCGCCCGTCAGGGGACGTGTGCGGGGTGCCGGCAATGTGGCCGTTGGGGCCAATCACGGAGTCCGTGACGCTGTCCAGGAGCAGCTGCGGGGCGCTGCCCTGGTCCGGCTGGCACTGGATGAAGTAGTAGCCGCCCAGGTGCGTGTGGGCCATGGCCCGGGGCACGCAGCCGTGGGCCTCCAGGCTGATGGTCTTCACGAGCCCCAGACTCTCCAGGTCCACTTTGTGAACGGCGGGGTCAGACTTGTTGAAGATGAAACCGAACCTGGGTGGGAGGAAGGGCTGTCAGGGGTTGGGGGAGCCGCCCCCTGTCGGGGACCGCACCCCTTCTCCTGAGCCTGCAGCAGGCGAGCCACCCAGGGGGTCAGGGAGGAGTGTTACCCCATGGGCTGCAGCAGTCCAGGGATTGACCCCCTCGGACCATGGTTAAGAGAAAGATAAAGGAGGGCCCAGGGGCCTTCAAGGGCCCCTCTCTTTGGGGTTCCTATTTTTTTCTGTTTCTTTTGGAGTCTATTTGGAGGTGCTCTGGGGAGACTCAGAGGTTTGGGGTTCATGCGGTGCTGGACCTGAGGTTCCTGCATGGGCTCAGTCCTCTGAGCCCTATCTCTGGCCCTGGGTGCTCTGAGGTCACTCGTGGGCCTTGTGCTGTGGGAGAGGGTGAGGCAGAGCAGGAAGGAGGACCTGGCTCTGCCGAGTGGACAGTAAGGTGTCACTGGGAGCCCCAGGGGAAAGTCTGCCTCCTATGCAGGCGTGGGGCAGGGAGCTGCTCCCCTCTGGTTTTTGTGCACCCCCTCTCTGCAGGCTGCGCAAAGACCTGACTCTGGCAGGACTTCCCATCTTGCCCACGGATGCCTTTGGGCGCTATGTACCCTGACAGGAAGTGAGAACACCCTTGTGCACGCGAATAACAGTGCCTCTGAGGGGGGAAAGTGCTCATTAGAAAGTATCCTCTGAGAGTGGGAGAGAGGTGCTGTGCGCTCAAGCCTGCCAGACTCGAGGGGTCTCACCACTTACACCTTTGGAGCTCTTCCAGGCCCTGGTGTGTGTGTGCATGGGGGGGGCACTACGTGGTCATTTTCTTTCAAGGATCCACGGGCACTCCTTCTTGTTTGAGCCCAGCACCCACCTGCAAACAGACCCCTTTCTTGGAGGTGACTGAGGTGAGATTACACTCCTGGATCCTGGCGGGGAGACTTACAGAAAGGGTGGGGGGGGTCCCTGAATGAACAGCAAGGAGAAATCACATGGGACGGGGCTCATTTCCTGGTGGGGCCCCCTTTCCGGCTGTGATTGGGGTTCCTAAGAGCAACCCTGGGCTATGGGGAGCAGAGAGCGAGGAAGAAGCAGAGTCAAGCGCTTTGGGTTTATTCCGTCAGCTTCTAGCTGTGTGACCTGGGTCAGTGTCTGAATGTCTCTGAACCCATTTCTGCCTCTGTAAAACCCCTCCATTGGTTGCCTGTGTCTGCCAAGCAGAAGGCGAGCCCGTTCCTGTGTTGCCTCTGGGCTCTTCACCTCTGGGCCGGGTTTTCTCATCTTCATGGGCTTTACCCTGAACTGTGAGCATCAGGGAAGGGCTCACGCTCTGTCCCTTCCCCGGGGGGCCCCAGGCCAGCCTGAGAGGAGCAGGTAGGGACAGACAGGAGTGGGACCCCGCTGGGGCGTGGGGGACCCTGCGGAAGGCAGCTCTCACCTGATGTGGTTGATGATGAGGTTGGTGGGGGGGATGAAGAAATCCTCCACTCCGGCAAAGGGCACGCGGACCAGGTGCTGGCCCTGGCCACTGCTGGCTTCCGTGAGCACCTGCGAGAGAGGGAGTTTGGGGTGTCCATCTGTCCTATAGCTGCTGGACACCAGAGCCTGGGCACGCGAGGGCAGGGGTGAGGCATCAGGCAGGGTGTCTGAGAGAGGGGAGGGGCAACCCTGTGACCATCCCAGTCAGGAGGGGGTGCAGGAAGGGTGCCCCCACTGAGTCAGGTCAGCAGAGCATGCCCCAGGCAGCTTAGTGGGAGGCCCCCAGAACCAGACTAGGACTCAGAGATAAGTGCTCATGGTAGGGATCCCCACCTTCTCAGCGCCTGGCCACCTGTGAATTCTTTTTTCCTTTTTCTTCTTTCAATTTTCAGGTTATACCCAGTGATGCTCAGGGGTCACTCCTGACTCTGCACTTAGGAATTGTGGTGGTGGTGCTGGGGGGACCAAATAGGATCCCAGGGATCAAAGCCAGGTCAGCTGCGTACAAGGCGAGTACCTTCTCCACAGGACTATCCCTCCAGCCCAACACCTGTGCATTCTTTTTTTTTTTCTTTTTGGGTCATACCCATAGATGCACAGGGGTTACTCCTGGCTCATGTACTCAGGAATCACTCCTGGTGGTGCTGGGGGGGGCGGGGCTATAATGGGATGCTGGGATTTGAACTTGGGTTGGCCGCGTGCAAGGCAAATGCCCTACCCGCTGTGCTATCTTCCAGCCCACCTGTGCATTCTTGAGGGAGGAATGTGCTGCTGTTGGCTGTTGGTTTAGGTCCCTTTCGATGTGGGTGCCTGGGGTTCCTGGGGCTCAAGAAAGCAGGAGGCCTTGCAGACTCCCGCAATTAGAATGCAGAAGAGTTTCCAGTTCCCCAGGGGGTCCTGGCCGTGGGGAGGAGGTGAATGCATTGTACAAATTGGAACGACAGAGCACGGCTGCCTTGGTTTCTGGGAGGGACCCTGTTCTCCCCTTCTTGCTGTGTGCACCTCGGGGAGGGGAAGGCCAGGGGCAGAACAGAGGTGCTGAGGGATGTCTCAGGTTAGACTGGAGGTGAATTCTGGAGGGTCTCCAGGAAAGGCCCCCTGAGACCAGCTCAGGAGCCAGCTCAGGGAAGGGGGAGGTAGTGAGCTACCCCCAACCCTGCAGGGAGGAGGTAGAGGCTGAGGGGCTTCTCCTGGTGTGGGGGAGGGGCCCTGTGCACATACGCAGGGGCTGGACCTGCACAGCCTGACCCAGTCTGTCTTCAGGGCTGGAGTGTTGGCTGCCTGCCCCCTGGGGGAACGGCTCTGCCTCCTGGCTTTGCTTTGAGGGCCACACAAACAGCACCTGGCCTGCTGCTCCTCTCAGATGCTTCCCGGGGGGCGGCGCTGGAATGGAATGATGAGAGCCGGGACTCTGAGTCCAGGCGGCTGTGAACCACTAACGTTCCATTAGATTATTTTCCTATGATATAAAAAAATGGCCCAAAGACACTTCTCTGGCAAGCCCACAGCGGGGAAAATGCAGAGCGTGGGGCGATGGGGAAACAGCAGCATTAGAAATCGGATCCGGGAGTGTCTAGGGGAAAAGGCCAGAGAATTCCATACACTAACACAAGGCCCTGCTTGATCCCAGGCCTGTCATTTCTGCCCTTAATTGAGATGGAGAAGCACAGCTGTCAGCGGCCAGGGGCCGTCTCGCCTCACCGTTCCCACACCTGGAGACTCCTTAACAGCGTGCATTACCCTGGCCACTGACCCCCGGGAGAGGGGCCCAGTCAGCCTCATTTGCCGGTGGGCCTTGCACACACCTCTGTGTCCAAGGAGAAACTGCTGACCTCCCCTCTAATATGTCAGTTTGGTTCACACAAGCAATGCGAGTCCTCAGCTGGCCACATGGCAGTTAGTTAGGGTGGGCTCAGAATCCGCCCTCCAGACAAACGCCAGAGAGGCAGTGCTGGAGGGGAGAAGTTTGCACAGGCCCCACCCTGGATACTGCAGGGAATGAAGCCCAGTTACAAGCAGCTGCGAGGACACAATTTTCAGTGCTTTGCCAATATACACGATGCCGAAACAGTGAGAGTTGGTGTGAGAGTCGCTGCAATCTCTCGGTCTCGGTGATCAGGGTATCGGGGAGGTTTGTGGGAGGTGCTGGGTCAACAGCACTGTCTGGAGTCTCTGTGCATGGGCCCTGATGGTTGACATTTTTTTCTAGGAGCAGTTTTTCCAAGGACTGGTTACACTCGCCCGGCGATGAAGGCAGGTTCCCGCAATCTAGTTCATTTTCTTGTCCTAGCACATTTCCTAGACTTTCTGATTATGATGATGGCAGGCATTATGTTCTCATTCCTGATATTAATGAAAATGCTTTTAGCATTTTGCCATTTAGGCAAAATTTGCTCTTGGTTTCTGGGAAGTGTTCTTCATTCTATTTAAGGAATTTCCTCCTATTCACATTCTTGGGTTTTTTTTGGTTGTTGTTGTTGTTATTGTTTTTTGGTGTGGAATGTCTGCTGTTATTTAATTAAAGGCTTTTCTAGCATGTACTGAAAATAGCATAATTTTTTTCTCCCTGTTTTTGTGTTTTGAAGAATGTTCCCTGATTTCCTGAGAGTGAATGCCTGTCATTGCTTCCTGGGAATTTGTTCCCTGCTTGAGCATTTAGATACATTACTGGACTATTTCTAATACAATCTAGTCTGTTTCTGCATTCCTAAGATCATTGTTTTATTTATATATGCATGTATATATATACATGCATGTATATAAACACATATAAATCCTCACCCCCTATTTTTATATTTATATACTTTCTTTTTTTGCTTTTTTGGGTCACACCTGGTAATGTACAGGGGTTACTCCTGGCTCATGCACTCAGGAATTACTCCTATCAGTGCTCGGGGGACCATATAGGATGATAGGATGCTGGGAATCGAACCTGGGTCATCTGCGTGCAAGGCAAACACCCTGCCCTCTGTGCTATTGCTCCAGCCCCTATATATTTTCTTTTAGGCCTCAGAAGCAGTGCTTAGAGGTTTGGAGGTAACTCCTAGAAATATTTGGTGTAGTGCTCGAACATAGCAGCTCAGAGGCCAGCAGGGTAACCCTGGCATCAAACTCAGGTCCTTCTTTGTGCATGCAAGGCCTGGACCCATGAGTCATTTCCCTGTTTCTGTTTTTATATGTTCATTTATCATTACAATTGGCCATCATTCCCTCTTGTGGTCTGAGATTGTTCCAATAACATTTAAATTATATTTTGAAGGCCTAAGAAAACAAAGCCATATATTTTTCTTTCCTTTCTTTTCTTTTTTGTTTTTTGGATCACACTCAGCAGTGCTCACGTCTTATGCTGGGCTTGGGGGAGCATATGGGATGCCAGAGATTGAACCTGGGTTAGCCTCACGTAAGGCAAGTGCCCTTCCTGCTGTGCTCTTGCACAAGTCCTAGCTGTACAGTTTTCTATAATCCTCAGAAAACCTTTTCCTGTGGCAATTGCTCCAAATCAGGCTTCTCGTAGATCAATCTGTATTTTTCCACTACGTTTTGTAAGCAATCATCCATTTCTTCTAGGTTTAAACTGTCCCTCTTGTATCTGTGTGATGCACATTCTCTTTCCTCCTCCTGTCTCTTTCAGTTATCGGGCTTGTGAGAAATTTACTTATGTCTCAATTTGTTCTTTGTTACTTCCAGTCTTTTTGTTGATTTCCCAAGCCACTTCTTCTGCAGGCTTTAAGGCACCGCTTCCCCTAGAGGCCACACATGTGGAGGGTGATGCTTCCTACAGGTAGCTTTTGAGGCAGTTTGTAACTTCCATTTGTCTTGATGGCCATTTAGGAGGGTTTACGTTTTTGGTCCACGTCATGAGATTGTCAGTCCTGGTGGTGGTCGGGGGACCAAATGGGATGCAGGGGATCGAACCTGGGTCAGCCGTATGCTACTGTACAGCACTGTACTATTGTCAGGCCCATGTTTTACTTATTTTTTAATGGCAAGATAATATAGCTGATAATTTCTATTTTTTGCAAAATTTGTTGTTTTTCCTTGTAATTCTATCTATATGCTTCTGCATTATGTGCTCTCTATGCCTGTTAGGGGCTGGAGCAATAACACAGCGGGTAGGGTGTTTGCCTTGTGCATGGCCAATCCAGGTTCGATTCCTCCGTCCCTCTCAGAGAGCCCGGCAAGCTACTGAGAGTATCCTGCCCGCATGGCAGAGCCTGGCAAGCTACCCGTGGCGTATTTGATATGCCAAAGACAGTAACAACAAGTCTCACAATGAAGACGTTACTAGTACCCGCTCAAGCAAATCGGTGAGCACTGGGATGACTGATACACTGATAGTGATGCTTGTTAGACCCACATTCCTTACTCAACTTTCCCCTACTCTGCTTGCTTTATATATTTAGTAGTATGTTTGGTTTAATTGGTCTTTTATCACATGCGGATCTTATGCTATTTAAAGCTTGCATCATTCCCACCTCTTTAAATGAAACCTTTTACCATCACTCCGCTTTAGGTGTGTTTCTTATAAACAAGTAGAGCTTGTTTTCACCTTTTAAAAAATTGTGGGAGGCATGTGCTGCAACACCTGAGTCTCATTTTCTTCTTTAAGCCCGAGCTGCTCAATCTGTTTTCACCTTTAAACTGTTTTCACACATTTTGTCTTTTTTGCTTCTCTTTCTTCCACTCATTGTGGGATAGAACTAGGATACCATGAATGCAAAGCGTGTCCTGCCCCTCCTGCATGTTGACTGTGTTAGTTTGTTTTTAGCTACAGCCTGGTAGTCGTGACTCTCCTAAATCAAATATCCTATGTAGCGCTTACTAGACGCTTCTGGATCATCTTCCCTCAAATACCTTTCTTTTAGTCGACCCTTCTTTAGGGTCATTATTTTTTGGGCGGAGCTGGGGATTAAACCTGGGTAAGCCATGTGCAATGCAGACCTGCTGTACTATCACTCCAGCCCCTCGGGTCACTAGTACCTTTCCTGATAGGGCTCGTGGGTGAGATGTGCGATGCCAATCTGGCTGTTTGTACAGCTAATAGCATCTTCCTGCTTGGAAATGTTTCCCCTTTGTTTGTGGCATTCTGATCTCCCCCCTGTGGACTAGAACTCAGTTGCTCTTTTCAGCTGCCCAGAATCTGCTCTCAGCTCGGAAATTCTAAACGTATGTAATGTTGAATCCCGGGACAATGGTTAGCTTTGCTCTTTGGAAACTTTGAAGACTCCAACTCTTCATCTGTTTTTTTTCTATAGTTTGGGAGAGTTTTGTGCTTTTAGTCTCTTGAAGGTCCTCTTTTGTGTTTTGGTATTTCATGCAGTTTTTTTTTTAATGCAGCTACTGCAATTTTAAGGTTGGAACTCATTTTTGATTCCAGAAATTAATTTGGTGGCCTTTCCCCAGGCATTCTCTCAAGTGATTTCTTGGCGCTGCTATAGGCACCATCAGCCGAGAGTGACCTTGTCAAGGCCCGGAAGCGTCTCAGTTTAGAGGAGGTGAAAGGGTGCCCAGGAGCTGCCGTCTGTAGCCGCCTTGATTCTAGGAGAAATTTAACCCCCAAAGCATCCACTGTCTGTGATTAGTAACAGTGGAGTCAGAATGGTCATTGGCCTGGAGCTGGGAGAATTGAAGAAAAAGGGGCGATCACGCTGAGCTGAGCACAATGGGTACGGGGTGGACATTCCCCATGTGGGCTGCACCCACCTTTGATGCTCGGTCTTGGCACACCCATCCTGCAGGGAAGAAAGTCCTGTCTCCCTTCTCACTGCCTGCGCCGAGAGGCAGGAATTGTGGGGTGCTCCCACAGCAGCCTTTGCACTGCAGGCCAGGCTGAAATACTTGCTAATTATCCACGATGGGCTGGTCTGACCTCTCACTCTTACCTGCGTCTCTCTGGACAGATGTTTGGTAGCAAGAGAGAAAGTCCGGCAGGGCAGTCACACCCCAGTGTTCAACTTACCTGGAGGCTTGGCTGGTACTTCGGCCCATGCCCCCGGCTCAGGACCCACACTTGGTCATGTGACTTGTCGTAGGACAGCTTATCTGGCACAGGGTCCACACCTATGGACTTGAGCAAAGAGTGACAGGTTGGTCACAGTTGTAGAAGCTAACAAGAGAGGGGGTGGCGAGGAGGGGTTTTGTGAGCCTCTGCTGGCTGGAAAGGGCCTCCTGTGTCCTTGGGGGTAAAACACTGGTGTAACTTCTCCTCTCTTTCTTTTTAAAATTTAAAAATTTTTAATTTTATTAGGATACATATAGGATATGTATATATATATAGGATATATCCTATATGTATCCTAATAAAAAATATATATCCTATTTGTATCTCATATATATATATATATATTTGCTTTTTGGGTAACACCCGGAGATGTACAGGGGTTACTCCTGGCTCATGAACTCATTACTCCCGGTGGTGCTCGGGGGACCATATGGGATGCTGGGAATTGAACCCGGGTTGGCCATGTGCAAAGCAGACGCCTTACCCGCTGTGCTATCACTCCCCATTTCTTTATTTTTGTTTTTTGGGCCACCCCAGGGTGCTTGGACTGGAGCAATTGCACAATGGGTAGGGGGTTTGCCTTGCACACAGCCGACCTGGGTTCGATTCCTCTGCCACTCTCAGAGGGCCTGGTGAGCTCCCGAGAGTATCTCTCCTGCACAGCAGAGCCTGACAAGCTATCTGTGGCGTATTCCATATGCCAAAAACAGTAACAACAAGTCTCACAATGGACATGTTACTGGTGCCTGCTCAAGCAAATCGATGAGCAATGGGATGACAGCGATACAGTGATTTTTTATTTTAATGAATCGCCGTGAGATAGTTACAGATGTACAAACTTTCATGATTGCCTTTCAGTCAAACAATGTTTGAGTACCCATCCCTCCACCCATGCCCATTTTCCACCACCAATGTTCCCAGTATCCCTCCCCCCACCTTCAACCCTTTCCACCCCCTGTCTCTGTGGAGAGTGTCATGCTAAGTGAAATGAGTCCTCTCTTTCTTTTTGGTCTAGTTTACTCAAAGGAGACCCAGACTATCATGTCAAAGGCCTCAACACAGAGACTTCCAGCATTCCACAATAAGCAGGAGTTTCAGAAATCTCTGGGCAAGCGCTCCCAGTCCCCTGCTTCACATCTGGGTGAGGGGGAGGCTCCCACAAAACCTTGAATTCGCTTCTCTCACACTCCTTTCCTCTGGGTGCCTGTCTTCATCTGGCTACCCAGGAACCAAGGTCCACTGTGCCCTTCAGAGTGTGCCTCATGCCAGCCTGTCCCCTGCTAGCCCACCCTGCATGACCTCAGCATTACACTGCCCTGCGCCTCTGAATCTGGCTTTTACTTCCATGCCCCCCTCACAATGCAGTGAGAGGCAGCCTTGGCTTCCCCTTACCAGGAGTGGCTCTGTTTTAGCTATTGCTATCCTAAACATTTTAAACATTCCTGCAATTTCCAGGGGTTCCCCACAGTTTTCTGAGGGGCATAATTTATGCCCTGTTCCTTGGACCAAAAAAGCTGTGTCTTGACCAATGGTCAAATTACATACCCTAAAAGGTCTTAGACAGTCCCCACCAGCCTGAGCAGGAATGCAAGCTGTTGACCTCATGTAAGAAACATAAACAAGCCCTAAGTTAGCAAGACATCTCTGGGAAACAAATGGGAATCTCCAGATACTTTGATAAGCAATACACTGTGGCAGAGCAAGGGGTGGGTAAGAGCCATCTAAAGTCTCTGCACCTCCTCACGTGGGCTGTTTGGCAATCACAGAGGCGATGCAGTCTAAGATCCAGACTGTGCCGACCCAACAGAACAGACAATGACCTCCTCGTACAGAGGCTCTCTCAGCGCTCCGAGATGCAGCAGAGGGTGGGCTGAGTGGAGAGGCTGCGAGAAGACAAACTGAGTGAAGTAGATAGAGATGCGGGGGACACAAAGGAATGCCCTAACCTGTATTATTATTATTTCTTTGTTTAAACAGAATTCCCAGAGACAAGTCTAAGGCTGCAGAATAGCTGAAGGAATAAAGGCTGAGATTTTTTTCTTCAATGGAAGATGAATTCAAGAATGTCTGCAAGCCCCAAATCAGAATGAGCACAAAGAACATGATATTCAGGCACATTATATAATATAAATGGATCAAATATTCCAGGTAAAAGAACAAGATTATTAAACTAGATAAAACCCAAACCCAATCACTGGAGGCTTTATTAAAAAAAAGCCCTAACTGTATGGACAGAGAAAGGTTTAAAGGATAGAAAAATCATCCCACTTTAACACTAATCAAAATAAATCTGACTTAACTATCCCATGCTTGTAGTAAGACAAAAATAAGACTTTGAGGTGAGAGACACTGCCAGAGATGAAGAGGAAAGAATAAAAGAGTCCCTAGGAAAGGATTACAATTTAAGACAGAAACGAACTAGAGCTACACTCACTGCACAAAACCCCCCGCTGAGACAAAGAATCAATACCGTGAGGGAACTGGACCGTATTTACAGGATTATATAGACACACAGAAATATAGAGGTGTACATCACTGTATCTAACGTGTGTGTGTGTGTGTGTGTGTGTGTGACCATAGCTGGGGCAAAAAGCAAGTTTTAAGGGACAAATAGGGGGCTGGAGGGATAGTACAGCGGGTAGAGCGTTTGCTTTGCATGTGGTCCACTCGGTTTTGATTCCCAGCATTCCATATGGTCCCCCCGAGCACCGCCAGGAGTAATTCTTGAGTGCAGAGCCAGAAGTAATCCCTGTGCAATGCCAGGTGTGACCCAAAAAGAAAAAAAAAAGATAAAAATAATAAGGGACAAATAGTTCAGAGTAATCTGCTAGGAGCAGATGATCCTTCCAGTGGCCACCCTGGACCCCCACTTCACTATTGCCCAGCCCCTGTGGGCCCTGGAGTTGACTCCTCTGTTTTAACAATGTGGAAGAGATGCAAGAAGTGGTTAAAAAATTGTTTTTTTTTGGGGGAAGGGCATGGCAGGTCTCTCAATTAGGGCTCAGGGGTCACTCCTGGAGATTCTTGGACTCAACGGGAGGGCCTGAGGATGTGGGGCTTGGGACCTCATGGTACATGCAGGAGATTAACTGAAGGGGTGGGGTGGGGGGCTCAGGCAGGGCATATGCCTTAGCCCCTTAGACTAAGCTCCATAGGGAGGTGGAGATTCTCCTTAGATCCTCTTCCTGGTGCATCCAGTTTTATTCAATTTTGCAGCAAAACTCACAAGGATGGTCTGTACTCACCACCTGCACTTGCTCAGACTTGCATCGCTTCAGCCGCTGTGTTCCTGCCAGTGTCAGCCAGGAAACGCCCGCTGGTGCCACTGACCTGACTGTGCCTGAGTCATCCCCCCACCTCCAGTCAGTCCCTTGGGATCCTTTTGCCTCAGCACCTCACATATCTAACTCTCTTGTTCCAGCACAGGATACACCTAGGCCTTGCATTTAGGGCTATCCTGGGTCACCCCCAGCCCCCACCCCATTGCAAAGCTGTGGAGGTGGACTCCCTGGGCTCCTCTTCAGTTCACCTGCACAGAGCAGAGTACTCTGCTGTCTGACAGGTTTTGTTGATTTTTTAAAAAACTTAAAGCAAGGGCTTCCATTGCTCAGACCTCATATTCAATCCAACAAAGTAGCTCTTGGATTTAGCATATTAAGAAAAGACCAAGAGGGGCTGGAGCGTTAGTAAAGCAGGTAGGCCATTTTCCTTGCATGCGGCTGACCTGGGTTCAACTCCCCAGCATCCCATATGATCTCCCGAGCACCACCAGGAGTGATTCCTGAGTGCAGAGCCAGGAGTAACCCCTGCGCATTGCCCTGGGTGTGACTCAAGAATATGATGGCTTTTTGCCATCCTCTCTTGTATGGATGATTTTGGGGACCTCAGTTAGACTGACGCGCACACTTGAGAAATCACATGAGGTCATTCCCCCATCCCTGACCCTCCCCACAAGGCTGCGGCCCAGACCCTTCTGGCCTTTCTGCCCCCAAAACCTGGGAGTTCTACTTGTGGCCCAGATTGCATATTCAGGCTGACTTGTCTGAAAATCCATGTCTGGTTCCTCTGTCACACAGAACCAACAAATCCCTGGGATTCTAACTTAGTCTGGCTCTGTCTAGAAGGTGTGTCTTGCATGATGCATGGCTAATTTCCTAGAATGGTGCTCGCACAGGAGTTTTCTTTGTCCCTTTCCCCAGCCCTTCTGGTCGGCTCTCATGGCTCCTGGGAGTGTGCAGAGAGCAGGAGAGTGGCAGGCTTCTCGCATCCCTACCCCAAAGCCCAGCTCCCTCCCGTAGAGAGATGTACCTGTAGGACCTTCTGGGCTCGGACATCGATCACCAGGACTCTGCTCAGTGTTGGCTGGGCCACATAGATGTACCGGTGCCTGACGTTCACGGCCGATGCCCACTGGCATGGCTGGAGGGCCTCACCATCCCCTGGAGGGCAGATTTCTTCCTGCAGAGATCACAGGCTGTCTTAGAGCTGCAGACTAGGCCATTTCTCCCCTCTGATAGAAGTTCCTTCTTTGGTTTTGGGGCCATACCTGGCAGTGCTCAGGGTTTACTTCTGGTGATGCTGGGGGACCACATACAGTGCCAGGGATCTAACTGGGATCTGATGTGTGCAAGGCAAGCGCCGAAACCTCTGTTCACTCTCTGCAACACTCCTTGAACATGCCCCTGGACAGGCCTTCCTGAGCTGATAGATTCCTCTGCATTGTCTCCAGCAGCCAGGCCTACAGTCTGATCCTCTTGGTGCACCCTCTCCCTCGCCCCATCACAGAAATCACTCCTATCAACGTTCAGGTCTTCTAGAACCTTCTTCATGCTCTCTCTTCTTCCTGCCTGCTCATCTGCTTCAAGCCACTGGTTTGAGCACTTCCCCACCCAGCAGGCAGCCTCTTCCCATGGTCCAGGCTGATGCTCTCCATTATGACACAAAAGTCCCACCAGCACGTTATTTGAACCTGGGCAAACCATTGGCCCTTGTGCCTGGTTCCTGCCCTCCGCATGACTTCCATCCAGGTCGGTGACCAATATCTGAGGGCCCAGGATTCACATTCTGGACTTTTTTCTTCTCAAAAATCCACCCCATGTTGTCTCTTACCTCAACATTTTGCTCTCCTAAGACACCTTCCAAACCCATGTGCGTCTCTAGCTCAGGCCTCCTGGTGCTTCTCTGGACCCTGCGAGCCAACAGCCTGGCCGGTAACCGTTACAGCTGGAGGGCTGCATTGGACAGAGCTACCTGTCTCAGTGCTCAGGGAGCTGTGCCTGGAACTGCCACCACCCAAGGCTCGCCTCCATCCCGCCACCTCCCTGTGCCCTGAGTGCCAGACTCAGCTTTACTTCCAAAAGCCACACGCAGAGTTAGCCTCTCTGCCCCCTGCCTTCCACCCCGTCACCCTGACTCAAGCCACGCTGCCGGTCATCCGAGTGAGCGGCAGAGCATGTGCGTGCTGGTGTCTGCTCCTTGCTGGACTGGCCCCACAGAGCCACCTGCTGAGCACGACACTGGCCTGCGGCCCCGGGGAGCTCATTTCATCAGCTGTGCATTCCTCTGTGCAACCCCAGCCCACTAACACCCTACTCCGGGGGAGGGGTGGGAGCCCAGGTCCTTCTGGAAGTCTCTGAGACTCTGCCCACTGACCCTCTGCTTCTCTCCCACTTGCCCTGCACAGGCTCCTGCCAGGGGCCCTCAGTGGGGCTATTCTTCCCCGGATGGCAATGCTGTGTACCCTGTACAAGCCTCATGGTTCTGCCAGTGACTCTGGCTCCACCAGGCCTGCTGTGCCCTGGACAGCTGGCGGGATCCCTCTCACGCTGACCTTCCCACCCACCATGTGGCCAGAAGCCGGGAACTGCCTCTTGGGCTCCAGCTCTCCTTTCTGCCCTATAACAGGGCAGGGTCTCCGGTGCCCTGCTCCGTCTCAGTGCCCAGCCCAGATAGAAGGCTGGCCGGGCTGTGTGTGTGTGTGTGGGGGTGGGGGGGCGGAATTTCTCTTCCTTAGCCTTTCACGGTTTGCTCACTCAGGCTTTCCCTCCCCTGTCTGATCCAGTCTGTCCCATCTTCGGCTGCTCCTGGGCTGCCCCTGACCGCAGAGGACTCTGCGAGTTCTGTTCTCAATGACCACCTCAACCGTACCCCACTCCCGCCACTTCTGCCCTCAGCAGCCCCCACTGTGCTCACATCAGCCCTGCTTCCACCCAAACTGTGTTTAGCTCAGAGCCACTTTCTGCAGTTTCCGCCTGGACCGTCCCTCTCCTTCAGATGTCTCACCCTGGAGAAAGACATCTTAGTGGCCACTAAGGCATGAGCCCCAACCTGGGTCCCCTTCACCACTGGCTGCCAGGCCCTAACAAGACGCCCTTAATCTCCGGCCTCACTGCCAATCCCCACCTCTCCTAAGAACCCGCCATGGCACTGAACACTGAACTGGGTCTCCTGTTAGCCTTGCCCACCCCCAGGCCCTTGGAGGTGTGCAGGCGCTTTCCACATAAGAAAACCATTCTTTGGGACTGTCCCATGGTCTGATGCTCACAACCTCTCCCTGTCTCCTTTAGCTCAGATGACTAAGCCCTGGTTTGGATTTAAGAGATTTCCTGTAGGATAACATGAGACAGAAGGAGGCAGAAGAAGAAGGCAGAAGAAGACAGAGGAAGAAGACAGAAGACACAGAGAGACAGACACAGAGGCAGACACAGAGAGACAGACAGAAGAGAGCACAGTGGCACACACATAAGCAGAGCACAAGGAGAAAGAAGTGAGAGCAAGCGGGGCAGAAAGGGGGATAGAGGAAGATCCAGAGAGAGATTGAGAATCGCGAGAGAAGCAGAGAGAGAGAACGAAATAAAGTGATCGAGCAACCACTTTGGCCTTCTTCCTTCCTTCACCTGCCTCATCATCGTCATCAACCTCCCCCGGGGTGGGGAAGCGGTGTGAGACTACCGAACTCGGGCAGCGGGAGAGATAGAGCCCTGCCGGTCCCTTTCTCTTTTGTGCTTTTACACAATTTCCTCTGAGCTATGGGTTACTGGCAAATATAGGAGAAATTAGTGCCAAAGTGACCGAGCGCCATTATTTAAGGTTAAGTGCTAGAAATTAACTAGGACCCCATCTTTCGGATGGTTTCATGGCTGTTAGGGGGCGAGAAAGTACATCAGAGGTAATGCTGTAAAAAATGATTAATGCGGATGAAATAGCTTGGAAAACAGCTGTTCCCGAGCTACACTCCAGAGAAACACAAAGCCCCGGTGACCCCCAGGCAGCTCGGCCGCGCCTCACAGTGGCTCAGGAATGGCTCAGGAACACACCGGCCCGTTTCTCCAGCAGCTCCCAGCTCATTGTACATGAGGTCTCAGAGAGAGGCCTGGAGGGGCCGGGCTGTGCACACTTTTTTTGGGGGGTGGGGGGGAGGTGTCAGGTACTAGACCCCAAAGAGCTCCAGGTGCATGCGGAAAGCCATTCATACAGGCCAGATGAGATACCAGTTGGAGGCACAGAGCAGTGGGGGGCAGGGGGCACACATCCCGGGGGTACATCCTGTCCCCTGCTGCCTCTGACCCCTGCATGGGCGGCAGCACTGTCCAACCTCAGCTCAGGGAACGCGTGTCTATGCTTTGTCCCTGAGATCCCCGAACCCCTATCCCCCAGGATCACCATGGTCCCCAACTCTATCAACAGGCTTGACACCCCTTCCTTGGGGACTCTGATGTCTTCCTGATGGTGACTTGTGTCCTGATGAACTTCCAGGGTCCTTCTCCCTGGCTTACCATCCCCCTTTCCTCTCCTGCCTTCTGGAGAGTTCTTATATGGTCCCACAGCCCTCTCAGGCTCAGCAGAGGCCAGCCACACCTGCAGTGCAGGATGCCACTCTGTTTGGCACCTGGCCGCCCCAGTACTGAGCCCGTTATGATTAGAATCAACCTGCTCCCCAGCACCCTGGCTTAGCTCTGCTCCCCACCTGCCCCCGATCCTCATGGCAACTTCTTCCCCTGCCCTCGTGCCTCTAGCCTGGCCCTACGATGCCCTCCCTGTGGCCTGCGATCACCATCAACCTCCCTATAGCAGTTCCCTAAGGGCTGTTGAAGCTGTCAGGAATTCATCAGAGCCTGCCTAGCCCCTGACCTCAGGCCTTTCCCGCCTCTATCCTGCCCTTCTGCATCGTGCATGCCTCGAGTCTGCTTCACGGTATTTCCTCCAGAAACTCAACACCATTCCCATGTGCAATCTGCACCCTGGCTGGGCACCAGTGCCCAGGCAAGAGCCTTCCCTCACTTTGTCCTCTGTCTGGAGAGCCCCCGGGCTTGACCTGGCAGTCCTCATGGGCCTTTCTTCAGCCCTGGGGGGCAGCTAGCTGTTGGCACTGCCTGTCTCTCGGCGACCCAGCTGTCCCTTGTGCGTGGGCACTTACGGAGCTCATGAAGATCTTCTCCGTGGGCCTGAGGTGCCTCTGGATCTCACAGTCCGCGGGCTGGAGGACAACGATGCCGTCGTCGCAGAAGACGTAGAACACGTTTCCCACGCTAAGGCCTGGGAGGAACCAGCACAACCCCGTCAGGTCAGGGTGGTCCTAGCAGCGCCCCCTGGCGGCCACTGCTACTCCCCCCATCTGCATTTCAGGTGCATCTTGGTACAGAGCCCAAGGTGGGTGGGAGAGAGTCAGGTGTGCAGGGTGTGTGTGTGGTAGTGTAAGTGTGCAGTGTGTATGTGCTGACGTTCCGGGGTGTGTGTACTGGTGTGTATGTATGTGGGTGGGTGTTGGGGTATATGTGTGTATTGGTGATGTGTTAGGGGTATGTGTGTGTGTGTGTGTGTGTGTGTGTGTGCGTGTGTGTGTGTTGATGGTGTATGTGGGTGGGTGTTGGGGGTGTGTGGTGGTTGTGGTGTGTGATACGGCCCAGAGAGGGCTGTGGATAGCACTGCACCTGCAGGCCTGTGATCCTTCCACACAGCACATGTCATGCCCGTCAGCCAGGGCTGGCTTTTAACCTTGGTTCAGGAAAAAATAAAATCACTCAGTGTCCTTCTGGAACTCTACCTTCTTTAAGCAAACAAGCAGGAAGTGTCTCTCAATCATACCCAGGGATCATTCCAAAGCCCCAGGGTGGAGAGGCAGCACCCCTTACCCTGGGAGCTGCTGCACTGGAGGATACCCCCAAAATAAAGGCTATTATTTATTTCTACTTAAAACTGGTTTTATGGTGCGTCAGATTCAACCCAGGGCTGGACACATGCAAATATTCTACCACCATGCTATACCCTGGCCAAAGGCTCTTATTTTTTGTTTGGGGCCCATACCCCGCAGTGCTCAGGGGTTACTCCTGGCTTTGCACTCAGGGATCACTCCTGGAGGTGCTCAGGGGGCTACATGGATTCCAGGGACCCAACTCAGGCTGGCTGTGTGCAAGGCAAGCACCCTCCCCACTGTCTTATCTCCTTTGCCCTACTTCCTGGAATGTGGGGTTTTAGGAATTTGTGACAAGCTCTTCTGTGTCCAAACCTGGGCCTGGCCTCTCTGTACCAGAGAAACTCAGCTCCAGGTAACTTGCTCCAACCTCTGTCCCTCATGCTCCCCCAACATGCCCCCCCCCAACTCTGGACTGTCGAAAATCTGGGAAGAAACCATATCAGCTGACTCAGATGCCTTATTTTAAAGAGAATGAAATGGAGGCCCATGAGGGGAGTGGCCTGGAGGAGACCAGTGCTCCAGCTGGGGTGGGATGATCTGCACTCCTCCTGCTGCATCCTCCCTCCTCCTCCTCCTCCTCCTCTCCTTGCTTTTGAAGGTGAATTATTCCCACAGACTCAAGGAAACAGAGTGCATGGAAGACTCTTTCCTGGGAGGCCTGTGTCCTGACTTCACTGGCTGGGTTAGGAAACCAACATGCAAACAGGAGTTGCTCTTCTGCTTGCTGCCACTGTGTCTTCAGGCAGTTTTGTGGGTCTGGAGCTCTGGTGGGTCAAAGCACGAGTGTGGACGGAGCCCCTGATTCCATGAGCAGCTTCCAGGCCATAGGTCTGTGCTGTGTTGCACTAGCTCAGCTCCTGCCTCTCAGAGGTTGGGACTGTCCGGGGCAATCTGCAAAGCTCTGCAGAATCTGAATCTTGGGGTGCTGGGCAGCTTGGCCTCAAGCACCAGACAAAGCTGGGCACCATGAGTGCCCTCCAGTTGAATCTCTGGTGCTCAGAGGGAGCCATGGTGGCGTGTGTTGGCTCTGATTCCTTCCCTCTTCCCCACAGCAGGACCTTGTCTCACTCGAACCTGGCAGGTGAGTGATGGAGGAGGGGGTGGTGGTGTGTGTGTGTGTGTGTGTGTGTGTGTGTGTGTGTGTGTATGTGTGTGCAAACCACACTTGGAAGCCTGGGACCCCAGGAATAGCCTCCCAGGGCTCCTTGAGAAATCGGTTGCTGGAAGCAGCAGCAGAATCTCGCAAACTTGGCAGAGTGCGCATGTGGCTTGCTGCAATAGCCCTGGGTCAGGCAGGGCACAGTGCCCGGCTCGCAGCTGGCAGCAGCGGCTCAGGCTCAACAAATACTCATTCCACAAATAACTGACTTCCCGGGAAACCCAGTCGCACGCTCCAGCCCCCCACAAGCTTCTGCCTTAGGCTTAGTGTCTTCTAAGGGGACATGAAGGAACTTTCTTTGCTTTAGCTAAGCTCTTGTCATCTTAGTCCTCCCGTGGAGGCTGAGAGTCCACGGCGCTTGCTTTTTCCCTTCTGCATTTCTGCCTCTCCAGCCTTGGCGTCTGAGCAGCAAAGGGCACAGCGTCTGGCTGTCCAGGCACAGGGGCATTTGTTCCCTACTGGCTGCCATTGGCACCACACCTGCCAGTCAAAGCCCCTGGGCAGCTGGAGGGTGGTGCTCAATGGGCATCTGGGCTTGGGGGGCTATGAAATATAGCCCCAAAGCTGCCTCGTTCTCTGCAGATGTCTGAACGCTTGCCTTTGCTGCAGCGTCACCTTGAAGGGTGGAGGGAAAGCGTTCCATGCGTGCAGCAGCCTTGGAGCCGAGGGGCAGGGGACGATCCTCCCATTAGCAACTGCCTCATTCTTCGTTCCTCCAAGGACTCCCACAGCCTCCAGACAGAGGCCCAGTCTCCTGGCCCTGCCTTTGTTTGACCCTCGGTCTTCATGAGATTTTGGAGTGCCTGTCAGGAAGCTGTCTGGGGTCTGTACATGCACGCACAGGCTGGATGTGAGCTGACATCCTGCCAAGGGTTCGAGGGAAAATCAGACGGGAAAGATGCTGCTTTGGAAGGAGGGAGATGTAGTGCTTGAGCCCAAAAATCACTCAGTGCACTTCACTGCCCACCTGCCCCCAGCTCTCCAGCCACCTGCCTGGAGAAGTCCCCAGGTGATTTGGACTCTGCTCTGTGCAGGGGCTCAGGGCTAGAGCTAGGGTTCACATGCCCCCCTGGGGTCCCTCCAGCTGGGCCACCCCACTGTCTGACATGCCTGCTCTTCTCTGAACTCAATGGAATGGTGATGAATAGAGCTTTTTTCTTGTTTAGAGGTCACACCCAGTGGGTCCTCAGGGCTTACTCCCCTGCTCTCCCCGGGGGGCCCTTTGTGGTGCTTAGGGTTGAGCCTGAATCTGCTGTGTGCAAGCAAGCCAAGTGCCCTGTTCTCTGTACTGTCTCTCTGGTACAAGAGATCATTTTTGATCCACAAAAATGGCAATTCTATAGGACTCAACCTAACATCTAAAGACAGATAGGGACAGGTTGAAAAAAAATATATATATATATATATTCCTGGCTGATGTACCTGCAAACACACATCCATGAAGAACACACTGGCTTTTCCCTTCAGTATCTCCTCACACCACATGGGACACTTGGACACGAATAGCAGTGGCAGGAAAAGTGTTTAAGGCACAGGTCTGCCCCGAACCCTCGGTCCCGCAGCCTGTGGCTAGGAGGGCTCAAGGGGCCAGGGACAGAAACATGCCCCGTTTAAATTCTGAATGGACGCCTGTCCATCAGTGACATTGGAGGGCGATAAGCCTGCCCCTCAGCGTGTGTCCCCAAAGCTGGATACCGAGCTCCCCTCTCCCACCCGGTCTGACTTGGGGCCCCCACTCTTGTGGGAGCCACCTGGTGTCTACAGAGCTGGCAGGCAGGCTGCGGGCTAGCACGGACACACATGACCACGAGGGACGTGAGCTCGTACCTTCCTCTCGCCAGAGAATGTTTGCCACTGCCCCGGCAGCAGGTTTGGAGAGTGGGAATGCGATGAAGGAAAAGGGAGCGGGGGAGAGAAAAAGCCAAGTTAGAACCTTTTATGCAGTGCGCCAGTTCCCAAGCATAAGGCAGCCCACGAGGGCCCTGTGAAGAATCTGCCCAGCGAGAGTGCTCGGGGGGACTCGGGCAAACCTCCCAGCTCTTAGGGCCATTTGAGCTCTCATAGAGCTTAGCGCCAGGAGCACAGTCGCTAATGGGGTTCTCATGCTCTATGGGTGAGAGTGACCCCAGAACCTCCCTCCCTACCTTCTGGGGTCACTCCCAGGAGACCCTGCATTTTCAGCTAGTGTTTTGGACAGGGCCTATCGTGAAGCACTTCTGAGGTGCTTCTTCGAGAACAGTCTCGATGTGGAGCCTGTATCCCCTGTGGCCTGTGGGCCTGTTGGGGATGGCCGTGTTGGCATTGATTCAGCAGCTCTGAGCGAATGGCACGTGCTCAAGTGCAGAGGCCAGATCCAGGGGGCAACACCCCTGGATGGGCAGGGGAGGCACTTGAGGTCCCATCATAGAGCAGAATTGGGGCTTCCCTGGGGTGCTGGGCTCTGTCTGTGGACATGAGTTTCTCTGGCTCCAGAACCATCAAGGTGGCCAAGAAATAGGTGTGCTCCCCTGGGACCCCATCCCCAGGTCTGTGCAGAAGGAGGAGTTACCCCTCTCTCTGGACCCTGCAGTCCTGCTGGGCCAGCTCCCCCTCACTCCCCCCTCCCTCCAGCTGGATCAATGAGGGGCCCCAGGGCCCGGGGGCACTCACGGGTCTTCCTGGCTGAGTCCTCGATGAAGAGTGAGGAGATATCCTCGTCCACGCCCACCTCGTTCCTGGCGATGCAGGTGTAGGCCCCAGTGTCCTCGTACCTCACACTGCCCAGGCGGAGCTCGCTCCCGTTGGCTGTGGGACCGTCAAGCTCAGCATGGCCTGCTCGTCGGGGAACCCCCCCTCCCCTTCCTCACAGGGTGACTGCATGTACAGGTGTGAAAAACACCGTCCTGGTCAGGGGTGGTGGGCACCCAGGATGGCCACCTGTAGCTGAAGGGAACAGGGGCTGGCCCAGACCCAGGGACGTCTGGGCAGCCATGAGCAGGAGCCATTGGGGAGCACAGACTCACTGCCCCCAACACTTGACTTACAAACTTCCCTCCCACCTGCTTCTCTGGGGAGACGATGTCTTGGACTTGAGGGGACGAGCACAGGGACCCCGTGGGCGGCTCTTACCTAGGAAGGAGAGCTGTTTCGACACATGGGCTGAGATGTCCATGCCATTTTTCAGCCACGAGATTCTGGGGACCGGAATGCCCTCGGCGTGGCACCTCAGGCTGGCCGCCACCCCGGGCTCCTGGGCCTGAGCCTCTGGGTAGACACGAATGACGGGTGGCACTGTGGGGACAGTCAGTGCTGGTCAGAGAGGGCCCAGGGGGGAGAGGGCCTGTGACTCAACCCTGAGACCACCCCACCTCGTGACCCCCAATCTGGGTGGGGCGGTGGGATGCCGAGAGGCACCTCCTAAGTTCTCTTTATCACCAGCGTACAATCGCCCTGTTCGGCAACTTACGCCCTAAAAGAAAGAGCTATAAAATGGATTGCAGGCAATAAACATGTCAGGCTTGGAACCCTGTAATTCATGGCTTTCATCAATATTCCAAATATGATCAGAAAGACATCCAAATATTTAATAATGTTCAGCTGCTCCATGTAAAGCCCAACAGCCATGGAAATTTATTTCTAAATGAATAAAACTCAGATATATTATTCCTGTTATCAAAAAGTCATTGAATAAAGGCTCACAGGAAGTGCTTTGCCATGTGCTTCTGGGCACCAACTGGCCAGGCTCGTGATAGCATCCCATCGCATCCCCATTTCCCAGGGGCTTCTATTTATCACACCACTCCTCATCCCCTGGAACACAGGCCAGCCTGCTACCATGTTTTGTTTCTTCACGTATCAGATGACAAGCTTACTGCAAGGGAGCAGCCAGGGAAGTGGAGAGTTCAGATCAGACACATCAGCAAGGCAAAGAAGCGCCACGATCCTAAAGGTGCAGGTTTGGACTGCCTGCAAGAGGCGGGTATAGGAGGGTCAGGAGCTGCTGGGGCCAGGGCGACCTATGCATCAGGAATGCAGGGTTCGTACTCACTGTCCTTGTCAGGACTGGCGGGGATCTGTGAGTCGAGAGAGCCCGTGATGGGGAAGAAAACTCATGTTGCATCAGACTCTCACAGAGCAGCTGTCGACTGTCCACAATACAGCCGCCAGCCCCCAACAAAAACTGGAGTCTCTGAAGGCACTGGAGCAGAGAGACACAAGCAGGCTTTGGGAGGATGGCAAGAATGAGAAGAGAAAGTGGAGACAAACCTTGAATTCCCGAGTGGCAGGGCTTGGGAGCAGGGCGAGGGGTAGCCTAAGGGCTGTGGTGGACGGGCTCTGGGGGGCTTTGGTGGCGCAGTGACTGCACATAAGGACCATGAACATCCATACTGTGGAATTCGTGTTACCTAAATTAGAATTTTAAAGCAGTTTAAGAAAGACCCTCAGACTGAAAGGATGAAATCTTTTCACATATGATAACTTTGAGGTTCTTTGCTTCATGAAAGAAATCCAGGGGAAAGACAAATATGATATGATTCCTTAGAGGTGGGACATGAAGAAATAAAGTGAAATGATGAAACAGAATGAGAGTGAGTTTTAGACTCAGACTACAAAATTGAGGGAACCAGAGGGGACCCAGGACTGGTTCAGGGGAGCTGGGGCAGGGGCAGAGAGGAATCATCAGTGGGATGAGTTCACTGGATGGTGGTGAGCAGAAACTAATCTGGTCTGTACGTTCCGTGAGCTCGGCAAAAGGTGAGCTGATGTCGTATCAATGAGAACAAAGCAGAAGGAGGTGCATCAAGATTGGTTTGAGCAGCAGCTGGGGGGCTCGAAGCCCCTCAGGGCTGGGAGGTGGCCCGGCCCAACACAACCAAAGCATGGGCTGCCCAGGCCGCAGCTTCCTCCCTGGCCTTTCATAACCGTTGTCCAGTGGGAGGTACATGGAGGAAGTGTGGACTGTCTGAGGACCTGCTTTCAACCCCCAGCTCCAGGCCTAGGGAAACTAATGATCATTTTACTAAGATCATTAGTTCACAGGAAAACTAATGATCCTTTTCGATGGAATCAAGAGCTCTTAATCATGCATTCTACTCTATATACTTCCAGAAAGAAAGCTGTGAGAGCTATTTTGGGGGGTCACACCCAGGGATGCTCAGGGCTTTCTCCTGACTCTGCATTTGGGGGTCACTCCTGGTGGGGCTTAGAGGGTCATTCAGGGTTCTAGGGGTTGAACTGGCGTCAGCTAGGTGAAGGCAAATGCCCTACCTGCCATGTGGTCTCTCTGGCCAGCACCTGGCTAGTAAATCAGACCACTGAACACCTTGGAGAGGTCAGCTCTGGCTTCTTCCTGAGTGGGCACTGTACTCCCCAAGTTTGCTGGAAGCTCCTTTGTTCCATAAAGCAAACAGCCTGCACTTTAGGAGAGAGATTTTTATTGGGACTAGAGTGCAGAATAAATTGGTACTTCGGCAGCCAAAGTGATGGTATGGACCTGGGCCTGAGTGAGATTTCCATAGACCCAGTTTGGAGGGAACAACTCCACCTGCTCCTGTTGAGACACAGAGACTGCTGAGATGCAGAGACGGCTGGAACGCTTAAGAGGTGGCGGAAAAGCTCATCCATTTGGCTCATTTCACATCTTTCCTCCTGTTGTCCCGTGGGGAAATGTGGGCTGAGGCCAACGACAGCCAGCAAAGAGCAAGAACACCTGCCCGGCCCTTGACTGCAGTTGCCTAGGGCTATTTTCTGAACATGAGCTCAGATTGCCTCAGTTTCTCTTTGAAGTGACAGTGAGAGTTTTAGGGTATGGCAGAGGGCACCGGCACCCCCAACCCCCAGGCCACCATGGCCACAGGAGGCAAAGAGAACCAGCAGATGCACGTCCAGGGCATAGATCAGATCACCAATACGGAGGCGCTCCCTTTGCTGACACCTCCGGGTTCAACGAAGAAAGAAAGAAGATTATTTAGAAAGTTCCCTGTGTCCTCTGTGTGCCAGAGAGAAGAGGATTGGGGTTCAAGTAGAATTGATTGTGGAATTCTGGTGAGGAGACTAGAACTCAAGAGCATATAGAATTAGGGTGCCCGGGAGTCCAGGAATGGTGGTGATGCGGTTAGAGAAGCAAGAGAGCCTGGGGTTTGAAACGTGAGTGGTTCTTACTAGTGTTCACTGTGTCCATACAAGCCTGTCGGCAGCCATAAAGCAAATCTACAGGAAGTGGGGGAGGAATCAATAGTCAGAAGTAGAAATGAATGACTCAATTAGCCAAAAAGATGGAACTAACAAATCTCAGAACAGTTTGATTGCAAATACCAATAAAATGGCCATATTTCTGGCAAATACAATCAATAACAAAATAAAGAGTCAGAACACAGAAGAGAATAAAAAGTATGAAGATACCGTATTCCATTATGGACAATAAATGAGAGAATCTCCGGCCAGTGGGAGTTCCCATGGCTGAGGGCATCCCTGTCACCTCATGCTGCCCTGAGCACCACCAGGAGTGACCTTGGAGTAATACCAGATGCGACCAAACCTATCCCTTCTGTGGATCATTTAATAGGAAACTTCATTTATTGGGGTCTCCAGTAAAAGAGGGGCCCAGGGGCCATGTGCTGTGATATTCGGCCAGTTCAGTGCTAGACTCAGACGATGCGAAGTTGCTTAGGCCTCTGGTGCTGGGGATTACCAGGATCGCCTGGTGGCATGAGGGACCCCCAGGACCACACCTAGCCAAGCAAATGAGTCTTTTTATTTTCAACTTTTGCCACACAGGGCCTCCTCCTGGTGCAGTCCTTGGGGATCAACCCAGGCTTCTGTATTCAGTTCTTTAGGCCATATCCCAGAACCCCTAAGGGGAAATGTAAAAGCATCAACATTGAATCAAAGAGCAAAGATTTAGTAGCAGTAAAGTTTGGAGCAAGGTCAAGATGGCCAAATAGATAGAACTTGCATTTGTATCTTCTTATAATCATGGCAAAATCTATACCCAAATTTATGTTAATTTACCTAGAAACCTATTGAGATCCCAACCAAGGAAACTTGGTTTCCTGATCAATCCATAACAAGCAATGATCAGGAAGAGATTTCTCTTTTTTTTTCTTTTTTTTGTCCTTTGTGCCACACCTGGCAGTGCTCAGGGGTTACTCCTGATTCTGCACTAAGGAATTACTGCTGGAAGATTCAGGGTATCATATGGGGTGCTGGGGACTGAAACTGGGTTGGCCGCATGCAAGGCAAGTGCTTTACCCACTGTACTATTTCTCTGGCCATCAGGAAGAGTTTTCAAAAGGGAATGGTGTTAGGGAGCACTCAAATTACTGGCACCCCTGATGCTATATATAAACCTCTACTTCCCACAGTGGAACAGGAGGCAGAAAACTCAGTGGGTCAGTCGCCAGTAGGCACCACCTTGGAGACCTTCCATTACCTCACTGGGTGGGCGTGAGCTCTGGACAGCAAAACTCCACTTTGAGGGCTGGGGGTAACACAATCAAATCACAAGTTCAAGGGGCCAGAGAGATAGTAGAGGAGAGCACTCAGTTGCCTTGACGTGGCTGACTCAGGTTTGATCCCTGACACTGCAAACAGTCCCCTGAGCATCACTAGGAGTTACTACGCACAGAATCAGGCTTAAGCCCTGAACACTGCTGGCTTGGTCCCCAAACCAGGTCAAACCACAAGTTCAGCATACGCCTAGGGGAAACCATCTCCCAGGCCAGCACACTGGGGAAACAGGCCCCATGTCTGCCCCTCTCCGAGGCCTTGGCAGACTCCCCTTCCTGCCAGCAAGCCCCGAGTCCAACCATGAGCCCAGATGCAAACTTGGAGCAACTTGGTAGAATGCTTGTCATGCAGGTTGCTTCTGAGCCACAAGGAGAGATTGTCCCAGGCTTAAGCACATGTAGACAGTCTGACCCTGTGCTGGGGGGCGGGGGTGGGAGTTTGTGGGTATGAGTCCAGACAAAGGGGAACATTGGGTCCATCTCTCTTCTGAGTAAAGCTCTACTTGTCCCTTGTTTCCAAGCATCCTATTTCCCTATGAAACATCCTCTGCCTACAGTTCTCGTGAATTCTTTCATGAACCCACCTGCCCATCTCTGTCTCTCAACAGTGGATACCAGAATGGAAAGTGCTTCCTTAGTGAATGATTCTGCAGGCAAGTCCCTCCCAAGGCTACCAGCTGCTGAGGGGGCTAAGGGACACCCACCCTGATGCTGAAGCCTCGTGGACAGGTCTGGTCCCTTTCAGTACTCATCTGCTTAGCAAGCAAGGAGCTCTCCTTCAAGCAGAAAGCACCCTGCAGGTCCCTTAAAGCACAGGCAGTTGGCAAGGGTGCCACCACTGTCCAGGGTGTGTGCCGTGCCCCCGCCTCCTACAGAGGCTCCCCAGAACCCAGGTCTGTGTGACACAGCAGCCTGGAGGCTGCCCAGCCGTGCCAGAATCCCTGGTCTCCACCCCGACCCTGGCCCACTGACACTCGGGGCAAGGTGTCCCAAAGACCTGCATTCATGCACCTTAGTTGTGTTCAGATTTGGCACAATGCTGCTACTGGTCACTTGTGACTACACATTCTGTCACTTGTGACTGTCATTATGTGAACCCGTGTAACCCTGGTGTATACCCATAGGTGTCTCTGGGCCCTTAAAATTGTGAACATTTGTTTTTTTTGTTTGTTTGTTATGGGGCCATACCTAGCATTGACAGGGATTACTCCTGCCTCTGTGCTCAGGGAATCACTCTTGTCAGTGTTTAGGGGACTATATATGGTGGCAGAGATGGAACCAGGGTCAGCTACATGCAAGGCAAATGCCTTATCTCTGTGTTGTCTCTAGTTCCACAGTTCTGAACTTTAGGTGGCAGCCCAGGGTGACTCATGCTTGGTGCCACAGCCTTTGCCAAGCACTGGTGACCTCTCAACTCAGGATTCTGTCTGGGTCTGCAGGACCTGGCAAGAACCTGCTGTCAGGTGCTGGAGAAAGTGAATCTCCCAGCCAAACAAAGGCAGGACAGCCACACTTACAGCAGACAGCAGAAATTCCCAACTGAAGACCCCAATAAGAGACAAGGTTGGATGACATCACAGAATGACTAAGGGAGCAAGAGGAGTTTGTACTCATTGTCAGACACATACCAAAGAAAAGGCATCAAAATATATGAAAAAGCAGCTAATATACGGCCTGAGGAGTGACATAGATAGCAACACAACAGTAGTAGAAGATGTTAACGCCCCTCTCTCACCTCTGGACAGAGCAACAAGACAGAAAATCAACCAGGAAACAACTCCTTTAAATAAGTGGGAAAAGCTGGGCTCTTCACTCCCCAGTGCGAAATGCACATTCTTCTCTAGCACACATGGATGGTTCTCCAGGACTGGCTACATGTTGAACTTTAAAGCAAAAGCAGTACTAAAAGAGATGCTCAGAGTATAAGCTTACACAGAGAAATAAGAAAGTGTTCAAATAAACAATATAACCTCATGCCTCAAGGTACTAGTAAAAGAAAAATGAAAGAAACCTAAAGTCAAAGGAATGAAGAAAATAATAAAACTAGAGTAAAAATCAAATAGAAATAAAAAATACAATACAAAAGATCAGGGAAACCAAGTGCTAGATTTTTGAAAAGGTGAACAAGATAGACAAATGTTTAGTACCAAGACCCACCAAGAGAAAAAACCCTTTAATAGGATCCGAAATGAAAGAGAAGTTAGACGGATACCACAGAAATACAAGTGTTCATAAAAGACAACTGTGAACAACTTGATTCCACTCAATTAGAGAATCTAGAAGAGATGGACAAATAATTAGAATCCTACAACCTCCCAAGATTGAATTAGGAGGAAACAGAAAATTTAAACAGGTCAGTTATATGCAGAGAAGTTGAAACAGTAATCAAAGTCTCCCCCAGGGGCTGGAGTGATAGTACAGTGGGTAGAGCATTTTCCTTGCATGCAGCTGATCCAGGTTCGATCCCCGGCATTCCATATAGTTCCTAAGCACTGCCAGGAGTAATTCCTGAGTACAAAGACAGGAGTAACCCTTGAGCACTACTAGGTATGACCCCCGAACAAAAATAAGTCTCCCCCAAAAGCCAAGATTCAGATGGTTCTATTAACTTCTGGTGAGAATGTGGAGAGAAAAGGAATCCTCATTCACTGTTGGTAGGAAAGTCAGCTGGTTTCTATGGAAAATAGAATAGAGATTACTCAAAACATTAGAAGCAGAACTACCATCTGATCCAGCAATCCTACTCCTAGACTTTTATCCAAAATACACAAAGCACACACTTAAAGAAATATATGTACACTTGTGTTCATTGTAGGTATGGAAAAGAATACAAGTGCCTAATGATATAGTGAGGGTGATGGAGAGAGGAGGAGAGAGAGAGAAAGAGAGAGAGACAGAGAGAGACAGAGATGACAGATACACACACAGAGGGAAGGAGGGAGGGAGGGAGGGAGAGAGAGAGAGAGAGAGAGAGAGAGAGAGAGAGAGAGAGAGAGAGAGAGAGAGAGAGAGAGACTTGGTTGCATACAGCCAACCCTTGTTCAATCTCTGGCACCATATAGGGTCCCCCAAGCACTGCTGCCAGGAGTGAACTCTGAGCATAGAACCAGGAGTAAGCCCTGAGCACAAGTGGGTGTAGCACAATCCTCCCTTCCCCATCAAGGGAAGTTGTAGTATGTATACATAACAGAACACTGCTCAGTTATGAGAAAGGACAAATTCTTGCTTTCTGAAACAACATGAATGAAGATAGAGGTCATCATACCAAGCAGAGTTAGAAAGAGAAGGACAAATAATGGATGATCTCACTCATATGTGGTGAACAAATAAAGAAAGAGAAAAGAAACAGACACTTTCCAGTGAAAAAAACCCTTTGGAATTTAACTACAGAATTAAGGCCCCCAAAGTGGGATAGAGGGCTGAAAGGGTCCAGTGCACTGTGGTGGGCAGTTATGGGCACTCTGTTGATGGATATGATATGGAGACACTGCACCTCTAATGCATATAAATGTTTTCACTCTGATAAACATTACCGCAAAAAAATAATAATAATTCTAAAGTTCCACTTGTCAGTAATGCAAGATGAATAATTTCTAAAGATCTACTTACAGGACAGTGCTTGGAGCCACCATACTGTTTATCACCTAAAAATGCAGAATAGGGGCTTGAGTGACTGCCCAGGGGGCAGGCTGCTTGCTTTACATGCTGCTGACCTGGGTTTGATCCCCAGCATCCTATGTGGCCCCTCAGGCACCATCAGGAGTAATTTCTGACTGCGGAGCCTGGATATCCCCTGAGCATCACCTGGTATGGCCCCCAAACAAACAAGACCCAAAAAATTTACCAGAAATTTTACCAGAAAACAGAATGAACAAAAAAATTATCAGAAATTGTACCAGAAAACAAACAAAACCAACCAACCCCTAAGACTATTCAGGAACTTCTGGAAACGGTCTGTTCCCTTGAATGTGGCAATGGGATCTCGGATCTCTGCCTGTATCTGAGGTCATCAGATTATGTGCATTAAACATGTCTCGTTTGGTGTATCAACCATTCCTCAAACAGTAGGACTGAGAAAGCACCACTAAAGCCAGAGGTGCCCTTGGCTGCTCTTATAAAAAAGGTCTTTAAGTAGTAAATCATTGCTAGAGCATATGACAGAGAAGATTTGGGTGGGGAGAGATTGGGCCACACTCAGAGGTGCTCAAGGGCTGTTCCTGGTGGTGCTCAGTAAATGGGATGGGGGGAGAGGGGGTCAGGGATGGAACATCTCCAGCCCAAGATGTTCTAAAGTACACCACAAAACTAGTTATAACCTGGGCATCAAAACCTGACAAAGAGAACACGCAAAAATGACCACACTCCTATCAAACCTGACACCAAGCACCAGCAGATGAAATTTAGCGTGATATTCAGAGAACACTGTGTGATACCTAGAATATGTTTCAATGGCCAATAATGAGGAATCTATCATTAATCATAGCCAAAGCCAAAGGTGACCAAAAAAGAAAAAGTCATTTGATTTCTCTTGCTAGAAACTGAAAGGGCTTTTTGAAAAAAAAAAAATTCATTTCTTGGTGTGTGTGTGTGTGAATAAAATAGCAACAGAGGGTTATTTCCTTCCTACAGTAAAGAATATCTCTATAAGAAGGGAAAAACAGCACTACTCTTTCCAGAGCAGTGAAACATTAAGCCAGGAAAAAAGAGAACAGGAGGGCAGTGAGTCTCACCAATATCCTGTTGCTGGCGCCCCTGAAGAAAGGGGGAGGCGGCACCTTGAGGATGGGACAATGACACCTGGCCTGCTTATGTGCAAGACAAAATGTCATGGGGACTGGGGAGGGAAGGTCAGGGCACATGAGAAGAGGAATAGCAGTGGCCAGACAGAGAATATGTGAACCAAAATGAAGAGAATGGCAAAAATCTCACTCAAGACAGAAAAAAGACTGGCTAGTTAAAGAGAGGGAGGTGGGAGAGAGAGAGGGAAAGGGAGAGAGAGAAGGAGAAGGAAAGGGAGAGGAGGAAGGGGGAGAGATGAGGGAGGACATGGAGGGAGGTAAGGGTGGGGGAGATTCTTGAATAGGAATACCTACTATTATGAAGAAGCAATTTCAACTAAAATAAACAGGAGGGAAACAGCTACTCTACAGCTCATCTAGAATGTGCAATAACGGGACGTGGGCCTGGAGAGATGGTACAGGGATTAAGGCACTGGCTTTGCATGCAGTGGACAATGGCTTAATTCATGGCTCCGAAACCGGTCCCCTGAGCACCACCAGAAGAAACAAGAGTAAGCCATGAGCATTGTTGGGTGTGGCCCTCGTATCCCCTCCCCCCCTCTTATCCTCCTTCCTGAAAAGAAAAGGACATTTTGGGAAACCAGAGAGCTCTGGCATGTTATCTACCATGTGAAAGATTGCAAAAGGACCAAACCACCAAATGCCATGGGGCTGGGCGTAGGGTGAGCATCTGTCTCGGTTGACTTTACACAGCCGAGAAGCTCAGATCTATGAGGTGCCAACCAAGGCTGGGCGTGCTGGACAGAGCTGAGATGAAAGGGGCCTGTCCCTGCCTCAGGATGTACTGCCTAGGAGAGGCTGGAGAGGAGCACCAGGCGAAGGCAGCTGTGGGTGTGGGTGCAGGGGTGAGGGGGCCAGGCCTGGGCTGCAGTGGGCAGGGAGATGGCCCATTTCCCTGGATTCTGTCCTGGGCACTGCCAAACAATGGAGGGTCACAATAGCCCTGCAGTGCCCAGGCCCTGGGGCATTCACTGTCTTCCCAAGCCTCCGGGGCCTGCCGCCAGCTGGCCGTGCCAAATCCTTGTGCTCTCTGTGAATGTGTCGTCACCTTCTCAAGAAGAAAGTGGCTGGCATTGCTCTTCGTGTGGTCTATTTTATGCGGGGGGCGGGGCAGTCCCTTGGTGTTTGGGGCTACTCCTGGCTCTGCTCAGGAGACTTTGCAGTGTTGGGGATCAAGCTGGGTCGTGCACATGCCAAGCAGACAAGGATCCTTTGAGCCACCCTCCCTGCCCTGGCCCCTTCCTGGTGTCTCTGACTTCCTGTGGTCTTCCTGGGTCCTGCTCGCCTCTCTTCTTCCAAGTTAGTTCATTAAAAAAATTTTTTTAGGGGCTGGAGCAATAGCACAGCAGGTGGGGCGTTTGTCTTACACAAGGCCAACCCGGGTTTGATTCCCAGCATCCCATACGGTCCCCTGAGCACCATCAGGGGTAATTCCTGAGTGCAGAGCCAGGAGTAACCCCTGTGCATTGCCGGGTGTGACCCAAAAAGAAAACAAAATTAAAAAAAAAATTTATTTTCAAGGAGTTGTTCACAGTAATTGATTACATTCAATACTCCAACACCAATCCCACCACCATGATACCTTCCCACTACCATTATTTTAAGTTTTATCACCACCACCCAAGCCTGCCCCAAAGGCAGGTACTAAGAATTTTATTTTATATTGCTTGTTATGAATAATTGAATAAAAATTATCAAAGGAACTGGAGTGATAGCACAGCAGGTAGGGCATTTGCCTTGCACGTGGCCAACCTGGGTTCGATTCCCAACATTCCATATGGTCCCCTGAGCACCACCAGGAGTAATTCCTGAGTGCATGAGCCAGGGGTAACCCCTGTGCATCGCTGGGTGTGACCCCCAAAAATTATCAAAAAGGTTTCCTTAAAGTGTGTAGGACTGGAGCGATAGCACAGCAGGTAGGGAGTTTGCCTTTCACGCGGCCGACCAGGGTTCGATTCCTCCGTCCCTCTTGGAGAGCCTGGCAAGCTACCAAGAGTATTATACCTGCATAGCAGAGTCTGGCAAGCTACCCATGGTGTATTTGATATGCCAGAAACAGTAATGAGTTTCACAATGGAGACGTTACTGATGCCTGCTTGAGTAAATTGATGAACAATGGGACAATAATGCTACAGTGCTAAAGTGTATAAAAACTGTTGTATATCATCTTAGAGCCACTAAGCCCCTATATTAGAGATCATTAATATGTTGTTAGAGTTTGAGTCTTGTGTGCTAATACATATATATGTACATATATATAATTTCTAAAATCAAGATTGGTTGTTTTCAACCTTACACTCCATCAAATGTGGTGTGCTACTCTTGGTGTTAGTTCAAACACCAAAAAGCCTCTGAAATTCACACTTGCTTTCCTTTAAATTGGCAAAACTACCCAGTGAGAACATTTGGATCTGTACCATCAAGGACCTGGCCTCCTTGGGAAATTCCATCCATCATTTCCAAGGGTATAACTGTACCCCAAGGATGGAGAAAGGGGAGATTCGGGTGATTGTGGCTGTGTTTTCAGGGTTGCGTGTGTGGTAGGGGAACGACTTGCTATCAACCTGAGCCTTGGAAGGTCTTCCGTATCTGGAGAGGAGGAGTCATTTATATACAAAATTCTTGTGCCTTCCTGGGAAGGAGGTACGGGAGATCTGTCTGAAGTTATGAGCCATTTTGAGGCTTCCCCGGAAGGCCTGGTCCAGGGAAGCTGGACTAATAAGTTTGGGAGCAGAGCCCCAGATGGACAGTGCTAGCCTGTAGGGGGCTAGGGAGGTCCTGCCCCCAGGGAGTGGGGTGTCTCTGGGGTGAGAGGTTGGTTTGATTCGGGGTGGAAGAATCTCCAGGTTTGATGATGCTCTCATCTGTACTGTGCCCTGGAGGCTCCCTGCAGGGGACCAGCACTGACCATCTGTGTCCAACCCCAAACCTCCGCTGTGTGTATTCCAGCATGGACCCCACATGTCACCTGTGCCCCAGCATCTCACCCTCGCCTCCTCTCATCAGGAGCCCAGGAGCAGATAGGGGTACCATTCCCGTTGCCATTTCCTTGCCCGAGACTAGAACTGAGCCCACATATGTCTGGCTTGGTCAGAGGCGTTGCGGCCTCGGTTGTGTGCTGTGTCCTGGCTGGACAGCCCTGGCCTGGTCCCTGATTCCAGGCCGGGCAGCCCGTGTGTGAAGCCCCCTAACATATCTGTCATCCAGGACTGGCTCCTGTGAGTGTGTCTGAGGCTGCACCTCCTGGTCAGATACAGACTGGGTGGCACACATGGGCCTCCTGTCCCTGACCCATGGCCCCTTCTCCAGTTTCTCCCCAGACCCCCTGCCCAAGGTGGCCTCTCTGGGTACCATGGCACAGTCGCCTCTCCCCGTGGGAAGAGGGAACGGGGCAGACTCAGGGATCTGCACAGTGACCCCCGGGGCCCTACCTGGAGTGGGGTGACACCAGGCCACATGCATGGCACACCTGCCTTGGGGTGGAGAGGTCAGTGCTGACTCACCACCCCCAGGCTACTTTATACCCCTAATCCAGACTCTCTGGCAGAGGCTGGACATGTGCTAGCCCGGGGCTTGCATCTGCTCTTCCTATCAGAACTTGGGTGCTTCCCTGCTACGGCCTATGACATGCTGTGCGGTCCCCACCTTCCTCGTTTCCTGCTTCATTGAACAATGTCATTCCTTCACCCACTGCCATTATTCTGCTTTCCCCAGATCCCCAACACTGACCTGAACTTCTAGAAAGCCCCAATTCCCTTCCCGGGTTGGCTGGCTGGAGCCTTGGGCAGCAGGAGGGGAGACTTTAGTCTGAGGTTCCCTGGGGGGAGGAGGTTAGTGGGCACAGACACAGGGGCGGGAGGGGCTGGGGGCCAGTGAGGGATGGCATGAGGTGGGATCTGGCACAGAGGCTGGGGTCCCTGCATGCCAGTGGCAGTGGACCCTTAAGCCTTTGGGCAGTGAAGAGCCCCTGGCCGGCCGCTGGGATCCCAGCGGGTAGGTGCGGCCGCTTAGGGTCCTGCAAACCCAGGCAGCCCCTTTGGAGCAGACATTGCTGTGCTGGTGGTGGTTGGCGGAGGGGGGGCGGTGGGAGACCAGTGTCTGTTAACCAGGAGGCCTGGTCAGCCCGGCAGTACCCCAGGGCGTTTGGGGGTGTGACTCCTGTACTCTGGCAGTTGGCTCACCCTTAAACTCAGGCTCTAGCTGGAGGGGAACGGGGTTCAGTGCCTCTGAGTAACAGGGGTACCCACCAGGCATCCAGGTGACCTCTGCCCCACTGCGAGGGTCAGCTTCTCAGAAGCCTGGGGTTCCCATGAAGTGGGGGGACCCCTGGGAAGCCCTGAACAGAAGGATCTGGGAGTGCCACTTGATGTCCCTTTCTAAGACTGCTCCAAGGAACCTGGAGCAAACTGCAGAGTCATCTTGGAACCCGGCATGCACCTGAGCTGCAGAAGCTGGGGCTCCACCAGCCTCCACCCAGAGGCTGACCTCTCACCTGTACCCAGAGGCTGGGCCCACACATCAGTTCTATTCGGGGGGGGGTGGGGAGGCCACACCTGGCTGTGCTCAGGGGCGGAACCTGGGCCAGCTGCCTTCTATACTCTCTCCAGTCCCCCACATGCCAGTTTCATTATTTATTTATTTTGCTTTTTGGGTCACACACAGTGATGCTCAGGGGTTACTCCTGGCTCTGTACTCAGGAATTACTCCTGGCGGTGCTTGGGGGACCATATGGTATGCCGGGGATTGAACCCAGGTCGGCCGTGTGCAAAGCAAATGCCCTACCCACTGTACTATTGCTCTGGCCCTGACCACATGCCAGTTTTAAAGGTGACACCGTGTTCTCCCTGCAGAGGCCCTGCCCCATCTGTGACTGCACCCGGGCTAGCCTCTGAACCCCAGCTGGGTTGGCTCATCCAGGAAGCTCAGAAACCCTGGATTTTTTTTCCTGGTGAAATTCAGTGATGTTGACACGGGCCTGGAGCCAAGTCAACACATGAAACTGCAAAGGGCAAGTAGGTCCCCACACAAAAGGGACAGTAATACACTGTGATTTAGGCAAGCACGGATGGAAAATCCCTACCACCTGCCACGGGATGGACACAGAGGCCAAGCCAGGTCACCCAGGTGTTGTTAAACAGCTCCCGGCCCTGAATCCCAGACGTAAGCAGAAAGGACGCTCGCCAGGAAACAGCTCCTGACGCTTTGTTGACTTTAGAGGCACAAGCCCTGAACTGGGCAGCTGGAAGGGTCGGGGATCCCGCTGCTGCTGCTGCCCTGTGCACTGGGCCCCCTGCCTTGCCTGCATTCCCTCCCCAACCCACCACGCCATGGTGGAAGCTTCTCACTGCCCTGGGGTGATGGGGGAGGGGGTGTCCCAGGTTGTCGGTATGAGGGCAGGAGCCCACGGCGAGAAGGACACCTACCAGGGTGTCTGTCACCCGGCAGGTTCTTACCCGGAAACTTGTCCTACACAGGAGGGTCACAGTGCACTGATTAGAAAGACCCCTGAGTCTGACTAGCAGAGACGCCCACACACTCCGAAGGCTGTGACAGTTGGTGTGACTAGAAGGGGCTCATCTCCTCCAGGCCCCACTGGGGGCCGGGTGCAGGGTGCTGAGAATCTCAGAAACCCCCCCCCACAAGCTGCTCGTGCTCATCTGAGCTGAGCCTGGTGGGGAGGGAGATGCCAAGGGACCCACCCAGCCCCCAGCCCGGGAGGAGCAGGCATCCCACTACTATCACGGGGTCCCACCCTGTGGCACTAAGGTCCAGTTCATGGGAGGCCCTGGGTCAGGGAGGACAGGCTGTCTCCCCACCCCGACGCCCCCGTTTACTCCTGAGAGCCCAGCAGTTAAGAAGACCGACACTAGCGTTTGGGACCGCTTGGAGGGGACATGCACGGAGCCATTTACTAACCATTCACCTGCAGGACGTGGGTCTGGAACAGCTCCTCGTGGCCGGAGGCGTGGCAGGTGTAGTTGCCCATGTGGACCGTGGTCACCTTGGTGATGTAGAGGGAGGCGTCCTCTCCGAAGTCCTGTATGGCGAGGAGACAGCATTGGGGGCACTCTGCCAGGTGAGCAGGGAAGGGCAGAAACCCACTGCCTGCTGGACTGTGCGGTGAGGGAAGGGGCAGCGGCGTTCTCTCTGCTTCCATGGGGCTCCCTGGACCCAGCCTCCCATGGTGGCCTCCACGCTTTCTCTGAGCTCGCCAGCACACTCACCCTCACTGGCAGAGTTGGGCTCACCTGGCTCCCTCATCTCTGGCTTCCCCAGGTCCCACCTGTTCTAGGAGCTTAGTTAGGGCCAGTGGCGATGAGCTTTGCCTTAAAGGGCCAGAGAGCAAATCTTTTCCGGGTGTTAGGTCAAATCCGGCGCATGTGCTGGAGTCTGTGGAGTCATGTCATGATGCCACCTGTGTCCCCATGTGGTCTGGAGCAGTGTGTGGAGGGCCGCAGAGGCCGAGAGAAGAGGAGGAGAAAGAAGAACACAGGGAAGGCAAAAACAAGCAGAGACCAGAATTTGGCTGAGGTGGGTTGGGCCAGGGCTCCCATGAGAGAGGAGGGGGCCTGCCTGCCTGGGGAGCCTGCAGGCCCTGTTGGCTATGGGGGTACGGTGGCAGGCATAGTGGGCTGCAGGGGGCATGGGGTGCTCGGGGACTCTGTAGAGCATGTGGGCCCTACATCCGCCCTGGGGCTTACTAGTCTGTATCTCCAGCAGAAGTGGCCAGGCACCCCCTCCCCCAGACACTCACACCAGAAGGTGGGGAACGGAATCAGCCAATGACATGGGGCCCTATCAGCAGGGGTGCAGTGTGGGAGGTGGGGGGCGGGCCTGAAATCCCTGCTAGCCTGATGGGGCAGCCCAGAGCCAGGATGCTAAGACTTGGGGCTCTGCTGGACCCCATCGCTGAGCGAACACCTCTGACCCTGGTTCCTCACCCTCCACCCTTTGGGTACCTGGCACCTGTTCTGATGGGGGTTGGGGGATGACATGTGAGAGAGAGAGAGAGAGAGAGAGAGAGAGAGAGAGAGAGAGAGAGAGAGAGAGAGAGAGAGAGAGAGAGAGTGTTGCCACTGGCATTCTATTATTTTTTATTTTCATGTTTTTAGTTTTGGGGGCCACAGCTAGTCACATTCGGGGACTATTCTTGGCATGTTATTTGGGGATCACTCCTGGTAGTGCTGGATAATGCAGTGCTAGGGATGGAACCCAGCCTGCTCACATGCAAAGCCTGTACTCCGCCCTTTGACCTGTCTCTCTGGCCTTAATATTGCTATTTATTTTTTTCTTTTGGGTCACACCTGATGGTGCTCAGGGCTTACTCCTGGTTCTGTGCTCAAGGTCACTCATGGTGGTACTCAAGGGATCAAACCAAGTGCCGGGAATTGAGCCAGGATAAATGACTTGCAAGGCAAGTGCCTTAACTTCTTTTCTCTTTTTTCTTTTTAGGTCACACCCAGAAATGCTCTTACTTCTGACTCTGCCCTCAGGAATTACTCCTGGCGGTGCTTGGTGGACCATATGGGATCAAACCTAGATCGGCAAGGCAAACAACTTCCCCTCCGTGCTATTGCTCTGGCCCAAGTGCCTTAACATTGGCCCTATCTTTCTGGTCCTGATCTTTCTATTATTAACAAAACATGCACCTCTGGACCCCCTGAAGCTGCCCCCCAATTCCTCCTGCCCCATATTCTTTCTATGCTTCCCTTTCACACATAAGCATTCAGGTGGGAGGTGGCCACTGGCCAGTGTCCAGGGGTGTCCTGGGAGCAGCTCGAGTCCTTGTTCCTGTCCATCCTCCCTGCCCCGCCTCGCTGCCTCAGCCTCGTTCACCACCTCCCTCCTGTAAAGGCGTTTCTCTGTGTCCCGGGGCTTGGGTCGGGGCAGAGGCGGGAGGCGGCAGGTTCCAGGGCACAACCCTCTCTAGCATGCTCTGGGCAGGCTCCAGCACTGAGGCGGGCTGCTGGGACCCTTCTCTGGTCCCAGGAAAAACCCAACTGCATTCATGCTGGCAGCCTCCATTGCGAAAATCCAGTTCCAGCTTTCGATGGCTTCAGCATCCGAGTCACAGAGGGCTCAGAGCTCAACCTTTCGGGAAAGTCAACTGTCAGTTCCCACGTGAAGGGTCTCTGGGCTAAGTCATTTCTCGTGTCCACACCTAAGTCTGGACAAAAGCTTTCCACCTGGAGCCTGGGATGGGAGGGGAAGAGGGTGGGGAGGCAGGGTGCAGGCCCCACCCCACATCTTGGGAGTCCTTCACCCACTTCCCATGCAGGGTTCTCTGGATAACTCCACCCGGAAGCACAAACTAGTGATGTCCACCAGGACCCTGGCCATGGCCTTCCACATCGCCTTCCGGGGCCTACACCCCACCGCCCTTCTTCATGGGGGGCGCTAGGGTGGCCCCGGGGAGCACGTGGCCTGAGGCCTGCAGTGTGTGTGGGCTGCGGAGTGCCGCCCCCCAGCAGCCCACCCTGGACATCCTTAGGGGAAAGAAACCCTCCTCGCAAAGGCACCAGCTTCTCTCTGGGGGCCACTTCTGTCTGTTCTTTGCTCACTCAGCCCCGTGCTGGCTCCTTCCACCTTGCATCAGCACCACCCCGTGATGTCAGGCCTGCTCCCCGCTGTCTGAGCCCTGCACCCCAGGCCCCTGCTGGACTTCTCCAAGGACCATGCTGTCCATGAGCCCCTGGGAGGCCTGACTCTGCCACAGACACAGCTCTAAGTCTAGGGCAGTGGGGTGCTCCTCATGGGGGTCCCAGCGTTGCCGCAGAGCTCCGAGCAATTCTCTGGGTGTGACAGCTGACCAGCAGTTCTCCTTCCTTCCCATCCACCCCACCTCACAAGGCCGATCCTGGAGATGTCTCCACTTGCATAAACCCACATGACCGTTGTCCCTGTGTGGCCATCATACAGGGTTAAAATGTGACAGCTGCGGGAAGGGCAGAGACCGGTGTCCTGTCTCAGCCTATGTGCCCACCCTTCCCTCAGGCCAAGGCACGTGGAGATGGGCAGGAGTGAGGCCACGCTGGGCACCGGACAGTAAAGGAAAACTGTAGCTATTCGTCTACACTGCGCACGGCCACCGGGGCCCGCCGTCTGCCTTCCTCAGTGCTCTGAGGGGCTGAGCGGGGCTTCCAAGTCGAGCAACTCACTCAATCCCAGCCCGTGACTGACGCTCTGGGGAGAAACTGACTCTGTAATAAATAAAATAATGTCTCTGGGCTAAAACAAAAGGCATCGTATAATTATAGAACAAAGTGCATATTGTTTTCTGGAACATGAATACTGGCTACAGAAATCAAATTTACCTCATTGGATGTGAGGAAATTACTTTAAAAATTGATTTATAAGAAGCTGCAGAAAACTAAACCTGCAATCTTTTCTCTTCCGAATGTTCTCGGCGATGTGTCTGAATACGGCTATCAATGCTTGATTGCATCTCTGTAATTGTCTTTTTATGGATGGCTTTCTTTTTGTTCTGATGCATAGAAATGTATTAGCGAAATCAAGGTTCCTCTGAGAAATAAACAGATGCCAGATTAGACCATTCTTTGTGCCGTCTGCCCATCCATCTTTAGGAAAGAGACAATTTTACTTAAAGACATGGATTTCACCTTTTAAGAAGCTATTTTCTAAGTACTGGCCCTTAATAAAGTAATTAAGCGAGACTTGAGCATTAAATAATGTCTGGGCGGAGAAGCGGTGGGGGGTTGTCATAGTGACGCCAGTGAGTCAGGTCTGAGGAATGTGAAACTAAGTTGTCAACGCTGAAGACTTAGTCACTTAGTCACTAATATCCCACACGAGGACGTGCCTGATGAAGGGGTCGGGGCTATGATGCTGTGGCTGGTGAAGGCTCCAGCTCGCTGTAGACATCTTGATCCAGAGTTCCCCTCTCTGGGGACCTCTGACGCTCAGTGGGAAGGATGGAGAGTGAACCCCCCAAGAGTAGGTGTATTTTTGGCCCCTAGAACGTCACTAATTGATGGAACAGGGGCACAGAAGACCCTGACTCCCCGTCTGGCCCAGTGCTGGCTGAGTCTGAGCGACTCCCGCGACTGTGGTCCTGACCCAGCAAGAAGCAGACGCAAGTTCAGCGGGTGACCACGCCACCCCGTGGTACATGGCAAACACACGTGTGCCTGTGGCCCTGCCAACGCCTGGGTCCCACTTCCCACCTGGCCCCCGCCACTGCACCCTGGGTCTCTTTCTCCCCACTGCTGGGGCCTCAGAGCCCATCTTTCCCCGAGTGCTCTCACGGAGAAGCCGGGGCCCTGCAGGTCCCCAGCTCGAGTCACCTGAACCCCGTGGTTGAAGTGTAAGGCGAGGGCGGAGGCTGCAGTGAGGGGCCTGGCATGGGCCTGTCCACCTACCCCGTCCTGGAGCCATGGGCAGGAGATGAGGGCTGAGGGGAGCGCTGCTGGCCCCAGGGAGTGTATGGCCACTGGCCCACTAGGGCTGCCTAAGTGGTCAGTCTCCTCTGAGGGACCCCCATACACCTGAAGTATCATGGGCTCAGTGTGGGCCAGTGAATGAGGCATATTCCCCAAATGCGCAGCTCCTGGCAGGGTGCTGCCCTCAGTTACTGAAAGGTGACACTGAGCCTCTGGGCAAATGAGGGGCTCCTGCCACAGACCCTCTGTGTGGCCTAGGAGGGAGGCTCTGGGCCACACCTCTAAATTCAGACTCCCTGAAGGGTCATGCACTGGGGCCAGCCAGGTGGGCAGCAGATGACGGAGGCAGTGCCAGTGACACTGCGGGCACCCAGCCCGGGGCCTCTGCGGGGACTTCTCTGTGCAGTTCTCTGGCCAGGCTGGGGACTAATGTGTTTTGTGCCACCACTAGGAGGGGGACAATCGAACTTCAGGGTCTGTCTGGGCAGAGGGAAAGTACAGCAGGGAAATTTCCACCCTCAGCACCCCAGAAGGTCCCCTGAGCCCCACCAGGAGTGACTCCTGAATGCAGAGCTAGGATTAAGCCCTGAGCACCGCCAGCTGTGGCCCTACCTGCCCCCCCCCCACCAAAAAAAAGGGAAGAGAGAACAGAAGAGATACCAAAGGGGCTTGTTAAACGAGACACATAGATATCCTGCACTCTGGGAGAACAGGGAAAAAGGGGGAGCACTAACTTTCAGGCACCCTTTTTAGCTCAACTGAAATAGGGGTGCCCAGGAGATAGGAAGGGAAGGTCAGTGGGGCATCAGGGAAGGCAAGGCACACAGAGGGTTCCACACTGAAGGTCTGCCGTCTCCATGGAAAAGCAAGGGAGACCCCCCTCCCCGCCCCTGTGAGAGGGCTGCCGTGTGACTACCTTCTCCAAAGTGCCCCCCTCCACCCAGCCTGCAGAGGAGGCCGGGCAAGTCTTTCTCTTGCTCTCTTTCCCTTAGCACACCCAGTGGTGTTTGGGGGTCACTCCTGCCTTGGAGGAACCATACGCAGCACTGGGGATAGAACCACGGTCGGCTGCAAGCAAGACCCGGGCTTAACTCTTGGACTGTCTCTGTCCTGTCTTGGGCAGCGGCTCTTATTCTGCCTCTTTTGCTGGGACACCAGGCATCTGAGGCTGCTCGTGAGTCTCCCAGCACACAATGAGCCCGAGTCCCTGGTGGGACCTGCCGCACTCGCAGCCGATGTCACACACGAGGTTGTGCGTCTGCCTTTGGAACTAGCATCCAAACCCAGAGCCCAGGACTCTAAGCCAGAGATATGGGTACCGAGCTGGTGATTGGGAGCAATCTCAGTGCTCCCAATGGTCAGCTCGGGGACCCTGTTCTCATGCTTGGCAGTACCCCCAGAGTGTCATATGATGGGTGGCAGCTCATGGGGTGCTGGACGGGGCCCTGGTCCCACATGCGCCCTGGGGGAAGGCTGAGTGACCGCCCAGAGCGGGATGGTGGCGGCACTCAGCTACAGTTCCAGGTCCCCCCGGCCTGTGGCCTCCATCTCGGGGAGCTGCACGCTCCCCCGGGAGCCTGGACCAGCTATCCCTGGGCCCAGCTCCCGGAGCCCGACCCACACGCACGTGACAGCTGCCTGGCATTCTCACCGTCCCTGCAGCTCTCTGGGGAGGATGTGATTAACTTTCCTTTCAAGGCTCATTTCAGGGAGCAAGAAGGCTTGTGATCAGGAATTTTCTCCTGCTCTGGCGTTGCAAACTCTTTATCCACTGTGGGTGAGAGCGTGACCAGGTCGTGTGTCCCTGTCCATCTTATCCTGAGACACGGCCTTTTTTGTAGGAGATGGTCCAAAGCTACAAAAGCCCATGGCTTGAGCAGGTGCTGAACCTTGGACTGAGCACCCCACTTCTAAGAATTGCTCTTAGGCCTACAGGAAGTTTGCTGCTGTTTCAGGAGGGAACCCAACCTGCCCCCCTTAGGAGGCCTGTGAAGTGGACTGGGCAGGTTTTGGCCCCTGCGTGAGTCAGGGTTCTGGGGCTGGAAGCTGGAGCAGGTCTCTCTGGAGGAAATGGGGCCCAGAACAGGTGCTGGAGCCCAGGGAAGCCCTGAGCCAGGACAGTGAAGAGTAGAGGGCCACTGAGAAGCAAAGGTCAGCGGAGGGGACTGGAGCCACAGCCTCTCTCGGGGCAACTGGCTGTCCCTGTGAACCGGGGGTTTAGACACGAGCCAGAGAGGAGTGGCCGGAAGCTCTGAGCACTTCACTCTAGTGTTTTCCCAGATTTTAAAACAAAATGTACCCAAGCGTTTAATGAGATTATTTTAATGCAGGAGCTACGACCACTGTCTGTGGCGTTGCAAACAGCTCTCTGTGCTAATCAAACGCCTCTCATCTTTCTCACAATGCATTCATGACTGATGCCGATGAAGACAATAAAAATCAAATGAGTCATGAGCTCCTAAATCATTCTCTTTGGGGCTTTTTAATAACTCACTTCCAAAGAACTGGCTGGGAGTGTATGCTTCATTAGAATTATTTGTTCCTGGTTTTACACCATTTAGGCATGGGGGGAAAGGGAACCTTTTAACACATCCTTCAAACAGCAGCACAAATACTTTATCCTAATGGGATTTGTTTTTCTGCTTTTATCACTGTATTCTGCCTGCCGACAATGCCCCAAACACGGAGGTTTGGTGAAAGAAAAACCAACAAAAAGGGGTGCTTTCAAGTTATTTGAAACACACTGGGATGACTACAGGTTTTTAAATATATATATTTCAAAGAACACAATGGGAAAATGTTTCCTCCCCCGTGTATCTGAGCCAACAGGCCCGAGTGCTGGCCCAGCCCTGATGGGGTGACTGCTCAGTGAGACCTGGAATCCTTTGCCCAGTTCAGTTTCTGAACAAGGGGAGCACTTTCAGCCCTGAACCCCAAAGCTCTGAGCACAAGGCTGGGGTGGGAACCCTGCTTGGCTCAGCCCTTAGGAGAGGGATACAGGTTTTAGGAGGGGGTTACGGGGAGCTCTCAGGACGGGGGTTTGGGGAGGTCTCAGGAGGGGGTATGGGGAGGTCTCAGGAGGGACAGTATGGGGAAGTCTCAGAAGGGGGGTACCAGGAGGTCTTAGGAGTGGGGTATGGGGAGGTCTCAGGGGAGGGGTCACCACAGTCACCCTCAGTCACCTCCAGGAGATATACCAGATCCACAGGGCATTTAGGGACACTCGGATGGGAGATCTGCTCCAATCTGAAGGTGCCCCGGGGGAGGTCTGCAGGAAGAGAGCTGAGGAGCAGTGTGGGGGCGGGGGGCAGGAGAGGGGGAGCTGCCCTTCTCTCTGGGTCCCGTAACTTAGGGTGCATGTTAGATCTGCGACTGGAAGGGGCCCAGGAGTCCCATTAAACACACTCACCTGGCTGCTCCCCTCGGGGTCCCCGGCCCCCACAGGAAATGACCCAGACTCTTGATGTTCACGTGCAGGGTCCAGCACGTGTCACATTCCCGCCCCCAACAGCACTCCAGGCTGTCTCTTAGTCCCGTTCTGCACCATTCCCCCCATCCCGCTACCCCACCCAGGACTCTTCTTTGCCCCCCCTCTTGCTATGGAACCTGCCCCAGCAGCCCTGTGTGTGGCCGTGAGACTGTCCTTGCTCTGGGGTTGGGTCACAGTGTGTGCGCAGGAACATGCATTTTGTGAGGGAGCCTCGAGGCAAGTTCAGGGGGTTCGGGGGCGGCAGGTGAGCCGGGACTCCCAGGGACCCTGGCTGCTCCAGGCGAAGGGGTGTGTTTTCCTTCTGATCAAAGATGATTCTGATGCTCGAGGCTTCCTTGATGCTGGCAAGTCAGAAAAGTTTAATTACATGTGTCATTAGGACGGCTTTCTGTAATGGCTCTGTGACGGAGTTCATTAACAGAATTCTTAATAGATAAGACAAGACAAATTAATATTTTGTTGCCCAGGAAAGCTTCTCATTAGAAGAGTAGTGGAGAAGTGATTAGTGCGCTGTTGCCAATCAAGGTGTCTCATCTAAGTGACAGGGAGAGGAACCCCTCACACCTCCCGGGCCCTCATGTTCCCGCCCGGGTGTTCTGCAGGCTAGTGGGCTTCCTGGTCTGTGCTAATGAGGATGCGCCATGAAGGCTGACTGTCAGCTCTGACAGCAGGGGACGGCTGCAACGCCTTCATGCCACTGGCGAGGGACGTGGGGATCCCACCCCCCATGGAGTTGGGCTCCATCATGTTCTCCTCGTGGGCCCTCCTCACACTCACCAAGCCTGATCGGGGCCAGAGAAGTGGCTCAAAGGGCTGGAGCTCCTGCTCTGCACACGGGTGCCCAGGGTTGAGTCCTGGCACTGGATTGGTCCCCCAGGATGGCTGGAAGCAAGTTCTGGGCACAGAGCTCTTGAGCTCTGCCTGGCAGGGACCCCTGAATTGGATGGCTTGGCTGTCTGCTGTCCAGCCTGGTTCGGAATGTTTTCCTCGTGCTCCCGGGGATGGGCTGCCACTGATGAGCCTGTGCAGGGGGCTGGCCTGGGTGCTGCCTCTCACACACAGCACCCCCACTCCTGCCGGGCAAACCCATGGCTGAGCTGCACTCCTGCAGCTGGCTGACATGCATACTGGTGTTTGGTCCCCAACTGCAGGCTGAAGGGGCACCCCAGGATCCTATCTGCCTGACTGGGGAGTCTCATTGGGCTGCTGGCTCCTGCTTGCCACGGGGCTAACAGTGACAGCAATAATAATGAGTAATAATAGCACGGAGCACTATATGCACAGAACTTTCCAAGCACCTTCTCATTTCATCGTCACCATAACCAGGAGACAGGAGCTCATGTCCACTCTGCAGAGTGGGGAACTGAGGCTCAGAGCAGCCAGATGCTCTCTAACAAGGCTTAAGAAGTGGCAAGGCTGAAGCTAAAACTCACCTCCTTCTGTCCATCCCTGACATGATGTGCTACCTCCTGGCCCCACCCTTCAGGAAGGGAAGAGGGGGATGCATGTGTATGTGCATACATGTGTGTATGTGCACAGGAAGGGAAAGGACATATGTGTATGGGCATGCATAAGAATGCATGCATGTGCGCATGTGCATGTATGCAGATGGGGGCATGTGTGTATGTGCATGCATATAGTGTGTGTGTGTCCATGTGTGTGTTTGCATTTGCTGTGTGCTTTAATTAAGGACCCCCGTTCTTCCTTGTATCTGTGCACGGTGGGTTCTGAGCAGCGCCAGGCCCTGCCTGTTAGCAGGAGGCTGACTTGGCCATGAGCAGCAAGTGTTCCCCAGGAGGTAACGAGAGGCCATTAATCTCCAGTTGCACCCACAATTACCCAAATTGCTAACCTCACTGCGAAAAGTAGAAATGCAATTGAGTTGGTGCTAGAGGCATGTTCGAGGGAGGGGAAAAAACACTCAAAGTAATTTAATTAACTGATGGCAAGTGCATTAAGAGGATTCTGCCTCGGCCTTTCTTTCTGGTGTCTTTAAATAGAGCCCTAAGAATTGCACACGATGTCAGACAGTCCTGAATCCATCACCCCCGCCCAACACAGTGAATACGGACACCCTACTTTGAGTACCCCCCTGGGTACCCCAACACAGTGCATGCACACCCCTCACTGTCCTCTTTCTGACAGAACACTGCCTGTCCTGGCCAAGACCTGGATGTGCCCTGGTCCCCTAAGGGCCAGATGACAAAACTGCTTGTCGCATGCTCCGGACCTCAGGCTCTGCTCAGGGACATGGTCCTGCCAGGCGTCAAGGATGGCAGCAGTCACTGCTGCCCAGCTCTGCCAGGTGGGACCTCCAGGGTGGGCCCCTCCTCCCTCTGCTCCCTCCATATTCTCCAGGCTGCACCCAAGGCCCCGAGAATAGCAGCACCCCAACTTAGGAGTTCCTGCGGAGCTCCACACCGAGCCTCTTCCCTGCACGAAGCAGTCTCAGGGCGGAAAGACACTTGTGAGGCCACGTGAAGCGAGCAGCATCCCTGAGCAGGCCCGGCTAGTGCTAGCACGCCTCCGTGGACAGGGAGCTCACTACCCCAGGCGGCTCCCTCAGGCCTGGTGGCTGGAAGGGTGCTTTGGCAAAGCGGCCTGAATGGGTCTTCTGGGGGTGCACAGAGCCCAGGGCAGCTCCTTCTCTGGCCACCTCAGCGGTGGTGGCGGGCACTGGTCAATCATCCCTGCGTCTTCCTTCTCGGGGCCAAGCTGCCCTCTCTGAGCTCGAGGATCTAAGGATCTGGGATCTTCACCTGAGACTCACTTGGCTGCAGCTCTGTGAGCAATGGGGAGCCACCTCGGGGCCCTACGTGGCCAATATCGACCCGAAGATAGTGGCTGATGTCACTATCTTCTCACATGGGCTTCTAAGAAGCCACCTCCCCTCACCCTCATGCCAACCCGGGGCCAGTCAACACCCCTGCATCCTCACGTTTAGTCTCCAAGGGAGTTGCTGCTACTGTGACTTTTCTAACAGACTGATCCATTGAGGATTGAGTGGATGCATTGAGGATCAAGTGGATTAAGAAATTGTTCCAAAATACCTGCTCAAAGTTGGAGATCCTGTGTTAGGTGAAGCTGGGCCCAGGCTGCCCAGCTCCCCAGGTCCAGAATCCCCCTGCCGCTTGCCTTAGGCCCATCTCCCTCTACCCATCAACTCCACTGCCCGATCTGGTCCCTGAGCCCCGTCTCACCTGCTCTCCTGTCCTTTCCCCTCTGGCCTGGCCCTGCACCCCACCAGCAGCTTCCCTCCGCCCTCGCCAGGGCACACCTGCTCCTGTGCCCGGCTGTCCATGTTCAACCTTGCTGTCAAGACTGAGCTGCCCTGGGTCTTCTGGCCAGATGCTCTCCGAGCTTGGAGCCTCCTGTGGAGGGCGGCTGTGCTCACCTATGGTGCCTCTCCCTGAGCCGGTGGGCAGAGGCGGACCCCAACACAGCCCAGTCCTCTCACGTCCCACCCCCATGCTAGCTCTTGGCAGAACAGAGCTCTCCAGCCCTGTGTGTGGAGCCCCCTGGGAGTGGGCAGGCTTCTGACTGCCCCCTCCCTTCTCTCTGAGGGGGTGGTACTTGGACGCTCCCTGCACTACAAGCCCCAAATGTGGCAAGTCAGGACCCAGTGCTGTGGCCCCAGCACGGCACCCGAATTCCCCGCCCCCTTGCTGGTACCTGGGGGCAGCGCCAGCCCCGGGACTCACATTGATGTCTTCCAAGTCCAGGAGGTTGAGGGCCAGCCCGTGGCGCTTCCATATGATGGGGGGCCGCAGGTCTCCGTGGATAGCGCAGCTCAGCACCGTGCTCATGCCCACGGTCACGGTGGTCACCAGGACCCTCTCCTCGGGGGCCAGGCTGAGCTGAACCACCTCTGCAGGGGCAAAGGAGAGGGCGTTCAGGCATAGGTCTGGCGTGGGGTCGCCACTCGGGCACCCTCAGAACTGCCCGCAGTGCGGACAAGACAGACAGACAGATGAGACAGACGGACAAGATGGACAAATGGACCTGTGACATGGGGGTGGGGCCAGCACATCTGGAATGCTCTAGGGGGTCTCGGAGCAAACAGTTCAGGGAAGGGGGGTTTCTGGGCAATGCACCTATGCCTGGAGTCCAGAGCAGAGGCTGCCAAGGTCAGTGGCTGGCCTCTCTGGACCAGGGAGCAGGTGTGGGGGGCTCTAGGGCACAGACTTGGGGTTCTAATGAAGGCTGGGCCTGGCCCATGAGTGCTCGAGGTCAAGAGTGGGGGTGTTGGATCCCTGTGCAGAGGGCCATGGCAGGGAGAAGGCGCGTGTTCGGCGGTGTGGGCAGAGCTAAGGGCGGAGGTGATGGATGCAGATGCAGCCACACACACTCTTCACCTACTGCTGTCCGTGGCCCTGCGCCCTCCTCTACCACGTCTGTCCCTTCTGCCTGCTGCTGAGGAGCCCCAGGGGTCCTGTAGCAGGCCTGGGCTGGCCACCCCAGGGTGGGGACCAGGGCACCTCCCATAATGGCAGCTCCTCGGGGCTTTGCTGAGCTGATGGCCCTGAACCCCTAACTCCCTAAGGGGAGGAGAGGCGGTCCCTTCCTTTGCTGGATGAGCCACACCATGCCTTGGCCCCCACGACGAGGCTGAATCCCCTGGGAAAGCATGGGGCAGGGAGCATCCCTCCTTGAAAGAGAAGCTGTGGGGGACAGGAGGGGACAAAGTTGCTCCAGGAGGAGGCGCCGTTATTTTCAGCTGGTTGAGTGTGAGACTCTAGGCAGCCTTGCATGCAGGGATACGCAGGTGCCCAGACAGTGCTGGGGGCCTGCCAGGCTGCACTCCGCGATGCTGGGGGGGTTCATGCAGTGCAGGAATCAAACTCAGCTCAGGTGCATGCTGGTGCCGGTCTGACTGTTGACTGCCTTGCTAATCTCCCGCCCCTGACAAACCTACTGGTTCTTTTGAGTTGTTGTTTGTTGTTCGGGTTGTTGCTTTTGGGGTCACACATGGCTGTGCTCAGGGCTTACTCCTGGCTCTGCACTCAGGGATCACTCCTGGCGGGGCTCGGGGACCATCTGGGGATGCCAGGGATCGAACGTGGGTCAGCTGCATGCAAGGCAAGTGCCCTACACACTCCCCAAAGTGTTATTTTTAACTAGCAAAGCACATTTGTCCATCAGCAGGAGGCAGCCTTGGTGGTGGTGGGGGGCTGAACACTGAGTTCCCGCCTCTGCTCTTGCTGGGGCTGCTGGGAGGTGCTGGTGGATTAGGGGGTGGGGGTGGCGCTTGAAGCCCTTCTCTGAACTCCTGAGCCCCCTCCCTCCTGCATCACACGGGGGGGGAGGGGCAGCTGATGAAAACTCAGACTTTCACTGCTTGTCCCCAACTCTAATGGGGGGTGGGCACCTGGGTTTAACAAGTATCCCAGGGAGCTCCTGGTCCCCTGAGGCTTGAGGATCACTGCCTGGAAAGCGGGCGTAGGTAAGCAAGTGTGGGGGAGACTGGGGTGCTGAAGCAAGCCTGCTCTGCTGGGGTGTCAGGCTGGGGCAGGGGCCTGCTCACCAGGCTGGAAGCTGGACTCTCCTTTGCAGCCTGGTCCTGTGCTTAGGCGCCCCCTCCTGCCCACCACACACACACACACACACACACACACACACACACACACACACACACACACACACACACACACACACACACACACACACACACACACACACACACACACACACACACACACACACGGTCCCTGAATCGAGCTATGTGAACATTTTCGCTTCCTGGGGGCCAGGAGCACAGGTGAGCGCCCGTATACTCACAGGCCATCAGCATGCGGCTCTGCAGATGTGAGCCCAGCAGCAAATATTTGGATCATTTAAAGTTTAATGAAATGAGTGTTTTATTGCATTTATTCATGTCAACAGTCCCTAGCCCTGTGAAGATTCTGAAGAGAGGCTGGACTCATCCCTGTCCCCCATCCCTCATTCCATGGCCTCCTGCTCCCCTACAGGCCCCCCCTCCTTCAGAAAGGGACTTCCCAGGGTGGGCCCTCCAGGGGCCATTCTGGCTTCAAGACGGGGGCCCAACTCCACCAGCCTGAGGCTCTGGCCTCTGCACCTCTAAGGCCCCATCCTACTGGGGACATGCCAAGGGCCCTGAGTGGGTTCCTCCCCATCCTGGACCTCAGGTGGTCAGGTGGGAAAGGTCTCTGTAGAATAGAGAGCAAAGGGCCTGGGGCCCCCACTCTCAGGCTCTGGACTCTGAGCACATGCTCAAAGCAGGTCCTCTGTGGACAGAATGGCCGAGTGGAGAGACTAGAGGGCACAGGCAGGCGCCTCCCCGATGTGGCTCCAGCTCTAAGATCTGCTTTGGAAGCTGCCCATCAGTCGGGAATCCAGGGGCCACTGTGGGGCTCTCCGTCCGCACAGGACAGGCCACGGAGTTCAGGGCTCAGTGTCGGGCACACAGGGGTGGGCTGGAGACTCTGAGGGGCCGACTCCCGGGAGAACACACCCTAACCAGAGTAGTGGTTTTACATTGTGCTCCTGGCTGGCTCCCACCCTCCTATCTGCATCCTCCCTCTGTTTTTGACACAGAAGGGGGAGCCTCCTAAAGGTATAGAGGACCCAGGGGCCACTCTTGGTGAGACCAGGCCCAGCTGGACACGTCAGAGGGTTCAATGCTTCTCAGTCCTGTGGGGGTGCCAGGGATGTCCTCAGCCCCCTCCTCCCTCAATCCTGGCACCCGGGGAGAGGGGGCATGGCAGATGCCATCGCCAGGCCAGGGTTCCAGTTCTGAAGGTGCTATTTCTCATGCTAGTCCAGGTCCAACAGATAACCTCAAACCCACCAGCACATGCCCTCCAGGAGGATCCCTTGTTCATGGCCCCAGACGGGAAATTTCTCAAATCTTAGCCATGTTGGTGTGAGCTTCCTGGCGTCAGCGACATACTCACAGAACACACCCCTGCTGGGACATTGACTCTTCTCCAGTGACGTTCCTGGTGGACAGGGCTGTCTCATGCCCGCAGTTAGTGTGTGCTGGGCATTGGAGCAGACCACCCTGAGGGCCAGTCTGGCGATCAGGGCAGGCCCCTTTCCACGCTCGTCTCCTTAGGAACTGGCTTCCCTGCTATGAACCCTGCAGGTGGCCAGGGCGGCCCTGAACCAGTGTCCTGCTCTGTCGTGCACCTGTGATCAGGGTCACGCAGGGAAGGGCTGAGGGTGAAGCAGGCGGGCAGATAGGGACACCCTCCCGCCCCACCCATGCCACTGAGCTCTTGGGAATAATTAAACCAACTACCCCTAAGGCTGCCAGGATCTGCCTTGTGGGCACAGGAACCAAGGCCTGATAAGACCGTTAACTGGAGCCAGAAGAGGCCCAGAGAAGGCTGGACCCCACTCAGAGGACCCCAGCAGGAACAAGGTCTGGGCAGGAGCTTCCGCGAAGACCTTGCGCTGCTCCCAACTCTTCCTCTTGGAAACCACCCTAGCAACAGATACTGACCTAGGTAAAAGCCCCACCTGGGGCAGGTTGGGAGAAACCCTACGAAAGCCAACGCGGAGCAAAGGAAGTGCACACCCGTGCTGTCCATGCTCATGTGTGACCGGGAGCGAATGATGCCCCATCTCCTCTCTTGAGACTGGAGTTTCACACCTTCATACTTTATTTTTTTTTGTTTGGTTTTTTTGGGTCACACCCGGCGATGCACAGAGGTTACTCATGGCTCTTTCTCTCAGGAATTACCCCTGGCAGTGCTCAGGGGACCATATGGGATGCTGGGATTAGAACCTGGGTCGGCCGCGTGCAAGGCAAACGCCCTACCCGCTGTGTTATCGCTCCAGCCCCTCATACCTTCATACTTTAATGCTGGAATGTGTGCTGGTGTGCGCGCAGGCGCGCTCTCTCTCCCTCCCCCACTCTCTCTCTCACTCTCTTCTCTCTCTCTATCAGTCTTGCTCTCCCCTTCCTCAGAACTTCCAGGTAAAACTTCCACTGCTTCCCTCCTGAAATTCTTTTCTGAGAAAAGCAGAGGCCCAAGAGGCCTGGGTAAGGCCAAGGACTGACTTTCCTTTCCTGCAAAGAGCACGGCTCACAGCAGACTCTTATCAGTCCCAGGTTTCCCGGCCATTCCGGGCGGCAGAGATGGACAGAGAAAAGGAGCAGATCTCCTCCAGGCTGCTGCCTCTCCCCTCCCCACTTCACATAAGTCACCCGGGGACCACCACCATCATCAAGGGGGACAGAAACAAAGATGTGTGCTCACTGCTGCCCTAGCATGCCAGGCAATCACCCACGTCTCCCAAATGCCACAGCTTACCCAGTAATTTCAGGGAGTGGCTGTGTGTTGTGTACGTTTGTGTGTGTGTGTGTGTGTGTGTGTGTGTGTGTGTGGCAGTGGTAGTGGAGGGTGTTGCTTTACGAGTTATAGCTTCAGGTTCCATTCAGGCCTCTGTGGGGATGAGAGGGAGGTGGCGGCCAGGCAGAGTCAGACTCTGCCTCCAGATCACTGTGATTTGCCCTTGGGGTGCCCTGTAATACAGGGGGCTCAGTGCCAGCCAGTCTGGCACACACACACATCTTATTCTTCCCGTGTAATGGATTCCACTTTCCTGCCACCACCCCCTTCCTCCGCTGGCTTCCTTCTGGAAAGCATAATGTGTACACCCGCCGGTAATCACCTGTAGATCTGCCGGTAACTGGCACTTCCAGTTGGCTTAGTGGTCTGGCGGCTGCAGCTGTTATGACAGCTCAGTTATCACTGAGTGTGCTCGCTGGTGTAAACAAACACCCTGGCACGCTGCAGACAGAGATCCCTCACGACAGCCCCTGTCTAGCCCCAGCACTGGCCACATTCCCGAGCGAATGGGGAGGGACTTCAATCATAGTTGCAAGTAAGGAAAGAATTCGGGTCCTGCCCATTCTATAATGACTTTATCTTGTTTGTCCCTCTCTTCTCCTTGCTGTTCTGATGTCCTGAGGTCACACATGCTCGTGGCCGTAACTCAACCCTGTGCTTGCAAGGTCAGTGCTCTGCCACTGAGTCATCTCGGGTCCCTTAGTAATCACTCACCATGCACCTGCTGAGGGCCAGGGTACAGGGGGACACTCTGGCCAGCAGAGCAGGCCAGTGTCTGATAACCTGGAGCTCAGTCTAGCAGAGAGGACAAGTGTTAAAGAGGGAGCTTATATTGGGGGGCATGCAGTGCCGGGGATTGAACCCCAATGCCTCCACATGTGATGCCTGGGCCCAGCCCTTTGAGCCATCTACTGAGCCCTGATATGAAAGATTTTGTGCCCAGGAGGTGGGGTCTGATGTGCATACTCAAAGGGATCCTGGCTGCTGTGTGAACAGTGGTCTGTGGGTGAGGAGGGGACACTGGGGGGTTGCTTAGGACACGGGAGAGTGGCTCAGGTGCAAGCCAGGGCTGCAAGCTGGGAGGTGGGAAGAGGGACCCATAGTTTGCAAGGTAAGGGGGGGTGACAATGGTGTTCCTCTGGCTCAACGTGGTGCCATGTTGGGAGGGAAGTTGCAAAGAACTGTCTGGGGGGGGGTCCCCCACCTGCTAGCACACCTCGGTCTGCACTGATGGCCTCTGAGATTTCCTAAGGCATCTGATCATCTGACTCAGGGGAGGATGACATGCTCTGGGTTTCTCTGCTGAACGGGAGTTGAAGATGGCTTCTAGCTGGTAGTGAAAGAAGAAGCCTCAGTTTACCCCTGTCAGCTGCTGTGAGTAGTCCCATTTTTGACTGCCCCCATCTGTTTTTTGGTGCCATACCTGCTGAACCAGGGGTTTCTCCTGGCTCTGCACTCAGGAATTACTCTGGGCGGGCTCATGGGGACCATATGGAAGTCAGTATTGAACCTGGGTCCATCATCCAAGGCATCGTCCACTGTACTATCGAGGGGCCTGTATTCTACATTTTTCACTTGCTGCAAATTTCTGGGTGCTTTCTGAAAATTGGGAAGTTAAAACTTCATAGACTCTGCCCCCAGAATTTAGGCTTACCAGAGGCTAGGATAACAGGCAAATGTCCAGATGGCCCTGTGGGATTCTTGCTTTCTCTGTAACTTTCTTGTCAATGGATAATAAGTGCAGAGCCCAATTTTCATTTAAAAAGGCCTACAACTTGTAACTATCTCACGGTGACTCAATAAATTTTTTTTAAAAAGTGAATTATTTACAAATGACAAAAAAAATAAAATAAAAGGGTCTACAGAAAAAAAAAATCCTTATCTTTAACTTCCCCGCATTCTCTGCAACACAAAGACCCAGTTTTCCTATAAAACCCCCACAAAACTAGCTGTAGTTAACTTACTCCTATAGTAAGCTCCTTCCTACAAAGAGAAGTTCTTTTTTCTTTCTCTTCTACTTCACAATTAACTTTTCTACTTTCCAACTCTGAATCTGAGTATCTTTATTACTCAATGTTTTCATTCTTGAAAATAGTGAAGGTCTGGGGGCCGCAAACCATCACAGAGGACCGCTGTCACTGCACCTGCACCACCAACACCCCTGTCACTTAGCATGAAGTGACCAGACCAGGAAGATGGTCAGTTGAGCTCCCTCTCCCCATGTCCCCTGGGCCTGTCGCATGAGGAGGAGCTCCCTGTATCTGCAAAGCGCCTCCCCTTGCCCTGCACCATGGAGGAGTCACTGCGGGGCTCCCTGGGACATCCTCAGGCTCTGCTGCTAACACCCGGCGCAGGGGTGCCTCAATGCAGGTTGTGGGGGTCTAGGGCAGAGGGAGCCTCAGGAAAGTGGGTGTCACAAGCTCCTGAGTGGTAAGTGGTGGGCGGGATGTGAGAAAGCTGCTTCTGCCTTTGGGATCTTTATTTCTCTTTCTGTGTGTGTGTGTGTGTGTGTGTGTGTGTGTGTGTGTGTGTGTGTTCTGAATCACCCTCTGGGGAGCACCCCCATATGTGCTTTGCCCATGGACAGATCTCAGTGTGTGAGACATGCCTCCCGTCTCCTCTGAGCCCGTCATCTGTCAGTCTGGAAATCTCATCCTGACTCACAGCAAATTACCTCTGGCTGCCGTGCCTATGTAGTGCGGGCCGTGTGGAGGCTGCGAGGCCGGCTGAGTGAGTGGTCCATTTTAGGGATGAATGAGCCCCGATCTCATCCACCGTGCCCCATCTTTGCAATTACAGCCAAACCTCCTGTGCGCCTTCTGAATCCGTCCCACTTTCTCCCTCTCCTCCAAGGTGGCTCCCTCCCTGGGCCTGGCCTCATTACAGGGGTCAACAGGCAGACATATCCTGGGATGGCTCCAGGGACACCCCATAGACAGGCCTCTTCTCCCGGCCTCAGGTGCAAACGCCCTCCCCCAGTCCCAGCTCTGACTGGAAGAGCTGGTGGGAAACTCCCAAGAGGGTCTTTGGCCCTTCCTGCTGATGCCCATCTCACCCACTTTTGGGGGTGAAGGGGTGTGGCCATTGCCAGGATTCAGGGCTGGCTCAGGGTCTGGCCCTAGCTAGGAACTCAAAAGACCCCTGCAGCCACCTGACAACTCCCCCTACTGCGTTTGGAATTTTGGGGTGGGAGTGGGATCACTGCCCTACTCACTGGGGACTCATAGCTGGGGGGCGGGGGATGCGGGCAGACAGGCTGGGTGACCTGGTGTCCCTGTAGGCCTCCCTGAGGCCACTGGCAGGACTGTGCCCAGGTGGTTGGGAGGACAGAGACTTAGAGGGCAGTGCCTGCCTTTCTCAATAGGGTCGGAGGGAGAGGTTCCAGGACAGGAAAGATCCAGAATAAAGGTTTCAGAACCACATCCTCAAGCAAGAAACCCATCCACACAGAGCAGGTCACTTCTGAGCTAACTGAGGTGCCCGTGACCCTCCCAAAGCCATTGGCTGAATCAGGGAGCCCTGGGGGTGGACACCACCGTCCCGGGCAACATGGGGTGAGTGACATGCCCCTACCATGTACTGACTGTGGGTCTGGCTCCACATAAGGTTATGACTGAGCGTGGGGTCACTGCAGGGCTGTCTGCACCCTTGGCGGAACAGGGGCACACCTGGGGATTGAACAGGGGTCAGGCATGGCTCTCCACCTGCATGTTTTGCTTGAGCCGATGCTGCGGCCTACAGCCTGATCCACATAGGGCCCTGGGCCCAGTGTCCATGTCAGGGGCCGGGGAAATGGCGCCGGGCCTGGGGGTGCCAGCGCATCATGTGTGTGAGACCTGAGCATTGCCGGGGGGCCCTGAGAGACCCTAATATGTCTGAGCCTGGCCCAGTTGGCCGAGTCTCACCAGGGGTGGGGGCTGGCAGGCCTGAGGACTGCTTGGAAGCCCCCAACCCTGAGCAAACAATAACAACAGAACAAAACATCTCAGAGGCGTGAGCGAGACACAGAAGAGTAGATGCTGCACACAGATACCGCGGGGCCAGCACTGCCTAGAGGGGCAGATCCCCCTCCCAGGCCCTGACATGTATGCAGGGCTGTCACCCTACAGGGCGGTCCTTCTGCAACCTGGATTCCCCCGTCTGTGCCATATGACCCTTCTCGCTTCTCTTCCTGCCCCACTCAGGCCCAGCATCTCAGGGGCAAATTCAAGTGCAAATCTCAGCTGCTTCCCTCCCCACCTGAGGCAGGGAGGAGGGAACGACTGCTGGGCTTTTTGTCGCGCTTTTCCATCTTTCCTTGACTCTGGAAACCAGAAGGCAAAGAGAAGACAGAGTCAGAGGAGTGCGGCTTCTCCAGGAGCCTCTTGTAAATGTGTATGATGGACTTGAACCAGAGCCAGTTACCGTATTGTCTGTAGTGGTGAACCCAGACTCAGCCTGGCAGGGCTCGAGCACCCCGTGCAGAGCTTCTGTCCCCAGAGAATGGCCCAAAGTACCACATTCCAGCCTCAAATAGATGTCACTATCTGACTGGTGGAATCATTCAGGGAAATCTACTGACATGACCTGTTGGGTTTTAGGTGAGGAAACCAGACTGAATAACAAGCTGGCGACTGACCCTCAATCACGAAAATACCGGTGCGGGTATTTGTGTGTGCCCCAAAGAAAGCCAGGCTGACCCCCTCTAGGTTAATCTTTCAACTTAAAGTACAGCTATATAAAGTCAGTGTAAATTACTCAGTGTAAATTACAATACACTAGGTTTGACTCCGGAACACTTGAGGGTTAGAAGCATCGACCTCCCACTACCACATGGTTCAAAATTCATGTATAGCTTTTGATTCCTCCACCAAGTTTGCACTAATAGTCTGTTGTCATTCCAAAGCCTGACTGATGACACAGTTGATTAGTGCGTATTTTATGTGTTGTTTGTAGTATATACTGTGTAATTACCAGAAAGTGAGCTGGAGGAAAAAATGCTAAGAAAATGATAGGGAAGAGAAAATAATTCATGGCACTGCAGAGTATTTCTGGATACTGCTGGTTGATGGGATGGGATGACAGGAAGATCAATGGTAAGAGGTCCACACAGCTCAAACTTGTGCAGTTGTGGTCTGTTTGTTGCCTTTCTCTCTCTCTCTCTCTCTCTCTCTTTCCTTTTCTTTCTTTCTTTCTTTCTTTCTTTCTTTCTTTCTTTCTTTCTTTCTTTCTTTCTTTCTTTCTTTCTTTCTTTCTTTCTTTCTTTCTTTCTTTCTTTCTTTCTTTCATCTTTCCCTCCCTCCCTTCTTCCTCCCTCCCTTCTTCCTCCCTCCCTCCCTCCCTCTCTCCCTCCCTCCCTCCCTCCTTCCTTCCTTCCTTCCTTCCTTCCTTCCTTCCTTCCTTCCTTCCTTCCTTCCTTCCTTCCTTCCTTCCTTCCTTCCTTCCTTCCTTCCTTCCTTCCTTCCTCTTTCTCTCTTTCTCTTTATTGACTTTTTAGGTCACACCTGGCGATGCTCAGAGGTTACTCCTGACTCTGCACTCAGGAGACTCCAGGCAATGATAAGGGGACCATATGGGATGCTAGAGATTAAACCTGGATCAACCATGTGCAAGGTGAAGGCCCTCCCCACTGTACTATCACTCTGGTCTTCTGTTGCCTTCAAGATGGAAATGAAACAGCCCTCAGGGGCTGTCTCAGATGGGGTCTGTAAAGATTCATGCTCATTTGGGTTCTGGGTGCAGCCTGATGGTCAGGTCCAAGCCTCTCCCACCCCTGTCCATCTAAGGTCCACTGGACACGTTGCTGTCTTCGCATTTAGCCTTTACAGGTGTTGGTGTCTGCAGAATTCCACAAAGCATGGTGGCATCTTGTGGGGGGTGCTAACTGCAGAGATGATTGCAGAGGTGGCTGGGATGTGGAGGAGCACTGGTTTGGGGAGCACAATGAGTGTCAGGCTCAGAGTTAAGGTGCTGGAGACCATCTGTCATTCCCTCACTCCCAGCTTCCAGCAGATGCTCTGGCCCATGCCATGACTGTTCATTTCCAAGCCTTCCTTCAGGTCAACCTTCCCTGAGAGCCCCGAACTCCACCCATGTGTGCGTGCTTTGAACAGTGCTTCCTGCACCACCCAAGAGGCGGGCTAAACTGGGGGATTTCATGGCATATTTTCATGATGGATGGCAAATGAACAGTGACCCCAGGTATGAGGTGCTGAGCTGACACTGGCGAAGCACAATCATGCATTTCACGCAGCCTGATTTTCCTCCTTAAATCACTGCGCTGTCGTTTTTATGAGGCAGATCCAGCGATTGAGGCCACGGGACTGTGAAATGTCATATCAAGAAGCCAATAAGAAGAAAAAAAAACCCTAAGTTGCAGGGAACGTATATTAGCATTTCCAAAATGCCTGGCTGCATTCGCCTGTGGTCCTTTCTCTCTTTTGGGCACTGAAAGCCTGTCCTGACATCAGGAGAGAGAACCACGGGATGCATTCATGTCCCTCCATCCCCCAAATAGCACAGTGGCTGAAGGGCTGATGGCGGTGAAGTAGATCCCAGATTCAACTTGACAGGGATCCAGCAGCCCTGACAGGGGCCCTCTGACCCAAGGCCCAAGCCTACACTGGGGCTCAGTAGGCACAGCCCACAATGGCTTAAGTCTCCCTGGGTCTCTAGAGACAGGGAGGCTCTAGAGAAAATTATTCCCGTCTTTGCAGCTCAAACCCTTGGCTCTCTGGGGGCACCCTACATCCCCATGGAGAACAGCCCTTGGGAGATTTGTTTCTGGGCTGGACTCTGGGGCCTGAGTTGATCCCTGCCCCGCCATGGGGTAGAGGCTGATGCAGGAGGAAATGCCCTCGAGTCATGCGCTCACTTCTCTCTCTTGGATAGTTACGGGAAGGCCATTCCTTTCTGTGGCTCTGAATTTGCCGAATTGGGGAAGATGGAGCCAGTGCCCCTGCAAGCTGATTAGACAGAACCACTGAGACAATTGCAGCACTTTATCTGGAACTTTTCAGAAGGCTGACTTTTTCTTTAGCTGCCTTGGACTTAATGTAATTCCGTGGCACTATGTTCCAGCACGATGTGGGACCCACTCTGCGAAATGGGTCTGGTCAGCACTTCCACTCAGGGAATATATTTTCTTTTGAGAAGAGGCCTCTGCTGGGCTTCCTGCAGCCCTGGCTGAGGAAACATTGGCTTCTCCATCCCCCTAGGGGGCTGGGGGGCCAGCATGGTGGAGTGGGATGTATCTGAACACACACCTGCCAGGAGCTCTAAGTTTAAAAACAACAACAAAAACAGCAATAAGAAGAATAGGAGCTGGAAATATAGTACAGTGCACAGCTTGCCTTGCACGTGGCTGACCTGGGTTTGATCCCCATCCTGGCCCCAAAACAAAACAAAACAAAACAAAAAGTAAAAAGTAACAACAACAAATGCCCATATTTTAAAGTATAAGTCCAGCAAGTGGGACTCTTCTGGGACTTGAACTAGACCCTTAATGAGCTTCTGATGTTTTTTCGGTTTTGTTTCATTTTGGTTTGGGGGTTACACCTGGAAGTGCTCAGGGCTTATCCCTGGCGCTGCACTCAGAAATCACTGTGAGAGGTCTCAGAGGACCAAATGAGGTGCCAGGGATTGAACCCGGGCCAACCCCATGCAAGGCAAGTGCCCTACCCGAGATACTATTACTCCTGCTCTTCACAACAGAGTCCTCAAGAGTTTTTCTGAGAGCCAAACAAAACTTTCCACCGTTTTCATAATAACAGCTCAATAACTTTCCTAATAACAGCTCAAGCCATAACCTGAATTTTTATGCAACTAATTATGAGTGTAACTTGGGCATGAAAGATTTATATGATCAGAAAAGAAATGACCCGTGTTATCTCTGGGCAGGCAGGGGGATGCGTCTGGACAGGAAGTTAATCAGTTTTCTAGGTCAGACAGAAGGCACCCATGGGCCACAGGCTGGGGAGGCCAGGGGCCGAGGGATGGAGGGGGCATTGCAAGGGGAGACTCTCCCGTTGCCTGCTCCTCCTGCACCCTGCACCGAGGCTGCGGAACCCCACTTTTCCCGAATATACAACATTTTCTCTCCTACTTCCTAAGTCCCAGGAGTCCAACTCACAGGGCTGAGCAAAGGAAAGCAAGAAGAGGTGTAAAAATATAAATGCGCACGTGTGGGAGGGGTAATGTGTGTGTGTTGTTCGTGGGCTCTCTGGGCAGCTCTCCCCCTCTCTCTCTCTGTCTCTGTCTGTCTGTCTGTCTGTCTGTCTGTCTGTCTGTCTGTCTGTCTGTCTCTCTCTCTCTCTCTCTCTCTCTCTCTCTCTCTCTCTCGCCGCTCGCGTTCAGTGCTCTGGAGCCACTGTGTATGGACCGGATTGGGATGGCTCCTCCTTTGTGCTCTGCTTCTGTGTGTGCCACTGTGCTCTCTTCTGTCTGTCTCTGTATCTCTGTCTATGTCTCTGTGGTCTCTCCTCTGGTCTCTTCCAATCTCTCTTCTTCCGATCTCTCTCTCTGGAGCTCTTCTGCTTCAGTCTCTGGAGCCCCACTCGCTCTCACTTGCTTCGTGCTCTTTCTTTCCCCTGCTTCTGGCTCCGATGATTCTCTTTCGCTCTGTGCTCTGCTTCCGTGTCTTCTTCCTGCTTCCGTGTCTTCTTCCTGCTTCTGTGTCTTCTCTCCACTTCTGTGCTCTTCTTCTGTGTCTTTCTGTGTCTTCTCTCTTGCTTCTGTTACAGTCTTAGTTTATATAGCAATCACATAGGGTGGTGACACAAAGGTGGGTTGAACATTAACAAATCAACAAAGAAGGGTAAGACCATTTCTCCAGGAGATTAACAAAATCTCATCTAAGGAGATTACTCCAGATTACTAGGAAATCCTCTTAAGGGCGGGATCCCATCCAGGGTGTGTCACTTTCTTCTTTCCTCAGCTAGTAATCCACTTAAATAGTTATAGTAAATTTATTTCTAATATTTCTAGCAATGTCATTGTGTATGAGCACAGCAAGAGCTATATCAAACTCAAAGTTTGGTTCTTCCTCAGGACATCTCACTATATTTTCTAGGCCACAGTACTCAGGTCAGGTTAGTCTTCCTAACCCCAGCAGGGTCCTAGTCTTGATGTTACTTTTGGATCATGACAGCATTTGTCTATGACCATGCTCTCAACTTATAGTTGAGTATTGTGGCGCTTTGGCCTGGCCCGTTTCGATGACAGGGTAGCTCACAGCTTGCCCTGGGTCCATTCTGTCCCTTGTCAGGACCCTGCTTTTGGGGTGCTAGAGACTAAGGGCAACTGAGTTGAGAAAGCAGATGCCAAAGAGTAAATATTATTGGAGTAATTCAGCTCCCAAGCATAATATTAACTGTCTTCCTGTGTCCATACAGAAAGGACATTGCTTTAAGGTAGACTAAGTTCCCTGCGGCAAGGCTAAAAGGACAAACCCAATGTTATCCTACAGGACGGACCTAGTGACAGATAAGTAGGGGGTGTCTCAAGAAGCACAGAGCACTGGGAGGTTTCATGTCTATGGAGCATGGTGATGGGCACTGGAGCAGATAAGACCTGACCTTGCAAAGTGGTCCTGAAGTGAGGCCCCTCGGAAGGGAGTAACTGGGCAAAGTTAGCAAAACAGGGTGTCAGCACCAGATGTCTGGCCTTGAGCCTCACTCAGCCTCCTAGTCACATGCACCCAAGACACAGAAACTGGCTTAGCATGTCATCCTAACCGCAGCATCTAGCCTTAATTGGGACTGGACCAGGGTGAAGCAGAGTAGGAATGGTGATAGGCCCATAATGCTAAACTTTATGTGACTGGATCTTTCTGTAAGCCGAGACCCTCTATGAAAATGCATGTATTTTGCAATAAAGTGAGCCACCACCAGCTGCTCCTGGAGGGTGTTCCTCTGTGCTCCCGTCATCCTTCCCCTGACGTCTGCCTGGACCCGGTCCTTAACGTGTCTGGGCACCTTGGGGAAAAACTATTCCCCAAAACATTTCAGTTTAAAGCAGAGAAAAAAAATGACCAATGTGGCCTTTTCTGAAAGTCCATGCGCCTGGGACTGAGTTTTGGTCAAACAACAAGCCGTTGACCTCACTCTGTTGCTGCAGGGAGAGCTGCTGGCTGGGTGGGAGAGTGAGGGGTACAGGAGTGGGACATGTGCGTGGGGTTAGGGCTGTGAATGGCGTGTAGTTACACGGTCTTCTGCCTGGGCCCCAGGCGGATTCATATACACACGCTTGTTCATTTACTCAGCATTATGTTTAATCATTTAATTTTGCAAGTTTTCAGATCTTTTAATCATCCTAATATTCTTCTTATTGCAACATATTACTAAGCCGTTAGTTCAATTCAATTAAAAAGCGTCATCCAGAAGTAATTTATTCTACGTGCGTCGTTAAGTGGATACCCCAGATATGTCTGCATTTTAGAGGAATCATAATTCTTCCAGTTTATTAGTCTGCGAACGACTGCGCTGTGTTCGCACCAAGGCTGGCTGGGTGAGCGGCCAGGGGCTCTGTGCACGGCGGTGGCAGAATTGCTGGGACCGTCTCTCCCCAGCTGGAGCTAATATAGGGGAGAGTACGGCAGCTTGGGCCATTGGTGGAGGCTCGGGGGGACTTTCTGGTCCTGATTGTATTCATAAGGGCACAGTGTCAGAGCACCCTCGGTGCTGTGGACACAGGAACTGATGCCACAGGTCCCTGGGGCTGGGCGGGGAAGGCACCTGTGGTCAGAGGAGGTCAGGCCCCTCTCCTGGGTCACAATTGTAACTTTCCCATAGGACTCAGGGCATGGACCCTCTGATCTCGCCCAAGCAGAACTGTCAGAGGGCTACCTGGGAGAAAAGCAACGAAGTGCCCGTAACGTAAGGCCACATGGGTCTGATGTAAGTTCCTAAGGAGTTACATGGCAGGGTGGCAGAACATACGTGCCACTGAACTCTCCACGATACCACTTCATGGAGTGTGTGAAGAAGGTGTGGTCTACATGCACAAGGAGACATGACTCAGCTATGAGGGGAAGAGAAAGATAAGATGAAACTTTACCTTGGGCTACCATGCTGGTGGCACAGAGGGTGGGAGGGTCATGCAAAGTGGAGTGAGTGGAAAGGGGAAAGACAAATTCAGGGTGGTCTCACTCAAGTGTGGGCTCACAGGAAACCAAGCGAGAGAGCAGAAGCGGCCATGAAACCAGCCCTGGGACTGGGACAACATAGCTGAGGTGGCCAGAGGGGCCGAGGGGAGAGGACCCAAAGATGGAGGGGGTGGGTTTGGTGTGGGACATACACTCCGAAGGGTCATGAAGTTGTACCCAAAAACATAGTCACGTGAACAATTGTTTTCCCAATAAAAGGTCACTTCCGCACACAGCTGATGTAAGAGATGCTTCACCACACCTTGGGCCGGCTCCCCTCCCTGAGACCCCATCTTTTTTCAGATAAGAAGCAGTGCCTGTGGAGCAGTAAGTTGAGGTGCAGCTCCGGAGATCCTGGGCAGGACCCCGCAAAGCCAGGCTGGGCTCCTCACTCATCTCTGCCCGAAGTTCAGGGGAGGGGGAGCAGCCTGAGATCAGGGTTACCTGGGGGATCTCCTGGGAGGTTTTCTGCTTTCACGAGGCATTGCCCAGGAAGGGGTGGCTGGTGGGAAGGAAGGAACCGTGACAAAGGCACCCCTTGACTCATGTCCTTGTCCCTTACTCTTGGTCTAGCCAAAGGAAAGCCAGGAGGAACATCATGGCCGAGAGCAGGGCTTGGGGGAGAGGGCATGCCCACATGTCTCCTTCGGGAGTGGCAGGAGCACATGAGGTGCAGTGGACAGTGGGGGGGGGGTGTGTCCCTGTGCCCCTGATAGACCAGCCCCGAGTGCTGACTACTAACTTCAGGAAGGAAGCGTGGTGCTTAGTCTGTGTGTTCTTCCCCAAGGCAAGTGCACCCCGATTACACCTCACAGTCTGGGGCCCTTAGGATTGGCAGCTGCACTTTCCTGCCCAAATGTCCTGTTTGCTTCGGCAGTGCCCCCAGCACAGTCAAGGATTGGGAGGACCTGCCTGCAGAGATGGAACTTGAGTCTGGGGCCAGCCACCAAGAGTCAATTTCCACACCCTGAATGTAGAATGCCCTGTGCCCTGGGTCTGTCCACTCCCTGCATTACCTATGGAAGTCAGGGCTAGACCTCAGGGAGACTTCCCCAGCCTTGTGGTCACTTGCAAAATCCCATGCATATTAATATTCCCCATTTGGAAAAGGCCTAAAGGTGCTCTTTCTTGGTAGTGCAATGGAAAGAAAGAAAGAAAGAAAGAAAGAAAGAAAGAAAGAAAGAAAGAAAGAAAGAAAGAAAGAAAGAAAGAGAGAGAGAGAGAGAAAGAAAGAAAGAAAGAAAGAAAGAAAGAGAGAAAGAAAGAAAGAAAGAAAGAAAGAAAGAAAGAAAGAAAGAAAGAAAGAAAGAGAGAAAGAAGAAATTAAATTAGCAACTCCTTATGAGCTTCTAATCCACAAGAGCCGTCAGCAGCTCCACATCCTGTTAACTTAAACCCCGGCCACTGCCACAGACTTAAGGGATTTCACAGAAACAGCAATGTCCCACCCAGCTGCATTTTACTCTGGTTATGTTAAGAGATATTCAGACTATCCAGGGGTTGTGGTGGGGGCAGCTGGTCCTGGGTGAGAGATCAGGGTGCTGAAGCTGCCCACAGGTTCCTCTCCTAGCTCCCCCCGCCACCCGACATCTCCCCAGAGCACACTTCGAACTCAGGAGCGTGTCTAGAGCAACACCAAGCATGCCACGGCCTCTCCTGGCCCTGGTGAGTGAGGAAAACTGCAGAGGAACGAGGAAAGACGGACACCTGGTGACTGTAGCTGGTAGGATTCAGAGCCAGCTGGGTGGCTGGGCGTGGTCGTGGTGCAGGTACACCCGCAACTAAGGGCCTTAAGACAGCAAAACCGAATGTGACACTCCCATGGGATCCCTGGGCACGGACTCCTGAGCTGCTCAGCCTGCAAGGCCAGCTCTGGCTCTGCACTGCGGCATTCAAGGCTCCCCCAAGAAACTCCCGCCTCAGCCTCCGAGATGAGCAAAGGGGCCAGGGAGGTGCAGCGGCTGCTGGAACGAAGCTTAGCAGTGGTACGAAGGTACAACCTGGAGGGAGGGATGGTCCCTGCCCCACTGGAGGGCAAGTCATGGCTACCCTCAGAATGGCGGCAAGCTGCCCCTGAGTCGTACTGGGAGCGCTGACTCGGTTTCTTGAAACCAGTACCATTTGCCCCATTAAATTAATGTGGTTAATTCGGAGTTTATTGGTTTTGCAGTTTGTTTTTTATTTCGTTTATAAATTTGTTTTCTCTTTATGGTTGCAGAAGAGGCTCCGTGACTATGGGAGGTGTAGCCACCTTTTATGCCTGCATATATTTAGCTAACGGTACACTTGGTGTGATTAAAGGCAGTGGAGGGAAGCCGCGGCAGGTCCCCTTTCAGCGGGGCCTGCCTATTACTCAGGGAGGGAGAAGCGTTTCTGATCCTCCACTTGGGGAGCCATAGGAGATGCTCATGGCCTTGCCTCTAAGCTGGGTAGACACTGGGGGAAGGGTGAGGGGAGCTGTGAGGGGGAAGGGCAAGGCCCACAGCCCCTCGCCTTGACCCAGGGTGCCCGTGTGCATGGCTTCTCACAACAGGAGCACATGCAAATGGGAATGCCATGCCAAGAAACACAGCCCACCCTGGCTCCCCAGGCTTCTGCCACACCCCGGCTACACCTTGGGTCTGTCCCCACACGGGGCTCTGGGAGGACACCCTCTCTGCTGTGACTTTCCTTGCAACCGTGCTCCATCTTGGTTGACATTGGCTTACATCACCTGTTCCTTTATGACTCAGACACATCATCCTGTCCCCCTTCTTCCAATCTAGGGGAGCCAGGCCAGGAGGCCTCCCGCAGAGCACCAGGGAGCTTGGAGGAACCAGGAGGTTCTCCGTAGAAGCTGGGGCTCCAGGTATGGGGTTCAGAAGATGCTGGTAGGGCCAGCTCTCTGTGGAGGAGGGCAGAGGGACTTCTGAGGGCCTCCAGCCCCCACCCCCACATCTGCCTCTTCTTAGCAGGTGGGCATCATTCCTGATATACCAGGGCTGGTGCAGAAGCGTGCCCTGTTCCCCTGGAGATGTTTTAGAGTCCCTTGTGTTCTCCGGACTTTGAACCCCAGTACCCAGCTGGAGTCTGGGCCCTCCACTGCTCACAGCTCCTGGACAGCCAGGGGCTCCTTCTGTGGGATGGAGAACAGGGTACCAGAGTGGGATCCCCAGGGACAAGATCAGGCGGGCACATGACAGGTGTCCCATGCCAGCTTCTGCCAGGCCCTCCTAGGTAGAGACTAACATGTGCTGAAGTGTCCCCCAAATCCATTACAACAGGGCTCAGGAGAGGACATATTTGAAGCAGGATGCTTACAGATGGCATGACTTAGGGACATAGGCGAAGCCGATTTGGACTTAGTGGGGCTTGGAATCCAAGGCCTGGGTCCCCAAGAAGAGAATGGGCCCCCAAGAACAGAGGAGGGGGTGCAGGGCCAGCGGTGGCAGAGCTGCAGCCCCATTGCTGTGACCCAGAGTGGATGCTCTGGTGGGGGGGGGGTTCTGAGACAGCCCCTCCCCCAACCAGAGGCCCTTGGGGGTGGGGACCTTGGCTATGGAGCATGCATACAGTCTGACCCTGTGCAACCCCAACTCAGGCATCATTTTTTTTCAAAGCCAAATTTTAATTTAATTTTTTATTTTTTTAAAAAAATTTTAATGAATCACCTTGAAATACAGTTACAGACTTACAAGCTTTTGTGTTTATGTTTCAATCAAACAATGTTCGAGTACCCATCCCTCCACCAGTGCCCATTCTCCACCACCAATGTTCCCAGTGTCCCTCCTGCCACCCCCACACCTTCCCACCCCCTTCCTCTGTGGCAGACACATTCCCTTTTACTCTCTCTCCCTTTGGGTGTTATGGTTTGCAATACAGGCACTAAACAACCATCATGTCTGGTCCAAAGTCTACTTTCAGCACGTACCAACCATCCCAAGCGATCCTACCATCCCGAGTGACCCTTCCAACCATTTACTTAGTGGTCCCTTCTCTATCCCAGCTGCCTTTTCCCCCAGCACATGAGATTGGCTTCCAAGCCATGGAGCAATCCTCCTGGCCCTTATCTCTACTATCCTTAGTTGTTATTCTCCTATTATGTTACTTTATATTCCACAAATGGCAACTCAGGCATCTTAAATAAGCATCTTTCTGCAGGCAGACCCAGCCCACCTGCAGTGAGCACCTCCGGACCTCTCTCCCCTGCACGCCTTAATGTGTCCGCCTCTAGAAAGCAAGAAACTTCCCCAGGCTCTGCTGCCTGCCAGCACACTGGAGGGAGTCAGCACTGTGCCAGGCTCGGGGGGCTTATTATAGTCTGTGCTACTATCCAAGACCCCCCACATCCAGGTAAAAACACTAAGGGGGCCAGAGTGATCGAACAGCAGGTAGGGCCCTTGCTTTGCACTTGGTCAACCCAGGTTCAATCCCCAGCATCCCATATGGTCCCCTGAGTATCACCAGCAGTACTTCCTGAGTTAAAAGCCAGCAATAACTCCTGAAAATTGCCCTGTTGCCCCAAAACAAAACACAATTAGGGGCTGGAGTGATAGTCCAGCAGGTTAGAGCACTATCCTTGCACACAGCAGACCTGGGTTCGATTCCTAGCATTCCAGATAGTTCCCTGAGCACCAGCAGGAGTAATTCCTGACCACAGAGCCAGGAGAACCCCCTGAGCATTGCCAGGTGCAATTCCCCCCGAGAAAAGACACTTGTACCTCATCCCACCTCCCTCCAAGTGCTCTTTTAAAAGCTATTATTAATGCTTTATTTATTTATTTTATTTATTTTTAAATTAAAAAAAATTTTTTAGTGAGTCACAGTGAGGGTACAGTCACAGATTCACACCTTTTCGTGCTTGTTTTTCCCTCATGCAATGTTCGAGAGCCCATACCTCCACCAGTGTCCATTCTCCACCACCAATGAACCCAGTATCCCTCCCACCCCCCGATCCCATCCCCCCCGCCCCACCCCGCCTCTGTGGCAGAGCATTCCAATTTGTTCTCTCTCTCTCTCTCTCTCTCTCTCTCTCTCTCTCTCTCTCTCCTTTTGGGTGTTGTGGTTTGCAGTAGGAGCACTGAGTGGCCATCATGTTCAGTCTCAAGTCTACTATCAATGCTTTATTTTTTTTTAATGATAGTTTAGGGAAGACACTTCCAACACAGTTAAAGCTCATGAATGCGGTGCTATGATCCTGCTTTTGAAGGGCTTGACTAGTGTCCATTCAGCTCCCTCCCCACAAATTCATCCTCCCACTCTAGACAAAATCCCTTCCTGCCCACGGGCCACTGTCCAAAAGGGCTTTCTGATTTCTCTTGTTACTGTTCACAAAACTTTAGTTCTGAGATGCTGTTGTGTGGGTTGAATTTGGGACCAGGGGGTCATGGAGGTTGTGGAGTGTTCTGTGCTAGGGAACCCTGCGGCTGACCCCCTCCCGGGTCTACAGAACCTGCCCCCTGATGGCCTCAGACCCTTCCACCCCAACCCTGGCAGCCGCACGGGACCTTCCTGCTGCTTCTCAGACACATTTGGGTTCTCTGTTTTCACTGCAAGTTCAAAGTCACACGAATCTCCCTGCTGCCCTCAGACCTCGCACCTCCTCCAGCTGAGCCTAGTGCTTTTAATCACATAAAAAGAACACCTAATTCGAAAAGTATTGATTCAAAAATTTTTTTTCCCCATCTCGTTTCTTTGAAAACAAATCCTCGATCTGGGATGGCCGCTGCCTTGCTGGGTGCTGTGGACTGGCCACCTTTCCTTCCTTTATCACCCACACAGCAGCACTCTGCAGCAGAAACCCTGGCCTGGAGCACATCAGAGCTTCGGGGGGGAGCTGCCTTGGGTGGGGGTTGGGGGGTGGACTGGGAAGTTGCTGGGGCATCCCTTAGACCCATAGTTCTTCTTCTTCTTATAATTTTTTTGGGGGGGCAAACTTGGCAGTGTTCAGGACTTATTCCTGGCTCTGTGTACAGAAATCACTCCTGGCGGGCTTGGGGGAACTATATGTGGTGTCCAGGTCAGCCATGTACAAGGCAAGTGTCTACTGGCTATCTTTCCAGGCCCCCAGCTCTTCTATTTTTTTTTTTTAAATATGGGGCCCAGAGAGATAGTACAAAAGTTAAGGCTCTTGCCTTACTGTGGCTGACCTCAGTTCCATCCCCAGCACCGTGAATGGGTCCCCCAAGCATCACCAGGAATAAGCCCATAAGAACAGAGCCAGGAGTCAGCCCTGAGCCCCGCCGGTACAGCCCCTGGTCCTGCTTCCCAAATAGAAAGCGCGGTCACGGCTGGCAGTACTGGTGACAGGCAGCGCTGCATGGCCAGGGAGCAGACTCAGGACTTCACACATGCCAGGCACAGTTCTGCCACAGTCACATTCTGAGCCCAACCCAGCGTTGCTCTGGGGACACACCCAACCATCACGGTCACTTTCTTTTCTAAGACTCAGGTCTGGGAGTCCTATTGTGCTGTGCTGTGCTGTGCATGTGGCCGCTGGCCTGGCACTTAGGACCATGTGCTCTGGCTGTCTGACCACCTGGTTCTCACTGTTCCTGCTGCCCCGACCCCAGGAGGGCCGTTTCCTGGATGTGTTCCATGCTCCCCAGACTCTGCATCTGTGCTCGCAGGGTTCCACCCTCATTGCTTTGACCTCAGGCACCCTCTCAATGCTGCCCCCTCCGCCAGAGCTCACCTCCTCTAAGGAGCCTCCTGCCAACACCACTTCAGGTGGGAACCACTCACGTCCCTTCCTGCCCCCTCTCCCCTCAGGAGCCAGAGGCGTGGAAATACCACCCGTGGTTGAGCTGGGCTCACCTGGGCTTAACCCGGCTCTGCTATCACCTGACCTTGTTACCCTCATCTGTAAAACATGGGGCTAACAGCATCATCCAGGAACCACACAAAATAATCTGTCTGTAAAGCACAATGTAAAGGCTTAGAGAGGAAGAGACTGTCAAAAAATAATTATTCTTATTTTGGGGGCCACACTTGGCAGTGTTCAGGTTCTGTGCTGATTCTGTGCTCAGGGATCACTCCTGGCAGTGTCAGGGACCCATATGGGATGCCAGGGATCAAACCAGGGTACACTGTGCACAATGCAAACCCCCCCTCAACCCCCTCCTCCCCATTCCAGCTTGCCTAACTTTTGGGTCATTAGCAGCCTGTGTCTGCACAGAGAGAGTCCTGGGTCTATCCAAAGCCCTGAGCCCCTGAGTGGGAGGTGGGGATACACCATGCACAGGCAGTGGAGGGGGTACCAAGGCCGCCAGGCCCACTGGACACAGTGCCCTTTCTCGCCACGCTCCTCAGCCATTTGTTTACAGGACGAGAAACAGCAATGGAGCAAATGGCTTCTGAAACGGGAAAGGATTTGGTCTCAATTGCATTTGTATTCAAATGAATGAAATAAATTCCAGCAGCTTCCCGAGAGTGCCAGGCGAGGGGGGGGTGTCTCGTGCTTCGGGGTGCTGCTGGCCATCTCTCCTGGAGACGGAGGCTGGGATGAAAAATGAGGCCTCCGAGCAGACCTTCACAGTCCATCTGTTAGCTGTGGCGGGTGCAGCACCCAGAGGGACCCGGGCTCTGGCCGGCGTGGCCCCGCGCCCAGGCGTTGGTGATGAATGAGTGCCCGCCTGGGCCCAGGACCGAGTGGAGACAGGAGAATGAGTGAGAGGGAATTTTATCTCTTCTTGCAACGAGTGGGATGCTGGGCCGGCCATTCACTGCTCTGGAGGGACCCAGCATTTAGAGTCACATTTGTCAGAGGCACATTTTGTGCCTGCCAGCACCTACCAGACAATGGAGCCTGGTAGGTGAACAGAGCTCTGAGGCCCCCCGGGAAGCCTGAGGCTTCCCTGGTGACTGGTGGTCCTGCTTCCCGGTCACTTGATGCCCCCATAAAAGTGGTCATGCTTGAGGGTGGATTTCCCGTGGGGTCGGTGGGGTCCTTGCATTTTTGTTGTGGGCATCATGGCTGGGCCTCAGCTGCGTGGACACACATAGCCAAGGCCAGGTAGGCTGGCGTCCCGGGACGTCTGCCACAGGGGTGCAAACAGAAGCGGGCCTGGCAGGGAGGTGTCCAGACCATAGCTCTTAGCTACCTGCCCTGCACCATTTCTTCCTTGTGGCCGGTGACCCCCTCCATGACAGCCTTTTCCTGCATCACAACCCTGGGGGTGCCTCTGGAATCCGAGAGAGACCCCACCCACCTGCTTACTGGCACAGCCTGGCCCCCACAAGCCCTCAGAAGCAAGAGCCTCACTTATTCCTGCACCTCCACCTCCTCCTGCACCCCCACACCCAGCTATTTCCCCCTACACCCAGAGCTTCTCACCCCCTCCCCCCACACACATACAGCTGGCGATTTGCTGACAAGTGAAGTGTCTGAGGAAAACTGCCAACAGTAAGCCAGGAGGATGAGGAGCTGGTTGCACTGAGTATGTGGTTTCCACAGGCGATGACCAAGGGGACCCCAGGGGCCACTGAAGCCTGGTGGTTGGCAATGTGGTGACTGCAGGCGTGGGCAGGCTGAGGGATACAGAGGCCAGGAGAGGGGCCCAGTGAGTGTCTCAGGCAGGGTCTGTCCATGAATCAAGTCTTCCAGGACTGGCCACACTTGCTGGTCCGCAGTGACACGTGGGTGCTGGGTCAGAGGTCAGTGAGGACATGGCTTGTATGGTCAAAAATATTCACTCCCTGGCCCTCAATATCCAAGGTCATGGAGAAGGGGTTGAGGGAGGCAGAGAAGGAAGGCAGGTGGGAGAAGGAGGGGGAGAAGGGCTAGGCGCTGAGGGTCACAGATGGAGGGTGCACACTGGGTCACCACAAGGGTATAACTTGTGAGCTTCAGTTTCCTCATCTGTACCTGTGTTGGGGAGGGAGGGAGGGAAGGGGATACAGAGGGCAGAGCCTGGAGTTGAGGGGAACCAGGAGGCCGTGGGGCAGCACCATGGCAGCGGGGGAGAGGGGGCAGCAGGGAGGGCGCCCAGCTCTCCTGGCTAGTTAGAGCATAGTCAGAGCTGAGACCAACAGCTTTTCTAAACTAGTCAGTTTTGATTTCCAGCCTGCCCAGTGCACTCACAGGCACCCAATCTCCATCCTCAGAGTGGGAAGAAGATGAGGACAGAACAGATCCAGAGGCAGACGTTGGGGGGATGCTCTGAACCCAGCTCTGGCCTTCCTGGGGGCCAATACACGTTGCCCCTTTCCCACACCAGGGCTGAGTAATTAAAGGCTCTTGGTCAAGGCTCTGCCAGGGCAGCACCTGTGACCTGGGCTTCCTGTCCCTTCTCCGGGGACCACAATGACCTCTGGTTCAGCTGGCCAGTCCAGGCCCCATTTCTCCTGCCCTGGAATGTTCCCTCCTGGCTCAGGGCCTGAACCCAGCGGGAACTCTGGGGCTTCAGCCCACATGGCACAGCCTGAGCCTGCAGCCCACCCTGGAGGGGTGCAGGGCACCCTTCAGCCCCTGAGTACGTCATCAGGATCCATCCTGGTGGTGCCACAATGAGGCATGGGGCCAGCCCGGCCATCACCACAAAATGACTGTGAAGTTAAGTAGCAAACTTATCTGAAATGCTCACGTTTGCCTGAGATGATTCTCATTAACAGAACACCTTCATGTTCAGAAATATCCATGTTCACAGTCTGCACTGCAGAGCCTGCCCCCACAAGTTATGATTTATGTTTTATTACAAGGTGGAAAGCGATGAAAAAAAATTCTTCACAACAGAAAGAAGGGAAAACAAAAACAAAAACAAAAACAAAACCCCAAACCAACCTAGGGACTCTTGAGTGCAACTCCCAGGCCTTTGATTTAAAGGGACACTGTCATCTTTAATGTTCTCATCTGGAGGAATTAGAGTGCCCTGTGATAATTTAGAAGCTCCTGATTTAGGGGGCAGCCTCCGTGGTCTGGTTTCACTGTATTTCCCTTTTTATGGTTCCAGAGAGTATTTTCTGAGAGATAATAATGTGGGGTGATATTTCTCCTTTGTCATGTGGAGGCCCAAGGAGATTACAGCAGGACCCGTCCTCCTGCTAGGGCGCCAGCACAGATTGGGGAGGACAGTCACCCACCACTGACTCTTCATATCCCCCAGGGCTGAGCCCGCCTTTCTGGGCACTCCGGAGACCTGGAGGCCACGTGGGCCGCTGGGAAGTCACAGAAGAATCTTCCATGGGTCAGCTCCTTTCCTCCCAGCCCTGCCTCTCACAACCCTTGTTCTTCGTGCCATTTTTCTGCTCCCACCTCCCCAGTCATGTCGCCATGGACCCTGGAAGGCTCATGGCGGCTATCTCTCCTGTGGGTGAGGCCAGCCCTCCTTCCTCCCGGTCTTGCTGCTTCTTCCGATTTCTCTGACAAGCCCAAACTCCAGCAGCTCGGATTTGGGGGCTTGTGGCAGGGCGACGGCTTTCCCACCTGGAAAAACTACACATCCCAGCTGCCTCTGCGAGAGTGTGGTCATGTGACTCAATTCTGTCCAAAGGGAAAGAAGAGCACACACATAGACCCGCCTCCCCTGCCCGCCAAAGTCTTCCATAGGCTTCAAAGTCATCCTCGACTCTGCTTTTTGTGCCCCTGGGAACTGGCCTCTGCTTACATGGAGGAAAGGAATCTGAGGCCCAGTAACAGAAGATGAAGGTGCCTGTGTGTTTGTGTCATCCTGTGGCTACAAACTCAAGTGCAGCATGAAGCTGTCATGTGAAGAACTAAATTCCACTTATCTCTCGGGGACTAGGGGTGGGGGTGGTGTGGGGCGCATTAAGACTTCTGAACCAACACAAGTCCTTGTCCTGGGTCTCTGTCTGTCTTTGTCTCTGTCACTCTCTCTTTCTCCCTCCCCCTGGTTCTCTCTCTCTCCCCTCTCCCTCTCCTTCTCCCTTCCCCTCTCTCCCTTCCTTCCTCCCTTCCTCCTCTCTCTCTCTTCACCTTCTGTTTTTCTCTTACAGGCTTATGCACCAGGGGCATATGAGCAAATGGTCAGAGGTCTGCCTTGCTCTGCACTCTTGCTTAGGCCGCCCAGGATGGGGTGCCTTTCTCCAGCCCTCATGTGTCTGAGACACTGCCTGCCTGCTCTGTGGACACACTGTCTCCGCTGCCAAGATGCTGGGCTGCCATCCTGTGTGGCCACTGGGGCAGCTAGGCCTCCTCTCTGGACGTGGCCATGTCTCCAAGTGTCCCTGACTGTGGTTTTGGATGGGGCTGGAGTCCAGGAGTCTGTACCTGTCCTTCTGGTGCTGTGGGAGGTGGGGGACATGCCACCTCTTGGGATGAAGGCCCCCGCTGCTGCTGGTCTCAGGAGGACAGTCTGGATCACAGGTACCCACGAGGGCCTGCCCTTCTGTCCTTCAAGGGAGCAGGTGTGGGCATACAGCCCTTTTATTTTTTTAATGGGGGTGCATGTGCTGAGGGGTCTTGCAAACACTTCTCAGGAGGCCCAGGGGACACTCCCAACTGGGCTGGACAGCGCGATGCCAGGGCTGGAGGATGTGGAGCTGCTCAGGGCCTGTACTGCGGGGACCACCAGGGCCATACCTGGTGGTGCTTAGGGGGCCATGTGATGCTGGGGTCCCAGTGCTGTCTCCCCCACCCTGAACCCAGGCCCTCTTAAAGTTGAGCAGCCCAGATTTTGGTGGGGCTATGAACACTTCCTCTTGGGGGGAGGATAAGTGGGGGGGAGTGGGTTTATGCCATCAGATGGTGGTGCTCAGGGAATCCTAAGTGGTGCTGGGGATTTGACCCCTGGTTCGCCACATCAAGGCAAGTTTCCAAGCCCCTGCACTCTCAGCCTGGCCCCAGGGCTATGAACATTCTGTCTGCCCTTCCAGGGCTGCCTGCGGAGCACCAGGGGTCTACCGTCTGGGGTCCAAGGCCTGTGCCCGTAGGCTGTGGCTTAGCCTTCACCACAGGCAAGATCAATAATGTCTCCTGACTTCAAAAAAGGTGGGCACACATGTGCAGAAAGAGGCTCAGGCAGGCAGAGCCTGCCCCACCCCCAGACAGACAGCCCAACCCCCCACCTGCCCCGCACCTGGGCTGCTTCTTATTCCAGTCAGGCCTTGGCCAGGAGGCCACCGGGAGTCTGGGCATAAATAATCCAAAGTAAACAGGTGGGGTATGAGTGATGGGGTGGGAGGGTGCCTGCCTGGGCTGGGGGGCTGCTCTGCCCACCCCATTCATTATTTAAAGGGTGCCAGGCGAATATCCTGGGTGGGGGAACCCACGGGTACTCCTGCCCAGGGAGATGCTGCAGCCCAGGTCTGACCCAGGCACAGCCATCCTTCCTCTTCTGTCTGGGATGGCAAGTGCCCAAATTGAGACCCATTTGGGTGGGAGCTGGGGCACTGGCTGTGGCTGATCCGGGAGCTGGTAGAGGCCCCTACTGGGCCCATGAGACCAGCCTCAAGTTCCTTTGTGTACCACCCCAACTCCTGCCCTTTTCCCAGATCCCTGCCTTCTCCCCAAGCTCCAAACCCCTGAGCTTCACGGGCAGTGCTGACCTCCAGTGCCCCTCATTGCATGGGCAGTGGTTCTGCCCTGCCCCAAATCTGGAGGCACAGCCTCCCTGTGGGCACCTTCCCTTCTTCTCCATGCGGAAGAGTCAGAATGTCACGAAGTCTCCTTTCCACGCCTGCCCAGAGGTTGGGGGGCTGGGCCTCAGCAACCTGGGGAATTCCCGGTGTCTCTGGTACTTTCACTGACTCCAGCCCACTTGTTTGTGCTGCCTGAGGTCCCCTGGGCCCTGAGCACTGGTCACCCCACACAGCACTTCCTGGACGGGTCCCAGTCTAGGACTTCCTTTTGTGCTCCACTACAGTTAAAGCCCTGCATGGTCCTTTCTGAGGTGTCCCAGACACCCACTTAGGCTGAAGGGTCCCCTTCGGGAAGCATCAGGCTCCCGCCCTGCCCACCGCCATGTCCCTCCTGCTCTCAGAGGGAGTCCCACTGTCCTTTCATGCCTCCTGGGTTGGTGGCTGCTTCGTCCCTTCTCTGCCATGTGTCCAAGATCTCTGGGCCCACAGCCTCTTTCAGCTTCCAGGGCCCCAGTGTGTGTGTGTGTGTGGGGGGGGGTGGTGCTGTCTGGGCTGGAGAGGTGCAGAGTGACCATCCTGAGTGCTGCAAGCCAGCGGGACATGCAAGGAGACCTGAGGGGGCTGACCAGGCCCGGGGTCTCTGAGGACCCCCTCACACATCTCCTGAGGGCCCGTGGCGGGCAGGCATCCGAGCTTGGCCTTCTCGCCCCAGCCCCAGGATATGAGTCTCTTGCCCCTTGATCCAGCAACTGCTGGCACTGGGGAGCACGGTGCTGCAGAGCACAGCCCCTCTGTGTGTGTGGGGTCCCAGCCTTGCAGCTTGTGCTCTGTGCAACCAAAGTGTGGCGTGGGTGGTGGGTGGTGGGTAGTGGTGGTGGGCAGCCCGAGAAGTGAGCTGTGGAAGTGGCTGGAGTGAAGGAAGGACCTGGAGTCAGAGGAGTGGAATCTGGGCTCAGTGCTCTCCTGAGCACCTCTCAGAAGCGTGGGGGTGGGGTTCAGGGCCCCCTGCCTGGGACACTGGGTGCCTGAAGGCAGCAGAGCTTGACCCTGGCCCAGAGGGTCACAGGCACTGCGGGGCCTGCATCTGCTCTCCTGGCCCCGAGGTGCCCCTTTGGGACATGGACTCTGGGCAGCTGAGGCACGCACACCCCACGCTCCCCGAAGCTCTCCACCTGCAGGGAGCAGGCTCGGGGGGGGGGGGCTGCGGGGCTTCACTGCATGGCGAAGGTCTCTAGATCCTCACAAAAGCTTGGTGAAAACAACCAGATTTATGAGGATAATTCAGCGCTCACCGGGTAAAAAGCTGACGTTGAAATGTTTCCATGGTCTGTCTCGGTAATGAAGTTCTTTGTCTCCTCTGCAGTCTTCTCTGGGTGCTCAGCAGCCGCCTGAGCAGGCTCTGCTCCAGACAGGATTTGGAGCTTCTTCCTGGGGCCCAGCCGCAGGCCGGCAGGGTGCTGCGAGGTGCCCCCATCAGCCCCAGGCCCTGGCCAGCCACGCTGACAGAGGCAGTCACCCAGAACGCGGAGGAGCAAGCGCTGGCCATGCCCACTTCCCTCCAAGTGGGGCCGAACACCACCGCATCCCACGCTAATGAGTTTTCTTTGCAATTTGTATATAATAGATTTTCAATAACAACCTGTAATTAGTTCATTTTCTACTATTCAATTGCTCCGCGCTGAGGCCCTGGACAGCTCCCAGCTGGGGTCTTTAAGAGGGAAGCTCTGAAAGATTCAGCTGCAGACAGTGGCCCCGAGGAAGAGCGAGGTCTGAGCCCTCCACGGGGCGGGTGAGGGCAGCGGACTGGCCGTGGCTGCTTCTGCCTGGCACTGAGCTCGACTAAGAGAAGTAGCGGGCAGGGGCTCACTGGCCAGAGAGGATCCATGACCCCGGCCCCTGAATGGGGGCCCCATCCTGACCCCACAGCACTCGCCCAACACCCCCATCCCGGGGCGCTGTGTGTGCATGCAAAGGGGTGGTAAGTGGATCCTCAGGCGTGCGTACCCCTTCTTAGCGGAGGGGGAGCTGAGACAACAGCCCTGATGACCACACAGGCATTCTTGGAGTCTGATGGCTCCGAGGCCACGTCCACTACCCAGCTGAGACTCAGTGCCCCCTCCCTGGCCAGCACAGCCCAGAAACTCACCAAGGTCCAAGCAGGGGTGGTCTGCCTTCTCCTGGGTCTGGTTCTGCCCTACTGGGGGTGGGGTGGGGTGGTGGGGGGAGTCCAGCTACCATTGGGGTCTCTCGCTGTCAGCAGGGGGTGGGATTGGCTCCGCCTGTGATGGGGCCTGGGGGTTCCTCTAAGAGGAAACAAACACACGTATGGTATGCTGAAGAATATTCCCTCCTAGTGGGGGCACGGCTACAGGGGGCAGGCTGGGCCTTGGGTGCCCCCACAGGGCAGAGGTGGAGGAGGACAGGAAGATGCTGACGGGTGTTGGTGGCCCTGGGCGCGAGAGGCCCTGTCCTCAGAGAGGAAGCACCGGCCGGCTGTGCTTGCTTCTGGCATCTCGCCTCCAAGGGCTGGCGTGCCCTTTCTGTCCTGACTGAGCCTGCCCACCATGAACCCCGATTAAGCCCCTGGAGATGTGCAGAGGCCCTCTGGGACCCGACTGACCCTATTTTGCGTGGCCCCCTGGGCTGGCCCAAGCACATCTCTGTTGATTTCAGCCCCTTCCCTGAGGGACTCTGGGTCAGACCTCAGCAGGGGCAGAGCCCAGTGAGCACAGAGCCTCCTCCCCATGGAGCCCCTGGACTGAGGGCACACAGGAAGCTCTGGCACAGCCCAGCGGGGGTGGGGCACACACTGCCCTAACTTGTTGCCACTGTCCTGCTCGGTTTCTGCCCATTTAGCACCTATTGGCCATGTGATGCCGCTTTATAAATACCATCTCGCTCACTGGGGCAGCCCTGTGTGGGGCCCAATAATTTATAGGTGCAGAGTTGGAGCCCAGGCTACATGGCTAGTGAGGACTCGCCCCAGTTTTCTCTCGCTGACCCTCAGCTGTAGCCTGGAGAGGTGTGGAGGTGAGTCTGGGGTTCTGTGCGCAGAGGAGAAGGCGGAGGGGAAAGCGACTGAGGAAGACATCCTGGAGGAGGCGGCAGTGGCCACTGAGCTGGGACCTGCAATCAAGGACAGAATGCGCAGGACGCCCAGGGCTCCAAAGTGGACGAACTAGAACCCTACTGACAGGACTCAGTGCACACTAAGCAGCTTTGGGGTACGGGCAGTGTTGCCACACCTCCTCCTGGAAGCCCCCCTGAGGAAGGGAGACCCATGGCACCTTCTCTTCCTGTAGCCACTCCCAAGATCCCTCTGTGCCCTCCTGCCTCTAGGGGCTGGAGCAGCCAGGACCCCCTCCAGCCTTGGAACTCCACCACGTCAGCGGCTGTATCATTGCCCAAGTTGTTCCAGAGGGAGGCTGTCAGGGGGAGGCTCGCAGGGACCCACTCGCCCCTTTCTGAATCCAAGAGCAGAGTCCTAGAAAACGCTGACAGTCCCCTGCCACCTGCAGTCTGGCTACTCACAGCCCCCAACTCAGGCAGCAGACGAGCAGGATAAAGCAGCTCGTGCCTAGTCCTGTCTGGGCTCCCCTGGAGAGGACAGACATGGGGGCCGATGGATGGCTGTGCTGTGCACTCCTGTCCCTGCTAGCGTGGCTGTCTGGCTGTGCAGGCAACTAGTGTTGGCCACAGTGGTGGGGTAGGATGGGAGGGGGGGTTGCCCATTGCAGTTGTGGGTCCAAGTAGTGGCAACAATGTAGCACATCTGCCAGGCAGAGCAAGCCGGGAGCTCCCCCACCAGTTTCCGCAGTGGCGTCCTGGATGTGAGGGAGGGGTCCGTGGGGCAGCGCCTTCTGCGCAGCCTGCATCTTCCACATGGGGGTACCTGAGCCCACTCCGCACCACCCTTTATCCCGCGCCTGGAGCTGCTGCACTAACCCAGGCTTTGCCTCCCACCCACTTGCTGGGGCTGCTCTCGGAGGGTTAATTAAAAGGACAAGAATCCGTCTTACAAAAAAGCCGGAAGAAACCTGGAATGAATTTAAAGCCAGAGAAACAGCCTCACTTCAGCAACATGTTTCCCCCATGACCCCAGTCCAAGCAAGCAGGAAAGTGTGAAAACATACATTATTGAAAGGCTTCTTAAAGGGACAGCCTTCTCCTTAACGTGAGCGGTGAGCAGGCCAGACCCGCGCGTGAGTGCTCTAGACTTTCGGCGTCACTGCAGGGAATTGAGGGGGCCGGGGTGGGGGTGCAGGGACGCAGGGAAAGGAGAGACACGGTGCCTGTGGTTCCGAGAATCTTGAAGTGATATGTGAAGAAAGAGATGCCACAACTGCCTTTCCAGGGAGGAGGGGGGGCAGCTGCCCCATTGAGCCTGCTCAGCTGGACATGGCAGTCACTGGCCGCCAGTCCATGCTCACCCTCGGCCAGCTGCAGACACCCATTAGCCTCATCCGTGATCGGAAACGCGATTTATGAGACCTCCCAGCTCCCAAACTTGTACATGCCACATACTTCTCCAGAGAAGGTGACCCCGAGCCCGACCTTTCCTGAAGTGACTCAGCCGCAGACCCTCCCTGCCTCGTCCCTGGCCCCCGGCAGCAGAAACAAGAAAACAGACGGCTATTTCAGGCATGATCTCTACCCGCCCCCTCAGCTCTAGTTTTGACACCTGGCATTTGTGGGGGAGAGGGTGGTGAGACTTCTCTAAGTTTCGTTGGTTTCAGGGTAATCTGTCTCATTTCAATGGCCTCGCTAACACTTACAGAACCATAAGTCCGTGCCCAGAGCGATGGGAATATGGCCCAGAGTGGCCGTGACTAGGAAAAGCCACGCGGTGCCCGGTAATCGGAGGGACCGTGAGCTCATTCTGCAGCGTCCCTAATGGCTGTGAGCTTCCCTTTTATTGCGTGTCGTTCCTCGGGCCGGGCTGTGACGAATAGCTTGGCAGCCTGGTTCAGAACCAGGCCAAGGCGACGACGGCGGCATCTAATTTGCTTTAAAGATGATGATCACAAAGCTCTGCGGAGAAGCCCGGAGTGAAGGGGAGGGAGGTGGCGTTGCTCTGCACCAGACACACAGCCAGGGGTGCTGAGGCCATCTCCGGCCTCTCCCTGGGCAGTGCAGACTCACAAGGACCCGATCAGGGGGCTGCTTTCCCTCACGTCCAGCCCCATGTCCTCAGCCTTGTTGGAGAGAGGGCCAGGAGCTTGCTGCCCAGCTCCGGCATCCAAAGAGGGGCTCCTGAGCAGATGCTCTGCGCAGCCAGGGGCACAAGACACTGCCCAGTGCCAGCCCCTGCTGAGAGATGCTGCCTCAGGATACAAGTGCTGTCTCGTGTGCACCAAATCCCAGACGTTCAGCCCTGGCCCCTGGCTCCGTGTTTTTCACAGCACCCTCGGTGGCAGGTCCCAGAACCCTCCCCAGAACCCCAGCACTGCTTTCCTGACATGAGGGTGGGGGTGGAGGTGAGCACATCCTGCTGGGCCCGACCCCACAGCCCACTTCTTGGCCATGTTCTAGGGGATCATTCAGGGGCCCAGAGTGTGGCGGGGACAGGGTAGATGCTGAGTTCAAGGGCCAAGGGGCTTGTTTATGTTGTTGCGGGTTAGCAGGGCTCTGCCAGTGAGAAGCCACGATCCCCCACCAGCTGTCAGAAGTCCAGTGGAAGCATGATTGCATGTGCACGCACACACGCACACAGGCACGCACACACGCCTTTCTTTACTCTGCAGCAGACAGACTGATGGGGGGGGAGGGAGCGCTGGGCCTGAAGCACAAGGCCCCACCACATGCCGCGGACGGGCGCTCTTGGCAGAGGAGGCTGGGGGGTCCTGCCCACCTCTCTGGCGAGCTCAGGGTGTCTTCCTGGGTGGAGTCCCACCCGCTGTCCCCTCAGCCACATGAGCACACACCCTTCCCATGAGTCCAACTCCCAAGGACCTTTCCTGGTATCCCCTCACCCCAGTGCTCAGCAGGTGGTGATGGTTTGAGAAGGGGGGCATCAAGGAGAGGCCTTCAGTCAGGCCGTCCACTCCTGGTCTACATCTGGGACCCCGGGGGAGTGGCACTCAGCACTTCTGCTTCAGACAGAACACCCACTTTCTCTTCTCTAGAGAGCCCCATCTTTTTTCAATGTGAGACCCCCATTCTTGAGGAGTAACTGCTCTCTCTCCTAGGTCAGGCCTCCCGAACTCTCCTCCAAGTGGGGTCTGGTCACAGCCTGGGGATACCCTTAAAACCTGCTCTGACATCACATGTGGTCATCTTGCCCCTCCCAGACTTACCTAAACTGTAGTTCTGCCCGCCCACCAAACCACAATGAGGACCTTTATTTGGAAGGAGCAGTGAGACATTCCCCCCTCCCCCCATTCCCACCACATGCCACACTTTATCACTTTACCCCTATCTTTAGGAGGGGTGGTTTGGGCTTACTCAGGGATCAGGGGACCACCTGGGGATTAAACCCAGGTCTTCAAGGTAAGGGCCCGCCTTTGTATAGATTGCTATACAGTCTCTGGCCCCACTTAACCCTTTCCTTGACACCCCAGGCTTGTTGCAAAACTGCCAGCTGCTTTTGCCCCGACAAGCCCTGGAGGGCCCAGGGCAGAGTGCCAAGCCTTGGCAGGTGGGAGCCACGTGGCGCAGTGTGGACTCACGGAAGGCTGTGTAGAGCTCCTGCAGCGTAAGGGACCCGTCGCTGTTGTAGTCATCGAAGCGAAGGAGGTCGCCTGGTGAGCACCCCAGGAAGTCTCCCTCCTGGTCCTGCTCCTTCAGTTTGTGCTGCGAGGAGGAAGGGAACAGGGAGAGGGTGAGAATGGGCACAGCTGAGAGTGACTCAGGCATGTGTGTGTGACTGTGAGTGCATGTAAGTGTGTGTGTGTGTGTGTGTGTGTGTGTGTGTGTGAGTGTGCCTGCATGTAAGTGTGTGTGCATGTGTGAGTGTGTGTATGTGCATGTGTGTGTGCATGCATATGTGTGTGTGTGTGTGTGTGTGTGTGCTGGGGACTTCAGCAACAGCTAAGCCAAGCATGGCAGCACCCATGATCCTTTGGTTTCTTCCTCTCTAACTCTCACTCCATAGAAGACAAAACTGAGGCTCAGAGGATGTCTGGGTGGTTACACAGTAGCGGGGCCAGAGCTGGGATGAGAATTCCATTTCACTGACTCCAGAAGAGCAGACAGAACCCCCCAGAGCATCCCTGATAGGCTCAGTCCCCGGGAGCCAACTGGTCCACCTCTTCATGAGGGAATGGAGGAATCAGAAAAGAAGGGTCTGAGCAAATGTACCCACTGAAAATGTCACAACTGAGCTCTGGTGGTTGGAAGGTCACAGATCCATGAAGTGCCCTCCCAACCTCATCAGGCTTGTCAGTCTAGGAGCAGCACCTCTTACACAGCAACCCTGCTTGCCCCAACCTCTGTCCTACCCAAAGCACTGATGTCTGCCCTGGGGTCCATTGGTTGGTTCTTGGAATCCCTTCTCGGGTACGGCCGGGGTCACAGGGCACAGAAGTCTCCCTGCCTAAGTAACTGGAAGGAGGCTGAAGACACATCCTGGGAGCCCTCGCCTAGCTGGAGCTGGAAGGCCTGAGATTTCAGGGAAAATGCTCAGAAAGACATGCTGGGCTTTATTTGGGAGGGGCGGGGGGCTTACAGGGGTGGTGCTGGGGGGAAGAGAGGCATTTATTTTCTTTTAACTGTCTCAACTTGGCCTGCTATGTTAAAGACAATTTAATTGATAATGTTTTGTTTTGTGTTTTTTTTTTTTTTTAAAGAAAAGCTAACAACAAAAAAATCCTGGCCCTTCACCCAGTGAGTATGAGCATTCGATAAAAGGGAGATCAAGCATAACGCCTGAAATCAATCTTCCAGAGACGGAAATTTCCCTTTGTCTATTTCTCCATTGGAAATTGATTAACTTTTCATGGGTCCGACAAGTTTCTCCTCGATGCCTATGATTCAGTGTCAAGGAAAGGTCCACTTGAGCTGGGCTCTGCTCGGCAGATTTATGAAATGGATTTTAAAGATGTTAAATTTTAAAGAGGAAATCATCATCCAATTACCACGCTGGTTAATGGTCTCGGCTGCCCGGGGGCACGTTTCTGCCAGGTTTGAGCAATGTGCCCCGGGATGGCTCTGTTTACACAGGAGGCTCCTGGGAAACCGAGACATCGTTCTGCATGCCCAGTCCTGGAGTTGGGGAAGGCCAGTCTGCTCTCCTGCAGGGAACCCCAGGCTGCTCTGGGCTATCTGTGCGGTCCTGGCCCCACTTACTCTGTGGGTCTTAGCCAGAACCAGGCTGAGTGCTGACGGATGAGATAGCTGTTGGCTGGCTGGCTCGGCAGAGATGGCTCGGGTATGGACGAGCTGAGCTGGGGCGGCCAAGGCTTTTAGTTCTTAGCCTGTGGCTGGAGCTGACTCTCGGGGAGGGTCTACAGTGGGGGCTATGAGAAGGGACTCTGCACTGCAAAAAACTAGTGATGGCTAGTGATGGCTCTGGATTCAGGTTTTAATGGCGTTGAGTGTCACTGCAGACCTGGTGTCGCCTCCTGATGGCAGGAATCTGTGCTGGAGGAGCTGAGGTGCCTGGCCATCAGCCCACCTGGGTCAGTGAGCCCCGCAGTAGACACCCTCTCCCTGCCCCACCCTTCCGGGCGCATGAAAAGCTTCACTTCCTTGCTTGGGAAATGCGGTAACAGCAGGCTCTACTGCACAGCAGAGGGTGGCCCAGAGGGGGAGAGAGGAAACACTAATCCAGACAATAAAAATAGAGGAGATAATGACCCCCATCACTCTGATCTCCTGAGAATGTGGGGTGCCAGGCAGTGCATCGTGTCTCAGCTGGGTGAATCTCCTTCCCCGTCTGACCCTGAGGCCCACAGACAGAGTAGAGACCCAGACATGAACTGAGGCCCCCAAGAGCAGAGACCCAGAGGTGAGCTGGGCCACCAAGACACCCTAGCTTGGATGCTGGTGGGTGGGCAGGAAGTCCACAGTCTCAGGGCCTGTATTCCATCATCGGGGCACTCTAGGGCATCTCTTTCTTTTTGGGAAGCAGGAATCCTCTCAGGAGATGGTCAGGAGATCTGGTGCCCCACTGGCAATTCTCACCCACCTGGGCCATTGCTTGAACACAAGGGTTTGAGGCTGTGATATTGATCCAGATCTGCAGTGCTGGAGATACCCAGGTTCCCTTGTGGTATTGGGGCTTACAGGGCCACACGTGGCAGAGTCTAGGGGTCTGCAGGGCTGTATCTGGCAGTGCTGGGGTGGGGGAGAGGGACCGTCTAGTGCTGGGAATTGAACCTGGGTTGGGCACATGCACCCTAAATGCTGCATAGTCTCTCTTGGGGGTTTCTGATGTTACACTGCCAGGCAGGCCCTGGGCATCCAGGAAATGCTGAGCGTACCCAGCTGTGGCATTGGGAAGGCCACTGTGCCATGTCAAAAATTTCTTTCTGGCTACTCTGTCCTTGTTATCTCTGCGCTGGTGGATGCTCTAGGGTCTCTGGAGGACAGCTGCCTGCTCCTGACACCCTGCCTGGGGAGGCCGGCCTCTCTCCTTGTAATTCTCTGCACTCTTGGGGCCCCAGACCCTGGGAACAATCCACAGAGCAGGACAGAGGGCAAAGGTTCTGGGACACCCACCTGTGTCACCGCACAGGAACCCATGGTCCCACCTACTACATGACACTGTCCTTGTTTGGTTTTACAGCTACACAAAAGGCCATTCTTCTGCATTTGGGGGTGGGGTGGGCCCCAGGGCCCACTGGAACTGTCTTTCCAAGTGAGAGAGCAATGCTTGGGGTGCACATGGGGTTTCCTGGGAGCAAGCAGGCTGGGATCTGGGACCTTGAACTCTGGACACTAAAGAACAGGGCATCACTGGGGAGGGCATAGATGGAGTATGCTGGGGACATCCACATTACAGGTCCAAAGGTATGTGAACGAAATCAAATCTTTGGAGGGAAGTTCCTGGTGGTGCTCAGGGCTTACCCCTGGTCTATGCTCAGGGATGACTCCTGGTGGGGTTCAGGGGACCATACAGGGTGCCAGAAATCTAATTGGAGATGGCTGTGGCCAAGCAAGAACCTTACCTGCTGTCTTACAATCTCTCTGGTCCCATAAATTGAATATTTTAACCTTCCTACAGAGGCAAGGATGGGGCTCAGGGAGGGAAAGTTGGGGCCCTGTGTCATGGCAACAGAGATGGCCCCAAAGAGTCCACCAGCCAGTGGAGAGTGATGTGCTTGTCTATGAGCAGAGGCTGGAAGTGGCTGGTGGGAATGCCAGCCCCCCACCCCAACCGCATGACTTGCCTCATCACGTGACCTCAGAGACTTGCCCCGTGCTCTCCAGCCCCACTGTAGGAGACGCCTCCCCTGTGGGCGCCTGTTACAAATGCCTCCCTCCTTACTGATATGCATCCTGGAAGTGGGGGTGGGGAGGCTGTCATCTTCTTCCTACCTGGGCCAGCTCTGAACCGCCCAGGCGGCCATCACCATCGGTGTCCAGCTGCTGGAACAGTGCTTCCACCAGCAGGCGCTTCTGCGAGGCGGGCTCCTGCCCATGGCCCCCTCCTCCCAGGGGCTGCAGGCGGGCCTGGAGCACCAGAAGGGCATTCTTCAGGCGGGCATAGTCAGCCACGGAGCATGGGTCACCTGCAATAGAATACGAGGTTACCCAGACTCACTCTGGTTCTCACGAGAACATGCCCTGTGGACCCCCCTGCATCCTCCAGGACATCTACCCAGAGCAGCGCATGGTGCCATGGCAGTTGGTGATACCTGCCTGATTATCTGTCCACCAGCCAGGCCACCTTAGAGTAGTCAGAGAGTCCAGATCATGTGCCAGGGTTGGGGGTGGGTGGGGAGGGCACTGCCAGGCAGAATGGGGGAACTCTCAGGGCCGAGCCCTGCAGCGGCTTTAGGAAAAGCGGCCCCAAGCCTCCCCGTGAGAGCTGTTCTTTGCCTTAATCCTTCCCCAAATGCAGCTTCGGAATACTTGGGCTCACAGATGAGGGAGTTTTAGTTAACAGGACTAATAAGCCTTGTGTAAGTTAATTAGGTACACTCCCAGGGCTGGATTACTTCAAAACAAACATATGTACACAAGGCTAGGGCCAGGAAAAGAGAAGAAGCAGAGCAGCAGCTTCAGGGACTGAGAAGCCACGTTCATGGCCTGTCCTGCCCCAGTCAGTGTCTCTGAGGGGCCTCCCAGCACACGGCAGGTGGCCCGGCCCAGACTCTCATGGGATCAGCCGATAAACTGAGGCTCCCTTCCTCCTCCAGCTCCATTTCCCATGGCCCTGCAGGATGGGGTGCTTCCTGGGTCTGGCTTTGCTGAATCCTGAGGTTTGGGGCTGAAGGGTTCAGGGCTCAGACCGAGCTGAGCCGACCGAGGCCAACCCGTGGCGGAAGTGCACGTTCCAGGCCAGGCATTCATCTCTCCATCCCAGGCAGTGTCTAAAGCAGGGTGCAGAGTGCTGGCTTCGGGGTACCCTGCCTGCCGCCGCCTGGGTGTATAACCCCAGGAGGACCCCTGTGATGGTGCTGTGCCCCCGAGGCCGCTCTGAGGGGAAGTAGAGCAGAGCCCCCGAGGCTCAGCACAGCCAGGCACTCTCGGGGTGGGGGGGCCGCCTGGTGGGAAGGAAACCAGGCTGTCCCACCCACACCCGCACGGCCCCACCGCTTCCTCTTAGGCTTATTTGTGTTTCTAGATTTTCTTCCAATTTGGGGTCAATTGATTCTCTTCAGAAACAGATGCTGGGACCATTTCCCTCTGCATGTTTATTTAGGAAAAAAAAATCAATTGTTATGTTCGATACAATCAAATCTATTTGCTCCCTGGGAGTCTCTGAGCTCTGCCAAGAATGGTTTCCAGTCCCCGCCCCGTGGGCTTGTTCCCCCTCCCCGCCACGTGCCCAGGCCTGCTGTTCCCGGCACCTCTGAGGGCGCCCTGCTGCCAGCACTCCCCATCCTCACCCCCGTACAGCCCCCAAACCCAGCCACCACCCTGGGGAAGCTGGAGGCTCTGGGTCCTCCCTCCAGGGCACAGTTACCCTCACATCTTGCTCCCAGCCCCCTGCAGGGTGAATTTGAGCCCTGGTAAGAGCTGGAGTAGGACTGACAGGGTCGGGCAGAGCATGGGGCTGCGCAGATCTGCAGGGATGGCACTGGGGGACCTGCCAGGCTTTCAAGGTGGGGGGGGCGGGTCTTGGGGAAAGGGGCATGGACCTGTATAGAGGCTGCAAGGCCAAGTATACAGTGGATAGACCTTGCAAAGGGCAGGCTCCCGGGGGCTACCCAGCAGGCCACTGAAGGCGGGCAGGGAGAGGGTCACTCCACCACCCCGACTCTCCACGGCAGAGTTGCCTGCCGCTCGGGATCTGCACACTGGCCAGAGCTGGGGTCCCTGGGTGGGTTATGGACCTCTCCCACCCCCAACGCTGCATGCCCTGGCTTGGCCCTTCCAATCGCATCCAGACAACTTACCCAGAGTTTCCAGCATGTCCATGAGGCAGTGCCCCACACCCACCTCCCCTGCAGGATGCTCTGCTCACATTCAGGCATTGGTCTGGGGATGGGTGGGTACCCCCGTGGCCAGGGGCAGCTTGCTGAACCCCTGGACTTGCCATTGTCCCTTGTATTTTGAGTGCAGTATTTATTGATACTCTGTGTACTAGAGGGAGGCATACAGATGTGTGCACGTGCATGTGTGTGTGCATGCACGTGTGTGTGTGTGTGTGTGTGTGTGTGTGTGTGTGTGTGTGTGTGTGTATTTCTTTCTTGGGCTGCAGGCCAAGGAAGTCTGGGAGAGACAGTAGGGCAGGAGCAGGACCAGGGAGTGGGGTCCGGGATCAGGAATCAGGATGCCAAGCTCCAAGCTCACACTGAACAGAACCTCATTTAACCTCCTTTATCCTCCCCTTTCCTGATGGCTGTCATTGTGCCTGGCCTCAGCTGGACTCTCAGTCCTGAGCTGACCACGTGGGTTTTCAGAAGAGACGCTTAAATTCCTCGTTATCCCAGGAGCCCTCGGCATGAAACAAGGCTCAGGAGAGGATAAGGTCTGAGCTACAGAGCTGGGCCATCAACTTCGTGCCTGAGTCTCCTGGGGGGGTCCCGGGCACCTGAGGAAAGCCATACTATGAGGGGTGTATCTGTGTCTCCCCGAGGAGATGCGTCTCTGACATCCCCGTCCCACAGACCCTGCTTCTCTGCCCACATATACAATTTACTAGCCAGCCATATTCTGGTCTGACTTTGCACGACATGCCTCTGATTTTGGAGGGACTTGGAGAGGAGCTGATGGCTTGCGGGCACGGAGAGAGCCAGCGGGGCTGCAAGTGCACGGGAGGAATCCCCTTCCCCCAGCCGGCCCTGGCATCCCAGTTACCAGAATCTGCTTGTGGGGATGTGGGACCCTCTGCATGGGGTGGGGGAGCACAGCCTCTTTCCTGATGCCCCTGCTTCTCTCCTCAGGTTCCCTCCAACAAGTGCCCACACCCAGGCCAAGAGAAAAGGTTTCCAGAGGAACTTAGGAGCCCTGGGAACACCCCCAGCAATGTTTAGCCAACAAGGCTGGTAGATTCTGAGTGGGTGTGGGGCTGCCCAGGCCCTGGGGTGCTTGGGACACAGTCGGCCCGGAGATGCTCAGGGGGCCATGTGTCGCTTGGGTTTGAACTTGGTCCTGTCACATGCAAGACATGTGTCGCTGACCACTGTGCTGCTTCTCTGGCCCCAGAAAGGGATTAGAGCAGTCAATTGTCCCGTACAAGCCTTATCATGGATCCTGGGAGCATTCTGGGGAGTCTCTGTTCCACCCCACCCCCAAGTCACACTCCTCTCCTGCTGCTCTGAACAGCACCCCGGGGACAGGACACCTTCTACTGCCCCCCCTTCCTGGCCTCTCTGGGGGGTCGATCAGCCTCCTGACCCGAAGCCCTGGGCCCTCCTGTTTGGTTCCCAGCCTACAGGAGCTAGGGGAGGCTCGAGCAGCCGCTCTCTGAATTTGGGCTCCTGCAGTGTCTCCGCAGACAGCGGTGTGGGGTGGGAGAGCACCTGGAGGTGACCCCCTTGAGAAAGGTTGCAGGGGGACTTGGGGAGACTGCACAGCACTCCCAGAGTGTGGGAGCAGCACTGTCCCACCACTGTCCTCACCTGCCCTCTGGGTGTTTGATGAGCCCCTTTGAGTTCCCCACACGAGGACCCAGCACAGGCCCGGAAGTGCCCCCAGGTTGAGGGGGGGCTGCTGCTGCGTGAGTGTCCCTGGCACTGTCCCCTACACAAGGTCCCACATAACCTCTGGGGCTGACCGAGGGACTCTGGCTGGGGTGTGAGCAGCCTCTCTGCCTCCCTCCATGGGACAGCCCCACCCCACTATGGTCGCTCGGCACAAACGCTTATTGGATGCAGAGGGCGCAGAGTGGCTCAGCACAGGCCAGTGCCAGGGCCAGCCCCAGACACATGCCCTGTCCAGCTATGCCAGGCTGCTATGTGTGTGCTCCCTCCAGCTCCACTCAGTGATAGCTGTCACATGTGGTGATCTGGATGAGCCCGGCATGGGGTGTCCACCACCTCTGACTGCAGGACAGGCAGGTCCTCTCAGCAAGGCACTGGGGTGGGCTGTGCAAAGGCCCACTGGCTGCGCGATGATACCCCTGGATCAAATGGGCTCCATGTCCCAGACACAGGATGTAGCTCTCTCGCCTTCATGCATACCTGTGTCTGACGCTGGCATGTGGCCTAGGCTCCTAGGACATCAGGGCCTGCTGGACCACAGAAGCCTGTGACATCCTGCTCTGGTGACAACCATCACTGACAGGGCCCATACCGTCTGCCAGCCCAGGTGCCCTTCACATAGCAGCACCGACCTGGTGTCCAGACATTGCATGTATGTGTATGTACGTGTGTGTGTATGTGTGTGTGTGTGCATGCATGCATGTATGTGCTCTGCCTGTTCCCAGTCCACGCCTGCTCTGGCAGATAAAATATTGATCAGCTTGCTGTGGAGCCCAGAGTATGATCCTATTTTCATGTCAGAACTTGGTAATGAACTACATTTATCAAGACCATTCTCCACGAGAAAGGTCAGCCACGGATCTGGCTAAGTTGTTATGACACCTCATTAATCTAGTTTCCTCAATAATTGTCCCTTTTTGAAGATCCCTATGGTTCTCTCCTTCCAGTCCCGCTCCCTGCACGCAGAGGGAGATGATTAGAGAGCGGGCGGGCGGTTGTTGGATTCTTTGAGGCGACAGATAGGAAGCAGGTAGCGGGGGCCTCTGGAATGAAATGTCCATCAAAGGACACTTCCATCGCAAACCACAGGGAAGCAAGAGGGCCAGTGTGGACGTTTCACTAGCACTGCACGGGAAGCTCCCTCCCTAAAGAGCCCAGGGGAGGTTGGGAGGGCAGGAGGAGAGGCCCTCAGACTGACCGCAGGGAGCTCAGGTTCTGCAGTGAGACAGCCAGGCCTCTGGGGGGCTTCAGAGCCCCGAGACAGAGCTCCTGGAGCCCGGAAGATAGCTGGCACCTCTTCCCCACAGCCTGGGGTCAGTCCTACACCGAGTCCTTGGAGGCCCAGGCGGGCCCTTCCCTGCCCTCTGCTGGAACATCCCCCACCACTGGACTAGCCCCAGGGAGTAGGCCCCTCTCATTGGGCAAGGGACCCCTAAATCTGCAGAGCTGGTTCAGACAGAGTATAAAGGCTGACATGGTGGTAAGCCCCACGGGTGTTCCAGCCCCTGATGGTGTCAGGTGCTGGGACTTGCTTTATGGGGCAGCTCTGCAGCTTGCCAGGCCTCCACAAACCCCAACACACTAGAGACGCAGAAGTGGGTTTCTCAACGTCCCGAGAGGCTGCCCCCTGGAGGACCGGGGTGTGGACCATAGGGATGGGTGGAAGGCAGGATATGCCAGGGTGCGGGTCGGGAGAGCTAGGTTCTGAGATTCCCACCGGGACTAGAGTCATAGTAGAGTGGGTAGGGCTCTTGGCCTTGCACGCAGCTGACCTGGGTTCAATCCCAGGCATCCCATATAATCACCTGAGCTCTCCAGGAGTGGACCTGTGTGCAGAGACAATGGTAACCCCAGAGCATCACTATTGCTGGGTGTGCGCTCTCCCCCACCCCCCAAAGTAGATGTACGATGTGGGGGTTTCACCTCTCCAGAATCCACACAGCAACCTGCCATACTCTCAGCCATAGCTCTGGACCCCAGCCCACCCCAGGCCCCCCCACAAGACCCCCACTGGACAAGGGAGAGTCTAGATGTGCCTGGGGCCTGCTGGCCACAGTTGGGTGCTGATGGGAAGCTTCACAGCTTCCTCCACCACCCAAGATCATCTACATCACTGGGCTCACCTGGTCCTTGACGGACAAGTAATGTCACTGCTGCCAGCCAGCACAGACACGCATGACCCTACCGCCCAGGGCTGATGTCAGAGCTGCCAGGAGGTCTGTTCTGAACCCCCAAAGCGGGGCACAGAGCAAGAGGCGTTTTGCTCCAGATTTACTGTGTGAGTCACTGTGACTTGACCAGAGTTTAAGAGGAGCAGATTTTTTTTTTTTGAGCCATACCCAGTGGTGCTCAGCATTCAGCTATCACTCCTGGCGGGCTCAGGGCACCATATGGGATTCCAGAGATCGAACCCAGGTCGAATATGTGCAAGGCAGGCAGCCTACCTGCTGTACAATCACTCTGGCCCCAAGAGGAGGAGATGTTTAATTTGATGTCAATGTATGAATTAAGAAAAATCCCGGGGCTGCTATTTCTGAGAAAATTCAATTAACAGTAAATGCCCAGACCAATGGGTTAATCTTTTTTTTTTTAATTTTTGGGCCACACTTGATAATGTTTATGGGCGCTCTCTCTCTCTCTCTCTCTCTCTCTCTCCCCATCACCCAATTTTCCTCCTATGCCCCCCTCCTGCCCCCATCACCCATCCTACTGCCTGCCAGTATGGAAGACACTTTTCTCCTCCCTCCCTCTCCCTCCCTCCCCCCCACCTCTCTCTCTCTCTCTCTCTCTCTCTCTCTCTCTCTCTCTCTCTCTCTCTCTCTCTCTCTCTCTCTCTCTCCCCACAGTGGCGGGGATTAAATCCAGGTCTCTTGGAAGCACCCAGCCCTTTGAGCCACCTCCCTGGCCCCCAACAGGTTTATCTTCAGGAATAAATAAAATAACCAAGTTTTCCTGATGGTGTTGACCAAGGCATAAAATTTGGAAAGTTCCAGGAGATTGTTATGCATTAATGGGAGAGGCCTACTGCAGAACCCCAACACATATAGACCCAGGTCACAGTCAGCTACCTGGTGACCCCTGCTGGCTGTCCCTTGCGAGGCCAAGACTTCTGTCACTACTCCTCACATTCGCTCACTCTGGGCTGTCCTGCCTGTTACGCTGGCCCCTGCTGGCCACAAAGTCAGGCTAGACTTTGCCCTGCAAGGCCTGTCCAGCCGACTCTGCTCAAAGGGGTGCCCCCTGCCCTTGCAGCCACGTGGCCCAGCACCCTGGGGCTTCCTCCTCTCCCTGCTGATGCCTCCAAGGACCGATGGAGTGGATACCACACTGCCGCCTACTCCCACACTTCCTAAGCATTGCTGGGTGCCAGCCCTGGAACCAGCTCCCGCGGCATCCTGCCCACCTTCCGGGGTCTAGCAGCAGGCCCAGCAGTGTCCTCGGTCTACGACTCTTTCCCTAGAGTCGCATCCATCATCCCCAGTGTCAAACATTTTGGGTTGAAGTGATAGGGTCCACTTTGGACCCACAGACAAATCTGGATGCCGGACAGCTGAGGTTCCATACGGCCTTCAGCCCTATCCATGGAGTGGATGCCCCCTCCTCCTTTCCCACTGCCCACCCAGATCCACCAGCTTCAGACCAACCTTATTCCCACATCCAGTGGACAGGAAAGGAAGGAACCTCCCCCCCGCCCCCCCCCCCCCCGCCAGACCTTTGTTAGATAAACGGCACATTTGCTCATGAATGTCTGCCCCATTTGATGTTGCTCCACACGCTGTAGTTTGACATTTACAATCCTCTCTGCTAGTCCTATTAGAGAAAGCAAAATGGACCTGAGTCCTGGGAGAGGGAGTCGTGGAGCCTCTTTACGGCTGACTGGCACATCCACGGGGCGGCCCCGAGCGGAAGAGAAATGTTTGGAAACACCAATAAACCTGTACTCTCCTGGCACGAGGGGTTTGATCTCTTTCTTTGGAGTTCCTGGGAAAGTCACATGCAATAGTTTCCCTTACAAGTCACCCGTCTCTCGGGAAGCGGGACCTGAGCACCTGCTGCCCATCAGCCCTCACACTGACCCGGAGGAGAAGCAGTGGTACTGGCCCGGGAGGAGCCGCCAGATGGAGCTGAGAGGTACATGGTGCCATTCTTTCTGCTCCCGAGCTGGCTCTGGATGCGTCAGTCCCCCCAGCCTCTAACCATAGGCAAGAGTCACATTGCTGAAAGGGTGAACAACAGAGCTGCCCTCCTGCAGACTCGGGCCTGGTGCAGCTGGCCAGCACCGTCTCCAAAGCTGCCTCGGTGGGGGCAAGGGATCAAACTCAGGGCCCACGCATGTCCAGTATGGGCTCTGCACCCAGGGTGACCCTTTCTGCTCTGGTGCCATGGCCCTGTGCTCTGAGATTGCTAAGTGCAATGGGCTGGGCCTTGTGGGCAGGGGCAAGAGGTGTACTCTCCAAGGTGTGCCCCTCAGCTGTTCCCAGTGGCCCTGGGCTGGTGCTGACCGTGCAGTCAGCCCTGTGGAGCAGCTCCTGTGGCCCCACATGTGTCCTCTGGGACTGGCTCCTCTGGCTGCCATGTTCCACCCTGTCCTGTCTCCTGTCTCTGCAGTCCCTTTACACAGGACCACCACGGGGCTGGGGCCTGGGGGTCTCTCAGTTTCTCTGGCTCAGTGACTGCCCGGGTTCCTGAAGTGCAGGGTTCTTTGGGGACTCTATGGGGACCAGGGTGACATAAGCTGGACGGAGGCTTCAGGTTTCTCCTCAGTCAACTCTCAGGCCCCAACAAGGGCCAGAGCAGAGGGAGGTGCTCGAGGCCTCCACTCACGGCCGGCCCATACATGCCTCCCACTGCCCCACAGCTCTGGGGGCTCCGTGCAGCCCAGCCCAGACCCACACAGAGATGGTGTCCTCCAGTGCACCCCACCTGGACATCTCCCCCAACCTGCCTGCAGTCTAGGTGCCTGCACCCACCTGCTGGCTCAGGCCCCATAGCATCTCCTGACAGATTGCTTCCTATATCTCCTGGGAGATTCCTCCCTGTGTCTCCTGATAGATTCCTCCCTGTGTCTCCCTCTCCTCTGAGATTGAGCCTCAAGAGGAGGGTCTGCCCCAGAGAGCCTCCAGAGATAGCAGAGTCTCCAGGGTTCTCGGGCTAGGGCCAAGCTGATCTTCTGGGCCTGAAGAACCTGGTTCTCACCTGCCTCCCCTCACCTGCCCACATGCTAAGGCCAGAGCTCTGGAGTCACCTCTGGGGTCCCCAGCAGGCCAGGCTCACCTGGGTATCATGGGACCAGGGCACTACCTGGCACCCCAGATAAACGTCCTTTCCCCTGGGGACACAGGGGAGGGGCACTCACAAAGTGACTACAAAGCAAACAGAAGTTGTTCAGCTTCCAAGCAAGCACATCAATACTTGGTAACGACTGCCATAAACCCGCTTTCTGCTCCCTGCTAATAAACACCTCAGCCCCGCTCCATGCTGGCAGGATCTCCAAAGACACTGCGAAAGGCAGGGGAGCCATAAAGCAGCATAAAACACACTTGCGGACGAGCCTCTGACTCATTTCTTTGAAGCTTAATTGATGGGAAAAGCTTCTGGCCCCAGAGAAGTTAAAGGCCCATGGTGCGGAGATTTGATGAAGCGCCCCGAATGGCGGGCCACATGGAACTGGAAATCATTCTGCAGTAATTGCAAACACATTAATAAAATGATGATGTGGGTTTGCTCAGGACATAAAAGTGGGAATAAAATAATTCACTCAGATGACTCAACACAAACCTCTGATCTGGAATCGCGGGCTTTGGGGGCTCAAACCTAGCTACACTCTGGGGCTGGGGCCCAGGCTGGGGTGTCCCATAGTGGTTTAGGGAGAACACATGGGCCACTGCTGGGGGCTGGGCCCGATATGTCAGAGGGACCCCCGAGGCTCCTGCATGCACGGGGAGGAGCCCATACCAGTGGGCTGTGCAGGGCCATGTGGAGCATCTTTCTCTGGAGCCACAGGGGAGAGGGCAGGGCTCTGACCACGTCTGCACAGATGGTCTAAGGCCCACCCAGGCAAGACCCCACAGTGCATCAGAGATTTGGGCACTGACCCTCAGAACCCAGGACTCAGCTGAAAGCTTCTCCAGCCCCTGCAGCTCACTTGCATCCTGCCCTAACACTGACTTACTGCGGTGCGTGGGAGTGTGTGTGTGTGTGTGTGTGTGTATGTGTGTGTGTGTGTGTGCGTGCGCGCGCACGCATGCGCATGGGGATTCTGAAACATAGTCTTTTTAAAAAGTAAAAAAAAAGAGGGGGCTAGAGACAGTACCTGGACTAACGCACATGCCTTGTAGGCAGCAGGTACTGGATCCGTATCAGTCCCACACAGTAAACCAAGCATCAACTGGGTGCAGCCTTGGAGAACCCCCAAGCACTGCTGAGGTGGTCTCGGTGACCCACTCACATCATGGGTTGGACAAGAGTTGCAGGGAAGGGCCACTGCGCCTCTCAAGCTTCGGAGACCACCCCCGCTCCCCAATCTATCTAGAAAGGGAAAATTAACCATTGCTAACTCCTCTACCTCTATTCCACACATTCTCCTCAGCAGTTGCTTTGTACCTTCAAGTCTGGGGTGTGTATTTGCATATTTGGGCTAACGCCTACACCCAGAGTTTTGCCCTTAATCCAGCTTGTGGACCCCCAGGCTTCCTGTTGGTTCCTTATGGATTGTTCCCCACAAAGGAAGCAGCTTCCTACCATCCCTGGAGCCCCCTCCCCACCTCTCTAGTCACGGTCCCACTGGTTGTTGGAGGAGAGAACCAGTGTTTGTTGCTTTTTTGCTTCTTTTGGTTTTGGGGCTATGTGGACCAGGAAGCCACCACCCACTTCTCATCAAGAGGAAACCCTGCATCACACACGTCACAGCCACACTCTGAGGCCTGATGCTGAGCACATCTGAAGGGTCTGCAGGCGTCTGTGTTTCTAATGGGGGCTGCAGTTGGGGGTGGTATTTGGTTGTGTTCCAAGTTGTGAGAGTCATTTTCATGAGGGTACAGTTCCCATTGTCTGATTCCAACTTACTCTGCAAGTCCCCGTTTTGTATTGCTGTTCTGAGAACAACGCCACTGGAATGCAATCACTAAATTGTGAATTTCCTCAAGCCATGTCTGTTTAGTCAAGGGTCGAATATTGGGGAGTGGTAATAAATTCTGAAGCACAGGATGGTGGGGGGAGCAAGATAAAGTCAAATATGATTATTGACCAATGCTGACCTGCCTTAATCATCTGTACGCTAATTTCAGACATATATACGCACATATTGACAGTTTCATTACATAAATGCATTGACATTTTCAGCTGAGAAAATGTATCGAACAGTTCAAAATTGCAATCTTTGGAGAACAGTAAGTAAATAAAAACACAGTAAAAGGCAGTGAAATCCTGGAGGGATGAGTGTTGGTGGGTAGAAAGTTAGCTCGGTAGAAAGGTCTCAGATGTTTAATGCCGCTTTACCACAGTTTTGAAAGTAATGCATGCAAACCCCAAACTTTAATATATAAAGTCCACTTAAGCGATCTTTCTTCACCCTTCATTGATCCCTCTGTTACTTCTGACTTAACAGTCCACAGTAAAAAAAAATCTCAAACTTATTTGCTCCACTGACCCCTTTCTGAAAAAAAAAAAAATTACTCAGCCTCTTCCTGAAATCCATATTCTTTAGGTGAACAAACAGGAGCCCCCTCAGTTGCACCTGCGGCTACTCCTGCTTCCATGGGTGCTTCCAGCGTTCATTTCCTTTTGGCAGCGGAGGCTTCCAAAGGGTGCTCAGAGGCCCACGTGGTGCCGGGGCTCAAACTGGCATCCCAGTGCATTGCAAAGGCCCTGACCACTGTACTTTCTTCCTGGCTCTTACATTAATTTTCTCCTTATTACATTCACCATTATGGGCACTGGAGAGATTGCACAGGAATTAAGCCACTTGCCTTGCATCCTGTTGACCCTGCTTGGAAGCCCCGACACCACGTTGGGTTCCCCAAGTACTGCTAGAGATTACCGCTGAACAGAGAGCCAGGAGTAACCCCGGAGCCCTGGGTGAGGCCCACATTTTGACAATACACTTTGGCTCAGCTGGTGGCTCATCTTGGCTTTTTCTTCCATGTTCTTGGTTGTCTCTAAATGTTTCATGTCTCCACCTGTCCGTGCCACTGTGCCTGGATGGGTGCATGAGTGGCAGTGTCTTGCTGCTTTCCTTGGGAGAGTTGGCAGAGAGCTCAGCCTGTGGGGACGGTGGTCACCCCAGTTCCCGTGAACACTTAGGCAGGTGGGGAACAGACTGATGATCTGCTGTGTTTTATATGCTGGGATGTTCAATTCAATTCCTTGACTCAAATAAGCACCATAGACTTTCTTCTTAGTCCTCGAGGGGACCCTGAACAAGACGTTCCCAAACCAAGCAAATAGCCCATGCCATTCACTGGCCCTGGTGCTCACCGTCAGTGCTCACATGTGGATGTGGCTATTATAGTCCCCATCCCGGCTCCCGTGGCAGGGGCTTCTTCTCAGAGTCAGGCATTTTACAGTTGCTTTATTTCCATTTATTTCATTTCCCCCAAGCAGCCCCTGTCTTTACTTTAGAGATAAGAAAATAGACTCACACAGGTCTGAAGTGGCAGAACCAGAAGAGCTCGGAGCTTGCATCTACCCACCATGTGTTCCATGCTTGAGGCCACACAGACTGGTGCCCACCACACCTGCCCCCTGCCCCCTCCCCTGAGCACGTGATTCAAGCAGGCAGAGAGAGCGGCATTGTGAGGACCCTGCAGATCTGATTGTGCGCAGATTCAGTTTTCCTGGAATGGGGAGCCACGGTGGAGCCTCCTGACATCACAGTTGGCATCACAACTCAGAATTCCAGGTCAGACACAGCACCTTCTAAGAGAGAAGCCTGACCCTCCAGGGACCACTGGTGCCCAGGACTCCTATGTCCTTCAGCAAGGGGTGCTTCCACTTAGAACATCCTGGGTCAAATGTCCCCAGCATCAGCGCAGGCACTGTCCCCTCTCGGTGCCCACACCAGAGCCTGCTCTGCCTGATAAATGCAGGAATCAGAAGACGGCTCTTGGCAGAAGATGGAAAGTGGAATGTGTCAGTGGCAGCAACCACAGAAATAAATGATACAAGAAACTTCCTAGAATTTTTACAAATCAGAGTTTACAAATCAGACTCTCAACAACCCCCGAGCTACCTCCCTACAGACACTGGGGACCAACACCCCTCAGAAGACAGGCCCTGGATTAGGGCTGGGCTTGTTCATGCAGATTTAGAAGGCTTAGATGATGCTGGACTTCACAGACTTCTCAAAATGGGGGTTGGGGGAAAGGGGGAAGAGGTGGGGGGGAAGAGAGAGGAGAAGAGAGATGGAGGCAAAAATAGGAAGCAGAGAGAGAGAGATCCATGCTCACCTATGTCCATGCTGACAGGGCCCAGATATCCTTCTGGAACACTAGGCTCATAGGTCATCCTGTCTGGGAGGGATGCAAGAGACACTAGCATGTCCAGCTTCTCAACGGAAGGCAGGGACCCAGGGCCAGGAGTGGCTGAAGCCACAGGAAGGCAGGCAGGAGGTCTCTCTAAATGGTAGCTACAATGATGACATCTTTAGTAAGCCACCATTAAAACTGGACATGAGGCTGTGTGCTGGGGGCAAGTTTGATGCACAGAACAGAGACAGAGCCCATTTGGGGATCCTGAAACTCTCTGCAGAGACAATGAACTGGAAATGTAGAGTTTCCATTTGCAGAAGACAGGGCTTTGGAAAAACAATTTCTAAAGCCCCAGACTCTTGGCTTTCAGTAGCAAGACACAGAGGTCTGGGGCTGGAGAGAGAGTACAGTGGTTTAAGGCACATGATCGACCAAGGGCTCCTGGCACTGCCAGGACTGATCCCAGAATTCAGAGCCAGGAGTAAGGCCTGAACACTGCTAAGTATTGTCTTAAAACACACAGATTAAAAAAAAACAAACAAAATTTTAAAAAAGAGGGCCTGGCTGCTAGGGGGGCCTGGAGGACCCTTTCCCTGGAGATGAGCAAAGCCCTGAGAGTCGGTGCGTCTGGGTGGGTGGGAGTGTGTGCATGGAAGGTGCTCCCGCCCTCAAAGAGGCACTGGGGGTGCGGAAGAGGACAGGGAGGGCGGGAGGGGTCCTGCAGGAGGCTGTGGGACCCCTCAGCTCTGCCTCCTCCACCTCACTTCCAAGGTGAGCCTCAGCTCAGAGCCTTGCTTGGGCTCCCTGCCTCCTTCCTGGGTAGGGGTGGGAAGTCCTTGGCAGGAAGCCCACCACAGAGATGCTGCTCGGGACCCTCTGAGGTCACAAACTCACCTAAGTGGGTGAAGCCGGGTTCTCTGCCGTGGTCTCATACAAAGGACCAAGCTGTGGTCGACTTCCCAGTACCCGGCGGCAAGAGAGCCAAGAGTCGGGACAGGGGAGCTGGTGGGGTTCACGACTCTGGTCACTGCACCTCGCCATAGTTCTCGAGAGTGCTCAAGCCACAAAAAGAAACCCCATGGGGACAACATCCCCCTCTCTGCATAGGGGAGGCTGAGTGCAGACCCCTGCTCTGTATGAGACTTGGGTGCCCCAAAGAGGAGCACTGGATGGGACCACCGACCAGCTGCTAGATCACCGCATGTGTGTGTGTGTATGTGTGTGTGAATGTGTGTGCATGCAGCTAGGGGTGTTTATGTATATATACATATAAAGTGTGTGTGTGTATGTGTGTGTGCATGTATGGGTGTGCATGTGAATGTGATTGTGTGTATATGTGAGTGTATGCATGTGCACATATGGGTGTGTGTGCATGTGCAGGTATGGGTGTTTATATGCACGTATGGAGTGTGTGTGAGTGTGTGAGTGTGAGTGCATGTGTGTGAGTGTGTGTGCATGTATGGGTGTGTATGATTGTGTATGTGTGAGTGTGTGTGCATATGCACATATGAGGGTGTGTGCATGCACAGGTATGGATGTGTGTATGCATGTATGGAGTGTGTGTGTGTGTATATGTGTTCATGTATGGCTGTGTGTGTACCTCTTTCTTGTCATTCCTCCTCTAGCTCTCTGTGGAGCTAAGCACAGTATAGCACTCCTGATGGACAGGACACAGCCCTGCTTCCCAGAGAGGAGAGCGGCAGGGGGAGCTGTCAGACCATGAGGGTCACCGGGGCACTGTCCTGACCCCAGGATCACACAGGATGGGCTGACTCTGCCACACGTGCACGTCTGGCCAGCTGGAAGGCAGGGGCAGGCTTCCCTCTCAGCTGGGAGAATGTGGGTAGTTGCCCACAGCTCTGGTCTCCAGGTGCCACCTGCCAGCCATCTTTCCCTCTCAGGCTTCTCCCAAGAGGTCTGGGTTCGTGCAAAGGTAGTTTCGAAGCTCAGGTTAGACTTTTCCTGGGTCATGCCCACAGTGCTGTTTCCTGGGGAGAGAATCCAGAGGCAGGGCTGGAGAGACAGGACAGGGGTGAGGGCACCTGCCTTGGATGCAGCAGACCCTGGTTCCATCCCTAGCACTACACCATCCCCAAGCACAGAGCAGGGACTAGCCCCCGAGCACAGCAGGGTGTTGGCCCAGCTCCCCCTCCCCCAACCAGAAAAGCCCGAAGAAAAGCCCGTGCTGCCGAGCTGGAGCACCCCTTATGGCTTGAGATGGAGCTGAACAGCCAACACTCTCCTCCCAGGACGCTGCACGGCGGGGGGCGGGGGCAGGAGGGCACCCCATCCCCTCCACCTCCCCATCAGGCATCTTTCTGGCACCTCAGAGGCACTTCCTGTTACCCAGTGCCCCATGGCAAGGGCAGTTAGTGGGAAGGGCTTGGTGTGGAACACCGTGTGCCTGAAATGAAGTCAAGGTGCCTCAACACAAAATTACATTTTAAAAATATGGGGTGCTTCTCTCTCTGTACCTTCCCTTCTTGTACCTCGGGGTCCCTCATGAACCATTACCAAGGAATAAGAGAGACTGAGCAGGACAGAAAGAACTGCCTCCCCCAAACCCCTCCATGCGGGGCACTCTAGCTGCAACACTGCCCTCCCCGCAGCCTGGAGCATCAGAGCTGCCCCCTGCCCCTCCCCCCACCCTGCTCTCCACCCCCCAGCAGGTGGTAGGTTCCATGAGGAGCAGATTCCTGGATGCTTCCTGGAAAGCCTGGTCCTCCACAAGGTGCTCAGGGCTTCCCCATGTCTAGGCAGTGGCATTCCCCCTTCGAACCCTATCCTACACTGCCAGGACCCTCTCATCTGTTTCTCCCCCAAATGGGGGAGAGATTTGGGGGAGCTCTCCCTCCGATAGCCAAGCCATTCCTGACCTTTTAAAGCCTGTTTTATGGGCAGAAAGAACGAAGCTGTCGTTTAATTCAGAGCTGCCTCCAACACCTGACCTTATCGCATGGAAATGTGTTTTGGTCCAATGATCGCTGAGCTAAAAGAAACTCAGGTTGAAAATGTTCTTGCCTCCAATCTCCAGTCGAAGAAACAGAAACACAATATGAGCATCTCTGGGAAGCCGCTCTCTGGGCAGTTCAGGGCTCCATGGAAGAATCTGGCTTTCACTCTCAGTGACCAGACCTTCAGCCCACTCCTGCAGCGGCAAGAAAGGGAGTTGAGAGCAAGGCGTTTGAGAAGAGATGCCTGCTGATTAGCTGAGGGCTGCGGGGAGCGCGCGAGCACATTTGAGAAGGGATCTTCTCCTCACAGCATCCAGGGATGCTCAAAGAGAATAAAAATAAGGTCCAAGAAGAGGCCATTCTTTCCAAGTGCACTTTAATTCCAGACAGTAAATAGCAGCAATGCCTTCCCCCTTCCATCTAATAACTACAGTTACTGCATTGCCATCTCTCGGGACGCCCGGTCACCTCTGTGAGTCAAACCCTGAGCCTGGTGGTTGGGGCGGGGGGTGTTAATTTCCATCTGACCTCCTGGTGCATTTCTCCCCCCCTCCCAGATAGCCAAGTTTAGGGAATTAAATTTCTGCAAATAAAACTGTTCAATCCCAATAACACAATTGTGTATTAACTTTTCTCTCTCCTTGGAGTTTATAAACCTAAAAAAAAAAATTGTGGCCTTGAGCAAGAAACCAATTTTAGAAATGAGTTAAATGACCCAGAGAAAGAGCCTATCAGATTAACTTCTCTCTGGGCCTCTGCAGCTGACAGTGACACACAGCTCTTCACCTCTCCGGCGCTAATGAATTTTCCAAGAGGGGTGCGCATTTCCGGTTTGCTGTGCTGGGTTCTTTCCAGAGCTTTCTAGCAACTAGATGAAAACCACTGTGTCCAGATGGAAAGCCCCTGGCGGAACTAGAGTCCCCAACCTCTGACTGCCACAGGTCATCCTGAGATTTTATGGGTCATGGGTGCCAACAATCACTTCCGTTTATTTAACTCAAATTGAGCTGGGTCCTCCTTACCTGTCCTCTGCTGCTCCTGCCAGCTGACCGCTGACCTCTTGGTTGTCCCAGGCACCCACTTTCTCCCCTGTTTCCCGCTGCTGGCTGGAATCTGCAGGGCATTCGTGTTATTGTCCGTGGGCCTCCAGGAACCCCAGGCCAGATTCGGACTCAAAGGTCTGTCTGGTAGGCCGACTGTCCTCTCCTGCTTGGAAACATCTGTGTCCCCCTGAAATCCTCCCTGTGCTACCGAGGCCTGCACCTGAGGTCAGGTAAGCATGAGGCGGCAGTGTCCAGGGGGTGGGCCTACCCCCAGCATCTCCTCCCTGGAACTGACCCAAGTATCTTTAGTTGTCCCAAAGTCTGATAGAGACGGGGATGAGGTGGGGTGTGATGGATAAGAACTGGGAACACCGGACACCCCCACCGTACAGGCTGGTCCTGTCTACCACAAACTGTCCTGTCTTCCCCCTTTGAGAAATGTCTTGTGGGGGCTCGGGAGATGGTCCTGGGCCTAAGGTGCATGCCTGGCAGGGCGCTGGGCTGTGATTCTGGTACCACAAGGCCTCCTGAACATTTCTAGTTGCAGACACAGGCCTTCCATTACTGCCCTGTGCAGCCCCAAGGACCCCCGAGCACCTCCGGGATGGTGCTCCCTGACCGAGACAGCACATTTTCAGGTCTTCGCATTGAAGCAGTGGGAGTGAACCCCACGGGATGCCCGAGCACCTCGTGGGAACCCCCTCCCCAATTCTGTTTCATTGACTGTTTTTAATTATTTGAGCCTAGAACTGGACCCTGGTTATCCCTAAACGCAAAGAGTTTTGTGCATGAGCCTTTCTAGGTTTGGGGGTTTCCCCAGGACAGGGGTCCCCTAAGGGGTCAGGGGAGAAGAGGACTCATTGCTTTGCTCAGCACTGGATGCAAGGTGTCCACTGCGATTCTGCCCAGCACGTGAATTTGAGTGTGGCCTCCATGTGGCAGTGCCAGGGTGCCCACCTCCCGAAACCCAGCTTCACAAGTTCCTTTCTCTGACTCCCCATGTGGAAATTCCCTGCAGGAGTGGCTGAGTGGTCCTCTTCTCTTTACTTCTGGCCATCAAGGGGGCCTCGGGAATGTGCCTTGGAAAGAGGGTGCTGGGCCTGAGAGCGTGGGGAACCTTTCTCAGAAGGGGGCGGCTTCTGTCCATGGGATCACAGATTGGGGGCTCTGCTGACCTGTCTTCTCCTGCCCCCCACATGCCCAGTGCTGGCTCCCCATGTGTCCATGCATGAAGGGTGTCCATGATGGACCAGGGTCTGCTGTGTGCTTGTGGATAAAGGGGGGACTTTCTCCCTGAAATTGGCAAAGAAGTGAGGATCTGTCTTCTACCTGCTTCTCCTCACCCTCTCCTTCCCTGGCTACCAGCGTCCTCTGCCCCTCCCCACCCCCCCCGCCCCATCTCTCAGCAACAATTTCTTAACCTTATTACTTTCTACTGAAAATCCGTGATCTCATACTTTTATTTTAACTTCACTAATTCGAGGCTTTTTAACCCGTCTCCCTTTTTAATACATTTTGAAATTCAATCCTCCTTTTATTCCTCCTGCCCCCACCCTATTTTATCTCAAGTTTAATATCTGGGATTTAAATTCTTGCCTTCTAATTCTCTCGCTCCCATTTCCATGTCAGCTTTTTAAGATCTCTTATTTTACAACTCTTTTTGCTTTTTAGGTCATACCCGGCGATGCACAGGGGTCACTCCTGGCTCTGCACTCAGGAATTACCCTTGGCGATGCTCAGGGGACCATATGGAATGCTGGGAATCAAACCCGGGTCAGCCATGTGCAAGGTACTACCCACTGTACTATCACTCCAGCCCCAGAGGAACCCAGGTGTGAGGGACCCAGGGCAGAGATCTCCAAGCCTGCTCGGATTGGGACTGGGCCTCTTCCGCCCAGATCCCCCATTTTTCAGTAGCTAAGTGGTCACACCCAGAAACTTCCTCTGGCGCCGTGTAATCCCATCCAATGGCCAACATCCAGAGACTACAAAACCGAGCTCTTGTAGCCTAGTTCTCCCTCTCGGAGAACCTGGCAAGCTATCGAGAGTTTTCCTGCCAGCACAGGAGAGCCTGGCAAGCTCCCTGTGGTGTATTCATATGCCAAATATAGTAACAATGATGGGTCTCATTCTTCTGACCCTGAAAGCGCCTCTAATGTGGCACCATTGTGAAGGACGAGTAAAGAGAGGCTGCTAAAATTTCAGGGCTAGGACGAATGGAGATGTTACTGGGCCCACTTGAGCAAATTGAGGATCAATGGGATTATAGTGATAGTGATAGTGATATTTTACAACTCATCTGTTTCCCTGAGTCCCCTCCCATTAAACACTTCCCAGTTTACTTGCATTTGGGGGTTTTCTGCTCTATGAAAAAATGCCTAAGGGGAAAAAATCACTCTCCTTTAACCTCGTTTGGTTTTAAGTCATCGGGATGAGCCAGAGAAAGACACCAGTTGGGTGGCAGGGCCCTGCTGAGTGGGCACTGGATGGGGACAGCAATGCAGGAACTGGACACCCACAAGAGAGTGGCCGCTCTGTGCGTTCTAGAAAGTTCCAGTCCTCCTCCTTTGGGATACATGAGACAGTGGACAGGATCATTCGCTGCAGTCCTCCTGTCCATCTTTGCTCTCCCAGTCACCCTGGAAAATCCCCCGCTACATGATTTTTCTCCTCCACCTGCCCCTGGGCATGGCTTCTTTGGACCAGAACCCCTGAGGGGGGCCTTGGAGCCTGGACTCCCCTGGACAGCTACAAGCAGAGGACGCAGGTCTACCGACAACTTTTCCTTTTTGCTGCTCTTATTTTTTGTTTCAAAACATTTGGGGGCTGGAGAGACAGTGCAGAGACTGACCTCGGCTCAACCCCCAGCACCAGTTATGATTCCCCCAAGCCCTGCCAGAAGTATTCCCTGAGCACAGAGCCAGGAGCACCACCAGATGTGACCCCCTCCCAAACCAAAATAATTTAAAACATAAAAGTACTCAAAACCGAACCAACACTTTCTGGCATTTCACAGGGGAGGCCAAGGCCGTGGCCCTTCCTGGCCCTCTAGCTGCTGCAGAGCTGGGAGTGGGACATTTCAGGGCGGAAGCCCTCAGGAGAGCTGCCCCTCCAGCTCAAGTCGACTGCAATGTCTCACATGCTCTCGAGTGCATACGCGCGTGCGCGCACACACACACACACACACACACACACACACACGACCTCAGTGAGGGACGCTCATGCCCCTCCCCGCCCCCCTTGCTCTGTACACACACAGCTCTGCAGGCCTCTCCCAGTGCTACCACTGCCTCCCGCCAGTGCCCAGCCAAGGGGACCGAGGCCACTAAAGGGACCAGAAGTCTCCTGCCTGCCTCCCAGTGCGAATCCACCTCTGGTCTCTTGCGTACGTGATCACGAACAATTCTTTGAATGACGTCTTGCTGGGGGCCGGGAGGTGGCTTAGTGGCTGAATCTTGTGCGTGTGAAGACACAAGTTAGCCCCCCTGGGCAGCCCACAGGTGCCCACTGCCATCCTGGCTGCTCTGTCATTTGTGCCTGGCAGGTCTGCAGTTTGGAGGTCTCAGTGCTGTACAAGCACCTCAGCCGAAAACAGTGTGGCCCCTGTGGGCTGATACAAATAAAGATGACTGATGGAGCTGGGAGATGGCGCAAAGGACTGAAGTACATGCCGGAGGCCCGAGTTCAAGCCCCTGCATTGCACAATCCCTGAGCACCACACTGGGAATAGGCCTTGAACATCACTGGGTGTAGCACCCCCAAAACAAATAACTCCTCCCCAGAGGTGTCCGAGCACTACAAACAAACATGGGCAGTGGTACCCAGTAAGCACATGTATCAGCACCAAACACAGACAGCTCCTGTGAGCACTACCCAGGGACACACATAAGCAGCCAGCACCAGGAAAAGCACGTGACCTGGTATACGTGCACCCCAGCCCCACGTCTGAGGGTCGAGGCCCCTCAAGGGACACCCAGTGTGCCTTGAGTGGTCAGGGAAACCTGTGCCCATGTGGGGTGTTGGGGCTATGGGTGGGAGGGGAGGGGAGGGAGCAACAGGAGCTTGTGACTCCTGTAACAGGCTCTGCAGCCTCCTGGGAAAAATGCACCCCTGAAACCTGAGCCCCCCTGCCCTCCCCCCAAACACACATTAGTGAGCCGCATTTGGGAAATTGTACGGTTACAAGGCCGGCGCCTGAATGAATCCTGAAGGAGATGGTACATTTTTTTAGCCACTTAATTGAATCTGTGGCAGTAAATCTTTTAGTCTTCTCTTAGCATTTAGAATTTCAATTTACTCCATGGATTTTTGTGCCCAACCCCCAGCGAAAATGAGCATTTGTGCCGAAAAGCTTTTAATCAACCATTCTCAGAATGTCAGTCCCCCTTATCTCCGAAGCCGACTGAAATCTCGGGGCTGATGGTTTTAAAGCGCGTCGTTCGGCGGGGAGGCTCCCCCTTTTCTGCCCTCACACCCTCTATCCTGGTCTCATCAGACTCGGTCTTGATGTGCCCCCCATCTCTTAATCTTCCTGGATTTCTCTTTTAAGGTGAGATTTCCACTTCAATCTGGCTGCCGCTGATCTATGGAGATTCTCGGCGGCTGCCGTCTCGCAGATGGAGATCTGGTCCTTAGAAGCCGGCTCACCCGCACGCAGATGTGCGCGGCACAGCCTTTCATTAAACCGCCACTTCTCTGACGTTTGTGGAACTCCATAATAAAGAAGCCAGAGCCTGTCCTCATCGTTGGAGTCTGAGTTTTGAGTGCTCTCACTCATTTTTATTGTTTTTTTTTTTTTTGAGTGGGGGAAGATTTGTGGTCACAGCCAGCACACTCAGGGGTCATTCCTGGTTCTGTGTTGAGGAATGACCTTGGTGGTACTCTGGGGACAAGATGTGGTGTCAGGGACTGAACCGGGGTGCTGACTGGAGTTTCCACATGCAAGGTAAGTACCTTATCTCCTGTGCCAGCTCTCCAACCCCATCATTCTTTCTCCTGGTCAGAATAAAGCTAACTTCTAACATTATCCTAATTGGAGAAGATAGATTTTTTTGTTTGCTTTTTTTTTTTAACAAATGGCAGCTGTTTGTTTTATTGACTCATGGTTTAGGAAAAGAAACTTTTGCAGAGGCTGGGGGAGGAGTAGGGTTTGGTGCTGCTCAGGATTTACTCCCGGCTCTGTGCTCAGGAGTGACCCCTGGTGGTGTTCTGGGGACCAATAGGTGGTGCCAGGGATCAACTGGGGCCAGCCACATTGAGGCAAGTGCCTTAACCCTTGTACTATCTCTCCAACTCAGAAAGGTACTTTCAACAATTTGGTGACTTACCAGATAAGACCCCCTGCTATAGTTCGTGCACAGAGGCCCCTCCCCACCAGGGGCTCCTCCCAGCGCTTCTTCCCATTGCTCTTCCGCATGCCGGTGCCATCTAAGTGGCCACCAGGGGGCAGTACAACCCCCACACCTGCGGATCAGCTAATCAGCGCTTCTGCTGCCCTGACCCCCCGCTGGGGGGGAGCGATGCTCTCCCATCGATTTCTCCCTGGCCCTCTGATTTCCGATGAGCCTAATCAGCTGTGCAGCCTTCAGTCCTGTGCTCCTTGATTTGTCAGGAGAATGAGTTATCTGAGCAGACGGTGTCTGTGATTTGTAGGTTGGAGGACTCAGCTGTACTGTGGTGACCTTTTCAATATTCTGTTATTAGATGGGTTGGCTATTTCAACTTCCTCCCGAACAAAGCATCATCCACATGTGCCGAAGAGGGAGAATGGCCAGTTAATCAGAACACCCGAGGCTGAAAAGGTCGAAGCAGGGCCGAGGGTATTAACATTCACGGCGCCTTGAACATCTTGCAGCCCGCCGAGCTCATGACCTGTGGCGTCTGGGGGGATCAGACGAGGCAGGAGGCTTGAAGCTCCACGAGGACCCATGTGCATAGCCCTACCCACCTTGCTCAGCGGGGCCCCTCCCTCCCAGTCCCCAACACCTTCCACATCTGGTTGATGCCCCAGCCAGGCTGGTGCCTCCAAGTCTTACCCCATGTCAAGCCCATGCCAAGCTCCTCCTGCCTCAGGGCTGGGCAGACGCCAGACTTGAAGAGCCCTGGCTTCACATTTGTGCCCAGAGGCCTCCTTTCCCACACCTGGCTCAGTGCCCTCTTCTCACAGATGCCCAGGTAGGCTCCCCGGCTGGGAAACGGCCACCGAGATTCCAGCCCCGCCTCCTGCCATGGTACAATGTCACAGTGTGTCACTGGCTGGACTCTCTCACCCTGTGTTCATTCTCTCCCCGAGTCAGAGTGACTCAGGGGCAAGGACACAGTCCATCGGGGCTGTCACATGTCGCTGGTGCTGGGCACAGTCTCAGATATTCAACAGGTGCCCAAGGACAGGCAGGACTGAGGGTTGGGCCTCCTCCACCCCTGCTTCTGCCCCTGCCCCATTCATTCATATGTGGAAACCCTCAACTCACCACAGGGGCCTGTTGGAGGTGACCGGGCCATGAGTGTGGATATCCCCAGTGGGCTGGGCCTCATAAGGGGCAGTGTTCTTGCCAACAACCAGGATGCCCCTTCCACAAGGGAACTGCAATCCCCTGATCCAGGGCCCCCGAATTCTGTGATCTGTGAGGAATTGAAGTTTCCTACGGGAACCACTTGATCCATGACCCTGGTCGGAACAGCTTCCTGGCCTGGACACATCTTCCATGTGTGCTTCTGCCTTTCTCTCTCCTGACCCGGGAGCCCCTCCTATGGCGCCTGCTCTCTGCCTCGGCTGGGTTGGGGGGGGGTGGCAGTCTGACTCGCCATGGGGACTCCGAGGGGCAGACTGTGGCGACATGCAGAGCCACATCCACACGCTGGACCAGGCCAATGGGCTCCCTCAAGCCAGGGAACCCCCACCAGCCCCAATCCTCTGAGTTCCCTTGGCCCGATTCTGGGGGCACTCATGCTGCCAGTCACATGTACAGCGAGACTGACATCCAGCCGGGCCAGGCTGTGGGGAGTTGCTCTGGGATTCCTGGCTGAGGGCCCCTAGCTCAGCAGGAGCCTAGCTCAGGGCTGGGAGGCCGGGCAGAGCCCCCAGGAATCCCCTGCCCTGGCCATCATAGGTAGAGGTGACACTGTGTTGTGAGCCCATCTATCAGGTGTTCAGTGAGGACTGAGACGGCTGAGCTGTGGCTCCTGGCTCCCAGGTGGAGCAGGACAGTGCTCACAGCTGGGAAGCAGCCATTTATCACCTGGTGTCCAGGCAGGGCCAGTGTCAGCAGATGGAGGGGCTGGCGGGCCCTGAGCTGGAGGCTAGTATCAGAGTATGACTGTTGGGGGACTCCCAGCCTAGGACCACAGGCAACTCTGCCACCAGCCCCATCTGCTATCAGCTATGCCTGGACCCTCCAAACTCCACTGTGCCTCCGGGCTCCCCGTGTGGACACCCTGCCAGGTGCCCAGCCGCTCTTGCTGTGTCATTTCACCCAGTGGAGACCGGCTGGCAGGAAGGTTTTTTCCTGGTGCCAACTGGCTTTTTCTGCAACAGGGGATTATCCAGCAGACGGCGCTTGGGGACCTAAATTCTCTTCTACAGGGTGCAGATTGTGGCACGCCTCAGATGGCAGGAGGAGCTGCAGATGTGGCTTCTGTGTGGCCCTGAGCTGCCCCTGGGACCTGGCTGCTCGCCTGAGCCCTTGCCTTGGGCCACCCAGGTCTGCCCTTGGCTTGTTCACGCTAATCTCTTTCTGTCTCTGAAGCCCCGTGCCTGGCTGGCCCGGCTGGCAGAAGCCCATTGTGCCTCTTGACAAAGCGAGAAGCCAGTTGGTGCAAGTTGCTGCCTTTGGCGGCGGTGCTTGCTACTGTGCCTTGGGCACCAGCCACCTACCAGTGGCCTCCCCTGAGGGGCAGAACGCCATGGCAGGCAGGAGCTGGAAGATGCCACTCACCCCACTGCACAGGAGAAACTGAGGCTGCCTGCCAGGCTGTTCCTGGTTCCCACCCCAGGGGGCACCAGGGCCCCCTTCCTGCAGCTCCCACGCCTACTTTCTACCATCCACAGTGCTCAGCTTTGTGGGGGCACCTCTACATCCCACAAGGGGTGAATGTGGGCACCCCAGTGGGCATGTTGGCTGCAGGAGACAGAGCCCGGAGCACAGTTTGGTGCTAGGACCAGGACAGCAGGACTCAGCTCAGCCTCTGCTGCAGACAGGGAGGTCCTGCAGCTCAGGCTCTGTGAGGGGCAGGGCAGTGCCCACCCCCCATAGTGTTTCCCCAACCAGGAACTCTCAGGGATCTGGGTGGAGTGAGTCCCCCACCCTCTGACTGAGTGACACCTTGAACTGGACCCAAGTTACCCTTGAGACCAGTTCTCGTGCAGAGAGGGGGGTGGTCACTGCCTGTCGTTCTCAGCTTGGGGCTGAGGGAGGCCCAGGGGGCCTGAGGGAAGCCCAGGGGACTAGCAGGGTGCTGCATGGGGGCAAGTGGGGGGCAGGCCGATCAGCAACAGCGAATAGGGGAGAGACTGAGCAGGCAGCAGTGCCACTGTGGGGGACAGTCCCAGCCTGTTGCTCCCAGCAGCCCTGCCGGGTAGAGACTCTCCTGAAACGGCAGCCTTGGTGGACTTCAGGGGCCTGGAGGAGGCCACCTCGAGACCTGCCCAGGTCTGAGGAGGGCCAGGGTGTGTCTGTGTTCAGGGCCAGCCAGGGTGTCAGCTGCTCTGGTTTCCTGAGGTGAGGAGGGTGGGGAGCAGAGTGCCTGGGGCCAGGTAGGGTGCTGGACAGCTGGTGTGGGGGCTGGCAGGGGGTGGCAGGTGGGCATAAATTCAGGCACGAAGCAGCCCTGAGGGGGCAGAGCTGCAGCCGGGGGCCTGGGCCTGGCATCCGCGTCTCCATGTGGTGACCATTTGGGGCAGAGTCCACAGCTCCCCCCTGTCCCCATCCTGTGTGGGAAGCCCTGGCCAGAGCCCAGATATGTCAAGTTGGGGTACTCAGGCGGGTGATCAGCACACCTCCAAATCTCAGCATGAAATATTGTTGTCTGACTCTACCTTTCCCCTGATTCTTTCTTGGTGGGGCTACACCCAGTGGTGCTCAGGAATCACTCCTGGCAGGCTCCAGGGACCATGTGGGATGCCGGGGGTCCAAGCTGGTGGTCTGTGTGCAAGGCAGTGCCCTATCCACTGTGCTATGGCTCGGCCCTGTCACCTGATTCCTGTCTCCACTACTCTGTGGTGGCCTCCAGAAGCTTCTCACAGAGCCTCACAGTTCCCACAGTTCCCCTGGTCCTCCAGGAAGCACAAACACCCTCTTCCCTTACCACTTCCTCCCACCACACCTGCCCCTGAGGAGGACACCTGCCTCTGCAGGGCCTGAGGGGACCCATGGGCAAGGGGACTCAAGCGGGTGGTTTCAGAGGCTCTCATAGGAGGGTCCTACCTGCCCGGCACTCGGGCTCAAAGACATTAATTTTGTCATCCAAGGCACTTGTGCAGGGGCAGGGTGGTGGTGGTGGTGGTGGGGGGGTCATTCCCAGAGACAAGTCATCGCATTGAGTCCAGCCGGGTGGAGCAGGAGGGGCCTGTCAGCATGTGCCCTTCCCAATGGAAACAGTGGCAGTGCACCCAGCCTGGCCAAACGCAGACAGGTTCTAATCCTGCCCCTGGGAAAAGCTAAACCAAACACCCTCAGTTCAGCAACTCAGGCCAGGCCAGTGCTGGGCAGCCAGAGCTATGGACTGAGAGGTAGAGCTGTGAGCACTTGGAGGCCATCAAAAATCACACCAGCATCCCGGCAATGAACAGGATGTAGGATACAAAGGGGCTGGCACCTCTCCAGGTGACTGATGAAAAAGTTTATAGGAGGTTCAACTGCAGGAGTGGCTTTGATTTGAACACCGTCTCCCCAGGGGGGTCTCTGAGGGTTAGACATGCAGTGAACTCCAAACACTCACCACCTGCGCAGCGTGTGCGTGCGCGTGCGCGCGCGCACACACACACACACACACACACACTTGTACACACATACATATATTCATACACACCATCATGTATGCATACACACATACATACATACACACAGGAATATTTCTAAAGTTATACATCAAAATATTTTTCACACAAAAAAATTTTCCTTATTTTTTTTTCTTTTTGAGTCACACCTGGTGATGTACAGGGGTTACTCCTGACTCTGCACTCAGGAATTATTCCTGGCGGTGCTCAGAGGACCATATGGGATGCTGGGAATCCAACCCGTGTCGGCTGCGTGCAAGGCAAACTGTGCTATCGCTGTGCTATCGCTCCAGCCCCTCCTTGTATCCTTTTGATAGTAAATAAGGTATTCTTTTTTTTTTCTGTACTGCCTAAATTTCTTACAAACAATTCCTTTACCAATACCTTTGCAATAAAATTTAAAAATATATGAAGAAAGCAATAGCAAAGCAGCAGCCACAACACCACCAATCAAGGTTTTTCTGCCTTGACTGAAGGAAGAAAGCCTTCCGCTTGCTCCCCACCGTCAGAAACCAGAGGGCACACAGCAGGTTGAAGGGAAGCAAACAGGTGAGGAGCCGGAGCAGCGCTGCTTGGAAGCAGGTGCTCCCTGGTGACAAGAATGAGCTCCCCTTTCTACTTGCTCCCTGGAGACGTCTGCTCTGTGAGGCCGTGACTCCAGCTGCCGACCTCCCTGGAGCTTCCTGTCAGGCCAGTGCAGTAACAGACTCTGAGATTGATCGGTGTCCTTCTCATTGACACACTTTCAGGTGAGGTCGACCCTCGTGGGAAAGCATGGGGCACGCTCCGGGAGAGCAGGTGTCCTGCTGGGATCAGCTGACACTCAGAGCTCTGTCCATGCAGTGACACACATGGTCTTTGTGCCTAAGAGACACTGCTGGGTCCAGTCATCAACCTGTCCCCAGGGATGGCTAGTCATCAAGTTTTCCCCAGGGAACACACAGATTTGCTGCAATGGAAATTGAATCCCCAACAGGGTGTGTGCACAAGCTGGCTGACTCGATCCCACAATTTGCAGACATACAAGGCAACGTGTCCGAGAGGAGGACCGAGGGTCTGCCCGTGTGTGAGACTCCAGCACTTACAAAGCTCTACTAAGACAGCATAGCTGGCACAGGAATAGAGCAATAGAATGGATGAAAGGTTCCCACAACAGGGCCCCTGAAAAAATAAAAAAGGAACATTTCCTCCAGGACAGAGGTGCTATTGTCAGCACCTGGGGGAGCAGACAGATCAAGAGTGGCAGCATAAGTTATAATCCATGAGAAAAACAAAACTAGGTCGGTCTGACCTTTACCCCCCCCCCCCCCCCACACACACACACATGCGCGTGAGAGCGTACTTCCAGAAAGACTGAAGAAAACTGCAAGATCAGGTTTTGGTTGTAACAGAATTGGTGCCTAGAAAAAAAAAAAGATTTAATAGACAAATCACCAATCATTAGGAAATTGTCCTCAGGGTACTCAGGAAACAAGAAACCTTGTTTTAATGAACTAAGTCTCAGAAAGAAGCGTAAACCTCATCAGAGCCTGGGCCCCTCACCCCATCCCAATCCTGGTCCTGTGGGGGAGGCTGGGCCTGTTTAGTGCCTTCTCTCTCTCCCAGGCCAATCTCCCAGGGAGGCAGGACACCAGCACATCTCAACACCCAACTCTGCACCACAGGTGCTTAATTCCAGGCCAGTGAGGCTGAAAGAGCTGGAGCTTCCTTTTCTCATCAAGTCTGTTTTGTGACTCATAGGAAGGAGATTGTGTTGAGAAACAGGCCAAGGACACCACTACCTTCCCTCCCTTCAGCCCACTCATGGGATGGAGGGTCCACGCTGAGAGAAGCAAGCTGAGACAACGAGAGACAACCACTCCCAGCCAGCACCCCATTCATAAACTTGGGTTTCCACTCTGAGCACATTAGGTCATTATCTCCACCTTGACACCTGAGGCATTGGCTTGGAAAAGCTTCCCAGTGGAAGAAGCAGACCATAAAAATAAAGAATGGATGGCAATGAATTGGCGTTATTGGAAAAAAGTATGGCAAAGTCCAAGGGTGCTCTTGTAACACTGAGGATGTTGGTGATAAGCAATGATGGAGAATTTGAAAATGGGTGCATTAAACTAGACTCTATAAAACTCCACTTTATAAGTGGAGAGAACAAACAAAGTGGAAATGAACAGTACCTAAGAAAAATGTGGGACACCATTAGACACACCAATGTATGTACAATGGGAGTACCAGAGGGGGTGGGGAGAGAGAAAAACAAAAAGGATTAATTGCTGAAAACATCCCCAACTGCCAAAAACTATTAATTTACACAATCGAGAACACAACAAACTTCAAAAAGGATAAACTCAAAGAAGTTCTAGTAAAATAATGAAAGACATAATATGAATGATGAAAGACAGAGAAAACTTTGAAAGCAGCAAGAGAAAAAGACCCTAAGGAACCCCCAAGATAGCTAACAGCTGACTCATTAAAAAACAACAGAGGCCACGAGGCAGTGGGATGGCACAGTCAAAAGTGCTGAGAAAAAAAAATCTGTCAACAAAGAATGTTGTAGCCAACAAAACTATTTTTTTTTAAAATGAAAGGGGGAAATAAGGACATTCCCAGATTAAAAAAAAAAACTCTAAAATAAACTGTAGCTATCATTATGTACTTTACAAGAAATACCAAAGGAAGTTCTTCAGGCTGAAAGCAAGTGGCCCCAGATGGTAATTCAAAGCTATACACACAGGAAAGAGCATTGACAAAGGTAATTATGCAATTACAGACGATGGTCTAAAAGCACAGTTCTCCTCCTCCCATGCCTTAGCTGATTTACAAAGTAATTATAGAAAACAACATGCCTATAATTGTACTCTATAACGTGTGTGTCCTTATAACAAAAATATAATCTATTTGGCAAGAGCGCCGTGAGGGAGGTGGGAGAGAGCAGAAGTCTATTGAGGAAGGAAATGACACCACATGGTGACCTGAGTTCACAATGAAGGGAGTCAGGGGGGATGGATAAAAGGGTGAAGGCCACACACTGCTTTAAATATCTACTTGTCCCCTTTCTTCCCCACAAGTTCTCTGACTGACATATGATGATAAAAATCAACGATTACAATGATCGATTGCTGGGTTCATGATGTAGATGTGTTTAACAATAACAGAAGAAAGATAGGAAAAGAAAATAAAGGTAGACAGGAGTACTATTTCTACATTTCACTGGAATTTAGTATGAATCTGAAGTAGATTCTGGTAAATTAAGAAGTATTTGGTTAGCCTAAGAGCAAACACTAAGAACATAGCTACAAAAATATTGTAAAATTTCACTAAAGAACTTCAAATATTATACTAGAAAATATTTGATACCAAAAGAAAGCAATAAAGGAGAAGCAGAGGAATGAAATGATTCGAGATAAAAATAAGGCAAAGTAAAATGTCAGCTGTAAGTCCAACTGTATCAATAATAACATTAAATGTGAATGAATAAAGCAAGCCAACAAATAAGCAAAGATCATAAAATAACAATAATAATATAATAATAACAATAATAATAAACCAAGATCCAAGTACGGGTTCCACAGGAATGCAGGTGTTTTGGGCTATACCTGGAAGTACTCAGGACTTAGTCCAGGCTCAGTGCTCAGAGATCACTCAATGAATCTGAGGGGCCCATCTATATTACCACATGTCTGACCCTGAGGATCAAACCAGGGTGAGATGTATGCAAGGCAAGCACTTTATCCACTATCTTACTATCTCTCTGACCTAGAAACCAAATCATTCTTTTTTCTTTTTGCCATACCCGGTGGTGCTCAGGGATTACTCCTAGCAGTGCTCAGGGGACCATAAATGGTCCTGGAGATCTGCATGGGCTCAGCTGCATTCAAGGCAAGTACCTTAACCCCTGTATTATCTTTCAGGTTCTAGTACTTCTGCCCTTTAGTAATAAGCATTCTGAAAACAAACAGGAAAATAATTCCACTTGAAATAGACTAAAAAATTAGTCAAATATATTGGAGATGGGTCAGCCCTTCCCATCTCCCCACCTGCTTGGGGTCCTGGTTATCATGCCCACAAACAGCCTCCGGACACCATCTCAGCAACTCCACGGCCTTGATCCAAACACTCAGCAGTGAATCTGGGAAGACAGCAGCACGCCAGAGATCTCTCCAGACCCCGTACCAATTCAATTCCACCAGGACACCTCAGATGGAGCGGGTGTTCCCTCTTCGCCCACTCTAGATAAAATCCCAGTGGCCATGAGCTTCCAGAAGAAAAACTCAGATACGTGGACTCAGGGATTAAGACTCCAGGCCACATGGCAGCAGTGGAGATGCGCCAGCCCTTCCCGTCTGCCCACCGGCTCAGGGTCCTGGCTGTCAGGCCCACAAACTGCCTTCATGGGCCATCTCAGTGCATCAACGGCCTTAATCCAGAGACTCACAAATGAATCTCAAAATGGATTAGCTCCCTACAGAGATGTCTCTGGACTCTAATCATTTACAATTTTAGAATTCCAGAAGCACTCGGCCACTTTTGCAGCCCTGTGATCTCTCATGATATACATAATAGCAATAGAAAATAATTTATCTAGCACCTGACCCTGGCAGGCAGCCTTGAATGGTGGGGGTGGAAATTCAAGATAATGGTGGTGGGATTGGTGTTGAAATATTGAATATAATCAATTAATATGAACAACCTTTTGAAAATAAAATTAAAATCATTAGTCAAATATTTAAGGATAGATAAATGAAGCCCAAGAAGTACAAAATTTATACATCAAAACTACAAAAAAGGGGCTGGAGTGATAGCACAGCGGTTAGGGCGTTTGCCTTGCACGCGGCTGACCCAGGTTCGAATCCCAGCATCCCATATGGTTCCCTGAGCACCTCCAGGGGTAATTCCTGAGTGCATGAACCAGGAGTGACCCCTGTGCATCGCCGGGTGTAACCCAAAAAGCAAAAAATAAATAAATAAATAAAAAATTGTTTAAAAAAAAAAAACTACAAAAAAGATGCTAAAGATGAGCAAAATAAATGGACAGACATCCCATGGTTATGGGTTAGGAGACATAATACTATAAAAAATGGCAACTCCACATATACAGACCTACCTATTCAGTGCAAAACAGTAGAATAGCAAACTGGAGTCTATACAGAAAGAAACAAGAGGGTTTGAAAATGTATGTGGAAATGTAAGAGACATGGAATAACCAAAGCAATCTCACTAAAGTTAAAAGTCGGAGGATTCACATGCTTAATTTTAAAGCTTATTGCAAAGCTACGGTAATCTAGAGCGTTATGGGGACACTGCATGGGGGACAGACATACAGATCACTGGTATAGATGACAGAGTCTAGAAAGAAACCTTCCCAATTATGGTTCACTGATTTTCACCCAGAATTCCAAGGCAATTCAAAGGGAGAGAGAAGTTTGAAAACAGCAGTGTGAGAACTGACCATCATTAGCAAGGGCAGGATGCTGAGGATGCATTACACATGCACAAATTAACAAAAAATACTTAATGTCACATCTCATGGGAAAATCTAAATCTAGAAAACCTAGAAAACATAGAGGCAAATCATTGTGGCCTAAGGTTAATCTTCTTAAATATAAAACATCCTTTTTACATAAAATATCAAAAGCATAGATGACAAAAGAAAAAATAATATATTATTTTTGACCAAATGGAAAATGATTTTGATTTAAAGTCTAGCCTATTCAAATGAAAAGAATGGGAGACAATATTTGTAAGGCTTATACCTAGTAAGACTTGTACTCAGAATACATAAAGAATGATTTCAACTCAATAATAAAATAACAAACTGCCCAATTACAGTGGATAAAAGGACCTGAAGAAATAGTTATTCAGAGAAGATAGATGTCCAATAATCAAATGACCAATCATCACTTAAAGTTATATTTAATAAAATTATACTTCAGGGAAATGTAAATCAGAATGACATGAGATACCACATCATGTCTACTTGGGCGACTAACAAGGTTATTAACAGTGAGCCTTAGCTAGGACGTAGAAAAGTTAAAACCCTCAGACACTGCCAGTGGAATGTAAAATGGTGCAGTCACTTTGGAAGACAACATGGCAGGTCCTCAGAGTGTTGAACAGGAGCCAGCAGTTCAACTCCTAGATAGATAGCTTGAGAAGGAGTGACATACACCCATACAAAACTCCTTGCACAGAAAACTGTATATAAATAATTCTAGCAGCATATTGATAAATTGCATTTAAATAGAGAACCGCCCATAAATAGTATTTAAATGGAAAAGACCCAGATGTAGTGGATGGATAAAATCTGGCAAATCCAGGTGATGGAATTTGGTTTGGTAATACAAAGAAATGAGGACGAATTCATGCCATAACACCATGAAGGCACAAAAACACGGTGCTAAAGCCAACCACAAAAGACCACACATCACGGATGAACCAAGAGCCGCGGCACGAGAAGCAGAGCCTCCCGCCTACTGACTGTGATCCTGAGGTCTCCTAACCCATTTTGGCACCAGAGCAGATTCTTGCAGCCATGCATTTTGACTGCGAACTGAACTACAACCTCGTGCAGCCCGGGAAGGGATTTTTTTTCCCTCTCCACCCCATTTTTCTGAGCGAAAATGGCGGCAGCGGCAGCAGCCACGTGGTGAGAGCCACCCTCTAAGACCCCTACACCAGGAGGTAGGACTTTCTTTAGTGACGTAGCCTGTAGGTGATCCTGGGAGGGGAGGTGTTCCCGGCGCGCCTTCCGCCCAGAGATGAACCAAGAGCCGCGGCACGAGAAGCAGAGCCTCCCGCCTACTGACTGTGATCCTGAGGTCTCCTAACCCATTTTGGCACCAGAGCAGATTCTTGCAGCCATGCATTTTGACTGCGAACTGAACTACAACCTCGTGCAGCCCGGGAAGGGATTTTTTTTCCCTCTCCACCCCATTTTTCTGAGCGAAAATGGCGGCAGCGGCAGCAGCCACGTGGTGAGAGCCACCCTCTAAGACCCCTACACCAGGAGGTAGGACTTTCTTTAGTGACGTAGCCTGTAGGTGATCCTGGGAGGGGAGGTGTTCCCGGCGCGCCTTCCGCCCAGAGATGAACCAAGAGCCGCGGCACGAGAAGCAGAGCCTCCCGCCTACTGACTGTGATCCTGAGGTCTCCTAACCCATTTTGGCACCAGAGCAGATTCTTGCAGCCATGCATTTTGACTGCGAACTGAACTACAACCTCGTGCAGCCCGGGAAGGGATTTTTTTTCCCTCTCCACCCCATTTTTCTGAGCGAAAATGGCGGCAGCGGCAGCAGCCACGTGGTGAGAGCCACCCTCTAAGACCCCTACACCAGGAGGTAGGACTTTCTTTAGTGACGTAGCCTGTAGGTGATCCTGGGAGGGGAGGTGTTCCCGGCGCGCCTTCCGCCCAGAGATGAACCAAGAGCCGCGGCACGAGAAGCAGAGCCTCCCGCCTACTGACTGTGATCCTGAGGTCTCCTAACCCATTTTGGCACCAGAGCAGATTCTTGCAGCCATGCATTTTGACTGCGAACTGAACTACAACCTCGTGCAGCCCGGGAAGGGATTTTTTTTCCCTCTCCACCCCATTTTTCTGAGCGAAAATGGCGGCAGCGGCAGCAGCCACGTGGTGAGAGCCACCCTCTAAGACCCCTACACCAGGAGGTAGGACTTTCTTTAGTGACGTAGCCTGTAGGTGATCCTGGGAGGGGAGGTGTTCCCGGCGCGCCTTCCGCCCAGAGATGAACCAAGAGCCGCGGCACGAGAAGCAGAGCCTCCCGCCTACTGACTGTGATCCTGAGGTCTCCTAACCCATTTTGGCACCAGAGCAGATTCTTGCAGCCATGCATTTTGACTGCGAACTGAGCTACAATATTAGAAACCCAAAACCGCGCGGCCGCGATAGCGGCCGCGCGGACTCAAAGTCTTCACCTTTACCAAGGAAGAGAAATTATTAGATGATGCTTATTCAGCAGGCCTGATTGTTGGGGAAAATTTCCAATCAACAATAGTGAGTTCTGTATGGAAATATGAAATGTACTCAATATATAGAGAGAATAATGGGAATATCATCAGCTACTTAGATGGGGGGAGGGGTGGGAGGGGGGTGTATTGGGGTTCTTGGTGGTGGAACAGGTGCACTGGTGAAGGGATGGTGGTTTAATCAGTATTTGACTGTGACTTAAACCTGAAAGCTTTGTATTTTTTTGTTTTCACTGTGGTTCAATAAAATATTTCAAAAAAAAAAAAAAAAAAAAAAAAAAAAAAAAGACCACACATCACAACATCATCAATTTGAAAAGATATGTGTCATCTATGTTGACTACAGTGCTTAATCCAATAACCAGGACATGGAAACAATCCGAATGTCCAGCAACAGCTGAATGGATAGAGACATTGTGGCATATAGTCACAATGGAATACTCTGCAGCTCGAAGAAAAAAATGAAATCATAAGTTCTATGCAACCTGGACCGAACTGGAGGGCATCATGCTGAATGAAGTAAGTCAGAGGAAGAAAGGCAAAAACAAGATGTTCTTACTCATCTGTAGTATACAGGCATGGAATAGAAGACAGGTGAATGGAAGGCATCAATGGTGATATCAATGATGGTGTCAATGAAAGTATCAATGATGGCAAACCCTTGGCCCTGGAAATGCAAATACCAAGGAAAAAGACGTGGGGGGAAGGGAGGAACAAGGCAGTAGACCTGGTGATAACATAAAGGTATTGGTCCCAAGGGATATTAGATATTTCGATGGTTTGGAGGTGAGGTAACTCTGTATATCAAACCATAGAGTCAATGCCTTTATTAACAAGTTACCCAAATAAAGTAAGTAAATTTAAATGAGATTTCTAAGGGGCTGTGGTGGGGAGGCGGGAACCAGGGGCCACTGGTGGAGGGATCGGACTCTGGTGCTGTGTTTGGAGTTGGAACAATAAATGGCCAACAATTGTTGTTAAAAAAAATTAAAGGTCACATACTTTGAGAAATATCTTAGAGGAGGAATTTATAGAGACATAATAAGAAGTACATTAGTGGTTGCTAGATAAGAAAGAGAGTGTGTGTGTACAAGTGTGTGTGTGTGTGTGTGTGTGTGTGTGTGTCTTGGAATGGCAAAAGAGTACTAAAGGTGCAGTGTTTCTTTATGAAAGTTATGGGAACATTTCAAACTGATTATAGTTACGGTTGTGCAACTTAGTGGATATATTAAAAACTACTGAATTGTACATTTTAAATGTATGAATTGAGTGGTATTTGAATTATATATCAATAAAGCTGTTATATTAAAATGAAATGTGAAAAGAAACATATAAATAAAGAAGATGATAATGTAGAATAATGCAGGGCCTTGGAAGCAGGGGAAGATTTATTTAAAAACGTAGAAAATTCACTAACCACAAGGGAGAAGATTTTTTGTTTTTAATTGAGATATAACTGACATACACCAGCACATCAATTTAAGATGTACAACTTGCTGATTTATACATTTTTTGTATTTATATATTGCAACGTGAGGGGGAATGTTTAATAAATGAAACTAAACTAATATTAAGAACTTTCAGGGCCAGGGATGTAGCTCAGTGGTAAAGCTCATGCCTGTATATATGGCCTTGGTTTAATCCCTAGAAACACACACACACACAATTAAGGGGGCTAGAGAGATAGTATAGTGGGTAGGGTGCTTGCCTTGTGTCTGCCGACTGTGTTTGAACCCCTGATGGTCCTCCAAGCATGGCCAGGAGTGATTCTTGAGTGCAGAGCCAGGAGGAACCCTGGGCACTGCTAGGTGTGACGCCCAAGTCAGAACAGAACAAAACAAAAGATTAAGAACTTTAATCCTTAAGAAGAGACCAAGAGAGAGTAAAGAGTCAAGTCACAGGCCAGGGAGAGGGCTCAGAGGCTGGAGCACAAGCTTTACATGGTATGTGGAGAAGGCCCATGTCTGGTCATGGTGCCCCAATACCACCAGAAATAATCCCAAGTAACTCACTGACAGTAGCCCCTGAGCACTGCCAGGTGGGTAAATCCCAAACCCTAGGGAGCTGGGAGAGAGCACAGAGGGAGGACGTGTGAGCCTGACCCAGGTCCACTTTCTGTCAATGCATGATCCAAGCATCACTGGCTGTATCCTTGGGGTCCCCAGCACCACCAGGATGACTCAGGCATCCCCAGCACCACAGGGCCCAACCAGCGTCTCATCCCCAAGTTTTTGTGTTGAACCACTGGCCCAGTAGACTGGGAATCACTGGTGGGGACCCCCAGGCCTTTCAAGCACTGCTTGGGAGACAAAACCAAAAGCAAACAAAAGTCAAACCAACCATGGAAGACTATATTTGTAAAAAATAAAAATAAAAATAAAAATACAGCCACAAATGCAGCTGTGCAGCCTCGTATCCTCTAGCCCACTTACTTACCAAAAGTAGCACACATTTGTTCGGTTTTTAACATGTTGCTTGTATTCTCTTATATACGGGTTTAAGTGGCTCTAGAATGAAATACAACAACCCTCACATACTTCCCTTTTATTGTGGTGGGAAGGTACTCGATGGTGGGATAGGTGTTTGAATATTATCTGTAATGAGCTACTGTGAACTACTTTTTTTTGGTTGGGGGGGTCGCACCTGGTGATGCTCAGGGGTTACTCCTGGCTCATGCACTCAGGAATTACCCCTGGAGGTGCTCAGGGGACCAAAACGGGTGCTGGGAATCGAACCACAGTCAGCCACGTGCAATGCAAATGCCCTACCTGCTGTGCTGTCACTCCAGCCCCTACTGTGAACTACTTTTAGAAAATAAAATATATAAAAATTGCAAAAAAATTACATATAATCAGCAGGAAAAAAAATAAAAGATTCCAAACACATAAAGAACTCCTACAAATCAATATGGAAAAGAACAAACAATTGAAAGAAAAAATGTGCAGTAGACTCAGGCAGGTACTTGAGAAAAGAGGAAATGAAAAAAAATCAGCAAGTGGAGTGGTGCTTAGTTTCACCAGCAATCAGGAAGTACCTTTCACTCCCATCAGCGCGGCTCTCCCAGGGCTGTCCTGAGGGAGATGGGCCTGGCAGAACCTCTGTGCACTGCTGTTTTCAGGCGGAGCCGGCCAATAGTTTTGGAAAACATTGGCACAGTTATCAAGTGTGGCAATCAATGCCCCCGTTCTAGGTCTTGCCCTGGAGAACCACGCATAGTGGGGATGCAGGACAGTGCTGCTAGACAGACAGCAGCGAGACAGAAGCCCTGGGAACAGCTGGCAGGGACCCAGGGAGAAGTCATGGTCGTGTCCTTCATGGGGTTCTCCACTCTGCAAACCCACGAGCGGCCACTCTCCTTGGCACAATGGAGGCTGGCAACAGAAGCGTGGATGAAAGAAACCAAGAAAGGATTTCCAGAGCGGCAACGCATTTACACGAAGTCTGAAACAGGGAGGAGGATGCTGAGCTTGGCCTCACACGGAGGTGAGCTAACTGCACAGGAAAGCCAGACAGGAGCTGACAGAGGCCCCGGGCACACAACAGGGTCACCGACTGGAGGGGAGGCGAGTCTGGGGGTCAGCCCCTCCCAGGAGGAGGTATTCTCAGACACGCACGACTGGCCGGAGCACTGCTCTTCTCTCAGTGGTTGCTCTCTGACTTGCATTTCATATCCCCTTTGACATATGTAGCACTGCACTGTCGCACTGTCCTCCCGTTGTTCATTGATTGGCTCGAGGGGGCACCAGTGATGTCTCCCTTATGAGACTTGTTGTTACTGTTTTTGGCATATCGAATACGCCACGGGTATACTTGGCATATATGTAGTGATTAAAAAAGTAAAAGACAAAGATTCTGTTTCTACAAGTAGATTCGCTTCCAGTCCCATAAATGTGAATTGCCAAAATGCATAGAAATGGGGGTAGGGGCAGTGGGCTGGGGCTTGAGACTTTCTGGAACCCCCAGTAACACCCTGTAGGACTGTGGAGTGTGGTTTGTGGAGGTTTTCTCGGCTCCTCCACTGGCTCTGTAGTGAAGGACCTTCTCTCCTGCCCCTACCAGGCCGGGGCTGTCAGAGCGGGGAGACTACATAGTCCTGGTCCCCACGGTCCCTGCAGGATTATGGTCCCTTGTCCTTGCCACCTGTAGGTGACAGTGACGGTGGGCCCAGGATGCCAAAGGAAATGCTACTCCTGTCCACTCATACTGGTGACACCAGCCCCGCTGAATCCTCAGCAACCAGTGCACAGTCTCTTAGTTTCACCTATGAAATATTAATATCATGGATCCTCATAAACATTTAGAGGCTGCAGGGAACTGAAATCTGGCAGCGAGGAAGCATTTGTATATGACCAGCATCAGTACTGAATGTTTCAAATAGGCCCAACAGGAAATGTGAAAGAACGGTCTGTTTTTGGTGGATTCATCCTGGCTTAGCTGCTCCATCCCAGGGAATCTGAAGGGTTAAATACTGATGAAACGGCTGGACAGAACCGCATGTGGGACTCCTGGGTGGACTGCCTGATCCCCCAAGCACCACCAAGCACCCAGAGCCCAGGGTAGCCCCTGAAGACTACCAGGTGTGGCCCCCAAACAAAACCACACAACAGTGATTGGAGAACAAAAGTCTGTCTGCAAGGAGGCAGCTTCAGAAGCATAAGCACTGGGCGAGGCGCCGTGGCTGAAGGTGCTGACGTGGCTCCAGGAAGAGGCTTCCCAGTGACCGTCACTGGGGCATGAATGGGAACTGCAGAGAAGAGTCATGGTTTTGGAGGGGCGTGGGCTCTGAGGGGCAGACAAGCAGCTCTCGGGGTGGCTGAAGGGGAAGTCATTGCCCCTCATGGCTTGGCACACCTCTGGGGCCTCCTCTGCACAAAGGGGCTGATGCCCGCCCCTCCTGGGGCCTGGGCAACCACTGGCACGAGCAGTACTGAGAAAGATGTGCGGGCCTGCCTTCTCATGAGCTGTTTCCATCCCATCCCCCTGAGATAGCCCGAGACACTCCCTCCAGCAGATACAAAACTCACTTGGAGTGGACGTGGCCCACACAGCCCAATGGCAGAGCACTTCCGTCCTCCACCACCGTGCTGGGGCCAGGCTGTCCAGGGAAGTGACACAAGTCATGACTTCAACCAGGCCCAAACGCAAGCTCACCGGCGAGGTCCCTGAGAAATCAGGACAAGGCGACCAGTGCAGTAATATAGTGGGGAAGGTGTTTGCCTTGCACGAAAGCAAACTGGGTTCGATCCCAAGCATCCCATAAGGTCCCCAGAGCTTGCCAGGAGTAATTCCTGAATGCAGAGCCAGGAGTAACCCCTGAGCATCCCTAGTGTGGCCTAACTACCTGCCCGTCCCCAATAAAAAAAAAAAAAGGACAAATAGTTTGGGGGTCTCAGAGGAACATGTTCTTTTTGGCCAATTATCTCGTGTGCGCTCTCAAATCAGACATCATGGGCAGAGGTGGTGGAGGGTGGGGGGGAGAGGAGATACAGAGGAAATAGGCAGAGTTGGGGGCAAAGGGAGGAGAAGGGAGAGAGAGAGGGGAGGGGAGAACAATGTAGGGGGGACAGAGTGTGGGGAGAGAGAGGGTGGGCTGTGACAGCCTGTGGATATCCCCATGGTCACCCCTGCTTTCCTTGGGAATGCAGTGGGACCTGGGGCCTCGCACGCATAAGGTTTGTGTCCCTCCACGGTGCCACTCTGAACCCCCCGTCCCCCTGAGCTCCCAATCCTGCAAAACCAGGCCTCACATGCCACCTCGCGTTCTCAACACTCATCAGCCCTTGGCCCTTTGGGAAACCAACCTCCCTGCTGGCACACTGCCAGACTAGAGGATTCTCAGTGTCCCCCCTGGAGATGACACTCCAGTCACAGCCCACTGTCAGGCGCTGTCGGTGGAGATGGGAGCCTGTCTGAAGGTCAAAGTTCAGGTGGACACTTGCCAAAAACACAGACCTGAAGCCTGACGGGTGACAGACCAGTGTGGGTGTCCCTGGAAGGGGACCATCTCTGGAGCGTCGTCACACACAGCTCATGTGACAAGGAGCAGCCCTTATGACCCACTTCCTTCCTGGAGGAGTGAGGCCTCCCTGCTGGCCCCGGCCACCCCACCTACACACTGGTTCCCGAGGAGTCTGACGGCTCCTTTCAGATGGCGGGATTCTCAGAAGGCGGCAGGCCGGGCGCCACCGTGCTGCACTGCAGCTTCGGTGTCTCCAACATCTAGCACCTTCCTCCCACTGATTCCACTTCCTGCCACTCTTCTCTCATTTACATATTTAAAGATCATTTCAAACAGGCCTTGTTTAAACTCTTGAGCTGGTAAGAGAAAAGAGAACTTCCCTAGGGAACAGTTACTGGGCCCTGGGGTATGCACTGCATCCCTGTCCTCAAGGCTCTCCTGAGTGCTGTCTGGTTGCAGATCAGGGTGGAACCCCCCATGTCCCCCCAACCGGAAGTTTCAGTGCTCCAAGGATGAGAGTTGAGGTCCCAAAGAGAGAGGCACATCCTGGCCTGACAACAAAGTGGGTGTTCCTTACAGTCAGCACTGGCTCTTCGATTTTGCCGTGTGTGTGTGTGTGTGTGTGTGTGTGTGTGTGTGTGTGTGTGTGTATGTATGTGTTGGGGCTGCACCCCAATCACCCCAATCAGGTGCAGTCTTCTGCAGGGCTGTCTGGTCCCAGTGCAGATGGCATGCTCAGTCCTCTGAGTGGAGGAGGCATCACACAGTCCCACATTTCACCGCATAATTGTTCTATCCTGCTTTTAAGTAATGCTGGCACCATTTTCTAAAAGCTTCACACAATGCAACAGTCACACCCTACTTTCCCCCCATCCCCCAAAAAACACCTGGTATAAAACCTATGATGTGTGCCAGAGAGATTACAGGAGGTAGGGCGCATGACATGTGGTCCCTGAGCTACACCAATGGTAAGCCTTGGGCACGGCTGGGTATGGCCCTAACCCCAGTTCCCCTAAATCACGGGGGAACATTTGTTAAGTCAACTTGGAGCAGATGGGAAGAAGACACAGGGAGCAGGATGAACCCTGAGGACGTGGGGTTCTGTGTCCACAAGGCCCCAACTCTGGGCCTTACAGGTGGGAGGCATGGGAAGGGAACCGTTTCCTTCAAATGACTGCCTGCATCAGACACTACATTTCCCCCTTCCCTACTGGGGTGCCACAGCTGCCAGCGGGCTTCCCGTGGCAAATCTGGGGCTTAGGAGGAGACAGGGACGCCTTGGGGGTAAGGGAGTGAGCAGAGCTGCCCTCAGCCCTCACGCCTGCTGCTCAGGTCCCGATCACTGTCCAGAGTCAGCTCAAGTCCTCAGCCTACCCCACCTCAACCCCTGTCTGGGAAACCCATCCCCTACTTCATGGGTGCGGTGGCCCCTGGCATTGGGTGACAGGGGTGACAAATTCAGCGCTGGCCACTTCCCAGCTGAGTTACAGGGCAGGTGATTCAGCCTCTCTGGGGGCATAGGCGGATGCCCACTGGAAGGAGCCTTCTGTGGGGACATGCCCACAGGACTGGGGATGTGGGCAGGAATGTTCTATGAATGGCGGTCAAATGTCCTCCCTTTCACACTGTGTAGCCTCCCCCTATGACTCCTGATTCTCTTGGGGTCTCCGCTCATCCCCACCTCCCACTAGACCACTTTTTGCACCTTCTTTGGCAACAGGGCTTAGCCCCAACCTGTCTCTTGCCAATTAAAGGCATTTTCTCCCAAGAATATCAGGGTCAACAGTCCAGGCCTTCCCTGTGCCCTGACCATGTCCCTGGGTCCACTCCTTTGGGTATCATCGTTCATGAGGATGCACATCATGAAACTCCATCCAGATATAAGCAAGCTTCCCGGGATAGCACCGAGACCCCTGCACTGCCCTGAGTGTGTGTGTGTGTGTGTGTGTGTGTGTGTGTGTGTGTATGTGTGTGTATGTGCGTGCATGCGTGTGTTGGGGGAACTCAGTTCAGGGTTGACCCACTTATGATTTGTGGGCACACAAAAGCAAGAACAGAGTCTCTGGGGGTGGCTGGGAGTATCCGGGGCTGCGTGTTCCGGGCCAGTATCGGGTTCAGGCTGGAGGGAACCAGAAGATCCTTGCTGAGCTGAGTGGTGCTTCTTAACAGACTTAATCAAGAATTACACAGGATCTGTTGGGATTCCTGCAAGTCAGGCAGGGAAATGAATAGCACTTAACTTCATCTTTACGCGTTACAAGTGTTGCTAACTCTATTTGAAGCCACTGTCTAGCTCACTTGTCACGCCAGGGGTCCCTGTGTGTACCTCCAGGCTGCACAGGGAGGATGAGGCAGTGTGCGGGATGGGGGGGATGGGGAGGGGGAGGGCTTTACTGTTATTTTGCTTTAAAGAAGGTAGATTTTTCACGGGGGTGCTGAGTAATTTTCTCTTCTGAAAAGGGGGAGGCTGGCCAAATATGGTTAGGAAACTCTGCTCTAAAATCATCTTTGGGGGTTTATCTTTCAGTATTCCCCACTGCACCCCCACCAGCTCCAGTCCAGAATACACAGGGGTGGGGTTGGGTGGAGGAATAGCAGGTGAAACTTTAGCCATCAGGGACATTTCTGAAAATCACCCCTCAGAGGCTGTAAAATTCTCAGGCACAATTTCATCACTTTAAAACCCTGTGGACACCCACCATTGGCTTCGTGTTCCCTGGTACTGCAGAGGAGTTGAGGGCTGGGGTCATTTTTCCTTCATAGAAAACTAGACATCCCACCCGCTCTACTGGGATACTTCACACATAAATATATTTTTAATGTTGCGAAGTCCTGAAGTGATAGCAGTATTATTTGCACTTATTTTAGGAATCTTCCAGCTCAGGGCAATTACAAAGATTCATCTTATTTTTTTTCCTCTCTTTTTGTATCCACTGGACGTGCCCTGGGGTCTTTAGCAAGATGCGCCCATCTATCATGGCTCTCCTCTGTTATTAGCGTTTAACTCTTTTCCTTTTGCCTGTGTCTCTGGGAGAGGTGCTGAGTGGCTGCTCCCACAGGAGGAAGGCGACTGGATTTGTGCTTTGTGATGAGTGGGGCGATCCAGCAGGTGGGTCGCTGAGCTCTGGGGGGACCCTGTCCTCACCTCCAGCCTCCATTTTAGTTCTCACTGTGACTCGGGCAATGTATAGGCCCCTTTCTCTATCTCGTTTCAGAGTGCCTATTTTCTTGACTAGTGCAGAGAACGTGGTGTTGTTGGCTGAGCTTTTGTCTCTTGCCATAATGCCCCCCCTGAGTGTACATCTCCTTAGCATCAGGGCTGTGGGGCTCCCAGGCTGTGCTACAGACACACTCACACAAACGGGTCTGTGCAGGCCACGTCTGCCCCTACCCTAGCCCTGGGAGACCATGCAGACCAGTCAGGGGAATTGCGGCCTACTCTGGGGTCACTGCCATCGATGTCACCACGGAGGGGTCCTGCCTGCCTGGGACCAAGCCTGGTGGCTCTATGTCAGGGAGGCATTGCCACAGCTGGAGCCTCAGTCACAGGAGAAGGGCAGGAACCACCAGGCTCCTTCTACAGAACCGGACTGTGTTGGGGCCAGAGAAGGGCAACTGCCTAGACAGAGCTGACCTGGGCTGATCCCTGGCACTCCATATGGTCCCCCAAAGCCCAACCAATAGTGAACCCTGAGGACAGTCAGAAGTAAGCCCTGAGCACTGTGACACTCCCCTTAAAAAATAAACTGGACCCCATACTTCCCTGCTGTCTTGGCCCCCAATTCGCTCCTACCCCCACCCCCAAGTCTGCTTCTGAAACCGCTTACTCACTTTGGGAGCATTTGCTTATTTCCACTTGGGCAGCTTTGCAAAGACTTTGGGCTCAGTCCCCTTTCCTGGAATCAGCTCATGAGAGGAAAGGTTCAGACCTTCCCCCCCGACCAGCATCCCTCGGTGTCCTGGGCAACATTGTGGGCAGACTCAGATGCAGGAAGGTCAGTGTCAGCTCCCAGGGCCGCACAGCTCTTGGGTGGGGGTGGTGGGTGGGGGCAGGTCTCCACAAGCTCTGCAGGAAGGGCTTTGGGTGAATACCTGGGAGAGGGGCGAGAGAGCAGGTGGGGTGGGCTCCTGGGCCCCTTGTTGGACCGCTACAGACCAGGCCACACTGACCAGGCCTCAGCGGCCACACTGGCCAAGGTAGGTGGGGCAGGGCAGCACAAGGGCCCAGCCTTGGAAGAACAACCCAGACAGCAGTGCCCAGGTCCCCTGGTGACCTGCCCTCCCGAGACGACACAGGGAAATAAACACAACTCAGCTGGACGGGACAGACTTCACAGCGCCCGGCTACTTTAATGACTCGCAAAGCCAGGTAAAGGTGCCGCTGCTTTCATTTAGAGGCGCTTTGTCAAAGTAGCTTCACGGTGATTATCTTCCCTAACGAGGGATCGAAACGCATCAAAGCAGAAGGAACACAAGAAGAAAGGCAGAGGGCGGCTCATCTCCTGCTCCTGCTCACCCTGCACCCCCATCCCACTCTTCTGGGGCTCCCAGTGTGGCACTGGGTACAAGCTCCTCCCCCAATAAGGATTCCCAGCAGGTTCCCAACCTCAGTGCTCCCTCTCCTGCCTGTGGACGCTGCTCGCCAGGCCCGTGCAGCCTTTGGTCCCCCCAGCCCCCCTCTGGTGCGAGGGCCTGCCGGAGAGCAGAGGGGCCCAGCACCTGCCTTGTACGCAGCTTCAACCCCCACACTGCATATGGGTTTCCTGAGTGACTTCTGAGTGCAGAGTAAGGAGGAGGCCAGAAGCACTGCTGGGTGTGAGTGAACTCCAAACCCAGAACCTGTTGGTAGCCTGTCTCATGAGCTGGGGGAGAAGGCAGCTGGGATGGAGAAGGGATCACTAAATCAATGATGGTTGGTGGGATGGCTTGGGGTGAGAGATGTGTGCTGAAAGTAGACTAAGGACCAAACATGGTGGCCTCTCAGTATCTGTATTGCAAACATAATGCCCAAAAGTAGAGAGAGAAAGAGGGAACTTATCTGCCATAAGACGGGGGGAGAGGTGGGATGGGGGGTAGGGATACTGGGGACATTGGTGGTGGAAAATGTACACTGCTGGAGGGATGGGTGTTGGATCATTGTATGACTGAAACTCAAACATGAAAACTTTGTAACTATCTCACTGTCACTGTCACTGCTGTCACTGTCATCCTGTTGCTCATCGATTTGTTCGAGTGGGTACCAGTAACGTCTCTCATTGAGAGACTTATTGTTACTGTTTTTGGCATATCCAATACGCATGGGTAGCTTGCCAGGCTCTGCCGCGCGGGCTCAATACTCTCAGTAGCTTGCCGGGTTCTCCAAAGGGGGTGGAGGAGTCAAACTTGGGTCAGCCACGTGAAAGGCGAACGCCCAACCGCTGTGCTATCGCTCCAGCCTGTAACTATCTCATGGTGATTTAATTAAAAAACAAAAAACCGCCCAGAATCTGACACTGGTGGAGATGAGTGGAGCCCCTCAGGATCCCTGTGAGGCTCTGGGTAGGTGCGACCAGACCCCGATTTATCCTGATTTATGCCACAGGCTTAATCAAGTCCACCTGGTCAAACTTGCCTGGCCAGAGAGCCTGGACCCAGGGCTGTGGGGAGAGAGGCTGGCGAGCCCTGGACCCTGCCCACTACCTCCCGGCTGGACTGCAGAGGCCCCTGGAGAGCGGGGGCACGTGTGCTCCCCTAGGTGCAAAGCGGCCCCCTACCAGGCAGAAAGCACTTTCAGGCTGGGACCCCGAGTCAACACGTCTGCGTTGTGGCTGCTCTGACAGCTGCTGAGTTTGTCACACGGATAATTAGATAAACTGCTTGAGCGCGGAGATTCAATATGCGGTGTCGTTTAGCGGCTGCTACGCGGGGGCCTTGATCTTAATTGAAGGCGCAATAGGGGAGAACCTTCAAGAAATCCCAAATCAGCTTCCTCTCGCTCCAGTAATTAGACGCTTACCTCCCGATCATCAGCCGACCCTCCGCATGCGGCCCACGCCTTCCACCCCTGGTTCCAGGCGACCCGTGGCGACCGCACCCTCGCCTACGCAGGACCTTCCTTGAGAGGCTGCCAGAGGGGAGTTGGGAGACAGGAGACTCCACACCGCCCCCTCCCAGCCTCTTGTTCCCTCAGCATCCTTGACGCCAGCCCCTGGCCCCGGGGCCTCCAACACCTCTCCGAGCGGGGTCTCCTTCTGAATCCTTATCCACCTTGCTAGAAGGTGGGTCTCTAGCTTGGGTGCCCCATTCTCTCTCTTTTTGGGGATCCTCTCTGGGGTGGCACAGAAGCTGTGTGGCACACAGCCAGCAATCCTGTATTCCTCTCAACAGTTCCCCAGGAACACAGCTGCCTGGCACAGCGGGGAATGGGGTAGGGGCGGGGCTAAAACCCATGGTTCCAAGCTCCGCCCACTGCTCAGGAGGAAGTTCAACTGGCCATAATTGGGCTGTGTGGGCACAGGGTTAGGGGCGTGGCTCCTGGCAAAGGGCATCTGCCTTTCCAGTTTGGGGCCCTGCATTGGAACCCTAGTGTTGCCCGCACCCACCAAAGATGGTCCTAGCAGCTCTGCTGTCTGGCATCACAGCACGCTGGGTGCATGGCTGGGTGTGGGTGAGCACCAAAACCAAAGGCATGAGAGCACTGTGGGGCCAGGGGTGCAACCCCAGGTGAGTCCCACAGTGATGCCCACCCTGCTCTTGGGAGCACTATTGCCAGGAGCATGCCAGCGTCACAGGTAAATGTGTGTGAACCTCACCCCCCTGCTGTGGGTATGTGTGCAACTCCCAGTGAGCATTAGAGCAGATATGGCCCCTGCCCCCAGCACACATTGCAGCCAGTGCTCGAGCCCAACCAACACCATCACGAGGGGGGGGGAGGGTATCAGCAGAGATACAGACAAACTCTGGGGGTGCTTGGGCACATGCTTGTGGAGAAGTTGTTGCTTCCAGCCACGTGACCCCCTCACAGAGGCTGGTCTCCTCGAGGTCTTCCTGGGGTCGGGGTGCTTGAAGGCTCCACCAGAAAGGAGCACATGGTTTGAGTCTGCCAGTGCCCTTGTGGATGATTCGCATCCTCTGATTCCCGCTCCCCTTCCTCACTGGCTCCTCCCCAGACACGCCAGGCTAGTTCTCCTTTCAGGATCCCACATTTGCTATTACTTCCGTGGGTGCTCACGCCAGCGTGCAAGGGCTCCCTACAACCCCACGTCACTTCTCCTATGAGAAGCTGCCACTGGCTTCATTCCCTGCGTTCCGAGTCTCCAGCCCACACGCTTGATTTCTTATCTCCCATCTGTCTCTCCAGCAGGACCCCGTGGCCCTGAGGGCAGGAACCCTGGCGGGTTTATTTTTATTTTCTATTTTTTAACTGAATCACCATGAGAGAGACCATTACAAAGCTGTTTTTGATTGGGGTTGGAGGGGTGTTTTCAGTCATACACTGTTTCAACACTTATTTCTCAGCCAGTGTACATTTCCCACATCCAATGTCCCCAGTTTCCCTCCCACCGCACTCCCCACCCCAGCCTGTCTCTACATCAGGCACTTTTCTTCTCCTCTCTCTCTCTCTCTTCTCTCTCTCTCTCTCTCTCTCTCTCTCTCTCTCTCTCTCTCTCTCTCTCCTTGTGCATTATTGTTTGCAATACTGGTGCTAAGAGGTCTTCTTGTTTGCTCAGGGAATTCAGTATTTTTATTAGGAAGGTCTTGAGATGAACCTCACTGAGAAACTGACTTGCTGGAAATTTGGGTCTGAGGATTTTGTGACTGACATTTCCAGGCTTTCTCAGAGGCAGGATGGGCCACCTCCCCCAACTTCCCTATATTCCAGGGAGCCCAGCAGTCACCCCCATGAACCAACTCCAGTGCTACCATGTAAGCTCTTCTATCAGTCCTGCTCCAGAAACCAAAAAGTCTTTTTTTTTTTTCTTTTTGGGTCACACCCGGCGATGCACAGGGGTTACTCCTGGCTCTGCACTCAGGAATTACCCCTGGCGGTGCTCAGGGGACCATATGGGATGCTGGGAATCGAACCCGGGTCGGCCGCGTGCAAGGCAAACACCCTACCTGCTATGCTATTGCTCCAGTCCCAGAAACCCAAAAATCTTGAAAGAGATTAAAAAGCTGCAGTAAATCTCATGGTTGCTGAGCCTGGCTGCCACCCAGTTAAGTCCTAGCATTTTTGCATGGCTGCTTCCCCAGGGTCCAGGGCAGTCCTGTCTGCTGAGTAGAGCCATGAAGTCAAAGCTACTGCTTAGAGAATGCGCCCTGAAAGCCACATGGGGGACAGGGGGTCCTGGGCAGGAGCTGGGAGCAGAGGTTGTGGGGTCCCAGGTGTTCTGGACTACCTGGCCCAGGACAGAGCCAACACTGGGGCCAAGGTCAGCCAGAATCCGGGCATCACAAGGAAGGAAACTTGGCAGGTTTCGGTCTACGGGTTCATCTGTAAGGAGGATGGGGCAGGCTGTATGTTGCCGGCACCTCTGAGTGGACACTGAAGGAGGAAAGGATGCCAGGGGCAGACGGAGGAGGACATGCTGTGGTCACTGGGACACACGGAGCTTGAGTAGGCCCTGGGGCTTTGGGGGGCAGGTCCTGGCAGGCAGCTGGAGACAAAGGACTGAACTGTGACTGGGACCTAGGAGGGGTGTGATGGAAAGAGGAAATAGCTGGGAAAAGCCAGGAGGAGGGACAGCAGGAAGGGGGCGGGGCCTGATGGAGGGGCGGGGCCTGATGGAGGGGCGGGGCCTGGTGGAGGGGCGGGGCCTGATGGAGGAGGGTGTCCAGAGTAGGTGGTGGGAAGAAAGGGGCCAGCAGAGCCTGAGCAATGAGGGCTGTGTGAAGGGGGGCTGTGAGAGGAGGAGGCAGTGTGGGCGTGGGGCACCCTGGCTGAGGTCCAGACGCGACATCCGTGCAGCGTGAGGCTTTCTCAGTTCAATAACTGATTAGCACATTTTAATTACTGGAATGTAATTAATTCATCCAAAGTGTGGGGCGGGTGCTGGGGAGTGCGGCACAGTGCTGAACTGATAATGTTCTTGCAGGTTTGCAGGGGGCTCACGCCGAGGCCTTTCATGGCACCAAACCTAGAGGACATATTCAGAGGCCTCACGTACTCGATTGAAACCACATGTTTCCGTGATCCGGAGGGACTGTGAGCTGTGAGCCAGGACGGCAGCTGCACTGGGGGTCTTGCCCCCTCCCTAGTCACCCCCAATCGCTTACCCTGAGACCTCTAGAAGAACCAGGGGAAGGCGTCCAGGCAGGAGGAAGTCCTAAAGACTCCCCTGGTCCTGGAGGTCTTGGGGGTGTCTCTGGCTAGAGCAGCCCCTCCTTGATGGCCCACAGGGTGGGGGTACTGGGGGCTGAAGCCAATGCTCTTTGGCTGTCAAACGCACAAGGCCGGGCATGGGGGCCGTCACACTGGCAGCTGCAGTTCCTGCCCAGACTCGGCTCCAGCCACGTCAGCAAAGCTGAGTGGCATGGTGGCAAACAGCCCCTGGAACTCAAAGCGAGAGGGCAGGAGCTGGGCCAGCAGCCAGGCCAGGCGCGAGGGGACCCTCCAGCCGCCTCCTATGACTCTCCAGCCCCTTCTTCGGAGTGGAGAGTGTCTGGGGATCCTGGGAGGCTGCAAGGCTCTGTGGTTTCCCTGGCACGGCTTCTGCAGTGGCCCTGCAGAACCGGGGGTCCACCCTGCAGTTTCCCAGCTCTAAGTTGTTTGTCTGCAGCAATCTCCAGGTCAGGACAGGGCGAGGGAGTCTGCCAGTGGGACACAGTCCCTTCTATCCCCCAAACTGAGGCTGCAGTGGCAGAGTCTGAGTGGCTTGTGGCAGGCACCAGCCCTCTCTGGGCCTCAGAGTCCCCATATGGGGACCAGGAAAAGAGGACCCAGCTTAATGTTGGCTATGGCAGCACTAAATAGACACTAAAATTGGAATCTTCCAGAAGGCTCGGCATGGCCCTGCGCAGGGATGGCGGCAAGTTTACAGAGTATTCTATATTTCCCTACCCCCAACTAAAGTAGGACTAACTTACCTGGTACTCTCCAGGCCTGAGTTCAACCAGCTGTCTTACTTGCGCTGACCACTTAGTCTGTTTTACCCTCAAGTGCCCCGGGCGCCATTGGGTATCTCATGGTACCAAAGGCTCACCTGGAGACTTAGGAACTTCACCCCTTCCTCCCTTGCCTCCCAACCAGCCCTTCTAGGCGCACCTGGTGTGTCCCTTCCCAGCCTCTTCTCATCCTCAGGCAGCTGGACTCCTTCCTTTGCTCAGCTGACAGTCCCCCAGTGCCACACATGCATTCCAGAAACTTCCTTTAGACTCCAAATCAGGGTCTGTTTCCCGACTTCTTTTCCAACCCACGGGGTGAGCACTGAATCAGCCATCATCTCTTTCCAAAGAGCAAAATAGGGCAAGTTCTCTGGGGAAAGAGATCTAAATATGTCAACCAGGTGACCAAACCCAGTCCCTCCTGAAACTCTCTGGAGGTCATGCAGCAGCATCCCTGTGAACTCGGCCTCCCAGGAGAGCCGGTAGTGTGGCCCTTACATGCTTGCATCTGCCCCTGAGACACCCCTGATGCCGGCACAGCCTCACCCCGAGTGGGCTGGTGTGGAGCTGCCAGCTGACACCGCTCAGTGCTGGTCCACGGGGCTTTCCCTTGTGCATGGTTTTGCTGGTCCTTCTTCATGACCCTGCAAGAGGCTGCCCACCTAAGGATCATTCCCACGTACAGCATGAGTAAGTGAGGTGCAGAGCCGAGAGCCTGCAGTGGCCCCTACAGTTGATCCCAGGCTGGTTCCCCAGAGGTTGTACCTCACTTCCCCAGTTCAGTGACAATCCCTCTGGTCATATGCCAATAGAGTGACCAGAGCCCCTGGGCCTCCTGACACTGTCACCTCCTGACCCCAGGTCTCCCACACCCACTAATCTCCTGGAGATGGGGGTACATGCTGGCATTATGAGTGGCATTCCACCAGGTGTGGACGTGCCCGGACAGTGAGACTTAACTTTCCTCCTAAAGAAACAAGGCTCAAAGCAACACCTAAGAAATACTGAAAAGAAAAGAAAAAATAAATCCGGTTGGCAGCAAGATCTCTCTGCTCTGCTCACCTGCAGCAAAATGTTGAATTTTTCACAGAATCAAAAGGATAATCATGCACCTAAGTTCACAGCAGCGCTACTGACACTAGGTAGAGCTGGAAACAACCCAAATGACCAATAACAGATGAGCAGATAAAGGAACTGTGGTCTACACACACAATGGACTATGCCTCAGCTAGAAGATAAAATGAAATCTTGTCTTCTGCTATCACACTCCTGGAACTAGAAGGCGAATCATGGCAAGTGAAGTAAGTCAGAAGGAAAGAGAAAAATACTGGATGGACTCACTCATCCATAGGATATATATAAAAAATTTTTTTAAAAAGCAAGAGGACAGACTATGCCCGAAGCAAACACCCTTAGACTTGGTGGGTGTCTGCAGATGGTGAGGGAGGGGTACTTGTGCTTTGTTGGAGGGCTTGGTGTGGGACAATGTACCTCTAAAACATAAATATTTATGGCTTTGTAAACCAACGCTGCCTCAAAAAAATATATACCTTCTTGATGTTTTTTTTTTATTGTGCTGGCATTTTAAAAAAATAAAAGGCAGGAATTTAATTTTTGTGTTTAGATTTGTTCATTTGTCCATACGTGCTTCATGTATGCCTCTTTTTGGTTTGTTTTCAAAGATGGAAATTATTTCTTTTGGGCCCATGAGTCTGGGAAATCTTCCTGGAAGGACAAACCACATCTACAAACACGACGGGACGCCCAGGGCCTGCCTCCAGCTCAGCCTCTGCCCGGCTCCTTTCTTCCATAATTTCACGGTTTGTTTGGAAAACTGCCCAGCTATGACATGGTATCATCTGGGCTAATACAGCCCCAGCTCAGTGAGTGATTGCTGACAGGCAGGCTTGTCTTCCCAAACAGCGCAGGAGATAAAGCGTGGATTCAAAACCAAATCAGAAAAATGATTTTTGAAGCACCAACAAGACCACAACGAGAAAGGCCGTGCCGTGTGGGGACGTCGAACCAGGCACCGGAGAAGCCGCCTGAGTCACAAGGCATGTCCCCTGCTGTCCCCACTCTCTCAGGGGCTCCTTGGCACTGAGTAATCAAATAGTGGCCCCAGGAGGAAAAATGTGACCCCTCACTCCCCTGGGGTGAGGCTTGGGGAGGGCTGGCATGAAGCCCCCAGGTATGAGCTGAAGCGATACTTTAGTTTCATTCTGATCTTACATGTTACTGATCCTCTGTGATACTGTGCTTTATTCTGCATTCAAGAGGAATCCCATTGCCATGGCAACCGGAATGTGGCACCAGAAGTTTTCTTGTAAATGGGGCTTAGCCTGTGGCCTCTTGTTCTTAGCAGACATGGGGAGGGGGCTGTGCCCCTAGGCTCAGGAGACCCTCTTGCTCCCAGGGGTGGGGCTCTGGCCTAGGGGGCACACTCTCCAGAGGGCACCCCATCCTTCCAGCCCCATTAGGGCTGTGTGGAGAGTAACTTCAGTGGAGGTGGGGGTGGGCGAGGGTGCAGAGGTGAAGGCCCAGAGAATGCAGCCATAGCTAACTTCTCTTTGTAAAGTTTGGCAGGAACAGAGGAGAGAAGCTGGGTGATTTTACAATTTTGCTGGCACAGGATAAATATTGGGTATTTTTCAGTTTCCTGTATCCAAGACTCCCTGGAAGTTGGGGACATGTGCCCCAGGGTCACCGGGGAGCTCACGATGGCACTGACTATTCCTCTGGCCCCTGGTGGGTGCACCCCGTGGGAGTTGACCTTCACCCTCTCCTCTCTTCCCAGCACCTGCTTCAGGAGGGGGTGCCTTAGCTCCAGGGGGTACCTGCAGGTCAGCATCTGGGCCAGAGGCCCAGCATCTTCAAGGCTCTCTACCTGTTTCCGAGCAGGGCCCCTGCTCCTGCTTCTGGGCTCCCTCCATAGCGTGTGTCTCTGCGCCAGGCCTGAGGCTGCTCTGGGTAACCCATGAGGAAGATGGCGCCATCAGCACCCACTCCCATGCCACCTTGCAGAGCCACGGGCTGAGTGTTCTGGGGGCAGCATGGCCCCAGATGCGCTCTGCAGCTGGGCAGCAGGTGGGTGCAGCCAACTGCCCCATTTACAGCCCATGAAAGGGCCCTGGGAGGTGAAATGAGGTGTCCAGAAAGAGGAGGTGCAGGGCTGCCACCCTAGGTCTCCCCGCAGTGAGAGATCATCAGACAGTGGCTGTGCCACGTGGAGCAGGTGGGAATTCACAGAATCTGTGAAACACTCAATGAGTCAGGCAGCTTCAGCAGATAAAACTCCATCAGCTTGATGAGGCACCAAGCTCTAATCTGCTAGCCCCCAGCCTCTCCAGAACACCCCCCCCCCCACACACACACACCACACACACACACACACACACACACACACACACACCAGCCCTCACACCCGCAGGTTGCGGTGGCGGTTTGTTCTCTCGCCTGAGATGAGAAATGCTGCTTGAATAACGGATGGTGGGGATGCAGAAATAAAACGCTTTGGATGGATGCAGCTTGGGGGAGTGCTGGAAAGTGCAGAACCGAGTGTGAGTCTATGAAATTCAACACAGTCAAGAAAGCAGGAGCAAGCGGGCTTGTGCCCCCACATGCAGGAGGTGAAGAGCCAGCCACTGCTCCCGGGCTCACCGGCCTCACGCCCACAGAGTACCTTGTGGGCTTTGATGCCCTCTGCACCGTCACCCTGACCATAGCCATCTGGGTGGCCAGGACCTTCCAGAGCCCGCCGCCTCCCCCACCCCTGCAGCCCGCCGGGTGAGAGAGGCCCCGATGTGGGTGCAGGTGGCCTGGGTGGAGGGAGGTTGCGGGGCAGGAAGCCCTGTCAGAGTGAGGCTGGAGCTGGACCCTCAGGACGTGCTTGGGGCAGTGGGCTCAGACCTGCCTTTTCTTTTCACTGTCTGTGCTGCCCCTAGCAGACCTCGGACCCTGGCCACTGCACACGGATGGCTCCCTCCCACTCCCTTCTGTCACCTGCTCCCCAGCCCTCGTGCCCTCGTGCGTGCCCTCACTGTGGTCAGGCCATGTGGCTCCGGGACCACAAGCATGGTGGGAAACACTTCAGCACAGGACCCCCAACGCAGGGGTTTCCGTAGGTGCAATGGGCCTCCTCTTCACGTGAGGCACTGTGCGAGGAGGCATGGAAAGCCCCCAAATGCACAGGAGTAAGGGGGGCAGGGGGAGCTCTCCCTGTCTACTGATTCAGCCCTCCACAGACCAGGAACCCTTTGTCCCACCCCGCCCCCCACGACTGCACAGAGGCGATGCTCTCACAGCATCACAACTGCACCCCAAACCTGGGGATGGTGCCCTGGGACCACACCCTATATCCAGCCTGGCCTGATGGACGAGACTGTCAGGCAGGGCAGCGATGCCCTCACTGAGGCCCCACCCTATGTGAGGGAGCTGGCAGGGCCTGTGCCTGCTGCCCACCCATGCCTCCAGGGTGCTCTCAAAGGGCCTCTGGACAGCAGATGTGCATTCCCAGCATTCCTGCACCGGCCCTCCCCGGCCCTCCTTCCTGGGCATGGTCCCCCGCAGGCTGTCGCGCTGGGCCCTACCTTTGAGGAAGCAGTCCCTGCTGCGCGCTGCCCCAATCTTCCTCCCCTGCAGGCAGGCGGCGCGGTGCAGCTCGCAGTGGTTCTCGTAGAACCTGCCATCGGAGCCGCACACGGGCACGTAGCTGGGCCGGCAGGTCTGCAGACAACGGCACTCAGGCCGGCCAGTCTCCTGGCTGCGCACGCAGCTGCTTCCGCGGCCACAGAGCTTCCTGCAAGCAGTCGGCAGCCCAAGGTCGAGGCCTGCAGGCACACAAACACACAAACACAGTGGGTCACTGGGGACATGGGCTGCCGTGGGGCTCTGTCAGCTCACTGCATGCACAGCTCTATTGGCTCATAAAACTGAGACTCCGGGCTCTGTGTGTGTGTGTGGGTGTGGGTGTGTGGGTGTGTGTTGGGGGTGGGGAATGGGGAGGAGTTCTGTCCCTCCAAGTGGGGTGCACCATGGTTGTCAAGAGCAGTGCTCTGGTCATGCTGCTCCTCCAAGCTCCTCAGACACGAGCCCTGCCCATTCTGGGATGGAGCAGTAAGTGGGTGGGGTACACAGAGGTGGCCAAGTCCCATAGACCCAGCTGAGTGCCACGGAGAGGTCAGGAGGAAGGAGGAGGCTGGTGCACATCCCAGGTGTGGTGTCAGAGCCGAGCAGTGGGGGGGGGGGGGGGCTCTGGTCTAAGACGAGAGGCACTCAGGAGCCATCACAGGGGCAAGGGCATGAGGAGAGAGTGGGATCAAGGGTTCTGAGAGGGAGGGGCAGCCCAGGAGCCTTTGCCTCTGTGGCACACACCCTCAGGGGAATCAACAGCCTCTCTCCTCTCCTTTGCCCAGTCCTTCCAAGCACAAAGCCACGGCTGGGCCAAGGTGGAGGGAACCTTGGCCTCACAGACACTACACTGATATAGACTGCAAGGCTGCCTCGTGCCCCCGTGCCCATAAAAATCTCAGGTCCAGATCTTGCCCACCAAAGGAGACAGGGAACCTGGCAGAGTGCCCTGGAGAGAAGGGCACGGCCACCCCCAAACACGCCATCATAGGATCCAGAGACTTGGAAGAGCGCCATGCGACATTAATGATGATAGGAAATGTAGATTTCGGAGGGACATCAAAATACAAATAATTAAAACAAGCATGCAGATTTTCATGGCCACAGAAGTCTTTGATTAAAGTTTTAATTAAATCTCCTTCAAAATGCTCAGCAAGACAGAATGGCCCTGGTAGTTAAGACAAAACTTTGAGCCCCAGCTGCTTCCCATGGGATCAAAATATTTGCAGTAGGGGTTGGCGGGGGTGGGGGGAGCTTCCTTTCCTTGTTTCTGGTTCAGTCTGCTTTTCATCATTATAGATCTGAAAGGGAGGGAATCAGTTATTGGTAGATTAACTGCTGGACTCAATAACTCATTTAAATTCCTCTAGCCTTGGCAAGCTAAGAAATATTGACTTCTTCTTGAATCATAATAAACCAGAAGGTCAGAATATCTCCGGGAAGTGTAAAAGTGCAGATCCTAAGTGGGCGCGTGGATCTCCTTTATCCACTTGGCTAATTGTTTGCAAGGTAGCATGGCCCCTTGGCAGGCGCCGCTCCTCACCCGTCCAAGCTTCAGGCCGCTGCAGGGAGACAGCGCAGCGGGCCCCCTGGTGCGAGGGGAACTGGGCTGAAGCGCCTCCACCCTGTGCTGATGCCAGAGTGAGTTTGCTCAGCAGGGTTCAACTGGGGGCTTGGAAAGTGGGTTAACCTAGAAAGTGCTGGTGGCAACTAGAAGAAATGAATACAGTTCCCTAAAGTACCTGTTTCCTTCCCAAGCCGGCCAGGACAGGGTACTCCTCCAGCCCTCACCTCGAACTTGGCTTCCCCGGTGATGGGAAGAGCGGCCACCAACTGCCCTTATTTCAAGACACTGAGAATGTTCTGTGTCTTCATTGCTGCCCACCCACCCAATGCCAGGCAGCCTCCCTCCAGCTGCTTGGGGCGGCTCCCTGGTTAGCCCTGTCCTAGTTGACCCTCTTGGCATTCCCCAGAACTGCCCTAGACTCAGCCTAACTCCAGAGGTGCCCCTGGAGATGGGTGTGTACATGTGTAGATATGTATTAGCCTTCCTGGGGCCCTGCAGGCATGTTCCGCTTTTTCTGAAACACAGTTCTTGTCAAAGCTGGTGCCAGGGCTCACACTGCGGCCTGGGGGCTGGGAGGGAGAAGGCCCTGCAGATGGGACCTCTTGAGGGGTCTGGAGGGCAGCTGGGAGGTGGAGGCAGGTCCAGGCACCAGAACTGCAGAGCTGTTTACCCAGCCCAGGCCACCGGATGGAAGCTCACAGCATGTATGGGTCTGGGTGGAGGGGGCAGCTGACCCCTTCTCCTTGGAAGCACCCACAGGCCTGAACTGCAGGGAATGACAGTGTGGCGTGGCTGGCAGCCCTTGGCACTGGCAGGTGTGGCTCCCAGGCTGTGGCAGAGGGTGCAGGCTGAGAAGGCACTCATGCCCACTGTCGCGTTGGTCCAGAACTCTGGTTTCACTGCTCTGAACACTTGCTAAGACTGGGGTTGCCCACAGGTACTGGAGTCCAATACACCACAAAGGCCAAAGTAGCTCCAGAATCCCACATGGGGAACCTGGATAGGGGGACACAGGTTCCTGCCTCCGAGACACACTCCTCATTAAACAGGGCTCCCCACTCCCGCCCCATTATTAAAACAGAGTGAGCCCCTCTCCCATTCGCATGATGATGAGATAGTGATGGGAAAGGCAGCTGAGTGAGTCTGCAGGACGACCTCAATGTGCGCAAAAGATACAATGGGCTTAATTTTATAGTCTTATTAACAATAAGGCTCACAATGAGATGTTACTGGTGCCCGCTTGAGCAAATCGATGTGCAACGGGATGACAGTGAGTGACAGTGAGTGAGTGAATTTTACAGCAATCATGGGGCTGTTTCCCAGGTAAAAAAAAAAACCCGTCCCCTCTCCTAAAACACAGAGTTGCAGCACTTAGTGAAATCTCCTGAATACAGGAGGAAACTGGAAGGTTCTCTGAGAGTCGAAGTGGCAGGGGGTCCCGGCCCTTTGCACCAGGCTGGGGTAAAGGCCCCTCCAGGACTGGATGCAGCTTCTCCCCAGGGGGCCCTGTCTGCACCTCGCCTCACCCAAGAACAGTGGGAGCTCATCACCGATCAACTCTGGGCAGAACCCAAGCTCAGGTCCGGGGCCGACACAGCACTCTGTGTCTCTGGACAGGGCGTTTGGATAAGGTCATTTCTAGCTGCAGAGGAAGAACACAGGTGCCAGATTAGACTCCTCGCTTGCCTGTGAGAGTAAAAGTGAGCCTTCCGTGAAGTCTGACTTGGTTCATCTGCAAGGGGACCCCAAGTCCCTTTGAAGCCAGTTCAAAAAAGAAGGGGGAGTGTGGGGTCCCAAGGATAAAAGGTGGGAGGAGGGGCAGGTGACCCTCGGGGCTGCTAGCAACCTACGGGCAGAAAACCATCGTCTTGGGGGTGATTTTCTCCACCGGGAGGAAATAATCAGCCTCATTATCAAGGACAAGCCTTAACGCTGCTCAGGAGCTACCCAGTCTGGTCTTTTAATCAACAGTAAATAGTGAGTTGAGCGAGCTGCAGGCCCCAGCCCCGGTCAGCAGAAAGTGGGGATGTTTCCTCCAATACCACCAGATGCCCAGAGGCACCACCCACACAGCTGCCCTCTTTCTTTCTCTTTCTTTCTTGTGGTGGCCATACCTGGTAGTATCTGGGTGAAAGAGTGCAAGTGATGCTGAATATCAAACTTAAGACCTTGCGCATACATGCCAGGGACATGCTCTACCATTTATGCCCTATCCCTGTCCCCTAGACAGGGATGATTTTTTTGGTTTATTGGTTGTTGTTGTTGTTGTTGTTGTTCATTTTTGAACACACCTGGCAAAGCCCAGAGCTTACTCCTGCCTCGGTGCTCAAAAATCACTCCTGGTGAGTTTGGGAGACCAGATGGGATGTTAGGGATGGAACGCCTGACCTGCTAGACTGATGCTCTGGCCCTAGAAAGGGATGATTTGGAGGAAACAGACATGGTGCTGCAGAGATCAGGTAGAGTGGAGTCTGTGGAAAGGTGGACACCTGGGTTCCACCCAGGAAAGGACCGTGCCCACGTGAGCCACGGCTGTGTGAGTGGCACCAGGAGGCGACTGCAGACAGACTCCTGGAGACTGAAACCTGGTCTCACATTTGTGAATGCGGGTGCAAATAAAAGCCTGGACCCCAATGGCCCAACCTGAAGAGACAAGAGTATTGCAATTGCCTCTTTTTCTTTTGACTTCATCTGCCCTCTGTCACGCCCTGGCTTCGGGAGGGTTGTTCCAGACACCTGCCTGGGAGGGAAAACCGCCTGGAAAGAAAATGAGAAGAAAATAGGAGTTTGGCCCCGGGGAGAGTTTCTTTTACAAAGTGGTTTGGTTCTTAGCGCACTCCCTCCCTCGACTCCCTCTTGGGTTCGCACCAGTGTGAGTCCCCGTCAGCAGCCCTCACCCCATGCATTCAGGCCTCCCTTCTCTCTCTCTCTCCAGTCCTGGGGCTGAGGAGGAAGCCGAGCCCCTCTCTAGGTCTCCTGGCTCTGGCCGAGACCTCATTACATGGCCACTCTCCTGCTTCCCGCCAGCTAACGATCGCAGGCCGCGCCGGTTCAGGCTGCCTCCAATTATTATTGTGGAGACTCAGTAGGAGCCGAGCGGTGCCTCCGCTTTATTGCAGACTGGGAGCAGGAGGGCATGTTTGGCTCTTGCAGCGCCCCTTTCCTGCCCTGCCCCTGCTGCCCCTTGCCAGCCTGGGCGGATCCCCGTCTCCCAGTGTGTCCCCAAACCAAAGGGAAAACAGACTCTGCTCCCTTAAAGGGGGATGGTGCGTGGTGGTGATGGTGGGGGGAACGCGGAACTCAATGAAAACAGCTAATATTAGCACAAAAATATAGTATTTCGAATCAGATGGTTTGTCAATTTCTCCTCTCAAATATTTGTCCTTTGCTCTCATAGGTTTGCTTGTCAGAAATAGACATGCTAGATAATTAAAAAAAAAATATATATATATATAGGGTTGGAGAGATAGTGCAGCGGGTAAGGTGTTTACTATGCATGCATCCCATCTGGGTTTGCTTGTACAGAGACCGGAGTAAGCCCTGACCACAGCTAGGTTGTGGCCCCCAACCAAAACATGACAACCAAAACCTACATGTCCTGGATAATATGAAGCTCAGGAAAATGTCATTTCCTCCCTTTAATCCCCATCCCGACCCTCTGAGTCTCCTGAGTGCATCTGGCTGAGGTCTCCTCCAGGTGCACTGGGGGCCCTGGGGAGGTGGGCTGGAGGGTGGGTGGGGTGCCCTGCCCTGGAGTCCTTGAGAGTAGGGGTGGGAGGAGTTTCATCCCAGGGTCTCTACCAGGCCTGTACCATGTCCACTCTCACACAGGCCTCGGTCAGCCACCTCCTTGCAGGCATCCCTTACTACTGCTGTAGGGTGCTTTGGTGTCAGACATCAATGAGCAGAGGGTGGGAAATAACAGAATTACAGCTGCTGGGCAGGAGAAGGGAGACAACTTCAGTAGTGACAATGGAATCACCAACTCTAGCAGGAATGGGTACCCACAAGAGGGCCTTGGAGGGAACCAAAAAGAAAGTCAGAGGAACTGAAGCATATGTGGGTCATCGCAGAGTGAGGACACTTGCTCAAGGCCCAGAGCAAGAGTAGAAACAAAAGACCCCCAAATACGTGTTCGTTCCAAAGTGAAACCACCGTAAGGAAAATGTACAGAGGAAAGCTGCTTAAGCATACTTAGTAGCTACCACAAACTGTTTTTGTTTAGAATCAGGGGCCAGTCAGCGGACCTGACCAGCACCATTTTTATTGAAAAAAGAAGCATAAGAAAATGAAAAAAATTTTAATTTAGAAAATTGAAAATTAGAAAAGCCAACTAATAAGCATCTTTCTCTCTCTCTCTCTTTTTTTAACTGATTTTGTATTGGCATGCTTAGAAAACTAAGAGACTCTAGTGAAAATATACTAGAATTATAAGAGAATTATGATGAGGTGGTTGGACAGATGATAAATATGCCCAAACTAATGATTCTTCCCTTCATTAGCAATAAATAATTAGAAATGGAAAAGTGGAAAAACAGTCCACTCATAATAATGGCAAAAACCATAAAACATTTATGAATAAATTTAACAAGAAAGCCACAGGACTGATATGAAAGACTATAAAATCTTATTGAAGGTCATAAAATAAGATTTGAACAAATGCAAAGACATTTCTTAGTCTTGGATGGGAAGGCATTACCATAAATTTACAAATTTAATGCAATCCTTTTGGAATTAGATAAAATGATCTTAAGGAAGTTCATTTGTACAAATAAGTGTCCCCAGATAGCTAAGAAAACAAGGAAAGAGTCTCAAAGGGATATGTACCCCCAGTCTCCAGCACAAACTAGAATGCAGCTATGATCGAATCAGTAACAGACTCAGGAAGTGACAGGTCAACAACTACAGGCTTGGTAACAAAATAGAAGAGTAGGTCCAGGGAATAGGAAGAGTCAACATAGGACAAGAGTGACTGGTGCGTGGGGAAGAGACAGTCAGGGAAGAAATGGTGCAGGCCGTCTGGCTAACTACCTGGAATAAAATCACACGGGGATTCTATTTCACACCACATAAAAACCGAATCCAAATAACCATAAACGCCGACGATGTTCTTGTTAAATAATGAACAGAAGTAAAAGACTACCTCCTCGCTCTGCGAAGAGCATAAACGTGATAGTACAATTAATGAACAGCTATGCAGGCATTTAAAGAAACGAAACCTACTAGTTCCCAGATGCCCGGGCTCCCTCTCCCATTCCGTGTCTTCGGTATTACAGAAGTTGGCGTAAATAAATGATTCACGCTGCCTGTATTTAACGGAGACTGAACTTCTTTGGCTCTTAAAGCTATATATTATTTTACCCACATCTTTGTACAGACCTGTGATTCATTCCTTTTTTTTCTTGCTCACAGTAATCCCATACATATCATTACTCTTCTGGAAGGTCTAATTAGATGCCTCAGGTCTATTCCCCCCTCCCTTTTGTTTCCTTATTTTGGATAGAATGCTTTACCTCTTCATTCTCTCCACTTCTAATCATATAAAGATTAAATGTATTTTTTATTCTTTTACTGATGATACCATTAGACTTAAAAAATACACTTACTAACTCAGAGTCTAGGTCAGATTACACAACCACCCTTCAGATGCATGAAGTATCTGAACCTCCTCCACTCTTGACCTAAATGCATGGCAATCACATGTATTCTGCCCTTATCCACCACGATTCCTGTTCGGATCTCAAATTCTCAGTTATGTTTGTCTAAGGTGTCCGCTTTAGTCTGATTCAAAGGCTTTTTTTTGTGCTGGATAAAGGATTTTCAGTGTTCACAGATGCTCCCTCTCAACTCTGAGCACCGTCCCCGGCTCTCCGGCGTCCGTTGTGGGAGAGAGGCGAGCCAGGCGCCGCTGCATTGCTTTGTATGTAGCTCCGCTTTTCTCCCTGGGTAAGCTCTTCTCTTTGTAAGATTTTTCCTTTGGTTTTCTGCAATTTCTCCACGATGGAAATATGCATTTTTCTTTGATTCATTTTGCTAGAGATTCATTGGCTTTCCTCAGAGTGAGGATTCATATTTTTCAGCAATTCTTAAACATCTCCCTAGCAATTTTGCCTTTGCACCCTGATCCCCGTCTGGGAGTTCTGATTAGATATATGTTACACGAGCCCATTTCTGTCCTCCCCATGTTCATACTGCCCATCTTTGGCTTATCTGTGCTGAATTCTGTGCCGTTGCTTCAAAGACAACATCCAGGTCTTGAACTTTCTCTTTAGTGCTTTCTTATTTACTCTCAAAAAGTTTTTCTTAATTTTTAGAAGTTCTAGTTAGTCCTTCACAAAGATGATTGCTCATTTGTATAACCTTCTTAATTTTTCATCGTTAGGGCCAGAGATATGGTGATATGGGTAAAGCATTGCCTTGCATGTAGCTAACTTGGCTTCAACACCCTGAACACTATATGGCCCCCAGAGCCCAGCCAGAAGTGACCCCTGAGTGCAGAGCCAGGAGTAAGCTCTGAACACTGCCAGGTGTAGCCCTAAATATACACACACAGAGACACAAACACAGACACACACACACTTGTGTGCGCCCACATATGTAGTCTGTATTTCATATTCTGTGCCATTTTGCTATACATCCTAATTCTTACATGGTGCTTCTTCCCACTGCACTTAAAGATACTTAAATAAAAAATAACTTATCTTATAGCAGGCTCCAAGGCCTCCACCATTCTGAGGTTAAACTGACAGCTGAGACTTTGCAAGGCCATTGAATCCTGCGGGGCGTGCACACCCGAGCTGAAGATCACCCCATTTGGCAAAATCCTCAAGAAAAAGCTGTGCTCATGTCTGCTCCGCCTCTCTGGACCCTGACTTCTTTCACCTGCTGGTTTAGATCCCCAATGTTCCTGGTTTTCTTGCCAGCACATCAATAAAGGATTTAAGACATATTTATCTGCCACCCTGCCAGAGGCAGAAGTCAGATTATGATTTTCAAAAATAGAATCCAGCAATTAAGCACATTCTGTGAGAAGCACAGGGATATTACTGCCCCCCGCCCCCCACACACACCCGCCCCCACCGCTCCCTGCCATGTCTTCAGCCCTCTGGAGAGAAGCTGAGAACTTCATCTGCAGAGGGCCAGACATGGCCAGACAACTGATCTGAATTCCCCTTAGTCCACCTGCACCATTTGAGCACATTTGCATTTTTTCTGTCACTCGGGACTTAAATAATAAAGGAAAATGTATTCATGGGGGCTGGTGGGGAGACCATGACACAGATGCCACCAAGAATCAGGCTTCTGTCCCCAGTGGGAAGGCAGCAGTGGAGCGGGAGTCCTCGCTCGGGACAGAGAGGTGGCTGGGGACAACTGCGAGGTCAGGCCTGGCCCCCGAGACCTCCTCTGCGACAAGACATACAACCGTGTGCTGAGCTTGGTGCGGCGCTGAGAGAGCAGAGCCTGCTCCCAGCACTGCACTGGCTGCCGCCCTGCCAGGGTGCCATCTCAGCTCCAGGCCATCATCGCTCGGCTCTGCAGGGGCTCTGTAGACCTGCTCTCTGTGGCATCGGGAGAGAGGGGACTTCTTCCCTCCTGCCATAGTCCCACCCAGAGCCTGGGCTGAACAAACTTATTAGATGAGGTCAAACGCCAAAGTCTTATCACCAAGTGAGACACCAAAGAAGCAAAACAAACAAACAGAAAAACCCCAAAGTCTTCTATCAGCCCCAATTCAAATGATCTTAAACAAACCAGACTTCTTAGCTCTAAACACAATGGCTTTATTTTTATTTGAAGGAGAAAAATGTCTGACAATGTTTCATCTTCAAAAAGAAAAAGGAAGGCAGAAGAGGTGCCAGGTGGGCCCGCCCCAGCCCAGGGCAGGGGACCCAGGGGACAGTGGCCTGGTTGGCAGCAAGGTGGGGCTGGGACTGGCAGTGCGGTGCTGCTTCTTCACTGAAGAGGACACAGAAGTGAGTACACTGAGGACAGCACGGAAGCTGAGCATTATAGACATGAAGGGGAGATGCTGGAACAAGCCTGGGATGCATGTGCATCAGTGATATTGATGCGTACTCCCATGCGCACACACTCAAGCTTCCTCCAAGAGGAACTGCAAAATACAAGTGGCAAAAAGCCCAGTTAACTCTGATGCCTTGGTATCCTTTCCTTTGGGGGTTGGGGAGTGGTAAGGGCACACAACTGACTGCTCATGGGTTACTCCTAGCTCTGCACCACAATTAATCCTGGTGGTTCCCCGGAAAATCGGATGCAGGAGATCTGAACCTGGTTTGGCTGTGTGCAAGGCAAGTTCCCTACCTGTGGTATTATCTCTCTGGCCCCTGATGTCTTGGTTTCTACTTGTAATTCGTCACTTAAGAGAATTGGGGTTCCTTGAAGACGCAGCTTGCCGCAGGGCAGGAGCAGAAAAAGAAAAGATTATCCCAAGAACACCAGCGACATTTTTATAGCTCATGGGACTGAGCAAATGCACACAGGAGCCAGCAGATGAGCCTGTCACCAGCCAAAGCTGGGACATACTGAGCCTGAGAACAAATACTGATAATAGGTAATATCCCACGGGACCAACAGAACACCAGGGACCCATGCTGATTTTTAAAGTGTAAGGAAAAAGAGAAAACTCTAATAGTAGGATTTCAACATTGGAATGAGATTGGAAGAATAAGAAGATTGATAATGGAAAGTTGAAAGTTTCAAAAGTTGGAAGAAATGATAGAATATTTTCATTTGTTCATCATCATAGTACTAGTTAATTCAGATAAAAACTCCGAATAAAGCAGGCTAGAGAGATGGCTTAGAGGGCCGAGTGTATATACAGGGGCCTTAGTGCATCTCCTTACATCACATGGCCCCCGAGCACTGCCAGGAGCAACTCTGGAGAACCCAGGTCAGGAATATCCTCCAATCTCTGTTTGGGTGTTGCCCCCAAACAAAACCAAACCGTCAAAAACACCAGGAAAGGGTAACAGTAGGCGGGGGCTGGGGGTGGGGGAGCAGGTTGTTTACATAGCTTCAAAGCTATGTAAAACGTGAAACATTTATTGGTTCTAAAGGGAAATGGAACAACGTGATGGTGAAGAAAGTTGTCGAATTCTTCTGTGTTCCAGAGATCAAAGCTCAAAGGACCAGCAATGATACCTGCCTCCACCCATTGGGAGTAGACAAGCACAGCACAACTGCGGGAGGGGATAAAGTTCTCCCCCACATTCATAACTCAGTGTCCTCATGAGTACCCTACATTGACCGGCGTTAGGAAGGCAACTGTGAGCGGGAACAGAGCTGACTCAGGTCTTTCTGTCTCTGCAAGATCTGATCCGTAGGTAGCAAAACCTTGCTGGGGTCTCTGGCTAAAGGATGCAAGTTCATTTTCTGTTTGGCTTTTGCAATTTTCCAATAACATGGGGGGAAATAGGGCCTCTAAAATTTCAAAGGTGGAATTCGCTTCTGGCTAGATGGAGAAGTTGGAAAATTACTGTTTTTCTCATTAAAATAATAAGAAAACCCCAGGTAAACTACAATTCATATCTTTTAAAAAGTTGTAGGCTAGCCACAAAGGAATGTAAACCAAATTTGAAGGAGGAGAAGAAGCCTTGAATAAAGCCCCAATAGCTAACACCTGAACTAAAAGATTTATAAAATAAACTTTAATAAGACCAGGGGCTGAGGAGACACAGCAGGGAATACAATCAATAAATCAAGTATAAGTAAACAATAATAAAGGGACAAATGAAGTCAACTTTTGGACTATCAGATGAACTGCTGGTTCCCACAGAGGAGGCAGAAAGAGTAGATGTGTGAAGCATGCCCAAGGGACATAGGGCTGGTGGAGGGCAAGGACAGACTCACGGACACTGATGACCACAGCGTGCACTTCTGTGACTGTTGATGTGTGCCTGAAACACATACTCCAGAATGCAAAGTTTCCTTAGTCTGAAAAGCCAGGTCCATGCTGAAGCCAGGGAAGAAAAAGAATGGAAAAAAAAAAAAAACTGGAGCAGATCATTAGTCAATTGTGGATAACTCCAGAAGACAATGCCTGGACCTGGTGGTGTTTGAGAAGAACAGAGAAATAACAGGGCAGAGGGGATATTTGAAACAATATGGGCAAAAATTTCTTCCTGTGCAAGACAAATTAAAGCTGTCAACCCCAAAAGGTCAGTGAACCCCAGTAAAACACACACACATACACACACACACACGGAAACCACAAAGGCAATCCCACATCAAACTGCTCAGAACCAAAGAGAAGAAGAAAATGGAAAAAGCAGAAGGCAAATAAAATGCATTGCCTTAAACACAAGACAAAACAAGAACAAGATGGAAGCGGCACTTCCTTCAGGGAAATAGTGAGCACTCCCGTCTGCCGGGCCTGTTCGGTGTGTGGAGACTGTACAGAAGCCCGCATACAGGCTTAGATAAGAGTGTGGGAGCAGGACAGGCCGCGAGCAAGCTGGGGAGACAGAGGCTGAGGGAAGGGGAGGATGCGTGAAGGGGCGCCTGGCGCAAAGGAGAGGGGTGAGGAAGGGAGCCGGGGAAGCACCAGAGCTTGAAGTCTCGGGGCTGGAAGGCAAGGCCCAGGGAGTGATAAAGACAAGTGTTATTCGAGAGAGAGGGGAAAAAAAGCTATTCTTAGGCAATTAGCACGTGGGGGAAATTTGTGAAATTTAACAATTCCACCTCTGCCTCAGAAAACGTGTTTAATATGAAAGTGCTGTTTAACGACCTCCTTGAAGCAACTCTGAAAGTAACTCTTGTTAAGTTCCTTTTCTTTTCTCTTGGCGTGCTCTGAGTTTGTGATGCTTAGAAACCGGGCCGGGGCTCCTGGGCCCCCAGCCACTGTTCTGGACGAGGCTGTGGGGGCCACGGGGCGAGGAGCTGCACAGGGCCTGGGCCAGCTCCAGCCTCAGTTTCCTCTGTGTCTGGGAACAGTGAAGGGAGAAGGACGAGTCTGTTGCTGCAGGCGGGTGCCAGCACGCTGGCCTGCACACTTGACGGGACTCAGCGCTGTTCAACGGAGCTGCCGATCCCGGGTCTCTTGGAATTTCCCACAGTGCTGTGTGTCCTCAGAAACTTCAGTCCAGACCCGCTCGGGCAGCACCTCGGGCGGGCTGGCCTGCTTGGATTTCAGAGGCGGGAGCAGTCATGTCTTCCTTCCCGCGGGGACTTCCCAGCCCTGCCACCTCAGTTACCCTCCTCACTCCTGCCTGTGCACACAGGCATCCCCCAGGGGAACCTCAGAGGCAGAGGTTAATCTCTACTTAATTTCTTAATTTCTACTGCAACTTCAGGAAGTTGTCCTTGGATGGGGGAAAGATGCCCTTGGACCTAGAGAAGGTGACCTTGAACCCACGGGAGACAGACTTCCTGCAGAGGCCAACAGGTGGTTCCCGATGGCTTTCTGACAGAAAGGGGCAAAGCAGCCATGGTGGTAGTAGCAGAGAGGGTTGGATGAAGAGAGAGATGGAGGGATGGAGAATGGGGGAGTGTCAAACTGCGGGCGAGGTGGTGGCAGTGGGAAGGGGCTCTGTGACAATGGATTCCGGCTGGAGGGAGCAGCTAGAGCTACAGGAGGGGCTGGTGGCAGGGCCCAGGATTGCAGGGGTCAGAGAAGGCTGAGTCCCCAGAAATGATGCTTTTCTGAGGTCAAGGGGTACCACACTGGGCAGAATGAGGAGATCTGAGAGAGCAGAATGACCAGCCCTGAGGACCGATGGGACACGCCATGAGGATTTATGGCTGAAGGGACCCGGGCTGAAAGAGCATGTGTGGTGGCGCTGAGGTGGGCAGGAGGGGCATGGGGAGGCAGGAGCAGCGCTGGGTCACACATGCTCAGCCACTTGCCACCAGATGGTGCCACTTACTGGAGGGCAAAGACCTCCTCCCCTCCCCTGCATAGGAGTAGGGTGAAGGCTGGAGGTGAATGGTCTTGTGACCCCAACAAAGGGAGTGTCTGTCCCCAAGATTTCAAGGAGGAACACCCAGATCTGGGTCAGGAGACAGTTCCAGTTGCAGTTCCTGAAAATCAGTACAGATAGGAGCCAGGTGGGGACCTGTGGCTTCCTGAGGAAACCCAGTGGGGACCATGACAGGAACCAAATGAAAGAATCATATTATGATGAGAAAAGACAGTCCTGAGACCAGGTGACAATTTGGGATGCTCAGAGAATCTGATAAATAGACAAGCTTGTAGGTGGGTTTCAGAGCCAGGGAGGAAGCAAGAATTTGTCCAATGCTTTAAAGAAGATGGTGCATTTTGATGAGCCACTTTCTCAGTTGTCACTCAGGCCATGCTACTGATAAAATCTAGGGCCCCCTGGGCTTCCCACAGCCCCTCGGACTCTTCTCCTGTGACCACGAGGCTGCCATGCCCAGCGGGCTCAGGGTTCTCCATGGGGCACCCCCACAACTGGGCTGGCCTATGAACATTACAGAAGAACATGTGGGCTTGGGGTCCAGTAATACAAACTCCACTTCTGGGAAGCAGGAGGAAGGGAAAGGAAAGCACCCCAGCCTTTATAGGGAGCCCAGGGCCCAGCATCCAGGGAGCCCCGGGCAATGTTCAGCCTCCCTCCCCTACAGAAAGATGTGCCTGTGAATTAAACCTGCAGAAACAAAAGGCCCTTGAAGGGGTGAAATTTCTCATCTGTATCCACTTGCATTTAGGACCGTGGGTGCCCCTTTCCTAGTGAATTTGATAGGAAAGATGTATGGGCTGACATTTATTGAGCCCTAACTATGTTCCAGAAAAGCTTTATGTGGGTTTTCTTCATGGCTGATTCTGTTACCAATGTCTAAAAACACTTGACTCCATCGTTTTTGGTTGGTGCATCTTTTTAGAGCAGAATTTCATTAATGTGACAGAAAAGAACTTTAGCTAAAGCCCAAGATTGCTCCCAGGAGCTGTTCTCCAGACCTGGTGCATCCTGGTCTGGTCCGAGAGGAGCCTCAGAGCCAGACTGCTCAGGCCCAAGGGGTGACATGTGTATTCAGATCACTAAGCAGAGGACCCCCCCCCCCCGCTCCCCACCAGCCTGAAAGTCATTAGGAGACTCTTATGAGCAAGATAGAAAGCCATGTGGAACTCTCCAGACCCCGGTGGCGCCGACATCACCAGAAGCAGGGATATGCCTATTTGAAGGGTCCTCTGGGTGCCCCTCGGGAAGGAGAAGTCCAAACTTCAGAATGCAGCTCGCATTCCCACATCCCCATTCTCAGGGGATTCTCTACTCCCTCCATGGCCGGGTCCCTGGGTTCTGAGCATACAGCAGGAGGCAAGACAGGCCGGGATCCTCCCCCAGAAGCCCACGGTGCTGTCCCTGGCAGCCACATGCAGTGATGCCCACGTGGGTAGTGAAAACCAGGGCTCCTCCGCTTGCTCAGCCTTGTGTCACCCTCAAGCCAAGAACCCAAGGTCTGCCAAGTCGGCTCGTAAGAAGCCCTCAACCCCCAGGTCCTGACACATTCTCAGGGCCAGATTCACACATGTTTAAATGTCCCAGGGATCTTGACACTGAAAGAGCTGGAGAAGACTCTGAAGTTCCTTTTCTTTGGTGGGGGCCACACCCAGCCATGGTCAGGGAGTCTTCCAAGCTCTGTGCTCAGGGATGAGCTCTTGAGGTGTTTGGGACCCATAGGCAGTATTAGGAGCTAAACCGGGCAGCTACATGCAAAGCAAGTGCATTGACCCCCGTCTCTTCAGTCCCCAAAGACCTTTTGTTATACACCCACTCTCTGATGGGCAAAGGACCCCCATGATGCCACCAGAGCAGAGTCTGGAGGTCTTGGGTGTCAGTCCTAGCTGAGTGCCCACAGCAGTCTTTGAGCCTGCTATGCCCAGGACTGCAGATGCCCCCCTGACCTCTACCTTTCATACGACTCTTTAGAAGGACTCTGAGGGTGCTAACTGCTAAGCTCCCAGCCCAGAGCTGTGCGTGCTGCCCGGCTAGTGAGTCAACTGGCAACTATGCTTATTCTCAGCCATCTCAGTCATCACTCAGAAACCACAACTCCGGGCCCAGCAGTCTCTCTCTCTCTCTCTCTGTGTTTCTCCTTCTCTCTCTATCTCTGTCTCTTTATCTCTCTGTTTCTCCTTCTCTCTCTGTATCTCTGTCTCTCTCTTTCTCTCTCTCTGTATCTCTGTCTCTCTCTTTCTCTCTCTGTTTCTCCTTCTCTCTCTCTGTATCTCTGTCTCTCTCTTTCTCTCTGTTTCTCCTTCTCTCATTCTGTATCTGTCTCTCTCTCTTTCTCTCAGTCTCTCTCTGTGTTTCTCCCTGTCTCTCTCTGTCTGTCTTTTTCTCTCTAGCCTTAGAGGTGGCTCTGAGGCCAGCCACACATGTGGGGACCCCAATTTTAAAGCTAACCTTGGGAGAACTGGACATCTCTGCAGGAGTGTCCTGGCCTAGGTCAGGGACGGGTAATTCAACAGGTTTGTCCCTGAGTGGTTCATGTCTGGGGAGTCCTGGGCCCATCTCTTAGGAGGTCACTATGCCAAGGAGTTTCTCCTTCGTCCCCAGCAGGGAGACCCGGGCTATAACAGGTAGGTGCCTGGCTCTGTGCCAAGCCTGCTGGGTTCATTCCATCACCACCAGTCTCTTGGGGAAGTGTCCTGTACCCATGTCCCTCAGGCAGGGTTTCAGCCTGGGCCTCCCTGGACCAGACTCTGTTCACGACCAGCACCGGGGGCCTATGGGAAGAGCTGTCCCAGATGTGGCTCCCACGAGAGGGACTGAGTCTCAGTTCATTTGTGTCCCAGTAGCGGCGGGGCTCGGTTAGACGGGTCAAATCAGCATGAATCTCCAGGTTTTTCAGGGCCGAGCCATTCCAAGTCATTGGGTTCACTGGACTATGGGTTTGGTGCCCCTGGGGCAGTAGAAGGGATGTCGAGGATAATGCAGGATCCGGTCCCTGGCAGCATCAGTGACTTGATTCTGGGCAGGTCACTATCCCAGAGGGAGCCCCTGGATTCCATCCGTGCACTCAGCACCTAGCAGTGACTCAATTAGAGCGAGTTCCCTCGCTTCTCTTGCAGGCTAATTGGGAGTGCATGGGAGTTCACACAGTCCTGCTTTCAGATCTCTGATTACTGATTAATGGCACGTCATTGGTTCCAGACACATGCCGCATACCACCAGCTTTTGAGACGTGAGTTATAAAGAAATGCTCATCATTAGGGCCCTAGGAAGGCTGAACAAACACGAGCTGGAAGATGCTTGGCTCAATTCTTTTCCCAGGCAATTTCCCAACTCTAGGTCTGAAGGTTCTTGGAGGTGGAACGTAAGTTGGAAGTGAGATTTTTGTACTAGGAGCAAACTTTCTAAGAGAAGAAACCACCGAAGGAAAACCAATTGAGTTAATTGTCTTCGTTGCACCTGCTGCTTGCATGTCTGCGGAGCCAGACATTCTTCTTCTGATGCCTAGTCTGGCTCCAGCCATGGGCGCCCTGGGGAGGGGGGTCACACTGCTTCAACACATGCTTTGACGTCTCCCAGTGGGCTGAGCATAGCAGGAAAGTGGTATTTGCAAAGGTTTCAGGGAGTGGCCCTGGAACAGTTATGTTTGTTGTCATGGAGATGAATACAGAGTCTGGGGTTCATCTCTGTCTTCTCAGCGGGAACCATGAGAGGAATGGCCAAGTCACAGACCTTCCAAGTTTGGTTCCAGAGATGCATTCACAAAGTAGCCAAAGCAGCGGGATAGCTGCTCAGGCATGCCTGGACTCACTGCACATGTCACTTTAGTTCAACTCATATCAAAATCTTACTGTTCAGAACAAAAGAGTAAATATGGCTGTCCAAGACAGTGAGGAGTTAGATTTCCTTCCCTCCCTCCCTCCCTCCCTCCCTCCCTCCCTCCCTCCCTCCCTCCCTCCCTCCTTCCTTCCTTCCTTCCTTCCTTCCTTCCTTCCTTCCTTCCTTCCTTCCTTCCTTCCTTCCTTCCTTCCTTCCTTCCTTCCTTCCTTCCTTCCTTCCTTCCTTCCTTCCTTTCTTCCTTCCTTCTTCCTCCCACCCCTCCCTCTCTCCTCCTTCTCCATTACTACTACTACAACGATCTCAGTTCTTAGTGGACTAATGATTGAGCTGTACCCATGAATGGGAATACAGATACCCAGCTTGGATGTGACTTGACCAAATTCTACAGGGTCATCAGCAAAGTCTTCTGCAAGGGCTCTATGGACAAGACGCAGAGGGGAAAGACACCTGGTAAAGACAGAGAATCCCCAGCACACACTCTAAGCTTCATCATGCCTGTGAAGTCCTGGAGAATAACAGTAAGATCCTTTATGATCTTACCTGCGTCTGATAATAGATACAATCTGAATCAAGTACTAAGCCCATGGAACCCATAACAGTCTCTCATTTTCCTCTCAAGCCACCCCAGGCAGATGCTCCCAAGGGATTCAAGTGTCAACGTTTAGCAGGTCACACTCTTCCTGGTGTCTTGGAGAGGCCATCACTGCCCTCCCCTGGCACCCATTCTGGCTGTAGTGACTCATACAGCAGCAGAGTGTGGCTACCTAATGGGGTGGGTGCATCTGTCTCCTTCACAGGGGCATCTTGGTGCAACCCGGTCTTCCTCTCCTGGGGGAGATGCTCTGTAAATTCTCTGAGATCACCTGGTGGGTGGGGAACAGGGGTCCTGCCCAGTCAGCCCTCCAGTAGACCCTGTAGAGGTAGCATAAATGTACGGATCACCAGTGAGAGCCCTTAATTCTGACCATGCCAACAGCTAGACAACACCAGGTTACCCCTTTGTGCCACCTGGAGCAGAAGAGCTGCTGGGATGAGCCCTGTCATTTCTTTGTGATTCTTTCATGGTAATATAATGGTTGCTTGTTTCAGCTGAGTTTCTTTGGGGGGGGGGGGCTTAATCTATAGCTCATTTGTATACCACACAGCTGGTCAGTATTGGTCAGCACGGGTTAGAGAACAATGCATTCAGGGCACAGCAAAAGTATCTGGTGCCTTTTACAGTAATCTGTTATATGTGGACTGGAGCGATAGCATAGCGGGTACGGCATTTGCCTTGCATGAGGGCCGATCTGGGTTTGATTCCTCTGTCTCTCTCAGAGAGCCCAACAAGCTACCAAGAGTATCCCGCCCACACGGCAAAACCTGGCAAGCTACCCATGGTGATAAGCCAAAAACAGTAACAACAAGTGTCACATTGGAGATGTTACTCGAACAAATTGATGAACAATGGGAATACAGTGCTACAGTGCTGTTATGCATGGAGTACCACTACATGTAAGACACACAATAACATTTTCTATGCAGTGACTCACTTGTCTGCACAATCTCTGCAAACATCCAAGGATAGAGACCCCTGCTCCCTCCACCACCCCCTGTGGCAACAAACTACTCTAAACACAGATGGCCGACCTCAGGGGAGAATTACAGAGCAATAGGATTCTCTTCAGTTCCCTCAATAGCACCTCCACCCACTATGCCACTAGGAGCGAGGCAGGGTGGGATTCATTATCCTTTTTGGGAAACAGTTGGGTAAACAGATTCAGAGAGAGGCTGTCTGTCCAAACACTTACTAGTGAAAGAGACAACTTAAAACAGAGGTGTGACAAGGCCCAGACCCTCGGTCTCTCTGTACCCTCTTCTTCTCTGAACCTAGAGAAGCTGGTCAGTAGACAGAGTGTGGTGTTTCTGCCTCTCCCTCTGTGTCTGCTCCACAGAATGAGGAGCAGAAAATATCTCTGTAAAGAAGGTCAACAGTCAACTAGAGTCAGGTCCCCTGAGACACTTGTAGCCCCTAACTTCTCAGGTTCTCCTATACAAAAACCACCAGGTGGGGATGCTGTGAGGATGAGCATCTTGACACAATGCAATAAGAGCTGTGTCTGGTGAGCCCTCTCCACTCCCCCCTCCCCGCACTCCCACAGCATGCTTAAGAGTCTGACCCCCAATGCACGGCTGCTTTAGGCACCAGGGAGCCAGCAGAAACCAGAGCAGGTGGTGATGTGTGGAACTTCTGTCCATATGACGTTCCATGCGAGGAGGCAGGGTAGGCTCGCGAGGGAGAGTGACCAGCAAGGCCCACTCACTAGCTGAGTGGTGTTTCCACACAGCAGCCTGGGGCAGCACCAGACTCAAACTGGTGTCAAAGCAACAGAACACATTTGAGCCCTGCGGGGAATCGTCACAGAATCAAAACCATGAACACTGAACCCACTCTTTCAACGATGCTCTCGTGCCCTGTGGCTCATCGTCACAGTTCGTTCTTGTGCCGAAAACAAGGCTGAGGGCCTATGTGTGAGCCCTATCTCATACCTCCCGCTCTCTCCCTCCCTCCCTCCCTCCCTCCTCTCTCTCTCTCTCTCTTTCTCTTACACACATACACAGAGAGAGAGAGAAAGAGTCTCAGGATTGTGAAGCCTGAAAAATAACCACAAGAACAAGAAGCTGAGTTGCTCTAAGTGAGTCAAAGCTGAGATGAAACGTGTTTAAAAGCGAAGCTCATTGGAATTCACCAAAACCTGGACCAATTCCCCAGAGGCCTGCAATAGCCTAATCGCGCGATTTGTTTCTGCAGCGGGGGGACACTGCAGATCCATTCCACCTGCCCACCCACATTAACATCACTTTCGGCTCTGGGAGGTTAGCGAGGGCAGGGGGCACTCACTTGCTGGTTGCCAAGCACCAGGGTGAGGGCAGGCACACCTGCCAGCCTGCAGATCTCCCGGGGGAGGGGGGGCTGTGTTTTATTTCTTGGAGAATTGTTGGTCCAAGTTGCCTGTCATGATCTAGTTTTTCCAGTTTTGCTAAAACATGGTTGGTTGTGTTTCCCGGCTCCTGCAGTGAGTGTTTAAGGCTGCGTGAGGTGGGGTGCTGACAGGGAGCTGTGATGGGGTCCAACTTCTAGTGGGGGGAGTTTAGACCAGTGGTTTGCAGCCCTTTAACACCTGTGACAGTCGCCTGCCAATAGACTACTCATCTAGACACCAAAGAAATAGACCCACACAAAGAAAACAGGCCATCGTGGGCGCTATGTGGAGAATGGACATGTGTGCGCTTGATCCAAAGACCATTTGGAAGTGGTGATCCTTAGGCAGTGACCTGGTGAGGAGGAATTGGCTATGGGAGAAGTGGACAAAGCTTCCCAGCAGAGAAGGAAGGGGCAGCGGCAGGCCAGGGAGGGAGAACTTGAACCTCGGGAGCAGAACAAGGAACGAGAATGGGTCAGGCAGGCAGATGGGGTCTCCTGGACCTCAGGGATGAGTTTGAGGTTTTGTTCCAGATGTGACAGGAAAGCTGGGGCTGGGGGTTAACAGGGACCATGACCCCCTGACACTGCAATCAGGCACCTCTGCTGAGCGCATGGAGATGAGCTGACACAGGGCCAATGGGGAGAAGGGGCAGCCCTGAGAGCTTCTGGGTTGGTCCAGGTGAAGGTGGTGGTGGCTGTGCCTCGGGGCTATGGTGGGATGGAGAAAGGCCACGCCACAGGGTTGGCTTTGGATACGGAGAGGTAGCCTGGGGCGTGTGGTTCACTGAGGAGATGCAGGGATGGTCATGAAATGAATGAAACACTACCCAGGCGGAAAGACTCCACGTTTTCCTAGCTCTCCCCTCATCTTTTCCAGTTACGTAAACAGATGCATGCATTTTTATGAAGTTGGAATCTGGATGTAGTTTTACACCACGCTTCCCAACTTAACATTCTTTCTGTGACTATTTCCACAAGTCATAATTTTTAATGGCTGCATAATCCCTCCACCTCCAGGGCATAGCATCGCTCCTTTAACCAATCACTGCTTGATATCTGGGCTGCTTCCAATGTTCCAGCCACTATAAATAAGGCTACAGCAAACATCCCTGTACATAAATCTTTAGGTAATCTCTGGAACCTCCCTTTCCTTTTTGATAAATTGCCCAAAGTAGAATTACTGAGTCAAAGACAATTTTGTTTGTTTGTTTCCAGGCTATACCTGGTGGTGCAAAGGGCTTACCTCTGGTTCTGCTCTTAGGGACCATTCCTGGAAGTGTTGGGATGCTGGGGCTGAAACCCAGGTTGACCTCATACAAGGCAAAGTCCTTACCTGCTATACTATCTCTCTGGCCCCTCAAAGGCATTTTTTAAAATGAAAGCATCTGGGTCAGTGGGCACTGCCAGGAGGCTATCAGAGAGGTGATTCTGTTTTATATCCCACCCAGTAGTATTTGGTTTCCAACTCACCTCACCTTGTGAAGATGGAATATTATCACTAAAAATGAACAATGGAAGAGCCCCAAATGTATCTGCAACTGTTTACTTCCACTCCTCTGGGGTGTTGGTCAGCTGGAAGCGTTTTCTAAACTTCAGTGAGATACGGCAGCATTTCCGGTAGACAGGTGGTGTGAGCATCATGGAAGAATTCCTCAGGCCCCTCTCCGCCAACTTTTCTACCTGAATGATCATCTTCTGTATTGATTACTAAGAGCTCTTTACACAGAGAAGCCTCCTCTAATGCTAACAATTTTTCCTCAAATTTTTTTAAAAATTTGCTTTCTGAGAATCAAAAGCTTACAGGCTTGGAAAATCATTTCCCTAATTGTTCCCTTTTATATTTGGTTTAGGAGAGCCCTGAATAGTACAAAAAAGTACAAAAATGCCTATGTCTATTTATCTGAAGTCTTTTATGATTCTATTTTCTTTTTAAATCACCACCACCTAAGTCATTTCTGCAGAACATGAAATGTCAGTCTTGTAAAATACTGAGGTCATGTATTCTGGGGACAGTGGGCACTGGTGTTCTTTCTTGAAAGTGTTGAGTACACAGTAGAAGAATGTATAATTCAGAAATCTGTTTGCCTTGATTGAATGCAGTGCAGTCAGACTTCCTTGCCTGCAGCAACATTTACCTGCTATGATCATTAATGTCCTAAGAAGTGTGTGTCAGTCTAAGTGTGTAAGAAAAAGTGTTTTGATGCAAATGGCACCTGGGCAAAGCACTGTTTCCCAACTATATTTTAATCATTTGAGCCACCACTTGTAGACAACAAACTGTCACTTCTTACAGGTTTGAAACACTGTCTCTGTTTATAGTTGGGTCCTGAGGTTTATCCCCATAATAATTTGTTACATTTAATATTCTAACACCAATATCACCACCATTTCACCAACCCACCACATTTCAAATGTTTCCTCAAACCCTGCCCCCAAAGCAGGACCAGATAATTTATTTTGTATTGCTTGTTATAAATAATATGATCCAAAAAAGTTCCTTAGAGGAAAGTATGTGAAGATTGCTGTATTATGACCTTAATGATCCTGAAGTCATTAAGCCCTTGTATAAGAATGAGATCTTATGTGGCTGCCAATGAGGCTGCATGTTCCAGGAATTCTAAAATTTTAAATACTGTTATATAGCTGAGGTTAATTTAAGTTTTTTTTGACTGAATGGTGACTTTGGGGCCCAGAGGCATCTCTATGCTGTATCATTCTGTGTTGCTCTCTTCTGGGAGATGTATCTATGAGTCTCAGGATCATGGCCATTAATGAGCTAATATGGCGCCAAAGGCAGTTCCTGGGGGTGACTGCCAGGCTACTGAAAACACAGGGAGATGGGGGGAGATCGTCCATTCCCAATTCTGGGTGAGCCTGGAGACTTCAGTCACAAGTCCCACATGCTTGGGTTTATCAGCAGATTCACTCATGGGTGAGGCTCATCCAAGCCTGAGGAGATCAGCTGGGAGCATGGCAGTGATTGAGTTCTGGAGGTTTTCTGTCACCAGGGCTCTGTTGGGGTGGGGAGGGGAACTCACCCGCCCCCTCATATTCCTGGCCTTTCTTTCCCATTCTATTAGAATGCTGACACCTTACACGGCCAGCTTATCCCTTCTCTCCCTGGAAGCCACCATAGATGTGACTGGGTTCACAAAACTCCACCCCAACGGACATCTTCTTTATGGATCTATCACTGTGAGAAACAATCTCCTTTCTTTCCTCACAATGTTTTCTCCTGGAATTCGATTTTGCCTATAAAATTGCCGCCTTCCTTTTCTTTGGGGGTGTTTTGGCCAAATAGACGGGCCCACTTTGTTTCCCTTTAACCTCCGCATGCCATTGGAGCTGCAACATCTGTCTTCTCTCTCTCGTTCATCAAGCATATACCCAGCACGTTCCCGAGTGCTGCTCAGTAGGCCCTGGGGGACGCACCGGTGATCATAAAGCCAACGCGGCACTGACTCGCACAGGAATGAGGATGTGGCGGGAAAGAGGGACACGAATCCCGTCTTTTCAGTGTAAATAAAATGACAATGGCATCTGGCTTTTATGGTCTGTGGCATTACGAGCCACTAAGTGTAAGTGGACAAAGGACGAGGGCAGTGCCCCTGAAAGGTGTCCATGAGCAAACAGCATTTAGATCAGCCCTGAAGGATGTTTCTAGCCAGACTTGGGTAGGAGCTTGGGGCTGGAGCACTTGGAGTATTTATTGCCGAGCCTGACCCTGAGGCAGGTGAATGGCTGGCGGGGCTTGGTTGCAGAGGAGCAGGGGGAAAGACAGAGTAGGAGCCGTGGGGTGCAAAGGTCACCGGGGTCAGATCAGGAAGCACCTCAGAGGCCCTGATGGGGTATGAGCTTAATAAAATAACAATGTGAAGTCAGCTGAGGTGTTTGTGTGGGCAGAACAGGTGTGTCTCTCTCTGATCTCTCGTTCCTTGTGGCCCAAGTGGTGCCATTTCCACCAGGGCACAAGCAGACCTGTCTGGATGTCCCCCCTCGAGTTCCACATGTGGAATATTTACAGGCTTCTCTGCCAACCACATTTTGAAAAGATTATCACTCCAGCTTTAGGCTGTAGAGGGGTTTGGGTAGCAAAGGGGGCTGCAGGCACACTGGGGTGATGAGAGTCAACTTGAGTTGGGGAGCTGCAGCGAGCTGGAGAGGGGAGCATGGTGGGAGGTCCAGACAGACTGGAGAGCTGGGAAGTTGTGTGATAGGCTGGACTGAGCAGCGGCGGGAGCTGAAGTGAGGTGGGCTCCCCCAGATCACCAACAGATCACATGTAAGAACACATGGTCTTCTGGAGGAGCGAGGGAAGAAGTGGGAAGGGGTGGGAACAAAGAGCCTGGCTGTTGTACAGTGTCTTCTTCTGCAGGGTTGTCTGTCCAAGTGAGATTTGCACAGCCTGAGTCCAAACTGCCAGGGCAACTTCTGAGCACATAGGAGCTGTCACATGAGCCACAGCAAAAGGGTGGCCCAGCTGGAGAGACAGAACAGTGGGTAGGGCATTTACCTTGCACAGGGCTATCCCTGGTTGGATGTCCTGCATCTCCTGGAGTAATTCCTGAGTGTAGAGCTGGAGTAACCACTGAGCATCATCAGGTGTGACCCCAAAACAAAACCAAAATGTGGCCCTGAAACTCGGGGTACGGGTGGGTGACTTGAGAATGCAGGATGGGGAGGGGAAATGATCTATAATTAGACATTGAGGAAAGAGTATTTAAGAGCCAGTGCAATGCAGACAGCATGCAGTGAGCCTGGGAGTCTGTCCTTCCACGGAGAATTTGTCCTTGGAACTTAATTTAACATAGTTCATTACTCCTGCTACATTTCCTTGCTTTGTCTGTTATTAATGTTATTATTTTATCTTCAGCTCCAGAGGCCAAGGTTTTCTCTTTTTTCTTTCTTGCCCCCTCTCTTCTCTTCCCTCCATTACTTTCTTCATATTATTGATTTTTTTATGGATGGGGTTTGAGCCATACCTGGTGGCGGTCATTTCTGGCAATGCTTGGGGGTCCATGTGGTTATTTCCCCACAATTCCCACTTATTTCCCAAGTGGCTGCACTGCCTAGAGGACATGCAGATCAAACTTGAGTTGGCTGCATGAATGGGAAAAGTGCTTTACTTCCTATGCTATGTATCTCTCTGGCCTATTAATGAATTTCAACACATTACTCTAATATACAATTTATTATGTAATTGACTCATTTGGAATCTCATTCTTTTATGACACAATTTCTCTTCCTGAATTATTTATTTGGAAACATTTACCAGGTGGGTGGAGCATGATTTTTAGACACTTTCTCGTTGGTGAGAAAGAAAAAGTAGAATCTGCCCTGTGTATCTGAGACAGTTTTTCTTGACTCATCCATTGGGGAAAAACAACTGATTGTAATCATCAGCCCTTAGACCTCCTCCTGCCAGGCTGGGGTCCCGGAGGATTCAATATTTGCAGCCAAGGAGCCAGGAATTGATTTGATTTTTATTCCAGGAGTCTAGTAGAATTTCTGTGTGTGTGTGTGTGTGTGTGTATGTGTGTGTGTGTATGTTTCAAAGCCTCTTCCATGATTTGTCTATTGAGCAGACAATACTTTCTACAAGGAGAACAGAGGAAGGACAGATGTAGATTAGGGGGTGGATACAGTTAAGCATCTGTGAAGTCAGGGACTCATGGACAGGCCATTAAGAGAAAGGGGGGTGGGGAGGAGGTAGGTGTGGTGGGTACCACAGATTCTCTACACTGGAAGAACCCTCCAGTGTAGAGAATGTCATGGATGTGTGGGGCATACAAGGCATCTGACACAGAGGAGCATTCTCAAAGGTGGAGCTGTCGAACCTTCTCCACTGTCCTGACACCAGACTCCCATCTCAGTGATGCTAGAGGGAGGGGAACAGGAGAGAAATAAAAATCCTCAGGGATTAATCAACCAAGTTCTGAAATGAGAATTGAGTTTTGAGGAAGAAGGGAGAAAAGTGAAGCCTCTTAAAACAACCTCCCTGACTAAGTTATAAAACACTGATCATTTACATGTGGGAGCAGATGGCAGCCGGACGCAGCTCTGGGCAGACCACGTGTCCCTCGGCAGCACCTTCTATTTGGTCCTATAGGTTTTTGTGCGCTAAATAAACTCGAGGGGTACTGATGCCCACCCGTGACTGATGGCAAAGCATAAAAACCCTGCTGGGACAAAGCAGAAGCCCCTCCTACCCTGCCCCCGCTGGAGGCTCCAGAGCAGCTGAGTGCAATCAAGGCAGGTTTGGGGGCTCCCTGGTTCCTTTCTGTTTTGCTGACACACTGGCATTGTGTCTCCTCGCTATATGCCCTTCCTCCAAGTGTGTGCCACAGTTTGGGGAGGCTCCCCTCACATCCCACCCCTCTATCAGGACAGCCGGCCATGAACCACCCCCCTCTCAGGCGGGAGTATTGGACTCTCTGGGGCAGCCTCCTCCCAGTGCTGTCCTTCCCAGGGTCCCACTAGAAGTTTCCAGCCACTCCTGAAGGGCCTTCTAGCTGGGCCAGGCCTGGCATGAGCTCTCCTGGCAGGTGGCCCAGCATCCCTGTGCCCTCCTGGCCCTCAGCCTCCAGTGCTCTCCCCATGGATTTGGCCATGGAGCCACAGAGGGGAGTCAGGAAGATAGGATCTGGAGCCAGATTTGGGCTGGTGGTGGGCATGGGGGGTAGGGAGCATGGAGGCTGGCAGAGGGGCAGGACTTGGCAGTAGCAAGGGATGCATCTAACCATCTTACATCTGAGGTTAGCACCAGGGTCAGCCCAGTTCCGGTGACAGAAATGGACATACCATGAGCAAAGGACTTGCCCAAGGCCAGCAGGGTCACCTGGTCCCCAAGCATCTTCCTGTGTTATTTTGTGATTTTGCTTTTCTGGAGTGATCCAAGCAGCTGGCTGTGAAGGAAGTTTCCAGATGCTGTGCTGGTGAGTGTTGGTCATCACTGCCCTCCCCACCCCCCACGCCTGTGACCCCCAGCTCAGGTTTCCACGCCTCTGGGACCATGTCAGAGAGTTCCGGGGAGCCCACGGGAAGAGGGGGGATACAGCTTCGCTCTTTATTAAAATACTGTGTTGGGGCGAGCCACGCAATGCCACCCTTCCGGGGGCCACTTCCTCATTTTCCCACAGAATTTTCTTTTTCTTCTCCCCTTCCTGGAACAGATGGTGAGATTTTTACCACAAATAACTTCAAGGAGGAGACAGTTATTTCTGCCCCACCCACGTTTGGGCACACGGCGTCCTGCACCGGGTCTGGTGGTTCTCAAGCTTCGACAGTGCCAGCACCCAGCAAAGGGACAGTGCAGGGTGGGGTGGGGAGGCCACCACAGGGGCCCTGCAGAAACCACATGCCATCCCCTCCTCGATGCCCCTCCGGCCACTCCTGCCTTTTAGCCGAGGTTTCTGCCCATCCTTGAGGACCCCGAGGGCACTGTTGGCAGCACCTACCCACCAGGATGAAGCGTCCAGGGTCCCTCTGACGGCAGCCAGGTTACCCCAGCAGTCATTCTTCACCCACTCTGTCCCCACCTGCCCTCTCAGCACCCACAGTGGGTGGTGGGCATCCTGGCGGGCACACATGAGAGGAGGCGGTTCTCCTCTGTCCCCCCGGCCTGCGTCAGCCCCCTCCCTGACTGCGGGAAGCACATTCACGCATCCCCACTCCCACTTTACGGACTTGTTTTGGTTGGGGGCCACGCCTAGCAGTGCCCGGGGTCTCCTCGGTTCTGTGGTGGGGTCCCTCCTTCAGTGCCAGTGGTAGACCTGGTCTCAGCCCCTGAGCTGTCTCTCGAGCCCTCACCCCCCCAGGAGAGACTGAGGAGAGTGCTGGTGACTCCTCAAGTCAGGGCTCTTCGCTGTTTCTGCAAGGGGCATCCTGCCAGTGCCCGCCATGCCAGAGCTAAGCCCAGAGGGAGAGGCTCAAATGCCCACACTCAGGACCCCTCTCGGCCTCAGCTGGTCAGCCGTCCGGGTAATGGACTAATGTTAGTGGCTGCTGACAGACACCCACAGAGAGGTAACTCTGAAGGTGGCCTTGCAGGCTTCCCCTCCAGCTGATGTCAGTGGTGGCCTTCAGGCACTCAGGCAGGAAGGGGGGCTGCTCCTCCCAGCCCCTGGGGGCACATAGCCCCCCCTGCCCCAAGCACAAAGTAACCTCTGGGTGTGCTAAGCTGTCCTCTGCACCGGGGCCTCATCTCATGGATCCTACAGATTGGCCCTCAGCTCTCAGAAGGCTTCGACCCCTCTTTGGGGCCTCAAGGAATTAGAGGGGGACACAGAGAAGGCTGCAGTGCCAACGTGGGACAGGGGTCCCTTGGGTCTATGGTGGAACAGCAAAGCCGGGTGAAGTGGACAGCAGGACAATGGGGCTTCGCTGAGTCCCCGAGGTTTAGAGCTAAGATCCGGGGGCTGGACCCCAGCCTCAGGTGCATGGAGTTCGTGATCCAGTAAAGGGGTCAGGAATGACCCCCACCTGGTGAGAATCGGGCCATCAGGCAGTGCCCTAGAACAGGCCAGCAGGACCTCCCCACAGGAGACCCACAGTCCTGACCTTTCTGCAGCCTTCGGACCCCCCAGAACAATTCCCATGTTTCTTCTCAGGGGGCTCATTTCCCACCGGTGCTCAGCCCCACTCCTGTCTCAGTGTCATGAGGCTATTCTCTACCAAAGTTGGCCAAGTTGGGAAGCTGGAAGAAAGGGAAATGGGGGAGCAAGTGGGCATCCCCAAGTGACAGAGCCCCTGCCCCCAGCTATACGAGATCCTCTCGGCTTTTCCAGAAGACAGGTCGTGACCAGCTGAAGGGACTCTCCTGGTTCCACTTTGGGGGGTGAGGTCCAGTTTCTTGCAGAAAGAGGATGGAGCCCCAATGTTGGGTACCACGAGACAGGTGGCTTGGGGATTCGCTCTGATTGTGGATTCTGGAGGAAGTCCTTTTGCAGGGAGTGTCCCCCCTGCCCCCCCACGGCTTTCCACCACAAAACCCAGATCTGCCCGTGCTCCCCTTCTCTGCTGGCACTGAAATCCAGGCCACGGCCCATCCTGGCTGTGCATGTGTGTGTGTGTCACTGCAGTGGGGAAGCTTCCCCCACGCCCCCCATCCATCTTTCACAACAGTCTGGACCTGAGGGGCAGTGGTGGAGGTCAGCTGAGGGCAAATCTCCTGGACCCAGAGAGGGGGTTGGCAATGGGGAGACCCCGGGGTCACCTGCACAGACAGCCCCAGCCCTGCCTCTGCACCCTCAGAGCCCACGGGGGCCAGCGGACCCTGAGCAACGGCCTCAGGCTCATCTGTGTTGTCTATCTGTCATGATTCAGGAAAAAAAATCAGAGTTAAAAAAAAAATAAAGTGCCAGCACCATTGGGCATAATTTATATGCCGCAAGTGGACAGGCTGGCATCCTCGCGCGCCATAAAGTTTAAATAACGGTGGTTTAATGCCAGCTGTAAGTGCAGCTGTCCTGAGAGGAATGCCATTAGCTGTCCTGGTCCCAGTTCCCAGGAAGACTTCACACCTGTCATCTCAGCACCATCATCACTGCTGCCACGGTGACGGGTCTTTCTCTCCAGGTCAGACCCATCAGGGAGCTCAGGGATGTGGGGCGCAGGGGGCAGGGACAGGGCGGCAGCTGGGTCTTCCCAGGTGACCCGACTTCTCACACTCAGAGTAAGCGGGAGTTTGGTAGGGAGGGGAGGCGGCAAGAGGTAGGGAGTGAGGGGACGTGCCCGCTGGGCTGAGCTGGACTCCTTGAGAGCTGGCGACAGGGACTGTGTGCATCCTTAGCTCGCTCCACTCTAGCCCATGGCCCTTCCAATCAGAATCCACCAAGGACCTCGCTGCAAACGGAGGAAGCCCAGGCGCAGCCTAAGCAGGGAGAGGCACCCAGCAGATGTAGACAGAGCTGTCAGTCTCGCTGCTTCCATTTCTGGGATCTGTGCAGCCACGTGCAGGAACAGAGCGGGATCAGGGCAGGCCAGAAACAGACCAAGCTGGGGCGGGGGGCTCCGACGCCCCTGAAACCTTACAAACAGCTGTGGAGTCTCCTCTCACTGAGGAGGGGGCTATGAGCACCCAGCAGCTCGGCCACAGAGAGGAGACCCACTGACCACTGCCGTCACTGCCCTCTCTCCCCCAACCACTCAGTAAGCAGCTGCCCTGTGGATAGGGCTGAGAGCCACCCTGCTCCCTTGGTCACTGTGAACCGAGCTTGTCTAAGAAGACAAGAGCCCAATGCCATTTTAAAGGAAGACAAAGGTATCTGCGTGGCACGAGCATGAGATGAGGACGACATAGGTGCGCACAGTGGGCCTGCATCTGGGGGATTTCCCGAGCTCAGAGATCTGGGCATGGCAGGTCTCACGGACGTGGAAATACCTCTGGGCACTATCCACAGTGGGCACAGAGAGGCAACATGAGCACGTCCAGGAGCTGGGAGCTGCTCTGACACGCACTTGTATGTGCTCCCTTGGTCCAGGGGGTGGCTGAGACTCTCCCCAACCGTGTTCCACAGAGAAGGGGCTCAGGGCTCAGGGATGTGAATGGCTTAGTTAGGACTATGGATGGGTTCCATTAGCACTGTCCCTAACTCCAATGTCCTCTGGAGCTGGTGGGAAGGGAGTGGCTTAGCTTAAGAGGCCTTGAGAGGGCTGAAGTGATAACACAGTGGGTAGGGCATTTGCCTTGTACGCAGCCAACCCGGGTTCGAATCCCAGCATCCCATATGGTTCCCTGAGCACTGCCAGGAGTAATTCCTGAATGCAGAGCCAGCAGTAACTCCTGTGCATCGCTGGGTGTGACCCAAAAATTAAAAAAAAAAAAGGCCTTGAGAGAGTCAGTGTGGGGGAGTCTGGGTAGGGACGACAGGCAAGGTTTTGTCTACTGAGGGGGAGCAGGGGCCTCTTGCCATGGCCAGTGAGGGGGGAAGTCTCCCCACTGGAAGAACTGCAAGTGCCCTACTCTGCTGTCTTCAAATCACACCTAGAAGCCACAGATGCGAGGGGATCCTGTTCTTCTCTATCACAGTCACTCCATGCCGTGTCCCATTTAGACATTCAGTCCCCTGCATCACCCTAAGAGACAACAAGGAGCAGAGATGAGAGGTGAGGTAATGAGGAAAGAGGTACAGCTGGACCCCGAGTGCCCAGGACACTTCCTGAAGTACATGAGTGCTCAAGGATCAATGAATGAATGAATGAATGAATGAATGAATGAATGAATGAATGAATGAATGGACCAGATGCAAGCCTGGCACCCCCTTGGCATACCCCTCAGCCTTTGTTGTCTGTGGGTGGGTGGATATTTCCAGCACTGCTCAGCCCACTGGGCTGGTGGTTTGGTGTGAGGGCCTGAGGCTGGGTCCCGTGAAGGCCTGGCAAGTGCCAGGGGGCCACAGGGCCCCACCAGCAATGCTCAGGAGGCCACATGCTGGCGGGCATCAAACCTACGTGGGGGACGTGCTAGGCTTGTGCCCTCAGTGCAATCCATCTTGCTGGCTCTCTCTAGCTTCTTCCAAACTCCTGTGTTCCACACTCAGTGACCGGGAGGGGACAGCAGGCAGGCAGAAAGTGGACCTGTTTCTGGAGGGTGGGTGAGAGGGGCTGCGGGGGCTGAGCCCTTTCGGAGACTCATTCACAGCTGCCCCTGCCACCCTTCTCCTGCTGTACGTGAAGAGCCCCAGGTTGGACACTCACTCTCCAAGTTCCTCTAAGAGCCGGGCTGCTCAGACTTGGGTGATGGCACAGAGGCATGAGCGGCACCTCAGTTCCCCAGCACAGGAGCCATCCTGAGGGGCTACCCTGCACTTCTCCTGGCCAGGACAAGGCTCTGCTGGGCTCAAGCTGGCAACAAGGGCTTGAGAGCCTTGGGCTGACCCAATTCCCAACCGGCCCCAACTGCCAGGTGGGAGGGGAAGGGAGAGAAGGAGCAGGCTGCCTCCGCAGAGGTGGCCGGGCCATGTCTGGAGCCACGGCAGACACCCAGGTGAGGGGCCCAGTGGCATCTGGGACCACCGTGGGGAGCACAGCTAGTGCCAGCAAGGAACTGAGACTCATCTCATGACTAAGTGTGGAGAAGGGCCAGGTTGAGGGCTGGAGACTGACGGAGGTGGGGCTGGGAGGAGGGGGCAGCCCTTGGAGGCAGCCTCTGCACAGCTCTGAAGGTGCTGGCAGCATTTTTATCTCTCACCAGGCGCATGCACGCTGGAGTCGGCAGCCTGAGGCATACCAGCCGCCCAGCAGCTGTCAGAGAAGAGCATAAACCATGCACGGCATTAGAAATACCACACTTTTGCCTCAATCAGCGAGTTTTAATTTATTTATCTAGCCGAGCCGTGATGGATACAGTCTGCCCAAATATATTACACGGGGATAATGCGGTCTCTTATCCAGAACACCACCATATTACAGATACCATCAAGCTACTTTCTCAAAAGTGTTTGGTACCCTAGCAACCGAAAAGGGGAAAAAAATAATCTAAGACATAAAAATTACATTGCATCTGCAATAGTTGGTTGGAATTGGTTTTGCAATAAAGCATGTATTGTAAAAACAAAGGTTTAATGATATATCAGTGTGGGGGAAAATCTGATTACGAAGCAAAATCTCACACGCATCCAAGTAAAGTTGCAGAGCTTTTAAAAATGAAACTTGGCCGGGGAGTCCGGGGCAGGCTCTGTCTGAGAGGAGGCCGGTGCTGCACCCACAAAACCCCACCCGCTCACACACACCTCTGGGACACCTGCCAGCACCCTGAATCAGAACCTGCACCTGTCTAGTCTGCAGTCCGTGAGCTCAGTGTGACAGGCGGGCTGCCCTCAGAGACCCGCAATCTGCCAAGGAAGCAAAGTCTCTTTGTCCTCAAAGGCTGCATTTCTCTCGCTGTGGAGATGCACACATGCATCCCGAACTGCAGTCCCCCGAGAGCCTGCAACACCGGGGGACCAGCAGGACGCCAACCGGCCCTGGGAAGCAGCAGTGCAGCACCTGCAGTGCCAGGACTCCACACCTGGGCTGCACAGCAACGGTCAGGGCGGAAAGACTTCTGTTTGGATTTCTCAGCAACCAGTCTGAGCCTGGCATGGCAGAGACCCCAAGGCACCCTTGTCCCACTGGGGGTACCAGGGCTCCACCCACATTAGGCTCTCTTCATGAGAAGAGGAAAACAGAGCTCCATTTTTTTCTGCTGTCAATTTCTCTGCTGTCAATTTTCTCTGTCAAATTTTCTCTGCTGTCAATTTCCTCCACGGTCAGGATTACCTGCCCCTGCGTCTGTGCCCCGCAGGATGTTTGATACCCGGTGGGCCTCACTTGGCAGAAGCTGCTCACTCACACGCGTGCCAGGCTTCCTAGCAAGGGCAGGGGCAGAAGGATGCAGAGGATGGTCCTGCCCTGAGACGAGGCGCGAGACACACGGCAGCTTCAGCAGCTCCCTGGCTCGGCCTGTCTTCCCTTCCTTCTGGCACCATCCCTCGCTCCTCGCTTCCTTCTTAGAGAGAAAGGACCATGCCCTTCCATTAAAATGCCAGGCCCAGGGGCTGGAGTGATAGCACAGCGGGTAGGGCGTTTGCCTTGCACGCGGCCGACCCGGGTTCGATTCCCAGCATCCCATGTGGTCCCCTGAGCACCGCCAGAGAGTGATTCCTGAGTGCAGAGCCAGGAGTAACCCCTGTGCACCGCCAGGTGTGACCCAAAAAGCAAACAAAACAAAACAAAACAAAAAAATAAAATGCCAGGCCCAGGCTCTTGAAAGGTGTTTTTCTTTCCCAAGGAAACCACTGGCGGGGAGGGCTCACCCTAGAAGAATGTCAGGTGCGGAACCCTGGGCTTGAAAGGGACACTGGCAGTGGCCACAGCTGCTGCCATGGCCGAGACACGTGTGCCCTTGCCACCCGCTGCTGTTGCCCCTCAATGGCTCTCGGTGTTGCCTTTGCAGGTATGCGGCCTGGGCAAGCTGGGGCCACGGGCAGAGGCCCTGGAAAGGGCATGTGTGCAGGAGGAACAGAAGGGAACCGTCAGGGTGGAGTGGAGCCCGTGGGGACCAGACCCAAGGCGGCTTTTAGAGAGGAAGGGGCTGCTCCAGAAAGCCGTGTCAGAGAGCTGGTGACCAGGAACCACATACCAGGCTGCTGGCACCTACCTGCTCTTTCCTGGGGGGATACTCTGGGCGAAGTGGGACAGGAAGAGGCAGCCTCCAGATAGGGCATCAGACCAAGGGCCCTGGAAGCCACCTCATGCTCCTGGACGCTGTTCTGTGCTGTGGGGTGGTGCCTCCCTGGACGCTGTTCTGTGCTGTGGGGTGGTGCTTCTGCCAGCAGCAGCAGGAGCAGCTGAAGGGGTGCCCAGAAAGAGCCTTGGCCACAAGGATCAGACTGGACCTCAGGCCCTGCCGGGAGCTCCTCCACTGAGCGCTACAGCCCTGCAAGCAGTCAGAAGTAAGCCCCACCTCACACGAAGCAACTTTGTGTCACCAGTAACACACTGCACAAGCATAAGCACCTTCCCTGAGATTGGGTGGAGCAATGAGAGAGAGACAGGAGCCAGGAGATGCCCCAGTGCTCACAGCCACCAGCTCTGGACGGGGCACATGCCCAGGGCTCCACCGTCTCCACCCCGCCCCGCCGCCTCCCCTGTTTTGTCCTTGGATCCCCGTGCAGAGCCGACCCGCAGAGCCGGTATGCGTGAAATATGACGGGGCTATTCCATGCCTCAGACCTTCCTCCAGGATCCAGCTAAGTGTGCTGGGCAGGATTTACAACCGCCAATTTTCGGTAACATTGTTCCCAGGGTGGGGAGGTAGAGAAGAAAAAAGGAGAAGTGGGAGGGGGTTGGGGCAAGGAAATATAATTTCAAATTCATTCATGATTTATCTGCTCCCTCCCTGTGCCGCAGGGGGAATTTTAACTGTGCCACAGGCTGGCCTGGCTGTGCTGCTGCTAGGAATTTCATCTCTGTGACTGGTGGCCACTCCCGCACCTGGCAGGGAGCTGATCTCAGCAGCTGGGCAGGGCGGCAAGGCCTCCTGGGGCGGCAGGTGAGTGCCCCCGGCTCACCGACAGATGCGCTCCACTCCCCACCCAAGAACAGCCCTGGAGTCAGCGTGAAGCCCCCTCTGCGTGTTCTCCTTGCCCCTGTGAGGGTGCAGCCCGTCTGAAAGACGCTGGTTTCTACTGCCCTGTGACTCCGCAGCGGGACCCAGCACACACTGGCCTGCACACACTGGTCACTCAACCCCGGCTGTGTCCCAGCCGCAAAGGAGCCAGCTCTGGGCTCCAGTGCCCGCACGGTTGGAAAGAGCCCTTCCTCCCTCCCTCCCTGTTCCACCGCTCCCGCCATTTAATCAAGGGTCTTTAACTTCCAGAAGAAAGGGGACACGGGGACCTTGGAGGGAGCAGTCGGGCCATTAATCAACCGTTGTCTCTGCGTGCACAGGAGCAGCGGCCGAGCTGCAGCTGAGACTCAGGTTCCTATTAGTGCTCAGGGGCCTGGGATGGAGGGGTTAATGCCAGTGTCACCAGGCCAAGAAACTCAGGGTCCTTCCTAAGGACCGCTCTCCTATGTAGTCTGGGGGCTTTCCTGCCTCCTCCCTGCCCCCTTCTTTCTATTCTGTTAAATAAAACATTTCCCAGCCAAAGAAAGAAACACAGGGAACAGCCCTCCCCGCCGGACCTCCCACGGCAACCACCTGTCCGTCTCCCCATCTGTCTGTCCGCCCATCTGTCTATCTGCTCACCTGAGCCTCCCTTCCCACGCGGCGCCACGAGCGGGCATTGTTTAAAGATGTCACGATAATCATTGGCTTTTGCTGCAAAGATATGAAAAATGTATTGCAAGATCAGAGGGATGATACTGTCTTCTGGAAGATTTCACATTCCGCCCACAGAAAAGGCTAATCTGATGTCCTCGGAGAGGGACGAGGGAAACGTTTCCAACACTATCACTGGCTGTATTTCATTTCTTAGGGTCAACGCAAGAGAATAGTTATTTATGTATAAATAAAAAAGCGTGATATTGTCTTTAAGGAAACTCTAATGACAGCTCTGCCATACCTGCCTTGCATGTGACAACCATGGCCACTACCAGGAGGCAACGTGGATGCCATTCCCGGCCTTCCTAGGAGACACACACAGCCCCCAGCTCTCTGTCTCCATGTCTCCACCTCGCTTTAGCCAGTCTCAGAATTGGCCAGAGAGAGGGCTCAGTGTGCAGACCTCACCAGGAAGGGGCTTTTCCTGCCGGGGCGCAGAGAGGGGTCCTGGGCACGGCATGCCACTCCTCTGCATCTGGCCAAGCCCCTTCTGTGAGTCAGGATGATGGGCCTCTGTGGGGTGCTGCAGGATGACAGCGGGACAGGGAGAGGACATGGCAAAGTCCAAGGCTCTCGGAGGTCGCCTACAGCTGTGTCCTGGAAGCCAGGCTGTGTGCCGCCTGGGAGGGACAGGAAACATCCCTGAGGAGTAGGGCCAGCATGGGGGCAGGGTAGGGGCATCGGGGCAGGGGAGGACAGACCCAGTCATGCTCTAGAAGGGCTGGAGGTGACTGTCACAGGGCATCAGGTGTTTGGCTTCTGTGGTCTTGAAAGCTGTGCTGTGCTGATGGACAGTTCAGCCCTCCTTGGTCTCTAGGGAGGCGTGGACCTCACTCTCCCGTGGCCCTCGGAAGCCAGGATGAGGGCTGGGCTGCTGCAGAGAGCAGAGATGCACAGGGGCCTGGCAGCCAGCAGACTTCTAGAAATGAGTTTCCGTTTCCTTCAGCTTCCTTGGGCCCCAGAGGTGAAAGCAAAAGGGCACCTATGTGTGTCCGGAGGCTGAGAATGAAGAGCAAGCTACACTCAGAGTGCTCCCACAGCCCCCAGATCCGTCAGCACCCCCTGCCCCCCGACCCTGCCAGGGCCTGCTGCCACTGGCCCCTGGGACAGCTGCACATGGTGACTGGGTTTGCCAAGATATTAAAGAAACGCGTGTCTCAGACTTGGGGGACAAATGCTCAGTTTTGTTCTCTCAGAATCACTGCTTTGCTCTCCGAGATCTATGGTGAAGCCAAGTCCATTTGCTCCAAAGCTGCCAACGGAGAATTCAAAACTGATTCGGGGTCAAGTAGCCTGCATTTGTGGGGGAATTGTCACACAGACGGTGACTGGGGGCCACAGGGGCCCAAGCTTACACCACGTCTTGCAGAGGCTTTGTGGTGTGGAAGGTTTGGGCTTCATTTGCCAGATCGGCTTCCCCACGCTGCCTGGGCCCCAGGCACACTGGGCCATCCACTGAACTGGGTGTCGGGACCCCCGGCTCTTTCTCCTTCACTGCATCCCTTGTTGTTGACACTTGGCAACGCAGGCAGGTGACAGGGCTAGGGGTGGCGACAGCACACCTGGGGTGGGGGGTGGCTGTGAGCCCTGAGGGGCGGGGTGGGTGGGGGCCAAGCTCCCCTGCCATTCCCTCTGGGTTGGGGCGGGGACCCACTCCACACACCCTGTCAGGGTCTCTTGCTCTTTCTAGCTCTGTTAGTTGCAACTTGCCGAGTCTGACACAAACATGCATCTCTTCCCTCTCCGTTCGGTCTGTGAGCTCCAGGGCTTCACTGCTGGGGAAGGTTACCGGGGGTGGTGGGAGTTACAGTCGGTGGGGATGGAGCCGCAGTAGTAACAGAGGCAGTGACAGCAGATGGCGGGAGTAGGTAGTAGTCGTGATGGTAGGAATCCAGAGCCGCAGTGACAGTAGTAGGTGACAGTAGTAGTGACGGGTAGGGGCAGAGCCGCGGAGATAGCAGGAGCTGGGAGCAGCGGCCTGCAGTCGAGGCAGGGAAGAGCACGGCAGGAGGACTTGGGTGGCATGTGGCAGCAGGAGCAGGAGGCGGCAGGAGCCCCATCTCCGTTTTTTAAAGGGAGGCAACAAACACTGGCTTCCAACACTGAGTGTTTCAGGGCTACAATTTTACACGTTTTCAAGTGCTGCTACTTTAGGCCTGCACCCCCCTCCCCCAGGTGCACGGCCACCTTTAGAATGGACTGTTTTATAGTGGAATGGGGAGAAAGCCATCCTAGGGGACCCAGCACACCCCTGAATGGAGTCCACAGTTCCTCTGGAAACTTCCCACCAGCAGCCCTAGGCCACACCTCCTGAAACCTCAGTTTCCCTACAGGAAAGGCAAGTCCAACTATCCCTCACGCTCCACTGTGAGTGCTGAGTGACGGGGCCAGCTGCCCACCCAGACTGGAAAGACAAGTCCGTTTCGTTGCCAAGGTCACCGTTTTACATCTAACGTGTTCCAGTAAACACACGTGGAACATTTCAGCCACCTACAGGGTTAAGTAAGGTTTCAGAGTTTGGTTTAGAAATCAGCCCACATTTTGGGGGAACACGCCTGGGGTGGGGGAAGTATTTCAGCTCCCATAAGCCCAAACAACGGCCTGACAGCAGACTGCTGGGAACAAAACCCTCTCGTGAGTTGTGGACTTGCACAAATCACTTACTCAAATTCCATCTGTCCTCACTGCTCTGCTATTAAAATTTCCAATCTGGAGGGGAAATGCTGTAACTAGTGAGGGTTTCAGTGCCGTGTCTCAATATTGGGACCTACCATCCATCCTCGCTGTCACACAGACTGATTACCTTCACAAGAGGCTCTTCAAGATGATGGCAGGAGTGGGGGGTGGGGGGAGGCGAGGAAGGGGATTCTCCAATTCTCAGCCTCTTGCAAGAGACTTAATTCAGTTCCTAAGATGTTTGCCAGGGCATTTACAAATCTCTCTTTCTATGTCCTAAGCCCACGTTACAATCTCCCAGTTTTACTTCATCTATGTTTGCTTTTATCCACTTAAGAAAAATTACTGATGTATTTCAAATGCACCAGTTTTTGTTGTTGTTTTTTTCATCTATTGGAGGCTACACCTGGCAGTGTTTGGAGGGAAAAGCATGTCTTGTCAGGGATTCAACCTGGGGCTCCAATTTACGTGTTCCAACGCTTTGAAAACTCTAAATTATACTGATTTGATAAAATAAATTTAAAATTTATCAAGTATTTTTTATATAAAGATCTCTAGAACTGATCTGAATTATTCTAATTTATACTCACTAAGGGCTGAAGCGACAGCACAGTGGGTAGGGTGTTTGCCTTGCATGCGGCTGACACAGGTTGATTCCTCTGCCCCTCTCGGAGAGCCCGGCAAGCTACCAAGAGTATCCCATCCTGCACGGCAGAGCCTGGCAAGATACACGTGGCACATTCGAGATGCCAAAAACAGCAACAGCAAGTCTCACAATGGAGACGTTACTGGTGCCTGCTCGAGCAAATTGATAAATCGATGAGCAACCAGATGACAGTGATAGTGATACAGTGATGTTTGCTGCAAATCTGTCCTTGAGGTATCTTAGGATGGGTGCAGATTTGATCCATCCCCCCACCCCAATTCTGAAACGCTCCCCCCAAATCCAGAGAAAAGCTACTGACTCTGTGGATGTCTAAGCAGAAAAATCTGGTTCCAAACCACATTTTCACCTGGTGTCCTTGGAGGAGGGCTGGGCGCCTGCGCCTCGCCACTGCGAAGCTCTCAGCCCTCTGTCAGCTGGCTGAGTTATGATGCTGTTGATCAGCCTGGGAAACACCTCAACCATTTTTTTTTTTCTTTTGAAAGTGTCACCCTACCCTGAAACACGTTTAGAAAGCTCAGACCAAAGGACCCAGGGTGTTCAAGTAAGACAATCCTGACACCTTGTCACACCCATACCTCCAAGCAGGCGGGTGGCCGTGAAGTGATGCATACCCAGCTCAAGGAGGCAAGGCTGGTGCCACGTGATTCGTGGGCATCTCTCCTGCCCCACAGGCTCTACAGGCACAAGTGTACTCTCAGACACTCTGCTAGGGAAGGGGCTGACCACTGACCAGGTGCTCATGTGGGGGCCTGGCACGCTCGAGGGGCAAGGCCACCAACTCCATGACCCCTGGTGCTGTGGGTCCTGCTTACTCTCTCCCTCTCCTCCCCACTCTATCTTGCCAGTGCTCTCTCTCTCTCTCTCTCTCTCTCTCTCTCTCTCTCTCTCTCTTTCTCTCTCTCTCTTTCTCTCTCTCCTTTCCTCTTTTGCAAGATGCAGCAAACTTCTCAGGCATCCGCACTCGTTTGGGGAGCCCACAGCACCCCCTCTCCCCTACTGAGTGTGGGGGTGCTCCCCTAGGCCAGTGGCTGGAAGGAGGCTCCTGTTCCGGCAGCTTGGTTTCTCTCTCCAGTGACAAAACAGCTTTTCTCTGCTGACTCTCTATGCAGATATTTCTGGCTCAATAATGAGAAACATAGCACCCCACCTCCCAAACTCCGGGCTTAAAATGTTCCTGTTATTCGAAGGAAATTGCTCTTTCTTTCACAAAAGGAAAACAATTACTGGTTTACAAGGAAGTGTCACCAGAGGGGCCAGCCCAGAGGGCTAGATGACTGCAGGGGGGCTCAGGCACCTGGAGGCTTCCTGCCCTGCTCTGTCCCCCAGTCCTCTCCTGAGACCCCTCCCTGCCCCAGGAGCTGAGGGAAAGGCTTGCCCAACCTCAGTGCTCCGCAGGCTCAACTCTCAAAGTTTACATGAAAGAAGAGGTTATTTTCTTCTGTTTGATGCTTTTCCTATAAAACACCTCAGGTCTTTGCCTGACCTGCCTTCACTGGGTAACCTGGGATACTAAGCCACGCCCAGGCATCACACCTCTGCTGAGTGCTCGATTGCCAGCCAGGCTTCTGGACCCTCCAGCTGGTCCCTGGAAGGGACCTCAGCGTGAGCCCCGTCCCCTCCCAGGAAGCACACACTCCACTCCCGCCCCACGCCCGAGCCTTGCTCAAGGTCTGACGGTCACTCTAGCTCCGTGTCTGTGTGGAAGGGACCCACACAAAGAGCGGGTGCTGCTGAGTACTACCCCATTCCTGCCTCTGTGTGTGCATGTGGCTGCACACACACCCATGTGCGCGTACACATATGTGCATACATGCACATGTGGCATTTTTCTCCAAACAGAGAGGGAGTTTGCTGAGGGAAGTGTCCTGGAGAGGCCTGAGAGGGCACCCACCCGAGGCCGCAGCTGGAGCACAGGACGCAGCGACAGGGGAGTGGGGCGCACCAAGGGCATTTGGTCCAGCACTTCAAATCTGGCCCATTGAACAGGTGGCCAGCCAGAGCAGATATGAGGATGGCTGCGGGTGGGGGATGGCAGCAGATGAAAGGAAGCCCCAGGAGAAGGCAGCTGGAAAAGAGAAGAGACCACTAAGTCAATGATGGTGGGAGGGATCGCTCGGGATGGGAGATGTGTGCTGAAAGTAGATGAAAGACCAAACATGATGGCCTCTCAGTGTCCATAATGCCCCAAAGCAGAGAGAGAGAGAGAGAGAGAGAGAGAGAGAGAGAGAGAGAGAGAGAGAGAGAGAGAGAGAGAGAGAGTAAGAAGGAACCTGCCTGTCACACTGTCACAGAGGCAGGGTCTGGGTCAGAGAGTTGGGGTGGTGGGAGGGATACTGGGGCCATTGGTGGCGGGAAAGCTACGCTGGTGGAGGGATGGGTGTCTGGATTTCCAGGTGCCCCCAGTAAACTCCATGATATTTAGCCTTTAAAAAAAAACAAGCAGCAGCAGCAGCAGCAGCCACCCAGCTCTCTTTCTGTGTCTTTGCACACACAGAAACGGACTACAGGAGCAGGTCGGGCTGTGCGCCCAGAGGGCTGGGTGCAGGCAGACCTCAGAGGCCTGGACAGAGGCAGAATAAAGCAGGGCCCCGATGCCCAGGAGACCTCAGGTGCCAGCAGGGCTCGGACACCCAGTAGTGACAGGGTGCTGAGCACAGGGGTCTCAGCCAGGACCATAGTGAGCGTGGTCAGAGACGAGGAGAGCCAACAGGTCCAGTGACAGATACAGAGCAGGCCAAGGCTGCAGACTTGGGAGAGCTGAAATATTGGGGAACCACTGTGGGGTCCTCCGAAAGAGACCCAGCATCTGTACACAGGACTGAGACATAATGAGTGACATCATGCACATGAGTCAAGGAGAGGCCTGGATATTTGGGGAGGGGTCCAGACCCATTTATTGACACTGTACAATAAACATTTACTTTTTTTTTCTTATTGAATCACTGTGTGATACAGTGAGATAGTTTGTAACTCAGATACAGCTACAAAGCTTTCCTGTTTGAATTTCAGTGACACAATGACTGAACACCCATCCCTCCACCAGTGCACATTTTCCACCACCAACGTCCCCAGTATTCCCCCCACCCCCCATCCCAACCTGCCCCCTGCCTCTTTGGCAGACAATTTCCCCCAGACTCTCTACTTTTGGGCATTATGGTTTGCAATATAGATACTGAGAGGCTATCACGTTTGGTACTTCATCTACTTTCAGCACACATCTCCATCCCAAACGATCTCTCCAATCATCATTGACTTAGTGATCCTTTCTCTATTCCAGCTGCCTTCTCCCCCAGCTCATGAGGCAGGCTTCCAGCTATGGATAAGCTCTAACTTTTAACCTTCCTCATTTTGCGTGCAAATCTTTCATACAATTCTCAAGAGCCTACTTTGGTGCTCACACACAGGACAGAATTTCCAGAGGCGCTCTTGGTCCTGAGCCTGAATTCTAGTCCCAGGCCAAGGAAACCCTGCACCTGCCTGTCCCAGCTCCGAGGTCCTGTGCATGTCCCCCCCAGCCCACCTCACACAGAGGAGCACAGGAGGAAGCCCGGTGTTGGGCAGGTGTCTAGCATTCTATGTATCTGTCACCGGCAGCTAGTGGGTGGGTGGAGCTACGGACGGAGGGATGGTGCCGCTATGTGGGGCGACAAGAAAGGAGCCTGAGTGTGTCCAAGTGGCATGTGGCTGGCATGACTGAGATCCAGGGGCCTTGGGATCATTGGGAGGCGAGGGGAGAGCAGAGAATGGCTGTGAGCCTGCAGGCTGGTTCCCAGGCCAGAGGGCCACACAGAGGCGGCCTCGCTCCTTCCCTCTCCAGCCCACCTGCCCTGGGATTAAGCCCAGCCCTGCCCAGGGTCTCTGCGGAAGGAGTGGTCCAGGTGGGTCCCCTCCCAGCATGGAAACAGGAGATGGTTGTGCCTAGTGAGGTGACCAGGACAGTGGTGGAGCCCTGGCCATGTCCCCCACAGGCACTCCGACGGGCCATCTGCTTACCTTCCTGCCCTGCAGGTGATTCTGTCCCGTGAGCCGCTGGCTCCAGATTGCAGAACCAGATCTGGACAGCTAAGCTGGGCTCACAGGAGAGTGGATCCACTCCCTCCTGGGAGCTGGCCGACAGTGCAGGGAGTGTGCAGACAGAGAAGGGGTGAATGTGGCCCCGCCACTTCCTGTGCTTTCTCTCAGCGCTCTCTAAAGTCTCCTGAAAGGCCACCTAGAGTCCCAAAGGCATGAGCCCTGTGCACTCACTGGCCATCTCGCCTCTCTACCACCTCAGCCCCCAGATGGCACGGGGGAGCTACTCCGTGAAGCCCGCTCCCAGCTTCCCTGTCCCCGAGACTCTGCTGCAATTCTGGTAATCCCCCCACCCCACTGCCCCCGCCAGCCCCTGAGCCACAACAGCCAATGACGGGCAGGGCCTCCAGGGCCACCTCCGGCTCTCAGAGGTCTGTGGGGAAATACAACAGCCCCCCAATTCCCACTTGTAGGCCAGTCTGGTTGCTTTGGGAGACAGAAATAGATGGAGGGAGAAGGGCAGAGAAGGTGTCAATGGAAAGGGAGTCCCTTAACGGGTAAGGATTCTGGAGGCCTTCCTGGAGGAAGAAGTCTTTAGCCCAGGCCAGAACTACAGGATGCAAGGCAGGTAGAAGGAAAGGGGCTCCCAAGCTAATAATGCGCAGGGCGAGGAGGTGTGTGGGCTTGCGGGGGGCGGAGGGGAGCGGAGGGAGGAAGTCTCCTGAGGGCAGGGGCAGAGCAGAGCAGAGCAGGGGAGGCTGGGGACACAGCTTGGGTGGAGATGTCATATCAGACAATAAAACCAAGGCATTTCCAGAACAAAATTTCCAGAAGATCAGAGAGAGATCAGGTGAGACAGGTGCTGACCCCAGAGGTTACAGAGCCGATGAAGTTTTCAGAAGGAAGGCAGAGAAGAGGGAACTGTAAAATGAATTACTTTTCTTACTGCTTCTTGGGGAGGAAGTCTGCGCGAGGTGGGGGGTTGGGTTGAGGGGGAGTTGGGGCCGGGGGCCGGAGCGGCCTGTGAGCCAGCCACATCAGCAAGAGAATTCACAAGATCAGTGCCATTGCCTAGCTGTTTTTCTGTTCATCACAAACCCATGTGTAAATTTTCTGTGTTAATTTTTATTTTATAAACTATGACAACCCAGGTTCAATTCCTTCGTCCCTCTCGAAGACCCCGGCAAGCTACCGAGAGTATCTCGCCCGCATGGCAGAGCGTGGCAAGCTGCCTGTGGCATATTCGATATGCCAAAAACAGTAACAATAAGTCTCACAATGGAGACATTACTGGTGCCCGCTCGAGCAAATCGATGAACAACGGGATGACAGTGATACAGTGATGACATTAAATGTTTTGGGGGGCTCATATCCAGTGGTGTTCAGTGTATATTCCTGACTCTGTGCTTGGGGATCCCTCAGCTCGGGGGTCCGTAGGAGGTGCCAGAGATGGAACCTGTGTTAACCATATGCACAGCTGGTGCCTCCCACTATAGCATCTATTGCTCCAGCCCTGACATTTAGTCTTCATTTTGATTGCTGCGTTCTGAGCTGGAGGCAATGGGCTCAGTGAACTCAACCCATCCCTAGCCCTGAGAGATGCTGGCAGAGATGTTGGACATAAACTAGGAAAGCCAAGGTCTGATCTTAGTGGACCTAGAGCTATGATCGATCCCAAGAGCTCCCAGATTAATAGAGGAGCTCACAAGGAATGAAAGCCCACCTAGAACGGGACTCTTTAGCCCATGCCTTGCTTCGTCCTGCATACAGACAGCCCTTCCTCCCATCCCCCGGCTTCCCCACAGGCCCGTCTGTCTGACAAGCTCTCCCAGAGAACGTGTGACTAGAATGATGTGTCATTTCTGGCCTGGGTCAGTTAAGAGCTTTGTACACACTCTCCCTTCCTCGCCCACAGGGACCGTGGAGGCCACACAACTGAAGGGTCCTTGAATTTTTATTGTTTGGAGCAGACAAGTCTCTGCATCCAGCAGTGACAGGAGGCCGCAATTGGTCCTGTTATGCCACTGCTACTGGGGTTTATTACAGCACTCACCCTCCCTGCTCTGCTAATGGTACATTTTCCACTTGTCCTATATAGCCTGCAGATCTGTCGAGTGCAAAGACTGAATAAAGCCATTTGTGGATATTGGGGAACTAAAGAAGAGTTGAACTCCTACACACACATGCGCATACACACACACACACACACACACACACTTATATAAGGGTGTACCATAGCACGAGGGAGGGACAAGCCAAGCGAGGGAAAGGCAGGCTGGTCTGAATAGGGTCAGACCACCCCCAAAAAACATTCTAGATTGAAGCAAGGAAAAAAGCCTAGAGAAGAGATGGTTCCAGGGAAAAGATCACTTGTGATATATAAGATAACCTTAATGAATGTTAACACTCGTGAAAGGCATAGATAGAAGGACAGGATAGAAGAGGGCTGGAAAGATAGCACAGGGTCAGGGGCTTGTCTTGAGTGCAGCTGATCCTAGTTCAATCCCAGACATCACATACGGTACCCAGTCACTGCTGAGGAGTGACCACAGAGCCAGAGCCAGGAGTCAGTCCGGAGTCCTGCCAGTGTGAACCAAAACAAAGACACACACAAATAAAGCGAGTGATGAGCTGGAGAGACAGGACAAGAGTGAAGGACCTTGCCTTGCAGACAGCCAGTCCCTGGCACTATATATGGTAGTCAGAACACGACCAGGAGTGGACTCTGACTGCAGAGCTCAAAGTGGGCCCCGAGCACTGACGGATGTGGCCCCTCCCCACCAGAGAGTGTATTTGAACCTGATTCCAGAAGAACCTTCAGCATGCTGGATGAGGATGAGCACCGGGACAGGAGCAGCTCCCTAGGGAACATTCTGGGATGTGCTAAAGGACGCCTGCCTGGTAGCCCACCCTCTCTCCGTCTTTGGTAGGACTAGGCCAAGGGCCTCCTCAGGCTGCCCAGTCCACAGTTTCCTTTTCCTTTTTTAATTTCAGGCACCGAGATCAACAACACTAATGACAGTTAAGGGTTTCACGTGTACAATCTCCCAGCCACACCCTCCACCAGCATGCTCCCCACCCGGCACCCCCCACCCAGCAAGCCCTCATCTACCCTTCCCCACCCCACGCTAAACTCCATTCTCAGACCAGTTCTCAGGCTCCTTTTCCTTTGGTCTTCGTTATTCCCTTCCCAGTGGCTTCTCATCCAAGCAGTCAGCAGACACCAGGGTCAGTCAGCAGACACCAGGGTCAGCCCCGACTCAGTCACTGCCTGGGTCTGGCCCTAAGCCTTCAGGAAGAGTCCCTACGCCATCCCTCACAGGGCACGTCAGTTTTCACAGGGCCTCTGGGCTCCAGACCACCCCATGGCCCATGCTCACGGCTGCCTGCAGGCATCCAGGACGCGGGCCGCCCTGGCAGTGCTGGGACTCGGCACACGCATGTCGGGAAGGCTGGGCACGACACTCACTGAGGAACACAGACCAGAAGCGGGTGCTCCTGCAGAGCCACCACCCTGACTGCCCGGTGGGGAGGGAAGGACGGCCACCCAAATGCCACTTATAATTTAAAATTCATCACCGAGAGGGCTCTGTGCTGACGGTCCAGTTTCAATCACTTCAAAGGTGCCAGCCCAGAGGTGGCCTCGTGTCTGGAGAGAGGAGGCTGTGTGGGCTCCCGGGGGCCACTTTCCCGCCTCCCTGCCAGGCCCCCCTCGGCCCCCGGCCACAGCCCTCCTGTCAGAAAGCTATTTTATCTCTGGAGGAGTTTTATGCCAGGGATATATGACCAGAATACATGAAGGTCTTTTAAATTTATTTTCAATAGCCCTGCTTCTTTCTTCTCTATGAAATATTTAGCATTTAACTCGTTATTTCTGCTGCTGGCAAAAGTCTTGGGTGCAGGTGGCTTTGTAGAGATGGCAGAATGTCACACCAAGGTAATTGTTTCTCTTTATTTCCTCTAGATAAAGAATAAGTAATAGGCAAGTCTGAATTATCGGGCGGTGCTTCCATCACGGGCTCTGGCGATAACAAAACCAGGAGATTGAATTTGGAGAGGTCTGCATAATCGTCTCCCACCCCTCACTGAAAAAAAAAATTTTTTTTTTTTGCTGGGGACTGAATCTGCATTCTGGAGCCACCTCAGCTTGCTGGCGTGTGTGGAAAGGTGCATGAAGAACTTGCTCCCCTCAAGCCTGCACCCGCAGCACTGCCTCCGAAGGCCCATGCCATGCCGGAGAGCTGGGCTGACCCTGGAGGGTTCTCTGAGGGGACTGGAGGGGGTTGGGGAGGCAGGTGTCAGGTTCCAGGAAGGAGGAGGAGGCGGACAGGTGAGGGTGAGACAGGTGAGAGTTGCACATCAAGGAAGGTGCCCACGCGCAGAGTGAGTGACCAGGCGTGAGGAGTTTGGCTCGTCAGGCAGAAAGCAAAGATCACAAGCCCGGACAAGAGAGTGTGCGTGAGTGTTTCTGCCCAGTGGAGTCCACTGTCAAACCTGCCACTGCTGCCACTGAATGCACTCAGCAGCAATCCACAGCCCATGGGAGCTTTCAAGGGGCATTGGACAAAGCACGGGGCTTAGCAGCCCACTGTTACTCTGTTATTCCATGGGCTTTATATCCCTCAGGACAAAAAAAAAAATGTGAGATGGAGAACAAAGTTGCTGTTGTTTTTTTCTCCCCCTCTAAGCATTTTAAGTGGACGAGACATAAATATTCATGAGTGGCAGGAGAGCGAGAGAGAACTTATGGCGGAGAGAGGACTGTGGGTTGTTACAGCCCAGCCACTAGCCTCCGGTAAACGGCCACTCAGAACACCAATACCGTCCTCACTCACATGTCCACTGTCGGAAGGAGAAGCCTCTGCCCTCCTGATCTCTGCCCCACCCCTTCACACTCCTGTCCCCAGGGGCCAGCGGTTGCTTTCTCTGGAGTCTGGATGTCCAGAGCAGTTTGTAAATTGACCCTCAGACATAGCTGGGCCTCACTTAGACTCAACGAGTACTGGGAAAATTGTACCTGTGAGGGAAAGGCCCTAGAAAGAAGCCGTTCTAGCTCAGGCTAAATAACGGGAATGAGTTCCGTCCCCAGAACAGATCTCTGCTCACAGAGGCGTCGCCACACTTCTACAGAAAGACTCGAAATACCTTTAATATCCAACAGTCAAGAGCTTTCTCTCTGTTGCTCATTATCCTCCAGCTTCCTGCTGCTCCAAGGCCCGGGAGGCCGGGCCCAGTCCCCCGCAGCTCAGGGCACAAGGCAGGACTCAGTCTGGACAGGACAGACTCCCTGCTCCGGGTGGCCCAGACTCAGCCACTCTCACCCCAGTCTCCACATTCAGTGACACCCAGCAACAGTCGCCCACTCTCCCCACACTCAACCAAGCCGGGAATGCTGAGACGCCAGGAAGCCCACTAGGCACATCGCTGGGGTATGAGGAACCAGCAGAGATACCCAGAGGATTGTGCTGAGCAGGGCCAGACACCACAGACAGTGGCCCCACTGGGAACTGATTACTGCACCCTTCCGTCCCCTCCCCGCCCCCCCCAACATGTGATAATAGAATGTGTCCTGGTCTGTCTTTGTCAGACGGGACAAAGTGCTCGGAGTACCTGCATTAGTGCGGTAATCATCACAAGACCCTCTGGTCACCAAGGCACAGAGTGTCCCCAGGAAATGGCTGGATGTGGTCAGTGAAACCCACATCAAGACACAAGGACCTTGAGGACAGGGAACGGACTCCCTGACTCAAGGAGCTTGCATGAAAGGCAGCCCCATGAACGTTGGCCTTTTGGGGAAAGTGTCTTGGGCCCTGGGCTGTACCTGGCTCTCTGCATGTCCTTAGCAAGCCTGTTATGCAAGATTCTGTCCCTGCCAGCCTAGGCCCATTCCACTAGGGAGCCAGGGAGGGAGAACCCTGACAGGCAAATTTTACCTGCTAGGTTTAAACATCGGTTAACAAGACACCTGCTCAAATGACTCACTGTTAGCAAGGAAGGAAATCTAGAAGGAGGGAAGGAAGGGAAGGAAGAATGGAGAGGGGAGGCAGAGAGATAAGGGGAAGAGAGGCAAGGAGGGGGCATTCAAATCTCTTATTAGCTTCGTTGGCAGAAGAATATCACTCTTGTTTCTCAGGGGAAGGAGTTGGGTTTCTCATAAATGATCTATCAGCCGTTCTATCGCCTTTCTCTGCCAGTCCCTGCTCTGGCACACAATTCTACTCTTTCCAGGTCTTCTCATAGGCGGACATCAAGCACCCCACACTGCTGCTCTGCTCACTGATTTTCAAACTCCCCCTTGCCAACCCAAGGCCAAAGGGGTTATTATGCTTCCACCGCAGAGGGGAGGAAACTGAGACTGGAAGCATATCTGAGGGCTTATCTGAGACCACCAAACCTGGTGGGTTCTAACTAAGCATTCAGAGTTGGAAATCTAATGGCTCTGAGAAGCCCCCAAACCTCGCCCCTTCATCAGTCTCCACAGTTTCTCTTTATAGGAAAATGCGGGACAGACAAGGCTCTTTAATATTTTATCTGCTTCTCTTCTCTCAAAAAAAAAAAAGCCAACTGCAATTTTAATTGGCGTGGGCGACAACTTTTCTGAAACTTTATCTTCAAAACTCTGAATATCTTTTTTTTCCCCCTCCCTTTTCTCTTCCTCTCTGAGAAGAGTCCGTTTTCTAGAGAATTCAGACAAAAGTTGGCCCAGATAATTGATGACTCTTCGAAGGGAGGGGAGCACTCCTCGTGGGGACATTCCCCAGGACTTGATGCTTCAATTACTGAAAAATCCCCATTGTCTGCTCCCTGTCCCTTTGGCGGGGAAGACATCTGACGTGGGCGCACATCCACTGACACCAGCGGGACAGTTTCTCTTTCAGCATCTCAGCCTAGGACATATTAGGGCACCAGCAAGTTTCATTAGGAAGCAAATGATGTTCTTTCGTTGATGATCCCCGCTGGACCTCCAACCCCCTTTGATGTTCTTCCAGGATTCTGCTAATGAAAAATAAGTGGGGATGGACTGCAGCACCAACGCCACAATCTCCTTCTCTTGGTAAAATTTACACTGTGTCAGGCCCACCCTGGGGCCCTGCCTGGATTTAGACGCGAAAAGCTACCTGCATCCTCACGATTTACGAGGTGACGGGGCACACAAACATTCTAAAAATATCCCGGCTGCTCATCTGAAATTCTAATTCTGCTGGTGAGCAAAAAGTCATCAGGCTCTGGTTGGTCTGCGGCTGTGCCGACTCGGGTTCAAACCACGGGATGGGGCATCTGTAGCTGCGGTATCGGGCAGGCGATAAATAATGCATTTCCAGGAGACAGACTGATTCTGCTGCGGTTTCCGAATGCCCTCCCGATACGATGGGCTTGCAAATTTAATCTTAATTTCTATTGTGATTTTTCTCTTTAAGATTCTCCATTGGTCCCCGGCGTCAAGCAAATGCTGCAGTTCATCATCTGCCTGATCAACAATGGCGGGGTTCACCCAAGTTGCCTCGTCCATTTTCTGCCATCAGATCAGGACAAGTTTTTAATTTTTCATGATGCGCCAACCCAGGGCTTTCTCCATGGCCAGATAACTGGGGTAATTTGCTCGCACACACCAACGCGGCCCCAGCAAGAGGTTCCTGAGGTGTCTGAGCTTCCTTGGATGGAGGGATGGGACAGCAGCTGCCTTGTTAAGAGGATGTGGGGCGGGGGGGGGGGGGTTAGGGGCTATGGGCGAGCAATGCACCAACCCCACAAGGTGGGGGAGAAATCACACCCCACTAGCAAGGCAGTCTGAAAATGTCTCCCTGTCTGCAGATGACAATGATTTAGTCTTTCCCAGATCTCAAAACACTTCTCAAATCAGGTGAAATTATTTGGACAATTTCAAATAATTATTTGGACAATTTCCAACAAAACAGAAATGTCGAACGCCAGTGCAAAACTAGAAATGGATCACTGTATCACTGTAGAAATATATAGACAAAATTAAAAAGCTGTAAAAATTCTGCCCTCCTAATAACCAGCTCACACGCTATCGCTTTCCCTCCTAGCACTCAGCATGGCATAGTGCTCTCCTAGGCAGCTTGCTGGCATCTCCCGTCACCCCAGCTCCACCCCTGCCCCAGCTCTGCCTGGCACAGGCCAAGGTGCTCTTTGGGGGAACCTGCGTGCGCCTGTGGAGGGAGCCGTGGCCTCTTCAGAACCCTGACAGCCGACCCGTGAGCCTCGGCTTCCAGGCCCTGCTGCCCCCCGTGAGAAGCACACTTCTGCAGGTGATGGGCTGCTCTCCTGGAAAGAGAAACTTGGCTCTCAAACGAGATCCCTGGCCCCCAAGGCTTTTCTCTCAGCCACACTTGGAAAAGAGCAGGGCCTGACTCTGAGACAGGGTCCCCCACATGGCATCCCGGAATGGGGGGATGCTGGAGACCCAGCCAGTGAGGGCAGGGGCTGTGCCCCCCTTGGCCCAGGGACTGCGGGCCCTGCTGAGGTACTGCTGGGTGGGGGAGGGGGTGGAGGGGGGTCTCTATGTGACTCACAGCAGAGCTTGGGGCTTCTCTCCTGAAAAGGTGCTTGCACGGTCATCTTGGAGAGGACTGGGTGTGTCCAGTCACTGCACAAGTGTTTCCTGGGGGGCCCTGTGGACCCGACTCTGGACCACTGCTGGGGTTCCCCGGAGTGAGGACTCAGACGCAGCCCTGACCTGACCTCAGGCTGCCCCCCAGACCTGACCCCGTATTTAGAGCAAATGCAGCTCTTCAGACATATCCCTGCCCGGAGGGATACTTGGCACTGCGGCCCCACCATCTCTAGGACCACCCCCCACCCCTCACAGTCACCCAAACCCTGGCAGGGGGTGGGGGGACATAGAAGTTGAATCTTGGGGTTGGTGAGTCTCCAGAAGGGGGAGGCTGACCTCAGCTGGGGAGAGAAGATGTCAGAGACGGAGACTAGGGCAGGTGTGAGCCAGTGTCTGCCTGGGACAGGTGCCACCAAGAGGTGATAACATGGCAGGGCTGGGGTAGGGCAGGGTAAGGTAGGGCACGGCTGGGTGCAGAAGACCAGGCAATGCCAACACGTTCCTATGGGAGTTTCTAGGCCAGTGGGAGGCCCCTGGGGTCTGCCTGGGGCCAGAAGCAGTTGTCACATACTGAAAGCCCTCAGTGCCCACCCACTTCCTGAGAGATGTGCAGAAGCTGACCCCTCCCTCTGCCCACCAGTGCATGCTGCTTCCTGGCAGAGACAAAGTAGGTGGCCCAAATCCTGGTCCATGGTCCCCCTCGTCCCCCTGGGAAACAGTTCTTACTCCTATGGAGGGTGACCAGTGGCCAGAGACCCGAGGCGGGAGAAGAGAGGGGTGCACGGCCCTTGGGTGTGGTCCATAGCCTCCCTGGAAGTGTCAGGATCAGGGTGGCCTCACCAGCACAGGAGGTGGCAGCAGTTTGCCATGGAAGGGAGGGCCCATGGTCTGGCCCCATATGGACAATGCAGAGGGGCCCCCAAGAGCACTGGGGAGGGGTTGGCAGCTTTCCTAGATCAGCGTGCACAGCCTGGTTTGTGGATGTGGGGCAGTGTCTGAGGCAGTGCCCTGCATGTGGACACAGACCGGACAGTAGCCGAGGCGAGGGTCCTCCCAGCCCAGGGTGGGCTGCTCCTATGAGCCCGGCCTGTGAGGCCACCACAGCCTGCAGCGGGCTGTCCTCCTCCCTGTCTGGGGCCCGGTCACCAGCCAGCTTCTCCCTCGGCGCCCCTGTCCCACAGCCGCTCTAGGCCCACAAAGGGGGCTTCTGGGACAGGCAGAGCAGAGGGTGGTCAAGCCGAAGCCCAGACCAGTCCTCACTGCCTAGGGCTCATGTCGGCAGGCTCTCTACTGGCCACAAAGCCACTGGCCCTGAGCTCTGCACGGGGAGCTTCTTCAGGCCGCTTCATCCCCTGAACCCTGAAGCCTTGTACACTCGCCTCCAGCTCCTGGACTCCCCCTGCACCAGCTCTGCCATGGGCTTACTTTTGAATGCTCAAATTGGGACCTGCCTGCAGCCGCTGCTCTACAGGATGAGCAGGACCCCTGACTCTGAGGGTGGCCCCTGCAGGCTGGGGAGCAACTCTGAGTCTGTTTCCTCTCCCTCCAGGTGAGGCAGTGGCAGCTGGCTACGACCACCCGGCTCCCTCTGCAGAAAATGGAAATGTAGGAAGAAAAAAAAAATCCTTTGAAAAAGATGTTTCACCCAAACTCCTTCTCAACAGGACAGTGAAGATCTCGATGGAAGATGGCTACTTCTTTCACTAATGGGATGTATTTTTTTAAAAAAAATGTCTTAAAATCTTGCTTTCAGTTTTTACTCACCAAGAAAGAGTAGATGATACTAAGTGCTTATACGTAAGGAGACCCGTGTTTTGCAGTTACCAGAACTGTCATGTGTTGAAGGAAAGCCTGCTTTTGTATAACATTTGAAACAGCTTCTCAGATTTTTCACCCTATTTTTGTCAAACCAGCAAGAGACCTCCACCGTTCTTATGTCTGCTACATGGCAGCCCCCGACAGTGCTCCGCAACCTGCCTACTCTCTTTGGAGAGCTGGGGCTCTCCAGCAGTGTCTGGGGGCCAAGGGGCCCTCCCTGTGACCCTTGGTGATGAGGTGCTAGGGGACCCAGTGTCAACCCGTGGAGCTGGGTGGGTATGTAGTGCCAAGGATCAAATTTAGGAGTCTTGAGTGGGCAAGGCACATGCTTTCACTTGTGACAACATACCACCCAGCCAAGTGCATTCATAACAAATGTAGGTCCGTGTTTTCACTGGGCAGTATAAGTGACCCCTTCTGTAAAATGGGGGCCCTCTCTCACTTGGCCAGCAGAAAGCGTAGATGGAGAAGGGACGAGAGAGACGGGTAAGCGCTGAGTTCGTGTTTGTGTGAGTATCCATAAGAGTGTGTGTGTGTGTGTGTGTGTGCATGTATGTTCACAAAGAACAACTGTTGCCACACAATTCAGACGGCATCTCCATTCACACCTCAGAGAAGTGTAACTTCACCCCCAAGAGCCGTCCTGGTTCTTCTCTTATTTTTATCTCTTTGTCAAGGATTTCAATACATTGATATTACTCTTGATAGCAACTGTGAATTTTGGTTTAGAAATGAAGTGTGATTGCCCGGGGTGGGATTATTTCCCTGCCCAGTAGGAAAAAAATATTACGTGGGGGAGACATTCTAGACCACTGAGCATTCGCCCATCCTGACGGCACGGAGAGGAGCCCACACACATGCGAGAGGCCAGGGCAGAGGCCCACGTACAGTGGGCTGGCAGGAGTGAGGCTCTGCCTGAAGACTGAGGAGGCAGCAGGAAGCCTTGGGGGGTCGGTCATGGTGATGCTTCCTGCAAGAAACTGGGTTAGTCTAATGGGAGTCTATTGGGAGAAGATGACCAGCCCCTGGCAACAGCTGGACTGAGGGACATGAAATTGTAAAATGGAATCTAGTTGGTTTTGCAGCCCTTCAAACCAGCCTACGAAAGTCTGGCAAAGTCTTGAGGCTCTGCAGAGACCTTTTCAACCCTCTGCAGAAGCAATGAATGACTCATAATTGGGCCCTTCCAAGTCAATACGCAGCTGCAGACAGCCAAGGCCACAGCTGTTTGGTGTGGGTCAGAGGGGCCGCCCAGGGGCATTGCCACTGGCTGGCTGACTGGCTGGTATCGATCCTCAGTGGACCCTGTGTCCCCAAAAAACTCAGCTAACCCCAGCTTTTCAGACACTGTGTGGTGGGGGAGGCTGGCCTGCAGGGGTCGGCTCAGCCTGGTGCAAACTGGTCCTGAGCCACAAGGACCTGAGAAGCACATCCTCATCACCTTGGCCAATGAGAGGCCACCACGGGCATCGGGCATCGTATGGGAGACAGGCACCCCTTCCAATGGCAGATGGGCTATGCTGGTGTATGCTTGTCTTTGATCCTGAGGTGAGCAGGAATGGGCATCAGGCATGGCAGGAGGTGCTCACATTCATGGGCACTCAGCTTTCAGGGCCACGCGTGGACCACAGGGCCAGTGAGTGAATGAGGGGTGTGTGTTGGAGGGCGATAGGGAGGGGGTAAACAGACAAAAAGAAAGGCAGAAAGCCAAGGGAAGGGAGAAGAGATTCTCAGAGAGGACCAGAGTAAGAGCGAGTGAGTCAGAGTGAAAGCGAGAGAGAGGAGAGGGGAGAGGAGAACGCACGGGAAGGGGTAACCCAAGGGAAACTGGAGTGCTTAGGGGGGAGAGAAGAAACTGGAAGAGGTCAAGAAAGAAAGGCCTTGAGCAAACCTTGAAAGAGACGCAGAGACAGACTAAGGGACCTCCAGGAGGAGCCGGGCAGAAGGGAGAGCGGGGGAGGGAGGGAAAGATTGATTTCTCCCAAGAACTAAAGGAAAGGACATAATTCCAGCAAACATTTCCTTCCCCTGTTCTGTCCTTCAGTTCCTTAAAACTAGTTCAATCATCAGCCACGTCTGAAAATGCTCCTGAGGAGATAAGTTGAAGAAAAATGTGTTTCTCTATGAAAAATCCATCACCCCACACAAGTTAACTCTACCAGCATCCCAAGATGACAAAATCAACAGAAATGAGTCTCCATCTAGAAGAGCCTGTGGCCCTTGCTGAGGGGCCGGAGAGCCACAATAGAACCCAGATAGCCACCACTGTACAAGGTGGGCTTTGAGCATCCGTGCGGGCTGTGGGTGGGCAGGGAGCCCCCAGAGACCACCACGCACTGTGCTTTGCACTGCCTCCAGGATGAAGCCCCCCGAGATCATGCAAAGTGGGCACATGATTTCCACTGCACAGGAACAGGAACTGGAGGCTGGGGGGGTGGGGCCTGCCTTGCAGGGGGAGTTGGGAGCTGCTCTGCAGGGGTTTCTCTGAGCACTCCCTGGAAGACAGCTGTACAGCTGTGCCATCAAAGACTCTGGGATGCTGATGTTGCTCCTGACAGTCACTGTGCAGAAGAGACAGGGTGTGGCCTTGGGCAAAACAAGGTGATACCTGCAGAGGGGCTGTCAGAAGGCAGGAATCTGAGTACCCTGGTGGTCGCTGCTCCAGGGGCCCCTCTGCTGAGCTCGTCCCAGCTCTGCACTCAGAGCCCAGTAGGTGCCACTCAGCGGGATGTCCATTTCTGGGAGGATCCGGGACATGACGGTAGGACATGGCTGGTCAGTGCTTAGTGCTGCTCTGAGACTGTGGGTGAGCCGCTGCCCGAGTCTCGGGTTTTTCGCTATTCGGTGCTAAAGGCACACCTTGTCCGTCACCATTCAGAGGATGTTCCTGGCCAGTGATGCGAGCCATTAAGCACCTGCAAGCGCCAGGGCACAGCAAGTCCTCTCAGGGGTGCAGAGTCAGCAGCGGGAGGAGGAGGCTACAGCACTTCTGGGGGTGTCCCACCATGGGCCGGATCCCCACTTGCCATCTCTCACCTTCTCAGAGGATGTGAAACCAAACCCAACGCTTACCTCAGCACAGCCCCCCACAGAGCCCTGCTAATGACACGTCTCTTCAACGGTCTTGCATCTCCAGAAAATTCTCTGGCGATGGCCTGGCCCTGCCTCCAGCCCCATGCTTCCAGCTCTCAGAGAGCCACACCTTCGCCACGGTCAGTGTTCTGGTCCCTCGCTAGTATTTTTGAAACCTGGCCAGTGGTTTCTCTCCAGGTTCATTGAGAAGTGACTGGTGGGCATTGCCATGGGGCTTGGGTGGACAGCAGGGAGCTTTGACGTATGCAGAGTGGGACGTAAGGGTCAGCTAACATCTGTCTTCCCACACTGATGCAAGAGAAAGACCAGCAGCCTCTCTCGGCGAGGAACATGCTCGGGATTCACTCTCTTAAACAACTTTCTACACAGCACAGTGTCGTTTTATAGATGGGTGATCTGATGATCCAAGAGGGAAGGGCTTTGCTCACACAAAGTAATTAAGGGACCAGAATGCAGCAGCTCTGGCCTCACACCACGGAGTTTTAAAGGACTGGAAGTGAACTAGAATCTCTCTCTCTCTCTCTCTCTCTCTCTCTCTCTCTCTCTCTCTCTCTCTCTCTCTCTCTCTCTCTCTCTCTCTCACACACACACACACACTTTGTAACTTTGGTTTTCTTTATCTCACTTGTTATTGAGGATCTTGGGGGAAGATGGACCAGACCCCCTGCCCACTCCCACCTACATCATGGAGATCATGTTTATCTCTAGTGAGAAATGTTATGAAAAAATGTGAGTTTGGAATCCAAAGGCCCAAGCTATTGCCATTGTTTTTTATTCTTGAGGGAATCTGAAAACACTCAAGCCTGAACTTTCTTGTGGGATGACTAGTTGGGGGTGGTCTGCGGGTTGTGTGGGAGCCTCATTTCTCTCTGATCTCACGGGCCCAGGATACCCTTCCTCTCTGTGGCAGCCCCACCCCACTCCCAGCCCCCTGCTTCTCCCAACCCCCCGAGACCCCTGTGGGCAGAGGCTCAGGGCACTGGGAAAGGCCCCACACAGCAGGGAGGTAAATCAACGGGCCCCGTTGTGGGCCCCAGGCCCTCTGTGTCCTGCCCTGACCCAGGCAGGGTCCAGACCTCTCAATAAATCAAACCCGAGGCCTCTGCAATGCAGGGGCGGACCTCTGGGGAAGCATCTTCCTCTGCCCAGCTGGTCCCTAAGCCGTTGTGCACTGCCTCAGAGCCATGCAGGGTCACCTCTGTTCTCCAAGTGCAGTGGTGCCCAGACTGGCCTGGGCTCCCAGACATGGCCCCTGACCCCGAAGGATGGAGGAGGGATCATTGACCGTACCAGGCTCTTGGGCAAAGACCAGCTTTCTAGGACAGGGGTCTCATCCCAGGGAGTGGTCCCTGCTACACACTGCCCCGGGGCAGAGGACAAGCAACTCACAGCCCTGAGTCAGGACACACATGGGTACACAGGCTGGGGGGGGGGTGGTTGTTGAGGCAGGGAGGGCTGCCCTTGGCCTGGGCACAGGCCCTCTCCTGAAAGCTGCCACTGGGGCTGGTCCCTCTGCCAGGAAATTCCCATGGCTACATTCATGGGGACAGGCAGGAGCCAGCGGTCCTGCAGGTGCTCAGACTTTTGGCTGGAGTCCACCTGTGACCTCCCTCTTCAGGCTGTATTTCGGGGATTTTCTGCAAGCTCCTCACCCACCCTTCCATCCCCCTCCTCAGCGTTCTCGGTCCTGATTTCAGATTTGATTCCACTTAAGAGCGCCCAGGAGTGCAGGCCTGTCCCACACGGCAGGGCCAGGGGTCACAGTGTGCCGGAGGCTAAGTGGGAAATAATCTATTATCTGCCTCTCAAAGTACTCTGATCTTTATGAGAATTAAAATACACAAGGTACACAAAACAGCCCATGGCGCACACGACTATTATTCTCCTCTGGCCACAGCTTAATGTGTTCAATTAGTTGTGGGGCTTTTGTCCCCTTTTTTTTCAGAAACTAGATTTGGTTCATTTATCCCAATTGCTTCATTTTCCATTAATTCAGATTTTTACCTTCCTGGTTTTCAAAGTTCTTTAAGCTGAACTCTGGCCTTTTTAATATTCAACCTATCTAATATTACCCTGAAGGCTATAATTTTCCCTTCAAATATCACTTTATCAATGCCCGGTATACTTTGATATATAATGCATTCATTATTGTTCAATTCTAAGCATTAATTTGCATTATGAGCTCCCTTCTGACCACTGAGTTATTTGAGGTATATTTTTAAGTTTCTAGATGCCTGTATTACAGTGATTTTTTTGTTACCAACTTATATAATTTTATTGTTTATTGATCAAAGGATACTGGCTATCAATTACTTGGCATTTGTTATAAATACTGATGAAATTTAGTATATTGTTATATTATTATTATGTAATATATAATATATAATAAATATAGTAATAGTATATTATTATTATATACATTTTTCATATATTTTTGCTGGCTTGAATGATCGTTTTATGAAATCCATATCACAGTTTCTCAGCATGGTGCTAAATTCGCTGGTTTGGCCTGTAAGTCTCTAGGCTTTGTTTTATGTCTACTTAACACCTCATTTAAGTGCCTCTAGGTTTATGATTGTGAATTGTTTCAGTTGTCAGTGTGCTGTAAACCCAATAATGCTTCTATTCCTTCAAGTATATTTCTATATCAATGATACCATAGTCTTTCCCCCCCCTGTGAAGTTTGTTATTATCCCCTTATTCATTGATTTCATCTCAAATTTTGTGTCATTATCTTTAGGTCTGATTTGTGTAAATAAATATATCTCAAAGTTAAAAATTTTATCCCAGTGGGCTAGAGAGATAATACAGTAGGTAGGACTCTTGTCTTGCACACATCTGACCTGGGTTCAATCTCTAGCACCCCATATGATCCCCAGCCCTTCCAGGAGTGATCCCTGAGTGCAGAGACAGGAGTAAGCCCTGAGCACTGCTAGGTGTGGCTCCAAAACAAAACAAAACAAAATTCAATCTGAGGATTTCTACTAGTAGAATAATCCAATCTATTAATAACAATTAGCAACATATTCACACATATTTTTGCCATTAGTAAAATATTCACACTTATTTCTATCATCATCTTATTTTGTACATGAATGCATTCCTATTTTATTGCTATATATTACTACTATGAACTGGAGCGATAGCACAGCCAGTAGGGCATTTGCCTTGCACTCAGCCAACCCGGTTTCGATTCCTCCGCCCCCCTGGGAGAGCCCGGCAAGCTACTGAGAGTATCCTGCCCGCATGGCAGAGCCTGGCAAGCTACCCGTGGTGTATTCCATATGCCAAAAGCAGTAACAAGTCTTGCAATGGAGACATTACTGGTGCCCACTCAAGCAAATCAGTGAACAACGGGAGGACAGTGCTACAGTGCTACACTGCTTCATTTTGTCTATGTTCCTGATTCTATTGAATTGGTTGCTTTATTTTTTATTTATTTTTTAATTTTTTTGCTTTTTGGGTGATGCTCCAGGTTTACTCCTGGCTTTGCACTCAGGAATCACTCCTGACGGTGCTCAGGGGACCATATGGGATGCTGCTGGAAATCAAACCCAGGTCGGCCACGTGCAAGGCAAATGCCCTACCCTCTGTGCTATCGCTCCAACCCCAGGTTGCTTTATTTTTCCAAACTCCATTTTATCCATTCTCTTGGAAGTTTGTTCTATTTTAATTCTCTTCTGTTATTTACTTGTTGGTCTTTGTGCCAACCCTGGCTGTGCCCAGGAATCACTCCCAGTGGGACTCTGGGGACCATGTTGGGTTCCAGGGATCAAACTCAGGATAGTTGCATGCAAGGCAAGCACTTTACCCACTGTACAATTGCTCTGACCTCTCTGTTTTTTTTTTTAAAAAAAAACAAGTTACCCATCTGTTCTTTTTCTTTTCCACTTGGTTCTCTTTGTCTTTGGGCCTCCCCCGAGTGCCTGGGGGAGTCAGGGTCTCCTCCTGGTGACCCTCAGCCAGTGGGGCTGGTGCTCCATGCTAGAGCTCATACACTGCAGTGGTGTGGAGGTCCATGTGCTGGTCGCCACTGGGGTCACATTTGTCCATGCTGGGGAGGGGTACTCGGAGCTCATGCTGCCGGGCATGACTCCCTGACTCTTGGGCCACCTCTCTGGCCCTTCACAGGGAACCCTTAACTTTTAGTGCATTTTGACTGAAAATTTTAAGTTTATGGAGGGCTATTATCTTATCAACTAACATTCCCAAAAGTGCAATGCTTAGTATCAGCTGCTATGACCACCTCGATTTCCAATTTATATTTAAAACCACCAAATCAGCAGCTTATTTGCTGCCAGTTCTACTTGTATTTGCCTGTTCCCTTCTGAACCAATGTTTTCTGTTCCATGATTTTCGTCATTGTTCACCTACCTTCCTTTTTTTTTTTTTTTTTGCTTTTTGGGTCACACCTGGCGATGCACAGGGGTTACTCCTGGCTCTGCACTCAGGAATTACTCCTGGCGGTGCTCAGGGGACCATATGGGATACTGGGAATTGAACCCGGGTCGGCCGCGTGCAAGGCAAACGCCCTACCCGCTGTGCTATTGCTCCAGCCCCATCACCTACCTTCCTTTTAAGCTATATCCTTTAGTGGTTCTTTAGTAAGATTTTGTGAAGAGTAAGCAATTCAATCTATGCCAGGAGCAGTTTTGTCCTAAACTCTTGACCAGAGTTTCCAAATTGACCATTTTCCCTCATAATTTGGAAGATGCTACTTGATGGCCCTATAACCTTGGCTGTGGTTAGTGAAACATTTGCAATTGCAGGTCATCACTTTTTCCCTCTCTTAGAATATTACCTTAGATCTTCTGCAGCTTGATGATTTGATTTTGATGTATTCTCTTGGGGATCTGATGGGCTGCTTTAGTGAAGAGATTTTATTTTTATCATCTTAGGACCAGAGAGATGGTTCAGGGGTTAAGGTGCTTGCCGTACATGCAACTAACCTGAGTTTGAATGCCGGGACTGGAGATGAGCCTTCCCTCAGCCCTCCCCCAGCACTTCCAGGTGTAGCTCAAGCCCCCATCACCCCAAAAGCATTTTTAATATTAAATTAGTGATGGAAAGTTCTTAGCCTGAGTGCCTTCAGTTTCCCACTCCACTCCCCCTAGATCTCCCTCTCTTCCCTTCAAGACTCTAAAATCTTGACATTTTCTACTAGTATCTGTTTCATACTTTCCATTGCTGTGCCTCTGAGTACCATGCTTCATTTTCCCAGAGCTATCTTCTAGTTCAAGAATTCTCTCTTCAACTCTACCCCATCTGCTTTTTAACAAATCCATTGAGCTAGTATTACTTTTGATTCTTTTAATTTCCAGAAATTCTACTTTTCCAAACTTACTGGCACTTGCTTCTCTAACGTCATTTCTTTGCCACTCTCTTTTTATTATTCTAATCATGACACACACAAATTTTTAAATCATTACCGGTTAATGATCTGAAGATTATGGAGACGCTGGCCCTGCAGTGCACTGAGTCTATTAATCCCTTCTCATGACAAATTACTTTCATAAGGTTTACAGCTGAACATTCTTTTGGCCCTGAGAATCTGAGAATCGCAGACCATTCTAGTGTAGAGCATTCTTTAAGTGGACCAGCTTGAAGGGATAGGCCTCAGACTCTGTATGTGGGAGGCCCCGAGTTTGGTCCCTGCTACCACATGACTCTCTGAGCTCCGCTGGGCCTGTGCAGTACCACATCACTACATCAGGCCTCACCTGGCAGCAAACAATCAGGCTTATTTCACAGAATACAACCTGGAGTGGCCTCCAGGACCCCAATACCACCAGGAAGCATCCCCAAAACAAGAATTAAAACGAAACAAATTTTCATCTCCATTACACATTTCAGGATCTGCTGTGACTTGATGAACCAGGGGCCTACCTTTACACTAACTTCTAGGCTTAGGATGTTGACTCATGAGCTTAGTGTAATTTGGACCCCCACGTGTGTACATGCCCTGTGGGTCAGAGAAATGTTTGCTTGGCTTAGTAGATCAAGTTCTTAGTCCTGAGCAGTACCTGCAGGTCTTGGCCATGTACAGAGGCCATCATGCATGGGCTGTACAGACCTAGACCACACACGGTGTCCTGGCAAGGAAGCTAACGACCCTTTACTCTCTCCGATGCATCTGTCCAGTCACCCGGTTACAGGGCCACAGCACTAGCTTACTCTCTGACTACTGCCTTCGAAAGTTCTGTGTTTCCATTTGGTGCCAAACAATTTCCCTCCATTTCCAATTCAGTCACATATTTAAAAAAGAGGCCAATTCAGTCACATATTTTAAAAAGGAGCCAACATTGTCTACAGTAATGTGTTCCCCAGCATTTATGCATGTTTGGAGCGGGAGTCCCAGAAGAAACCTTCCCTCTGGTGTCAAGTCAGATCATCCTTCTGCCAGAAGCTGTGCCTTCCAGCCCTTCACTCCAGTGCCTGCTTTCCTCGAGTCAAACCCAGCCTCCAGCCAACTCCAGCTTTAAAGCTCACAAAGGTAAAAGAAAGAAAACTGCAACGTGCTAACACACAGGTAATGGCCAGCACAGGGCTATGCTGCCTGGCACTGTACTGAGACCTTCCACCAGACTAGTCAGATGCGTGATGGTACAACTACACTAGCAAGTGGGCATGCACGTGCCCATCGAAGCAAGGGCAAAAGGGAGGTCAGGAGGACAGGTCCCTCCTTAGGACAGTGCAGGGTGTGGGACATATCCCCGGGGCCTTACCACTGGGCTCTCCCGCCCATGCTGAAACTCGTAGTGAAGTTTCTTTGGGTTTTCCTCTTTTTTTTGGTTTTGGAAGATTCTGTTGTCAAGTGTGTGATTTCTTGAAACTGAAATTCCTTGAAAGTGTCCCCAGTCAGAGAGGCGCTGCTGGGGACCCACAGATGTGAGTGGAATCTCACAAACGCCAGCAAATCTCACATTTGCAGACATCCTCAGAGTGCACGAGGGGCCGCTGTTTCTGAAAACGATGCCTCTAACAACTCTGTCCGTAAACCTTTTGGGACCAAGCACAGACTGGGATTGACTCTGTCTGAACTCCATGGGGACAGGGTCACACAGTTACTGAAATCGGTGAGGTGCTGAGGTTCCTCTCAGAGAGCACAGGGTGGTTCACGTGGCATTTCCTTTCCCTCCTACACCCCGAGGACACCCATGGGCAGGGGCTGTCCAGCACACGGCCCTCCCGAGCACAGGGATGTGAGGCACACCTACCAAAGCATGGGCGAGTAGGTGCTCATCAGCTGGGAAGCAAGCTGTGTGTGTGTGTGTGTGTTTTCCGTCCTTTCACTGCAGGTTACTTCAGTGAATATTGTAACTGATGAAACTGTAAGAACTGTCTCCACTCTGAGGCAAAAAACCAAACATGTCTGTGTTGAATCAACACAGAGGACAGGAGGTTTCCTGCGTTGGCTCAAAGTGCCCTGATGGGAATCGGTCTTGGAGACAAGCAACCAGAATTGCTTCTGAGATGGATCAAAGGCTGGTATATGTTGGTGTGTGTTGATATGTGTGTGTACCTGTGTGAGTGTGTATACCTGTGTGTGGTGTGCCTGTTTGTACATGAGTGTGTATCTGTGTGTATGTTTCTGGGTGAGTGTGTCTGTGTGTGTGTCTATATGAATGTGTGTGCTTTTGTGTGTGCCTATATGTGGGTGTGCCTCTGTGTGTGTGTGTGTGTGTGTGTGTGTGCACGGACGCGCACGCGCATGTGCGCTGCCAGCTGGGAGTGAGGGCTGTCCAGTGAGATGCCTGCCATCAGTAAGTGAGGCTGAGGCTTCTCCAGGTGTCCCGGGGAAGGCAGGGTTACAGGGTTCTGAGTGCCCCGGGAAACTGTGCCCCCACACTGTGTGCTGTGGGTGAAGGAGCACAGTGCTCTGAGATTGGTGCTCCCCCTAGAGAGCAGCTGTCCCTCGGCTACTGGTGAGGGGAAAGTGCATGAACCACAGCCTAAAATAGAGATGTCTCAAGGAGCAAATCACCAGGAACCTGAGATGAAAAAATTCCCATGGTTTCTTGGCACCTTGGGGGACAGGTCCCCATGGAGTGCCTTCTGCTGGCTCATCTACACCTCCGGTGCCTTTGCAAAGAGAGAGCTGAGAAACTCTGGGTTTTGTGCAGAGTCAGACATGGCATGGACAGCAGGGACCACCCCACCCAGGCCTTATTCTCAGGACCACCCCAAGCTCAATAGGTGTGGGAAGAGCTTTGCACTGACTCCAAGTACTGTTCAGTTCTGAGCCCGCCCAAGGACAGTACCATCTGCAGGGAGGAGGAGGTGGGGGTGGGGGGGTGTCCTCCTCAGTCCCGTGGGGGCACTGCCACCTGTAGCAGAGAACTCAGGGTTCCATCCTCCCCACCATCCACTTCCGTCTGCAGCACATGACCTGAAGCCCACCATCTATGTGAGCGTCCCGGGAGCCATTGGGGAGGGACGTGCCCTGGTCCCATGTCAGTGCTTAGACTCTCCACCTCAGCTCTCACAGATGCTACCAGGGAGAAGGACACAGCCTGCCCGTTCCCATGCCAAGCCCCCTCTGGGGCACAGGTCTGCAGAGTCAGGGTGAGGAGCCACAGGTGACTGTGCCGCATGGGCTTCCCCCATGAGGCCTTGACCCAGGAGGCCCGGGAGAAACCCTCCACTCCCTCTCGGAGGCCTTGAAGATCGCAGCCATCCCGGGGGAGTAGAGAGGCTCTGAGGGAGACTGGGGCCACTCTCTGCCTCTCCCAGCTGGCACAGGGCATGTGCCACCTGCTACTACTCAGGGCCCTGCTTGCTCCTGACTGCTGCCAGTGGGGGCAGCCAGGTTTTTGTGCAGGACCCTGGTCTTTACTCTAAGGGAGCTCTGACATCAGTAGCCTGCTGCCCCTCACAGACCCTGATTCCTCCCACTCCTAGCCCCCAGAGCCTGTGCCCACCTCCTTCTGTCCACTCCCAGCTCTGGGCCCTTGCTCACCTCCTCCTGGCCACTCCCAGCTCTGGGCCCTTGCTCACCTCCTCCTGTCCACTCCCAGCTCTGGGCCCTTGCTCACCTCCTCCTGGCCACTCCCAGCTCTGGGCCCTTGCTCACATCCTCCTGGCCACTCCCAGCTCTGGGCCCTTGCTCACATCCTCCTGTCCACTCCCAGCTCTGGGCCCTTGCTCACCTCCTCCTGGCCACTCCTGGCCCTAGGGCCCATGCTCCCCTCCTCCTCTACAGGTGTCCTTCCTGTCCACTTGGCCCTGGGCACACACCTTCCAAGCCACATCCCAGGTTCCATCCCTACGCTGAGTATTCCCCGGTCTGGTCCCCATCTGTGAGAATTCCTGAGTCTGCTGCTGCTCCCCCCACCCCCAGCATCACCCCCAGCCCCACAGGCCGGCACACAGGGCCCAGTGTGAAGAAGGTGAGTGGTCAGGACTGTGTCCTCAGGGAAGGGAGTGTCGGGCATGTATGCACCCCAAAAAGGCTTTGGGAAGTTGGGAAGGACCTTTCGAAGACTTGATGTGATTCTGTCCTGTGGTTCTTGGGTTGGGGGGCCAGAACCGCCAACACTCAGGGCTTACTCCTGACTCTGTGCTCAGAGGGCACTCTTTGTGGGGCTTAGGGAACCATATGCAGTGCAAGGGATTGAATGGCAGGGCTGGGGGGTGGGTGTTCACCTTACCCACTGCACCATCTCTCCAGGCCTGTGGTGCTGTTTCCAACGGACACTGACATGCAGGCCACCCGCCAGCACCCTCCCAGCTCTTCCACGGCTGAGCTGCAGCTCTCAGCAAGCAAGAGTGCGGCAGTAGCCGCCCTGCAGTGGCAAACCCTCTGTGCTTTGCTGAAGGGGGAGAGAAGGGCTGTGGCACCCCCTGAGAGTCGTTCCAGAAGGAGGCGTCTAAGGGGTGACCCTGAGGCCTCGTGCACAGCAGGCCTCCTGCTTGAACAGGGGAGCTGTGGCTGCAGGGGGCACAGGAGGGGGGCACAGCCTGGGGGAGCTGCCATCCCTCTGCTGGCTCACCCCTCAGCACCAGGCGTGTGTTGACAGACAGACACCCCCTCCCCCGAGTCCCAGACAAGCCCCGTGGGACCAGCACAAGACCCTGCTGGCTAAACTCCCTCGTGCACATCTCTTTCCTCTGAATTTTTCTCGAAGATGCTTTCTTGGGAGCATCAGCCACTTAAAAAAAGTGAGGATTGCATAACCACGTCCTAGCGTGCCTTCCGTCTGAGGCGCAGGAGAGAGCGAGCGAGCAGTGGGCAGAAGAGATCCGCATTCTAAGTTTATCACAGATGCTGGAAGGCACCGCCTCGTGCGCTCCAGCCCTCCCTGCTCCCCGCCACCCACAGGCTCTCTCGCCGGCACCCCAGCTGCCTGTGCCCCGTGGCTGTGGGACCCTGGGGATCTGAGATGCAGCCTGCCTGTTCTTTGAATCCAGGGGCCTGGGGATGCTGGCGGAAGAGGCCTGATGATTCGGGGTGACTCAAGCCTCAGGCCCATCTGTACCCAGCAGAGCTGAGGGGAGCTGAGATTCCACCCCCCCCGCCCCTCCCGCCCCTGCTCCCTACTTCCCCCAGCCCTGGGGGCAACAGCAATCTGCATCAGCAGCCAGAGCTCTGTGCACTGACCCTGCAGGGGTCAGCCAGCGTCCTCTCTGATAGCTGCACCCCCTCCAGGACACCTGCCCCTCAGGAGGGGACTCTCCAGGTGGAGGCCAGCTCAAGGTCACACGGTGACTTTAGGGGCAGAGTTAGGATTGGGACTTGACTCAAGGATCCAAGCCCTGCTCTCTCTAGGGAAGTATCTCCTTAGTGGAGAAAGTTCTGGAGAGTTCTATGGCGGACCAAACCCCAGAGTTGGGCTCAGCCACACAAAGGTATGGGTATGGGGGACTGGGGGCAGGAGAAGAAATTTCCATTTTTCCTGTTGATAAGAAATGCCAATACATGCACCACATGGTGATGTGTGAAAGGGAGGGAAGAAATTCCTCTAACCCCCCAAATCCTAGCCTGTTCTCAGTAAGTCATTCTCTCTCTCTCACTTTCTCTCTCACTGACACACACAGTCACACATGCACATTCACTTGTGTGCGTGCATACACATACATGCACGTGCACACACGTGCACACACATGCACACCCACACATGCATACACACACATACACACACAGTGCTTACACACCCACATGCTGGCCTACAGGAACGGATCCCAGCCACAAACTCACATTTCAGCCAAGCTGGATGCAGCTGGGTTGGTACCAGCTCCTCTTGTGGCCAGGTCTGAGGACTGTCCCCCAGGAGGGCTGCTCTTCTGTCCTTTGCTATCCCTGCCTAATCTGGCCCTTGGGGACTGCCTGAAGCTGGGCAGACAGCTCCACAGTTGGAGGGATCTGAACCCTTGAATAGAGCTTGTCACGGTGCCTCTCACCCAGGGCCCAGTGAGGCTCCTTCTGGAGCAGAGTGGAGGTTTCTTGAGCCCGGGGAGACACCACCCGCTGGGGCGTCAGGGCGCTTGGGAAAGGCTAGCTTGAACCGCGATTGCCAGCCGCTTCCCCACCATCAAACTCAGGGATGAAACAACTCTGCAGGGCTGTGGTGCAGGCGCGATTTGCTATTCCTAACAGAGACAACTTATATTTGCTTCAGTGAAGCATGCGCTTACATGATTTTAAATTCCTTCTGTGACTGAGCAGGGCTCAACTGATTAATCCCGCATTGGGGATTTGGGGCCTCTTGACATGCTGCTGAGGCCCCACAGCCCCTCATCTCTCCTGCCCTACTCAGAGGTCTCCTCAGGCAACAGTGCTCTCTGCCCTTCCCAGCTGCCAGGGCATGTGGCGGGCATGTGGCCAGCTCAGAGGAGGCATTCTGGATGGACAACAGGAACTGAGGTCTGTCTTCTCATGTCTGGGTTGGCATTCATTGCTGCCAGTGCCCCATCTGTGCCTACAGGGTGCAGGCTCTGTCTACAGCAGAGCAGGGCAGGGCAGGGCAGGGATGGGGAGTGGAGGGGTGCACACCTTGCTATGTGTTTTCTCTGCCACCTTCTCTGAGCCTGCAAGGGACCAGAGGTGCACAGGGCACTGCAGAACATGGGCACACAGTAAGGTGGTTGCGGGGAGAGCCAGGGCGTTGTAACTGACCCCAGTGGGCTCCGTTTTACATGGGTGCCTGCTGCCTCCTCGCTTTCCCAGCCGCTGACTTGGGGGTGGGGGGCTGCCCTAACCGCCTTGCCCTGCCCTAAGCCCTTCGCAGAGTAAACCCAGCGGTTTCCTCAGACCAGCTGTGCTCCGAGAAAACTCTCTCCCCCTTGCCGAGCCCTGTTCCCAGCTGAGGCTGTGCAATACTGCCACTGAGCAGGGCTCTGTTCTCTGCTCGGGAGGAATCCTTCCTCCTCCCGTCCTCACCCAGTGGGAGGCTGTGCAATGCTGCAGCCCTGCAGTGGGAGCATGTGCACCTGCAACTTCACCCCAGTGAGCCCAGCACCGTGGCCCCAGCTGGCACGCCCCGTGGGGCGCAGAGATCAGCATGCAGGCGCATAAAGATCTCACTTCTCCAAGCGTGCATGCGCAGGAAGCTTCATGGATGATGCGTGTTTTTGGAAAGCCTAACTGATTAACAGGCTCACTGCTTCGGATACGGAAGTTAATAAAATAACTAAGCCCGTTCCCCACGAGGGCTTCCTAATGACAGCTTCCACGCTCTCGGCTCTCTGGTGATGACTGAGTGTCACTAAAATTCTCCTAAGGAGCCCTAACAGCAGAGCAGGGCCTGGACACACAGTGGGACGCCCCTGAGCATGCAGCACTCCTGTCAAACACAGACACCGACCGAGCTCCTGTTGGCGCCATGAAAACCTGTGCTTTAACTTCGGGATCTGCTTGACATCTACAGCAGGGGAGATAAAAGGGAGACTCGAAGTGCCGTGTCATTTTGCCCGTCACTCACAGCCGGCGTGGCGGGCCCTGCCTGCGAAGATGAAAAGAGAGGGCAGGGCGCAAAGTGCAGGGGGGAGGAGGGATGGTTCCAGCAGCACAAATGCACCCTCTGAGTAAGCTGCCGAGTGGGGTGCAGCAAGCAGCATCCTCCCACCAAATCTACAGGAGAGAAAATGGGGAGCAATTTGTCACACGTGTCTCAATCTTCAGGGGAAAAAATGAAAAAGCAAAAAGAAAAAAACAGTAAACTTTCTTCGGCTGAGGTTGAAGCACAAAGTGGATATTGAGGGAAGGAAGGGAGAGGTTTGGTGTGTCTTTTTGTAGACCCTCCGGCCCTCAGCCCTGTGCTTCCCCAGATCTCGTCCAGGAGACAGTGGCCAGCAGAGAGCCTTGGGGTGACAGACACTAAGGGGAGGAGGGAACAGAGGTGAACTGAGGACAGCCAAGGAGGGGCTCCACGCAGCTGGTAAGTATGGGAATGAGACGATTCCTCTATGCAGAGGCATCCCCGCCCCCACACTCACATACAGCCTTAGGCCATGTTCTGATCTCCAGAACCCGTAACTATGAGGAACCTGAATTGTGAGACATGGCACTGGTGTGGGCTGAGTGTCTGTCACATAGCCGTACTGATGCCCTAAGCCTGGGTACCACCAATGTGGCATTCTGGAACTGAGGTCTTCGCAGATGTTGTCCCGTTAGCAATGGGGCTTCCATGGGACCCAGCACTCCCACTGCTTGGCAGCTACACGAAGGGCCCAGAAACACTGTTTCAGAAAGACAGTTGCACTTCAGTGTTTACTGCAGCACCATTCATACATGATAGCCAAGACCTGGACACCACCCAAGTGTCCGAGAACGGATGGGGGGATAAAGAGAGTGTGGCACCTCTACACTATGGAATACTACTCAGATCTAAGGAAAGACCAACTCATGCAGTGTGCTGCCACATGGGTGAACTAGAGGGTGTCATGCCGAATGAGGACAGTCAGAAGGAGAGGGACAGACACAGCCCGATCTCTCTCCTGTGCAGGAGAGAAGGAAGGGTAGTGAGGGAATAACAGATGGCCAAACAACAGAACCAGGAACTGGTTTGCAGAACTGGGCTTCTGAGGGTTGGGGGTTGGGGGGCAGGGTGTGTACGGGAGGGATCCCTGAGATAACGGTGGAGGGAAGGAGCCCTCTGGAGGAGGGTGTGGTGTGGGGATGTTGAGTACATGAGACCTGAACATGAATGGTATTGTACATCACAGTGCTTCAAGTAAGAAAGAAAAAATTTTTAATATTAAGGATTGGAGTGATAGCACAGCAGACAGGGCGTTGGCCTTGCATGCAGCCGACCCAGGTTCGATTCCTCCGTCCCTCTCGGAGAGCCCAAAAAGCTGCCGAGAGTACCCCATCCACACGGCAGGGCCTGGCAAGTCACCCATGGCGTATTCGATATGCCAAAAACAGTAACAACAAGTCTCACAATGGAGACGTTACTGGTGCCCGCTCGGCCAAAGATTGGATCACCATGAGACAGAGCATTACAAAGCTGTTCGTGATTGGGTCATACAATGTTCCAATACCCATCCCTCCACCAGTGTAATTCCCCAGCACCTGTTCCCCAAGTTTTCCTCCCTTCCCTACCAAACACCCACCCCCGCCACCCCAGCCTGCCTCTGTGGCAGGCACTTCTCTCTCTCTCAGAAAGAAAAATTCTTAATTAAGAATTAGTTAAATAAACAGTTCTTAGAAAGGTATAAATAAATTAAAAATAGTTCTTAGAAAGTTAAAAGAACAAAAAAGTCTGATGTCAGTATTTGCCTGTTTTCATCTTCAAGCAGCTGCTCACAAAATTCCTGCAAATTTTCCCAGCACAGAGGGCCAAGCTCACGCTGAGTCCTGCAATGGGCACCCAGAGCAGAGAGAAGGAACTGAGCTGAAGGGACAGAGACGGACGGGGGCCATGTACAGGATGGGGGGTTGGGGGGGCACAGCCGCCCCATGGAGCCCCTCCTGTGCCTGTACTTTGACCTCTGCCATCCTGTTCCAGATGGCTCCTTCCACTCTGGCCACCAATGCTCCACTTTCTGTCCTCCCTGCTGCTGACCCTGCCCAGCCAATGGTTGGGTGCCCTCTCCTCTCTCACCCAAGCCTTCCACCTGTCCCCAAACTCCGTGTGCTCCCCTTGGGTCCCCATCACAGCACTGCATGCCCTTGCTAGCTACGAAGGTCAGAATTCCAGGCCGCCTCCTGGTTGCCTCACTAGCTTCCCAGAAAGCCACCATGTCTGGCCCATATATTCTGCACACACAGGGTGGCATGGGGGGAGGGGGTGTATCCGTTTCTCCCACCTGTTCTCACTCCTTTCCAAACCAGCGGCAGGACCTTCTGGCCTAGTGCAGGGGCCTCCTCACTCGGCTTCTTGCTGCTCCTCCACAGGCCCTAGTCTTTACAAAGCAACACCCTTTTAAGCTGGAACCCTGATCTCAGCCCTGGCGAACAGTACAGCCCGGCTTGACCCATCTCTGCAGCTCTGAGGGTAAAGCCAGCACCCTCTGCTGGGCTCCAGCCTCTGTCTCCTGCTGGCTCTGAGAGCACGTTATTCTCAGTTCCCCACGTCACGCATCTCTGTTCACACAACAATCCTGCCCTCCGTCATGGCTTTACCTGCAGGGCCGGTGCAGTGAGTGGGTCAGGGCTGTCCCCTGCCCCCCGCCTCAGGAGGCACTCAAGGAGACGCAGGGGGTCCCGGGGGTCTCGTATGACCACTGGGGCTAGAGAGGCAGAATATATACTTTCAAATGAACAATAAATGTACATTATACTGCTGCCAAGTGAAAAGTAAAAACAAGTAATCGAAGAGAAGGTAGAGAAAAAGGACTGGTGTTATGGAAACCAGTCGGATGCAGTTGGAGAAGGTGCCGCTACACACAAGGGGCCGGCAAAGCCTCGCTCAAGGCAGGCGGTGGGCTACATGGCAGGTCTGCTCCTCTCCATGGACCCTCACACTGCCCAAACTTTCACAAAGGATGTTTTGTTTTTATAACTGCAAGCACACAAATTTTGAAAGGGACTGTGTTTAAATATTAGAGCAGGGGTAGAGAGATAGGACAGCAACTAAGTCATTTGCCTCACCTGTGACTGACCTGGGTTCGATCCCTGGCACCCAAGCCCCAACAAGCATGATCCCTGAGCACAGAGCCAGATCCCTGAGCACTGCCGCTGGGGACCCATATCCCTCCTCCTCAAATAGAAGAGCGGGACAGAAGGTTGTGGAAGGGTCTATCCCTCCCCCTTGATGTCCAGGACTGAGGTGGTGGCATCACTGGCCTGAGCAGAGAGCAGGCGTCTGTGCAGAGGTGCCTCCCAGGAGGCCTGAGCACCAGCATTTCCACCTACAGCCTGATGGGTTCCAGGGACCAATAGAAAGGGAAGAAGGGCCCATCTTTGCAGTCCCTCTAAAGCCCAGGGAGATTGCAAGCCATGAGACAGGATTTTCACTTTCTCTGTGACAAATATATTTTGATAAAAATTATCTTATTCCTTAGAATGTTGAAAAAAGAACATGCATTTTGTTGAAAAGCATCCACAACTGTTGATTTTACTTCTCTCTCTCCTCCTCCCTCCTCCTCCTCCTCCTCCTCCTTCTTCTTCTCCTTTTCTTTTTTTTGTGGCCAGTGGATGAGAAATTGCAGCCCTACCATCTAGGTGATGAATTAAGGTTCCCACCAGCAGATGCACCCATGGATGGTTGTTTATAACGTTATTACTCCTGAGGCCTGAAATCATGACATCAGGTCTGCATATCAGCGTCTGGCAGAAACAAATCAGTTTCGAGATAGAATCCAATAAACTACTTCTCCTCTCGATGCCCATCAGAGCTACCCAGCCCTCCTGCCTGGAAAGATCATCTTCAAGTTGGTTTGCTTCAGATAAGACAAATGCAGAATCCCAGGGAGCACACAAGTGGCACCCCCACCCCGGAGTCCTGACCAGGTGGGGGTCTACTGGAGCTGGGCAAAGCCCTTTTATATCAGGGAGTCTTTGCTGGATGAAAGATTGTCAAAGGCTGGGACAATAGTACAGCAGGGAGGGTGTTTGCCTTGCACACAACTAACCCAGGTTCAATCCTTGACATCCCATATGGACCCCTGAGCACCATCAGGAGTAATTCTTGAGTGCAGAGCCAGGAGTAACCTTTGAGCATTGTTGGGTGTAATCCAAAATGCCAGAGGAAAAAAATAAAGAAAGAAAGATTGTGAAAACTGTCACCCTTCCACACACCCACCTCTCAGGGAGATGCTGACCGCTCACTTATGAAAGAAACAAAGCTGGGTCTGTTTGTGCGACTGTCCAGGGACTGAGAACATATCAGAGAGATGCTCTCACTTATGAATATGAGGATGCTTCCCCACCCCTGCCCCCACCTGGTTCTGGCTCACCCCTGGGGTGAGCTAGGTCCCAGAGTGGGAGCCGAATGTGACAGGCCAGAGACGTGTGACAGTGTGACAGTGCCCAGGAGCCGGGAGAGCGCAGAACACAGCCAGGGACGGGATTCGCTCCCTCCAGGCTTGCAGCACTGCTGAGAGGGTCAACCTTTCCCTGTGAGAAACCAATGGCTCAACCCAAGAGAAATAAAGGAAGGAGCTGCTTCGAGCTGATGAGCAGAAAGATGAAGAGAACGACAGCTGGACACTGCTGGTGGGGATGGGGCTTGTGCAGGGGGAGACCGGTAGAAGCGGGAACATTCTTTCATGTTTGCCTCTGACTTCAGCTGTGCCCCCCCCATACCCATGTGCTGCTCCCAGTCTCATTCTGCTCACCTGAGCACCCCCAAGGCCATCTGCTCAGCAGTGTCTGGGAGAATAGGTGCGGTGGGGACATGCCACAGGTCCAAGGCTGGCCAGCACCAGGCTGAAGGTGGAACTATCCCACATTCATCTTCGTTCTTGGCCCAGAACCATGCCTGGCCCAGCGAGACCCTCCAGAAACTGTCCTTTGGGCTGACAGCTTAGCTGGATATATAAATATTTCCACCAGGTGCGTCTGAGATCGGTTGGATGAGAGTGTCAAGACAGCAGGTTCAGGTAGGTAACATGAGCCAGGGTCTGTTTCACTGCTCAGATGCCCCCTAGACAAAGCTGTGTGGCACATAACAGTGTTCTTGCGACACTGGAGCGTGTTTCGGGGCCCTGCCTGCCTTGGAAGCAGCTCACACCCTGCCTGTACCCGCTTCATAGCCTCACGGGCCTCTTGGGAAAGTCGGACCGGCAGAGGGGAACGGAGCATCCAGCCACAGCCTTGGGAAGGCGGCCCTTCGTGCCAGGGTCACATTCTCATCCCCAGGTGTGGGAGCTGGTCCCTCCTCCAGGGCAGGGCAGTCCCTGACCATGGGGATGCTCACCCTCTTTCCTCACTGTGGGGTTTCTGGGCTCTTCTGAACCCTCACCCTCCTTCTTTCTCACACACTGAAAACCTGGCCAGCCCCACCCCCCTTTCCACGTTCTGCTCAGGTTTGTCTGTGCTTAGTTGTTGCTTTCTCTGACACCCTGCCCCCCGGGCCCCTGATTCTCTATCAGAGAGGAGCCCCTTGTCACCCCAGTGCCTGTCTCCTGGATCATTCCAATCAATGCCCCAAATACACAAATCACTTGGGAAGCAAATCACTTGGCAGGCACCAATTTCTTCCCAGAAACCTCTGAAGGGTCCCAGCTGGCCGCACGCTTGCTCTTCCTCTGTGCGTGGTTAGTGCTATCGGCCAGGGAATGGCGCAGACAGGCTTCCCCTCGTTCCTTCCTGGAAAACCTTGTGGCAGAGCAGCAGAGCCCTGTGGAGAAGGCACTCAGCCCCCTCCCTCGCGGGAACAGGCTCAGCATCACCGGAACACAAAGTGGGATGCCAGTGAAGGCATCCAGGTGACAGTGAGCTGTGTGGGAACTGTCGCCTCAGTTCAGTGCCCGGGTAGGGCTCACAGCCTGGGAGGGCCTGGACCAACGTTGGCACCAATCCCGCCCACCCTGGTGTGGTGCATACACTGTCAGGAGGTGAGAACCATAGCCCAACTGCCCATTGTGACACTGAAAAAGGAAACTAAGGGGGGAGTGGCCGCCACATTACAGGCCGTGCCAGGGCGTCTCTTTGTTGTTCCCTCTGTGGCAGATCCAGGATCATTCCCATTTCATGGTTGGGGAACTGAAGTTCCCTGTGGTTAACTAACCCGTTCTGAGCTACCTGTCAGGACCGGGAAGCCTCCTGGGCTGAGCCCCAGCCCCATGTCCACCCAGTGAAATTTCCATTCAGGAGGCTAGAGCCACTGTGGCACTGGAACACAGTGGCACACTGCGGCACAGCTGGCATCAATGCTGCTCCATGCTGCACCAACCATAAGAGGCTCACACCTGAATGTGGTTGAATTAACACAAGTTGCAATGCTATTGAGAAAAACCACCAACGCCAGAAGACCAAGTGCCAGCCAAATAGGCACAGTCATTTCTCTACTGAAATGACCTCTCGGGCCCAAGGTCAGTGCAGGAACAGCGCAGGACAAGGTCAGGCGGGCTGGGAGTGTACCCGGTGCCTGTCTGGGCCTTGTTGTAATCAACGGAGGCATCTGGAGTTGATGGCACCTTGGCGAGGAGAACCCAGCTGCCCCCGAGCTGGCCACACAGGCTGCAGGAAGATTAATTTTCCCGGTAGGAGAAACCACAGACTCAGCTCCCTGTGCAGATTTTATCTCCTGTTCCCAGAGAACGGGGAGAAAGCAGGGCATTTTAAAGGCCAACAGGGAAGAAACTCAGAGCGTGTGTTCCCGAGGGCGCCGTCCCAGAGCAGTGCCAGGAGCTCTCTGTGGAATGCAGCGGGCTCTGGGAGCCATTTCCTGCCTCTGCAGGTGGCTATCTGGAGTGGTCCCCAAGAGGGCGAGTCCAGCTGCACCCCACTGTCCTCCTGCAGCTCCGCCCTCAGCCTCTCTGTGAAATGGGAAGGGGAAAGAAGCCCCTGCTCCATCCCAGGGCTCTGCAGCCAGGGGTGCACAGAGAGTCTCTGGGGTATCTGAGGGGGCGTGCCCGGCGTGGATCATCTTTCAGCTCAGTCTCTGGGGCCTGTGATACATCAGCTATGACCTGGGACATATCCCTCAGTTCCCTCAACGCTGGCAGACAGGACACTTCTCAAAAAACTAGGAATTAAGCTTCCATATGAGCCAGCAATTCCACTCTGGTCATCTACCCCAAGGGCCCCCAAACTACTTAGCAAAGGCAGCTCTGCTCGTGTGTTCATCGCAGCACTATTCACAACAGCCCAAGTCCGCAGTACACAGACACAGTGGAACACAGTGGAATACTGCCCGGCGCGAAGGAAAATGGAAGCATGCAATTTGCTGCCACGCGGGTGGAGCTGGAGAGTATCCTGCTGAGGAGGTTAGCAGGAGCAGGACAGACACAGGATCGCGCTCATACGCGGGATATGGAGAAACAGAACAGAGGAATAACAAATGCCCGAAGGGAACAGAAACGGAACTTGTCTTCAGTAGGAAGCTTCCTGAGGGGTGGGGAGGTGGGTGAGGGGCACGGGGACAATAGTGGAGGGAAGCAGACATGTAGGTGGAGGATGCGGTGCTGGAACAATTCACGTATGAAAACCTACTAATAACAGTTTGTAAACTGTAGTGCCCCCAAATTTAAAAACAAACAAGCAAAACCACCTATTTTTAAAGGTATAAGAAGTACCTGCAAGCCCAGCCAAGCCAGTGGAGGGCCAGGCGCCTCTGTCCCCACGACCCTGGCTGGCATGTCCGCAGCACGGTGGTCTGATTTGGGCTTGACTCCCTGGGCTGGCACGAGAGACCCTGGAGATGCAGGGGTCGCCTACCTAGATTCAGTTATGTTGGGAGTGTGGCTGTTTAACCAGCCCCTGAGGTCCTTGACAAGAAGGAGACTTCCAGGTTTGTGCTAGGACACCCCAGGGTCAGCACAACCACCCCCACTGCTGTCACTCATGGCCTGCACTGTCCCCATGGCCCTTGGAGAATGGTGTCCAGAGGCCCCACAGAGGGGTGGGGGGTGGGGTGGCCATAGAGAGCTCACAGGCCTGGGGAGTGGAGGGAAGCCCCAGAAGCATCCCTGAAGGTTCACCAGTCACACCTTCCCAGAGGTGAGCCGAGCCAACAGATTGTGTTTCTGCAGTGTAAGTGGATCAAAAGCCCCGGGGCATGCGCAGTCAGCCCCAGATCTGAGTTGTGGAGCAGGAGAGAGCAGAGACGGTTCTGAGAAAGTCAGAGGATCTTGGGGATGAAGCACCAGAGGAAGCCATGAAGCAGATGGGCGAGAGATGAGTGGAAGGGGCTGTGGCCACTGGCAGGAGACAGGGAGCGGGACTGATGAGCGCTGATGTCCTACTCCAGGTCCCCCCAGAGCATGGCTGTGGTGCAACATCTGCTGTGGCACGGGGAGGGCTGGGCCCACATACGGACAGGAGATCCGGCTTCCCTATCAGCAGCTGCCCAAAATAAGCATCTCCTTTTCTTTATCAACACGCAGACTTGACACACAAGGATGTGAGCACTTCTTCCAAGAATTTTACACATCAGACTCATGCACATTGTATTATGTATGTGTCAGCCAATCATATTTTTACATGAACCATACTTTAGGTATCATGCCTGATTTTTTTCTTCTTTTTGGATCACACCCAGCAATGCACAGGGGTTACTCCTGGCTTTGCACCCAGGAATTACTCCTAGCAGTACTCAGGGGACTATATGGGATGCTGGGAATCGAACCTGGGTTGGCCGTGTGCAAGGCAAGCGCCTTTCTGGCTGTGCCATCACTCCAGCCCCGTGCCTTTTTTTTTTTAATCCCTTTTCACTCTGCACCATAAATTTTGTATTATGTGCTATAAAAAGGTAAATAATGTACAGTCACACACAGATGTACACGATGCTCAGAAAGACCACTGGGTTGGCCAGGATGTTGCCATACCATTAGAAACATTGACTTAAACAGAAGAGGGATAAGGTTTCTAGTTTCACAGTCCACAGACCCTCACCTCACCTCCAGAGATCAACATTTTTCCAGGTTCTGTTTTCTAACCAGCATTTTGCTTTGATGAGGCCTACTCCTAAACTTTACCATGGCATTTGGTGATGTCTGCATCCCTCTCTATACATGCATGTATGTGTCTGTGGGAATAGAAACACACATGTACCTATACACAAGGCAAAACTTTCCTTCCATCCATAGGCATCAGATGCTGAACCGTGTAGAGGGCAAAGTTCCAGAGGGTCCTCTGGTGAGACAGTAAATGTGCAACACTGAATTTGCCCTGACACGGCAGGGTAAAGCAGAGATCCTGCAGCGGCCCCATGCCCATCAGTCCCACGGCCAACATGAGGGTGGTCAGAGCGACAGAAGCCATGCTGCTGAATTCCTGCTCCATCTCCTACAGGAACTTCATCCCAATGACCCTGTCCTTGGCCACCTACCCGGACGGCTAAGAAGCATGAGAGTGTCTAAAGGCACATAGATCACCCAACTTTGTGGCCCTGGATCTCTTCTTTCAGGGGCTAAGTCAGGACTTAAAGCCAGCCTGGGACCAGAAGGTGGGGACTAGGCTGAAGCAACCACCTTCACGAAGAGCCTTACCAGAAAGCAGCTGATTTTAGGATTTGGAAGGAAACTTAAGGAAGCTTATGAATCTCAGTAGAATTCAAAAAGTTCTGTGTCTGAGGAGGTAGCAGCAATGTAGAGACAAGAGGAAGGGATGAAAAGATCAGAGAGCAAATCAAACACTCAGCAGAAGAGGATGAAGGGTCAGAGGAGGAGGAAATCGAAATCCAGGGAGGCTGGGAAAAGCAAGACTGCGAGAGCCTGGGCCCGGGCCTGTGTGAGAGTCAGGGACGGGGCCTGCATGAGTCTTAGTCACATGGGAGGTGGTGGGCATTGTGGGGTATGGTTGGGATACAAGCCACCACACACACACACACACACACACACACACACACACACACACACACACACACACACACACACACACACTCCAGGTAGAAAAGGGGAGAGAGACAGAGGTGCACAGTGAAACATTTCAGAAGATCCTCAGAACAAATAATTAAGACCCATTTTAGGAAAAGCAGTCTTAACATCAAAAAGTCACAGATTAAGTGAGTTTGTCATGTTCCAGAAGAAATAACTGATAATAAATCCACACCTATATTTACCCAAACAAAATACCTGAATAATGTTTATAAAGTACAAGTAGTTCTAGCATTGTAGCTAGAACAAACACAAGATTTTCTGTAAGAAATCTAAACTATGCCTCCCTTAGATTTTTTGTTCTGGAACACAGAGTTTTAGAACATGCTTATATAGTTTTAAGAAAAAAATAACTTATTTAAGTATTGTAATATTTAAATACTTTAGCCAGGAAGGTTGCATTCTATTAAATCATTACATTCTTATATGTGCAACATTTAAGATAATATATAATTCATATATCCTTTAATCAAAAGCATGTCTTTAAAACAGAGTAGCAGTATCATAAACCCAAGATAACCATCTCTGGAAAATATATAAGAACCCACAATAATCCATAAAAATCAAATAAACAACAGAGAAATCTAAGTGTTACTGTGTTGGTTGATGAACCAAAACAATCAACCATTTTCTGAAAAAGATTGGTGCTTATAAAAACAATTTTTGCTTTGTCTTTCATAATAGTACGAAAAACCCAAAAGTAAGTAAAAAGATGTGGAGAGAAATTGGAAACAGGAGCATAAAGGACATTTAAATAAATTAATATTAAGGTTCAATGTCATTGCTTCCATGAGTTTTAAAATTAGAGAAAATAGAATTAAAATGCTTAAAATTTGGTGCTGCAGAGATAGTTCAAATGGCCAACTACTTGCTTTACATGGGGAGACCCGGGTTTGACCCAGTACCACACGGTTTCCTGGAGGACCACTGGGAGCAGCTCCAGGCAATGAGCAGGCCTCATGTGCTAATAGTGTGGTCTAGCCTTTCCCTCCCCAAAAAGGATGCTAAATCATATAGCTCCATTTCATTAAAATCTGTGCAAAGAAAAAAATCCCAAACAAGAAAATTCCCAATGCAATCCCAAACTCAGTTTTTAAAAAGAGTAACACCATCAAAAAAGAGATCTAACCCTACTGTTTCATGATGCTTAATTTGGGAGGGATGAATTTCACATGTAGAGCAATAATAGCGGAAGAGCTAATGCCAATATTAACTAAGGAACTGGCACTGTTCTAACTTAAAGGAGAGCAAATCAAGACACAAAGAGATTAAGAATTTGTCCCAAACCCCGAGTTAGAAAATGGCAGTGTCAGTGTCCCATCTGCACCCGAGAGTTTGGATCCAGAAAACACTTCCTAACCCACTCTGCAGGCACTCAGAGTGCCCAAAGGTAGGACAGCAGTACATGGGTACAGAAAAGCCCTTGCCGAGGTGTCCGACTCGTTCCTAATGCTGAGTTCCTGCTATAAATTGGGAATATGCTGATTGTTTGTGTGAACTGTACTATCTCCTTTAAAATCCAATGAATGCCATTCCACACGGGGTACACAAAGGAGAGTTCCTTTTACGTCTATAATTAAGATAAGATTATGAATGACACTGTTTTCTGCAACATCCAGGAGTTATAATCAGACAAGAAAACTTACAAACAGTCATAAGACTAAAAAGAGGGGAGAGATCAATGATTCTCTTTTCTGTAAAAGAAGCTACAATTCCATACATTACAATGAAAACAGACTTAGCAACAACTGCTTATAATATAAATCAGCAAAAAAACACACCAAAAACCCCAAAGATAAAGCACTGTAGCACTGTCATCTCATTGCTCATCGATTTGCTTGAGCGGGCACCAGTAACGTCTCCATTGTGAGACTTGTTACTGTTTTTGGCATATCGAATACACCACAGGTAGCTTGCCAGGCTCTGCCTCGAAGGCAAGATACTCTTGGTAGCTTGCCGGGCTCTCTGAAAGGGATGGAGGAATCAAACCCGGATTGGCTAAATGCAAGGCAAAAGCCCTACCCTACCCGCTGTGCTATCGCTCCAGTCCCACAGATAAAATGGTAAAACATAGGAGCCAAAGTAATAGTACAGATCTGGGTAGGCACTTGCCTTGCACACTAGCTGACCCAGATTCCATCCTCTGCATACAGTATGGTCTCCTGAGCACTGCCAGTCGTGATCCCTGAGCTCAGAGCCACACCCAGGGCACCGCTGGGTGTGGCTCCAAATCAACAGCAAAACAAAATAAAATTTATTCCAATGTATACAGCAACCAAAAATATAAAACACCTATGAAACATGCCAAATGTATTCGAAGAAAAGTAATGGACTTGCTGGGAAAAATTTTTTTTAAAAAAGACTAAATAGACCACTACATCTCTGGGGGGGGGGGGGGCGGCGGAAAACATTCAAAATTGTAAACATTTTGATGTTCCTATATTAGCCTGTGGCATGAACAAAACACCAATAAATCTCCAATGGTGTTTCTAGAACAGAACAATAATTACTTATGGGACTGGAGTGATAGTGTAGCTGGTAGTACTCTTGCCTTGTACATGGCTGACCCAGGTTCGATCCCTGGCACCATATATGGTCCCCCAAGTCCCACCAGGAGGGATCCCTGAGTGCAGAGCCAGGAGTAAGTCCTGAGCACTGCTGGGTGTGGCCCAAAACAAAAAAGAAAAAGAATAAAGAGGAGGAGGAGGGTTATTTAATTTTCTATGGGAAATTTTTCCAAAAAATAATTTGGTAAGATTGTTTGGGGATATGACTTACCTATCACTGAAGTGAATTATAGAACAAGAACTGAAATTATAGAGGAGAGCAGACAGACCAAAGGAACAGGATGGAACGCCTGTAACTAAGAAGTGTGGCTTTTCAAAGTCAAAAAATAAAACTATGCCACTCAATTTATGGTGTTGGGACAAGCAGCTGACCACATGGGAGATAATTAAATCTCTGCCTTGCAGTAAACATTCAATTTCTGACTAAAGGAAAAAATGTAAAAACTGACATAAAAATAGCACGAGAAAAGAGTATAGATGAATATTTATATCATCTTTAGTTTGCAAAGTACTTTCTAATCATAGAAGTGAATACAGATACTATAAGGAAAGAAAAAAAACCACATTTGGCTAAATAAGCATTTAAAATATCCTTGGTATATCAAACCTATTGTAGATAAGGCTAAAAGGTGAATGACAATTGGGGAAATATGGCAAAATACATATTGAGAAGCTAATACCTATTATATATACATGTATATGTACATCATACATATAAATGTACAGTGTGTGTGTGTGCACGCGTGTGTGTGTATTTTGTTTCACAAAGCAGTAACCAAATGGTAAATTCCATCAATAAGAGAGAAAAAAAAAAGGTCAAAAGTCAATGCAGAGAAATTAAAGCCCACCCTCGGATAAAGAGTCCCAGGCCTGGTTATCATCACCAGCAATCAAATACAGAAAAACACACGAAGCAAGGGTGAACGACTTTGTTCCCTGAAATAAATCCAAAGACTTTTAAACATATTAACACTTAGCCAAGAACAGGTGAGAGAGGAGCAGCATTTGATTACATTTCCCCAAAAGTAAAGTGGCAGTGGATACTGTGTCTCAGCATCTAAGACTCTGTGCCCATCTGCTTCCAATCCCATGAATTCCACAGTTGAAACTCTATGCTCAGGGGGAAAGGAGGACCACAGAGAGAAGGGTGTAAGCTCAGAGGTAAGCAAGCTTGTTACTCTCTGCCCAACCCAAGAGCTGCAGCCTGGAAGGGGTCTGTTGCACACAGGACTACATCAACAAACATTTTTTTAAATATTTTAAAAAGTGAAAACCTCTGTCCAAGCCAAATATACACCCTAGCAATGAATAATTTTTTTGTTGTGGTTGGTTCTTTTATTATTCTTATATTATTAGTTCTTTTACTGTTACTGATTTTGGCATATCGAATACGCCACGGGTAGGTGCCCACTCGAGCAAATCAATGAACAACAGGACGACAGTGCTACAGTGCTACATATTAGTTCTTTTGTTATTATCATTTCTTTATCAAATCCGAGGATAAGAAATATGTATTACCAGCACCACTACCTGGTAACAGAGACCTAGTGAGAACATGCATCGTTTTTGTAAGACAGGAATCCCAGATGCCCTCAGGCGAGGATGGGCTGCCCCTCTCGCCTCTGCCCTCTCCTTTCACGCTTGGCCCTTTCAGCTTAATGTTTTTGGCATTTCCTGGAGGCTGACGTTAGCTCTGTGGGTGGGAGAGCCCACCACTCATCTGCACTCCTGCTGTGTGCCACTCGCTGGACACGCACTGACCAGGGAGGCTCCTGCTGAGGCGGCCGCTGACTGGGTGCAGGCATGCACGGGCAGAGGGGGCCTCTGCAGCAGGTGCCAGGCCATGCCTCTAAGCTCCCTCCTCGCCAGCTGCCAGAGGGCATGCTTCTCAGGTCAGCTCTTCCTGAAGCAGCAGCCACCCAAAGGAGAGTCCCCAGATCCCCCCGGGCCATTTCCAGGTGGCCGGGAAGTGATCCCACCTTCCTAAGGAGGACAGTGATCGTGGGGCATCCGTCTGCTGCTCTCCGCGCAATTACTAGCTGTACTTTCCCAACCAGATATTACCACTCCTTCCTCCAGCAAACTGCCTTTTATAGAGAATTGCGTTATTTAGCAAGAATCACTTGTGCTCTGAGAGGCACAGTCGGAAACGCGAGTGTGAAATAAGTCATCTCTGAGATTTTCTAATCAGAGGGAAGGGCCGTGGGGCCTTGGAACAACCCCCCCCTCTCCTCCCGCCCCACACACCCCTTCCCAGCAGGTCCACTCACTCTGGGCGTAATTACAACACTTAGGCGTGAGCCTCAGCAAGACAAGCTAAGGGAAGACAGAGATTCTGCACAGAAAAGAACCACATACAATTACGTGGGATAAACAGGCACCACTGTGTTAAAAGGACACCCCCCCATCCACTGCAGCAGATGGGTCTTTAGAAGCGGAAGGGACACTCCAGGGTGTTCTCAGAGCTGCCCCTGCTCTCTCCCTCTTGTCTTTTTCCCTCTTGCCTCTTTCTTAGTGCCTCTCTCTTCCCTCCGTCCCCCCCAGCCCCTCCCATATTGCTGGTGGTTGTGTTGCTCGTGTAATTAATGTAATTAAAGGTACAGAGTTTGGGGGCAAAGTGTGTCCAGGTAGAGTACCCCTGGGAGAACGCCCCCCCAGACTTGAAAACAGGGGTCCCCAATGGGTTCAGACTGGTGCCTGCATCCTGCAGACTCTGCACGGCCTCCTGGGAGCCCTCTGGTGAGCTTCACGCTGGCCCTGACCCCCACACAGTATGGTAGTATGGCACTGATGGCCACCAATTGCCCACCAATGGCCACAGAGCGCCAGGGAGGCAGTGTGTGGGGGAGACTGTGGGAGGGTGGGGAACAAAGCAGAGCTGAGGGAGCAAGTGAGCGGCAGTGGTTTCACAGGACACCGAGCCTTGAGGGGGAGTGCAGCCCCTGGGGCGGGGAGCAGCGCCCACCTGGCCTCCAGCCGAGGAGGATCTGCCATGCGGCTGGCTGGGACTGGAGGGTGGCATCAGGGCACTGGGTGTCTGCTGGGAGGAGTGGAATGAGAGTGGGTGTGGGTCAGAAGAAGGGGAGAGTGAAATGCGTGCAATGAAGCAGGGCTTTATAGGGAAAGTGTGTGTGCGCACGCATGTGTGTGTGTGTGACTGTGTATATGAATCTATGTATGTGGACTATGTGTATGAATCTATGTTATGTGTATGACTATATGCGTGCATGTGTGTATATGTGAGCATATGTGTGTGAGTATGTGTGTGTGAATGTGTCTGTGTATGTGTGTATAACTGTATGAATGCATGTCTGTGTGTGCGTGTGTGTAAGTATATGTGTGTGAGTTTGTGTGTGTATGTGTGTGAGTGTGTTTGTATGTGTATGTGTGTGCTATACGTAGATTTTTCTTTCCATACCTAACAGAATTAGTATTACTTTAAGAACAAAGACAGGAGCTAGCTGGCCCTGATGGGATGCGAGGGGTGGGTGGCATACAGGAGGCACAGACGGGGAGGAAGGCAGCAGTGTGTGGATGGGTCAGCATGTCAGGGGACCCTGGGCACTGCCCTGCTGCTGCTCTGGGCGCTGAGTGCACGGCTGAGACATTCTCACTTTCCCTTCCTGAGAAATGGGTTAGTGGGGACTAACTGCATTTGTGGATCCCTCTTGGGGTAAGGGCATCTCAAGTCTGGTGCAGGGTAGCCACCTTGCCCAACTGGGTATGGCACCCCCACTCCCAGTACTTGGGTGGGATCTTTGCTTCTCTCAGTAGGGGTGCAGGACTGAGAGGCGCCTGAGGGGGTGTGTCAGCAGCAGGGCCTCGCCGCTGCTATTTTTTGCTTCCAGGGACCTCAACCCCTTCCTAGCGAGACCCACTTGTCATGGGCTTTTGCTACTCATATTCCTTGTCCCTTGTCTCCATCCACTGTGGCTGGGTTTCTGTTGCTTGCATCTGACAATGCTAGTTGCCAAGGAATGGCCAGCTCCCTAGGGCAGGAACTCAGCACCGAATTTAAGTACCTGGGAGAGTATGGGGCATCCAGCTGGCAACCAGGAGTCTTTAAAGGACATAAAAGGGACAAAGCTTCTGGTCTATGTTCTTGATAAACATAGTCTCCTTTACTACTTTGTTGTCCATTATCCTGTATACTCTTCCTTTGTTGCTGCTTTTGTTTTATTTATTTAATTTTTGGTTTTGTTTTTGGGCCACAGGGTGGTGCTTCAGGGCTTATTCCTGGCTCTACACTCAGGGATCACTCCTGACCAGCTCGGGGGACTATATGGGGTTTTGGGAATCGAATCTGGGTTGGCCACATGAAGGCAAATGCCCTCCTTGTTGTCCTATGGCTCCAGCCCCATCTAGTAAACTCTTTCTAAACTCCCAGAGTGGGGCCCTACTGACTCTTTATGGCCATTGATGTCAGAAGGGGGTTTATTTGTTTTTAACTGAGTCCCCCTTCACGCACAGGCTGAGCCGAGGCATCAGGACAGACGCTATCTGTTGTTAGGCTCTAAACAAGTCAGTTGCTAGATGGCTTGGTCTGAAAGATGCTTTCACAGATCATCCGTTCTCATCTCCTGCCTCCAGGTCGATGGATTTTTAAACTGCAGGGCTGTCCTGAGGCTGTCCCGGGAGCACAGGGCTGCAAACAAGTGAGCCACTGAGGGGCCCAGTAAGATGCTCTGAAGCTCCCTTTAGGACAAAAACACCAATAGTTCAGGAGATGAAAGCAGAGCAGAAAGGGCTAACACTGCACAGGTCCCTGAAGCCAGGATGCCACCAAAAGAGAGAGGGGAGGGAGAGGGAAGGAGGGAGGGAGGGAGGGAGAGAGACAGAGAGAGAGGCTGAGTCTCAGGCAATGACTGTGTGGGACAAATAGCGACAGAGACCCCATGTGCTGCCCACTGTTCTCCAGCGGGTCTAATTCAGCACTTAATTACTCTAAAAGTCAAAACGATTACTTCTTTGCCTCCTCCACCTTTCTTCTGCTGGACCTGAGCCCATGGCTCCTATTAAATCTTCCCGAGAATGCTAAGCAGCTGGTCAGCATTCTCCCTTTAACTGCCCTACCAGACAGTAAACGACCCATTTGCCATAATCTCTTGGGCATTGGGATTTAAAAAATAAAAAGCACCACTCTTATCGCTTTCCCTCATAGCATCATTTTCTCTCCCTTAATTCAACCTTGTTGTTCATTTCTGGAGCCTCTCCAGCTTTTTCACATTCTGCTAAAATTTTCTGGAGGCCGAAGCATGACATACTGCTGATGCAGACATCTCCCGGGGGTGACCTGCAGCCTAAACAATTTTCAGTAGCATCTTTCACGTTTAATATGTCAGTGGCTGCCAATTTTGAATTAAGCTAATGGATCGCCCCACTAACGTATCTCTGGCATGATTCTGCCCAGTATGCCCCCTTCCCCAATGCCCAGGGGCTTCCATGGGGGCCAGAATTCATTCCCAACCCCCGAGCATCATTTACAAGGATTACAAGCCAATGATTCAAATCCAAAGTTCCTTAAGGGCAGGGCCCGTCTATGTTAATATTCAGTTTAAGGCACTTGCTAGAAACGTTCATGTGTTCATCACTGGATATAATTAAGGAGGAGGAGGAACATTTTCCCACAGAACAACTGTGCAATCCCCTCCCCCAACCATACCTCCAAGCCCTCTCTATTTGGAGATGGGGTTGTAGGAAATGAGGCCTGGTAAGCCAAGAGGTAAGGGACCGAGAGGGCACATCAGATTCGTCTTCGCCACCTATTCTGAGAGGTGGTGTATGAGAGACAGAGTGTATGGGCTCAGGCCCAAGAGACCCATGTCTGAATCGAGGCAATTCTGTTTGTCAGAGTGACAAAGAACACACGAGGCTCAGGGTTCCCATCGGTAAATGTCAAGGTTAGCACAAAGCACTTGGGGTTGGAGTGATGGCGAAGTAGATGGAGCTGGCGTACAACCAGCGTCCACTCATGTGGCCACTCATTCAATAGCCTGCTGGTCACCTTGGGTACAGCGGCCACCTGCCTGACAGCAGGCTATATTCTAGCCCACTGGGTAGACATGACATAATGAATCAGCTAATAGTGACAGCTGCGACTCAAGTACAGCAGAGACCTGGGCCGCAGAGGGAAGAGGGCGCTCCTGGGGGTGAGGAAGCCAGCAGCTATCAGCCGAGGGGGCTGCAGCCATCACAGGAGACCGGCAGAGGGGACCACCTGAGCCAAGGCCCCGGGACAGAACAAAGCGGGAGCGGGGGTTGATGAGGGGGGCAGCTATGGTGTCATGGTGTGGGGAGTGGGAGGGCAAGGAGAAGCGAAGCTGGGCTGCCACGCGGGAGAGAGATCACAGGGGGAGAAATCAGCCCATCTCCTCAGCGGCCTGGGAGGCCGCCGGAGGGCGTGAGCAAATCAATCACAGTCATTACTCTGGGTTTTCCCTAACCTGTCAAGATGATGGGAAAAGGCACGCAGCAGGGACCAGTCTTGGTCTCAGCGTGTGAGGGGACAGGAGCCATGTGCCCTTGCCACCACCCCCATGGAGTTTCACAGCAGCACCCAGTGCCTGCCTTTGGGTCCTGGCCTCACTGGCTGTACCCAGGGCACCGAGGTGACAGATGACTCAGGAGCTGAGCCCACGGCAGATGGGAACCGGGGGGCCCACACAGCTACCAATCAGTCACAAAGCAGGACCGTGATGTGCCCCAAGCCAGGCGGCTGGAGGATCCTGAGCTGACCCCAGTCCTGTGGCACTCACCTCAGGGAGATCTCATCACTGCCCACTGCACACAGGCTGCACCATTCTCCCCGCCCCTTCGTCCCCCAAGGACGACTCATCAGGCACCAACTCTGACCCACTGTGGGTCATCATCAGACTGAAAAGGACCTCAGTCCTCCTGGGGCTCCCTACATCTGCTGATCTGCCCGCAAACCTGTTGGTGAAGGGAGAGGCCCGAGCGGCACTAACCTCATGGATCAAATGGGCCTCTGAAATGCCACCGTCTGCCCCTGCCCTGCAGTCTCTTCAACAGATGGGCACTCCAGTCTCTCTACTGTCCTTTCTGACAAAACGGGCCCAGGCCGATCAATCCATGTCCGCTTGATGTTGGGAGGGCTCCCATGAATTATGGATCCCTTTAGTTAAAAATGCAAATGATCCCTGGCAGTCACTTAGATCTCTGTGTGAATTAGCTTATCACACAGCCCAAGCCCATACCCAGCACGGCGTTTGATGCGGCCCGGGCTCCTGGGAGCCCCTCTCTCCCCTACATCTGGCTAGGCTGTGCCCGGCTGGCGGCCTCCTCCCAAGCAAACACGGGCTCCCGCTCAGAGTGGCCCACCACCTGCTGAGTTGCTTAGGGAAGAGTCAGTACTCAGACAGCCTCAAGGAGCTAAGGAGACGGCCCGCCCACGTCCCGGGCCCACCACCTCCTCATTTGCTGGTGGACACTGGTACATTTCACTTTCCAAAAGCCTTCTCCTCCTGGTCTCTGTGCTCCTGAGACTGGCAAGTGGTCACAGGCAACCTCACGGCATGGCTTCGTCCTTGCTGACAGGCTGTGCCAGGGCTGTTGATCTGTCTGCGGTAGAACACTACCTCCCACTGGCCCCTGCAGGACACCAAAGGCATCATGCATGTCCGAGGGTTCTGGGTGGGGACTGGCCACCACTCTTGGTCATGTCTTAAGGACTGCAAAGGAGCATCCTCTTCTAGGGGTCTAGGACAGACCCTTCTGGTGACTGATCACTTTGACACGTGGGTCGTTTCGAGTTGAGTTCAACTACAGGCTCAGGGAAACACGTTCATCACCTCAACTATTTTGAAGACTGAAAATTAAGGGTATTACCCAGAACTAGGAGTCTTTGTTTTTAAATCAGAATCTACTGAGAAAGACCTAGCTGGATGGCAGGGTGAGCTTCCGATCATGACTCCTCTGGGTTTTGTGCTCAGTGCCCCTGCCTTTCTTTCCTGGGTCCTCCGGCCCTGAGGACCTGCCTTAGCTTAGGGTATAGACCCTCATTCTGCCCCATCGGCGTTAGAATCCACATCCTTGTGGCTTCTCCACACGCTTGTGATTAAGCCTTCATCTTTCTCCTACTAATAGCCCAAAGGCTATTCTATTGCTCAAGAAGACTCCAGAGGCCTGGGGAGCAATGTCCTCTCTGCCTCGCCAGGAGTCTGGGTCCCAGGTCCAGGGGCCAATTTGCAGCGACAGGCCTCGACTTCAGATCCCTGTACTCACTCCTCCGGCACAGCCAGAATGAGCTGCCGATCCCTTCAAATAGGTAAGACAAGCCAGAAAGAGGCACTGTGGGCTGGAGCAATAGCATAGTGGGTAGGGCGTTTGCCTTGCACGCGGCTGACCCGGGTTCGATTCCCAGCATCCCATATAGTCCCCTGAGCACCGCCAGGAGTAATTCCTGAGTGCAGAGCCAGAAGTAACCCCTGTGAATCACCAGATTTGACCCAAAAAGCAAAAGAAAAGAAAAAAGAAAGAGGCACTGTGAGGGGAGCCAGGCACGCCCGTCTTAGAGGAGACTGAAGGGCGCGTTCATCTTTCCAGAACTCTCTCTCAGAAGCACATCTCAGGCAGGGGAAGTTTGACCCTGTGGGCAGCCAGGATAGTCCAAGGGAGCCACAGGTGAAAATCACAGAAGTAGGAAGCTGCACTTGAGGCTAAGGGGCCGGCCAATTGGTGTATGTGTGAGCTATGGGGCAGGATAGGGGTAGTCAGAGAAGGGAACAGGTCCAAGGGGGACAGGGTGGGGCAAGCCTGCTCTGAAGCATCGTTCCAGGCTCGGCCTTCACAGTAAAGCGCGTCCATCCCACAGTGGTTCACCAACTACACTCATCCGCTGACACTCACCTGCCTCTGAGCCACTGGCTGAACCAGACAGTCATGGAGGTGGCCACAGAGTGGGCAAGTTTGGAGGGGCACAAGGCAGAGGGGCACAGAGGGGGCCTTTACAGGGGACTGGGATGGGGTGAGTGGACCTGAAATCAGGGGAGGAGCAGACCCCGCCCCTCTGGATATGGCAGGCACCGGTCCTGGGGAGCTTTTGGGTGGGTTGTGATTTTGAACTCGCATGCATGAAACTGCTGATGGCTCCCTCCACGGCTACCGGGCACAGGGAGGAGCTTCCCACCCACCTCCTTCCCACTCCACAGAGGGACGAGAGGCAGCAGGCTGCTCTGGGGGTGCCTCGGAACCTAGTTCCACTGGATATAGCGATGACCCCTAAGTGAGTGCACCCCTCTCTGAAGAACCCCAGGGAGCTCTTGCAGCTATGTCCAAAGCAGATGGGCAGGGCCAGCTCCCTCACTGCTACCAGCTGTGTTTCTCTGCCAGTGGGAAACAGGAGGTTTCAGTGGGAAATAAAAAATTATCTTATATTTTGGTTCTGGTTTTGAACACCTTCCACCTCAAAATGAAGAGTCAATTTTGGTACCTCGTCTAATACATGGCTCTCAGCACCAGAGAATCCAAGATTAATCAAGGTACCAGGAAGACTGATGGTCTGGGGGCTTCACAGACACATCGCCATCACCATCACCAAAAGCTGCCTCTGAGCCCTCAAAAAAACTGTGTGTATGGTGTGTGTGTGTGTGTGTGTGTGTGTGTGTGTGTGTGTGTGAGTGAGGGGGGCAGAGAGAGAGAGAAAGAGAGAGAGAGATGGTGTACTCCCAGTATAAGGACCAAAACCATAAGTATTCCTGACTCCGAATGCTGTTAAACAGCCAGGAAACACCTCTGCAAAGGCAGGCGTGACAGTGCCGGGGAGAGCTGGAAACGGAAGCACAACAGCCACTTACAGCTCAGTGATTCCCGGCCACCCTATGCTTGTAAACATCAGGATGCAAAATACACACATGCACACACGCATGCAACATGCAAGCATGTGGTGGGGGGGAACCGTGGAGCAGTGACCAGGGCCTGGCCAGACATGAGCAATACTGGTCCCAGCAGGGCGGGGCACAGAGGCCACTGAGGACCATGTGGCATCAACCATCTGCCCTGCGGCCCGGGCCTGGCTTGGCCTCCAGCTGGCCCAGGGGCAGGTCTGGGGAGGCACAGCTCTCCTGAGCTCAGCTCCCCCAGTTGGCACAATTCCTGCTGGAAACCAAGATGGACCTGAGATCTGATCTCATCCCCCTCCTGGGTGCCAGGAGCACCCTGGCACAGCGACGCTCAGCACTGGCGCGCACACACAAGAATGGAGAGCCGAGCCACACACCAAATGCGCTTCGTGGCATCATCTCCCTCGAGCCAAGGAGGAAACGGACGCAGCCTCGTGTCCAAGTGAGCAGCAGAAACAACCTGAGTTCAACCCTCTGTGGTCTCTACCCTCTGCACCCCCTTGCACTTGGGGCCAGCTGCAGCCCTCATAGAGGCGAGCTGCTTCCAAGCTGGGCACCGCCTCAGCAGGGGGCTTCTGTGCATCTGCGCTACATTGACTGTCTATAGGGGAAGGTCACAGAGGGTCTTCAGGGAACTGCCCACAAGAGCATGTTTGCACCACCGAACCCCCACCCTCCCGGCTCCGTGGGAAGACAAGTAGAGGCACCACTGTTTGGAGCAGGATACCCAGTGTGCTTTTTGGGGTTTCCTGGCACTCTCCTTTTCACTCCCTCTCTGCCCTCCCCAGCTCAACTGCCGCATTCTGCATATTTCCTTTTTGTTTGAAGCAAATGGCTTTGAGAGTTCTGTGCCAGCCCTTGAGACAACTAGAGACGCCCTGGGGTGCTGTAAAAGCCAGAGTGGGACACGCTGAGTCTGGGGAGAGAAGAGAGGCACGGGGGAAGCGGCGGGTCAGCAACTTGCGAAGCTGCCAGCCGCGCCATCTGCTTGCGCTCATTTCAAGGCGACACTGGGTTACAGTGCCGTGTGGGGCTCCATGTGCCCTCAGCCAGGCCATCGCGGCTCCCTGGGTCCAGCTGGGGGCCAGCTGAATCCTGAGCCACAAGGCTGCACTTAACCCAATTGTGCACCTTCCAGAGAGAGGCAGGGAGAGGAGCCCGGGTTAAGCAGGAACACTGTCCCCACAATCAAGGTGGGGGTCACCTGGGCAAGAGACAGGAGCACAGTGACCATCCACAAAGTCTGCAGATCTGCACAGCACTTAGGTGAGGAGAGTCCAGTGCTGTTACCCCACAGCCCCCAGGCTCTCTCCCACCTACAGAGTTCCTCAGGGGAGGGAGCATGCGGCCGACAGCACGTCTCAAGGTGGGGGTCTGTGTTTTTTAACCACTAGCACTCACAACTCCCAGTCTGGGACAAGGCCCTGCCTATAGGGAACACAGCCAGCAGGCCTGCCCCAGGGCCTGACGTATGGCTCAGGCCTTACAAGCAGTGCCCAGACTGGACCTGGGGCTGATTTCCACTCCAGGAGATGACCCTGGAGAGGAGACTGAGCCCCTGGGGAGCCCCGAGTCTTCTCTGATAAGCCCAGACATCCTGAGTGACCCTCTCTGTGGGGTCTCTCATGGGACCTTGCTTTTGCCCTTTTTATTTCAATAGCTCTCCTTCAAAATATGTTTTTTGTTGTTTTGTTTTGAGTCTTTGGGGGCCAGTAGTACTCTGGGATTACTCCTGCCCCTGTGCTCATGGATCACTCCTGGCAGTGCTGGGATGCTGGGGATAGAACCTGGGTGAGCAGCGTGCAAGGCAAGTGCCCTACCTGCTGTGCTATCTCTCCAGCACCTTCATCAAAATCTTCCCCACCTTGCTACCAACACGTTCCTTCCATTAACAGTCACAAGATACCACTTGTGGAGAAGCCCGTCCCCCCACCCCACCCTGCTCCCACCCAGTGCTCCGGAAAAAAGGAGAGGTCCCACGGGGAGTCTCGGGATTATTCCTGCTGGAGGGAGGCCGGGAGCTTCTGCTGCTGCAGGGCAGCTGGGAAGAGCTGGGCCTAGGCCGACATGGCAGCTGGGTGACCTGGGGACACAGCTGCTCCCTTGTTTGGACGATTCCTACACAGTCTTCGAGGGGGTCCACTGACTCTGGGGAACAGAGCAATGGCATGAGCAACCCCTCTGACCACAAGTTACACTCTGAAACAAATCAGTGTTAAATAAGCAAACAGAAAGGGGTAGGGGATCCTTTCCAATCGCCGGTCAACCTTTAGTTTACAAGATCACCCAGGAGTGATGGGCGTGGAGCTCCTCGGTCACAGCCAGAGTCCCCAGTGGACAGCATGAAAACACGCTGCAGAGAGCTCGCTCCCGGTGGTGGCACGGCAGAAGGTGCCCGTGGTCTGTGCCTCTTAACCAGGGGAGGAAGGAAGAGCTGAGGCTGCTTCAGGCAAGGCACAGACCAGAGATGCACCTAAGCCTCATCCCAGGCTCCGGTGAACACAAGCATGGTCCATGGAGGAAGGATTTCGCAGATGAAATAGAGCTGAGGATCTGAGGGGTGCGGAGGGGATCTGGTGTAGCCACAGGGCCCGGAGGAGAGGGAGGCGGGAGAGGTGGCATCAGAGGTGGGGCTGAGACAGCACATGTGCAGGCTGGCACATCAGAAGCTGGACAGTGCACGGACCAGGCTTTTTCCCAGTTCCTCCCAGGCCTCCACCTTTGTAGAGGCCACAGAGAAGCACTCCATGACCTGGAGGGACCCACGTCCACCACACCTGCCCAGCCATCCCCTCCCCAGAACATGCCATTCAAACCGGCAGAGTGTACCGTGGCGAGTACCCTGCCCTGAGGACCCAGACTCAGTTTCTGGAGATGAGGGAGGCCCTGCAGAGCCTCCAGAACATCACAGTTGACAGCACAATTAACCCAGAATTCCAGGTCAGGCACAGCACCCTCGAAAGGGAGAAGCCCGACCCCTCCTGAGCCCAGGCACCCTGGGCTCCAACCCTGAGCCAGGCCCTCTCTGCCCCTCAGCACGTCTCATTCCCGGGCCCAGGAGCATGAGCACTTGCAGAGTCTGGTCCATGACAGGATGAGACGGTCTGAGCCTTCCTGCATCTGCTGGTGCCGCCCAAGGCTCTGACCCCCAGCTATTCGTAAGCATTCAGGGGAACAGCCATAGAAATTAGGTCAGAAATCATGGGATGCTCTTGGGGGACTGAAGGAAGAGGCAGTGAACATTCCTGCATGAATGAGCATGTCACACAGTGTTTTGATAATAAACAGGACAACTGCATGATTATCTCCGCACACTCTCAGCTCCTCGGGGGCCAAGGACCAAGGACCATGCATGCTGCGTGCTTTCTCATTGAGTGCCAGGCACACACACAACAGATGCTCTGCAAATCCACAAGGAAACACACAGGAACAAGCGAATGAATGCGTGAGTGAACTGAGCACTCTGTAAAATATGTTCTTAAGTTCTTAAACCCCAGTCTTGGTTCAGCTTTTTTTTTGGGGGGGTCACACCCGGCAATGCACAGGGGTTACCTCCTGGTTTTGCACTCAGGAATTACTCCTGGTGGTGCTCGGGGGACCATATGGAATGCTGGGGATCGAACCCAAGTTGGCTGCGTGCAAGGCAAACACCCTACCCGCTGTCCTATTGCTCCAGCCCCTGGTTCAGCATATTTTATCTCCTTACATTACAATTAACATTAGTACACTGTTAATTGTGGGAAACTATGCAAATAACTACATGGTCCTTAGTAAAAATCAAACTACTATTGAAAAATAAAACTATTCTTTCTTTTATTTGCTTCTATATTTATCTCATTTAATATTTTTTCCAAATAGTATCTTAAGAGTACAATGCTTTTTTTTTATAACTTGCTTTGTGTCTTCTAACCAGGACACTGCGAACAACTTCCTGTTTCAACACATATTTTTTGTTCTATAAACTGTGCAAGTATTTGGACAACACTTCTAAACTGCTGCTTGGTATGCTCTGGCATGGATGTACCGTGATAAGTCAATTACTTTTTATTATCTAAAAAATTTATTATAATCAATGCTGTAAAGAATGCTTTGAAGTGTATTTAAAATTAACTTCTGAATAGAAACAAGGTATAAAATATAAGCAGCATATAAAAGTAACATAAATAACAGCTCACAGTAGTGATTTGGAGTTTACATATAGACATCTTTTATGTAGTATTTTTCAAACACTTACTTTATGCATTGTACACTATTTCATAATTTAATCTTATATTTTTCTAGTACTACACCTTTATTTTATATGTAATATATAATACATATTATGTGGCTCAAATATATATATTATATTTGTATATAATTACAATTTATATACTATACACATATAATTTATATGTGTGTGTATCCAAAAAACCTATATATATAAACATATAGAAAACATATCATAACACCCAACATGCTTACTCAGGAATTACTCCTGGCTCTCCACTCGGGAATGACTCCTGGTGGAGCTCAGAGCACCTGGCCAAGTGCAAGGCAAGTGCCTTACCCACTGTACTCTCTCTCCAGCTTAAGTGATTATGAACAAAGCTGCTAGAATTTCCTTGTGTGTGTCCCTCAGTATACACGGGCAAGAAATTCTCTGAATATATACATGAGTGGGCAATGTCTAGATCCTGGGACTTCAGCATTATCAGCTTCAATAATAAGACCCCCAGGAGCCATACACGCTACATTCTCAGCAGCAGTGGACAATAGCCTCCCAATTTATGCCTTTTCTTCAGAAGGACAGAAGCTATTTCTGAACTGTTTTTCCCACATGGATTTTAGAACCAGCTTGCCAAAGTGAATATACAGAGGCACCTAGTAGAAAACTAATATACGGATCATTTGGAAACAGATGAAACTCATTTCTAGTACTGAGTTTTCTTATCCATTTATCTTGGTAAATTTTCATAACTTTCCCCCATTACTATAGTACATTTTTGGTACATTTATTCTTTAAAATTTTATATCTTGGGGCTGAAGCAATAGCACAGCATGTCCGGCATTTGTCTTGCACGCAACCGACCTGGGTTCGATTCCCAGCATCCCATATGGTCCTCTGAGCACCGCCAGGGGTAATTCCTGAGTGCAAAGCCAGGAGTAACCCCTGTGCATTGCTGGGTGTGATCCAAAAAGCAAAAAAATAATAATAATAAAAATCTTGCTGGCATTATTTTATCATTGAAAAACACAGTTTTCTGCGAGTGAGAGTCCAGCAGATGAGACATTTGCCTTGCATATGGCTAACCCAACTTTGATCCCTGACATCCCAAATGGTCCCCTAAGCCTGACCAGAAATGCTCCTGGAGCACAGAGCTAGGAGTAAAACCTGAGAACCACTGGATGTGACCCTCCCCAAAAAGCAAACAAAAATGTCACAATTGGGGCCAGAGCAATAGTACAATGACCCGGGTTCAACCCCCAGCATCCCATACAGTTCCTGGGTACCATCAGGAGCAATTCCTGAGCACAGAGCCAGAAGTAATTCCTGAGCACTTCCAGGCATGACCCCCAAAACAAACAAAATCACATTTTCTTGGTGTTGCTGTTACAGAAAATACAACTCCTATCTTTTATATTTAACTACAGCATTAAAATATCTTAATTTGATCTTGGCTCTATACAACCATATCATTGGTAAAGAATGATTCTTTTGTTTTTCACCCTGTTTCATTTTCTTTTCTACTTCTGAAGCAGGCAGAAGCGAGTTAGCAGGCACCTCTACCCTGCTCAGGATCTTAAGAGGTATGCTTTCGACTTTTCCATTAGGGCCAAATGATTTCAACCTTTTGATTAAGAGTAGTTTTTACTATAGCTTATTACTTTTTATTCTGGTGTAACTTCAAAGCTATAGAAAAAAATGAAGAAAAATATGAAAAAATTTCCTACCTTTGATCAGGTTCACCATGTGTTCCTCATCCTCCCACTTTCTCTCTTCTTCCCTTACCCCCAAATCTCTCAATCTTTTATCTACATACAGACTTAGATATAAGTGTACATATGCACACGTACTTTGAGGGACCAAGCTAAAGACATTGGGTACTTTAACCTTAAAGCATTTATTTCCTGAGCTCAAGAGATCTTCCTCTAGAGTATAACTATAAAATTCCACATCGCTACAATACTCTGATCTAATGAACAATTCATACTCAATGACTGTCCACAGTCTAATAGTGTTATTTGTATCCCTCGCCTAGGCCGGCCAGCCTCGGAGTGCACATTGCATTTATTTGTTATGCTGCTTTTGCCTCCTTTCATCTGGAACAGTTCTTCAGTCTTTCTCTATGTTTCTTGACCTTGTTATCTCTGAAAACTAGAGGCTGGTTATTCTGCAGCATAGATTTGTCTGATGTTTTCTCAGAAGTTTTGAGGCATAAATTTGTCACAAGAATGCCACAGAAGTGACACTTTGTCCCTCTTACCACATCATATCAAGAAGTACTTGGTTTTGTTTATCCAAAAATTTATGTTCCTCTCAAGCACTTGGTTTTGGAGGTATCCACCAGTGTCTCCATAATCACTGATAGTTTTCCTCTTGGAACTGAAAATTAGTGGTGAGGAATACTTTCAGACTACATAAATATTCTATCCATCATATTTTGACTTGATATTCAACCTCTATTAATGACTTGTTTAAAACTTCCCTCACATTCCTTCTGTACTTCTTATCTGACATTCCACCATAAGGAAGCTGTTCCTTATCTGCATTTACTTACTCATTTCCTTATCTAAGAATGGAGTCATGGATCCCTATTTTATTCAATGAGCTGTAATCCCGTGTTAATTTTGTTCGCTGTGTAATCAATCACTCAGAAATCTAGCGCCTCGAAGCAATCACACCTGTTTCTTTATTCCTGTGCTTCTGTGGGATGGGACTCCGGAAGTCAGTTGGGTGTTTCCTGTGGTGAGTCTTCCAGCTGGAGCTGGAGGAGTGGGTGGGGAGGCGGAGGGGAGAGGGGGAAGGGAATGCTTTCCGAGGAGTCTCAGCATCTCCCAGGGGTCTTCCTATACAGGCTCCCTTGGGTGTGTGCCCCCCAGACTGTGTTTGGGTATTTAGCATCTTTACACACTTGTTCAGGGACTTTACATGAGTGACAGGGCCAGGGGGAGGCTCTACTGGCTGCTCCAATTACACATTCCAAATTCTGCGGCCTGGTTGCTGCTCTCAGCTACCAGCCTACCAGATTCCCAGGGATAGGAGCGGGTCACCATGAAGATGTAAAGAAGGTCAAAGACATGTTGGGACAATGGGCTTCTTGGCGATGAACCTTCCCCAGCTCTTCCCCTGCACACACCCACTGCTGTCTCCAGAGCCTCTGCATGGAAGCCAACACACTCCTATCTGAACTGGCTCCTCCTGGTTTTGCTTCTTGAGCACACTTCCCCTAAATCTGGAATCCTGGAGCTAAAGACACACCTACCACCCCTGCCTCACCCCCGCCCCCATTTCCTGCTTTTAGTAGAGGGATAAATATAGGATGACTTTCATAGTGTTTCCATTAAGAGTGAATTGCGGGGTGAGGCATTTGCAATTACTGGTCCACAGCCGTTTGGAAATCCAGTCAGTGCTTGCAGCTTGTTCCCCAATCAGGACTCAGGTCTCCTCCTACTCCAGGCTGCATCCTACTAATCAATCTGCTTTTCCATAAAAGTAGCCTGTGTTTGTACTTGTACATGTACTTTTATTTCTCTCTAGATGGCTTTTCCTGTTAGAGGGTGCCTCATTTTGAACTCTGGATTTTTATTTTTTAATTGAATCACCATGAGAAAAGTTACAAAACTTTCAGGTTTAAGTCTCAGTCATACAATGATCAAACACCCATCCCTTCACCAGTGCACATGTTCTACCACCAAGAACCCAGTATACCTCCCATCCCACCCACCCCCTGCCTGTGTGGCTGATGATTTTCACTTTACTCACTCTTTACTTTGATTACATTAAATATTTCTACAGAAAACTCGCTATTATTATTTGGAATTTCCCCCCAACACTCGGACCTACCAAAAAGACATAATTTGATAATTTGTTTTCCATTGCTGAGAATGAAGAGCATATGATTTTTTGGATTTGGATTCGGATTTCTGGTATTTTAGTAATTAAGTCCAGAGAAATTTCTGCCAGAAGTCACGTCACTGCAAGCTCATACCTTTGGTTAGTGGGCTCTATAAGATGGTGGTTGCCACACCACCACCGTTGCCACCACAACAGAAGGGCCAAGAGAAAAAAAACTTTCCCCTCCCAGGACAGCATGGGGCGGCATGAGGCCGTTCACATTCTAGAGGCATTTCTGCAAGAAGCCACTGAGTTCCAAAAGTAGTTAGTGGGCCTCCAGGATCATGGTTTTTTGGAGTGGAGGAGCCATTTGTGTGTGGCCGCTCGGGGTCTTGTCTGGGCGGAGAGCACGAGTGTGGATTTTTTAATTTGGTTTGATGCCAGGAACACACCCAGCATTGCTCTGAAGATCCTGGGATGCGAGGGATAAAACCACGGCCTGACCTCCTGCATGCACAGCATACGCTGAGCCCTTTAAACTACTTCTCCAGCCCAATGCATGGATTTTACAAGTTATTTGCTTTGGGGCTTGGGGTCAACCTGGCAATGCTCAGGGCTTGCCCCTGGTTCTGTGCTCAGGGAATTACTTCTAGAGGTGCTCAGGGAGCAATAAGCATTGCAGAGATTGAATCAGCGTTGACTGCCTGCAAATCCTGTACTACCTCTATGCCTATTTGTTTGGTTATATTTTTTTACTTCCCAGAAATGTTTCTTGAGATTTACAAAGCTGTCCATAATAGACTTATTTCAGGTATACAATGTTCCAACACCAATCCCACCACCAATGTCCCCCTCCCTCCACCAATGTCTCCAGGTTCCCTGCCACCTCCCTTGGCAGGCACATAGCAAACTTATTTCGTAGCACTTGGTCCAATAAAACTTACACAAATGGCAAACACAATTATGAGAAAATAAACCAATAAAAGTCAGTTTATGGTGATTAACTGCCATCTATTTCTAACCTTCCTTAATCTAGTAGAAGACAACCACGTGCACATTAGTGTCATGCTCAATGCTGCATGATGGGAAGTTTCTCCTGTCCTTGAAAGGTGCTCTATTGAAAAACTGGCTTCAAAGCTATGAATTCCTGAGCTGTATACACAAGGTTCTGTATAAGTCCTTCAAATCTGAGTGATGATCTTAAAAAGAGTATTCTTGGTGAGGGGTTCGCTTTGTTGAATTTTTGTGCTGTATCTTTCCATACTCCTCTAGCTCATAGGGGCTCATTGGATAGATCTGCTATAGATCTAATGTATAGATTAGATCTTTACCTTTGTACGTAAGATCCTTTTTCTTAATGCATTCAATATTCTATCTCTATATTTGGATTCTGTCATTTCGAGTATAATGTGTTTTGGAGTTTTCCTAATTGAGTCTATTTTCACTGGGACCATTCTGGCCTCTTGGATCTCAGTGCAGTTATTCCTTAATTCTGAGAAGTTCTTGTGGATGATTTCTTTAACATTGTTTCTTCGCCACATGTGCCTTCCTGTTCTTCAGGGACTGTGATGACTCTTACATTGTTCCTCTTGAACTCATCCCATAGCTCTCCGGTATACTGTTCATTTTCTTTCAGACTATTTTCTACCTTCGGCGATTTCCCATCAGCGTCCTCCTTCTCATCTTGGAGCTCCTCAATCTTTTGCTCAGTTTCTGTTATTCTGCTGTTCAGAGATTTTGTTGACTTTTTTTTTTAATATCACCTACCATGTTCTTCATTTCTGTCATTTCTGACTGTAGTAATTTTTTTCATTTAGACTTAGGCTTTCTCGTGCTTTGCTGACTACCTAAGCTGTCATTTCTTTGAACTCATTGAACATCCTCATCATAGTGTCACTCAAGACGCCGTCTGAGGATTTACTGGTGTTGTTTATGTCTTCAGTGATACTGTTTTTGCTCACTGAGCTTGGTGGGCTTTTATGTGTTTTCCCCATCGGTTTTCTCGTGTTCTTACTGTGCTGGGAGTGAGCTCATATCGTTACCTGGAAGATGCTGAGGGATTAAGCTGAAGGTTGCTCTCTGTCTTCTCTGCACATCCTCCCATATTCACAGGAAAAATAACTGAGCAGCATGTAATTTGTTGAGTAACTTCAGGAGCTGTGGTGTGGGCCCTTAATATAGCTCAGGCCAGGTGTGGAAGCTGCTGGGACCCACCTGGTAGGGAGGGTCTCTGCCTCCCGTTGCAGAATCAGCCCAGTGATGTCAGCTGGAAGCAGGTCTCACCCAGGAAGGTGGAGCAGCAAACATAAGGTCAGGCTATTCTTTATGTTTTTAATGAAACCATTTATGTCCTAATTCATAATTCAATTTACATATGGATTTTGGTTGAGCCTAAATTATGGTCAAATGCTTTTCAGAATGCTTCTCTGAAGACATTTTAGGGATAAGATTAAATTTTAAACTGGTGCACGCTGAGCAGGGAGATGGGGAGCCATGGGGTGGGCCTCATCTGGTCAGTTGAAGGCCAGAACAGAACCAAGCCTGAGGTCTTATACGCTAGGAGCAGCTGGCCTGTGGTGTTGGGGGTAGGGGTGGGGCCAGGAGTGCTGGTCATCCTCTCCCCACCCTACCCATCAGAGTTGGTAACTTCTCGGCCTCCACAATTGGGTGATTCAATTTCTGAAAATAAATCTCCTCCTCTGTAAACACATCCTGCTGATTCCATTTCTGTGGCAAAGACGGACGAATGCGTCCTGCCAGAGAGGAGCCAACCCTGAGGGTCTCTTCCAGACGAGCCTCCCAGCTCAGACTGGGGCCTGGCTGTCACGGGGCCAGTGTTCCACAGATACTCCAAGTCCTGCCGCTTCACAGGAAGGCACATCCTTCAGATCCTTTGAGCACCCCTCTACGCCTTCTTTTCCTTCTTCTTTTTTCAGATTGGGTCTTGTATTTCTTTTTTTTCTGACATTGTGTAAAGGAATCCTCCAGGCCCTCCATGGATTTGATCTTTGCCCCGGAACATTCCTGTAATTTTAACAATTGTTTTGCTGTCTTTGAGAGGCTGGGAAGGAGAAAGTCTTATTTTTAAACCCGCTGAGTCCTGGCCTTTATGCTGAACACTTTTCTTCTACTCACCTCTCTCCTCTCAGGCTTTCTCGGAGGCACACGTTGGCCACGGGGGACTTTCAATATTCTGTCTGATAATCTCTCTGGTTCATGTGCTGTCATTCCTCAGGTACCCAACCATCTGCTCTCCCACATCAAGCTATGTTGGTTTTCATCCGACTTTTCCTAACACTTTTCCTTCGTGATCTAAGTGCTCACTTACAGCCCCTCCCCTTGCAGCCCCCCCAGATCTCGGCTAACACTCTCACACGAACTCGTCAAGCTCTTACCATCTCTTCAAAGGCACCTCCTGCTTCTTCCTGCAGTGCAACTCCCTTATGTTACACACAGGGAGGGAACCACGCAGATGCCCAAGCTGATGATGATCATGTACTGCTCCGTAATAAGTCATCACCAAACTCTGTACCGCAACAAGCAGCATTATTTCTCTGTCTTTTCTCCATATGAACTCCTTCAAGCCTTCTGTATCCGACAATATCCCTTCTGAGGGATGCAAGCCCTTCTGAGGATGCTTCTGCCTATGTTTTTTTGTGAATCAGCTCCTTCTCTGGGTGTCTTGGTTTCCTTCAGTGATGAATTTGGGTGCTGAAGAGTTTTCACTGCTATTGGGGGATGAATAGGGTGAACCCTCCTGATCATCTTGGCAGACAAAGCTAGAAAATGCTGTGTGTGTACACACACACTGAATCCTTCCATCCACAAAGTATACATATGCCCCAGATTTTGCTCTTTCCATAACTGCAAGCCCCAGTAAGGAACCTAGTACTCATATTATACTTAATATATTCCTTCATTTGTCTGCTGTTGGGTTTTATAAATAATGCCAGGCTAAATTCAATAAGTTCCCTTCTATTCTAGTCCTCTTTCTCCAAGCAAACTGTTGTGTAATTATATAAAAATTAGATTATATAGATATTAGTTTTAAAAAATGTGTTTCTTACTTATACTGAGTTGCTCATGTGATTTCTTAAAATTGCTGGTGTGACGAAACAGATCAAGGCATTTCTAATGGCAACCATACTGATATAGTTTATTTTCTTCTATTAGCAAATTGCTATATTTAGTTTGCGAATGTTTTGCTTAGGACCTTAACAGCCATGTTTATAACATTTTTCCCCATGCCATTCTTAACAGATTTGGGGAACAAATTTATTCTAGTCTCATACACATACCCCCCTTTTCTGCATTCTAAAATCATTCACTTAGATCAAAATCCATTGTTCCTTGAATATCTATAGGACCTACTGATGTATATTGTGGTGTATATTCCACACATATACTATCTTTGTGGAAGATTTCTACTTAGAAATTGAATTCTATTCCTCTATTGATTCTAAAACTGGGTGGGATTTTAATTTCTACTTGAGTAAGTTTAGTCAAGTTCTTTGTTGTAGTTATTAAGTAATATGATGTTTAAAAAAACTTCTATTTGGAGAATAAGATACTATTATTGTTTTATTTTCACAACTTCAATATCTATCACCTCTTTATTCCTCATATGAAGCATTTATCTCTCCTCTTCTTTCCATCTCTCTCTCTCCCTCCCTCCATCACTCTTTATTCTCTTATAGAGATTTGTCAGTTTTCTTGTTCTTTCAAAGGATCAACGTTTGATTCTGTTGATTCTTTCTGTTCTACCGGTTCATTCAATTTCATCCATTCCATTTCAGGAATGTCCTTTTCAATTTACTTCCTTCTACTGTGCTTTAGATTATTCTAATATTTGCTTGAGATATGACCCAGAGTTTATTACCTGTGGGTCTTTCTTCTATTCTACTGGAATCATTTAAAGCCATACATTCCTCTCTAATTTCCACTTTAGCTGCATTCTATAAACTTCAGTATTTTCTTCTTGGGGTTTAGATATTCACATTTTTCTCCCTGAATCTTTAAACACACAGGAATACTTCTACTCTATTTTTTATATGCTAATTTTGGACCACCTGCAGGAATGTTCAGGGGCAACTCCTAGGTCTGTGCTTGGGGTGGGGTGAGGGGTTATTCCTGGTGGTGCAGGGAACCATATGGTACAGGATAAAACCTGGGTCTCCCACAAAGCATTCACTCCCACCCATTGGACTTCTGCTCCAGTCCTTAAGTCACTTTTTATAACTTAAACATTTAAGGACTAGAGAAATAGGACAGGGGTTAAGGTGCTTACCTTGCATGCAGCCAATCCTGGCTTACTCTCTGGCACCACATATGTACCCGGAGCACTGCCCAAAGTAAGCACTGAGCAGACTGGGTGTGACCCAACCCATCCCCCTCCCCTACTCCATCCACCCCAAAAAGAAACCTTCCAGATTCACTGAATTAAGGGAAGAAGTTGTGTAAGAATTACTTTATGGGGACTGGAGGGATAATACAGCAGGCAGGGCACTTCTCTTGCACACAACTGACTTGATTTTGATCCCTGGCACCCCATATGGTCCTCAGAGCCTGCCAGGAGTAACTCCTGAGCACAGAGCCAGGAGTAAGACCTGAGTACTTCTGGATATAGCCCTCTACACCCCCCCAAAAAAAATAATAATTACTTTATGGTAAAACTTGTGATTTTTTTTTCTTTTTGGGTCACACCTGACAATGCACACAGGAGTAACTCCTACCTTTGCACTCAGGAACTACCCCTGGCAGTGCTCAGGGGACCATATGGGATGCTGGGAATTGAACCTGGGTCAGCCACGTGCAAGGCAAATGCTCTGCCCGCTGTGCTATCACTCCAGCATCTTGTGATAATATCTTTAGACTTTCATTGTGAACTTGAGGACTGGGTATTTGCCACTTGAGTATATTCCAGGTTACATCTTCTGATCTATTGTCCTATTTAATCTGCTATCACATTTATCCAATGATGTTTTAAAATTTAAATCATACAGTTTTATTTCCAGAAGTTAAACTTAGTTATTTTTTCTTATTCCTTGTTTTTGTTTGGTACTTAAGCCATACCCCGAGCTGCTTAGGATTTACTCCGTACGCCAGGATCACTCCTGGCATAATTTCTTCTCCTTTCTCTTTGCTGGTTTTGTGCTCAGGGATTATTCCTTGTTCTGTGCTCAGTGTCCATGTGGTGACAGGGGCCCAGTTGGGGCCTCCTGCCTACAGAGCATGTGCTCCAGCCTGTTGAAGGCTCTCCCTTGTCCACAGTTACTTTTTAAAGAATCAAAAATCATTAATTTATAGACTTCCTTTTTTCATATTTTAAGCTTCTTTTTATATCTTTTCCTACATGTTTTCCTTATTCTGTCTCTATTTACTCTAACATCTGTTGTGGTTTTTTGTGGGGGTTTTTTGTTTTGTTTTTTGCTTTTTTGGGTCACACCCGGTGATACTCTGGGGTTACTCCTGGCTCTGCACTCAGGAATCGCTCCTGGTGGTACTCAGGGAACCATATGGGATTCTGGGAATCGAACCCAGGTTGGCTGCACGCAAGGCAAACGCCCTACCCGCTGTACTATCACTCCAGCCCCTACTCTGATATCTGAAGTTTCATTTCTAGTAGGTCTCACTCAGGGTTTGCCAACTTTTTGAGTTTCAAAGGTCTTTTTTTTTTTTACTTTTGTCCAGGAGTCCACATTCCTTGGAGTGCATCCTCTCACCATCCTTTGCACCCTGTATTAAAGCAGTTTCTCTGAGATGGAGCGTGCATTTGCTCAGAGGTGTTTGGGTTTCCCCCAGCACCGGAGTTCAGAGCTGGCAGTTTCCTCCCCCACCCCTGAGAACCCACTTTTCTCCCAGCCCAGCTTGAAAGAGGTAGCTCATTGGCTCTCAGCTTTTGAGGGATGTGGTTTCTGACTGACTCCCGAGATTTGACCCAAGTTCCCCGTATCTGTTGAAATCCAGTAAATCAGAAGACAGTGCCCCCCAACAGTCCACCTGGGGCATTTCAAAAACCCACCCAGAAAATGAGAGCCCACAACCATAGTGGGTGTGAGGCAGTGGCAGATGGAGCCGTGGTAGGCAAGCTCATAACCCCTGGTGGGACAGCAAGCACTGAGGTTCCTGTACCCCATGGGTGCTGACCACCTTGCTCACCTCACAGTCCCCATGCCCGGGACCCAGTGCATGGGCCTCTGAGGCCCCCTCTCCAGTTCCCATGCACACCCTTTTCCACCTGCCCTCCCAATTCCTCTAAGAAAGACCCTGGGTCTCGTCTAAGTCCTCTCCCAGCACAGCCGTGGCCCATGGGGTTGCTCCTCCCAGCGGTGAGGGGCCAGCACGCACGCGCAGCTCTGTCGGTAGCGGAGACGCCCGCCTGCTTCTTGCCTCTGCTAATGACATTTGGGGGAACGCAAGCGTGGGAGGGAGGCGAAGTCACAAGACGGTCTTTATAAAATGACTAATAAAGAAGTAATGAGATCCCAATAACTACCAATTACAGAGGCAAGGGAAATAATAAAAATAATAACGCAGAAAATGTACAAAGCAAACAATTAAGACTACTTTATGGAAACAATGCTTGGTGCTCAGCAAGCATTAATTCTCACTAGGGCAGTGACGATTTGTCAGGGGAGTTTTGCACAGGAAGAGAATGACACAGAGCCCCTCTGAACCCGAGGACACTGGAGACCCGATTTGAGGTTTACCCTCTCAGGCTGAGGTGTCATCTCTCATTAAATTCTAAATCAGCTCAGAGAGCACACACCACAGTTATTATTTTCCCAACATCACATGACGGATTCTGGCGGAACCAAGAGAATCATTGAGATGAATACACTGATTAGAAAAAGATTTTTTTAAAATCTTTGTGTCTTTTTAGCTCAGTAGACCAAAATATATAAATTAGAGTTATTCTATTCTAATGAGTATTATAAATGTATAGTTGAATGTAACAAAATATCAGTGGGAACATCTTTGGAAAGTAATTATAATACATGTGGACCTTTTTTGTTTTTAACACTTTGAGCTACTGATCCATTTTAAAGACATAATGCATAGAAAATGGCACAAACATTAATTACTAAGCTGGAAATTCTCTTACAAACTCATAGCCTGAAGTGAATGTTTACAGATCAAGGCATAAATATCAGAAAATATGATTGTTTAATGGAAAACTTAATCGCTTAAGCCAGACTCTCACTTCTAGACAGCAGCTTCACTTCTCAAGAGGGGGAGGGTTAATAAAGAGAACTTCAGGCTCCACTGAACACCCCCTCGATGCTCCCTGCCCCCGCCTCTACTGTACTATTATTAGTTTAGTTTGGCTGTGCCCAGGGGTTGCTCCCAGCAGTGCTCAGGGGACCATGCCATAGGTGCTAGGAACTAGAACCCAGGTTTCCCCCATGCCCCGGACCATCCTGTGCTATTATTATTATTATTATTATTATTAGCATAAAACAGGGGCACTCAGAGAGGCTATTGAATGAGACTGAATCTTCTGGGGTTTTCATTTGTTATATTTATTTTTCAAAACTGCCCATGACCCTTGATCTCAGTTTCAAGAAGTCACCTGGAGGGTAGTGGGGACTGCTGCTAAATGGTGAGTGTGTGCACCCTCTGGGACGTGGCTGCCACCCCAGTGTGCTGTGGCCAAGAAGTTGTGTGGGCCCAGGGCTAACAATGCACTCTTCTTTCCAAGAAAATCAGTCTACTTAGGTTTGCGTGGAAAAGTTCCTTCTATTGCTACAGAGACAGATTTTTCACATTAGAATGGAAACCTAGAACTCCCTCCAGAGGCCTCCCCAGGAAAGCTGAATGGAACAATATCCCAGGAGTCTGGCCTGGGGACGGTGTCTGGACACAGGTGCCACGGAACATACCAAGACAGAGACCTGGTCCTGGAGATCTGAAAAGGAACCTGTGTTTGGTGGTTCCACAAAGATGCAGATGGGACAGTGGGCTCTGACGGGAATCCCCGAGGCTCTGCTCATCAAGGCTCAGTGTGACTTGGGGTGCCCATGAGGAAAGGGCAAATGAAGCGCTGGGCAGCAGAGAGTGGCCAGGGTCCACCTGTAGGAGGCACAATTCTGCTAGTGGCCTTCATGTGGCGGCAGAGCATGGGGTCCCAGGGTTCACAGCAGGGACAGGACCCCTGTGGGCAGAGTTTCCTGCTCCTCCAGACTGGGCCCTACCACCTTGGACACTGACCCCTGCCAACCCTGGAACTTCCCAAGAGACGGCTGGAGGGAGGGAGTCTGCAGGATCCACAGCTCAGAGTGTGTGAGGAAGCCCAACTGTGGGTGAGACACCTCCCGCCCATCACCACACACACACAGCATCTCCTCTCTGCACCCAGGCACTGCTGCCCTGTGCTTCCCTCCCCGCTTCCCCCGGCCTCTCCACTGCTCCCCTTTGGCCCTCAGAAGGTGCTTCCTGGTTCCAAACTTTAAAAAGGTGGCACTTAGACGTGGCCTTGAGGATGCGCTTGAGAGCCAAGCATCCTCGGGATACAGCGTGGGGACAGAGACACTCCATCACAAAGGACTCTGGTGATGCTGTTTCAGGGAGGACCAACTGAAGGTCCAGTTGCCAGGTACTAGGGCAGTCCCCACCAGACTGATATCCTGACAACCGGAAGTATCATCTTATGGACCACAGGCCACGCTGGCCGGCCACAGCACTGCTGCACTGAAGTCAGGTTCACACTGCAGAGCCCCTGCGGGCAGTGGGGATGTGCACAGTGACAGGTGTCACAGAGCCCCTGCCCTGCCCTGAAAGGAAAATGACCTATTTGATATCACTTTCAACAATAGCCAAAGAGAGAATTTAATGAATGTTTCTGACATCTCTGCCTGCAGGAAATGGTAGCTTAGTTTTGAGTCTGTTGATTAGTGGGCACCCCCTATGTTGAAAGGAGAGCTTCAACCCCCAGGGTAGGAGGAAGGAGAAGGAAACCCCACAGAGGTCCCTGAGGGCCACAAAGACTGACTGGGACTGTGTCCCACCTCCAGTGCTCACCAAGCCACCAGACTTCATGCCAGCCACAAGATTTCAGGCAAGTCATAGGACTTCACACCAGCCACAGGACTCCATGCCAGTCCTGGGACTTCACACTAGCCATGGGACTTCACACTAGCCATGAGACGTCGCACCAGACATGGCACATCATGCCAGCCATTCACCTGTCCATAGTGCCATCACTCTCAGAACAAGAATGTCCAGGAAGGATGTGGCAGGGAACCTCCACTGATGGTCCATCAGTCCTCCCCAGGGGGGTTGCTGGCAGGCTGTATGGTGGCAGTGTGCAGCCATGACAACTGTCTGTGGGCTGGACAAAAAACCAGACAGCAGTCGGGTGGGGGTTCTGGGCCAAGGCGTGCTCTGAGATCAGCGGAATGGGGCTGTTCTCTCCCTCTAATCCAGGGTCTCTGATCCGTGACTCAGGCGTCCTAATGGACCGTGCTGTCAGCGATGGGTAAGCAGCAAGCTAATAGATGTCAAATAGCATTTGCATTTCGGAGATGGCTTCATCAGCTCCCTCTCCCAGAGCGCTCTAGCCTGAGATTCGCAAGTCAGAGAGGCGGATCCGCTCTGGACAGTGGCTCACCTAGCAGTCTCCTGCGGGGAGAACAGCGACTATTTGCCAGGCAGACCCGTGCTGAGCTTATTAACAGCCCCTTCCCCACAAGAGGTTACTTCGCAGTATCCTCTGTCCCGGGGAAGGCCTGCCATTCCCTTGGAGATGCACGGACATACCGGCCTCTGACTGTTTAAGGAGCTTTCAATCATTCACAGCACACTTGACAATGAATTAGCTTGTTCATGAGAAATTCTTCAGCCAGACTGGGTCAGGGACAGTGTCAGGGAGGTTAGCACCTGGAGCATGACGCTAAAAATCAAACCCCGCTCTCGCCAAGCCCCCTCTGGAAGGGACAGAGGGTAAGAAATGAGCTCCTGGTTTGCTCTTCGGTCCTGCGGCACTCGCTGCCATCAGAAGGGGTGCAGAGTTGCTTCTGAGGAGAGTCCGGATTGGGAGTGACTCGCCAGCTGCATGGTAATAAATGGATTTTATGATCCTCTCTGGCTCTGCTTTCAGTGGTGATTATTTTATTTATTTATTTATTTATTTATTTGGCTTTTGGGTCACACCTGGCAATAGTCAGAGATTACCACTAGCTGTGCGTTCAGGAATTACTCCTGGCAGGACTTGGGGAACTACATAGAGTCTCAGTGATTGAACCTGGGTTGAGTGCATGTAAGGCAAACATCTTACCTGCTGTTCCATCTCTCAGTCCCATCAACTGTCATCATTCTAAACCAGGAAATACGTCAAGTGATAATTAGACCTCACCACCGACAGGTACTGTGAAAATTTACCATTTTCCCCACATGCGTCATGAATATTCGCAATCCCCAAGGAATAGGATGATCACATTGACAGAAAAATTGTCTTTGTGATCATTTATTTTTAGAAGAATCCAAACAGTACTAAGAATGCTGCCCACTGGGATTTCCCTTGAAAGTCTCGGGTGTGAGAGGAAGTGTGAGGGGAGACGGGCCAAACGGACGGCACTGAGCTATAGGCTGAAGGCCATGGCCCTGATGCCTCAGTCTCCTCATCTGTCTGATATCAGGGACCAGAGTTCCCCATGCACTCCACTTGCGGGTTTTCTTACATACATGCATTGAGAGGTTCAACAGGAAACTGTGAGCATACCAAGCCACCTGGAAACACGGTCCCGGTATCAGACGTGATTGTTTGAAATTCCTCATAAAGGGAACTGTGACATACCAGCTCAGCTGTACGCACCCGCTGTCTTAAAAAAATACATAAAGTGAGCAGACACAACTCATTTTATTCTCTGCTGAAGTTTCTTACCATGAGATTAGATCTGACCCTATCAGATAAATGTCTCTCTTAGCCACAGGATTCCCATTTTGTGTCCAAATATGCCGTGACTCACATAAATGATAAGAATTCAAATGAAGCTGCCCAGCCACTGGTTGGGAATGCTACTTTCAGCAAAAAGACAGAGCAAATGATGACTAAAACGAGTAAAACAAACACAACTGAAACCTATTTTTCACTCCTGCAACTCCTTTTTTATTTTCAAGGCCTGAGGCCTAGAAGGTGGCTCTGTGAACGTCTCCAGAGCCGGGACTCAGAGGACCCTGAACCCCTCTCAGGCTCCTGCCCCCTGCAGAAAGATGGAACCCTGGCCGGGCATGTGAACATCCAACCAGGAACGACCGTGCTTTAGTGCATTTCCAGGCAGCTTGCATTCCTCAACAGTTTCTGTTCAGCCAGGCCTTGCCACCCCCTTGCAGATGGCTGCCCCTGTGGGCTCCATTTGCACAGCAGCTGAGAGTGTCGGGGCAGGTGAAGATACAACAGCCTGGGAAGAATACGGTTGGCATTTTACTGTTGGCGGGAGAGTGGTGGGGCCATAGAGGTGCAGGGCTGACTCCCGGCTCTGTGCTCAGCAGTCGCTCCTGGCAGGACTCAGGGGACCATAGGTGGTGCTGGAGGCCAAACAGGGACCAGCGTCATGCAAGGCAAATGCCTTAATCCCTTTACTGCCTCTGAAGTCCAGAAGGTGGCAGGGGGAGTTGGGAGGAGGGGGGAATGGATACTATTTCTTCATTTTTCAATGAGGAACTAATTCTGATGACAAAGAATTAGAACATAATGGTCAGTTGAATCTGTACCTCATTTCCTAATAAAGAAAGATTGCTGAGCAGTAATGAGACAAAAGAGACAGAAACAAATGGTTTCTACTTCACAGATAATTAGCCCCAGAGACTTACCCAGGGCGCATTAATGTGGCAGGGGCAAACAGCTTAATGGGTTTGAAAAGGGCACGGGGTGTTTATATGGAGAAGATCATTTCAAGGGTTCCGGAGAGGCAGAGGAAACTCCTCGGGTGTGGGAGCCAGGCCTTGAGGGTGGTGGTGGTGGTGGTGATGGAGATCGGGGCTCTCAGCTTAAGGGGACAAGCCCGGTGGCCTTGGGCACTGCTGTCCTGGAAGGGCAGGGCTCACCAGCCTCCTGGCAGACTGGGGTGCTCCAACCTTTGGGGGTTATGACCTCATCATCTTCCTCACACCAGAGAGGAAACTATGGCTGAATTTCCCAAAGGCACCCCCACCCCAGACCTGCACGCACAGCTTTGGGCTGCATATGGGGACCCACCAAGACCCCATAGTCTGTCCCCTGCCCCCGCCACCACACACACACTAGCTCTGGGAGCTCCTTCTTTGCTCTTCCCCACCGGAAAAGCTCTCTGAGGATGGTCATGAAGGGGAGGGTCTTTCAAGGACCCTGCGGGAAAAAGAAAGCCCTGCAGACAGAAGAGGGGTGCCCAGGGATGGTGGGGGGTGGGACATCAGCAGGTAGGCCTCACCCTATGATTTTTGCCCCATACCCATAATGCAGATGCGGCAGCAATGAGGGAGGCCTGAGAGAACTGACTCATCCCATCCTCGAGAGCTGCCCCCAGAGCACAGGCCACACCATGGCAGGGAGGGGATGGGGTATTGGAGGTGTCACATTCCTGCCATTCAGGAGGAGCACGGGATCAGGGCTGAGGGTGGAGGCTGCCAGAGGGGGTCCTCCATCAGCCCTGCACTGCACCAGCCAAGTCCTGCTCTTCCCAATCCCAGGAGAGCACTGCGGGCAGCCTGAGGAGAGGACAGGGAGGCCGCCTGCCCACAGCCTGCAAGACCTTTGAGGGAAGGAGGTCAGTGTGGGGTCAGCCAGAGCCTGGGACCTCCAAGAGGGGCTCAGGCTGGGCCCTTCTCTTCAGCCCTCGGGGTGACGGCAATGCAGTCAGCAAAAGGGGACCTGGAGTGTTCCACGTGAGAGCCCTAAGGGCCATTTCTTTTATTTTTAGACTTTAATTTTATTTTTATAAAGTTGTTCGCAATAATTTATTACATTTAATATTCAAACACCAATCCCACCACCCTTGCACCTTCCCACCACGGTATTTCAAATGTTTCCATCCCAAGTCCCAAAACATGCCCCCAAAGCAGAACCGAAACAATTAATTTTGTATTATTTGTTATGAGTCACTGTATCACTGTCACTGTCATCCCGTTGTTCATCAATTTGCTTGAGCAGGCATCAGTAGCATCTCCATTCATCCCTGTAGCATGCTAGTGTAGCCCGATGGCCTATTGGGCGCTCTTTCAGGATCAGGAGAATGAGGACCATCGTTGTTACTGTTTGGGGCATATGAGTACACCATGGATAGCTTGACAGGCTCTGCTGTGATGTTATGAATAATCCACTAAAAGTGGTCCAGTAAAGTTTCCTTAGAGGAAAGTGTGTGAAGATTGTTGTATTTCATCCTGGAGCCAGTAAGCCCTTGTATAAGAGATTACTAACATGTTTGTTAAACCCCATCAAATGTTGTTGCTACTCTTGGTACATCAGTGGTGTAGAATATGAGAGGAATTCTAAAATGTGGAATATGATTATACATCAGATTCACTCATGGGTGAGGCCTGTGCTGCTCTCTTCCGGGAGCTTTATTTCTGAGTCTCTGGATCCTGGCCGTTGGTGAGATTATACGGTGCCAGGGGCAGTTTGTGGGTGTGACTGCCCAGTATTGGTAAACTTGGGAGATGGGGGGAGGAGGCCCAGTCCCCCTCTGAGCGAGCTTGGAGATTTCAGTCATGGGTCCCGCATACCTGGGTTTTTCTGCAGATTCACTCATGGGTGAGGCTCATCTGAGCCTGTAGAGAGCAGCCGTGAGCATGGCAGTGATTGAGTCCTAGAGGTTTTCGACTGACGGGCTCTGTGGGGTCAGGAAGGGAAACTCACTCGCTCCCCTCCGATTTGCCTAATGGCCATTTCTGACCCCAGGTTCCCAAAACCTTCCAGGGAGAGGTTGACCTGTGTGTGCCCAGCAAGAGGAAGGCTGCTGTTTGCCTGGCTTCCTCCTGCAGAATGAGAGAGTCCTGACAACTGGCAGGGGCAGCAGCTAAGCTGAACATGGTTCTCTGTGGGGAACGTGCAGGCTCGGATTGTGCAATCATTTCAGACACAGAGGAAGGAATCCAGACCTACAGGCACCTTCTTACCTACAGGGTAAGAGGGCCTACAGTGGAGACCCCCTCCCCTTCCTCTGTGCAAGGACTCTCCACAGCACTCCCTCCTCCTCCTCCCAGCACCCCGACGAGCTGATGAGATGCCGCGCAGCCTCCTTCCTCCCAGGGCCGAGTCTGTCTCCCGTGACAGGCCTCTGGGGAGCGAGAGGGGAGACCATGTGATGGCACCCGCCGCCACGGCCTTCCCTCCTTTCCCTACCACAGGAACGGGTTCTGGGTTTAAGTCAGAGCCCCGCTGGTGCTGTTCTGGCGTCCATCCTGGATGACAAGCCCCGAGGACACTGCTTGTCACCTTCCTACAAGACAGCGTGGGAGAAGCCAACACATTTGGAGCAGGAAGGAGGAGAGCCCAGGCCCTTTGTCCAGTGTCAGAACCACCCTTGGATTCTCCCTTTTCATAAGCCTTTGAAGCTCCGGCCTCAAAGGTGGGTTTCTAGAATCAAAGGTGGGTTTCTACAATCCAGAGTTGGGACTAATGGTCTGTGTTATTGTACCCGCCGCCCCTCCCCCGCCTCTATCGCCACCCTCCTTTGGAAATAAAGACTGTTTTTGTTGTTGTTGTTGTTGTTGTTGTTTTTTAAGACTGAGCAGTTTTGCGGTGAGTTAAGCACAGGGGTGAGAGAGTCTACTGCCTGCCAACTGGTCGTGATCAAAAACGGGGAACCAAATCATTGTTTCAGCCAGAACAGACCCACCAGCTATGCTGTCCACTTCCCTCTCCAGGCTGGAGAATTCTGGCAGCCGAAAAGGGCAACACTCCCTGGGAAGTGGCAATTCTGGCAGGGTTAAAAGTGCAAGGAGACGGAGGACTCTCCTGGCTGCCGGAGCCCAGTGATTGTAGGAGCGTTTGCTCTTCCTCTGTCTGGGAGCAGGGGCTGGGGGCTTGGGGGGAGTCATCTCTTTCCCCAGATGGCAATTCCCCTTGAATTGAAAAAGAACCCGCTGCCCCAGGCGCTGTCAGCTCTGGATGGCTCCCTTTTAAATTCCTCACATCTGCAGCCCTTAAAAGAAGCTACCTCAGAAGAACCTGGGAGTTTTATTAACCTGTTTCATCCAGAGTCAGCCCACTTCACATTACAGCAAGATAGCTTAGGCAGGCAACTCCGAGATCCAGAAAACATCTGCTAAACAAAATCAGAATTAATGGTAAACAGAACGCACTCCTTGATAGCTCAAGTTCACCCAGATGCAGGGACCTATAAAGGGGCCATTAGAGGCAGCTGCCAATTAGGGCCCAATTCCAAGGGTTTTTAGAAAGTGAGGCGTGAGGACTGCATGTATGGGTCGCATATATCGAGGGCATCTGCAGGGCAAAGGAGTCACAGCCAGGCTGGACTGGCGAATGTGACCCTCGCTCCCTTCATTGTCGCTTCTCCTGAGACAGCAACAACCTCCACCCTCCTCCTTTTTGGGGTGGCCAGGATGGCTGCAGCAGGTGAGGAGGGAGGGTGGGCAATGGATCATGGCACATTCCCACCCCGAAACACAGCCCCCTCATTGCGGCACAGTCACAGACATCTAGACGCTCACACATGACCCCGAGGCTCGAGGGGGGGCTGCTGAGGGCTGAATTATCCTCACTCAAGTGTTCTCTCCTGGTTGCAATTCAGCGTGATGGGGACGGTGAGAGACAAGGACTGGTCTGAGGCCGTCACAGTCAGCACAGCGCCTGCCTGACCCCCACGCCAGTGGAGTCAGGTGTGCCAGCAGCCAGCAGGTGAGCACCTCTTGCTAAAGCTTCAGAGAAAGTTGAAATGGGGTTTTCGGTGTCTGGAGGGAGGTGTCGAGACCCCTGTGACAGAGTACAGCTGGACTGCGGGGGTCTAGGGGGGTGGGGCAGGCAGGACTGCCCACGGGAGATGGCCTGTGTCTGTCTCCCAAGTTCGCCCGACAACCTGGCTGTCCTGCCACCAGCTTGGGGACAGTGACACACCCCCCCACCCCTAGGAGTCCTCACCCCACATCTAACCTAGGCGCAGCACTCCCTTAGAGTTTTCTCTCAAGAGTCTCTCTCTCTCTCTCTCTCTCTCTCTCTCTCTCTCTCTCTCTCTCTCTCTCTCTCTCTCTCTCTCTCTCTCTCTCTCGTCTCTGGGCTTGATCGAGGACAGCATGCACCAGAGCCCTGGACAATGGACAGAGCCCCTGGAAGGGGAAGCAGCTAGTGCGAGAGAGGTCAGCGCATCGGGGGATGTGCGCAGACCGCAGGGAGTGGATTCCAGCTGAAATCAGCCAAGAGAGGAAGAATTGAGCGACTGTACAAGGTGCTACCTGCTCCGCTCAGGTCCTTGCTCACCAAGAGTCAGGGAGAGAGAGAAAATTCTCTGGCAGCTGCCAACAGCAGTGACATCCGCCTCCTTATTCTTACACCTCTGTCCTCTGTCTTACTGCTCTGTCCCTGTGTCACCGCTGTGGGGTCACTGGAGTCAGGCACTGGAGTCTTTGTCCCGGGTCCTGAGGTGCACTTCATTTCTCGAACTCTCAGCAGTAGTGTTCAGAGCCTAAAGATGCCAGCCCCGTGATGATCAAAATCCACACAACTGCTTGCATTGTTTGCTCCTCTTTCTACTCCAAGTCAAGCCAGAGCTCAGGAACCAACATTAAGTATTGATTGCTAGATGGGTTTTTTTGTATGAATAAAGGTTTACTGACATACTCATAAGACCTCTATAATTTTTACATTCGACCAGTGTTCTGGAGAAGATTAACAAGCCCATTACCTAAGCCAGTGAATTCTCTAACTCATAATACCCAGAACTGACCTGCAAGTCTCACTCCTCTTTCTTGCCTACCAGACTATCAGCTGTGACAATATGGTATTAGGTACTTCAGGAACTCCCAGACACCCACTTTGAAAGAAATCAGCAAGAAAGACATCGGTTGACAATAGAAAGAAAACATTTGTGTGATAGTCAGGACATATTTGCTAGTACAAATCTAAAGCGTATGCTTCAAGCCAGCACGCGGAGAAAGCTGCTCCAGAGAGGAAGCACCACAAGAATACAAAAGAATCTACCACACTTTGCTGATTCCTGCGTCCTCTGCATCTTTGGGGGAATTTAGAGTCTTATGTCCCCCAAGCCTTCGTGTGACTCTTGAGCAAAAATATGCCTGGCTCTCTCACACCTCAGCCTTTCTTTTTAGAGACATCTTCTAGCACAAAGAGGGTAAGATTTCAAAACTCTTATGCTTCTCTGTGATTCCATAATGCAAGTTAATTACAAACACTTACAATAAGAACTACTAACATGCAGACACTCACATTCAAACTGAGTTCTCATGCCAACTTCTCTACTGAATGCTATTTGTCAAATTTACATGGTCATCGCAAAATTGTGAACATGCCTTCCAGTGAAAAAAATTGTAGAGGGGGGGCCGGAGCGATAGCACAGCGGGTAGGGCGTTTGCCTTGCACACGGCCGACCCGGGTTCGATCCCCGGCATCCCATATGGTCCCCCAAGCACCGCCAGGAGTAATTCCTGAGTGCAAAGCCAGGAGTAACCCCTGAGCATCGCTGGGTGTGACCCAAAAAGCAAAATAAAAAAAAATTGTAGAGAGCTGTCCCCCTTGCCCATCTTCATCCAATTTCACTCAGTCTTGATATCCAAATAAAGTAGTTTAACCTTTGGATGCAGTCACTGGCCACTAAGTTCAAGAACAAGAGCGGTGAAGAATGGGAATGGAAGCCTGAAAGTTCAGCTTCTGGTTGGAGTAGCCAAATCCACCACGTCCAGGGTTTCAGAACCACCAACACCAATAAACGAGTCACACTATAGTATGGAAAGCATAGAGAAGCCCGGGTTCAAGAAACTAACTTTGACAACATGACTCTTTTATGGCCTTCACTGTTGAACCTGAGGTACGGAGTAATAAGGAGGGACAGATGTGTTAGGTTCAGGAGTCAATATGGTCACAGGTCTCAGAGAAAGTGCTGGGGAAGGATATAATTAAGGATAAGACCAAAGAACAGACTCTAGACTGAGAATTCAGTTTGTGTTCTGCCTTTCTTCTCCCCTCCGTGCAATAAAGGGTCAATTGGTGATGTTTCCACAAATCCTAAAAGGACATAATCCTATTAGAAACCAGATAAGGCTGGAAGTTGGGAACAGAAACTTCAATTTGCACTAAAAGATTTCAGAAATTACCCACCAAATATACTTACCTCAGATACCAGAAAACAAAAGTGCTGGAGGAACTCTGGCAGGGAACATATAACATCATGGAATGGTTTTCAAAGGGGAAATTAATTGCTTATTTCTATTTCAGCTTAGCTAAAGCTGTAAAAATCTAATCATAAATACTTTTCACAGTGGCATCTCTTCCCAGATATTGAAATACTTCAAGCCATAAACCATTTTTTATTGTTGATGTTGTTGGGCTTTTTTTTTTTACTGGATGAAACTAAATAATTACTTCAAATGTCACTCAAAATGCTGCCTATCTCAGAGAGTACAAACATGATCACGAATGAGCCAAGTCCCCAGACCGCACCTCTAAAACTTGAATGTAGAAGAACATAGTCCCCACCCACAAACTCCAAACTCAGTTCTTACAGTCCCTAGAGGCGAGTGCCAAATAGTCGAGACCCAGAAAAGGCCACATTTCAGAGAACAGGCTGCCCACGGTCTGAAGCTCATCTTGGCTTCAGCAAACTATTTTCAAAATGTCAACACAAGAACAAAATGGGTATGAATGCATTTTCCCTACCTTCTTTTCTTGAGACTGCAAATCTTCTCGGCTCCTGCAAGAGAAGAAAGGCTTTGTGTTTTTGTAGAATAATTCATGATGTGAACATACTTATAAACATCTTGCCTCCCATAGCCATTAATTTACACCAAAAAAAGGGGGAATGCTCACATAGGAACAAGGCATTCAGCAATGTTGCATCATTTAGACTCTTAACAAACACACACAGCTGTACAGGTAAACATGTTTTTCCCTTTGGCATTTAGGAAAGAAATGTACGATATTTAATCAAACAGTTCTGAGGGAGCATGTCCCACCCTCACGGTCTTTATGTGGAATCTGGGTTAGTGCAAGAGTTAAGAAGGCCTTATTAGGGGTTGATGGCACCTTTCTCTTTAGACTGTAGGCACTTCTAGGTCCTGGGGGGGAACATAAGTGGAAAGGGGTCAAAATTATTTGCCCAGCTCTGCTCTGTGGTGACAGTAAACACCAGCCCTCCTCCTCTGTAGATTGATGATCAATGATTGATTATGTTCAACTCAGTAATTTCCAAAACGTCAGCTTTTCTGGACAATTTGGACAGCCAACCCAGACCGTTAGACTCACTTCACAGATGAAGCCCTTTGTTTCCCTAATCCAAACCTGTCTCTTTTTTTTTCCCCTGCTATGTGCGGAACAATAAGCAATGCATTTCAGAAGGTACAGAGGTGAGACAGTCTCTGAATTAATGATATTCACAGCTGGAAAGAAGACCCAGAATAAACACAAATTAATGAGAAATAAAGTGGTGACTTTTGTCCTAATAAATACCAGTATATTCATGTTCAATTGGAAACAAAAGGAAATGGGATTTTTCAAAGAACCTTTGAAAATCGCATTTGAAAATCTGAAGAACCTCAGATTTTTACAAAGGGAAGAGGGAAGACAAAACCAGAAAGAATGGCTTCAGAAAAGCCGGGGGTTGGGGGGGAAGACATCGTATCCTTGGGGAGCAGTAAAGGGCTCAAGGAAAGAAAGAAAACACCTGGAAAAGATATTGTGGGTTCAGAGCTGGTAATAAACAGCAACAATTCCCTATGGATGGCCAGTTTAAAGATAGACAGTCTCAACGGTGAATAAGTGAGAAATCCATTTTATTCTCAATACAGCAAAGACAATAAATTAAAAAAAAAACAAACAGGAACCCCTCCTCACCATCACAACCAGGATGATCACTCGGCACCAACAATTTTAAGACATTATTTTCCACACCTTAGCACTCTTCTCTAGGATCATTTGGGAAACAGAAGGAGCTAATGTTCATACTGAAACAAAGAGGCACTGAAAGGATTGGACTCCTCAAATCATGCTCTCAGGAGTTCTGCCCCTGAGATGAACTAAAAGCCCAAGTGGAGAGAATTGGAAGATGCCTATCACACACCACCAGCCTGTCCAAACAAGCTCCTAGAAATCAGGCTATGGATGGGGCAGCAGCTGGCTGCGAGGACAGCATGGAGAGTGGGAGGTAACGAGATGCACAAGTCACCGAGACATCAGGGATAGAGTGAACCAGCTCCTCCCACACTGCAGCTCGGCTCCCTGCAGCACGGGCTGCCCCTCCTTCCCTGGAAATAACTAACTCAGAATGAGCTCTAACAGCTCCAGAAATCTCTTTGTGGAAGTTTTTATTATAAATGCATAAATTAACTAAGGGAACGCTCTGATCTGCGTAACTTCTTATCTAACGACAAATATGTTTTTAATAATTAAGTCTGTTTTTATTTAAGATAATCTTATAAATTATGGTATGTATTTTGAATATTTCATTTTCTTTCTTCCATTAAAATTTATTTTTATTTTTATTTTTTTGCAATGCCAGGAATTGAACACAGGGCTTCACAGATGTGAAGCATGCATCCCCATCACTGAGCCGCATGACTGAACCCAAATGAAGTACTCTGGGTTTGGTTTGGTTTTTCTGTTATCATGAATAAAATTTCTTGGTTCAGAAAGAGAGAGGACAGTAGGTAAGGTGCTTGCCTTGCATGCAGCTAACCCAGCTTCAGTCCTTAGCACCACATATGGTTCCCAGAGCCCTGCCAGGAGTGATCCCTGAGCACAGAGCCAGAAGCATCACCCTAAGTGTGGCCCCAAATCCGAAAACCAAAACTCCAAACAGAAGTAAATAAACTTTCTTTTTCAGTATATCTGCTAACTGGTTTTGTTTGTACATATTATGGTGATTGATATTTATGTATTGATTTCATGACCATCCACATTTTTACTGATTCTTTGGGGGTTTCCATTTGTAGATCAATACAATCTGAAAACAGGAATTATTCTCTTTCTTTCCCATTCTGGAAGTGCTCCCTTGTCTTAGCACATTACCTGATTCCCCGACATGATTTTAAATGTTGTAGACACAGCAGGCATTTGAATCTTGTTTCTGACTTTAAGAAGTAAACTGTTAGTGCGTCCCTAGTAAGTAAGATGTTGGCTTTTGGCCCAAGGTATATTTATTCTTTTAATGAAAGCCATGCATATTTTATTGAGCCTTTACAAGAAATGTTTGCTCCATCTCGCCCCTTCCTGGTGCTTTTATTGGCTGTTTCTCTCCACTGGATATGTGCTGGGATCAGGCCAGTGTCTGCTTTGCTCTGGGTCTTCAGTGAAATTTATCAAGGAGCAGATGCTCAATACATATTTGTTGAATGAAAAATAAAATAAATGTGTGTTTAATTTTATGAAATACTTATTTATGGAGATGATCAGGATTTGTCTCTCTTTTGCTCTCTTTTAATATGATTTATCTAGCAAATTTCATAGTATTCAACCATTCTTGTATTTCTGGAATAAGCTTTTCTCGATCGTGATTGCACATTGTCAAACATGCTGCTGAATTATGTTTGCAATGATTTTTAATATGTTTTTGTATTAATATTAATAAATTAAAATGGTCTATTTTAGGTGTCAGTTTTCTTGGATTTAGAAACCAACTTTAGGTTGGAGAGATAGAAGAGCTGATAGGGCACTTGCCTTGCATGTGGCCAAACCTAGGTTCTATCCCTAGCATCCCGTAGGGTCCCCGGGGCCCACAAGGAGTGATCCCTGAGCACAGAGCCAGAAGTAGGCCTTGAGTATTGCTGGTTATGGCCCCAAAAAAACAATGACAAAAAGAAAATTAAAGTAACTTCAAAAGTGAGCTTGTACATCTTCATTTTATTATACTCTGAAAAATTTTAAATAAATGTGGGATTATCTGATTTCAAAAGGGTTCTTCACCTTTATTTCTCTGATATTGATTAAAATTGAGAATTAGAGCAATCTACCATTCAAGGTCTCACATTTGGTTACTTTCCAGGGATTTTAATTCCAGAATCTAATTCCAAAGTCCACGAACAGAACATGCTCCATCTCTACTTTAGTCACATAGTAAGGTATTGACTTGTATGTGAATATCAGATGGAACATACTTCTGCTTCGAGCTATGAAAGAAGAGCTTGTATTAGGCCTACCTCTCTGCTAGTAACAACTATAGAAGCTGGATTTCAAAAAACAAAAAGTGAAGCATGTGAGAGCATCACAGGGAGTCAGGACTTGAAGAGTCAATAATTGGAGATAAGAAAGGCTCACTGAGGTGAGTCCCCATCTACTGCCACATTACTCCCTGGGGACATTTTCTGCTTTTCCTGGGAAAGAAACAGAAAGGAATTTTCTAGAATTTAAAGAAGCCTCACTGAGTCATGAGATTCCTGAGTTGAGATGACCAGGGCAGCCAGAACTTCAGGATTTCCTTCTTAAAGCAAATAGAAAGTGAGCTCAGTATTTAGAGGCTGTGCCCCCTTAAATTATGTGGTTATGTCTGAACTGCACATACATAGTACAAAAGGCTAAGAGAGATCAAAAAGTTGTCTCAAATAAGCCAAACATTTAAGTATAGATTTTGATCATTTTATGGCACCAAGATGACAGAAATTACTTTTCAACAGAGAATGGCCCTCGTAAATGCAACAGACGCTCATTTAAGATCATGGATGCTCAAAGGGCTCCTGATGATGTTCTGCCAGTATCTCATAATAATCTCAAGATTACCCAATGTTACAATCAAACAGAGACAAACAAATCCTCTATAGAAGACAATAAAGTCAGGCACAGACTTTATAATGTTTTCACATACCACATCCAATGCAACCTTATTATACATGGCAGAATCAAGATCAAATAAATAAACTAATAAAATAGGGAGCAGAAACACACCTATAGGTTATCAATATTTCATAGACACAAACTCTTGAATAAGTATGACTAACATGTTCAAGAAAATCAGGGAGAAATAGACTAAATTTAATTGTAAAATTTAAATCAATATCCTCCACCTACATGTCAGCCTGAAGTGATACTCTCAGTTTCTTTCCCTCAGAATGAGCCCATGTTGGATTATACGACAAAAACTGAAGCAGAAGGACTTGAGGGTGCTCTTGGGAAGGTGGGAGACACCGGCCCCTCCCTCCGCTGAGATGTGACCTCTGCAGCTGCACGAGCGTGAATCCAGACCCAGCTGAACCAAATTCAACATGGGCAGCTACTTGCAGAATGTCTCCAGCCTGAGAACCAAGCCGAGACCCCATGCCTGCCCAGGAGGGGAAAGGTATTTCTCTCTCTCGCCTGCCCCTTCCCGGGGATGAAGGGTGTGGGGACCGCCATATTATGACAACCACAGATGGGATTTACAAGCTTGCAATGATCCAATATCCAGAAGAAATCTCCCTGGACTTAGTTGTTAAAGTACAGAAATCCAAAACCCTCATTTCCCTTCACAACAGGTCTGACTCTAGTGGGGTGCTCCTAACAATAATGGTGAGGATTGTGTTGAAATATTGAATGTAACCAAAGTAAATAGAAAGTAAAGTGAAATTTATCAGTTATAAGGTGGGGGGGTTGCGGGGATGGGCAGGATGGGAGGTGTACTGTGTGTTTTTTTTTTTCCGGTGGTGGGATATGGGCACTGGTGAAGGGATGGTTGTTTCAGCATTGTATGACTAAGACTTAAGCCTGAAAGCATTGTAATTTTCCACATGGTGATTCAATAAAATAAATTTAAAAAAAGAATGAGTCCATGTTGTCCCTTGCACATGATTCTCTCTTTTTTCTTCCTCTCCCCTCTCTCTTTCTTCTCTAATCCCCACTCCAGCTTATATTTCTCTCAGTAGATTTCTCTAAATGAAACAATTTAACTTCACTAAAAAGTATTTTTAAAAGGATCAAATGGATTCTAGAATTGAAAAGAAAAAATTAACATAGTGGAAAGACTTCAATAGATGGACTAGAGGAGATTAAATACAACTAAAGAGAGGAATAACAAGGTGGAATCCATAACAGTAGAAAATAACCAGACTGGAAATCTAAATGGAGAAAAAATAAAGAAGAAGGTAAAGGAAGTGTGCTAGGGCATAATGGAAAGGCTGATGGACACAGAAAGTTGCAGAAAGAAGGGAGAGAGGAAAAATAGGCAAAATCAATATCTACAGAGACAAGGTTTGAGAATTTGCAAAAACATACAAAAGGCTTAGGAATATCTACAAACCACAGGCAAGATTTTATACAAAGAAATATAGAGTAGGTACTCAGAGAAAATAGTTGAATATTTAAGGGCAAAACTAAATCTTAAAATCAGGCAGAGGGTGGGTGGTGGGGGTGGAGACAACAAATTACTGACAAAGCAGCAGCAATGAGGGAGAGCTGACTCTTCAAGAGAAAGAAAACTTAGAATTTTACACCCAGTGAAAATATGACTATTCACTGTCACTGTCATCCCGTTGTTCATCTATTTGCTCGAGCAGGCACCAGTAACGTCTCCATTGTGAGACTTGTTGTTACTGGTTTTGGCATATCGAATATACCACGGTTAGCTTGCCGGGCTCTGCCATGCAGGCAAGATACTCTTGGTAGCTTACAGGGCTCTCCAAGAGGGGTGGAGGAATCAAACCTGAGTTGGCCAGTGTGCAAGGCAAACGCCCTACCCGCTGTGCTATCACTCCAGCCCATGGCTATTCATAAATTAAAATAAAGGTAGATCTTGAAACTTTGGGGATGAAAAGAATATTTCAGCTCAAAGTACAATTATAAAGAAAGAAATAAAGAACACCTGGGGCTGGAGCCATAGCACAGCGGGTAAGGCATTTGCCTTGTATGCGGCCAACCCGGGTTCAATTCCCAGCATCCCATATGGTTCCCTGAGCACCGCCAGGAGAGATTCCTGAGTGTATGAGCCAGGAGTAGCCCCTGTGTATTGCAGGGTGTGACCAAAAAAGAAGGAAGAAAGAAAGAAAGAAAGAAAGAAAGAAAGAAAGAAAGAAAGAAAGAAAGAAAGAAAGAAAGAAAGAAAGAAAGAAAGAAAGAAAGAAAGAAAGAAAGAAAGAAAGAAAGAAAGAAAGAAAGAAAGAAAGAAAGAAAGAAAGAAAGAAAGAAAGAAAGAAAGAAAGAAAGAGGGGCTGGAGTGATAGCACAGCGGGTAGGGCGTTTGCCTTGCATGCGGCCGACCCGGGTTCAAATCCCAGCATCCCATATGGTCCCCTGAGCACCGCCAGGGGTAATTCCTGAGTGCAGAGCCAGGAGTAACCCCAGTGCATCGCCAGGTGTGACCCAAAAACCAAAAAAAAAAAAAAAAGAAAGAAAGAAAGAAAGAAAGAAAGAAAGAAAGAAAGAAAGAAAGAAAGAAAGAAAGAAAGAAAGAAAGAAAAGAAAGCAAGTTTTAACGGATCATTCTAATTTTGATTTCTTTGCATAACAATTATACCCCTAAGGCAATAATGTTTGTACAAATTAAGTGACAATGTGATCCCAAAAGATCAAGAGACCTAATGGAACTGAAATATTATAATGCCCTGTTACTGTTCTAAACATATTAAAATTATTACTATGAAGTGAAAGGAGTTGAATAATAGTTAAGTGACCAATCTATTTTTTTAAATAAAGTAGAGAAAGAGGAATAAGAAACAGAGAACAGTGTGTTATATTTAAATATATTTAAATAAAGTGGTATGAATAATCCAACTAAAATATAAAAAAGTGACAGTACACAAAACAAACCCATGTATTTGCTGCTTTTAAGAGATATAGTATAATTATAGAAATAAAAAAGAGAAATGTAATATAGGTAAGACAAACCATGTAAAATCCAACCAAGAGAAAGATATAAAATACAAGGCAAAATGGTTATGGGGTCTAAGAGGTAGTACAGGGGGTAGGGCATTTGCCTTGCATGTTGCTGATCCACGTTCAATCCCTGGCATCCCATATGGTCCCCTGAATACTGTCAAGAGTGATTCCTGAGTGCAGAGCCAGGAGTAACCCCTGAGCAATGCTGGGTGTGACCCAAACAACAAAGCAAACAAACAACAACAAAAAAAAATGGCAGTGTGAGAGTTTACAATAGTAAAAGGAAAAATAATCAAGAATATTTAGCTATTCTAAATCAGTACACATCTTGTAACAGAGCCTCTAAATAGTTCAAAGTAAAAGAATATAGAAAAAAATCACAATAATAATAAGGAAATTTTACAAAAGCTTTGTCAGGGGGCAGTGTGATAATACAGTGGGTAGGGCATTGCCTTGCATGTGGCCAACTCAGGTTCAATTCCCAGTACCCACATATAAAACATTTGAAGACCATAAAAAACAACTTTGCACTTCTTTACAAATTTCAGACATTGCACCCCATCTATTACATATTTCACATTCCTCTTAAGTTCTCATTCATACTGATCATTTGCTGAGCCATCTGGGTTTCAACAAGTTTCAAAATACTAAAATAATATAGGGAGGAAAAAAGTACTTCTCTGAATAGCGAGGTTAAATTAGAAGTAACAGGAAGATACTGAGTGAATCTAAATGCATCATTTCCAAGGAGAAAACCAATGACAACTGAGTGACAGCATTTCAAAAATTGTGGTGTATGGCTTAAGCAGAACTTAGAAATTACAGATTGAAATGAAACTATTTGGAAAATAATCAGAAGAGCTATAAATTGGTGATATAAGCATTTTCTCTCTTGCTCCAAAAACAAGACAAAGAAAAATTGAAGCTCACAAAAGAAGAAGAAAGAAGCATATCAGGAACATAAGTTAATGATATAGAGGAAAGTACGCTATAAAAATTTTAAGCCAAAAGTTGGTTCTTAAAAAGATCAAAGGCGTCATAGATTCCTGTGAAAAAAGACTGTGCAAGAAAAAGTCAAAAGAAAGAAGGAAGAATTCTAAGTAACAAAATGCACATTCCTAGCTCCTGGGTTCTGGATCAGCGTGTCTACAAGGCACTATGGGAAAATGACAAGTCCCCCCTCTACAGAGGCGCTAGGCCCACTGGAGCTCAGAACACAGAAGGATTCAGACCTCACAACATGCATCATTTCCAAGCAGACTGTGCATCTGAATGTTGAGGGATCAAACAACTTTGTCTCTAAAAGATGCCACATGAGAATATCATCAGGACCTGTACATAAGTGAGATGCCGCAGATGGGATGTGGAAACAGCATCATAAAGAAACAGACAGGCTAGACTCCATGAAGATTTCTGTTCACTCAAAGGCAACAGTTAAGACAGTGTAAAACCAGGTCACATAGGAAGTCTGGATGCAAGGCATGCTCAGACCTGACAAAAAACTCATCTGGAATACATGAAACACTGTTGAATATTGATAGGACAAATACAAATAACCTAACTATAAAGGAAGTAAGAAAGCTTGCACAGGAATTTGAGGTGAAAAACACAAGGTGATACCATGATCCCTGCTCTTCACCCCCCACCCCTCCCCACTAATAGTAACACTGAAAAATCCAACCCTGATATTATTGAGTGTTTACAAGAACATGGAGTAAAGATGACTTTCCTCTCTCAGGGGAATCTGCACAGCAGTGACCCTACTCACGGATCTGGGCCTCAGGCCTGGGGGGCCCACCCATGAAGAAACAACTTCTTACTGCCCCTTTGCTCTTTATTATCTCAGGGACTCATTCTGTTTTTCCTTTCCCAAGTTAAGCCTGTAATGCCTCTTTAAGAAGTGCCTGCTATCAATCCTATTAAAATAGCTAGTCTAATTTCTGTTTCCCTGACTCAGTGATCTCTCTCCCAAGTGAATGCTCAGCGTGAGTATCCACTTGCGCACTGGGACAGGAGCACAGGGCAATGAGCTCAGCATCCTCAGTCGCAGGCAGGAATGGGGCAGGGGGGTGGGGGTGGGGGGAACTCATAGATGGAGAAACACAGTTTGGCACATCCAGGCGATGGAAAACTTCGCAGCCATGCAGGGCTGCTTAGGCAAGCACTTGGATGACTCTTACCAAGCGCAGGGGAAGGAGAGAGATGAGAAGGACAATCGCATCTCTTGTTTATATGAATTTCAGAAAAAAAGCCCAAACCACCTGTGATGCGTGAGTGGCATCCTCTAGACAATAATGACTGAGGGGATTCAAAGATGGTTTCTGGGGGTGCTGGGAAGAATCTGTCTTTTGAACAATGATCTCGGTGGGGATCAACTGTGTAAACTGGCGTTGTAGAAACTCACTGAACTGGACATTTCAGATGGGTGTGTTTTCCCATCTAGGCTCTGGTTAAAAAACTTTTTTTAATTTAACAGGATAAATTCTTATTAGGCATATCAGACATTTGTAAAATAAGTGGAGAAAATAAATCTCGCTCCCTAATTTAAACATGAGGAAAAGTGCTACAAAGGTGGGGGGAAGGGGAGTAGTTGACTGGAATCCAAGGAGCCCAACCCCCTGCTGTCTTGAAGCGAATACTCAGTGACCAGCCAGCGGACACCCATGGCAGAGGGTGAGTTTGGGCTCTGGACTGGGACAGATCCCTGCAGAATTCCAACTGACCCCAAGCCACACTTGGCACTGTTGTATGCACCCCGTAAAGCATGCAGGGTATTGGGATTTTCCACCTGGCGTACCGTGAGGAAGTGATGGAGAGAGTCTGCACGCCAGACCACACAGACCTTGGACCATGCGCACCGATGACCCTCACTCAGGGAGAGAGGGTTCTGAGAAGCTCGCTTGGAGGCGGTGAGTGAGTTCTACAGCTCCGTCAATAACTGAAACTAAAAAAGAATCTGTCTTCCCAGGACTCAAGAAAGAGACCCCCCCACCCCCAGGCTATAGCTGAAGTGCACAGAACGATCCACTGACGTCAGTGACACCAAGGCCCCGGATGTGCTGCCTAAGGAAGAAATTATTTTCTGCAGAAGCTTCAAACCAGATGGTTATAAATGAGAGTTAGCGCACGGGCATTACTTAATGACTAAATTTCTTTAACTAAAAATCTAATTTTATTATGGTATAAATCATACTTTCTTGAAGTAGGGAATTAATTTTAGATTTTTCATTCACTGTTCATAACCTTTCCACGAATTTGACAGCCAAATCATTTTAAATGTCATTTAACCAATACAATACAACAGCTTTATTCCTCATTGTACCCTTCCTGAATCCATTATCTTCCAGCATAATATAGAAGAACTTTAGCAAAAAATTACCATCCCATAAAGCTGCATTTTACTGTGCTGTTAAACTGCATAATCTTTATTTTTGAATCAATATAATGTGAGTGCTGAGTAATATTTTTCATAATCCAAAAATCTATCACAGATTTCTGAACTACCAGAAAATAGTTCAAGATCTGCTAACTTCCCCCAACTTCCCTCCCTTGCCTCTTTTCCAGCTTCATTGAAGACTGAAGAAAAGAGGGGTGCAGTTGAGCACAGACAGAAGTCACACCCCACTCCCCCATCCACACTTTCAGCCACTGTTGATGAGAAGGGAACTCTCTGTCTGCACTTGAATATTGGGATTTAGTGACTTTGAGAAAGATGCTGGTCCATTCCATAGGGTGGCGAGGTGGGCAAGTAAACATCTGATACTCAGCGGAGAATGACAGTCAGCAGACCAAGCGCACGTGAGCCTGGCAAGGGGGCAGCTGTGGCTCCTCTCTCCTCTCTCTGTCCACCTCGAGTCCTCTGAGGAGCCCAAGCTAGGCAGCACCTCCGCCAGCACCAGCAGTGCGGAGGAAGTTCCCTGTTTAGCCCCCAAGTGCCTGAAGAAGCAACAAAGGAAGTCTGTGGGCTCAGGTCTGAGCCACCAGACGGGCGTGGATGAGAGAGAAGTGCGGCGAACAGCATCAATTGTTACTGAAATCCTGACATCTAAATTCTCAGTTGTTCAGATTTGAGATGCTCTTAAAATTAATGCTTCTTTAACAAGCCTTTTTACAATTTTTCACTTATTCATTTGAATTTTTAAAACTTGACTCAAACCACTTTCATCTTCGCTAGCAAGACATCATTCTGCAATTAAAGGCTTCACTTGGGCTGACAGAATCCAGCTAAATAAAGCGATGCCTTATGTAGCATGGATCCCATTACCGGTGCCCGGTGACGGCGCACACGCGCGCGGCACGTTCTGGAGACGTTATCTCGGGTCTGTGGCTTTGTTAAAAAGCAGGAGGAAAACGTGAGGTTGTCAGATTTCTCAGCCTGTCATGTCTGGGTCTGCAAAGCCAGAGGAAGAGGCGGTTAGGGTATTAACCCTCCGAACAAAGGCCAGATTCCAGCCGTGCTCAGTAATCCAGTCCAAAAGGGATGTTCGGGCTGGGCAACAGGGGCTGGGGGAAGACATGAACGCGGCTGCCTTCTGTGGTTGGGGATCATGGGGTGACTGAGATGAGTGTTCAAGGAAAATCGCCAAGAGGTGTCAGCTCCCTGGAAATTCCAGTGAGACGGGGGCCCAGAGCCCTCCCACTCCCATCCCGGACAGGTGTGGGCCAACACTAATACCTGGCTGGCAGGCACTTTACAGGAGAACGGTAGGTAGGACTGCCAGGGCCAGGGAGACAGAAGCAAAGGGCATCTGCATCCCACAGGGCCCCTCAGCCAGCCCTGCCCCCACACCGCCCCTTCCCCTTTCTCAAGGGATTGAGAACAAGACTGATTGAGGATGCCCTGCAGCCCAAGAGAGACCTGAAACATAGCTGCAATGTCCCGTGCTCGCAGGGAGCCAACTCAAGACTCCTTCTGTGGTTTTCCACACAGAGATGCAGCGGTGTGAGACAGAGGGGGCTGTTCACAGCACCCCAACATCTGAAGGGACTAAAGCAAAGAGACCCACTGAGAATAACTGTGAAAATAGAAAAGAAGCCTCTGAACGAGTTATCTGTTTCCAAAACACTCAGAACCTGACTGAAGAGATAATATAGGGATTACGGTGCTTCTTTCTTACTTCCCTACCCACCTGGGTCAATCCCCAGCACTACAGATAGGCCCCTCGACTCCCCCCCAGGAATGATCCCTGAGCACAGAGCCATGAGTAAGCCCAGGCACCCCTAGGTGTGACCCTCCAAAATACTCCAGCCTACCAACTACTGAGGCCCACTTGCAGGAGTCCTGAGTTCTATTATGTCTACAAAGGGGGCTCTGACGTAAGACCCTCCTACTTTGGTGGAGGGGGTAAGAAACACCTGATTTACTGGAGACCAACCCACAAGCCTCAATCAGATGGGGCTATCAAAACACTCCCCCACCGTGAGCCGAGGTGGGGGCATGAGTGGTCTGGCCTCCAGCACCAGGTGGGCAGTGCCCTAGAAGGATCTGATCTGGGACATCCCCTCTGAGACCAGAAAGCAATCCTGATCTAAGGGGAGAAGGTACTAACGGTGAAGGCCAGGGAGAAGACAGTAAACAAGAGGTCTTGAGAAACAGAGATTATTTGGATGTTGATTTTATTATTGTTTTCTTTTCTTTTTTTTAAAGTAAAAATACACAAGACTTGGGGATTTTTAAAGAGAAATCTTGACTTTTTAAAATTATCATCATCATCATCATCATTATTATTTTGGTGTTTGGGCTACATCCAGCAGTGCTCAGAGCTTATTCCTGGCTCTGTACTCAAGTATCATTCCCGGCAGGGATTAGGGGACTATAGTGGTTCTAGGGATGGAATTTGGGGTGGCCACATGCAAGGCAAGTGCCTTAACTCCTTTACTCTCTTCAGTTCCCAGACTTGGGCATTTTAAGCTCTAGGTATTATATAACGGCCTGTGTTAGAGGTTATTTGTGACAACTGAGAAAGTCAGATCTGACTGAAGGCGGTCTTCTGTAGCATTTCTGTCAAAGCGATGATACAAGCAAACAGCAAGTTACACTTGATGGAATAAATGTCAATGACTAATTGATCACTCCACCTTGTTGAACATGATTGTCTGCACAAGGCAGATTAAGACAAAGAAGGAAAAGGGGGGGCACTGTCAAATTTTATCTCCCCACCAACCCAACAAATTAAAAACTAATTAACTTTCTGATTTGGAAAGTAATCCACATCTCTCTGTCAGAACCTGCAGTTCTGGGGTGCCGAACAGGTCAGCAGGGTGAGCCTAAGGAGCACCCTTCCCCCACGACCATATGAGGTGGGGTATTTGCACGAAGGTCTTCCCCAGACGCAGCCAAGATGGCACAGTGAGTGGACCGCAGCAAGAGGACCAGAGTGGCCCCCTTCTCCCTCTGGCCGTGCCTGGCTCATCTCTGAGCCCTGCAAAATGGCCTGTGATTGGCCCCAAATGCCTTTGCTGCAAGAATAAAAATCAGGTCATTTTGAGATCGCCTGGCAAGGCGGGGGGTGGGGGGGTGGGAGGTGTCTAGGGACCCCCACGTGGCCAGTGGGACACTCGGGGTGTGTGAAGCCTGGCTGCCGACCTTTCCCCTCTCAGGTGAGTCTCCACAGAAAAGCGGCTCTGTGTGATGTCCCGTGTCTGGAAGAGCCCGCACATCCCATATCCTGTCCAACAAGCAGCTCCCAAGGCTGGGACCCCCGCAGCAGGGAGCCCACAATCAGAAGAACACCTGGGAAGGACAGAAGGACGCAAGGACCAGAGCGACGGGATGAGGAAGGGCGGCACTTACATCACCATGATCCCCTCTACCCTGCAGGAATCCTCTCTGCCCCCCCATAGAGGATATGACTCGGCACCAATCTGTTCAACATGATACTCAGACCCACAATTTTCTTTCTTTTTTTCTGCCCACTGTAAGGCCCAGATGAGGTGGAGAAAACTCTGAATCAGAGAGACTGAAGGAAGACTGCCCTCCGGTTCTCCATTCCCTTGTTTCTGAGCACGAAGTTGGGGCTGGAGGCACCACAGATACAGACAATCTGACATAAAGGTGCCTAGAGTCCGAGTGTCCAGGGCTGTGGTGGGGCCCAGGGCGGGTGAGGAGGAGATGGAGGAGAAGGCAGGAAAGGGAGACTGCGACAGCTCAGTGCCTGGTGGGAGCTGACAGCACCCGGAGCCAGTTCCCCTCCCCCCCAGGAGAGAGCAAAAACCCCTTCTCTCAGCATCCCACCCTCAGCATCCCACCTCTCATCTTGCTTGTCTTGCCCATAAAGGGCCCCACAAACCTTCCTGCTGCTCCCACTTACCAGTGCTGCTCCCTGGTGCCCCATTTTCCTGGGACTCTCCTATGACCCCCCCTTCTCGAGGCCTCTTTCCTCACTTCCGGTCTGGCCAGTCTGATTCTGCAGAGGTATTTTCCCCACACCTTAGGCTGCCTTTTGTCACCACCTCTAAGCCCCTTGGCCCTTGGCCCCTCGCCCAGGACTCTTGGCAGAGCTCCCGTGCACCTCCTGACCAATTCATTTAGCCATCCCTTCTCTGGCGCACTCAGGCACCGTTTCCCAGGCTGGAGCTGCAGTAACAGCAAGACAGCCGCAGCCCCTGCGCCACGAGCACCTGATCGGCAGAGAACCAGAGAACATCCAGAGGAGGAGCATCATGGTCACAAAGCCCGTAGGCAGGGGGCTGAGGGAGGGGGCTGGTACTCCGGTAGAAACCTGGGCCTCGGAGCAGCGCCCCATCAGGCAGCCCCCAACTCCCCATCTTCCCATTGGGGGATCAAGAACGAGAGTGGGAAGTGCTGTGGGCCAGGCACACCAGGAGCATCAGAGTGGTACTGCCCTGGGTACAGCCCACTGCCCGCTGCCCACCCACCCTCCTCCACCCGCACTTGCCAGGGTCTCCACTCCAGGGAAGGCCTCCAGCTTGGTGACCTCAGAATGCTGTCTGCATAAATAATTGGCTGGGGCTCCCACGGTGTCTGCTTTCTGGTCAGGGAGCTGAACCCCCAAATGCACTTTGATTAGCAGGTACTTTCATTGTACCACTCCGAAACTTATATTAAAAATGGGACTTAAAGTAGTTCAAATTAAATGAGTTATATATAATTAAAAAGCCTTTAAGGCACAATAAGGCTGCTTTTTCAATTTTCTTTTATAACAGAGTCGGAGAGGAAGAGAGGCCCCGTGCTCTGCACTCAGGAGTCGCCCAGCCTCGGCCCCGCAGGTAAAACCTGTGTTTCCTTCCCTGCTGCTTCTGCTTCCTGCTCTTGGGGAGGGAGGCTTTGAAGGCCTGAGCGTGCCCTGTCCTTCCCCGATGGCCAGGAGCCTAGGGTGGGTGGGACAGCAAGCCAGCTGCCCTCAGAAGGGGGCCTTTGTACTGCACCAACTCTTTTGGGCTTCTGCTAAACTCAGTAGCACTCAACATCCTGTCACCACCAACACTGCAGGGTCCCCATCAGAGTTGCAAGGTGGACATCATACTGCTCGGGGCAAGTCCCAAACTTAGGACCTGTCTCCAGGCAACTTCAAACAGCTCATGCTCATTTGCAAGCCTCATTTCCATGTGCGTAAACTAAATTAAAAAAGTAAATAAGTATAAAGAGAGAGTCTTTTGTTTTCTGGTCACACCCAGCGATACACAGAGGTTACTTCAGCTCTGCACTCAGGAGTTACCCCTGGCGGTGCTCAGGGGACCATATGGGATGCTGGGAATCGAACTCGGGTTGGCCTCATGCAAGGCAAACGCCCTACCCGCTGTGGTATCACTCCAGCCCCAAGAGAGTCTATTTTTTTTTAAAGTCAATAAAGTATTCCATTTAAAGCTTAACAAAATGGTGGGTGTTGGGTCACAGCCTTATCGTGAATAACTATGGCATTCCAATAATGCCCTATCTGGCCTGAGAATTTTCATCAGCAATCTCCTCCCCGTTTCTGTCAGGGGAGAAAGAGAAGTGCCATTCAGAGCCCCCGCCCCAACGTGGCCCTGGGCTCCTGCTCTCGGTTACTTGCAAAGAGATGTCATAGCAAAAACCAAGTTCCGATTGCAACAAGACTCTGCACCTGGCTGGTAAAAAGCTGAGCCCCAGCGCTGAGGGCACATCTCTCTCCTCTCCTCCTCGGTAGTGACAGGTCTAATTATCCCACACTGTGAGGATGCTGCTCATTGCATTCCACCACGGGGCCGGGCCCCCTAACAAGAGACATCTGGTAAACCTAGGTCTCCCCGCCCATGCAGCCTCCTTCCTTCCTCAGAACAATCCCAGCTGCCCCTCGTGGTGGCTGCACCCAGGAACTCTCTGCAGCCACAGAGTCAATCCTAGAATCACAGGGCCATGTCCAAACTCTGTGAGTCACTGCCCATGGGTATGGGCTCTGGGAGCTGGGAGGACAGCAGCCAGAAGAGAGTGTTCAGCCTGAGACTGGGGAGACGTGAGTCAACTCCCAGAGGTCAGGCCTGCCCTCTGGCCCGTCTGCTGGTGCGACATGGCAGGGAAGGGGCATGCTCTGCAGCGCTGAGCTCTGGGACACACCAGCCTGGTGCCTTGACAGCATGCTGAGTGTGCCCGTCAGTCAGGAAGAGGAAGGTGGGCAGGCAATGCCAGAGGAGCTGCAATTCCGGGCCACGCAGGCAGGTCTTCCTGCCTGAGCACCCCCCCACACACACACACACACACACACGCACACCAGCTCGGAAGAGCGGAAGCTCCATAAAAAGCACCACTTGTGCAAGCTCAGCTGCACTGCTGAGAGGCTGCAGGCTGGCTCCCCAGAATCACCCACCCTGCCAACCCCAGGAGTCTGCTCCTTCACCAGAGCCACCCAGGCCTGCTCCCCCAGCTCGCAGCTCTGAGCCTCTGCATGGTATCTCACACTGGGGACCTGTCCCCACACCCACAGGCCAAGGGACCAGCACTGACGCTTCTCCAGGTGGAACCAATTGGAGTCGGGACCATGCCAGAGTTTGGCCCAGGAGTGACAGGCACGGGTCGTGGGGCTAGAGCCTCCCAGAGGGAGAGCAGGCGGGGAGGGCCTGTGGATCACCCGTTGGCAGAGAAAACAGTGGGAGAGATGGAGAAAGGAAAGCAGCAGAGAGTGGCTGGCGCCTAAGGAGGAGGGATGGGCTCAGCGATGACTCTGCTCTGAGCCTGTCGGGCCCCTTGAGGGGCCCCTTGGGAGACCCTCCCCCAGCCCCGCCTGATGTACCAGCACACTGGGAGGTGAATCTGCTCCTGGCCACACACCAGGCTCAGACACCCAGCCAGCCTCTTGTCTTTCCCCTCCATGGTTGGAGCAGTGCATGCCAGGTATATTGGTGCTCTGCCACCGACATCACACCCACCTCTCCACCACCAACAGGCTCTTCCCAGATTCTGAACTCAGCCCCCAGGGTTTGGTCTACACGGCTAAGTGAACAGAAAGCATGTTCTCCATCCTGTTTGCTGCTCCTGTGCACATGGTCGAGCTCGTGCTCTCTCCTTCCCTTCACCCCAGGCTGAGCCATCAGCCTGTATGGGAATGCCTGGAGGAACTTAGGACTCGGATAATTCTGCACTTGCTCGACTCTGTGGTGCTGAGGATGGAGCCCTATGACTGACTCCCAGGTGCCAGGCCGCTGGTCTACCTCTGAGCCACATCCTAGCCCCTCTGACTGGTTCTTTAATGAAAAAGAGCCTAAGTCAAAGTATAAATCAAGAACTCATAGGGATTCTGCGTGCTCATTCATGCCTGTCCTTATTTTTTGTTTGGGGGCCATACCCAGCTGTGCTCAGGGCTTACTCCTGGCTCTGTGCTCAGGGATCAGTACTGGTGGGTTCAGAGGGCCATGTGGGGTACCAGGGATCAAACCTAGGTCGGCTGCATGCAGGACAAGCCCCGTACCCACTGCATAGTCTCTCCGATCCCCATGAGTTCTGTCCTTAGAATGTTTGTACGGGTCGGGAGATGGCTCAGAGGGCTGGAGTGCATCTTTACCTGCAGGAGCTCTGGGTTTGAGCTCCTGGCACCATAGGGTCCCTTGAGTACCTCTGGGTATGAAACACACACTCCCATCCCGACAAGTCATCCCCAAATGCTTGATCTTCTGCTGTGGGAAGTGGAGAGGCCTAGGAACCACTTCTCTGCCCACAGTCTAGCACAGGGCAGATGTCTGACCATTTGGGCAATGAAGAAGGCATGAACTCAAGCTCGCGCCCGCCCCTCCCTGACAGCAGTGGGGGCTGGTGGGGGAGTGCCAGGCATCAAGATCCACAGTACATCCACACAGAAACTTCTGGAGCAGATGCACAACTGCTTTGTTGGCTCCCAGGATACCTGAGGGCCCCTGCTCTGCACCCCCTCCCCTGGCCACTGCATCACCCCTTAAGTCCTAGGACGAACGAGTCAAGGGTAACAAGATTCCTCTGAATCAGGAAGGCCAGCACCATATCCTGGAGCCGGCAGGTCTACGCACTCTAGCCCACCTGGTGGTGCCCCTCAGAGCCACCTCCCCCTCCAACTCCCTCCACCCTCCCCAGCCCAGCCTCAGTCTCCATTCCTGTCTGACCCCACTACCACCCGCCCTCTCGGGAACTCCCTTCCCCCCAAAACACAACCTGATGAAACCATCCCTGGGAGAAGAGGAGGAAGAGTGGGGGTACCACTAGCTTCCCGCCCATCCCCCCACCCCTGCAACAGTGGCCCCCTCCCTCCACGCAGATGTCCGTGCAAGCCCGGGGCCCAGGGCCACACTCCCTGCTGGCCCAGAACAGCAGAGGGGCAGCAGCCTTCAGAATCACACTCAAGTTGGTTTTCTGAATTTCACGACAATCTCCATGATACCTGAGCACCAGGGCAAGGAGCTGTGGGGTTGAGAACCTGCGGGTTTGGGCTTCAGATAGAAGCTAAGGAATCCCCTGTGGGTCCAAGCCAGGCTTCACTGAGGAAAGCAACTGGGTTTCTGTGGCTGTGCGTCCTGATACAAGGACCACCTAAGGCCATGGGGCAGATACACACACCCCCAACTGAGAGGACAGGGAAGGACCAGTTTTCTGGTCCTGAGACATGAGTGACCCACCCAGGGCTCCCGCTGCCCTTTGCTGGGGTCCACCCCAGAGGATGCCCACCCCCTTCCCCTGTCTCTGGAGCAGTTCAAGCAAATAGGAGGCCGGAGACAAGACCAGGCCTAGCAGCCACACAGCAGAGGTCGGGGGCGGAGCAGTCAATGCTGGCTCAAAGGGACCGAGGTGGAGCCCGCTCGTGGGTCTGCAGGGCCCACAGAACCCTGGTGCACCCCTGTCTGTCCGGGAAGCCAGAGAGAGGACCTGCCTGCCAGAGAGAAGAGAGTGGGCAGATGACCGGGGCCTGGCAGCCCTGCCTCTGCCCACTCCCTGAAAAACAGAAATAGGAGTCACAGCCCCAGGCAGGGCCTGAGGTCCTGAGCACAGGGGGCAGGTCTCCTCGGGAAGCATAGATTATTTAGCAGCTCAGGCATAAATAAAAGTGATCAGATGTGTGCATGCTAAATTAAGAGGAAGGGAAATAATGGCTTTCTCTGAACTCATGAATGTTCATTTTCCTGGTCATAGAACTTCTCAAGAGCCAACTAAAACTCTGTCGACTCTGATCTCAAATGGGAGCAGGGCAGGCAGTGAGCTACCCAGCTACCCAGCACACAGGAGACAGCTTGTGGGGAGCCACCCACTCTAAGGACAGAGTCCAGGGACTAAGACCCACACAGAGCAGCCGCTGGCAGTCATGGTCCCTGCAAAATCTGGCTGATCCTGGTGCCCTGGAGGGTGAGAGCATGGAAGAAAAGCCTGACCCTCAGGACTTAAAAGGCCCCAGACACAGCTATGTGGAACCCCAAGTTCAGACATTTTGTGTTTCCACGCCCCTTGCTTGCCACACCCCTGGCAGACAGGTGAAAAAGTCTCTCAAGGTGCTTACAGGCATCTTGCCTCTGAGCTTCCTGCCCTGACCCCAACCCAGCTCCCATGGCGGTTTCCTGCATCATGCCAGCCTGCGGGTTCTCTCCTGTCCTTTCTGGTGTGCGTCCTCGTGCTGGTGTGTAGACAAAAGGCCAGAGTCCACGGGCATGTGGATTCTCGCAGGGCATGTGCATGGCAGTAGTGAGGGAGGCAGGAAATGGTTCTAGGGTTTTCCAGCCCAGAGGTTCCCCAAGGCTGGAACTACGCCCACCAGCAGCTCCTGACGACTGCAGGGTCTCTCCCACCCATAGACCTCCTGCCCCAGCGCATCTTCTCAGGGGGTTAGGGCACATGCCTTGCATGCTGGTCGGAGTCCCAGCACCACATGGTCCACCAGTGTCATTGCTAAACACTACCCTGGGGGCCCCAAGTACCACGGGGGTGGAGGGGGTGGCCTGGGTCATCCTGGTACTGCAGGGACCCCACACAGAACCTGCCCTATTAGCTGAGGCTTCTGGAAGCCCCCAACCTCCTCCCCTCACCAACTCAGGCTTCCTAGGTTGGGAGACCAAATTAAACAAAAGGCAGCCCCTGGCTAGTCACAAACATGGTGTCACATGTTGGAAGGTGAGAAGCTGTTCATCCAGTGCCAACCCTCATCCCTGTCCCTGCACGTCACCTGGAGAAAGGCTGGCTCTGCTCATCCTGCCCCCTGCTCTCCTAGTCTGATGCAGGCTGAAAGCTGGTGGGCATGGCTAGAACTGGAGGCCCAGACAAGGAGCCTCCCTTTCTCCCACCTCCTGCAGCAGGAGCCCTGGATCTGCTCTGAAGGGCAGTCACGGCCCTGAAAGGAGCACCCTCACCCCATAAGGCACTGTGTCCCGAAGGGCCTGATCATCTGAAAAGGAGCCAGTGCTGGGAGTCACCGGGAATGCTGAGGAAAGACGAAGACACAGAAAAGCCAAGGAGGAGGCTCACATGGCCCGGGCTGCAGGAAGCCAGAAAACACTGAGTCCCCACCTACCCGACTGTCCATGCGGGGAGGGAGTCGGCTGCCTCTGCACCCAAGAATGAAGAGCCCAGATAACCCTGGGCCCAATCTACTCCCCAATCAGAGCATCAGAGTCAGGGCATGGGGGTAGAGGAGGAGAGGAGGAGGGAGGGGACAGGAGGGGAGGGGAGGAGCAATGTCACTGAAAGGCTGCAGGGAGCGGGGTACATTGCTGCAAACGCGGTCAAGCAGGTGACAGCAGTGACGCCCACCGACAGAGAATTCCTGCTCAGTCCAGACGGCCGAGTCCTCCTGAAGTCCCACCTAGCCAGATGCCCAGCATGTTAGCTGCTTCAGGGCAGGCGTGCCTCTGAGCACAGCCTGCGCCCCCTCTGTGGCTCTGAGCCCCACTTTCTCAGGTAAGGAGGAGACTCAGGGCTCCAAACAATACCACACATGTGTTTTGACCTTGAAGACTCACCCGTGAGAATCTGCAAGCACTGAGAGTGCTTGGACCAGGCCTCAGAGCACCGGAGCAGAGAGTAACAGCGTGAAGAGGGACAAAGGAACCATGTTGGCCGTCTGGGTTACTGGCTCCAGGACCAGGAACTCTGGGTGAGAACCACAGAGAGAAGAACAGGACCGGGCAGGAAGGGAAGACAAGGCTGGGTAAGGACTGACCAGTCCCAACCCGTAAGTGGGCTGGGGACACAACACTCAGGGCCCAGTGCTGGGGGCCCTCCCACACACACCTGCCCCTCAAAACAGAAGGATTCTTTGGGGGGCCACCACCTTGTATTTCTTTTCCTACCCTCCCCCATCCCAAAATAAAATTCTATCAATATTCTTTTTATACTCTTATGTGGACTGGGGTCTAGGAGAAGGGGGTAGATGCAACATTTTCAGAATTTCCTGGAGTCGTTTCCTCTGAATCCAGAACCACATCAGTAATGGAGACCCCGTTCTGCCACTCAGCTGTGACTCAGGGGCTCTCCGCCAGATTCGTCCTTCCCATCTACCTGTGGAGTGAGGGGCTCTCCTTAAAGCTATTTCAACTGCAGTCTTTGTACATAAAACAATAATAATTTTTTTAAACCCTCACATTTGCTATAATTGTCTTTAAAAGGTGTGAAAGCACACACACACACACACACACATACTTGGGTATTTTAATCCTTATTTACCCTTAGGACACTCAAATAATTGGCATGATAACTTGAAAGGCAAATCAAATCATATTAAAGTTCTCCTAGTACTTGAACAGTCTTTAGTTGATGGACATTTTGTAGAGTGTCACTCTCAGAAAGAAACACACAGAGAGAAATATATTCACACTTCCTTTCTATAAAGGATTTCTGAAAAGGGTTTGTGATGTATTTATCAAATCTCTGAAAACCGTTGGTTTTGATTCTTTCAGAAAATCAAGGCTGAAAATCCTGCAAGTCTGAGAATCCTTCGAGAAGCAATCCTTCGAGAAGGGTTTGGGATGGGGGTGGAGGGCTGAGCTATGAATACAGTGACACCTGCCAGTTCAAGAAGAAATGATCCAAACCCACAAGGTATTCGGGCCGTCTTAGTCAGATGCAAGCCCAGAGTCCCTGGCCCCCGACTGCTTACAGGTTTGTTAAAGCCCCTTCATGTCCCCACCGCCCAAAAAGAACCTGCCATACCTGTGAATTCTTAAGTCTAGGTTGGAGATCCGAAACTTATTCTGTCTTACATCCCCTTTCCGTGAAAAGAAACAAATGTAGTGTCCCTTTAGAAACTGACTTAAGTCAGAGGCGAGGGAGCTTTTTATTCTGCTTAGGGCCATTTGGATATTTTTAACACTATTCATGGGCTCTATGGGACAGGCAGATGGGCTGAGGGACAGAAGACAAGAAGCAACATGTACCAGGACCAGGTCCTTAGGCCAGAGTTCCCCACCCCTACATTAAAGAACAAACAGTTGCACCGAGGATACTGCCACCCCCAGCCCAGGATCATTTCAGTGCCCCCACCACACACACACACACACACACACACACACACACACGGGGCGGGGGGTATCACCCACTTGGGGAAGACTGGGCTCGTGGGTCATCTGGAAGCACCAAGGTGACCTCCCGCCTAGTCCGGAAGGCTGGATCAACAGATGCACTGAAAACAAAGTAAGCAGCTATCTCTGCTTATAAAATTATCAGACTCCATGAGAAGAGGCTAGACCGCTCAGAAATAGAAATATTAGACTAAGGCAGAAAAAAAGTTTAAATTAAAAAGGTAGAGAAAGACAAAGAATTCAACAGATGTGTGACCAAGAGTGTCATAGGAAGTTGCAGAGGAAGCAGTAAGCCCAGAGCTGGGGATAACGGTGACTGAGAAGCATGGAAAGGAGGGACAAGAAGCATCCCAGCAGAGGCCCGTAGGAGGAGGGGAGCAAGGCCAGACACCTCATCACTGCAGAGAGGACCAGGCTCCCGGGAGGGCATCCAGTGAATGCACTAGAACTCTGCAAAATAGCACTCCTTAACAATCAGAAGCTGGTGGGGGGGAGGGGGTGTCCTGGGCAGCCGCTCCCACCTTCAGCCTTAGAGGCTTCACTTCCTTTCCCTGAAGCTGTGACTTTTCTAGAGCTGGGAGACAATGACCCCTCCTGGCTGAACCTAACTGGGGGTGGAGAGGCTAAAGGGGTGGGGGGTCGTGAGCACAGAACATACATCCTCAGGGGCAACAGCTACTGTTCATTCTTACTAGTGCCCAAACTACCAGGGAGCTAAAGGCAAAGATAAAAAGATTCCAGATTGATATTAACTTACCTTCAATTTACTTGCAGCTAAATCCCACTTTAATTGGTTTGACTTTTTTTAATTGAAATAAGTGAATTTAAACTTCGGGGCCAAGGAGGCCCTGTTGTAAGAAGCCTAAACAAGCAGACCTGGGTGTTTGCCGCTTTGCTTTACTATTAAATATTCAACAATAGATTTGTAGGATTTAAGTGATCATTTTCCCTCTGTATAGATACAAGTATAATGATTAAGCTGCTCCCATATGGGAAATGCTGGGCTTGCTCATGAGCAAGTCAGCCTCCAGACTCTTTCAAAAGAGCATTAAGTTGCGTCCTTCCTGGATTTAGATGGGAGCGATAGTGTTTCTATTTAATCATCTGCTCACCACAAAAGGAAACCACGCTCGCTTCAGCTGGAAAAGTGTGCATTAAATTACTTCTGAAGCTCCCTGAAGATTAAGGCTTGTAAGTTTGGGATTGCATTACAATTAAGTAATAATAAAAGCAAAATCGTGTCTTTTGATCAAATAATGCACTAATCCTACCAAATACCGTGTACTATTAGTCACTGTTGACTTTGGGAGGTAACGTCTTTCTCACTCCAGAGGCAGAGAGAGAAGCGCAGCGGGCTTGGAGGAAGACAATACAGAGAAGCGAGGGAACGCTCTCTGTCAAGATGGTCTCATGAGGAAAATCCCAGGGTGCTTGACCCGAAGGACAGAGACAGTCCTGAAAGGCTTGGTTGGAGGGGGCACACCTGCATGCAGAGCCTATGCTCCGAGCCTGGTGAGTGGTGCTGGGCACAGAACCCAGGTCCTCACCCACAGAAGACAAATGCTCGGCTGCTGAGCGACATCCCCTGGCCTGGCATAATTTCTCAAGGTTCAGCAGGTACACAATGTTTTTGGCGGAGCTATCACCTCCCTCGTGATCCCCCCGTTGCTGAGACCGACTTCCTAGCCAAGCAAAGCTCTGGTCTTTGCATCCTCTTCAGCGCTGAAGAGTTGAGTTCACTTAGCAATTAGCAGTCTATGGAGAGTCTCCAGGGAGGGATCCGAGAACACATTTTTTCCGTTTCTGGAGCTCTTTGGAAGCATTTCCCTATACAGAGCATGCCATTAATCATTCTTATCTGTTCATTAAGGCGGTCTCCCTCAGGGACCCTACTTCCCAGTTCTTCCTCAGCCTGCGTCTTTTTTTTTTTTAATCTATATACCTGAAAAGGAGTCCATTTATTTTAAAAACATATTTTATAATTAAAAGACTTGGTTATTTTGCATGGGTGTGCTGTACCAGTGAGTCTGCATTTTCTGAGTTTTATTAAATATACAGAAGGACTGTTCTCTGGTGGGTATTTGTGGAAGACCAGCCATCAGCAAAAGCTTGGTCTGGGACCGGCCTGGAGCAGGAGAGATTTTTGCACACTCCTTCCAGCCTCACATGCTCCTGTTCCTCTCCACATGAGTGGCTTCATCTCCCCCCTTCCCCCATCTCCTGTCCCCTCCAGGATACACTTTCCATCCATACTCGCTCTACCCAGCCCTGCACCGGAAGAGGATCACATGCAAGACTGTATCAGTGGCACGCAAGCAACCATTTCTAAACATCATATTGGCTGTAAGTTGAGATACCTCTGCCGGCGGCTCCCCCATTCCTGCGGCCAGGCCTCGGCTGGTTCTGGGGTCCGTCCATCCCAATGCAGCGGCTAGGGAGGCTGCCAGCAGAGCGAGGTGCAGCCCGAAGCCTCCCGGTGCCATTCTGTTGAGTCTGTTGAGACAGGAACAAAAACTACTCAGAATGAAACACTGTAGCATGCAGATGTGGTAATGGTTAGGAGGTTGGTGCTGGTATTACAGAATCAAGTTTAAATTTGAGTGATCTGGAGCCATAACACAGCAGGTAGGACACTTTCCTTTCACGCAGCTGACCCGGGTTTGGGATCTCCAACACCCCAAATGATTTTTTTGAGTCCTGACCAGAGTGATTGCTGAGCACTGAGCCCAGAGTTAAGTTTTAAACATTGTTGGGTATGACCCCCCCAACAAAAATGAATAAATAAGACGCGGCACCCCCCCTCAGCACTCCTTTGGAGAAGTCCTGGGACTTCTGAGTGTGAGTTCACGCTCCTCTGTGATGGTGGCAATAATTGCACCTCTCACCCCCATGAAGACTGCCAGGCACCCTCCAAACTCTGTCAACTGTGGCGGTTCTGCAGAATCAATTTGCAGTGTTACCCACCACGACATCTCCGAAAACCAGAGGAGGGAACATGCCCTCTGTCGGGTCACATCCATGCTTCCACTCCCTCGGAAAGCACAGAGGTAGGAGTGGCTAGACATTGCAGTAGCACTCGGTCAATGGCGAGGAGGAAGAACTCCCTTAAGTCTGTGCCCCCTGTTTGTAGATGAAGCCTTAGTTTACCAGACAGTGAACTTCAAAGGGGCATGAAGAGGTCCCGTATTTTTGTTCCCAGCCCAGTCATCCTTGCAGCAGAATTCAAGCATCCAAGGATAATGGGCTTGCAATGACCTTAGAGGGCTGCTTGAGGCTCACTTGACAAATTGACTAAGGCCCTCGAAGACAAGGAATGGGCAATTCAAATAATTACATGGCTGAGAGGACTAAGGGGGAGCTACTACAAATACTCCACTCCCCCTCTTGTGTGCTGGGCCTTGTGCTGAGAGGACACAGACACGGACCAGCCCAGTGAGCTGCAGACAGAGGCCAACCTCCAACCCACTCTCCCAGGAGCAGGTGGTACCCACAACTCTTCTTTGAGGAAGCTCATGGGTCGGGGGGAGGTAGTGACTTCTGTGAGTATCGCAGGATTCAGTGCTTCATTTCGTGCATCCATGGGGTATCAGGACCATGGCTGAAAGGTCCTAAAAGGACCAAGGCTGAAATGAACCGAGTTTGAATGTCCTGGCGCCCAGCAGCTCTTGTGATCTGGCCCAGGGCTGATCCAGAATAAGCATCCAACTCACACCTGATTGGGTGTTTAAGGAGCGTCAGAGTCTGTCTGAGGCGCTTACCCTGGCACCTCTTTACGCAACAGTTTTGGAGGGTCCTTAACTTTAAACACAAGGGGTTGGAGGTGTCAAACAATGCTCAGTGCTGACCCCATGGCCTACTCACTAAACATGCTCCTGCCACATCCCAGGTTTCCTTTGGCTGCCTTCCACCCCAAATAGAGCTGCCTCTTCACATTTGCTTTATGTGAGACCAAAATGCCCAGAGGAAGATGTCAGGCTAAAAATTGTGGGCATATAACACAGACCTATGAAAAGCCAAGGATATAACTTATGACTATCTTTTAAGAGAAGGTGTTTCTTGTCTTATAAAGGAGCCCAGAGGCTCCCGCTTCTACATCTGTTCCTTTTGCCGTTCATCTTTGACACCTGCTGGCAAGGCCAGTGCTCCTGGGGAAGCGGTCTGAGTAGCCTGAGAAAAGCACATGAAGGTCACACAGTCTTGTCACCATCCACAGGAGCTCTGTGCTCTAAAGAAGGCACAGGGGGACCCAGGACATCTGACACAGAGATGGGTGCAGCCTCCCCAGCTGCCGTTGACCAGCCAGAGCTGCAGCCCTGGGGGTGAGCTCTCGGGGACGCGAGTGAAAAATCATACTCAGAAGACCAGGCAAACAAAATATCTCCCCAACCCCAACCAGATTTATAGAAATGAGTTGGGCAACTCCCTATTCTCCACTGAATCTCTTTTGTGACACGGAGATTCCTGCCCCAGACACTGCAGAGAGCCAGTACTGGATCTGGAGAACTGTAACCAGCAAAACTTACTCTAATTAGAAGAGAGAATTTGCCGCTTCCTCTACCTCCTCCTCCTCTTATACTCTTTTCTATTTACACACCAGCAAACAACACTTCTGGACACAAATGCATATAAATAGTCTTTTCTCCATTTTCTTCTTTGAGGAAGTTTCTATTCATTTCTTCTCCTAATTTATTGATGGGTTGGATTTTTTTTCTTGTAAAGTTCTACAAGTGCCTTGTATATCATTGATATTACCCCTTATCAGAATAGGTGAATAAACTTTCCCATTCCATATGCTGTCTTTGAATCTTGATGACTGTTTCTTTTGAGGTGCAGAAGCTTCTCAGTTTAGTGTAGTCCTGTTTGTTTATCCTTGCTTCCACTTAATTGGTCAGTGGCTTCAATATTGTGGAGGGTTTTGCCTACATTTTCTTTTATTTACCTTATGGATTCTGGTCTGATGTTGAGGTCTTTAATCCATTTTGATCTGACTTTTGTGCATGGTGTTAGATAGAGGTCTGAGTTCTTTTTTTTTTTTTTTTTGCATGTAGCTGTTTGGTTTTCTCAGCGCCACTTGTTAAACATGAAAAAAATTTTCCTCATATAGTTATGAGGAAATCAAAAGGGAGATGCAAATCAAAATAACAATGAGATATCATCTCACACCACAGAGAATGGCACACATTCAAAAGAACAAGAATAACCAGATGTGTGGAGAAAGAGACTCTCCTTCATTGTTGTAGAAATGCTGACTGGATCAACCTTTTTGGAAAGCAATATGGACACTCCTCAAAAAACTAGAAATTGAGCTCCATTTGACCCAGAAATACAACTTTTGGGAATACACCCTGAGGGCCCAAAAACACACAGCAGGAACACCATCTGCACTCCCAAGTTCATTGCAGCACTATTCACAACAGACAGAATCTAGAAACAACCTGAGTGTCCAAGAACAGACAAATGAGTAAAGAAACTATGGTACATCCATACAATGACATACTATGCAACTGTAGGAAAAATGAGGTCATGAAATTACCTTATAAATAAATAGACATGGAGAGTATCATGCTGAGTGAAATGAGTCAGAAGGAGAGGGACATCTGATATAGAATGACTGTATTCATTTGTGGTATATAAAAATATATAGTAGAAGACTAATATCCAAGGCCAAAGTAATCAAGGGCTAGGAGGACTGGTCAATGATTGGAATCTACCAATCTACCACAAGTGTGGGGCGGGGGGGTGGGGCAGAAGGTAGGTAAGATAGAGAAAGACCAACATGATAATAATAGTTGGAAATGATCATGCTGAACAAGAACTGTATTAAAAATAGTTAAAGGAATATACACGACAACCTTTCAGTATCTGTATTGCAAACCACAATGCCCAAAAAGAGAGAGAGAGAGAGAAAGAGAGCAAACGAGCAAGAGAGAGAGAGAGAGAGAGAGAGAGAGAGAGAGAGAGAGAGAACTAAAACTAACTCTAGTTAATGTACGGATGTTGAGTCCTGGAAATATAAAATATTTAAGCACAAAATCTAGTGCTGTGCTCTCAATCTGCCTGCCATGTAGTCTAATTATGGATGGTGTTTTATTACTAATGGGGAGCACAAAAAGAAAATCCATTTATTGCCATATTTATTTTATCAAGTGTCAACTCACCCATTTACCAGGGGCATGGCCAGACCTCCAGCATTAAATGAGCTGTTCTGACTTTGCAGTTCAGGGTCGCCCCCACTTCAACCCTAAAGCAATGGAGTAGGCTCGTTTTTCATCCAGTTGGTGTTGCAGTTCCCTTTAAGATTTCATTTGACAGCAGGGCAAGCCATGCATCAGGCCAACCACCGGTTTATTTCTAGGCTGCCTCACTGTAAAGTGTAGCTCAGCCTGGCCACGCCAGCTGAGACTTCATTTGCACGGTGGATGCATCTTAGATGTCATCTTACATCCATGGTGATTGACAATTCATTACATCCACAGCAGCAACAGCCTAGAAATTTACAACTCAAGCATTATGACAGCTTGGTTCATGAAAAAAAAATCCAGAATCAATTTGGCCTAAATCAATTGTGATGATCTGTCTAATAACCAAATAGATACTATCTATTTGGTTAACATTTATATAGCAATTACCACATGCCAGGCACTGTTCTAAATGCTTCACAGGTACTAATCTGCAATCCTCTGTTCTGCCCCCATAAAGAAGATGACAATTATCTCCCAGGCAGATGACACAGTGTTGGATATTAACCCTAAGTGTTTTTGGCTTCATCAGTGAATTGCCCTTTTTTCTCCCCCCACAGAAGCTTACAGTGCTCTTATGAGCACCTCTAGTCCCTTGAGTTTATCTTTAACCTTTCCTTTGTGCTTTACCTCTCATTGTTTCATTCCCCAAGTCAGTCTTGGTTACCTATAAGTCAAACTTTCTGGTCACTCTGGGCTTCGTATTTGTAGTGAATTACTTGCTTTTCTATTTCCCCTAATAGCCCTTTCATATTTTACTATAGAGCAATGTTCTTTGCTTAAACACAGAAAGACCATTAATGCTATGCTCCTAATATTTGGGAGTTGATTGACTCTGAAATATATACTCCTGGGTATCTGTCAAAATTACTTGACTCGGGTTTCAGTTGGTGTAGTTCCTAATACCCCAAAAAGGATGGTTTCTCTATGGGCCTTGGATGGACCTGGGGGGGAAGCAGCAAAGCTACCCTAGCATCGAAATGGGACAATCTAGAAAGCAGAAAAGCATGCTCTTGATGCAAGCTGCTATGACTTAAGAGAAAGGACCGCCATGGGGAAGGACAAGCTGAACCAGCCTGAGGACTTAGTCTGGGATTTATGATAAAAGCCTTGTTTGCCCTCAGAGTCCTGAGAACTAAGTTTTGAACCCTTACTGTGTTTATTCAAATAACTGGAAATATTAATAAGATATAGGCTTAATTCTTTAATATGTACAACTCAAGGGAAAGAGAGAAGTAATATGGATGTCTCTGGGAGACAGAGTGTCTCCTGAGTTAATCCTCCCAAGAGAACTGCCTCCGTTGAAATGTTTTACCTCTATAAATGATCAATCACACCTACATGTAGTGCTGTACCTCTAAATCCCTCAGATGTGCTACAAGTATACTAACAGCTCTGCATTAAATGGGCCATTGTGACCATCAGTCTGTGGTCTCCCATCTCTTGGTTCCTCTGCTGGAAGGTCTAGGGAGGCAGCTCCTGGCCACTGAATGCACACATTGCGTACCCACACTTTTGACTCACAACATAGGAGACAGGCCATCAAGAGAGTAAGTACCCAGGCAAGCCAGGTGCCAAGGAAGCGACTGGGCTGGGACTCTACACCAGGTTGTGAACCTAGGTTCTATGTTCTTAACCACCTCTGCTGCCCCTCGATCCTTAGCAATAGTTTACTTGTTGCATGGTTGTTTCCAGTAGGAAGAGGAAATCCATATGGAGCCAAAAGAAGCCCCATGTCTCTCCAGCCCTCAGAGGGCCCCTAAGAGACACTTCTCTAGTTCTCATGCCTCCAAACGGGGCAGGAGCAAGAGGAGAGAGCCAAACTATTCCTCCTGTAGCCCGAGCCCAGGACAGAGCTGCCGGGGCTGCTCTCCTCAGCCCCTACTGCTGCTGCCTTCACTGGTCCAGAGTGGCTGGGGACAAACTAAGGTGCATAGAGAGTCAGACAGCAAGCCTGACCCCAGGTGCCACAGGAGTGATGAGATGGTTGGGGAGGGAGTGGGGTCAAGTAACAGTGAATGAATCCTTGAATCCAGGCTGCCCTATGGCCTTCAGCAGACATCCAGGATGCGCTGCTGTAGAGACAGGAAGCACTGCCCAGCAGGCTAACGGTCCCTCCCTCCCACCCAGAATGCCTCTGGAGAGCAGTGCCATTTTACCAGCTTCACCCTGTCCATGCTAGGCTCTCTGGATGGGCTGTAAATCCGTTACAGGCTGTCCTCCCTTGAAGAGCTGGTACTCTTTTTTCTTCCAAAGAACTCATAAAGCACAAGCCGTGGAGTTTAAGCTGCATCGCGGAGGAAGCACTGCACCCACAGTATCCCCTGGGGACTTCCCCAGCCTTGCAGGAGAAGCCAGGGTGGCTGGCTACTGTACAGATCTGACCCACACACCCAGGGCTGAGGACAGCTCAGGAAGCCATGGCTGGGGCTGGACCTAGACCACGACCTACACCGACTGACCCCAAAGTGTAAAAACCTACTCACGCTGAAGGGTGTGTGTTCGTGGGCTCTCTGGGCGGCTCTATCTCACCGCCCACATTCCGTGCTCTGGAGCCGCTGTGTGTGGACTGGATAGGGATGGCTGTTGGCCAAGAGCAGGAGAAGGAAGAACGAGGACCAAGCTGGTTGCTGATTAGTTACCGTTTATTCAATCTTTCGTCTCTCTCGTCTCACACACTCTTTCTTTCTGACTCCTCATTCCTCCATCCTAGCTCTCTGGATTCTCCTCTTCTCTAGTCTCTCCACCCTTACTTGTCTTTCTGGGCCCAAGATACACCCAGCAAAATCAATATAAGAAAGCCCTTCCTGAGGGCCCACTACGTTCAAAGGAAACACCACCTAGAGGTATTCCAAAGCCCTTCCTGAGTGCACTCAGGCAAAATAACTCTTAAGGTGTTTTTCTCCTTTCCTCAGTCCAAAAACTCCATCAACATCTTAATACTAGTTAATTTTGTATGGACACATTAAGAGATACACTGAGGCTTGTAGGGCAGCTCTCCTGGGAACATCTTGCCATTGACTCAGACTACAGCACAGGCCAGATTAATCATTCCTAACCCTAGCAGGGTCCAAATCTAATTATTACTTTTTGGATCATGACAGCATTTGTCCATGACCAAGCTCTTAACTTGTAGTTAAGTATTAGGCGCTTTGGCCAGGCCTGTCTCAATGTCAGGGTAGCACATAAATTACCGCTTGCCCTGGGTCCATTCCATCCCTCGTTGGGACCCTGCTTTTGGGGGTGTTAGGAAGTAAGGGCAACTGAGGCTTAGGTCGAGAGAACAGATGCCCAGGAGGAAAATATCATGTAGAGTCAAATGACTCCCAGGCTACAAAAGCATAGCATTTACTACTATCTTCCTGTGCCCATACAAAAGGACATGGCTCTGAATAAACTATGCAAAGGACTCAAGGAGAAGAGAAAAACAATATTTCAAGTCAACAGAGCACAAAGAAAGAAGTTACAAATAAGCACAGAGGAAAGGGAGCACTGTGATGGGAACAACCCATTAAACCTAAACTACCTGAGGCTATCTTTTCCTATACCAAGGTAAAGATTTTTTAAATTTTTTTATTGAATTGCCATGAGATAGCCCACTACAAAGCTTTACATGACTGGGTGTCAGTCACATAGTGTTCCAACACCCAAGGCAAAGATTTTGCTCTTGTACCATCACTAGCTAACTTGAAGGGAAGGTTATTCTTAACTCCAAGGCTCTCCGTGTTATTGTTTTAGCTCTTACTTGGTCCAGGAGTGTATTGACAGCCCTTAGTAGTAACCATGGTCTCTTCTGGTATCCCCTACTGTCAATATATTGTGGGGCTATTAATATTTAAAATTATAGAGATCCCACAGTTCATATGAAGGAACATCCCAAGCACTAACTTGCTTTTTGAATAAAGTTAAAATAATGTGACCCAAGCATGCAGAGGGGTAGAAGGAAATTGGGCTAAGTATAAAAAATGCCATTATCTGTCCATGGTACCAGCATGGAAGTATCTTTGGAACTGAAGATAAATAAGTGGGCAATTTGAACACACACATCCCTTTTTTTCTTTCTGGAATCAGCCCTGGTTGTAGGAAGGCTGGGAATTGTAAGCCCTGAGGGAGAGAGCTTGCAAGTTCTCCTTCTCAGCCTCTCTCCAAGAAATTGGTAACGTTCCCGGACCAGACATTACAGATGAGCCTCCTTTCTGTAACCAAAAGGACTAGACGTTAATGAAGATGTTCTGGCAGAAGCCAGTGACAGCACCAGCCTTGCCCAGACAGTAAACCCTGGAGACACCTGCACTGCCAACCTTTCTAACTGTCAAGGCTCATGAGTTTAGGTGTACTGCATTCTACACAAGGGGCACTGGTCATGAACACACCAGCAGGGAATGATCAGATTCCCATAGACCTCTGCTGCTCATCTGCCTGATTTTAAAAATAAACATATTTTTAAAAGCCCTTTCAAGCCCAACCTAAGCCCCAGAGGCTATAAGATGATTTCTTCTGAAAGGCTTTTTATTTGGTATCATTTCAGGGAGAAAAGAAAGAAAGTGATTTAAACTTCCTAAATGGTCCCTAAAATGCCAACTCTGAAAACTTAGGCAGAATTATGCTAGGCTCGTCCTGCAGCAAGCCCTAATGAAGTGATTTGCATTTCCTATTATTTATCTACTTTATATGTTTGGTTACTTGTCGCAATTATTTATCTACTTTTTATGTTTGATAAATCACATGCCTGCCTTAGCCTGTGCGCTGTGCATCCACCTACAGCATTATTACTTACCTTCCAACTACCAGATGTCTTTTACTGTCTTTAGTACCATGACCTTTCAGTGGTGGCCCTATTTTACATGCCATTTCATGCCCTGTGTTATGCATTCAGAAACAGAAGACTCAGGGAAAGATGTAAGTCTTGAAATAATGACCAATTCTCTTAAGTTAGCAATCACACATGAACTAACACATCAATGTTGCATGTGCAGCAAAAAAGGAGGCAAAGTCGGAATGAAGGTGGTTTTCAGGAAATCTTGAACACTCGGTGCCTAGTTTCTGGACTACAGCATAAGTCAGAGTGTTACAATGTGAAGGTCACTTTAAGTAGATGCAGAAAAGAGCCTGGGCTGACTGGCTGGTTTAAGAAGAAAAATCCAACCTACAGTGCCCAGAACACCATGCTGGCTCCTTCCGCAATGAGCAAAACCTGACGGCAGTATTTAAAACATGCAACAGAGCAAAAGCCACTTGCAAAAGCAGCAATTTTAATGCATCCTATGAACACAGACTATTTCCTTGTGTGATGTCTGGCTAAATCTTAAGTCCTGTGGGAGGGAAGGGGTTTTTTTTTTCCCTCCGTGGGATGCCATCATTCAGTTGAGCTTGTCTAAGCAGACATGGCCCGGAGCTGCTGCAGTCTTCTCCAAACTAAGACCCCAGGCAGACAGGGACCAGCAGGGTGAGGGCTCATCATCTGGGTTTGAGCTTGGGCCTCAGGTGTTGCGGAGATGGTCACAGCAGCTACATCACCCGCTTCCTGACCATCTGTTTCCCGAGTACCTGGCTCCTGCCCACTGCAAGATTCAGAGGGTTCGATAAACAATAAAGTCTCCTCGGGGTTGTCCCCGAGCCTAGTAGTAAGAAAATACACTAGGGACTTTCGAGACCCCTCTCTGCTCTCAGATGGGGCATGAACTACAGGGCCATTCTCGAGACACGGTTTGATGAGCAGAGTCCCCCATCAAAATGCTACTCTGCTTGTCCGAGGGTCTATGGCCGGGTGTCTGTATATCGGAGGCCCCTGGAGCACAGTTCCTGGAGCTCAGGCTGGCGATCAAATTTCAGAAGGGGGGACGGAGAGCAAAGCTGCGGGCGCTGTTTCTCACTCGCCGGAAACCGCGGCGGAAGCGACACCTAGAGGGGAGCGCAGGGGAGGCTGCGGCAGCGCGATCCATCAACGTCGGCGACAGCTATCCGGAGCGAGGGCGGGCTGGACCGCGCACGCCGGACCAACTCTGCAGGCGACGCCGCTGACCTCGCCGAGCCCCCCTCGCGGGTCTCCCCAGGAACTCGCCGCAGCCGGACGTGAGCACTGGCTGCCCGTCACGTCCCACGTCCCGGCCGCGGCGCGCATCCCCGCTGCAGCCCGCGGCTTCTGCTCGCGCAGGAGTGGCGGGCGCCCGAGTCCTCAGGTGGCAGGCCTCTGCGAGCCCACGCGCTCAGGGCGCCGCTGGGTCGGAACCCCGACACCCCAGGCTCGCGCTGCGCTTGCTCGACCCCAAACTCGAGCGAAGCGCTCATCCTGCCAGTCGCCCAGGTTCCCCCGAAACTTGGAACAGGTTTCCTTTGCGGATGCTCAGGGGCTAGGAGGTCACCCACGGTGCGAGCTCACTTGGGATCCAACCCTTGGCCTGAGCGCGGGTTCCACCCCCCTCCCCAAACAAACTGCTCCCCAGTAACTCCCCAGCAGGGAACCCGGGTCGCTCGCCCCGAAGACCGATTTGAGGGGGCTTAGAAGAGGGTTCTCCGAGCCGGCTTGGATGGCAGGGTCGTGCCCCCACCCCCCCACCCGCCTCCTCTGCTAACCAAGTCCAAGCGCTCCGCACCGGCCGCCGCGGACCTGGGGCAGAAGAGCGGGGCGCGGCGCCGCGGGCCCTGGAGGCTGCAGCGCGGAGACGCAAGTTTCCCTGCAAGCTGGAGAGAGCTGCAGGGGAGCGCGCCCGCCCCGCACCCCAGCTCGGGGCCAAGGGCACGGGGTCCGGTCCAAGGCGACGGACTGCCGCTCGCCGGGCTCCCCGAGACCGCTCTGGGGCGGGCGCCCAGGAGCGGTGCCTGCAGGGGCTGGCGGGGAGCGGGCGCGGGCTGCAGGCTCGACCCGGGCGGTTGTGCGCCGCGCTCCGCGCGCCCGCCGGCTCTCCCGGGTCCCCGCTGCAGCCCGGGAGCACGAGCCGTGGGCCCCGCCGCTCGCGCTGCCGGAGCCGGGTCCCGCGGTCCCGCGCCTGCCGCCTGCCGCGCGGGCAAACTTGGCTCTCGGGGTGCGGGCGGCGAGGACAAGCAGCGCCCGCACCGGGCCCTGCAGGGCGACGCGCGATCGCGGGCGCTGGGACCCCAGCAGGAAGCCGCGGGACCGACGGGCACCCTCCCCGCGCCCGCTCGGGAGCTGCGCCGCGTACCTGGGGCAGCGGGGCCGAGGTGAAGACCAGGTAGCCGGACTCGGCAGAGCGGGAGGGAACGCCCGGCAGCGGCCGCGGCGGCGGCCACCGAGCCCGAGTCCTTCGCTGGGTCTCTCCGGCTGTCGGTGAGTCCCGGGCGCGCGGGAGGCTGTCACGGCTCCAGCTCTCCGAGCCCGCCGCTGCCCGCCGCTGTGCCACCGCCGCCGCGGCTGCCCTATTTCTGCCGCCGGGACCCGAGCCCGTGACGTCACCCTCCGGGCCCCGCCCGCCCAATCGCCGCCACCTGTGCGCGCCGCCCTCCTGCCGCCGCTCGGCCCGCGCGGGGCCCGTGGCAGGTGCACGAAGCAGCCTGCGCGCACGCGGGGCGCGAGGACTCCCGGCGTGGCCCGGTCGGCGCTGCGCCGCGGAGGAAGGGACGCGAACCAGCACCCTCGCCAGCAGCCCCGGCGCCCTACCACACGCTGGAGCACACACACACAAACACAGACACACAGACACAGACACACAGACACAGACACACACACACACACACATACACACAAACACACACACACCTCCTCTCCGTGCCGCCTTCCCGCCCAAGTATCCCCCAAGCTGCGCCCTCTCCAGATGGACCACTGACCTCACCAACAGAAGGGGGGTTCCTGGAGTCAGCGTCGGGGAACACACCCCTAGCTGAACCTCAACTAGCGATCTGGCAAAAAAGCAGAGTTTTTCTTTCCTCTGAATCTGCTCTCTCTCACCCCAGAATCAGGAAATCCTGGGGCAGGGGCCGCCCTGGGTGATGCGTGTACTAAGCCCGGTCAGACTGTGACCACACGGGTCTCTCAAGTCTCTTAGAGCAAGACATTTTCAAGACCCTAACCTAGCTCCTAATTCTCGGGCTACCAAATCTTTCTGAGGCCCTTTTCAATATCCATAACTTTTGGAGACACTTCCTTTTTGACCCCGTGAACTTTTAGCTCTTATTAACTGACCTAAAGATCAGTCTTGGGTGTATAAGAAAAATGAAAACACCTTTGAAACAACTGCAGCTGCCCACATGGCCAGACTGTAGCTCTAGCCTGGTATCAGACTTAGAGGGCACCCCCAGCCAGGCTCTGCTGGTGGCAACGCAAAGTCGACCCAAAGTCGTCTCTTTCTGGAGAGATGACTGTCAGCTTTGGCATGCAGGTAACTGGCACCTTCCTGGCTCAGAGAAACAGTGTCTCATCCAGGTGCCCATGATCTCAACTAGCCTGGAGAAAGGGGCAGAGGGTGTTGTCCAAGGAGGAAGCCAGTTAAGTATCAGGAGACAGGGAATGATAGAAAATTGGAGTTTTGGAAGAGGTAAGACATTCGCTCTTGGCTGTAACAGATATTTGCTGGACCCCTCCTCGGCACCAGGCACTGTACTGGGGATGCAGCCATGCCCAGGCCAGCTGCTCCCTGCCTTCAGGCAGGTGTGGTAGTGGACCCAATTGGCCATCTTCCACTGCCCAGCTGTGACATACAGCACCTGTCATATCTATGTGATAGTTATCAGTTTCCTTAGCTATTAAATGAGGGGTTGGTTGGGACCTGGATGACCTTCAGGTCACAACCTGCTAAGACTTCTCACTTGGGAGCCCCTGTGTAGGCTCAGTGGGAGAAAGGTGACTCATTCTCAAGACCCCAGGCCTCTGCCTGGCACAACCAACAGGCCCTCAGATTTGGACCTGAATCTTAGCCGTGACTGAACCTCCAAGGCTGGCCAGGGGCCAAAGGCTCTGCAGCTGGCACAGGGAGGGAATGGCACTTTCCATCCTGAGGAAAAAGAACGGGAAGATTGGGCAGAGAAGGAAGCAGAGCCGTCTGGAGACTTCCCTCTGAAACATCCCTCTCAGCAGAGGTGGAGATGGAGTCCCGCATCACAGTGAGGGGGGTGGGTTCTTCTCTGCCCCAGACAGGGAGCAGTTTGGAAAAGCAGGTTTCGGTCTTCTGATCTGAGCACCTCCACTGCGGTGCAGTCTCGTGGCCCCATTATATAACCAAGGCAGGCCAGAGACACGCGTCCCTAATAACTCAGGGTCCTATGACAGGCGGGTTCTGCAGGCTGGCCACGGTCAGAGGAAGCTCTGTTTCTTGCAGGGATTGGGGATGGGGCTCCCACAAATTCCCTCCGATGCTACCCTAAGAAGCAAGGAACATAGCTGCCGCAAAGCAGATGTAGGGAATATCCCTCAGAGAGCACGCGAACATCTGAAGTGAGCTATTGTGACTACAGAGCATAAAATAAGAGTGGAAGGAAAAGTCACCTTGGAATAGAGAAAAGGTGAAGTGTGAATGACGAAATGAAGCAGGCCTTTGGGGAAGAGGCGTCAGATGCCAGCAGACCTTGACACCTCTCTGAATTATTCTCTGCTCTCACCTCGCAGGGCCATTCTTGGCAATGCTCCCCAACTTGGAAAACAGGCTAGATTTCACACAGAGTTGAAAGTGTCTGGAACCCGATTTTAGAACTTGCAAGCATGCTGATGGTCTTCTGAGCCTAGTAGGATATTTGTTTGTTTTCTTTAAGGTTAAGTTTTGATTTCATGGGTCTAGAGCAATAGCACAGCAGGTAGGGCTTTTGCCTTGCACACGGCCAACCGGGGTTCGATTCCCAGCATCCCATATGGTCCCCCGAGCACCACCAGGAGTAATTCCTGAGTGCATGAGCCAGGAGTAACCCCTGTGCATCTCCGGGTGTGCCCCATAAAGCAAAAAAAAAAAAGTTTTGATTTCATATAATTCAGTAAATTGGGGGATGGGGGAAGGGAACTCAAAGGATATCAAGCATCACAGGACCGCCCTGATCAGGAGGTCACTGGTACAGCCAGGCAGACTCCAAAACACATAAAAGCCAGCTGGTGAGACAGTGTCACAAGATCAAGACATTTTAAAAAGGGGGCCAGGCGATAGTACAGTTGCTTCCCCGGGTTCAACCCTGGTACCACACGGACCCCCTGAGCACTGCTGGGTGTGGCCCCGGGGCCCTCAGCACCACAGGGTCTGAGCAGCACTGCAGCTTCAACCCCTGCATTGAATCACCAGTCCCAGGTGGCCAATGGAGGTTCTCAGACCTCCTGAGCACTACTTGGGAGTCCCCTCCCAAATTCTCTGTCTCTCTCTTCTCTATCTCTGTCTCTGTCTCTGTCTCTCTCTCTCTTTCACGGTCATCCCATTGCTCATTGATTTGTTCTAGCGGGCACCAGCAACACCTCTCATTGTGAGACTTACTGTTATTGTTTTTGGCATATCCAATACACCACCTGTAGCTTGCCAGGCTCTGCCGTGTGGGCGCGATACTCTTGGTAGCTTGCCAGGCTCTCCAAGAGGGGTGGAGGAATCGAGCACGGGTCAGCCGCATGAAAGGCGAATGCCCTACCATTGTGCTATCGCTCTAGCCCCGTAACTTGTATGTTAGCAGTTTTTGAAAGTTCTCCCTTATCTATTGTTACCAGAAATACAGCCTTGTGAGCTGCAGTGGTGTCACTCCCCCAGACCATCAGACATTGCAACTCAGGATGCGCAAAGGTGACACTTAGTCATAGGGATTGGGAAGAAGGGAACACCTCCAGATTCACCCCAGAGTTTCCATCAGTGGGGCATGGGTTACCCTTATCATCAGGCAGTGCCCAGAAATCTTCACTAGAGGCTAGAGAGGGAGGTGGAGTGTGAGAGCAGGAAAGCAGGAAACAGGCTTCTTGTCTTGCAGAATAATGAGACATTCTGCCACCAGTCCCCAAAATGCCTTGGAAAATCTTCAGACTGAGCCCCACTTCTCACTGAAGAGGCCATCTCTGCCTTTGGGTCCTGGTCAGTGGGGTACAGGCTGAGTCCCTCTCCACCCTTTCTGGGCCTCATCTCCACCTACTCATGGTTTTGGGGCAGGGGTGATCACCAAGTCATTTCCAATTCTACTAGTATAGACCTTTGCTCTGCTAGATTTTTTGGGAGTTGGGTGTCTCCGACCTAAAACAGACTTGTGGGTTTGAGGGTTTGTCTTGAGTCTAATAGTCATCCCGACCTCTTCAGTGGATAGTCCAACCATCCTTGGTCAACTTGAAGTAGTCAGTGAGAAATCCAATGGTCAACTAGAAATTAAGGAAATGTGGACAAGATGGCCAAAATCATAGACCAAAAAGCAGAGCCAGAAATAGCTGTCTCTCACTTAGGTTTAGGAAGACACGTCAGCCTGGAGATCAGGTATTCATTCACTCAAGAGCTGTGATTTGGGACAATTTTCAAGGCAGTGAAGGATTGGCATTGAGTCGGGATTTTGATGAAGAATGGGGAACTCATTAAGAATGAAGAGTGTTGGGCAGGGGGCTGTGACAGATGAGAGTGGAAGGAGAGGACCAATAAAACCCTTCTCTTTGGTGATATGCCCCAGAAACAAATCCCACTGAGCTCCCAGAAGCCTGAGAAAAAGCAGAGCTAATGGGAGGAAAGGGGGCTCAGGCCTTGAGGAACACCACACACACAGGGAGAAGATTGGTGAGCAGGGAGAAGATGGGGTGAGCAGTTCAAAGCATCGTCTCCTCCTGGGAATGGGGAGGGCCTCGGCCAGTGAAGCAGAGCAGGAGTGACAGGAAGAGGTCAACCCCTTTCACTCCACAGACTCTCATTTTCTGGCACCAGAGTCCAGAATGGTCAAAAGACACAGCAGAGCCTTCTAGAAGCCAAGGACGTCCCTCATTTTGGTGAGGCTGCCCTGCCCAAAGGGACATGCTACCAGGACTTCTGGGCATCTTCAGTGCATGGAGACCTGGATTTAGTCTAAATGACACCCCAACACTGAGAAGTCACCCTAGCTGCTTTGCCCCACACCTCCACCCTCTAAGTTCAGGGCAACTTGTCTTGGCAAGAGGCGCTCTGTCAGCTGTCTGACAGCTTCAGGTTCAGCCCCTCTGCTAGACCAGCTGGCATTAAGAAGACTCTTGCTCCAGGCCCATTCATGGCTCATGGCTCATATGGAGGCTGCCTGTGTGGTCATCTCCAAGCCATGGAGGCAGTAAGGAGTTCCTAATGGGCTACCAGAGAGGGTCAGCAGCAAAGTTCTGTCTCTTTCCCTGGCCAGTGCTCTGAGAGCTCATCTAAAGACAGTGCCAGCAGCCAACCCTGGTGCTCTGCATGCCCTTTCTTCTCACTGGTTCCTGCTTCCCACAATCAGAACCCTCCTAAGCAGAGCATTAACATGTCAAGTGCTATCGTATAAACTTTGTCCTTGGGTAAAGGGACAAGGGCTGGTGGAAAGCAGGACATGCCACTGTTCAGGTGCTGAATGGCCCAGGCCCAGAGTCCTGCAGAGTGCATTGTCATCATTCTAGATGTCAGACCAACCTCCCACACAGACTGAGGGCTAAGTATACACTGGGCACCAGTACTGTTGCACCCAACCCTCACAGCAATCACCGTAAGGACAACCACAACCGCCATAATAACCAGAAAAAAAACCACGAGGCCACTATTTGAGTTAGACCCACACAAGTGACAGCTCCATCTCGGATCCGACACCCAGACTTCCCAGGCAGTCCCCATGACTCCACATCAGCCACACAGGCTGTGTGCGCGGGCGACTAATAATGTTCCCTTGGAAGTCACATCCAACAAACAGATGCCTGGAAAACCTCCCATGATCTTTACTTGTGTTTGTTTTGAAGCCTCTGTCACAGAAAACAAACATGTCAGCTCTCACTTCTCTTGCCCATAGAATGTCAGGTCCACGCTGGGTCTCGCCTTTAGCCTGGGCTTAGCCTGTCACTACGTGGCCAACCCCCCCCCCCCACCACCACCACCAGTAACTGGCCAAGGGGAGGGAGAGGAAGTCAGAAGGGAGATACAGGGATTCAGTGGAAGACACGCTGCCTCTTTTACCTCTTAATGGCCCCAGTAACTACTAGGGACCCCTAGATGCTTGCCACCATCTCACAAGCCCGAGAGCAGCCAAACTGACACCTGAAAGATGGTGGAACTGGGAGAAGGAGGGCACCGAGGGCTTAGGAAGCTAAGTTTTGGTGAGGTGAGGATGGGGGACACACCTGGCAATGCTCAGGGCTTACTCCTGGCTCTGGGCTTAGAGATCACTCCTGGAGGCACACAGGGGACCATATGTGGTGCCAGGGAGTGAACCTTTGTGGCCCATGTGCAAGGTGAGTGTCCTACCAGCATTCAGAAAACACATGAGAAAGAAGCCAAAATACAACATGAAAGCTGATGCTTGGCTTGACAATCTGCACACATCATGGAACAGAGGAATGACTAATACTCTCATCCTCCTGCTCTATGTATGGCAGAATCCTCTGTCAAAGGTGGCCTAATGCTCCCACCCAGGGCTTGGACAGAAATAATTTCTAGTTATAGAGAACAGTCAAGTAGCCAGAACTCTCCGTGTCCTACCTGTCCTCATGAATGAATGGACATAACCTTCTTGTGGCAGGATGCTGTGAAGCTGACCGTGCATGTCCATGCACCAGTGCTGTCCAGCAGTGCGGGTTGATAGATGACTTTCACGACCCCCCTCCTCCAAATGTTTGATCTGGTCTTGCCATTTTTCAAGTGTGATAAAGGAGGGATTTGAAATTTTAAACAAGTCATATAAGAGCATCACCGTATATATGGCACAGCACATATTTCCATGGTATTTAGCAAGCCATGAGGCACTGGGGATCGAACTTGGGGCCCACCCTGTCTGACCCCTCTACAATTCGCTTTTACATAATCATTAACATTTTCCATAATATAGCACCACTACAGGCAAATTCCTGTTTTGTTTCGCTTAAACAAATGCAACATATTTGCTTATATTAAGTAATAAAAGAGAAAGCATGATTATTTTGATACATTAAACTAACAGGTCACATCTGATCTGGAGACTGGATAGACACCAAAAAACAGACTTTGGGATTTAACTCTAGGATGCAGCACCTAGAACAGGCAAAATCTTGATTTCTAAGAAATTATGTCTGAAATTACAAAATTTTATACGCAAAACATTTTTATGATTTCTATGTTTTGTTTATAAATGACAGGAGGGGAAGGATGTCAGGTCGCTATTTGCAAGCATTCTGCAAATAGCGCATTGTGGGTGTGGATAGAGCCTTTCTTCTCAATAAATGAAAAGCCAAATTGGATATAATTGTCACCCTATTTTCTCTTCTTAACACTGTTTTTGAAGTACCAAAGACAGCTTGATGTTCTATATAAGGATATTTTATCAGATGAATGCAATTTGCAGATTGGTGAAAGTAATTTTGAAGTAAGATTGTAGTCTTACCAGTTTTTGCCCTTAATTATCCTGCATTTCATCATCGGGTTCCTTATGTTTCCTGTCTTTAAACACAAATCCATTATGGCACAAATCAAACATAGACGATTCAGGAGAAAAGCACTTTAAAATGCAACAGCCATCCTAGAAGTCGAGGCTGTTTCTGCCAAGAAACAAACTGCGAGATGGAATCTCGGGTGCCCTTGTCTGACCCCCACCTAATGATGGCGTGTGCCACCTGTCACACCTCGACCTGCTCCAAGTCTTTTATTACACCTGGGAAACAATTAAACAATGTCCCATGGACTGAGTTTTAATGGGATGTTTTATCTTGACATAATTGGAGATTCACCTATAGTTGTAAGAAATAGTGCTCACGGGTGCCTTATGCAGTTTCCTAGAATTCGAAATCACAACCAGGACCCAGAGAGACAAGATGCAAAAACCTTCCATCCACCACCAAAAACCTCCCCAGGCTCTTAGATGCAAACGCACCTTTCTTCCTTCTGCTTCCCCTTCTCATTTCTAGCCCCTAGCAGCCACTAATATGTTCTCATTTTGCTGTCATCTCAAATATATGATATGAAAAGGATAGAATATATAACCTTTGGGATTGGCTTTTTCCTCACTAAGTGTAATGCCTTGTAATTCATTCACGCCATTTCACATATTAAAAGTCTGTTCCTCTCTATCACCAAGTTGTACACCTGCTCTGGAATTTGTTAGTCACCTGTGCTGTTTCCATTTTGGGCTATTGCAAATAAAGTTGCTGTAAAAATTTGTGTACAAGATTTTATGTGAACATAACTCTGCATTTCTCAGAAACAAATGCCCATGAGTACAATTGTTGGAATGTATGATAGTTGCTTGTTTCATTTTTAAAGAAATGGCCAAACTTCTCCAGACAGATTGTACCATTTTATGTTCCCACCAGCCATATAATAACAATCCCATTTCTCTTCCTTCTGGCCTGCATTTGCTCTTGTCACTATATATTTTTATTTTAGTCATTCTGACAGGTATACAGTGAGATGTCATTTGTGGTTTTAATTTGCATTTCCCTAATGGCTAAAGATGTTGAATGCCTTTCCATTGTGTTTATTTGTCATCAGTAAATTTTCTTTGGTGAAATGTCTCTTAATGTCTTTTGACCATTTTCTAATTGGATTGCTAAGTTTTTATTTTGTTTGTTTAGTTCTGACTAGGATTTTGGTCACACTTAGAAGTGCTCAGGGTCTACTCCTGCTTTATGCTCGGGTATCAGTCCTGGCAGTATGCAAGGGTCCAGATGCAGTGCTAGGGATTGAATCAAAGCCAGCCGCATGCCAGGCAAGTAACTTAACCCCCAGTTTTGAGAATTCTTTATACATTCTGGTTAATAGTCCTTTATGGATAAATGTTAACCAACGTTATCTTCCAGTCTAATTTTATTATCTTCTAAACAAAGGGTTTGTTTTTCAGAACAAAGATTTTAAAATTTTAACCAATCCAACTGATAAATTTCTCCTTTTATAAATTTGACTTCTGCCATTGAATCTAAATCCAAGATCCCTAAGATTTCTCCCTTTCTCTAATAAAGGTTTAATAGTTTGACATTTAAATCCACCAGCAATTCTGAGTAGATTTTTTGTACAAGTTCTGAGACTAAGACTGTAGTTTATCTCCCTACAATCCAAGAATATTCAGGAGCTCCACAAGCATTTGTTGAAATAAATTTTCACTCTCCACTCCACACACACTGAATTGCTTTGCACCTCTGTCAAAATAGATTGGGTATAAATTGCAAGGGGACCCAAAAACACTAAATTGAGTAAGAAAAAAGAAAATTGAAGCATTCAAACTTCCTGATTTCAAAACATAATACCAAGTTACAATAATCAAAACAATGTGATAGTGTCATAAAGATAGAATAGCTATAAACACTAATAAAATACAACAAGGAGTACTTAAACACAAGTGCCAACACTCTTTAGTAGGGGAAAGGAGGTCTCATGTGGCACTGCAACAACTAAACATCTACATGTAAATTCATTTACTGACCCCCCATCTTACACCACACAGAAAACTTCATTCAAAGTTGATAAACATAACAGCTAAAACTATAAACTCTTGGGAGAAAACAAAGGAAGATTTACACAAGACTAAATTTGGCAAAGAATTCTTAGTACACCAAAAGAATATTTTTTTTAAAAAAAGGACTATTGGGGCTGAAGCGATAGCACAGCAGGTAGGGCATTTGCCTTGCACGAGGCCAACCCAGGTTCGATTCCTAGCATCCCTAAGCACCGCCAGAAATAATTCCTGAGTGCAGAACCAGGAGTGACCTCTGTGCATCACCAGGTGTGACCCAAAAAGCATGATAAAAAAAGGACTATCTCAAAATTTAAAGCTTTTGTGTATCAAAGAATATTTTCACAGAAGTAGAAAGACAACTTACAAAAAGGAATATCTGAAAATCATATATGATATATGATATCATATGTGCAAACATGCATAGTTTTATATTTTTCATTAAATCAGAAAGCACATGAAAAGTTAATCACTAGGGAAATGCAAACCCAAGCTATAATAAGATATCACTCTACACCTACTAGTATAACTATAATAATAATTTATCTTAATGGGAAACACCATGGGTTGGAAAAGGCATGAATAACTGCCAATCTCATTTTTAGTTGGTGAGAAAGTAAAATGGTTCCATTTCTGCTGAAAATGATGTAGTGATTCCTCAAAAAGTTAAATGCAAAAGAAGCCTCCAACTCACCAATTCCACTATTTTATTACATCCCCTGATTGAACATAGACTCTTAAACAGACTTGGACATGATTCGTTTAATAGTACTACTGACGGCAACACAAAATTAGAAACAACCTGAATTTCCTTCAGTAGATGAATGGATATATGAAATATAATATTATTAGTCATAAAACAGAATAAAGTATCAATACAAGCTATGACATAGATGAAGTCAAAAACAATATGTGAGGCAAAAGGCACCACATACTGTAAATCTTTGTGTAGGTGAAATGTACAGGATATCTAGTAAAGGAAATCCATAGAGAGCCAGCAGGTCATTGGAAAGAGGAATTGGGAATACTTAATGGGTACAGGGTTTTGTTTTGGAATGACATATTTGGGTGATTGTAAAGAACTGTGAAGGTACTGTCACTGATTTCTTCATTTTGAAATAGTTGATTTTATTACATATGAATTTAACCTCAAGACAAAGAAAATAAATTAGGCATAGTTTTAGTTTTATACCTCAATCATATATTCTATCCCAAAGATCTCTATATGCTTATTCTGTTATCAATACTACACAAGTTTGATTACTAGGGCAGTATAATAAATCTTGGGGTAGACAGATCCATCTCACATCACTTCTTTTTCAAAATTGTTTTAGCTTTTTTAAGCCCTTTATCTCTTCATAGAAAATTTATAATGACCTCAAATACATCTATAAACATACTTACTTGAATTCGAGTAGCAATTGTATTAAACTTACATGCCAAACTGGGGAACATCAATAATCAATATCTTTAATATGTTGAATAAATTTCTCCTAATTTATATTCTGTTTTATTCTCTCTCTTTTTCTGTCTGTCTTTCTGTCTGTCTCTTTCTCTCCACCCCCCACCCTCTCTAAGCCAGGCCCAATGGTGCTCTTCGCTCTCAAGGCTTACTCCTGGCTCACTGCTCAGGAATTTATGGTGCTCAGGGAACCATATGAGCTTCTAGGGATCAAATCTGAGGGGTTGATTGCATGTAAGGTAAGTGCCTTACCCACTATACTATTTCTCCAGAAATATATGAGAATTATATTTCTCATGTATTCTATTTTGCTGAACTTGCTTATTATTTTTAGGATTGCATTTTATAGATTATTTGAAATGATCTGTGTATAAAATTACATTGTCTAAAAACAGAGACCCTATAACTCGTTTACAGTATGTTTGTCTTTCCCTTTCTTCCCTTACTGCTTTGGCTAGGTCTTCCTGCACTATGTAAAATAAGAGTGCTGAGAAGAGAAATTGTTATCTTGTTTCAGGGAGAAAGTGTGCATGGTTTCACAATAAAGTATAAGGCTAACTAGAGATCCTTTTTGGAGATGAACTTTATCAAGTTGAATAATTTCCTATGTGGGGGATGGGGGAGAGTACAGGACCACTCCTTGCAGTGCTCATCCTAGCAAGGGCTGCTGCATGCTTTGGGCATCTCTATAACTCTGCCTAGGGGTCCTTGGGGGCAATGGCATGCCAAGGAAGAACCAGGGCCTTGCACACCCTTGGCATGTGATCTCCCTAGAACTAGCTCCACAGTCCTTCCATTCCTACTTCTGAGAGTTTTATAAGGAGTGAACTGAATTTTCTCAAATGCTTTTTTTCAGTATCAATTGATCTAATCACCTGATTCTTATTCTTTAGCCCATTAATATGGTGAATCACAGTGATTTGTTATATTGAACTAGTTTTGCATCTCTATTATAAATCTCACTTAGTCATGGCACCATTCTTTTTACATTTTGCTGATTTCTCTGCTCATTTTTGTGAAGAATTTTGGTGTTTGCAGCAGGTTCTTGAAGAGAAGTATTATTTCACCCAATCTCATTATAATTTTGATGACAAAAAAAGAAATCCCGGCCAACACTGAACAAAACATTACATGAGAATTTGCTTTCGTTATCTATTTGTTTTCTTAAAGTCACAATTTGCAAGAATGTCCCCGTGATGCTGAGAGCTTACTGTACGGTCCCGAAAGCTGGGCATCATCCATTTCCTTTCCCCAGTGCTTGTGTCTGCTTTTGGTACCAGGGTAACACTGGCTTCGCAAAATGAATTGGGTCAAGGTCTATCCTGTATTTTCAGAAGGAGACTGGGTAGAACCGCTATATTTATAATACGTATTTTCTTTTCTTCTCCAAAAAGCATGTACATTCTGTCCTTTCTGGGCACTGCCCAGTCTCTATTCTGAGATCCTGCTTGCGGGTGGTAGGTTTTGGAGATCTTTGTGGATTTTCTGTGTCATCCCATCAATTGCGGACAGAGGGGATTTGAAGCATGAGCTGGAGTGTGGAGCCGTGCTCTTCCTTTTGCTTCTCACACTTGGCAGGTTGGCTGTCAGCGGTTTGTATATTGGGATGGCCCTGGCCTGCTGGCGGGCTGGCCCTCTTACTCCTGTACAATCTCTCTCTCTCTGGATCTGGCATTTGCTTTGCTCTGAAATCTATATTATGTGGTATTAATTGAATCGCTGGGGCTTTCTTTTGATTAATGCATCATTTTATAGTGTTTCACCGTATCATCATATTTGAAATGAATCACTGGCAATCGGCATAGAGGAGAGGCATGCTTTCTCATTCACTCTGAATATTTGGTTTTTAACTCTGCTGTATTTAACCACTTACTTTTATTTGATAAGTAAGTGTTTGAGCCTGTCAGTTTGTTTTGTTATCTGTTCTGTTTCTCCCCCTCCACTTTTGTCTGCCTTCTTATGAATTACTCACACAACTTCAGAATTCCATTTTGATTTATGCCTACTATTTTTAAGATAGATATCTTTGTGTACATTTTTAATGGCTACTCTAAGCATAGCATCCTCTATATATAATGTTTTTGTGGTCGCCTAATTTCACTACTCTGCCAGTTCAAGTAGAATAACCTTTCCTTCCTTCCTTTAAATTCTTTTACTTTTTTATTAATAATTATCTCATTTTTTCTATACATACTCTTAGAACCATCAGTGTCACGATTTTTGCTTCAACCACCAAATATTATCTAGAAAGCTCAAGAACAAAGAAATTCTCCATTTACCCATATGTAGACATAGGGAATCTTCCAAGCAGTGGATAGCAGATCCAGAGACCCCTTCTGGTAATCTTGGTCAACCAGTTTGGTGGTTGATTGTAAAGGTCTAAGGAGATGGTCCTGCTTGGATCCTACAACACCAGAGATTATCAGGGCCACACTGGTGATGCTCTGGGGTCTCCAAGGATGTGCCTGGCAACACTTGAGGGGATTATGTGGTGCCAGAAATCAAACCCAGGTCAAGCACATGGTAGACATGCACCCTATTTTTTTTCTATCTTCCAGTCCTTTATTTACCCAGGGTTTTGCGTAATGCGTAATTCTTTCTTCTTTCCTGTTGTGCCAAGATTTCATTATATTTCCCCTTTTTAAAAAAAAATACTTTCTTTGGGGCAAGAGAGATAGTACAGTAGGTAAGACACTTGCCTTTCACACGGCCGACCTCTGTTCAATCCTCAATACACCCTATGGTTCCCTAAGATCTGCTATGGGTGATCTCTGAGCACCAGTGGGTAGCACTGTAGTCCCGTTGTTCATTGATTTGCTCGAGCGGGCACCAGTAATGTCTCCATTGTGAGATTTGTTGTTACTGTTTTTGGTATATCGAATATGCCACGGGTAGCTTGCCAGGCTCTGCCACTCGGGCAGGATACTCTTAGTAACTCTCCAAGAGGGATGGAAGAATCAAACCCGGGTCAGCCATGTGCAAGGCAAACTCCCTACCCGCTGTGCTATCGTTACACCACTGGGTATGGCCCAAAATATCACTTCAATTGTATCACTTGTCATCCCGTTGATCCTCGACTTGCTCGAGCGGGCACCAGTAACATTGCCATTTGTCCCTGTCGGTGCTAGTGCAACCCAATGATATCTGCTTGCGCCAGGAACAGGAAGAGCCTCAAATCGTTCATTCAGGGATTTGATGAAGAAATCTGACCATCCAGCTGGTAGCGGCCACGAGGTCTTCTGACATCCCATGGAATCCAGTTGGTAACAGCTCTAGTCCAGCGGTCATCTCTGAATGGCATTACATGACCAACCCATCTGATTTTTGATGCCTTGGAAAACGAGACAGTGTCCCCTGATTCTTGACCATCAACAGAGGTCAGAACTCCGAATTCCTTCTCTCACTTGAGTGAGATGTGATACTCCTAGCAAAGCTCTTTTGATTCCTCTTTGGGATACCCAAATAGTGTTCTCATCCTGTTTGCATAAGGCCCAGGTCTCTGAGGCATATGTTAGTGCAGGAAGAATTGTGGAATCAAAAAGATGTGCCCAGAGTCAGAGGTTCTTCGTCCTCTTAACTACTTCTTCGATGCTCTTGAAGGCATTCCACGCTGCTCTCTTCCTCCTGCGCAGTTCTGGAACCAAGTCATTCCTCATGTTGAGTTCTTGACCCAGGTACACATAGCTGCTGCATTTGGAGATGTTCATTCCATTGAGAGCAAATGGAGCTTCAGGGACTAATTCGTTTTTCATGAGCATTGTCTTATTGAGATTCAGCTGCAATCCGACCTTTTCACACTTGTGGTCGAAGTCGGCCAGCATTTGTGATGCTTGGCTAAGGTTTGGCATTATGAGAACAATGTCATCAGCGAAGCAGAGGTGATGTAGTTGCCGACCGTCTATCTTCACTCCCATTCCTTCCCATTCCAGTTATCGCATGATGTTCACGAGGTTGGCACTGAAGAGTTTTGGTGAAATGGTATCACCCTGCCGAACCCCTCTCTTTACATCAATGATAACTTCCTTGTAGAATGGTGAGATCCTGGTGGTGAATCCACAATAAAGCTCATGGAGGATTTTGATGTACTGAATTTGAATGCCCTGTTTGGCTAGGGCTTCAATGACCCTTTTGTCTCAACAGAATTGAAGAACAGAGTGAAGCCCCACAAAACCAGCTAAGCAACACCTTGCGACCTTGAACTCTAGGTTCAACGAGACCCAGAAACAAGATTTTCTGTTTGCCTCCTCCAATCTCCAGCATCTGAGGGAGAGGGTCAAACCCAGAAGCCCCACCCTACCTAAGCCAGATAAATACCTCACTGGCCGAGCCCCACTACATCCACTACCCAGCCACCACCATGCTACAGGCCACTCTCCGAACACACCATAAGACACTTAATACTCATTTTCCCTGCACCATATTTGATGGGGTTCAAATATGGTGTGAACCATGGTAACACCTCTAAGGGAAATTGGAGGCCTCTCTAAAAGCCTCCATCCCTCTTGGTGAGCCTGGCAAGCTAACAAGAGTGTCCCGCCCGCAGGGCAGAACCTGGCAAGCTACCCGTGGTGTATTCAATATGCCAACAGCGTAACAACAATCGGCCTCATTCACCTGACACCGAAAGAGCCCCCAGTACGGCAGCTTTAAGAAAGATGAGCAAGGATAGGCTGAAAAAAATCTCAGGGATGAACTAGACTGCCAAAACGAAGAAAGACTAAAATGATTGTCTGTACTTTTCAATGCACGTACACTGGCATCAGAAGCATCCATCGAGGACCTGATGGTGCAAGTGCAGAAGATCAAGTATGACATCATTGGTCTGACCAAAACGAGAAGAAATCAATCACATCACACCATTTTCGACACTGGAGAAGAACTGTTCCTTGGAACATGTGACAACAGAGGTGTTGGTAGTGTCAGTGTCCTTGTCAACATGAACTTGGCCATGAGCATTGATTCATTCGAATGTTTAACAACCCGAATTGGACAATTACGCTTGAATAGATGTGGCTCACTGCCTACAGTTTCTATCTTCGTCATCTATGCACCAACATCCAACTACAATGAAGAAGAAATTGAGAGGTTCTACATGGAACTGGAGAAGTTCTATAAAGAAGACCACACTTTCTACAAGATCATTGTTGGTGATTTTAATGCCAAGATAGGTCCAAGAAGGTCATCTGAAGAACTCTACATTGGGACCCATGACCAAGAGTGGAACGATCATGTGAGAGACTGTCTGAATTCATCATGTCGACCAAGACCATCCATGGTAGCTCACAGTTCCAGAAGGCCAAATCTAAACTCTGGATATGGGAGTTTCCTGGTGGACAGTTCCACAATGAAATTGACCACATCATATCCAATCAAAGGTTTTGCCTGACCGATGTCGCTGTTGTCCCAAAATTCCAAACAGGATCGGACCACCGTCTACTTCGTGCAAGATTCTACTTCACAGAGCAGGAAGAAAGGTCTGCAAAATTTAAGTCTAAGAAGGCAACTCCCAGAATGACCACCAGCTGGGAGCTCTTTGGCACTAATGCAGCAACGTGGGAAGATGCCATCCTTGACATCAACGAGGAATACAATCGAATGGTTCAGCATCTCCATGACTATGCGAAGAATGCCGAGAGTGAGAAAGCCACAAACAGACGCCTGTCTTCGGAAACTCTTAAGCTCATTCATCAATGTGGTTTGGCGCGAGCCTCAGGTAACCACAAGCTAACATCCAAGCTCACAAAGCTGTGCAGAGATGTGATAAAGGAAGACCTCAAAGAGAAAAGAGCAGCAGTTTTGGCCAATGCAGCAGAACCTGGGAAAAGTATTCGCAACGCTCACCTATCCTTCACCAACTACAAGACCAAGATGACTGCCCTCCAACATCCTGATGGATCTATCACATCTTCCAGAAAGGCAATGGAGAGGATTATTCATGACTTCTACTCATATCTCTTTGACAGCCATGTCCACCTGCCCACATACCAAATTCTGCAGGACGGTTATGTCGTTCCCAATGTCCTCCCTTCCAAAATCCAACACGTTATTTCATTGGTAAAGATACGTACAGCACCTGGTCCAGACAAGATCAGACCTGAACACCTGAAGAATCTGCCGCCAGTACTCATCAATACACTGGCTCAGCTCTTTACACGCTACCTGTCTGAATACAAGGTCCCGCCTCAGTGGAAAACCAGTAGGACTGTTCTGTTGTACAAGAAGGGAGACATCCATGACATCGGCAACTATCGCCCAATCTGCCTGCTCTCTGTCGTCTATAAATTGTTCACTCGTGTCATCCTGAATAGAATAGGCAGAACACCAGACGAAGGACAACCATGAGAGCAAGCCAGGTTCCAAAGGGGATTCAGCACGATAGACCATATCCACACAGTGACCAAACTCATTGAAGTTTCTCGAGAGTTCAAGATGCCACTCTGTCTAACGTTCATCAACTTAAAGAAGGCCCAAATTATAAATACAAAAAAACTTTCTTTAGAAGCTCAGGATACAATCCAGTGGCAGAGTGCACATCTTGTGGACATGAGGTTCTCGGTTTGTCCCTAACATTCCTCCCTGCCACTAATAAAAAAAAAAAAAAAAAAAAAAAGCAAAAAATCCACAACAACAAAAAAAAAATAAACTGAACTGGAAAGCTTTCTTTTGATATTCTTTTAAAGTAGTTTTATTAGAAAAAAATTCTCTTGGTTTAAGTAGTTTTGAATATGCCTTGAATAGACCTTTATTATTTTTAAGAAACAGGACTTTGGGGTGATCATTTTCTTCCATTGGCTTAAAAATGCTGAGCCATGCCCTTGAAGCCTCCATGGTCTCTGGAGGCATGTCCCTACCCTGTCCATAAGGCGTCTCTTCTTTAAGGTTGCATAAGATTGACTATGATTCTCTGGGTGAAGATTTACTTGGATTTGCCCTATGACAGGTTTGAGAACCCCCTGGGATCTCTAAGTCCAGTGCTTTGCCCTGTAGAGGGTGCATTTCACCATGGTTTCCCTGTGTCTTTTTAGCCCTGCCCACTTTCCCCTCTCCTTCAGGATGGGTAAGGAGGTGTCAATGTCTGTCAGTGTCTCAGGTTCCTGTGGCTCTTCCATCAGTCTGTTGGTGCTAGGCAGAGGCGAACAACTGGGAAATCCACTGTCCCGTCCTCATGGCTACCAATGACTCCTTCCTTTCTGCCATTGAGGTCACCACTACATTTCTCAACTTAAGCTATGAAAATTTCCACGCTATAAATTTTTCACCTGCTTCTTGATAGCTTCTATTTCTTTGCTGAGACTCTGTGTTTTTCTCATTTGTTTCAAATGTGTCCATAATCACTCCATGGGACGTTGCTGATGATGGCTGCGGAAAAATCTTGCCAGATAATGATGATATCTCTGTCATCTCCGTGCTGGCATCAATGCTTATCTTTTCATTGCTTGCTACCTTCCCGGTTGTTTATATGATGAATGACTTTTGAATGAAAACTGGGCGTTGGGATATTATGTTCTGAAATCCTGGATCTTGTTTACCGGCTTTATGGAAGCATAACTAACAAATAAAATTGCATATGTGTCAAGTATACAGTATGATGATTTAACATATGTGTATTTTTTAAGAAATGTTTTTATTTTTGAAGTGGGGGCATTGATCTACTCTTAGAGGTACTAAGAGGTACTAAGTGGGGGGGCTCCTACTATTTCTGTACTTGGGGTCCATTTCCTTCTGGCAGTACGAAGGGGACCATTTATGGTACTGAGGATTAGAACCAGGGTCACGCCCATTATGGCCACATGCAAGGCAAACACTTTACTTCCTATGCTATCTCTCTGGCCCAACCTACATATACTTGAAATGGTTCATAAACGTATCTGGATCTTATGAAGCCTGCTCTGGCTTGTATCCCCTGGCACTGCTTCAGGAGGAGAAGGGGGAGGGGTAGGATTTGGTTTCTGCCAAGACAGCAGACATCCCACTCATCTTTGAGTGACAGCTAATGACAGGAGGGTTTCTTTCCACTGCTGTGCAGGGGGGATAATCCCATCCCCCTGACGAGGAGGGTGGGGTGTCACACTACTCATTATGTGGCTTCCCCTGAGAGAGTGGGCAATGCTTTATAGCCAAGGGGGTGAGAAGTACTCGCTGCTCCAGGCCCAGCAAAGAATACAGGGGTTCTTTTCCCCCCAACCCCTGGCACCCCGCCGATGGGTTTAGAGTTCCGGGCTGCCTACTTGGACTTCTCTGACTCCATTCTGGCAAGGAGACTGGAGAATCTCATTAGAGCCCAATAGAAAGACGGGAAAATACAGGTTTCACACTTGTCTTTCAATGGTGTGAGCAATGCGGGGGCTAGTGCTGTGTCTGAATTGTGACTGTCTCAAATCACTGCTATCTTACTAGGCTGCCCCAGTCCTTAGGTAGGGAGAGTGAGCTTTTGTGGAAAGCTTTTTGGTCTAACCTGGTGGCATTTCCGCTTCACTGTCTTCTCCAACTCCAAGTTTGAGACACAATGTGATGAAAAGAAAATGAAAATGCAGACAGTGGCGCTCAGATATTTCCCAGGTCCACTTTTCGGAGTCCTGTTGTATGTTTCACAGAGAGAAAACTTTTGTTTGTTCCAAGTGGACAGAATACGGGAATGTGTCTGCCTCATCTTGCTGAAAGTGAGGTTCTGTACACTGATCTTTACAAGAGGCAATGCGACCCTCTGGAAGGCCACTGCTGGGAGGTGATGGTCCCAGTGACATAGCTGAGATCTGGGACAGATTTCACACATCACAGAAGACTCTACACATCCTTTATGGCCTCTGCATTCTTTTCCAGGGCAGGAGGAGGGGTAGCCACACCCAGCTGTGCTCAGGGCTTTGTGCTCACGAATCACACCTGGTGGCTCGGGGGGACCAGATGGAGTGCTGGGGATTGAACCTGGGTCTGGACCATGCAAGGCAAGCACCTCACCTGCTGTACTATCTCTCTATGCATCCCTGGTTCTTTGTTTGACCTTCCCGAGGTCGGCCCTTCACACTCCACAGCCAGCAGCAGGAAAACTAATTTCCTCCAGGCAACCTGGGCCAGAGAGCATGCCTGGGTCACCGGGAGACCGGTTCTATATATATAACACTGTTCAAGGAACAAGAGACTAGAAACAATGGGGTTTCTTATTTACTGTATCCTTGGTAGAGGGGAAAGGAATAAATAGTTCCTCTACTTGACACTTTATTGATCTCCTGCCTATTTTACTTTAAAAAAAAAAGCAGAAGCCCACAGACATAACACTGCCATCCCATTTTTTGCGTGTGTTTGGGCTGGAGGGGAAGGAGTCTGAGGCTATTATCCCAGTAACGGCCGCTAGAAGTCATGGCTGTCAGGAAACTCCCGAATGGGTCAGATGCATGATGGACACAGAGGTGCAGAATTCCCCTTGGGGCTGAACAGCTGCAACTCAACAGGCCCTGTGTGCAGGGAGAAGGCTCGGGACCTCCGGAGAGCAGCTGCCCGACAGGCTGAGGCATGATGGGGCAGCAGAGCAGGTCCAGGAACGGCTGGCGGGCACTGCCCTGCTGGTGGCACACGGCAGGTATAAGGGTCAGGGGCACTACCAGCTACCCATGCTTGCCCTGGCTCCTCCTTCCCACGATTATTTTTTTTAATAAAATGAAACTATCCCACCTTCTTCCCTCCACAAAATCCTAGCGAGCCAGAGGCCATTCAGCAGAGAGAGGGCAGGGTCTGCGCTGGGGACGCTGTCTCGATAAAGAACAAGAGGGGAGCCCCACAGTGCCGGTCATGGTGCACGGAGACTCTGTCTTGTCCAGCACTGACTCCTGGAGCCCAGCATCTGGCCTGCAATTGTCCCTCCAACAGGCCAGTGTTGATCGAATGAGCAGCCTTGTCTGGCTACTTGGGCACGCGTCAGTTTTAGGGATGAGTCACTGAATCCTTGCACAGTGAGACAAAGGTTTTAAGTCTCAGAAGCCCCCCAAAGGTAGCCCAACCTCAGGGAACCCCAATCTGATGTCCCACAGCACCGGATCACACTGGGGAGGGGGCATCAGGGAGGGTGGTGGGTGGGTTACCCCATGGCAAGGCACCAGGGCCAGACTGGGGGACTCACATAGCAAACACACAGCAAAGGTTTGCTCACAGCAAATGAATGAAGCCACGTGGCTCCTCACCTCTGAGATGTGCAACCTGAGGCAAGAAGCCAGGCTCTGAGGCTATTTCCTTTTCTACAAAATGAGAACAAAAACAGCAGCCTTTGTGCAGGCTGCTCCGTGGAAAGAGAACTCATTTATGTGAAGAACCAGTTTAGGAAGAAGGAAGCTTTATTTTAAAAGTTACTAGTGTTTTGTGGTTATTATGAAATAGGAAGAGGCATCAATTGACAGTCTTGAGTGGGAGGGTGGACAGGATTTTAATATATGGACAATGACAGGATTGGAACTAGCCAAGCAAATGTCCCAACACTAGAATAATGAGGTCAGAGACCGACTAAGAGTTAAGACACCTGCCTTGTGTGTGGCCAGCCCCAGTTCCATTCAGGAGTGATCCCTGAGCACAGAGCTAGGATTAGCCCATTGGCCAAAAAACACTACTGGGTGTGGCTCCCCAAGGACCCTCCCCCTTAAAAAATAAAGAATAAAAATGATCACAGTTTATAAAAGACCAATTAAACACTTGCATTGTGTTCTTTTAACAATGCTTTGAGGAAAATATTGCAAGTAAGCCTAGGACACGGATGAGAGAACCAAGGTTAGGAGCCGGTATATGTGACTTACACAGGGCTACTGAGCTGAGGAGAAGTACAGCTGCAGTCCGCTGTTTGGCTGGACAGAGGGAAAGCAGGAAGGAAAGGGAGAGATGGAGGGCTACTAGAGGGCCTGGGGGAGGGCTTTCCTTGTGGGGTGCAGCAGGAAGAAATGAAAGTCAGGTTCTGGGACGATGTGATGAAATAGACTAGACACAAGCCCTTCCTCCAGTGCCACATTCCCTCTTGGCCTCTGTCCTGCTCCTGGGAACCTCCCCACACAAGTGTCTGTCCTCACCATCCCGCACTGCTCTCTGGCAGGCCTGCAGCTCCTCCAAACAGCTACCACCAGCAGCGCATTCTCAGTCTCCATCTTCCAGACTCACTTATTCATTCAACACATGGTTAGTTGAGCACCTGCTCTGGGCAGGCCCCATCAAGCGGCTGCAGATCATTCAGAGGAAAAATAGGAAAAGGCGCCTGTGTTCCCAGACCCCACAGAGCAGGAATCAGTGTGCCCAGCCATGCCCTGCCAGGGTCACCCCCTGCCTCCGTGGCTGGGCAGCAAGGGCTGCTGACCCTCAGTCAGCTCCGGCAGTCTGAACTGCATTTCTTCCAGGGGTGCCAGATCCTATCTGGGGGTTTCATCTCCATCTTCACTCCTGCACCCTTGGGTGATACAACAACTCTGACACGGGGCCTCCACCCGGGCTTCACTGCTGAACTCCACCCTCCAGAGCTTTCCACTGGGCAGACCCCTGGGCATCGGGTCCCTGAGGGCTCTGCTCTGAATGCCCCATTCCCTCCCCAGGCTGAGCACGCCAATCACGACCATCCTCTCCCTCTGCAAACCCTGGCCTGTGGCCCCACATCCCAACCCAGTCTCTGCAGCATCACAGCATGCCTGGCCTCTGCAGCCCCTCCCCCTGGGCTCCCAGTCCCCCCCACCATAGGTCCTGTCCACTGTCAGCTGCATCCCAAGCCTGGTGTCAAAACAGAAGCCAGAGCTGGGCCCTGGCCTAGCACAGAGGTCACTCCTCTCCCTGCCCCACCCCCGTCCCCTGAGAATGTCTCTCCCAGTCAGACCCTGTGAGAGCACCGCCATCTCTCAGGAGACCCCTTCTCTCTCTCTTGCTCATTCTGGGCAGTCACAGCAGCCCCCCCAGAACCTTCCAGAACCTTCTCCTGCCAGAGGCCCCCTCCGGAGCTTGCTTCTCAAGGAGCCCTTTCCAACCAGCAGCCTCCCTAGAGAACCCCGCCCACCTCAGCACGCCTTGCCCCTGCCCCACTTCACTCTCTCCAGTCCTTTCCAACATGCTCGTAGTTGGCTTACTTATACTGCCTTTGTCTACCACTCCGCAGCAGCAAGGAAACCCCCCCATACACACACACACACACACACACACACACACACACACACACACACACACACGGGGCTGTTGATCCCGTTGGACTTTTCTCTAGCTCGTCACATCCTCCATGCCTAGCTCTGTGGCCACAGAGCTCTAGACACCTGCGAGGGGTCAGCTTACACACGGGTATGGGGGTGCTTCGATCAGAGAGGGGAGCTCTCCAGCCAGCTCTGCCGCTGTTCCCCACCCATGATCCATGGGAGATGTGGGGAACATGTAGGCTACCTTCCTCCCTCGCCTAGTCCTGCCCAGGTCTGTCCCTGGAGCAAAGCCAGTCAGTCAAGTGAGAGGGTTCTGGGGGCCCCAGCCAGGGAGAGTGAGGTAAAAGACAATGCTAGCGAGGGTCCCCGCTATGCTGGAGGTGCCAGGGAGGACACCAGTGCTGGGCTCTGAGGGAGCCTGGTGGTGAGCTGGGAGGGGTCTGGTGTGGTACCCCCACCAGGAGGTTCCCCTCCACACAGCATCTCTGAGGGTCCTGGGTCAGGAAGGTTCCACAGCCAAATGGCACAGGCAAACTCTCACCCAGTCTGAGAAGCTGCCAACCAGACCCAGTCTGGGCAGGAGACAGGCGGAGCCCACCTAGCCCAGGTCCCTTCCCAGGACTTTGGCGGGGCAACTCCAAAGCAGGGCCGTGCTCCAGCCCTACCACGCACAGGTAGGTGATGAGGCCCAGGAGGCCAAGCCAGAGAAACTTTCCCCAAAGCCAAGAAAGAACAGACACTGGTTCTGATGAAAATCACGACCCCTCCCCACCACCCATATGTTAAACAAGCACAAAAGTGGCAGCAGGCTCCGGGTCGATGGCAGCGGTGCCCGCGGTGAGCACAGTGACAAGGTGCGCCTGGCCCACACACCATTCTTTAAGTCTCTTCACTCTGATGATGCATGAAATCACCCGCCCTGACAGCTCTGCGCCCACATTCATGCCAACCAGCAGCCTGGCATCCCCCTCATTATCCCCAGGCTCACAGAGCCACCTGGAGGGGTGTGATTAATGAGAATCTCATAAAACCTGGGGGAACCAGCCCACCCTGGTGCCCCGAAAGAGTGAAATTGCCTTTCTCAGGCCCATACATCACCGTGCTCCTGTCCCACTTCCTCACTGTCACCCCCTGGAGAGACGCCCCCATGGCCTCCAAGGGGTGACGCTGTTTCTGAGACAGCAGCATCTGCTGCTCTGGGGGACCCTGTGTCCTCAACTTCAATGCCAGGAAAGAGTTTAGCTCCCCTCTTCCTAGCTTCCAAACTCCTGGCTCTGAGGGCTCCGCGCAGGGGGTGGGAAAGGCAGGAGCCGGAGGATCCTCTAGGGTGGGGACAGTCACTGTGATGCATTTCACAGCTGCTCTTTCTGATGTGCCTGTCATTTTCTACACTGCTGCTTCCAATCTGATACTGCCGGGGTCCAGGGGTGACACGGAGACTGGGGTAACAGATGATGAGCTCCGAATACTGAGCACAGTCCCCCTGCATGGATGGACAATCAATATGTCACTGGGAAGCAGGAGTCATTGGCCGCTGGGCAAAGTTGGGAATGTAAAATGTCACCGAACTCAAGATGCATTTCTTATGTACTTAGGATCTGTCACCGCAGCAGCCTTGCCGCTCCGAGGGGGGAATGGGCTTCATGTTTCATAATCACTGGCCTCAGACAAATGGATTCGATGTCCACAAGCAGAATGAGGAGGCTTTCCAAGTGGCCCCATGGGTTGGCTGGGCTCGGGAGGGGGTGACAGCACTATGGGGCGGGCGAGGTGGGGTGGGGCACCATTTCTACAGGAGGCTGTGTGAAATAGCGCCTCCTGCAGTCCAGAAGTCATTTCTGCACAACTGCCTGCACAACTGCAGGCAACACCTCTGTGGCTGGCTGAACAAGTTGGTATTAATGTTCGGAAGAGATGGCAACAGGGTGAAAGACCCAGCACACAGAGCCCTCTGTGACACTCAACAGACTCGGAAGATTACAAGCTCCAAGGACAGGGAGCTTCCCAGCGTCAGGCTCGGTGGGGCCAGGGGCCACCTGTTGATTCTTGAAACATGCATGTGCTACTCATTTCTCTGATTTTTTTTTTATGATGATTAAAACTCGCTAAATGTGACGGCTCCCTTAACTATGATCTATCTTTGTTAAGAGGTACTTCAGTAAGCTCAATGGGATGTGGGGAGGGGGCGGGGTAGATGTAAGGATATGTATCAAAATTTAAGTTTCTTCTATGACCAGAGCTTTAACTCCAAGGAATCAATCCTAAGAAAAAAAACTGTTCTAGGAATGTATCTGCATGTTTGTCTGTGTGTGTGTGTGTGTGTACACATAGACAAAGTTGTTCATTGCAGTATGGCTTTTAATAGCAAAACTAAACAAGATGATTTGAATGTATGCTGCTAAAAGATTTGGTAAATGAATAATAGTGCTATATGCACAAAATGAATATGTATTTAATGTTTTTAATTGAAATAAACAATTTAAAATTACTCACAGCAGCCGTCAAAATAATTCACTGTGGTTATTTGCACTCACAAGGGATCCACCCTGTGTCTCTCTGTCTCTGTGTCTCTCTTTGTCTCTCTCGGTCTCTCTATCTCTGTCTCTCTGTCTTTCTGTCTCTCTCTGTCTCTGTCTGTCTGTCTCTCTATCTCTCCTTCTCTCTCTCTCTCTCTCTCTCTCTCTCTCTGTTTTGAAGCAGAAACCCCTTCCCTGCTTCCCTTGCTGCTAGGCCCCAGATACGAATCTGGTTCTTCCCAGGAGGCACAGCACTCAATGAAGGAAAAGGTGGAGGCAGGGGAGGAGCCGGGCAGTGGTCTGAAAGTGAGGAGAGCATGCCAGACAGCCTCCCCAGACCGAGGGTTTCCCCTTCGAGCTTGAGCCCCTAGACCAGACAAGAGCTGTACTAGAGGCAAGAGAAGTTCTGACAACATGAGCCACCCGCAGAACCCACAGAATTAACTGGTCTCTTATTTGGCCTCTCACCCTCTTCACCGGGGAAAATCCCACTCAGCGATCCTGGGATATTATCTGCCTTCTTTAAACACACACACGGCCAGTGCTCTTCAATAGTACCCAAGATTGCTCTCACTCCCCATTCCAGTGCCCCTGTGGGGGGAGGGAGTGCCACCCACTTTGGGGAACTGCATGCCCTCTGACTTCCAGGGAGTAGTTTCTCAGCAACAGCTCTGTCCTACCCGCTGTTCCTCAGAACTGAACTGAGCCTGTCACCACCTTCTCCAAGCCTCAACACTCCATGAACTGGCTCCTGCTTTCAGTGACCTCCTTTCCTTGCTGAGTTGGCTGTCACCTCCTCGTCAGACACACACTGCAGGATCTGTGGTTTATCGTGTCAATGTTGGAGCATCCCTCACCAGGCACGTCATGGGGGGGACCTGGACAGCTGGATCTTGGGAATTCATGAGGCCTCAGGGCAGCACATTACAGAGGACTCACTGTGTGCTGACCCCCAAGAAAGATAGAAGAATGTAGCCTGGCAGGGATTGGGGATGATTTATTACACGATATACTTTGACTTTATTAAAATGGATAACATGGAAATAAATTAAAATGTTGAAATTTAGAGCTGGACAGATAGTAGAGAACTCCAGATCAAATCTCTCTGGCACTGCATAGGGTCCTCTGGGCCCTGATACAAGTATTTTCTGAGCACAGAGCCAGAAGGAAGCCCTGAGCACCCCGGGGATGGCCCCAAAACAAACTAATAAGACAAAAAAGTGTTAATATTGACAACAGGAAAACAAGGCCTCAGAAAGACATCATCAGGGCCTCACCCCTGTACAATAACTCTAGCCTCGATTTACCACCCACTGAGCACAAGTGCATGTGTTTCAAATTCAATGGCAAAGTGTATGAACACAGCATGGAAGGAGGAGCATGAGTTGCCAGCATAAGTTAGACCTCCAGACTGCCACCATTATAGACAATGGAGAGCATTATCCACTTTGGCAATTTAACTTTGGAAGTCTTTAGAAATGTACTGGGGAAAAGAGGAGGCTGCCATATGTTCTAAAGTAAGGAAGACCCAGCAAAGTGTAGAGTGGATTGATCCCAGTTTAAAAACACTGGCACAGAATACAAAGACAGTCTACAGAATGGGAAAGGATATTCACCCACTATCCATCTGATAAGGGGTTGATATCAAGGATTTACAAGGCACTGGTTGAACTCCACAAGAAGAAAACATCCAACCCCATCAGAAAATGGGGTGATGAAATGAACAGAAACTTTCTCAAGGAAGAAATCCGAAAGTCTAAAAGACACATGAATAAATGCTCCTCATCACTAATCATCAGGGAGATGCAGATCAAAACAACAATGAGATACCATCTCACACCACAGAGACTGGCCCACATCCAAAAGAACAAAAGCGACCGGTGTTGGCACAGGTACGGGGAGAAAGGGACTATTCTTCACTGCTGGTGGAAATGCCAACTCGTTCAGCCCTTTTGGAAAACAATATGGACACTTCTCCAAAAAATTAGAAATTGAGCTCCCATTAGACCCAGCAATACAACTTCTGGGAATATATCCCAGAAATGCAAAAAAAAAGTATAGTAAAAGTGACATCTGCACCTATATGTTCATTCCAGCACTGTTCACAATAGCCAGAATCTGGAAAAAACCCGAGTGCCCAAGAACAGATGACTGGTTAAAGAAACTTTGGTACATCTACACAATGGAATACTATGAAGCTGTTAGAAAAGATGAAGTCATGAAATTTGCACATAGGTGGATCAACATGGAAAGTATCATGTTAAGTGAAATGAGTCACAAAGAAAGGGACAGACATAGAAAGATTGCACTCGTTTGTGGAATATAAAGTAACAGAATGGGAGACTAACACCCAAGAATAGTAGAAATAAGTACCAGGAGTATTACTCCACAGCTTGGAAGCTGACCTCACATGTTAGATGAAGAAGCAGCTCTGATAGAGAAGGGATCACCAAGCAAAGGGTGCTAGGCGGGCCCACTAGGGATGGGAAATATGGGCTAAAAATAGACTATAGACTGAACATGATGCCTACTTAGTACTGCTGTAGCAAACCGCAACACCCAAAAAGAGAGAGAGAACAAATGGGAATGCTCTGCCACAGAGGTGGGGTGGGGTGAAGGTGACAGTGTGGGGGTGGTCAGAGGGATGCTGGGACCATTGGTGGTGGAAAATGGGCACTGGTGGAAGGATGGTTACTCAATCATTGTATGACTGACACATAAGCATGAAAACTTGTCAGTAACTTTGTCTCATGGTGATTCACTAATAAAAAATGCAGATCTATTAAAAATAAATAAAAAATAAAAACACTGCACGGTAATGTCTGAGGCAGAGGCACTCAAATACTCAAAGGTCAGTGGAAGTGCTGAAAATTCATGAACTCGGGTTGGGGAGTGTCAAGGAGAGCCACCATTATCTCATACAGCCTTTGACTGTTTGAAAGTTTGTGGCCAGCCCAATGTTGCAGCATTGCTGCCAGCGACAACCCAGCTACCTCCTGCACAGACACCTGGGGAAGCGAGTCCAAACACACCAACAGTGAGAGGCGTCCAAGAGGAGCAGGAGCAGCTCCCTCAGACAACAGAGCTCTGGGAATAGTGAGATGATGACAGAACTCAGCTGGGTCAACAGAGGGTGATAGAAATCCAGGAAGCTTCCCAACAACATCAGACCAGCGTTATCTACCTGCAGAAGACGTTAGAACAAGGGCCATATTCATATTTAAGGACCCCAGAAAGACATTTTAACAGAGAATCAGAGGACTTGAAGAAAGCCTGGCAGTGAAAAGGAAAGAACTCATTCAAATGGAAATAAAGGAGCTAAGAAATATAGTAATGGGTCCCAGGAGCAGAATGGAGAAAGCTAAAGATGGAATCCATGAACCTGAAGAAACAATGAACAGCTCCCCAGTGAAGTAGGTACAACAGACGAGAAACTAGTTTTATTTAATAGAGAAAATATAAGAGATATCATTGACAATATTGGGATAAACAACCTCAAAATCATAGAACTCCAGATGATGAGGCAAGAAGAAATGTAGACTAGTTGAATAACTAATAGGTGAGAACTTCCCTAACCTGATGAGAGATATGGGAGTATGGATCCAAGAGGCCAAATATAACAATACCAAATCACACTGTGATCAAAATACAGAGAACCTGAGCATCTATGGGCGTGACCCAAAAAGCAAACAAACAAAAATAGGAAGAACCTAAGACAGATTAGAAAGCAGTAAGGGAGAGTCAAAAACCTTATATACAAGGGAAAGAAACATTAGATTTACAGCAAATATTTCTAATGCAACTTTATGAGCAAGAAGAAAATGGCATAATATATGCGATGTATGAAATAAAAGCAACTGCCAACCAAGACTCTTCTACCCAGCAAAGTTATCAGTCAGAGTTAAAAGACAGGTAAAACCATTCTCAGATATACAGAGTTGATTGTATAGAGTCTCAGCCAACTCTGGCAAGGATACCAAATGGCCTCATATAAAATAGCAAAAGCAACCCAACTTCTCATAGATACATAGCAATAAATTCCTTAGTATCAATAATTTATCTAAATGTCAATGGACTGAACTCTCCCAATAGAAGTCACAGAGTGGTTCTGTGGATCAGGACAAATGCCAGGTGATCTTGTCATCTGCAGAATATAGTGAGACAAAATAAAGGAAAGGACAATATTGAGTAATGACAAACTCGTGACCTTGAATTACAAGACTTTCCGCAACCTTAGATGGAGACCTTTCCAGAGAAGACCTTGATTATCAAACCCTGAGAGACAGAAGGGAAGGAAAAATGACAAGACTAGAGTGACATAGATACAGCGGTAGGTAGAGTGTTGGTTGTGGGTCCTTTGGTACTGATGGGTTGTAGTAACTTTGTACAATGATACCATGTACTTGGGCACAAATGTCACCATCTAACCAACTGTCACTGTCACTGTCATCCCGTTGCTCATCGATTTGCTAGAGCAGGCACCAGTAACATCTTCATTGTGAGACTTCTTGTCACTGTTTTTCGCATATCGAATGTGTAAAACACAAAAATAAAAGGAACGGGGGTTCGGGAGGAGCGCCTCTCCGCACCGAGCCAGGCACAGGGCGAATGAAGGAGCAGAGCCAGGCTGGTTGGTCTCAATCGCAGTTTATTCCATTCCCATCTCCATTCTCCTCTGATTCTCCTCCTGCTTCTTCCTCTCCCATCCTACTTCATTCTCCTTCTCTGGATCTCCTGGAACTCCCCAGCCCCCTCTCACAGCCTCATTAAATCCCCCTGCATCCAGGGCTTACACAATAGGTGTGGTTACAATCAATAGGGGGTAAAGTTCTATCCCTTGGGGGATGCTTTCACTAGGACAGAATCTCTCTCAGCAGGACATCCGCCCAAGAGCGAAATCCCCTGGGTGTGTTTCCCCTCTCTTTGTCCAACTAACATATAAGTATTCATATTATAAATCATTTTGTATGGACATAGCAAGAGACACATTAAGCTTATAGAATTGCTCTCCAGGGGTCACCTCGATCTCAGACTACAGCACTCAGGCCAGATTAGTCTTTCCTAGCCCTAGCAGGGCCCTAGTCTCATCGTTGCTTTTGGATCATGACATGACATGCCCATGACCAAGCTCTTAACATATAGATAAGCATTAGGCGCTTTGGCCAGGCCCATGTCGATGTCAGGGTAGCACATAACTCACCGCTTGCCCTGGGTCCGTCCCGTCCCTCGTCGGGACCCTGCTTTTGGGGGTGCTAGGAAGCAAGGGCAGCTGAGGCTTAAGTCCAGAAAGCAGATGCCCGGGAGTGAATAATATATGAAGCCAATTAAATCCCATGTTACCAAAGCATATTAACAAATGTCTTTCTTTGTCTATACAAAAAGGATATTGTTTTAAAGTAAACTATTCAAAAGACATAAGAGAGGAGAAAGACAATATTAACTTACAATACAAGTACACTGTCCTAGCAAGGTCTGACCTTACAAATTAACAGAGTTTGATTAGAGGAAGAGCAGATAAACTGGTAGAAGTGGTTACAGATAAACAAAGGAATGGGAGTGACTCAGGAGCACTTTGATGGGCGTGACTTGATATACCTAAGCTCCCAGTGGCAAGGGAAGCAGGACATACCAATGTAGTCTACAATTATTTAGAGATTATTACCAGGTAAACCCAAATTCTGTGGCAAGGGAGAAAGGACAAACCAATGATATCCAACAATCGAATACGCCAAGGTAGCTTGCCAAGCTCTGCCGTGTGGGCAAGATACTCTTGGTAGCTTGCCGGGCTCTCCAAGAGGGGCAGAGGAATCGAACCCGGATTGGCCGCATGCAAGGTGAATGCCCTATCCGTTGCGTTATTGCTCCAGTCCACCATCTAAAACTACAATGAAAATAATAATTAAAAAATAAATCTTGCATTTAGTTTTTTCTTGAATTTTATCATCACTAAACACTCTCAAAGGCATTTCTGTTGGGAAAGGGAAATCTCTCCATTATCGGCTGTGGTCTAATTTAAAAACACCTATATCCTACCCAATTGGTTCCACCATCCACTCAGCACAGTTTTGTTTTGTTTCATTTTGTAGCCACACCCAGTGATGCTCAGGGCTTACTCCTGGCTTTGAAATCAGGGATCATTCCTGATGGTGCTCTGCAAACCATATGGGATGCCGGGAACTGAACCTGGGTCAGCTGCAGCTGTGTGTAAGGCAAGCGCCCTACCCACTGCACTATTGCTTAAGCCCTCATCAGAGTTTGGACCCTGTGAAGGGACTGAGAAGAAATGAAGAATTGAGAGAGAGAGAGAGAGAGAGAGAGAGAGAGAGAGAGAGAGAGAGATTCTTACACTGAAAAAACTCATTACTTACCAAATATGCCTTCAGCATAGTGTAAGTTTGTGGTAACTGTTCCTGCCATATATTGAATTCTACGGGTTAAGTTCACCCTCCACAAGGAATAATGACAAAGTTTCCCAGGAGAAGGAGAGCATGCCCATGGATCCCTCAACTACTACTCACCTGCCACCCGGGAAGCTGAGATCAGGAAAGCAAGGTGATAGATTCCCTGGACTGTCAGACATCCAAAAACTTTCCTTCCGCAATCCTAGGTGGTGACCGCTCCAGAGAAGGCTCCTGACGAAGAACTGCCCACAGCCACATGCCACCATTTCCCAGCCTCTCCAGGACAGAGCGGACAGCAAAGAAGCAGGAAGAACACTAGGACACACACATGGCCTGACGGCCAAACCCAAAGCTGTTGCATTTTCTCATAAGAAATCCAGAAACTCACTTACTCTAGCCTCCGCCTCACCCCCATCCCACCCCCACTCCATGTACTTAACCTTTTAGGTTAAGGTCCTGCCCAATTCTAATAACGTCCCTGATGACCTGTTCTCCCAAATCACAAGAGATTTTCGGCAATGACTATGAAAGGAAGAGAAATTCTAGAACTGGGAACCTGCCAGTGAGTGGCAACTAAAAAGCATGACAACAACGGAGCTGATAAAAAAGTGTTTAAAAATCCAAGTAAGAACTGGGAAGATCTGGGGAGGAGAGCCAAGACAAGCACACTAACCCGCCGGCAGCCCTAGGGGGCAGCACTGAGTTACTGTGTGGTTTAATGACTGGCGGTCTCATGAGCCTGAGAAAGACTGATTTTGTTTTTTTGTGTTTTGGGGGTTTTATTTTTGTTTTGTTTTGTTTTATTGAATCACCGTGAGATACAGTTACAAAGCTTTCATGATTGAGTTTCAGTCATACAATGATCGAACACCCATGAGAGAGTGACTTTGAAAGTTGCCAGAAGCAACCTTTTTCCAGAGCCACAGGCCAGCTCAATAAAGTATGCCCTTAATACACCCGGCACAATTCTGGACCTGGAAGGAGCTCAGAGTTCTGGATAGTTCCAGAGCTGACTTCTGGCCTCACGGGGTCTGTTGGGCACCAGGCTTGCAGGCCAGGAAGGGACTTGGCAGTGACTTCCTAAAATAGGAACCAAGGCTTCACATTTCTTCTGATTAACGTTGGTACTCGTGTAGTGTTCCAATAAATGCATTATCAAAACACAAATATGACAAAGGCATGACCAATCAGGAGAAGTGCTCAGAGTTGTCATGGCAACAGTGGGCACCCTGCCCATATCCCATCTTAGAGGGGTTTCACTCTCTTTCTAAAATTATCCATAGTCCGGGTTCCTAGGTTTCATGCCAGACTAAGAGTCCAGAAATTTCTCTCTGAGCACTGGGTAACAGGGCCTTTTAAACAGAATAAGACACACGCAAACACACACTCACACACACAGAGAGAGACATTCAGACATGCTCATACACGTGCTCACGTGTTGAGTCAAGCTGGAGGTTGTTCCTGCATGAAGGACCTTTAGCAATGACGCAGCCCAGCCGCCTCCTTCTGGAGGTGGAAAACTTAGATGAAGGAAGAGGGAAGGAACACATGAACCCTCTTTGGTTCAAGCATGTCACCACCCTGACTCACAGACTTATGTCATTCCCAGTGCTTTGCTGTGAAGTCTCATCTCCTCTAGAGATAAACTTTCAGAGTGAAACTCATACCAGGAGGCACCCAGGAGGGCAGAACACTGGCTCTCCCGGAGACACCTCTTTCTGAAATCTCCCCGGGAAAGTATTCCCATTGCTCCAGTGAGGGCTCCTGCCTAGAATCTTCTTTCTCCTCTTGAAGATTAACTGCTCTGCATTTTAGGCAGGAAATGAGTTCTTTGCTGTTTATTGTGGTCAGATCCTAAAATGAAGTCAATACAGCAGTAAAGGCCGGATAAGCTGATGTCTCTTTATTAATTCATGAGGTACTTTGCAGTCCACCACTGTCCACACGGCGATGGATGAGAGCAGAAGAAAAAGTGTGCACGTTCAATTATGTCTCTGATAACTTCTACTTAACTGGCCTGTCAGGGAGAAGAAGATGGAGAGGCTGTGGTTTTATTCACATGTTAATCTCAACACACACACACACACACACACACACACACACACACATACTCAGAGGCATGGTAACATGGACATGCTCACACAGGCACACAGAAACAGAGGTGCTCACACACATGTCCACACACATGCTCAGAAATAGACATGTACACTCACATGCTAACCCACACAGAGATGTGCTCACATGCACACATTCACACACTCACTCACTTAGTCATGCGCATCTCTACTTACAAAGGCACACAGACACACAAACACACACCCACGTGAGCTAACGCAATGCTGCCCAGGCTGCATTTCAAATGCAGTCCCCACTGTCTGCAGCGTGAAATCAGAGAAAGGTCGGTGGTGCTGGGCCACCGCCCGGGGCTCATTATTCCCAGGCACAGACCTTCTTCATTCTCACCAGCATTTGCTCCCTGACCTTCCCTTATCAGCTTCTGGACTCGCTGAAGAGGGCAGGCAGAGGATGGGGAGGAGCGAGACACTAAATTAACTGATTTCTAGGAAGTCTGGCAAGAATTAACCTGCATGTGGACTTGAAGCAATTCCTTCCAGCTCTGACTCTGCTTCTCGTGGGCCAGGAGTCCTTAGGCAAACCTGTTACCCTTCCAGAACCTCACCAGCCCTGTGAATGAGGGGTGACAGTGGAGAGCTGGACCACCTAAACAGATGCCATTCACTGGCCTCATGATTGCTGGGTGTTTATGTGGGTCCTCTATGTAAAGTCTGAATCATCCCTGCAACCCTTGGAGTAAGTACAATTGACTTGCTCCTTTTACACACCCAAACCCTTGAGGCCAATGAGGTTTCACAACCTTTCCAACTCCTCCAGGCTAAAGTAGGGATTGTAAGCCTAGAATTTGGGCTTCAGAAACCCACATCTAAACCACCTGCCTCAAACTCTGGCTCCATGGCCAGTGGGCAATGAATGCATCCAGTCCCCAAGCTGCTCTGGCTCATGAAGGTCCAACCTGTGTTCCCTGGGGTCAGGATTTTTATTTGCTATTTTTCACTGGGGGGGGGGGCTGGGGGAGTGGCGTGAGGACCACACCCAATAGGGCTATCCCTGGCTCAGTGCTCAGGACTTGCTACAATGGTGTTTGAGTATTTTGTAGTGGTGGGGCTCACACCAGGTTCAGAAGCATGCAAGGCCAGAGCCTCACCTGCTCTACTTGCTCTCTGGCCTGAGGCAGGAATTTTCAAACCTGGGCTTTAAGAGCTCCCAGGGCTGAGGGCAGAGCCAGGGGACAGCAGGTGTAGGAGAAAGAGGGAAGAAAATGGGCGCCATCATGGATGGGCAGCTGGTCCAGCAGCAAAGGAAGCCCCAGAAAGGCAGGAATTCGTCCTGGCCCCTTCCAACCACTGGCAAGTGTCTGACAATGCCTGGGATTCTCTTTGGGCACAAACTGGTGATCTCTTTCCCTCCCCCTGCTTCAAACTTACCCACACAATGTATTCTCTGGGCCTGTCCACATGAGTCCCGGGCCTCAGCTTAGTCCTGCAAACCAGTACCTCTATGTGGGCACTAGTCTTGATTCCCACCAAGTGGCCCTCTGACTTGGCAAACCCCACCCAGCTCAGTGTGACATCTCCTTCCCACACTAACTCCCTCCTTTGCTCCTTTGAACTCGCCATCTGGGCTGGAACCAGGTCCTGCCCTCAGGATCTCCCTCTGTCCTCCCCCACCTATCAGCCCCCACCCATCCCCCTTCTCCCCAGTGCGCCCTGTGCAGGAGCTCTGCTCTGCTCCTCGCTTCTGCCTTTGGGGAAGCCAAGGGTCCCCCACCCCCTAATCCCCGCACCAGGACTCCTGCCTCCCAGCCTGCCGCTGCCCCAGCCCCTCCAGTGCTGCTCCCAGAGAGAACTTCTGGAATAGCAACAGTGAACCAGGAAACCTCCAAGCACCAAACCTAGCCATGCCCTCCCTCCTCTGCCAACATATACAGTGCATCCCGGCCAGCTCACTGACTGCCAAGGAATTCTCCAACGGTTCTTCAAGAAGGGTGTTGACTAAGCCATTTGCTCATTGTCTATGGTGAGTCAGGCCCTGATCTAGGAGCTGGACAACAGGGCTGGACTCACAACAGGTCCGCATGCAAAGAAACCAAGGCTTCAGGTGAGGGAGATGGAAAGCAAAGGATAAACAAGCAGAATTGACTAGTGGGAAAGGAGAGTGTGTAGTTTCTTAGGGCAAGATAGAGATAAATAAAGTTTTCAACTATTGATTCTGGAGAGTATATTAAAATCTTCAACTATGGCTTTTAATTCATTACTTCTTATCCTAGATCTGTCCACTGTTGTATTATTTTTAATGTTAGGTATGGTCAATGACACACATGTTTGTGATCACATATGTAAAGAAAATGCAAATCAAAATACAAGGAGACATCTCATACCAGTGAGAATAGCATATATATAAAAATACTGGGGATGACCAGTGTTGGCAGAGACGTGGTGAAAAGGAACCCTCATTCACTGTTGGTGGGAGTGTTCTCTAGATCAGGCTCCATAGAAGTCAGTAACCGGTATCACGTAACCCAGCATATTCCATTCCCTAGCATCTTACCCAAGGACATAACACCAACCAGAAAAGACATATGCATATCTATATTCACTGCGGTGCTAGTACACTAGCTAACATCCAACCCAAATGCCCAAGGGCAAACAAGTGGACAAAGAAACGGTCTATGTACACAATAGGTAAGAGACAGGATGAAGTCTTGCCTTTTGGGACAACAGGGATGAAATTAGAGGGATCAGTGTTGAGTGAAATAAGTCAGAGGGAGAAGGGCAAATGCTAGACAATCCCACTCATCTGTAGGATCTAACCCAAGTAAAGAAAGGGACAGTATCCACTGAAAATTCTTAGACTCAGAACTGAGGTTACCAAGCAGAGGGTTTGGGGGGTCATGGGGGGTGGGAGGGTTGTGGCGTGGAATGAACTAGAAGTGACATAATGATTGTTAGTGGTGGAGGGTTTGAGGCACCTTGGTGGAGATGGTGGTACAGTAATTTGTACTCCCAAAGCATAAGCATTAGCACTATTACAGACTATATTATTTCAATAATAAATTTTTAATTTTTTAAATATTTTTGGCCACACCTGGCAATGTTCAGGGGATACTACTGACTCTGCACTCTGGAATTATTCCTGGGACTGTTCAGGGGACCATATGGGATGCTGGGGAACAAACCCAGGTGGCCTGAGTTCCCTACCCACTGCAGTATGACTCCAGCCCCCAAAATGAAAAAATTTTAATAAGCAATGAACAAAGAGAAAGGTTGGATGTGACGCCTATGATCCTTGGCATCCCTGGGCTGTAGGCAGAGCGTGCCCGGGCATGGCAGGGCCACGATGCCATGCTGGGCATGGAGTCATGTATTTATAAACATCCCAGGCTCTCTCAGAACATGTGCCCAGAATTCACAAGGCACATCTCCACCCACCACTGCGCCCAAGCTGGTATGACCAGTAACAAAAGGCAGGATCGGCTGCCAAAGGGACTGTCTGGTTCCTGAGCATTTCCCAATGCAGCCTGCCTTCCACATCTGCTGTATCTCACTTCCCACCCTGGGCTGAAGCAATAGCACAGCGGTTGGGCATTCGACTTTCACGCGGCCGACCCAAGTTCGATTCCTCCGCCCCTCTCGGAGAGCCCGGCAAGCTACCGAGAGTATCAAGCCCACACGGCAGAGCCTGTAACAATAAGTCTCTCAATGAAAGACATTACTGGTGCCCACTCGAACAAATCGATGAGCAATGGGATGACAGTGACAGTGACGGTGACTTTCCACCCATGCACCATCTCCAGTTACAGCCATTCAGGTGCATCAGGGAAGGAATCTGAGTTGGGAAAACTTAGAAGGGGGTGTGGAAAGAAAGCTTTGCTTCGAGGAGACACAGTAAATTGAGGGAGGCCCTTCTCAAATGCTGGCTTTCAGGAACAGAGAGGAAAACAATATGGAAATAGTATAGATGCTAGGGTTTTGCTTTGGAGATAGCCACCCGTGTTTGAAGCCTGATTTTATGGCCAATTGTTAGCATGACCTTGGGGATACCACTGCAGTGCTGAGAGCCGCAGCTAACTCATTTGTGAAGACATTGGTGATAACTTTACAAGGTGGTGGTGAAGATGAAACAGCACCAAGTGTGTGATGAACTTAAGAACAGAGCCGGGTATTTAACAAGGGTTCCAAGAGGTAGCTAGGGCGGCCAGAGACACAGTACAGTGGGGAGGGCATTTACCTTTGCACAGAGCTGACATGGGTTCAATACCAGGCACCCCATGGTCCCCCTGAGCACCATCAGGAGTGATCCCTAAGTGCAGAGCCAGGATTAAGCCCTGAACACCTCCAGGTGTAGTTCAAAAAATAAAAAAGTAGTTGCTAAGATGCTAAGGATAGGGGGGACAGCATGAGTATAAATATGAGCAGTGGCACGGCTCAATCTGGGAGCTCTAATGTAGAAACAGATATGATCACTATTTCCTTTCAAGATAACAGACAGAAGACAGATCCCAATGGGTGCATAATATCTAATCTATAATATTTACTCACTTATCATTTCTTAGACTTGGTCTTAGCAAAATACAAAGCTCCTCTCCATAAAGATGATTTTGTAATGAAGTGAACAGATTCTGGCAGATCCTGTACGGACTTTCTATGTGGTCTAGAAGCTTGCATCATTTGTTTCATTTAGAATCCGAGACAAGACATCTGCTCACTTTCTTATTAACTTGGGCTTGTACATTCATTTATTCATTTATTCATTCATCATTTATTCAACAAATATTTGTTAGATGCCTATCAGAGAGGTATTTGCACAAAGTAGGCATTCACAGATGTTTGTTGAATTAAAAAATTGATTATATTTCCTGGATCCAGCCATCTATATGTGCTTGCTTGTATTTATGCCTTGGTTTTTCTTTACTTAAACTATGAAACAAAACAAACAGTTGACCTCTAGCCAAGGAATTTGTACCTTCTGGGCACTGCCTTAGAAATCTTGATTGCATGGAACTTACCAGATTCCTCAAAATGTGGGAGATATCTAGAATGCAATACTATAAACAAGAAACTCACTAAATCACTGCCGACATGCCTAAAACATGAGCAGCCCTCTTTCCTGGCTAATCCTCCTCTGTTCTCACATACTTTATTCTTTCCCGTACAGTGGAAATGTTCAACAGCAGTATTAATGCCAGCCAAATCACTGTAGTTATGTTCACTGTGGCTAATCACTTCTGAATTTACCCAAGTAGAATTGGAATCGGAATTTGTACAACTTTTCTCCAGATCCAACAGCCAGAGAACACAGACACCCTTTGAAGGCAAACGCTGCAGAGGAAAAGGAGGGAGTTAGGAGAGGAAAATCCATTGTCCCTGAGAAAATGCTTCCCTGGAAAAAAAAAATCATCAGGCTGACAAGTTTAATTACTCTGGGTTTTTATGCCTGTCTTTTGAAAGGGCTAAACACTTTAGGCAATGGGAAATGTTCATGTTTGAGTCCCAGAGGGATTTGAAAGAGGAAGGCAAATCTCTCATGTGTCTTAACCACAGTCCCAGAGGTGGGGGGTGGGGGGTGCAAGACTGCTGAGCCAGAAGCACCCCTGAGGAGCCCCCAGCAACCGTTCCCACACTCCAGCCCTGGCTCCCTATTCTGGCCAGTGGAGGCTTATTTAACGGCATGTATTGAGGCAGCCTTGTCACATTGGCCAAAATCAAAACACAACATCCAGCCATTTAGGAGCCTGAGACCCAGCAAGCAGAAGACAGCCCGGGGCTGGATGCTGAGCAAAGGAACTGCCCTCTCAGACTGACAGCCCAGTGATGATGCTTTCTTGGTCCCAAAATTACAGAGAACAGAGCAGAGAGGGTCAGGGACCAGGGCTGGGAAAGATATGATCATGCAGGGGTGGTGCCTGCCATTTGGGGGTTTGAATACCACCCCCAGTGGTGCTCAGGAGTTACTCCTGGCTCTGTACTCAGGAATTACTCCTGGTGGGGCTCCAGGGGCCACCTGGGATTAAACCAGCACTGCCCGTGTAGAAGACAAACGCCCTGCACGCTGTACTATCGCTCTAGTCCCTATGCAAGCGTTTCTTTGAGGTGACCAACCAGTTCTATGTCCCAGATGTGGTCATTACCACAGACTACACCATCCCCACACATGACATATCATAGAACACACACATATGCATGAGTGCATGCTGAAACTCGACAAACCCCAAGGAGGTTTGTAACTGAGTTTTTCAAAAGTCTCCCACAAATATCACCCTGGTTTGGCCAAGGTGCTGAGGGAGCGTGATGAGCCAGGAAGTCAGCTGCGGGCAGGGTAGGGGGCCCTGAACCCTTTTTGTGATTTCTTGTGAGTCTTCACAACTAACTCACTTTGAGATAGGAATTGGCCACTGTCCCCAACACTTTCCACAGGACCAAGGGAACAGGAGAGCATTTCTCACATGAGAATAGAGGCCTTAATGACCATTCTCAAGGGCAGCTCCATGACGGGGCTCACTCGGTCACCCCAGACATGCTGTGGACATCCCAGCGGTCTTCCTGCTGTAGCTGTGCCATGCAAGAGTGAAGCCAGAAATAGGGCAAAGCCCGCAAAGTCACTGCAGCGGGGAGAGGTGAGAGTGGAGAAAGTCAGAGGTGGGAGGCAGCCCAGAGCCCAGGGTGTGTGCTGGAAGCGGGGGCCATGCTTCTGCAGAGCAGGGCCACTCAGGAAAGGGGAAGAGACAGGTGTGTGGAGTCGAGTGTGAATGTGGGCGCTGTGGCCAGGTGGCTCTGGGCAAACACCTGCAGAGCTGCTGTGTGGAATCCCAGCCAACCTGAGCTCTGTTAATCCCGTGGCATGGCTCTGCTCTGCAGGCAGGAGCTGGATGAAAATAGGTATCAAATGGGGACAAAGAACTGTCTTCTCTGACAGGGAACACATGCCCAGACTCTGGCAATGACCATGACATGCAGGTCGGCCCATCTCCTGTAGAGGAACAGGCCTCTGTCCCACTCTAAGAAGAGGACCCCAAATCTGCAGACTCGGGGGCTCATCAGAGAAATTATGTAGTGAAGCTGTTTCCCTTAAAAAAAAAATCTCAGGCCTGGAGGGATCATACCGGAGTTAAGCATCTGCCATGAATGTGACTAACTGATCCCCAGTACCATAGAGTCCTCCAGCATCACCGAAGGGCCTCCTAGCAACACACTCTCCCAGAGTCCTGCTTGGGAGGCCCAAATAACCATTTAAGAAATCAAACAAGCAAACAGCTGCAGGAGATGGGGGGGCAGGGTTCGAGTGTCAGAGTCAGGTCCCATAGGTGTGAGTGCCTGGGTCTGGGCTCTGCTTGACCCCCAAAAACCGTTGGGTACAGCCCTGGTGGACCCTAAGCATCACTACAAATATGCCTCCCCCACATTAATTTCATTTATTAGTGGGGGGAGAGGCTGGTGGGAGAGGTGGTGGTGAAGCAAGAGAGTTTAATTGAAACTTATTTAGAAAGCTGTGAGGGGAGAGAGAGGGAGAAGAAATGTGTTCCAGAGAGAACTCAGATTTCTCTGGGGTGGAAAGAGGTAGCAAAGGCACAGTGAGACGAGCAAAGGAGCTCTGGGCTCAAAGAGCAAGCCCAGAAATGAATTTTAAAGAAAATGCTGTTGGGATGGGCAGGAGCGATAGTACAGTGGGTAGGGCGTTTGCCTTGCACGCTTCCGACCCGGGTTCAATCCCCAGCACCCCATATGGTCCCCTAAGCACTTCCAGGAGTAACTCCTGAGTGCAGAGCCAGGCTGAGCATCGCCAGGCGTAACCCAAAAAATCAAAATAAATAAATAATAAAACAAATGCATTTTTAAAAAACACACAAAAAAGAAAATGCTATTTGGGCGTTTTTACTTTCAGAAGCCTGTGGATGCTTGAGTGGTTCATACTATCCCATAAACATCTCACCTGCCCCTAGCGAAACCTGGGGGCTTCTTGTCAGATGTGCTGCTAAGCCCCCTGCCCCTCCTCATCACAGAGCCTGCTCAGGGGTGCTGGGGTCAGGGGAGGGGCTCTGGGAACATTAGGAACAGGGGAGAAGCTAAGCAGGCTTGCAGGACATGGACACCCAGCTGTCCACGTGGGGCTCTCAACTAGGTGCCCACAGACTGGATGACCTTGGGTGAGTCCTGGCATAGACTGCCCCACCAAACGCTCGTCTCTCCTTTGCAGCTCTGCCAGGCTTTGGGTTTTCTATTTAGCCCTTGGACTAGAATGATAGCACAGCAGGTAGGGTGTCTGTCTTGCACACGGTGACCCGGGTTCGATTCCTCCGTCCCTCTAGAAGAGCCCAGCAAGCTACCAAGAGTATACTGCCCACACGGCAGAGCCTGGAAAGTTACCCATGGCATATTCAATATGCCAAAAACAGTAACAAGTCTCACAATGGAGATGTTACTGGTGCCCGCTCAAGCAAATCAATGAACAACGGGAGGACAGTGCTACAGTGCTACTTAGCCCTCAATGAACTGGCATCACAGTTACAGCTCCCTGGGAAACACCACGCAGTAACACAGCCAGTGCTTCCCTGGCTTGGCTTTTATTTCAGCAAGGTGTTTTATTAGTTTATAGAGCCATGAATAACTTTCCAAGGCAGGGGAAAGAGGACCTAGGGCACAATGTTCTAGGGACGATGGCTCTTGCTACCGAAGATGGCATCTCCTTGAGGAGGAGGGATATCAACTGAAGTCTGTGAAAATGATGGACAAGGGGTCACATCAGCATGCCCAGGCACCCTCCTGGCCAGAGTGAAGATACTGGCTCTGCACCCACCTGGCTGCCACCAATGGAACATCTGTCCTCAAGATATGAGGTGGCAATGGTCCCCGACCGAGCAGGAGGAGACGCCTTCTTTCAGGCGTATGTCCTCTTAGGTCCAAACCACCCAACTAAGACGAGAGAAATTTCGAGAAAGACATTAGCAAGAAGTTCTGTTGTCTTGCAGTATTAGTAACACTCGAACCCTCCAATCTGTGCGGCTCTCAACCCAAGCAATGCTTATTTCTTTTTCTTATAAGTTTTCTAATGGGGTTCGGCCAGATCACCACCCATCTCAGAAACCAATCCTGTCCTTTTCTATCTTGTTGCAGCAGAAGAGCAGGAATAAATAATTCTTGTCTCTCCCTTCCATCCTTCCTCCCTTCTTCTTTTCCTTTCTTTCTCATTAAGACCATGTGAGAGCACAAACAGGTTCACAGCAATCTGGAGTAAGCACAATCTAAAGTGCCCTGCCACTCACACACCTACCCTCAGTCCCATCACCCATATTGTCCAGCGGAGATGTAGAACCTGAAGCAGTGAACCTACATTGATGCGTTGTATCACTTACCATATGGCTTACATCAGGGTCCACTCAATACTGGACACTCATGGGAGTGAACAACTACATCCTGCACAGATGCATCATTACAGTATCTGACATGGCCGTTCCCCAGCCCTAACTGTGCTCTGAGCTTCACGTACTCCTCTGTGCCCTCCCAGCCCTGATGTCTGATGTCTCTGCAGTTTTGCCTTTTTTCCAGAATAACCTGTGGTTGAGAGAATACAGCATGCAGAACTTTTGGAGTTTGTTGATCCACATATTAGATTCTTCCGTGTTTTTTCATGGTTTTGAAATTCCTTTCTCCTGAGCATGGAATTAAGTCTGATTGCCTGATTGGAACCATTTATTATTCAGCCTCTCACTGAGTGAAGACCTTTATGGTTACATGCAAGTTTAAGCAGTTATGAATGAAGCTCCTACAAACATCTCTGTGTGGGGTTTGTGTGGACAGAATCTTCAGCTCCTTTGGGTAAACACCAAGAAGTACAAGTGCTGGTTCCTCTGGCAAGAGGATGCTTGGTCTGAGAAGCCACCAGGCTACCTTCCATAGCCTTCCCATCTGGGATAAAGGATAGTTCCTATGCTGGATGCCCTCACCAGCCTTGTTATTGTCAGTGTTCTGGGTTTGGGACATTCTAAGAAGTAGGGGTGTGTCCTCATAGCTATAGTTTCTCTGAGGACATCAATATTTTGTGTGTGTGGAAAGGGGGAATTTTAAAGCAATGCTCTGGGAGACCAAGGCCCCACTCCTAGGAACACTCCATCTTGTGTGAGGCTCAGTGGTTAAATGCTAGGTCCTGAAGATGAGGTTCTTCTCAGTCCAGTGCTGTTGGGGACAACTTAGGCCATACCAGCAGTTTTCTGCAGCCAGCAGGGTTATACCTGGAAGTGGTTAAAGAACCATGAAAGGCTAAAGTCAAATATGGAACTCCCACATGCTTTAACCATGTCTGAGCCCCTCAAAACCCTTTTATCTTAGGGTGTCACACCTGTTGGTGCTATGGACTATTTTATTGAATGACACCTGATAGGGCTGAGGGACCATATGTGGTGCCAGGGATTGAGCCAGGGTTGATGGCATGCAAGCAAGCACCTCCTGTACTACTTGTAAACACCATGGCCCAGAAGTGATACTCACTGCTTTCCTCACTGACCACTGGCCAAAACCAGGCCCAGGTCAGGCATGGATCTGGGCCAAGGAACATAAAAAGGAGTACACTAGTAAGTATAAGATGTCTCTAAGAGGGGGCTGGAGCAATAGCACAGCGGGTAGGCATTTGCCTTGCACGCAGCTGACCCAAGTTTGATTCCCAGCATCCCATATGGTCCCCTGAGCACTGCCAGGAGTGATTCCTGAATGCATGAGCCAGGAGTAAGCCCTGTGCAACACCAGGTATGACCCAAAAAGCAAAAAAAAAATAAGTCTCTATGACAAGAATTACCCCTGAGAAGGACTTGGCTCCTACATTCCATCTCAGTGCTGTGGCCTCGGGGATCAGGTCTGTTCCTGGGTGAGATCAGCAGTCTCACCTATGTGACTAAAGAACAGGGGTCTACACCCAGAAAGCCTCTGTGGGCAGCAGACTCAAGGTGCAGGGCCTGGAAACAGCCAGTGGAGCTGGGACACATAACGGTCTGGGGAGCAAGGATCTCATCCAGCGAGGAAATGCGGAGCAACAGAGCGCAGCCAGACCCGTCTGTGGCCCTTTGTCCTGCAGCCCATGGAGAGCAGCGAACCGTCTCGAAGCAGCAGCTCAGGTACCTGGGCTCCTTGGGCCTGGGAAGGCAGGCGAGGCTTTGCTTCCGGCCCTCACTAGCTTGTAAGGTCCAGCAGAAACTCGACTGCCCGTGAGCCTGCCACGCTGCTCAGGACGTTACAATGGACAATCACAGAATTCGTGTGAGGGCACCTTGAACATCAAGAATCACTTCCGTGACCAAAGCACTTCTTTCCCCTCAATGGGTTACCCATCGTAATTAGAACTGATGGAAAATACAGAGCCCATAGCTCCATTTTAAAAGTCTAGATGGAAGCTTGGAAATATTGCTGAATTATAAAAGAAATTGACTCCGATACTTTTTCTCCCATTTTATTGTTTCCTGCAAAGTCTCCGACATGGGGTTTCTAAGGCTTAGAGTAAGGACTCATTTTTTCCCCCTCAGAATTGGTGCATGTTCAATTACATGTAAATCAGTCCACAGAAATAAATATCCACGGTTAAAGGATATTTAAACTGTTAAAAGCTTTTTCCTTAACTGCTCACAGTTGAAAAAAGAAAAAGTATTTCCAGAACCCTGGTAGGCTTAAACATCATCCCCTTTCATAGTACGCAGTGGAACCTTCTTGGGGATTGTGGGTCTTCTGGGTTGTTCTCCTGCTCAGAGCAAGCCTGGAGTGGCAATCACAGTTTGAATCTGATTTTGAAGCATTTCTATGTTAATCTCCCTTTCTTAAGAGCGAAGAAACTTTTCCCCTTTTCTTCACAGTCAAAACACACACTGGGCCACCGAAACAGAATCAAAATTAAGAAAATTGTTCCTGTATTTAAAAGGGCTTAAGATTGTCCTTCACTTACTGGAAACTTTGCTACAGAGTTATTTTTAAAGCATCTTCATTTTCCCAATATCTGACTTCAATTTGCGTCTGTTCCTTGGGCAGGCCATAACCCCATTAGAATCCTGATGCCCCCCATGTGTCTGAGTTCAGCCACAGAGTGGGTCGCCTGTTTAACATGCCCACATCCAGCACTGCAAGCCTCGCATGCCCAAGACCAAATTCCTGATCTTCTGCAGACCTGTTCCTCCCCAACTGGCTCCATGTCACGCAGGGACAGTGCTGGACTTGTGTGTTTCTGGGGCTGAAGACTTAGTGATGCAAGAATCTGCTCGTGTGCTCATAGGCCACTTTCAGCCCATCAGCATGGTCCTTCATCCTGCCTTTGAGACATGCTCAGGATGTGACCACCCCCAGGTCACCTGGCTTCAAGGGGCAATGGTTGCCCTGATCCTTGCCCTGCTCTCCTATGCTCTAACTTTCTCACCACAGCCAGACAGAACCTTCTAGCTGATGCATAAAGAGGATCGCCTTGCTTTGATGTTCCAAACCATCTGGGACCTCCCACATCACCACCCAGCACCAGAGCAAAGTCCTTGAGAGGGTCTGGACAATGCTCTTTGACCTCATCTCTCCCCCAACTCTGCTCCAGCCCCAGGCCTGTCTCTATGGCAGAACTTTTGATCTGGCTTCTTCTTGCCCAGACACTCTTGCAGACCTCACTCACTGCCTCAAGTCTCTGCACAGCAGCAGCCTGGCGCCCCGCAGAGGTAGTTCCCTGCTAATGGCCCGGCACAGCCCCCCTGGCTGTCCCTGTCTTCCTGATACTCAACATCACCAGAGTGAGTGGAACGGAAAGCCCTCCAGGGCAGGGCTCTCTGCTTTGCTCATGTCCAGGCACTCAGGACAGTGCCCAGACCCTCAATCAACATTTGATGTATGAATAAACGAGACTGTCCTATCTGGTTCAATCAGGGACTGGTCCTCTCCTGCTCTCTCAAGCGTCTGTCAGTGGTGAGTGGATTCGTGGCTGGCCTCAGGGACGAGCAGGCTCTGTGCCTGTGACCCGGATGAAGGCCAGCCGTGGAACGGGTGCAGACTGCAGTGCATGTGCTGGCACTCTCTCCTCCACAGGGGCCTCGGGCTCAGCCTGGCAGGACCCTTGGTGGGCGGGGAGAGGTGGGCAGCTAAGTCAGCAGGGCTGAAGGCCACCCCCTTGCCCCCCATCCTGAATCCAGCTGCACAGATGCCACAGTCCGTTGCCAGGAAGGGAGGGAAGTAAGACGCAGCTCTGCCTCCTAAGGCTGGCCTGCCTGACACCGGTGTGTGAAGGGCAGAGAAGCAGAGTCCCCTCGCCCCCGCACACAGCCCACCACGCACCCCAGGCAGTAGAGTCTCGTCCAGGCTCTGTGGGCACATAGACAGTGAGTTGAAGAATCCCCAAGGACCCTCCAAACTGAGGGAGAAGGACCCAGGGCCAGGGTGGCCTGGAGTGCGTGAGGTCTTCTGACGTTCGGGTTATGCACCCACACACTCCACCCAGAGCCAAGACGGCAGGGCCTGGGGTCACTCGGCTCTCCCGGAGCATCTCCAGCTCCGGCCACTCCTGGATGCTCTGCCTCTCAGCTCGTGAAACAGGGGTGAGCAGCGCCCAGGGCAGGGATTCTTGGGGATGCCGGGGCAGCCAGCACTAAAGCAGACGAGTGTGGGTGTGTGGGGCACGCTGCTTTCAGGTGGGTTCGAGGAATTTCCAAGTAGTGATGATTCCTAACAAAATCTGCCACAAGCAGACGAGAAGGGCAAGCCCAGCTTCCAAGTTCCAAACACTGACAAAATGATATCCGGAGAGAAAATGAGCCGAAGGAAAGAGGCAACGGCAAATTACGATATAAAAAAATTCATTTCCACTTAGCAAATTTGCTATTACCATCACAATTCGGGGTATTTTAATAATTAGACCCTCATTGAGGTGCGATAATCCGATGCCTCCCTGATGAGGTTTAAGGAGCCCAAGAAAAATCCCTTTTCCCAAATGGCCATTTTCCCACAGCCTGCTGAGGTCACCTGCTCGGCTGGAGCCCCTCAGCCCCCATATCAACATTCAAGGAAGTACCGTGGCCACCCAGGTCAGACTCCCTGCAGATGAAGAGGGTACTGAGTGTGTGTGTGGGGGGGGGGGCCTGTGGGTGTGGGTGTGGGTGTGGGTGGGTGGGTGGTGGGCAGGGGATGGGGGAAGCACGCCCCATGATGCTGCTGTCCTTGTTTCTACTCAACAGAGAGAGATCTGGGCTGGTGGCGAGCACCAGGGGATGGCATAGACCTAGCACAGGACAGGCGGCGGGGTCCCTCAACTCAGGCCAAGCCCTGGCGCCTCCTAAGCACTGAACCATCCAGCTTGCACCACCAGCTGAGCACCTGCAGGAGTGGGCTCGGGACCCCCAGCACCACTCACTGAACATGTGGTCCCTAATTTTACAAAGGAGAAGAGCTCTCGGAGGACGGTGCTTCCATGAACAGAGAATTCATGGGAGAGATGGAAGGGACTGGGCAGCACAATGCGCTTCATGGAGGCCCAGACGGCCCCCTCCCCACCCCACCCTCCATCCCACATGCATGGGTCTGTTTCCTGCAGAGCTGTTGGGGGAGAGGCTGTTCCTAGGTTATCTCCAACATGCCACGCCCACAGGAATTGAGTCCCCATCAAACACTAACCCTGGGCATCCCAGTACCTCCACTTCCGACAGCGTCTCCAGGGAAGGGTTGTTCAGGTTGGGGATGATGACCTCAGGATCTCACCTCCTCAGAGCTCCCCCGCTGCTCTGACCTCTGCTCTCTCCTTTTGAAATTCAGCAGCAAGTTAAATTCGCTGATCCAGACTTGCTCTCGCTCTCTGCCTAAGAACTGACCAACAGAAAGAGAGGTACAGACATAGAAGGACTGCACTCATTTGTGGAATATAGAATAACATCACATGAGGCTGACACCCAAGGACAGTAGATAGATACAAGGGCCAGGAGGATTGCCCCATAGCTGGAAGCCTGCTTCATGAGCAGAGGGGAGAAGGCAGATGGAATAGAGCAGGGATCACTAAGAAAATGATGGTTGGAGGAATCAGTTGGGATAGAAGATGTGTGCCGAAAGTCATCACCAAACATGATGACCTCTCAGTGTCTGTGTTGCAAGTCATAATGCCCAAAAGTAGAGAGAGAGTATGGGGAATATTGTCTGCCATGGAGGCAGGGGGAGGGTGGGAAAGAGGGGGGGCATATACTGGGGATACTGGTGGTGAGGAATGTGCACTGGTGGAAGAATGGGTGTTTGATCATTGTGTGATTGTAACCCAAACATGAAAGCTTGGAACTATCTCACAGTGATTCAATAAAATTTAAAAAAAGAAGAAGAAGAAGAAGAATTGACCAAGTCCTGCCCGTCACAGGCTTCCTCCCATCACAGACTTCCTCCCATCAAAGCTCCCTGAGGCGCTGCTGCAGACACACCCAGGGCCCCAGTATACCCACACCAGGGGGGACTGGCATGTGCTCTGCCAGTCACCCCCTCTCTGTCCTCTCACTCACCAGAGCTATAATTTCAAATAGCTGCAAGTCTGATTAATTTCTGAGTTGGGGGGATAAAACGGGACCATTTTTCACCACTATTCATACTGCTTTTACATATGAGTCTTTATTTGACCAGTCTGGTACTGCTTTGGTTTTTGATGAAGGGATAATCTTTCAGCAAATGGCTCAAACAATGGGTTTCCCCATAGCTGGAAGGCTGCTTATTCTATCAGTGAAAATCAAAAGAACATAAGTCTATCCTCTATACAATACATTAAAAAAATAAGGCAGGGGCTAGAGTGGCTGCAGTGGATAGGTCACTTGCCTTGCACACGGCTGGCCTGTATTTGATCCCACTAGAAGTGATCCCTGAGCATACCACACAGTGTGGCTCTGAAACAAAAAAACAAAATAATGGTCCAGGTGGATTACAGACCTACATGTAAAACCTAAAATTTCTAGAAGAAGGCATAGCAAAAACCTTAAATACAATGATCAATATATCATAACATATATCATATCAATGTATCATAACACCCTTAGAACAAATTGATAAACTTGACTTCATCAACATTCAAAGCTTTGGTTCCTCTAAATCATTTGAAAGAACAAAAAGACAAGCCACCCAGAGGATAAAGTATTTGGCAATGATAAATGTCATGAAGGATTTGTATCCACAATATTTAAAGTGTTCTCAATAAAAACCACCAGTCAGGATGTAAGTACCACTGGTGTAAGTACCACCAGTTATGGCCCAAATCTATTTCTTCAAGTTATCAGTGACTACTATATGATTCCATTTACATGAAAATCTGGGAAATGCAACTATATTCTACTTATTCCACACAAACTAATTTATAAAGGCAGGTAGCAGAAAGCATTTGACAGTTTGGGATAGGAGCAAGGAAGGTGGGAAGATCCCCAAAGGCGCTGGTCATGATGCATATATGCTTATTATCTTAGTTGAGATGGTGATGTCATGGGTATTTATAGTTTATATGTATATATGTATCAAATATTAAGTTTTAAGTATTTACAGCTTATTATAAGTCCATTAATCTCTAACAAAGCTGTTAAAAAAAGATGTAAGCCTGGGTTTATAATTAGCTCAACACTTGACTATAAGATCTTTTGTTAAGACATCTTTTTTTAAAAAAATCAACACGCCCTTTGGTAAAACCTCCCAGATAAACAGCTGAGCTTGGAAATAAGATCCACAAAGACTAACCTCACCTAGCATAAAGGGCCCCTAAAAAAGAGAGGCCCACAGATGTGACACCATTGTGGAGGTGGGGTTTTGACCACGAAGTTGGTTATCGTAACTTATATATAGAAATTCTACCATGCTTTTAGAGTGAGCTGTACTGGTATACAGGCTTGTCTGGACTAAATGGAACCAGGACTGCTCAGACTGTACAAAAGCCTCTGGACTTTGCATATTCAATGGCCAGGAGTCAGACTGGCTGCCAGCAGAGCCGCTCTCCTCTGAAGAAGGCGTGCAGTGTGATGGAAGAGCAAGCTGGTCTCAGGTGGTGAGAGACAAGAAACATATGGCAGCATTTCCAGGAAGCGGAGCTGTGTCAGAATGAGGGGTGGTCCCCACCTGGGAACAGAGCTCAGGCAGCACCTCCACCCAGCAGCAGCAGATAATGGAGGGTCAGTGGCTGCTCTCGGTGCCCTGGGCAGCTGGGCCTTTCACCTCCACCTGTTGTGTCTCCAGGAGAGAGCTCATGGCCACTTTGGGTCATTAGGTCTCCAGATAAAAAGTTGTACCTGGACTGCATGCAGAAGACAAGATCCTGGATTCTGAGCATTGATGCATGACTGAATGAGTACATATGGGGTCAGGTGGGCACCTGCAGAGGGGATGATACATTCAGCAGGTAGCAGGGACATGAGTCACTCTGGCCAGAGGGAAGACTGCAGGAACTTGATTGCATGAACAGTCAGGGTTCTGAACCCAAAATCTTTTATACAAAGGAAATTTTGCAGTTCCACCAACAAGTTGTAGAATCTATCCCCCAAACCCTTTGGACTGACTGTCCACATTCCCATTCTAAGCCAAGGCTCCAAGACTGATTCTGCTGCCCTCTTCTAGAGTTACTTGCTTGCACCCCACCTGGGCTGGACTGCTGCCATCTGAAAGATTTGGGCAAAAAGAGTGAGGAGCTCCAGCTCAGCCACACATACCAACAGGCAGTAGCCGGGGAGAGAGCCCAGGTAGGACCAGACAGGTGGTTCAGAGACGCCCCACCTCAAAAGGCAAACTGGGAGCTATGTGCACCCTTGGGTCATGGCACTGGGCGACAGGGACCTGGGCCTTGTCTCTTTCTAGCCTCACAGCCACAACAATAACCACTGCTTTGCTTACTCCTGTTCACAGTTAAAAGGAAAGCTAGAGCAAGTTGCACGGCCCAGTGCTCACTGCCTGTGAGTTCTGTCCTGCTCTTGAACCCAGGCTCTGGTTCTCATCCCAGGCACTCAGTGAGAAGCTTGGCTGCAGCAGGGGCTTGGGGCTAATTGTGTGCAAAGATAGTTCAAGTGGAGGTCAAGTGGAGGTCTTGTCGCAGGACAAAGACTCCACAAGAAAGGCCAGGTTTGCCATGTCCCCTTCTTGCCACAGTGCCCACCAGCTGCTCATGGCTGTCAACCTCCAGCCAGCCTAGGGACGGTCCGCATGAGCGTGAAATCAATGTTTGGGTCTGAGTCCCTGAGATGTGGGATTATCACTGCAGCGTGGCCGAGCCCACCTCCACAGACAGAGCGGCCGAGGCAGACTAAGCCTTAGATCTCTGTCATTCCAGAGCTCGGGCTCTTCCTCGCCAATGAAGGGGTGAATAAATGATTTGGGTCCAAAGGACAAGACCCACAGGGCTCAGTGAAATGGAAAAGGGGGGGGCGGGAGATGAAAGACAATAAATCGATGCTCCTGAATAAGCTGAGGTCAGGGCCGCTCATTCTCTGCAGGGTTCAGAAAGGAGACAGGGCACCTGCAGAGCCCAGGAAAATGGGGTCCCTCCTGCCACCTCCCTTGAGAGCAGCGTCGCTGTTGCCTCCCTGCGGTTAGGTTAGAGAAGAATCTGCTCAGAGCAAGCTCTGCAGGGTGAGGGCACAGGTGTGGTATACAAACCTCTGCTACAGGAGCTGCACTGTTCCCAGGGTCACCAGCACACACACACACACACACACACACACACACACACACACACACACACACACATACACGCATATACAGACACACGCATACACACATATACACATACACTGACACACACATACACACATATACACACATATAAACACACAGACACAGACACACACACACAGAGCCCTGGTTGCTGCTTCTGCCTTTGAGGGCAGAGGGGTCAGGATGGTTTGCTCAGCACCCCGTGCCTCAACCCTCTCCAATTCAAAACCCACCAAGATCACCTGACTTGGGAGCTCGGGACCTTTATTCCACATCCCCTGGTGGCCACCAGCAACTGGATATTCAAATTCAATTGATTGGCCCCTACTTTGAATTCGCCAATTGAATTTTCCAGATATCAAACTTTAATTCTATGCAAATCAACAAATGCTTATCTCCAGCCTGTTATGTGCACAGAGCGATGGCTGAGAAATAAATAAAACATCTTTCTTGCCTCCAGGGACTCACCATCTAGGGAAGGAGAAAGATAGGAGTAAAGGGGGCCGTAACTCAAGGCAGAGTGTGATAAGGGGTGGTGAGAGAGGGACGAAAGCAACCAGAAAGCAGGAAGGACCAGACGAGCTCTCCGGGGCTCAGAGCCAGATCCTACTGTTTGTGTTTTGCTGGAATGTTTCTACTGTGCAATTCTTATTGTTTTGCCTCGACAAGGAGCAGTTCTTAGGAACATAATTAAACTTCTGTGATGAGCTGGTTGTCGCCGTGGCAGTAATTACTGTGCAAGGTGACAGTACAGCCGCAGATGCTGCACTGTGGGAAGAAAGGGGCCTCCCAGGCTTCCTCTGCTGAGCTCCCCTGGAAGTGGGGTGGGGCCGGGCACCCCCAGTGGAGGCCTCTGCTTCCAGCTGCAGACTTAGGGCATGTTCAATGCCTGGAAAGCTCGGAGCTGCTCTGTCTCTCCACGACAGTGAGCCTCTCCGGGAGACATTCCTCTTGCCCTGCATCAATGCTTTCAGCGATGATATTGTACAGCAGCCTCCCCACCCATGCAGGGGTGCACACTGCACACCCTCAGAGGACACCTGGAACTGTGAACAGACCAACCCCCAAGCCCAAGACCCCCTTGTACAATGCTTTTTCCTCTCCACACTCTGATTCCTGTGATAATGTTTGCCTGATCAATGGGGATGGCATGAGATGAATGGCAACTAGTAATAAAATGATAAGGGGTACAATGCACAGTTATGTGAATATAGTCTCATGCTCAAAACACCTTATTGCATGGAAATATTACAGCCGGCAGCAGACCCAGGTGACTGAAGTTGCCCGAAAAGCAAAACCTTGTCCTGGAGGAGGACTGCTGGATTAGCATTTCTAACACCAGGGGGAGCGTGGAGAGCCACACAGAGTCAGCAGGAGGCGAAGAGAGTTCTCCAGGTATCACAATTGAGCCGCAAAGCCAAATTTCATTCATTCATATCCCAAGAAGCCAAAAAAAATAAAAAAGCAGCTTTGACAAATTGCATGAGGAATGAAGCAGGAAAGACAGAGCAGACACCTGTAGGTAAGTGGATGTGTACATGGGGTTAATGAACAGCACCAGCCCTAGGCAGTACACTCTTCTTCTTCCGCTGCCTGGAGACCAGGCCTGGCGCACAGTAGGTGCTCATTAAAGGCAAACCAAACACACACACAGAGCAACCCCATGAGTTGTGCAGGCAAAGAAAGGGGAACCTGCTCATAAGCATCCAGGAAGAAAATTGAATATTATTCTCAGCACAGACGGGCAGACTTCTCTTTCTAATCACAGCCATCAATTTAGCCAATAAATCTATTCAATCCATACTTGCTGAGTGGCTCTATGTCTCAGCATGAGTCTAGGCCCCAGGCTTTCTTTGGTGATTAAGGGCCCCTAGAGATGCTGCTGGAACGAAGGTACAGGGCAGCGAGGTAGCAACGGGAAAACCAGGCTGTAGTTTTCAGAGAACACATAACCAAAGGGTCAGGGACGCAGCACAATGGTAGAGCTCACGCCATGCATTGGGAGTCCTGGGTTTGATCCCCAGTACAGGGAGAAAAAGTGGGGTTAGGGGGATAAAGAGAAAGAGAGGAGGGAGGAATAGGGGAGAGAGAGAGAAGGAGAAAGAGGAAGGAAGGAGGAAGGAAGGAAGGAAGGAAGGAAGGAAGGAAGGAAGGAAGGAAGGAAGGAAGGAAGGAAGGAAGGAAGGAAGGAAGGAAGGAAGGAAGGAAGGAAGGAAGGAAGGAAGGAAGGAAGGAAGGAAGGAAAATGGGGAGCTGAAGAGACAGCACTGTGGATGAGGTATTTCCCTTGCACATAGCTGACCCAGGTTCAATCCCTGGCACCAGGAATGATTCCTGAGCCTTGCCAGGAGGGATTCCTGAGCACAGCTGGCATGGTCCCTCCCCCGCAAAAATGGGAACCAAATCCTGGTCCTACTTCTCAAGGAACATCTTAAAGGGCTATGGAGGATAGAGAGATGCCCCGAAGTCTTGGGGGGGGATGGGGCGTTGTGGCTGGGGGAGTCCCGCTGTGGGCCCCCATCTGCAGTACTAAAGTGAGCCGGGATATGAGGGGCTCAGGGCCTGGCCCCAGGATGTCTCCCTCCTTCCAGACACCTGCATCTCCACCCTGAGTCCACAGTCCCGAGTCCAGGGGCTGAGGCGCTGCCAAGAGCCATGAAACAGAATGTCCCCTTCTCTGCTGGACTTGAGGCGGAAGGAGCATTCTGGAGACGGTGGGGGATTGTAGCTGTTCAGCCTATTTGTTTTCCTAGAACTATCTTAGCCTAAGGACTTAAAACACACACACATCCTAACTCTGAAATTACTATGGAAAAGAACGTTCCGGCTTTCTCTTTTGTTCTCGTTGCTATTCTGTAGCCTTCTGAACTAACACTGCCTCTGGGATTTTTCTGCTCCCTCACTTGCTACATGGGGAAACCTTATAACAATACCTTTTGTTAAGAACACTTTAAATTCCCCATATGCTTGGCTCTCTTAAAGTAATCCTGCTTTTAACAAACCCCTGTATTAATTAGTTTCTTCTTGCAAGATTCCAGTTCCTCAAAAATGCTTTGTAACTATTCTCCCTGACTTTCCCTTCTTCTGAGAAAAGCTTTCTCCACAGCCTTAAGAGCTTGATAATAACCAATTTGGAGCTTAACAGCAAAAACATTCGTATTAATATTGCCAATTTTCTATTACATGAAGAAGAAAGAACACCAGGAGATTTTGACTTTGACAAAGCTACAGGCTCCGATGTTTAAAGGATAGATTGTTCTTTGGGGCTTCTTAGGATAAAATAAAATTGAGTCAAGTTTGTGTCAGCCTGAAAATTAAATCGTGAACACTGTCATAAATGGGAATTTCTTATGTTGGCAAGCCAATCCTTATCAGAAGCTGGGCGGGGGAGGTGGGGGGCTATATATCCCCTTGCCCACCACTTGTCTAATTCTGTATTCTCTTTAGTCTTTTGATGTTAATAGTTCAAATTACTCTGAGTCCTTTCCACCGTGAACGCTTCAGCCCTGCTTTTAAACATCGACAGATACAATGATGAGCTTCCCCAAATGCCATGAGAAGTTTTATGAACTCCTTTAGAACCCTTCCCTGGAGAAGGTGAATTTAATAGAGGGAAATGTCATGTTTCATTAGTACATCCCTGCTCACACAAATTTAGTCTTCGAAAAAGGTAGTGCTTGTAAAACCAAAACCAAAATTGACAAATTGTGCCTCTGTTTAAAAGCTGAAATCCTCAAACAGAGAATCACTCTCAACACACGTCGGCCTGAATCCATAAAACATGTACTTTGCCTTCAAATAAAAAAATTCTTCTAAGACTCTTCTCTGGCTGGCCAAATCAAGGGACTTGAGTCCTCCAACCTGGAGGTGGGGGAGCCAAATTCCCTAGGATCTGAGCAGCTGAAACCAGGAACAGCCTTCAGACTGGTCATCTCTGACCCCCAAAGCCCAGGGGAAGGGGACAGCCCACTGAAAAAGCAGGAAAGCCACTCAGGATAAAACAAAAGATCCTTAAGTTCAGGAGCAAGACAGATCCTGTTTAGAGGAGACAATAACCTCGGGCTTATGAAATGTCTCCTGCAAGTACATTCAGTTCTGCAAGTGAGGCTTTGCAGCCTTCGTTTCCAACCCCTGGAAATATTCGTTCTGGCCTGAGCACCCGAAGAAATACACAGAGAATACAGGTTCCTCTCGTGGAGCTCGACAGGGCCCCCTTGCAGCATGAGGATGTTCAAATCTACAGCTGCTACTGAGCGGCAGAGTTCCTTAATCGCTCTGAGTTGTGGTGGGTCATTGTAGGGATGGAGGAAGATGTTGCGCTTATTCATTGATCTCTTCAGCAAATAACCACCAAGCCCTGCAAGTGCTGGGGACTATCTGGATGCTGAGCAGGCTGCCGAGAACAAACCCATGGAGCACAGGCTCTCTGCAGAGGCAGAGGACAGAGAAAGAGCTGCCCGTGCAGTGAGGGCTGATGATGGCCAGAGTCGGGAGCAACCTATGAAGAGGCCGGGACTGTCGTGCCAAGAACAGAGCTGGGAGACAGGGTGGAGGGCAGCTGGGATAAACGATGGAAACAAAAACCTGGTTCCAACAGCAAAAATAGAGAGCTGGGGCAATAGTTTAGCAGGTAGGGCATTTGCCTTGCATGCAGCCAACCCGGGTTTGATCCCAGGCACCCCACAGAGTCCCCTAAGCACTGCCAGGAGTAATTCATGAGCACAGAGCCAGGAGCAACCCCTGAGCATCACCAGGTGTGACCCAAAAATAAATAAAGGACCTATAACCAACAACAATAAGAATAGGAATAAAGCTGCGTACTCAAGAACCAGTCGGGCTCTGGGAGGTGACTATGGCAGACAGTGGAGCTTGGGAGTGGAGTGTAAGAACAAGGACATGGAGCTGGAGAGACAGTACAATGGGGAGGGCACTTGCCTTGAACACAGCCAACCTGGGTTCAATCCCCAGCATCACAATTGGTGCCCCAAGCCCTGTCAGGAGCGATCCCTAAGCACAGAGCCAGGAGTAAGCTCTGAGAACTGCCAGGTAGGACACAAAAACTGAAATTTAAAAAATCAAAAGTAAGAAAACTCCTGAGAGTGTGTGCAGATGTGGAATGTGGGTGCTGGGGACTGGACTGGGGAATCCGGGACAGGGGTAGGCCTGTGCATGTGCATAGAGCACGGGAGCACGGGAGCACGGGAGCACGGGAGCACGTGTGCACATGCATGTCCCTCCAGGCAGGTGGATTCCTGATTTGGACAGTCGTTCTGAGGCAGCTGTTTGACAGAGGAGGGGGCAGGGTGACAGACGAGTGGCCAGGGCTCCAGGGGAGCAAGGACAGGAGATATTTGTATGTGAGAATCATCCCCAAGACCAGAAGGCACCGCCAAGGGCTGGGGTGTAGACAGAGGAGAAAACTCTGGGGACTGAGGCCACACTGATGTCAGAAGGTAACCACACACAAGAATGAGAGGTGGGGGACAGGGGCAGGGTGCACAGCACCTGGTGAAAACCACAAGTTATGGAGGCTCCCGGGAAGGCTGGAATCTGAGCGACAGGATTCTCCCCAAGAAATGAGCCTCATCTTTCCAACTGTGCTCATGCCCCCTCTTCCAGGCAGGCGTCCCTGGTGTCCCTCCGCTCAACCTCAAGGAGCCCATAGCATGGGGCCTCGTTCTTGCTGATCAGTTTCTCAGCTCTAATCTCAACAGGATCCATGAAGAGCAAGAAACAATGGCAGTCAAGCTTCCCTGACTAACACATAAGAAAACCTGGAGTGGCCCAGAGATAGCCCCTCGGGCAAGCACCCCGCCAGCTATTGGCTGAAAGGAAGGGTCGATCCAAAGGCCATGAGGACTCTTGTTCCTGCAAAATCACCCCAACATCACTCTAGCCTGTTCCAGACAGACAGACGCTCTCCATCCCTCTGCTCATACAGTCACCCCTTGCCTATAAGCCATGGCCCATCCCCCATCTGGCAGACCAGGGGTGATGACCTGTCTAGGCGTGGGGGCTAGTAAGGGCGAAGTGGGAAGCAAGCCCATCTCTGTGGGCACTGGAGCCAGACGCATGGGCTGAACTCCTGGCCCTCCTCTCTCCTGAGGCCATGTGGATGGGGCCAGAGGACAGTGCCATAAAATGACCCCAAAGCCAGCTTTCACCTGTTCGGGGTCACCAACAGGGCTGCCAGCGACTGGGAGTACACAAACTCTTCCCAGACATGCTAAGACATTCCCAAGACAGCTGGAAGCGAGATGGGCTCTTTGATAATCAGAGGGGAGACAGGCTGACCGTTGGACTGCTGAGGTAAAAGGATAAAGAAAAAAAACATCCTGATGTGACAATTGTCACTGATAACACCAGGTCTTCACTCCTGCCTCCCTGGGTCTGATTACTGCCAACCGGGATCGTAGAACTGCTGCTAATCAGGAGGCATTGGTGAGGGGACCCTTCCCAGGAGGGGAGCAAGGTCGGGGCACGTCCCAGCTCTTTCTGGAAAGGCATCTGGCTCAGTATGTCCCCTGGCTCCAGAGGGAGCCAGCAGTCCCAACTCAGCCCTGGGACCCTGCTGGACGGAAGAGACTGCTGGGAGCCACTCCTTGACCCCAGCGGAGGTGACAACTGGGTAAATACAGGGGTCCTAGGACCAGAAGCCTGAGTCAGATGCAGGGTGCAGATGTGGAGAGTGGGGACGCACAGGGTGGAGACGGGTGCCCCAAGTGTGGGAAAGTGACTCTTGCTCTGGGTCCCAGGTATCATGGGTCCGTGGAGGCGAGCCTTGAGTCCCGCTGGCAGAGGAGACAGGGTGGGCCAGCAGTTCATACGTCCAGGCCCAGCAGCCTGGTGCCTTCTGCCTGCCTCCCATCCCCTACCCCGTGGCCATGTGGGTCTGGACACAGAGGAACCCGAGGGACTCTATGCAGCTAGTGCCCCGGTGTGGCACCCTCCTGCCCAACTCCTAGTGGCAGAGACCCCTGCCCCATGTCCCCATCACAGATGAGCAAAGCCCTTCCTGCCCCACTCCAGCACTGCCCAGGGGAAGGAAGGGAGCGCTGTCCAGTGAAGGAACATCAGGACAGACGGGCACTGCCTCTGCCAAGCACCCAGTGTTCTCCACAGCCTCTGCTGCCACCTGTCCCTGGAGCCCTGACCTACACCTGCCCACAGCCTGCAACACTCAGCACACACAGCCCGACTGGTGAAGGTGGGCTGGGGGGGAGGGGGGTGCCCGGCTGCTCCAGGAGAGAGGCTGGGCATCGTCTCCCTTTCTCCCAAACCACTTTGACCAGGCCCCCCCGAGTCTTCCTCCCCCAAGTGGCTAATGTCATGGCAGCCTCCGAAGAGAGGTTGGTCCCACCTGTGCTCATCACAGGAACGCAGGGACGGGAGAAGTGACGTGACCCACATTTCCCCGTGCATTCTCGAGGCGCACGTCTGTGGGAGGTGGGGGGAGAGGGTGCACAGGTTCGCGTGTCTGAAGACCAGGCAAGGAAAAGTCTAATGGGAAGAGATGAATGTTATGTTTGGTATGCGGAGAGGGCACCAGCGGACAGTTACATCTGCCAGCCCCTAAATTAGAGCTATTTGTTCTCATAGAATTAATTGCAGAAATAAATAAAATTTATCTTCGATATTTGGCATGTGATCTTAAAAATTAGGATTCATGAGCCCACATTTTCGATAACTCACATATAAATATAGACAAACGGATGTTTTAATGCAAATTTAATATACAGTAGTTAAATTAATGATTTTTCTCGGTTCGTTTTTAATTGGAAAAAAAAAAAACTCACAGCCACACCGTATAAATCAAACTCACCCCGCATGCGGGCGTGATAGAGAAGTCGGCACGTTCACGGGCCATGTATCAAGATCCGATTTGCTTAAAATAAATGGCTCCTGCTTCAGCTCCAAAGGCAGCATCATGTTAATGCATATTCATAACTGGGCATTTCTTTGCCTTTTTTTTTTTTAATTCCCCCTCTTTTGTGTTTTGTATTTTTCGGATTGAAAACCCAAGCAAGGACATTAGTTCTAAGGAGCCAAGTGGGTCTGGAAGGCCGTGCTCCGGGGGATGCAAGACCCGGAGAGCTGGGGATACACGCACAGTGGGTGCGGCCCCCAGATGGGGTGGGAACATGGAGATGGGCGTGGGGCGCAGAGATGGTGAAGGACAGGTGCTCCGCGCGTGGGCTCCGCTAATTGCTCCTGCGCCGAGCTCACCTGGCCCGGGCCGCGATGATTGCCTCTTGATTTCATGCTGAATGGCGTTACTGCTACCAGGAGCCTCTTGGCGAGTTTGTGGACCGTACCAAAGAGGCATTTTTATCACCGGTTTAATGCCCCATGGCCGACAGGAAACAGGCGCGCGAAAAGCGATGCCGCTGCGGCTCGGGCATGAAAGGGATCATTAACGCCGCGTCAGGGCAAGGTCTTGTTTTCAGTTCCACGCAGGGCTGAAAGTGACTGGTAAGCAAACGGCAGCGGGTGGAGGCTCACCTTGCCCTGCCCCGCCAGCCTCCGCCTCGCCCGCGCCTCCCTCCCGACCTCCTCGCAGGTCACCCCGGGGAGGACGCAGAGGACAGCAGCCAACCTGGCCCGCCCTGCGGCACCATGGCAGGCCCCTGCCTTCCCTCCCGTGTTGCTTCTCCTACCCCAATCTTCCCAGAGGCAGGGAGACCTCCCCGGCCCCAACCTTGTCCTCCAGCCCCCTTGGCCACAGAACCCTGACTTCTTCTCGCACGCCTGCGCAGAGGCCCTCTCCGAGCCCCAGCAGAGAGAGGCAGGCGCTGCCCCTTTACAGCTGGCTTTGTCCGTCTGCCACCTCGTCACCGAGACACAAGGTTCTTCAAACAGAAACATTCAGCCAAGGGACCCGAGCGCTTTGCCAGGGCAGCTGGTATTAGACCAGCGGGTGTGCAGGTGGTGCCCACAAAGAGGGTGGTCTGAGAGTGCCCGGGACAAGGTGGGCTCTGCCTGGTTTAGATGACCTGCGGCATCTTCCCGTAATGAGCATCCCTGAGTTCTCCCGTACTGTTTTATTAGGCAGCCTACTTCTTCCCAGGAATTGAGACATGCTGGTGATAAGATTTCAATGGCAGCCACGGTGCTCTAGTCTTACATCCAGAAGACCTGTTCCAAAGAGCCTATTAATTCTCTTCTAATGAAAAGCTGGTAGCACTGGACTCTTGACCAGGCTTCCAGCCCAAGTTGGGTCAGCCAATCAGTGGTGACAAACACAGAGTTTTGATTCTCCAAGGACAAGAGTTCCAGTGCCTGGGGGTCAGAAGGGACTCCTGGGAACTCAGTGGCTCTCCTGGGACAGGACCATCCTCTCTTTCAGATGGATTTCTGTAAGCAGTCTGCTTCTCCGATGCCAGACCCTCTCCCTTCCACATTCAGTCCAAAGTCTGTAGGATTTGAGGGGTCTAGGGGCTAGCACAGTGGGTCAGGCCCTTGCCTTGCATACAGTTGTGCCCAGTTTGATCCTTGACACCACACAGGGTTCTCTGAGAGCCCACTGAGAATGACCTCTGAGTACAGAGCCAACAATAAGCCCTGAGAACACTCAAAAGTGGTCCAAACACCCTACACACATGCACACACAAAATTAAGAATAGAAAAGGCACATCATCCTACTCTTCCACTGCTGGGTGTGTCAGCAGAGACTATGAAAATGCTTATCCAAAGGGACACAGACAGCCTGGCACAACAGCTACAGAGATGAGCCAAGTCACAGATGAGGGGACAAAGAGGATGTGGTATATTCACACAACAGAACATGATGCAGCTCCAAAACCAGACAAAGGTAGAATGCTCCCGTATTTTCCCCCATTGATGCTTCTCCCAGCACTTCTGTGGGGAGCCCCAGTTCACCCCTGGAGATGCTGAGTCTGGCAGGGCAGGGTGAAAGGCTAGGTGCCCAGGCCTAGAGGTGCTCGGAGGTCCAGGGATGGAACTGTGTCCTCACATGTTAGGTCTGTGCTCCATCACTGTGAACCATCTCCTCAGCCAGAAATCTTCCTATTTTTATCAAAGATGACAGATCTCGGGGGGATTATGCTAAGTGAAAGAAATCAGATGGGGAAAGACAAATACAGTATGAGTTCACTCATTTGTGGAAGATAAAGAAGCCAAGCAAACAAGCCAACAAAGCACAATAAAAGCAAACTCTTAGCTACTGGGAGCAGATCCATGTTTAGCAGCAGGAAAGGGAATTGTGGGGGGTATGTCACCGTGCGGTGGGGGCACCAAACCAGACTCAGCACCACCTCGCACACCACAGGCATGGAACCCTAACAACGCCCGCAACCTACGTGACTTCAAAGTAATGTTTCTAAGAAAAATGATCATGGGAGCTAGACCGGAACTTGAGAGAGGGCCCGGCTTGAGAGAGACGACCTTTGCCACTGCAGTGTCCTCTGCTACACAGCCAGGAACATAGAGCATCAGGAGCAACACACATGGGACTCCCTACTCCGACCCCGCAAGAGTGGGGCACTCCCCGTCAGTCGGGGTCCTGGGGGGCAGAGGAGAGGGTGCCCAGGGCTTCCCAGGAGGGAGAGCTGGGCTTCCTCTTTCTCTTGGCTGCTGTTATTGTCATTTGGCTAGCACCTTCACAGCCTCAAAACACACACCCAAGTTCCCAAAACCCCCAAGGGATGGTGAGAGTGACTTTGGGGGTGAGCGTGGCTGAGGGTACAACCCTGCCACAACCTCCGGAGAGTTTTCTCCTCCATGTCATGAAGCACCCCAGCCCTCTTGTCCAGATGCCAAATCTGAACATGCTAAACCAGGAGGCAGTTTCCCTCCACACTGTCCACTCTCCAGCCAGGCACCTGCCACGGGTGGAAGGAAGACTCCTGAGGAGATCTCAGGCCAGTGGTGGGGGCAACAGTGCAGTGAGGGCAGCTGAGGACAGGGCCCCAAGGAGCTCCCAAGCTGGCCAGGAACCCAGACTCCCTCCCTTTGACAACACCACCATCCCTGTTGGGGGGGACGCCTCCTCCTTGAGGTCCCCAACCACCATGTCGACATTCCAGATACCATGGGAAGGTAAAGGTGGGGGCTCCACACATCCCTGAAGTCCGCCCTTAGTCAATGATCCAGCAGGCTGGGGGGAATGCAACAAGCTGGTGCCCCACTCTCAAAGGATGCTTCCAGAAAGCGAGGATGATCACATGCTGCAGACTCGTTCTCTCTGGCCCCAACAATAACGATTTCCGTGCTTTGTCGTGCACTCAAATGTGCTGAGCCTCCAAAGCAGCTGGCATGCTCCGCTCTCTCGACCCAGTCACACTGGGACAGAACCAAGCTTCCCCCAGGCCGAGCTCACAGCAGCAGGAAAGAATCTGCGCAGGGGAGCCTTGGTCCTGCCCCCCACTGCCTCACCTTCCTCGGGAAGCATGGCACTCGGATGCCACATTTCACATCAAGGTTCTGGGGTTCAGGGGAGGGGGCTGAAGCAGGCAGAAACTCTGGAGGGGCCGACTTCCTTTGACTTTCTCCTTTGCCCCCTGCACCCCCCAGCTGCCACTGGGGAGGGTGAAGAGACGGGTCAGGGCTACTGAATTTCCCCTGCAGCCAGTGTTTTTCAGCTGCTGGTCCCCCACCCCCACCCCGCCCAGTCTGTCTGCAGGTACAGGGGCTGGAAATGGCTGCCATTGACCCCCGGCACACACCTAGGGGCTGCTCAGTCTTTCAGTGCCTGCTGAGGGGGGACAGCTTCCCTCACAGGGTGACAGCAGCCCCCGCTAGCGGCAAACACGCTCCAAAGGAGAAGGGCAGGAACACCTTGGCCTAGGTGGTCCCTGCACAAAGAAGGATGCTGAGGCCCATGGTTCTTCCTCTGCTCCACACCCCACCTTCCCAGCCCCTACACCCCAATGACCCTGGTGGCAACTCTCTCCAGCTTTCCACTCTGCCCTTTTCTGAGCCCCATAGCTGGGCCCTCTCCTGCAGGCTCCACCTGGGCCTGACCTTCCTGACCCCTGAGTGAGAAGGTCCCTCCCCTCCCCTGGTCAGATTCCTGCACTGGACAGCAGCTGTTGGGGGGAGAAGGTTAGGAAAGCACTGTCTAAGTCATCACATTTACTTCCGGTTCTGTGCTCAAGGGTCACTCCCAGCAGGGACTGAGGGACCACATCGGGTGCCAAAGACTGAATCCAGGTGGGCTGCATGTAAGGCAAGTGGCCCCCTGCAGTACTGGGGCTCCAAGCTCCCAGTTCCTAGAATATTTTGCGTGAGCTTGCCAGCTTTTTACAGCAGCCTCGCTGCACCCAGGACGGTGTGGGACCTGCGTGACAACCATCAATCCTCAGCGTGCAGAAACCACTGTGCTGGGAGCAGATGGGAGTCCCCCTGCCCCAGTCCCTTCACTGAGGGAAGACTCTGCTTAAGGAGTCTGGATCCCCGTCCACACGCAAGACCTCCCAACACAGTCGAGTTTATGGTCTCCCCAGTTGAGCTCCCCAAAAACAATGATAGCCACAAACACGCCTCACTTCTCCATGCTCTAACCCTCTAAACCCTCTATCCCCCCCCACACACAAAAAAACATTCACTCCCCTTCACACCAATGCCTTGCAGTGACCATGCCCGTCTATCTTCCCGCCCGAACAGTAAGGGAACCCTCCTCCCATTCAGCATCTCAGATGCCATTCAAAGGACCTGATGTCAATTCAGTTCTCCTCCCAGAAGCCTTGCTGGCTGTGTAGCCCTCCCCAGGTCCTATCATACCCCGTGGACAATGTGGTCAGGGTGAGAGAGGACCAAGGGGGAAGGATGTGGGCTTCCAGACTGTCCCTCACACCTGAGCCCACCCATTCCTCCCAAGCTAAGAAGCAGGACGTGTGCCTGTAATGGCACACATGCCCGGTACCAGAGCTCAGTCGTACCTGAGGGGCTGATTACAGTTATCGAACGCTGAGCCGTAGATTACAGCCATTAGGGAAGGGGTAAATCACTGCCGATCCCTGTCTGCGTGCACACAGCAGGCCCCACGGAGGAGACGCCGAGCATCTGGATGGGTGATAAATTCTAATGCTGGTCCAGATGTTCGGGATATAAAGACGCAGGGCAGACACCCGTGGCACGGGATCTTGACTCTGAAAGGATGTTTGGGAGCTCTGTGTGGCCCGTCTGAAATCCTTTCTCTAAGGCCCTCCCCATAAGAGGGTAACGGGCTCCACCTCCCCTGCGACCCCCACCCCCCGACCCATGCTGACCTTCCTCTCTGGGCCTTTCCTTCTATTCGCCCAGTGCTGGAGGCTGCCTATCACTGAGGGTGATTCCGAAAGAACAAGCTGTGCCCTCCTGTCACCTTCCCTGCACCCCAATGGAGGCAACACACAGTCTTCCTGGAAGTTTCTTGAAAGACGAGCTAACCGTCGGTGGGGGGGCTGGGGGGAGCCAGGAGTGCTCCGAGCCTGGGGCATCGAGGCTCATCCACCACGAACCTGGCCTTCCCGCCCCTGAACCACACAGGTGTTCACAATTTCTCTGAAAAATCTATTTGGAAGGGCATGGGCGGGGGAGTGCAAAGGGGGACAGCAAATAAAATTTTGTGGCTGAATTTTATTTAGAGAAAAATGTAGTGCTTTCCATAAAACCAAAAAAAAAACAATTTGATTATATTACAATTCCATTCCTAATCTGTATTTCCGATGCCAAGGCAATCTTTAATGGATGAGAAATACGTAATTGCCCACCGTATACTCGCCGTGGCTTCCAGAAACAATGTGTCTCTAATGTCTGCTCTCCGGGGCCCGCACGGCTGGCACCGCTCGGCCCAAGCTCCCGCCAGATGGATGGTTCCATCAGCTGGCCCAGGCCTGCCTGCGAGCCGCCCGCCGCAGTGGAGGGGCTCGGATAGACTCCCCTCGCATCATTTCCCGACTCTGGGTTTCTCAGTCCCTCACCTCTGTCCCCGAAAGGAGTGAAGGCCAAGCCGCCCCTCAACTCCCATCAGGCTGAAGTTTTCTGATGAGGCTGTTTCTCATCTCTCCCTGTGTGGCTGGACACTCAAAACCGGGGGGACCACAGGACCCTCTCCTCCCTGACCAGACAGCCAGCAGAGAAACGACACACCGGGGGTTCTCTGTCCTCAGGCTGGCCGCAAGACGCAGCCCCAGAGGAGAGAAAAGGCCCAGGACAGCAGGATGGGTCCAATCAGGGAGGTCAGGCAGGGCTCCAGAGGAGGTGGCATTTGAACTGGACCAGGAAGGATGTGTAGGAGTTCATCGGATGAAGACTGGGGGCAGGGGAGAGTGGGACAGGGGTTAAGTTTCAGACGCAGGAAGAGGTTGGGAACCTTGGGAGTCACAGGAGGCAGCCCACAGCACCTACCTCACCCCCTCCGCCACCCAGACTCTGAAGAGACTGTGTGGTGCCAATAAGACAGTCGCACACTTGGTCACATACAACACAAACACTGATTACAGAGAATGGGAGAACTATGCAGGTGGTCCAAAAGGGGTGCTGGTGAAATCCAGGTAGGGGGTGAGTGGGAGCTTGCAGAAGATGCGACTTTTCTCCTGAGAACAGAGGCCTAAGCAGGAGTTTGCCAACAATATTGCCAAGAAGACAACATTAGGAGGGGAAGACACAGGAAGACACACACAAGCTCCAGGGAGAGAAGGTGGCTGTGCAAAGGCCCGGAGGAGAGCAAGAATGGCACCCTCCCACCATCAGGTGTCTGGAGCATATAAGAGCAGAGGCCCTCAAAGGCCCTGGGACCTGGAGCAAGCAGAGGCTGTCAGGGTCTGAGGGCAGGTCCAGCATCACCCCTCTGGGTGGGGGAAGACCGCTGACGGGGTTGTGTAGGAGCCTGAGCCCATCGGACTGGTGCTATACATAGGTCTCTGACTGTGAAGGACAGCAGTGAAGCGGCTAGCAGATCCCATTGATGTATGGCAAGATGCCTTGAGCACACAAATTAGATTCAGTCCCCAGAGCCACTGCTTTCTGCAAGGCAGCCACTGAAGTAACAGACCGTGTGGGACAACCTCTTCCTGCGTCTGGAACTTAACCCTTGCCCCCCTCTCCCCTACCCCCAGTCTTCATCCAATGAACTCCTACACATCCTTTCCGGCCCAGTTTAAATGCCACTTCCTCCAAAGCCCTTCCTGACCTCCCTGATTGGACCCACCCTGCTGTCCTCTGCAGTATACCACTCATGCCCACCTCTCCCTCTGTGGGGAAAGCCGTGATGGCCCATCTCCCCCAGCTGGGCACAGTGGGTGCTGAGAGAACACCGCCTCGTGGCTAAAGAGCACAAGCAGCCATGCTTGGGCAATGATGCTTTCCACAGAACCGTTTCTACAGAGGAGAAATCCCTCTCACGGCCACCGATCGAGGGGCCTGGCCGGCCAGGACAACCCAGACCCTCAGAAACTCAGAGAGAACAGCACCCAAACGTGGCACGGCTCACATGAAGCAGATTCCAAAAACATTACAAAAGATTTTCAAAGACTTTTAGAGGCGGAATGTTCCAGAGCCCAGAAAACATCCTTGCATAATTAGAAGATTAGGGGGCCTTTCATGAGAACACAGCTATAATCACCACGCTCTATTACAAGGAATTACCTACGAATTATACAATCATGAGACACTGGTCGCGTCCGCTCAAATCAGGAGCCCTCTGTCTCTCCTGGGGAGATCCGCACATTCCCCCCAGGAAAGAGGGGTGCCTCCTGGGCAGGCTGAGGGCTCAGCAGGGGTCCCTGTGGGCCCATTGTCCATGCCATCTGGACAGGCCTTCCGGGCTAGGGCGTGAGTGGAGGCAGAGTCACGGCCCCTGGGACTGCAGGACCAGGAGAGGTTCCTGTGGACACTAAGTGTGTGCGGACAGGGAAGGAGGAGAGGGAGACCCTGGCCTCCAAAGGGGTCACCTGCCTCCCACTGGCCCCCAAGCTCTGGAGGCTCATCTGTGTGTGCCACAAAGATCCCTGCGAGGAGGAGCTTCTTCCTGACTGGGCTGGCTTTGCCTCCAGGACCCCCGGCACACACACTCCACCCCCAGGGGAGACCCCTGCCCCTGACATACACCTAGTGACAGACACACAGGGCCACTGGCTATGAACCAGGTACCTCGCCAGGCACGGGAGGTGCCAAGGGCGGCACTGAATCTCCTCCTGGCCTCCCCCCGGGAGCCAGATCTAATGCATGCCCCCCAAATACGTCGTCAGGGAGCCCCCAAAGGCTGCAGGCCCAGGGCCCACTGTGTTCCTGGCCCCTGGCCCTCCAGCGTCTGCCACCACCTCCCCTTGCTTGCAGCCATCTCCAGGTGGCACCCTGAAGCCAGGACGCTGGGAGGCCTGTGGGGGGGGGGGGGGGTGCGTGGCAGGCAGTGAGGCGGCCTGGGAGTGACCATAGCAACTGCGGCACACACCCACGGCTCTCCTGTCCCCACAGTCAGGGCACAGGGTACGGGAGGGCCCCCTGCATGGCCAGTGAGCAGCCGAGGCCGTGCAGGGCTGGAGTGAGGGGTGGCTCACAGGGGTCCCCTTCAGGCTCCCACCACCGTGAAGAAGGACTCGGGGAGCCGGGCCCAGTGACCCCAGCCACGGCAGGTGAGACAGCCTGTCAGAGCTGCAGCTGCCCAGGCTGCCTCCCTGTGGGCTGCACGGGCCAGCTGGCAGGTGGCTGGGCACACCCCCAGCTGCCCGTGCTGACGTGTCTACCCCAAGGAAGATGCCAGAGCAGGGGAAAGTAAGGCACCCCCTGCTCCCCCCCACCCCAGTTCCCATGGAGGCCCCTCACTGGCTGATGAAAGCAAACCCCGAGCTCCACTGGTGAGATTCTTTCTCTGCTCTAGGCTCATGGGCACACACTGATGGGGTGGGGTGGGGTGTGTGCCGGGTAGCATGGCCACCTGCCCACCTGGTGGGTGCCGGGGACGCTGTCCTCAGTTCCGGGGAGGAGGTCACCCTGACAGACTGGCTGGGAGACCACCTATCGAGGCCTTGAAGTCAGAGACAATGGGGCATCAGGGGGCCTTATTCACGGTCTCACCAGGGAGACACATCTGCAGAACAGGACGCTGGTCTCTCACCCTCCCGAAGCCCCGCAGCCTCACAGCAGTCTCCAGTGGTCTTCCGGCCCTCTCTGAGGGCACGCTCCCTTTCCTTCCTTCCCTCCAACTCAGCAGGGAGCACCAAGGACGTGTGTGCACTTGTAGGGACCAAGCCAGGGCGTGGGGGGAGAGGAGAGAAACAACAATCCCTGATGCCAGTGTCCAAAGGCAAAGCACACAGAGAAAGCCACTTTCTCCCGTCACTCACCTCCTGGCTCCCTGAAAGCCCCGGGGAGCAGAAGCTTCCAGAGACAGCACAAGCACCTCCAATCAAGGCCTGGGCCTCATCTGACACATTTGTGGGAGGAGAAATGGCCCGGAGACACCCAGAGTGAGTCACTGGGCATCAGTGCCCCCAGCGCACGTCCCAGCTGCAGGAGCCAGGTCAGCACAAGGGCTGAAGTTCAACGAAGCCTGAGGCAGGGGAAGGAGAGGGAGAGAGGAGGGGGTCCTGACTATGACCCCAGGCTCTGGAGCGCCCCCGCCTGCTGACCTGCTGTTTCCTCCCTGAGTATAACAGTCAGAACAACTAAGGGACAACATGCAGCCCCAAGGTGCCACTCGGACTAAGTGGTCAGATGGAATCTGGAATCTGCCTCGGCCCGAGGTGGGGAATTCTCCCCCACCCCCCGCTGTGCTGAGGAAGGTTCTGAGGATATGGCAGGGGATACACCACTTCCTTCAGGGGCACCCACTGAGGAGCAGCTGAGCCCAGCCCCAAGGGTGATTCTCCGAGAGGGACACCGACAATGCAGGACTGCAACGGAGACCCCTGGAGTCCGAGTGCGGTGGGGCTCCCTCTCCCCGCCCAGACCCCGGGACTGGGAAGGTCGGGCCCCCATGACCACGGGGACCACTGATATCCCGGCTCGGAGGAACACACTGGGAGAAAGGGGAGCCCCGCTGGATGGCAGAGCCCCCCAGCCCCACCCATCCCTCCCCTCACTCCCACCCCCAGTTTGCCTGACCACCACCTCAGAAGGGCACATTTGCACATTTTGTTTTCAGAGGGAAAGGGGAGCAGGGATCAGCCTTGGGGGTGAAGGCAGCAATGCTGAGGTGTGAGGTGGGTCGCATGAGAGAGAACAGGATGCTCTCCCCCCACAGAGTGCCCACACAGACCCCACTTGGTGCCCAGGAAGCCCAGTCCTCTGGGCCTGCCTCCCTCTCCCAGGCTCGCCCCCCCCCTCCTCGCTCTGCAGAGCGGGTAATGGGTGTCCGTCCCAGTAGCTATGGAAGCCACTTATACACCACTCGGCGCCCAGGAAGTGCTCTGGGACTCTGGGACCCTGGGACTCTGCTGCTAGGAGAGCTACCCGCCTCCAAACCCCACTCTCCGGCTCCGACACAGGCCCTGGGCAGCAGACCTCCGTCCACCTTGTCCCCGAGGAACCCAATTTCGTGCTCAGCACACAGGCCCTCGATCTGATTTCAGGCATCGCTGTGTAAACATCTGACCCTTTAATTCCATTTCAATTCAATTATGCAAATCGAATCACACATTCAGCCCCAGACTATTTCTCTTTCCTTTCAGAATCCGTCCACCAGCGACTAATTAAGCCCACTAGGACCCACTCAGGGCGAGCAGCGCCCCGGCTCTCCCGCTCACCAGCTGAGGCGGCGGCCCGCACCCTGCAGCCTGAGCCAAGAGCCAGGAACCCAGAGGCCGAGCAAACCCTGCATGGGGCGCCCACCTAGGGTCCCAACAGACTTGGGGCACCCATGGGAGCAGACAGGAATCCAGGACCCTGTGCTCTGCTCAACCCCCTTGCAGATCACCACTTGCTCTTCGTTTTAACTTTTTGAGTACAAAATCAAAAGTCCCGGGCTGGAGAGGTGAACCAGCAGCCTGGAGCTCAGGCATCGTGTGGACAAAGTCAGGGTCTGAGCCCTTCAGGGTCCCCCAAGCACCACTGGGAGGGACTTTTTCGACACTGAGTGGGGAGCAGCTCCAAAGCCAGAAAACAAACAATCAGCAACCAACTCCCTTTCTTCCAAACAAAGTTTCTGTGGCCCCCTGGTCACCTCTCCAGCCCGGGACTTTTGATTTTGTACTCAAAAAGTTAAAACGAAGAGGCTGAGACATAGTACAGCTGGCAAAGCATCTGCCTTGCATGCGACTGACCTGGGTTTGATCCCCGACACGCCGTATGGTCCCCGGAGCCCCACCAGGAGCAGGTCCCGAAAACCGCTGGCTGTGCCAACCCTCCAAAGAAAAAGGAATGGTACGGGGGAACTGAGCTGCTGAGAGGGAAAGGAGTTTGGGCAGACTCTCAGAGAGACGTGGCAGTCAGCGCCCGCTGCATGCTGCTTGCACTGGCACACACGGCTGGCACAGGCGAGGGCATCACTGCCAGAGTTGCTGCCCAGCCCCAGGCAGGGGCGCCCCATGCCATGACTCCGCGGTCGCTCAATGTGGAACAGGAACAGGAGGAGGGAGGAGGCAGAGGCAGGCGGCAGCCCTGTCTGTGCCCCACGGGCAGGCACGGGGGCCCACGGTGAGCTTGGGCGGCCTGCAAAGTCTTAATATGCCCTGTCTTAGCTTATTAACAGGAGATGGATAATATCTGACAAATGACAGGAGATAAATTGTTAAGCAATATGCAAATATGCCTGCAGCAGAAATGGGAAATTACTATACAGTAAAAAGCTTTTATGGCTGCAAGAAAACTCGGAGGTAATTTGTCTGTGCGTCTCCTCAAATTCCAATCTTGCTGTTCGCCGGGCAGAATGCTACATCCGTTACCATTCCAATTAGATCATGAGAAAGGGGCTCCCGCCGAGACATCAGCTTTAAGGAGCTGGGGAGGGAAAGGCAATTATGAAGGCCAGGTCAGGCTCCCGGGGCTCCGTCCCTCTGTCCCTGCACTGTCACTCAGGTGACAGCCAGATTCTGTCCGGGACCATCCCTGCAAACACACGTCCCTCTGCAGAGGATGGCTGGGGCGGCCCTCCCGCCACCCTCACGGGCACTGCAAGTCAGGTCAGACATGCCGAGGAAGCCTGTGCCCAGGCCAGAGTGGCCAGCTGGATGCAGGAGGACTTCGTAGTGTCCGGAGCAGAGACGGAGGTGATTGTGAGCACAGATCCCACAGCCCCTCAGGGGCCATCTACTCAGCCTGACACCAAACAAAAGAGGAGAGGGAAGCTCGGTGGGATCCCGAAGAACGAAGAACGTTGCAGAAGGCGCAAATGTAGGCACAAGGGCTGCGCGATGTGGCGGTGGGGGGGAGGCGGGGGGAGGCGGGGGGAGGCGGGGGGAGGTGGGGGACTCTCTCTCTCTCTCTCTCACATACAGAGACAGAGAGAGACACACTGAGAGAGCAAGAGGTGGGCAGGAGGAAGCAGTTTTTTTTTTTTATTTTATTGAATCACTGTGAGATAGTTCCAAGCTTTCAAGTTTGGGTTACAATCTCACAATGATCAAACACCCATCCCTCCACCAGTGCACATTCCCCACCACCAATATCCCGGGTATACCCCCCTTTCCCACCCTCCCCCTGCTCTATGACAGACAATATTCCCCATACTCTCTCTCTACTTTTGGGCATTATGGCTTGCAACACAGACACTGAGAGGTCATCATGTTTGGTCCATTATCTACTTTCAGCACGCATCTCCCATCCCAACTGATCCCTCCAGCCATCATTTTCTTAGTGATCCCTTTTCTATTCCATTTGCCTTCTCCCCTCCACTCATGAAGCAGTCTTCCAGCTATGGGGCAATCCCCCTGGTCCTTGTATCTACTGTCCTTGGGTGTCAGCCTCATGTGATGTTATCTTATACTCCACAAATGAGTGCAGTCCTTCTACATCTGTCCCTCTCTTTCTGACTCATTTCACTTAGCATGATAATCTCCATGTCTATCCACTTATAAGCAAATTTCATGACTTCATCCCTCCTAACAGCTGCGTAGTATTCCATTGTGTAGATGTACCAAAGCTTCTTTAACCAGTCATCTGTTCTAGGACATTTGGGTTGTTTTCATATTTTGGCTATTGTGAACAGTGCTGCAATAAATATATCGGTACAGATGTCATTTCTACTGTGCTTTTTTTGCATCCTCAGGATATATGAGGAAGCAGTTCTGACCCAGAAATTCAGATACCACCAGCAGCTTCCCAGGGCAAGAAGCTGTATGAAGGTGCTGCCCAATGACCCAGCCAAGCCCAGAGAAAGTACGCCCTGCAGGCTCATTGTGCCTCCTTCCTCTCCTTCTGGAACAGACCCCTTCACCTGCCCCAGCCACCAGCAGCCTCTGGGGGTCCTACTCCCCTCCGAGCTCTAGGGCTGCCTCTGATGGGCCCCTCCCAGGACTTACACCAACCAAAGCAGCTATGCAGCTCACCTCTGCCTCCTTTAGGGGGTAGAAGCCCTGCTGGGGGCTGCTCTGGCAAGCTGGGGGCCTCGGGGTGCACAGAACCCTGAAAAGTGAGTCTGCAGGGGGGTCGTTTCTCTGGGCTTGGCTGGGTCATTGGGCAGCACCTCCATGCTGGCTCCTTGCCTGGGGCAGCAGCTGCTGGAATCTGAATTCCCGGGGCAGGACTGCTTCCTCCTGCCCATCTTCAACCTTCTTGGCCTCCCTCTCAGGGCTCATCTGGGCCCCAGCCGGAGTGCCCAAGCCCCCTCTTCCAGAAAGCCTCCCGGTCTACAAGCACATACTCATGCGCGCACCCCACTAACACAGCTCAGTTATTTGATTCGTCCCCCTGACGGGTGCCTCCAACACACCTCTGGTGTTTCCTTCCTCCTGCCTGCGCAGCCACACCCCAGGCTCACTTGGCAGCAGGGCCGGGTTGCCCCTGGCCACTCTTACAGGGCTGGGCCACGGCACGGCTGAGCCACACGTCCTGTGAGTGGGCACTCTGGTTTGTCTCCCAGAGGGCTCAGATCAGGCGGGTCTCTAGGCCTGAGGTCCTTAAGCATTATTTACACTCATGCCTCACTTGTTGTATAGAAATAATAGCTCCTACTTGATAGTGTTGGCTGATCAATTCAAGGAAAGGTACACAAAGTACTTAGCAAGCAATGGCCCTAGTGACGCCTCTCAAGAAAAACACTTACCATCACTTGTGTATCCCCATTATAGTCCATCACGGGGAAATTGAGCAGTACCACACACGGAGAGGAAAGAGAACAATCTGCTTAGTTCTCCAGCTGGCCGGGAGGCTCTGTGGAGCTGCCGCCATAGGATGGCCAGTTTTCAAGGAATGAATCAAAATCCAAACCAACTTCCTAGTTGATGAATGTGAAACCATTCAGGGTTTCCCGTTCATCTCTGGGAATCCTTGCTGAGTTTTCAGCGGGGCCTTCTCCCCTTTCCAGCAGCATTTTCAGATGATGGGGAAGATCATGAGATTTTCCCTGGGTGAACCCATATCTGCCCACCCCAGAACGCCAGGAGCACGGGTTTCCCGGCAGACCAGAGGCCAATACCACGCAGGTGTGCAGGCCACGGGCTTGCCCTGGAGATAGGGAGCAGCAAGTGCACAAAAGCCACTTCCCTGGGGCTGGAGTAATAGCACTTCGGGTAGGGCATTTGCCTTGCACACAAGAAAAACATGGGTTCAATTCCCAGCATCCCATATGGTCCCCCGAGCACCGCCAGGGATAATTCCTGAGTGCAGAGCCAGGAGTAACCCCTGTGCATCGCCGGGTGTGACCCAAAAAAAAAAACAAAAAACCCACTACCCAGCCTGATGCTCCCAGCACGAGGCCGAGGCCAGGGCTGGAGGTGGGGAGGAGGGTGCTGCTTCGGGGGAGGCGTGGACACTGACACGACTCCCCGAGCCTGAGGACATGCACAGGCTGACCTGCAAGACGGGCTCTGTGCACCCCAAGCTCTTCCCGAGAATGAGGGTGTCGGGCCAGACACGACCTGCGCCAGCCACCCTGGGCACGGGCATCTCGCATCCCAGTCTCCAGCTGTGAGTCACTGGGGCGTTCTGGTGCCCCGTCCCTCCCGGGTCCCGGGGTGCTTGGCGGCTGTCTACACTGACAGAGGAGGGTAGATGAAACCATAGAGCCCCCGAGAGCTGGAGCGACGCCTGACATTTTCAAAGGTCAGTCAATCACGCCGCCGTTTCCGGGAACACAATCATCTCCTGGGACCTCGACTCGACAATAAAGCCAAATAGCGCCGAAGAATCGGGGCAAATGAGTGACGCACGCAGTGGGGACGGGTGACGGCTGGCTTGGAAACCAACCCTGCGACCTGGCAGGGACCCGTGGCCCAGAAACCCAGACCCTGACTGAGTTCGGATCCTGCTTCTGCCACTACCCCACACTGCACTGCGCACCCCCCACCCCCACCCCCACCCCGGTCCGCTCGAGGCCTCAAGAATGAGACGAGCTGGAGCTGAGTCGGGACTGCCCCATGCAGACAGAGGGACCGTCCAGAGATCACAGAGTCGCAGAGAGGAACATGGGGCGGGGTGGGGGGCTGCCCCAGGCCTGGGGAGCAGCCCCTTAGCCTGACTCCAGGAAACTAAGAGAGGGGCGGGGAGACAAGAGACAAGAGGCCTCTCTCCTCAAGACACGGGAAAAGAACTGTCGGGTCTGGAATTCCAGTTGCCCCCACACCCGCTGACCACCCAACCCTCCCGCTTTCTAGCTTGTGGAGAGGCTAATAGGCCTCCCCCCACGCCCACCCCCCTCCGACCTCGGGGTGCTCAAGGGAATGTGCTTGACACCAACGGGGGTTCCTGCCACATTGCAGGGGCCGCCTTCACTCTCCCGCACTTGCCACCTTTCCTTCCCTCCACTGCTCCCTGTCACACACAGCAGAACCCCCACCCACAGCTCTCTCACTGACTCTACCCCTTCATGTCTCCACAGGGGCTGCCCTCTCCTCTCCCCGGGCTCCTTCACTCACCTGTGGGGTCACCCCCGTGCTCAGGCTACACGCACAAAGCCACAGTGAAATCTCCAGGTACTGCAGGGGCAAGCTCAGAGGCCCCGCCATGCCGCTGGGCTTCCTCTGGGGAGATGCCTGCTCGGCCCTTCCTTCACCTGGCCCTTCCCATGTCTGTGAATCCACAGGACGAACAGCGGGGAGGGAGGGAAGGAAAAAGGAAGGAAAGGAAGGAAAGGGGAATGGATGTAGGAAAAGGAAGGAAGGAAGGAAGGAAGGGGAGGGAAGGAAGGAAGGAAGGAAGGAAGGAAGGAAGGAAGGAAGGAAGGAAGGAAGGAAGGAAGGAAGGAAGGAAGGAAGGAAGGAAGGGAGGGAGGGAGGGAGGGAGGGAGGGAGGGAGGGAAGGAAGGAAGGAAGGAAAGGAAGGAAAGGGGAATGGAGGTAGGAAAAGAGAAGGAAGGAAGGGAGGAAGGAAGGAAGGAAGGAAGGAAGGAAGGAAGGAAGGAAGGAAGGAAGGAAGGAAGGAAGGAAGGAAGGAAGGAAGGAAGGAAGGAAGGGAGGGAGGGAGGGAGGAAGGAAGGGAGGAAGGAAGGAAGGAAAGGAAGGAAAGGGGAATGGAGGTAGGAAAAGAGAAGGAAGGAAGGAAGGAAGGAAGGAAGGAAGGAAGGAAGGAAGGAAGGAAGGAAGGAAGGAAGGAAGGAAGGAAGGGAGGGAGGGAGGGAGGAAGGAAGGGAGGAAGGAAGGAAGGAAAGGAAGGAAAGGGGAATGGAGGTAGGAAAAGAGAAGGAAGGAAGGAAGGAAGGAAGGAAGGAAGGAAGGAAGGAAGGAAGGAAGGAAGGAAGGAAGGAAGGAAGGAAGGAAGGAAGGAAGGAAGGAAGGAAGGAAGGAAGGAAGGGAGGGAGGAAGGAAGGGAGGAAGGAAGGAAGGAAAGGAAGGAAAAGGGAATGGAGGTAGGAAAAGAGAAGGAAGGAAGGAAGGAAGGAAGGAAGGAAGGAAGGAAGGAAGGAAGGAAGGAAGGAAGGAAGGAAGGAAGGAAGGAAGGAAGGAAGGAAGGGAGGAAGGGAGGGAGGGAGAGAGGAAGGAAGGGAGGAAGGAAGGAAGGAAAGGAGGGAGGGAGGGAAAGAGGGAGGGAGGGAAGGAGGGTGGGAGGAAGGAAGGAAGGAACAAAGGAAGGAAGGAAGGAAGGAAGGAACGAACGAACGAACGAACGAACAAAGGAAAGAAGGAAGAGCAGGTTCCCAGAGCAGGGCTGGGTATCCCACAGCCCCTGCGCTGAAGATCTCAGCCCAGGCTCGAGACCAGGACAAGCATGGAGAACAGCTGCTCCAAAAGGCCGGGGCCCTGCCTGGGGACAGTGTGAGCCCTGGAGGGAGGGGGGCAGGGGAAGGCTACCGTGGGGCCCTGCGGGGTCTGGACGAACAGACGAAACATCCCCAACACCAGCCCAGCACTTTGCTAGACTCGCTCCAGAAGCTTCATCAGAGAAGTTGCAGCCACACTCACGGGCAAACATACAGTCTCACATACACACACTCACATTCACACTCATACACTCACACACTGTTACACTCAAACCCACACTATCACATACACACTGCACACACACTATCACACTCACACACTCGCATACACAGTATACACACACTGTGACACACTCACACTCATGCTCACACACACACTGCACACAGTCACACTCTCTCACGCTCCCACACTCACATACACTTTCACATACACACTGCATACACACTGTCACACTCACACACTCACATACACACTGCACACACACTATCACACTCACACACTCACATATACACTCTCACATACATAATGCATACACACTATCACACTCACACTCACATACATACTGTATACACTCTATCACACTCACACACTCACATACATACTGCACACACTATCACACTCACACACTCACATACGTACTGCACACAATCACACTCACACATACATACTGCACACACACTATATCACACTCACACATTCACATACACATTGCACACACTAAATCACACTCACGCATTCACATACACATTGCACACACACTATCACATACTCATGCTGACACACATACACACTGCACACACTGTCATACTCACACATTCACACACTCACACTCAAGCTCACACAATCATACACATGCACTTACACTCATACACTGTCACACACACAGACACACACACGGTGGTTTCCCTTCCCTAGGGCCCAACCCTACCTGTGTCCATGCTCAGAGCAGTTTCCTGCCTGGGGCAGGGGGCAGGTAGGCGCCATGGGTGACTGTCCCAGATGGACCACCCCGCTACCATCCGCACCTGCTCTGGGCACCACACAGTGGTGGCTGAGGGGTGTCTGAGCTGAGCGCAGGTCCCACTTCCGGGGAAAGAGACCATCCTGATGCCAGGTCCCTTCCTTCTGCCCTTCCCTCACTGCCCAAAGCCAGTCCAGCCACCAAAGGGCAGAGAGCACCCCCGATTCTGTCACAGTCCCGAGGCTCCTTGTCCCAAGGGCACACAGGTGCTCCTGAGTGGCCACCTGCTTGGCCATAATCAAGGTCATTATTGAAGGGACTAATATGAAGGGACTGGAGCAATAGAATAGCGGGTAGGGCATTTGCCTTGCACGTGGCCGACCCAGGTTTGATTCCTCCGTCCCCCTCAGAGAGCCCAGCAAGCTACCAAGAGTATCCCGCCCGCACAGCAGAGCCTGGCAAGCTACCCGTGGTGTATTCCATAGCCAAAAACAGTAACAACAAGTCTCACAATGGAGACGTTACTGGTGCCTGCTCAAGCAAATCCATGAACAATGGAACGATGGTGTTACAGTGTTACGGTGTTAATATTAAGGGACTGGAACACAGCTTGGTGAATTCCTGCAAGAGCAAAGCCCCCCACCCCAGCACATTTGGAAGATCCCTGAGAGAGAGAGGTGCTCCCCACCAGCCTGCTCAGACCCCCAACTCCTGGGGAAAAGCAAAGGACACTATCCCAGCTCCTCTCATGGGAGCTGGCTGCTGCACCCCAGCAAACCTGCCTCGGGGGCAGGGGCAGGGGGCCTGGCGCCTGGACATTGGATGCCGCTGTTGGAGGGCTCCGCCCAGACACCATCTCCGCAGATGCTGCGGGGAACCCAGCATCCCGAGGCCTTGCTGCTGGTCACGAACACGTCCTGCCCTGGTGGGCCCTAATGAGGTGGCTGTCAGTCAATGTCCCAACAGTCACGCTGTCACTCACACGTCCCAAAACTGAGCATTCAGTTCTGCAGGCTCCAAACAAAAACAAAATAAAACCCTCCCTGGAGCCCTGGCCATCACGCCTCCCATTGGAGAGTGTCCACAGTGTCTGGCCCTGCCTGCCCGGGCAGAGGTGCCTGGAGAGCTGGTTATCGAGCATGGCCCCGGGTCTGGGTCCTCGCGGTGCAGGCTGCCTGCCTGGAACCGGCCAAAGTATAGCAAGGGAGCAAAGAGCGAAGCCACGGCTGAGGCTTGGGGCGGGGGCCGCAGGTCTGCGTGAGGACACAGGACACTCAGCAAGGTGAGGACAGACTGTCACCAAACGCCAACATGGGCAACAGCATGGTGGGACAACCCTATCCACAGGACAGACAGAGGTGATGTGTGCGGGGACAGGCGAGCACACACCGATCCAAAGACGGGGTCTCCGTGCCCACATTCTCCACTCCCAGGCTGGCACTTTCCAGGCAAAGAAGCGCGTGGCCTCTGCTCTGGAGGGGACGTCGGGGAAGGGGAGGACGTGCTGAAGTGTGCAGGGCTCAGGCTTCCGCCCCCAACTGCACTCCCCGAACCGAGGTCTCCCCCAAACCACGACTTGCTCCAGAAGGTTCCATGCTGGTCTGGGAGCAGGAGATGGGAAGCACCAAGGGCCTCGGAGCCCTAAGGCAGTGCTTGTGATTTATGTGGACACTTCCCATTAGCTTTAATGGACGGGGGGCGCATAAATCTAGGGGCGCAGCTCCAAACAGGCTCCTGGGATGTAAATGCCACTAAAATCGATGACATTGTCCCAGTATTGATATGGCAATTATGGCGCTTCCTGTTTGGGGGTGGGGTGAGTGCTGTCCACTCCAGCCAGTGGGTCATGCTGGAACTTCTTGGGGTGCAAATGGAGGGGCCCAGAAGCAGGGGTCCTGAGCCAGAGGGCCTGCGTCCACCCCAGGCCTTTTCCAAGGGGCCACACCCAGCAGGCCCAGGGACCCGGATCTCTCCCTGCCCACCTCTCCCCAGCTGTGTGGCTGAGGGGCCTGACGCCTGTCTCAAGGTGGACAAAATGGAGAAACTGCGTCAGCTCCTGGCCTAGGGGGGCACTGGAAGGGCTTCCGCCAAAAGCCCGGGAGGGAGCTGAGAGCGCGCACTGGGCCTGGCTTTGTCCTCCTAGACTTGCGGGGGTCAGGTGCCACACCACAGCCAGGCCCCCCAAAGCCACAGTGAAGCCAGTGCCCGAGCTATGCAGGGCTCTGGAAGGGAGGGCAGCAGGATGCAGGGCCAGCAGGGGCACGGCGCCCACTCGCAGGGTGCAGGCACTGGGGCTCACAGTCCGGAAGGGGGCCTGGTTCTTCCAGCTCTGCCATGGCTGCCACCTTCTCCTCCTTCTTTCTTCTTCTTCCTCCTTCTTCTTCCTTCTTCTTCCTCCTCCTCTTCCCTCTCCCCTCCTCCTCTTCCTCCACTTCCCCCTCCTTCCCCACTCTGTCTTCCCCTCTTTCTCCTCCCCTTCCTCCACTTCTCCCTCCTCCCCTTCCCTCCTCCTCTTTTTCCACCTTTCCCTTCTGCCCTCTCTGCCTCCCCTTCCCCTCCCTTCCTCTCCTCCCCCTCTCCCTGCTCCTCTTCCTCCTCCCCCTCCTCCATGCATAAAAGAATCTGAATCCGGGCCTGACAGGAAGGCTATATTAGGTCCTAATCTCAACATCACGAGATGTTTCAACCTGTGTTCGGCAAAAGAAATCTGTAGCCTCTACTCTAGGATGACATGTGACCCTGGGGACTCCTGCCCAAACAGGGGAGACTGAAGAACAGCTTCTATTGAGGCTTCTGCCTCAAGATTCAAACTAAAATGCATAAATGTACGTTTATTTTCAGCTAATCTTTTGTGTTATTTATTTAATTTTAGTTTGGGGGCACACCCTATGGGTGCTCAGAACTTACTCTTGGCTCTGTGCTCAGGGAACCCTCCTGGTGGGCCTTGGGGAACCATATAGGATGCTGGGACTGAACCCAGGTCAGCTGCATGCAAGGCAAATACTCAACCCATATACTCTTGCTGCAGCCCTGTTTTTAGCTAATCTTTTAAAGGCATGTGATGTAATCAATGTGCCTTGCCGATGGACAGAATGAATGAGAAACCATGCCAACATCTGCTCTGCACAAATCCCAGAAGAAGCAGAGAAAAACCATCATCCAGTGGAAAGACCACGGCTCGGGACCCCTCTGTGGCCTGGCTGCAGCTGTCCACTACAGCTGGGCTACCTTGAGCCACTGGTACCTTCGCTCCCACTTTCAAAGCAAGCAGGGGTGAGGACCCCAGAAGCCTGAGGTTCCAGGAAACAGTGTGGATGCACTGAGCCCAAGAGCCAGGACCTCAAGTGAGCTTCTTGGGGGACCATGGCATCTTCCTAGAATGTGACACTTCAGCCATTCCATCCCCACTCCCACCCCCCACTGCATGCTCCCTCCTGCCATGTGGGCCGCTGTCAGCCGACTGTACAGCCAGAATACCAACTGTGGCAGGGAGAGAGGAGAGTATGGGAGGTGGAGGGGAAGTGTTTGCTCCCCTGACTGAGCAAGAACTGGGGGCTTCAGAGCAGAGAAGTCACCAAACCAGTACAGGCGTTTGTTCAGCTTCCAGCTCTGAAGGCAAGTGAGCGGCCATGGGCTGTATTCGGCCCTGCCTACTGGGGATGGGTGGGGGCACACGAGCACATCAGGTATCAGCCATCCTGACCAACTGTGCCATCTGGGACCCTAAAGGCCAAGGGGCTTGCTGCCTGCGAGGCCCGTGCTAATGGGGCATCCCAAGGAGGGGGACCTACTCCCCTTGTCTATCCTTGTCTCACCCAGAGGTGGGGAAGCTGCCAGCAGCGCCAGGTCCAGGTCACGCCCTGCTGATGTGCCCCCCAGCTCTACCTGAGCCTGACAGAGGGAGACCGGAACCCACATCCCTAGGATAGCTTCTCTCAGGGACCCCCAAGTAATCAAGACCTAGTAGCCCCAACACTGACTCCGCGGCTCCTCCATGATGGAGTTGGGGGCAGACCAAACTCAAATTGCAGTCCTGGCAGGACAGCTGAAGAAAGAAAGAAAAGAAAGAAAGAAAGAAAGAAGAAAGAAAGAAAGAAAGAAAGAAAGAAAGAAAGAAAGAAGAAAGAAAGAAAGAAAGAAGAAAGAAAGAAAGAAAGAAAGAAAGAAAGAAAGAAAGAAAGAAAGAAAGAAAGAAAGAAAGAAAAGAAAGAAAGAAGGGAAGGAGGGAGGGAAGGAAGGAAGGAAGGAAGGAAGGAAGGAAGGAAGGAACAAGACGGAGGAGGAGGAAAAGAGAGAGAGAGGAAGGAAGGAAGGAAGGAGGGAGGGAGGGAGGGAAGGAGGGAGGGAAGGAAGGAAGGAGGGAAGGAAGGAAGAAGGAAGGAAGGAGGGAAAGAAGGAAGGAGGGAAGGAGGGAAGCTAAAAAGTAGGGAAAATGATCATGATTTGCAGGTGAATTCACTGTGCTGATTAGGCAAAGCTCCACAAATCTCCATAAAGGCGCCTTGGTCGGGCCCTTGGTGCCCCGGGGGACTGGTCACCAAGCTGCTCTGGTTCTTGGAACAGTGTCTGGCACAGAGTAAGGAGGCAAAGACTCTGGACACCTCTGCTGAGTCCACATGCCAGAGTCTGGGAACTGTGAAAAATAGAGTGAAAACCACGGGGCTGACAATGTTAGCTGGTAAAAACTTCTGCTAGGCCACAATCCCACCCGTAAATCTTGATGGTGTACTTGCGAAGGTGGGAACTCATCAGAGTCTTGCTTTTCTCTCCCATTACTCTCCTGCTTTGCACTTTTATGTGTGACGCGTGATTCATTGAGGAACATCTGTTTGCCCCACTAGGGTATTTGCCAAAACCATCTCCATGGCTGGCACCGAGGAGGCACAGAGAGCATCACAAATACGATCTTTGATGAAGGAATAAGTGACCAGCAAGGAGAGTGGTGTGGCTGGACCCTGGCCGGGAAGTTAGAGAGTTGGCAGGGGAGAGAGGGAGCAAAGGAGTGAGGAGAGCGGCCTCAAGAAATGAGATTTCAGACCGGAGCGACAGTACAGTGGGCAGGGAGCTTGCCTTGCATGCAATCAACCCGCATTCAATCCCCAGCATCCCATATGGTCCCCTGAGCACCATTAGGAGTAATTACTAGGTGCAAAGCCAGGAGTAACCCCTGATCATTGCTGGGTGTGGCCCCAAAGCAAGACAGAGAAACAGAGAGAGAAATTTCTATACCAACCAGGAACCCCAAGTCCCTCCAGGTCCTGCTAAAGTCCTGGTCACCCTGGTTCATCCAGCCCGAAGCCTGCAGTGTAGACTTCTCTCTCTCAGATTTGCCAAACGTGCCTCCTCTTCAATCTGGAAATCTTGTCCCAAGCAGAAGAAAACGCTCAACCCATTTTGCCTTTCAAATAAATGAGCAAAGATCCCCTGAATTGTGAAAGCAAACCAATTAGGGCAGATCTCCAAATAATCGCATCAACTGCAATTTCCTATGTTTTAACATAAACATCAAAATAATAAACCCCGGCATATATGAAGTGGGAGAAAAAAAAATCCAGCCTGATGCGGTGGCGTTCTTTAGGAGCTGAAACCTAAATGACTAAATTGGCAGTTTATTAACAGGAAAATTATGCTAAGTAGCTTCATGTTGATGTCAAGAATTTTATGCAGCAAGTTATGGCGTGGTACCCTGAGTGCCTCATTTGCATTTTCTCATTTAGAGAGAACAATGGCTCCAAATGAGTGCAGCGTGTTCACATTACACACCCAAGAACATTTGCACAGACGGAGAGGCAGATCTTGATAGCAGAGTGATTAAGCCTTTTGTTCGGGCGGGGAGGCCTTGATGCAGGGAAGGGGACAGATCACTGTCACTGAGGCCAGAGCTCCTACACCTCTCAGAGGACACAGCCATGGCCCACACAACTCTGGTTTTTAGGGTTCACCTGGTCGGGCTGTGCTCAATGAGAACCGAAGGCTGTGTGGTAAGTACCAGCCCTGCCTCCTCGAGTGGAAAGTCTCATAAAAAACCACCCCAACCGTTCGGCAGGAGTGACCGCAGATGGGCTGGACCACACCTGCTGGGCGCCCTGCTCCCTGGCTCAGCTCAGCACAGAGAAAGCTGCCCAGAGGACTGTGCAGGGGCATCTGTGAAAGACAAACTCACTGAGCATCTGCCTTGCATGTGGTCAGGGACCAGCATCCAGTGACCGACCTGCTGTCTCAAAGCTCTTGGGCTGCCCTGTGACTGTCCCTGGGTGGGCAGCATCACGGGGAGCCTTATAGGCAGCAACAACCGAGTCTCAAGAGTGGAAGGCAACCGCCAGCACCTGCAGGCACGTGGCCAGGAAGGTGCCAATGCTTAAATGAATGTCTACAAATGGGTCGAAATTTTAGTCCTGCAAACAAGAAAATGGGGGGAAATGAGCACAGGTGAGGAGCCAGAGCGATGGTATAGACAGTGGGGAAGGTGCTTGCTTTGCATGTAGCCAACCTGGACCCCGAAAGTTAAGGTTTGTCCTCAACCAGAGCCCCTCTCTCCCCACCCCAGCCCTTCCCTGGTCTACTTGGGGTTCTCTCTGGCTCCCACCCGGAGGTAGGGCCTTGCAGACAAGACTCCTCCTGGGGCCTGGACTTCAGAAGGCAAGAGAGCCTGAGAGGGCCTGGAGTGATAGCACAGCGGGGTAGGGCGTTTGCCTTGCACACAGCCAACCTGGGTTAAAATCCCAGCATCCCATATAGTCCCCCTGAGCACCGCCGGGGTGATTCCTGAGTGCATGAGCCAGGATTGACCCCTGTGCATTGCTGGGTGTGACCCAAAAAGCAAAAAAAAAAAAAAAAATAGAGCCTGTGAGATACACACGCCCTTATGTCACGGTTTCCTCAGGATGGTAGAAAGGTGTCATGTTTCCAATGTGCTTTGAAAACTTAACTTCATGGGGTCAAAGAAATAGTACAGTGGGTGAGGCACTTATCTTGTATGTGGCTGACCCAGGTTCAATTCCCTGCATCCCATATGATACCCCAAGCACGGTCTGAGTGATAGATACCTGAGCACCACCAGTGTGCATCCCCCCAAAAAAGAAATAAATTAACTTCACTGAGATAGAGTTTACATCCAATAAACTGCATATATTTCCAGCATCTATTTTGTTGAATTTCAACAAACCTATATAATTCTATAGTAACCAACTACGATTTAACTATCAAACAACCAAAAATTCCTTAATGTCCCACCCCAGTCAACCCCATTCATCATGGGAAAACTCTGATCAGCTTTCTATGTCCTCAATCATATCTGTCTTTTCTAGATAACTCCTAGAGTGGTATATTTGCATCTTGGGTATATTGGCTTACTCCCTGCAGTGATTTTTTTCCCCTTAGCTTCATCCAGGTCATCACAAGGATCAGTAATTCACCCCTTTTCCTTGGCAAGTAATAATCCCGTGGACAGGTGGACATGTCACAATTTGCTCAGTCACTCACCCATTTAGATTGTTTACCAGCTAAGCTGCTGAAAGCATCCATGGACATATCTTAGGATGAACCAATTTTCTTTTCACACAGGTAAATATTTTGGGGTGGGACTCGTGGGAGGGTCTTTTGCCCCAGGTTTATAAAACTGACAATCCTTACACAGAGGCTACCCCAAGTATCTCCCACCAGCCAGACACAAGGGCTCTGCTTGCACTCTCTCCTCTCCAGCAGGGTATTCTTTCACTTCGGCTACTGGAACGAGGAGGATAACACAAGTGGTCTAAACCTGCAAGTCCCTCTTCATACGTAACCCGGAACATCCTTGCACATGCTAATCGACACCACACTCTGTGTGCACACATGTGCATGAGTGAAACTCTGTTTTCATTATTTGCCCTCTGAACTGTTAGGTTGTTCACCAAATATACCCATCATCAGGTGAGTAGATAAAGATGTGGTATAGAGACACAATGGCAACAATTAAGCTCTTTTTCAAAAAGATGGAATGCTGTCACATGCAACCTGGATGGAGATGGGAGGCCACGTACTTAGTGGAAGAAGTCAGAAGGAGAAAGAAACACAACATATGATTGCACAGGAGGAAACAAAACTCATGAGCAAATCAAATAACATCTTAGTCTATAAGAACAAAGTGATGGGCACCTGGAAATAGTAGGGCAGGTAGAGCTCTTGCCTTACATTCTGACATCCCAGGGTTGCCATCCTGGCACACCACATGATCCCCTGAGCCCACCGGGAGTAGGCCCTGAGCACTGCTGGATGTGAGCTAAAAAATATAACAACATAGTGATGGTCACCAGCAGGGAAGGACGAGTTGGAGAAATGGGTCAATGTCATGGTGATAGGTGAAAGCAGCCTTTCGTTTTGGGGGGAGAGAAAAAAGAATATATAGAGGACAGGGTGCAGTTCAATGGTAGAATGGTTCATGCTTCTCAACCATGAGCCCCCCGGCTCAATCCCTGGCACCACAACCACCACAACAAAAATGCTTATTTATAATGCCACACCCCTGAAATTTAGACAATGTTATAAGCCAATGTTGCTTCAATTTTCTAAAACATCTCCAACAATAACATATATATACATATATATATATGCATATATATATATAGGTTGCTTGTCTCTGATTGTTACATGCTCCAGTCATTCTGGGGACAAGATCTCTGGTTGGAAATGTATATTTAAAATATTCCCTTTCCCCCTAAGTGCCTCCTCATTTCATGAAAAGCTTCTCTAAAAGAGCAGCAAGTCAAATGTTGATGCAATCCCATCGATTTTATCATCTCCATTTGGTGATTTCTGTGTCATTTAAACCCTGGCCTCTCCCGAGATCGTGCAGAGTTCCTGCTGATTTTTTTTCTGGTGCTTTTAGAGTATTAGCCTTTATGTTAAAGCACATGATAGAGTCCAATTGAGTTCATTTTTGTGTATAATATGAGGCAAGGGTTGAGGATCCTTTTTTACCCCATAGTATCCTGCTGTTCCAGCACCATGGAGCCAATCTCCATCGAATCTCCTTGGCCTCCTTGCTCACCAATGGCATCCTGTGTGTCCAGACCGATTTCACTGATCTGTGTATCTGTATTCATGCCAATACTACATCGTCCCAGTGACCGTAGAGCTGCAGGAAGTTTCACACTCAGGTAAGAGGCCCTCTGATATTTCTCTTCTCCTCTCAAGTTGTCTTCATGATTCTAGGTCCCTTCGAGCTTCATGGAAAACTCAAAATTCCATCTCTCAAGTGTATTTCTAAGCATGATATTTTAGGGTGGGGTGGTGGTTGGTTTGGAAGCCACACCCGGCAATACTCAAGTCTTCCTCCAGGCTCTGTGCTGCTCAGGAATCACTTCTGGTGGGGCTCGGAGGACCATACGAGGTGCCGGGGACCATATGAAAGGCAAGTGCCCTACCTGCTATACTATTGCTCTGGCCCCAAGCATGATATGCATCCTTCTGTTGACCTGTCCAGGAAAAGCTCAGACTAGCTGCCCAGATGAAAACTCAGACATGGCTTGGAAGTGGTTTAACCCTGCAGTGAGGTATTCATGTTCATCTGTCGGGAACTGCTCACCAGGCCGTGTTCTCTGAGAGCCGCCCACTCCTTGGAGCGGGAGATATTTCAGACACAATGGCCAGGTTCCCATCTTAAATTGTCCATCAGAGAGGCCAGCAGCCAGCCAGGCCCTGCCGAAGCCCCTCTGCCCCTCTCGCAGGATCCTGGCTCCCAGCCTGGGGTCACAAGCTGGTGTCTTCCCAGATTGGGTCTGGACCACACCCTGCACACCCAGAAATAGGAACCCTGATGATAAGATACCACAATAGGTGGGAAGATTGGGAAAGGAGGGGCCCAGTACCTGTGGGAGGGGATGGCTCCCAGGAGAGATGGCTTAGTCCAGGGCTGAAGCCAACATAAGTCAATCACATGAAAAGAGGACATTTACCTTGCTGGGCACCAGGCAAGCCTGTATTTATTGGAGACCCAGTATGGAATAAGCAAGAAGACTATGTCTGAAGCAGAAGTTTTGTCAGGACCCATGTCTCCTTTAAAGAATAAAACTTTAGGGGGCAGAGTGACAATATAAGGCACTTGCCTTGCAGGTGGCTGGTCTGGGTTCAATCCCTGGTCTCCCTTATGGTCCCCTGAGCACCGCCAAGAGTGACCCCCTAAGTGCTAAGCCCTGGGCACTGCTGGGTGTGGAAAAAAATAGAAAGAGAGAAATAAAGAAAGAAATAGAGAAAGAGAGAAATAGAGAAAGAGAGAAATAGAGAAAGAGAGAAAGAAAGAAAGAAAGAAAGAAAGAAAGAAAGAAAGAAAGAAAGAAAGAAAGAAAGAAAGAAAGAAAGAAAGAAAGAGAAAGAGAGAAAGAAAGAGAAAGAAAGAAAGAAGAAAGAAAGAAAGAAAGAAAGAAAGAAAGAAAGAAAGAAAGAAAGAAAGAAAGAAAGAAAGAAAGAAAGAAAGAAAGAGAGAGAAAGAAAGAGAGAGAGAGAGAGAAAGAAAGAAAGAAAGAAAGAAAGAAAGAAAGAAAGAAAGAAAGAAAGAAAGAAAGAAAGAAAGAAAGAAAGAAAGAAAGAGAGAGAGAAAGAAAGAGAGAAAGAAAGAGAGAAAGAAAGAAAAAGAAAGAAAGAAAGAAAGAAAGAAAGAAAGAAAGAAAGAAAGAAAGAAAGAAAGGAAGGAAGGAAGGAAGGAAGGAAGGAAGGAAGGAAGGAAGGAAGGAAGGAAGGAAGAAAGAAAGAAAGAAAGAAAGAAAGAAAGAAAGAAAGAAAGAAAGAAAGAAAGAAAGAAAGAAAGAAAGAAAGAAAGAAAGAAAGAAGAAACAGGAAGGAAAACTTTAGTGGGCTGAGGATGTGACTCTGCAGTGAAGGACCCGCCTTGCATGTGGGAGGCCCTGGGACAGATCACGAGCAATGTGCTCACCCCCCAAATAACAGCAAATAAACTTTAAGTCCGGGAATATGACTCAAGGGGGAGGGTCAGGTGTCCGAGACCTTGAGGGTCCAGCGCCAACACTGTGTGGCCCCTCCACCAGCGCTGGAAGTGGCCCCAGGTGCCTGCACGCCACTGAGTCTGGTCCCCACAACAGCAACAAAATTAATGACTCCTGAAAGGACCATGACATGCATTATCTCTCCATGGTCTTTGGTCTGTGCCCAGGGCCAGGGGTCAAGCAGCTCGGGACAAAGTGCTCATGTGTCAACCTGTTCCTCCTCCCTCTTCCAGACGAACGGCAGTGCAGGGAAGCTAATGTACCCAAAAAAGGGATGGATGGATGGACCCCTCATAGGAGATGGGCATTTTCTACCAGCTGGCCCCTGAGCCAGGCCCACCCCTCCGAGACACACCAGAGGAGAGTGGGGCTGAAAAAGACCTATCAAGTCTTTTTTCAGAGTAGCCCTGCCAGCCCCAGCACACATCTGAACCCCCAGAGACGGGGAGACTTGGAGTTTACTTGTTATCAAGAGGGGACACCCACATCTGACGCAGCATCCCAATGGTGCCCTCCAAAAGAATTCCCTTAATGCAAAGGTAGCCAGTGGGAAGGGCAGCTTCCCAGCCAGGTCCTGGAAGGGGGCCCGTCACCCCGTGGGGACCCAGCCACCCCCACTCTACTCCAGACAATGTGGCTTCAGTGGAAACATCCCTGTTTCCTTCATTCCTGTGAATGGGCTACAGGAAGCAATGGAAGTAATGACTCTGGGGACATTTCTTTCCATTGTGGGTTTAACATATTTTAGTATTGTGAGGACTGGCAATGATGAAAGGATGGATTTCGAGATGGGGGGAGGGGGCGCTCAGCTCCGAATAAAGTTCCTTATGCAGGAAGAGATCCCAGCTGAATAATACCCCTTTAGCTTCCCAAAGTATGAAGGGATTCAATTTGTAAAACCAATCCGACTTCAAATATTGAAAATAAAGCCAGTTTGAACAATTCTTTCTCTTTCTCCCAGCCTTTGCTGAATGAAATTAAGAAAGGCATACCACCACTTCACATGCAAGATAAAGCACTGTTTCATATCAAAGAAGCTGCTTCTTTTTTTTTTAGTCCAGAGCCTCCTATGTTAATGTTTGAATTATTACTGAGCTGCAAATTGAAGTCAGTGGTGTGTCAGGGTGTTAGCTCGTCACCAGAGAGCCGGTGGCAGGTGGGGAAGCGTCACTTTATTCTCCACTGTGGCTCCCGTTTTACAGACCACATCCCATGCCCAGAGTTAACTGTGCCCCAGACAAACAGACCGTGCAGGAGTCCGAGAGCCATTCGCTCTCAGAAGGAACAGGGGAAAATGGAACGGGAAAACGCCGACCGGCAGCAAAGTTGGCGACAGGAAAAGGCATTTTAATGACTAGAAGGAGATTGAACTTGATCTTCCTCGAGGGGGGCTATTGACAGGGTGGACGAGGCATGGTAGCAGAATCAGAGCAGGCCTGAACATTACTTAAAACTTTTAAAGAAAAAATCGACCACCACCTCCTCGGGAACACTGAGCAGACATGGACTTTCAGCAAACAAGTGTGGAATAACCAGTGGCCCAACCTGCCCCCTCTCAGGGTCAATGTCTAGGGGGGAGGGGGGAACTGAGCCCCCCATGGGTCTGAGTCCAGGGGTCCTCTGGAGACAGGAGCCTGGGAACCCCTCCCCCTACAAACACCCAGCAGCCTCAGCAAGTCTCCCAGAAGGAGCCCCCTTGATTGTCTCATTGGTCGCCCCAGGTGGGAGTGAGTTGGGAGCATCCCAAGTTATCATTGAAGCAGGAGCTCACATTCCAGATGCCTGGAAGCCTGGAGGGTGGGGCTGGAGAGACTGGAAGGAGGACAGGACTCGGGAGTGTGGGGGGGGGGCCACCGGCTCGGATGTGCACACAAACAGTACACATACCATCCACATATGACACATAATGACATTCTAACACACGATACACATCACACACCATCTACACACATATCATACACCATACCTTTCACACATAACGCATACACACAGATATCACATATATCACATACATACACCCTACACACAACACACAAAATACACCCCCTACACATATCACATACCCAACACACATACAACACCCCCACATCCCCTATCACTCGTATACCACACACTCCCTCAAACACAAAATGTACATGATGCTCACCTCATAACTCACATATACCAACCCCCACACCCCATCACACATGTGCCTGCCCACACAGCCATGGCAGACGGCCTTTGAAGTCACACTGTCAAGCTTTGCCCCTTCTGGGCCCGTGCCTGACCGAGGGGATGCTGACACCTCCTTGGCTTCTCTTTCCTCATACAGAATAGGGCCCTGGGCTGGAGCCCAAGGGGAGGAAATGAGTGTGCAGGGAGAGCACCGACCGTGAAGGCCTCCCCACACCCACTTCCCAAACACTCGGTCCCCTGGGTCCCCAGCTCGCCCCAACTGAGAGCTCGCTGCTGTGTCCGACCTTAACCCAGCACTCCGGGCAGCCTCGTTTCTCTCACCTGCACATTCCACCACACATGAAATAGCACTTTGGTGGGGACAGTTTGGAGGGCTCGCTTGATAGCATTTGGGAGTTTCTCCTGGCTCAGTGTTTAAGGACCACTCAGAAGACCATGTACTGGGGGTCAAAGGCAGCACTCCCACAGTTCAGAGCAAGTACTGAGCCCTCAGCACCCTTCCTCAGCCCCTACCCACCCACGACCAACACATGGCACAGAATGATGGGAGAAGAAAAGAAAAAGGCAATGACTCACAAAGCCAGGCCTGCAGAGAGCCCTGCGCACAGCTTGGCCCGCGCACCTCTCCAGGGGAGTGTGAGTGCCGCTGCCGAAAGGCCCAGCCGGATATCAGGCAGCAACGTGGGAAAGGAGAGCTCAGTGGGGACTGCCCTAAGACACCTCCTCCCAGGATCTGGCTCTGGGCTCAATGGATCTCTGGGGCACCTTCCTGATGCGGAGAGCACCGCCCAGCCTCAGCAGAGGCCCCCTGAGCCCCTGGTCACCCGGCTGCCACCTGGTCCATTTACAATGATCAGACTGAATTCCAAGCAAGCCTGATGAATGGCATGGTGGCCAGCGGTGGGGGGGAGGGGAGAGGGGGCATGATTCACCATAGGCCTAGGGACATGGAAGAGCAAAGAGGGACGTGGCATGGAAAGACAGATCATCTCTAGTTTACCTCCCCAACTGTGGCTGGACAGCTTGTGTGGAGAGTAAGAGTCAGAGACCCCCGGCTCTGATGTTGGATAACCACAGAGACCATCAATCAACCAGTCATTGTTCCAACAGGAACCCTCAAGACCTTCTCTGCAGCAGCGGCCACACAGGGAGCCACGGTAGGTGAGGTTAGTTTGGGGAAGCTGCGTCCTGGACTTCCCATGGCTCCCGGAGGTCACATAGGGCAGGTATGGGACAGAATGATCCAGCTTGTCCAAATCACCCCCAGTTCTCCACAAGTCAGGGAAACTCACATGCTGGCCAGTCATTTCTGGCCAAATGCCTCCTTTGCCAAGTCCAGCAATGTTGCTCCACCTTCTGGAGGGAGGCATGGCCAGGCCCAGGTGGCTTATTAAACAGGGGAGGCACCTGGGATGGTGGACGGGCCACAGAGCAGTGGCAAGTGAGTGACGGAAGTAGCTGAGCCCTCCCATGGAATCCGAGGTGATGTTGCAATTTTGTTTTGGCTAAGGAACCAGGCCCATCTGTCTGGCTCCTGGAGCAATTAGAGAAATGCCCCAGAATCAGAGAGGCAGAAAATGAAGCAGAGAGTGGGGAGCACCATTCGGAAAGGAGAAGCCGGAGAGCCTGGAATGGTCCCCGAGACCACGGCGGGGGGGTGGGGTGGATCCTGACGGCAGAAGCAGCTACTGCAGACCCTTCACAGCCCAAGAAGGGCAGCCCCTTGTCCAAGCAAGTCCTGCAGAAGCCTGTGAGGGAGCCAGGACAGAGAAGCACCCTGAGGACAGAAGTGTGAACCTCCCCACCCCCGCATCTTGCCTGCACCCACCAGGGGAGTGGGGAGGGCAGGAGGCCAGCAGCCCTTTCTGCACCGCCCCCGAGGACCTGCACTTCATGCTCTGAGAAAGGAAACCAAGAGGGCATGCTCTGACTTCTAGAAAATTCTACAAAACTCTTTTGTCTACCATGTGAAAGATGAATTGGATGAGGCAGGCATGAAGAATGGGAGCCGGCTGGGAGGCTGACCTGAGGCCAGGACCCTGGTTATCACTCGGCTCCAGCAGGACCAGGCCCCTCCTGCAGCATTCCTGAGCTCAGACCCCGTGTGAGTGAGGGGGTCATGGGCGCATGCAAGGGCCACTCCCCACCCCCACCGGGCAGCTGCAGACAGAAGCGAGGGTTCCAGCCATGTCCTCATCGCTGCCAGTCCCATGGAGGGGATTGCTTGTAACATGGGGGTAACCCTCACTGGCAGATCCAGAGGTCCTCCCTGTGCTCATCTGAGTGTACAGAGCCTAGTCACAATGGAGAACCTGGGGGTCCCTGAGCATGGAGGGCTTCAGAGGGCCTGCAGGGAACAGACAAGGGTCAGGCTAAGGGAGGGGAGTCATCCTGCAGGGTGTGCACCCCAAGTCTGGATTTCTGGAATCAGCAGGGGTAGGTGGGGGCAGGATGGGGGTAGGTGCAAGGCGGATGCCACAGACAGGGATCTCAGGGTCTCTTTGAGGAGAACGAGAGTGATGACACGCCCCCTGTTGGGGGGTTCCTTGGCAAGGTCTGTGTTTTGCTGGGCTTGGAGCAACCTGCCTAACCTCGGGATGTGCCACCCCGGCCCATCTGTCCCAGGCCCCTGCCGTGCCAGCGGGAGAGACTGGGCCCCATCTCCCAGCTCCTCTCGCCCCGGCAGGAACTGCGATCCGAGCGCAGACTTATCAGATTACCGGCTTCCTAATTCCATTTCCTTGGAATCTGTTCTCTAAAGAGCTGAGTGCTCTGGACTGAGGGGTCAGGGGAGCTGGCGTGTCTGCGTGAGCTCTTACCACCCAGCTGGCTCTGCTCTTCTGTGCTGGGCGACCTTCCTGGGATCTGGTGCTGGGGACAGGCGGTGCCCCGCTCTCCTCCTCCATCCTGGACACTTGGCCAAGGTCACACCTGCGACCCTAAAGCCTCAGGCCAGCTCCCCGACCTAGGACTGGGAGAGGCTCTGTACCGGGCCCTGGGGAACCACCAGGGTGTGGAGACAGAGGTGCTGGGCCAGAACTGATCGCTGTCTCTGGTGCTGACCACAGTCTCGGGGCCTAGACTGCCTGCTTCCTTCCAGGGAGGTCAATTATTCGTCTACAAGAGCAGGTGGGAGAGAGAGACAGAGACAGAGACAGAGAGACAGACACACAAAGATTCAAGGAAGGATTTCTGGGGACAGGGGTGAGGGACCACAACATGGATTGTGGGAGACTCCCAGAGCTCAAGTCTGGCTCAGTCACAGGTGCCACCCGGCCAAAGGCAACTGACCCATGAGTGGCAGCTCCCCAGTGGCCTCCCCCACCCTTGCTCCTCATTCCCACCAGCTCTCTCCACCTAGAATGCAGTGAGAGCCTCACCCAGGAGCTGTCGCAGCAAAGACGAGTCTCAGGCTACGACTACCTAGGTGGGGTCCCCAGAACCACCGGGGTGGAGACTCTCGGGAAAACACTCATGATTGCTTTTCTAATTTCTGACCAGAGCCATGGAACGTGCACAAGTAGAGAGAGAACCCAAAACTCCCCACACCGGCCTGCCAGGAGGTGAAGAAACCAGGGCTCCAGCGTATGTGGCATTTACCCACCAGGAAGCACCCATGCTACTAAACCGGCCTTGGGTGCTCAGGGAGTCTGTGGGCAGTGGGCACTGGGGGTGGCTAGGAGGTGGGACAGCAGGGACACCACGCCACCAGCTGCCACATTAGCTGCCATGTTCACACATCCAATGGCCCAGAGTGCTGAGAAGGGCCCCAGTCTTGCCCATCAGAGGAAGGACCACAACCCAAGATTAAGTCCATGAGGAAAACTGGATTTCTGAGAAGAGGGTTGGTCAAGGACAGTAGATACAAGGGCCAGGGGGATTGCCCCATAGCTGGAAGACTGCTTCATGAGCGGAAGAGAAAAGGTGGATGGAATAGAGAAGGGATCACTAAGAAAATGATGGCTGGAGGAACCAGTCAGGATGGGAGATGTGTGCCGAAAGTAGATAATGGAACAAACATGATGACCTCTCTGTGTTGCAAGCCATAATGCCCAAAAGTAGAGAGTATGGGGAATATTGTCTGCCATGGAGGCAGGGGGAGGATGGGGAAAGGGAGGGTATATTGGGAATATTGGTGGTGGGGAATGTGCACTGGTGGAAGGATGGGTGTTTGATAATTGTGAGATTGTAACCCAAACATGAAAGCTTGTAACTATCTCATGGTGATTCAATAAAATTTTAAAAATTAAAAAAAGAGAGAGAAGAGGGTTGGCCACTACTGTCATCCTGCAGCCTATACTGGGGGCCCTTCTGAGTGTCCACACTCACGGTGTGGGGGCCACCCACGGGAGGAGCAGGCATTCACTCTGTGCCAGTTCACTGTGACCACACGCTCCCCAGAGAACCTCGGGCTAAGCTCAGTTATCACCCCCTTTTTACCAGCACAGAAACTGAGGCCAAGAAAGGTGAAGTAGCTGCTAAATGGTCACTCAGAATTCTAGCAAAGAGCAAATCTGAAATCTGGCCCAGAGTTTAAGCCCTTCCGAGCTCAGCCAGATCAGTTTCAGCGAGTGTGAGAGAGCTGTTTCCATCTGTTTGATGCAGGGATTGACAGTCTCCAAACATGGTGCAGGGCGGGGTTCTCCCCCCCTCCCCCGCCCCCAGCAGGGCTGGAAGTCCTGCCCGCTCCTGCATCCATCCATAAAGGGATCCAGATTCATTTTGTTAATGCCTCAATCTTGACATTAAAACACTTGTGACATTCGAAACCCATATCCTCGGCCTGGCACAGATAGCAAGTGTCGACCCGTTCCCCCACGCCCCTCCTTCACCCACCCCCCTCACCGAATCCCACCGCAGGCCACGCAGTGCTCACCCACTGATTGAAATAATGCAATTAGGGCATATAGAAAATCCATTTCGCACGGTGCCATCTGCATTCTCTTCTGACAGCTAATTTGATTGGCGCTCTGTAATCAATAAAGCACTCACGCGGCAGCCGGATAATTTACCTCGGTTTTTCCGACATCGTTTCTAAGCAAAAAGCTCCTGTGCCTGCTTCTGCCAGGGACCCGGGGCCAGGCGGTGTCTGGCACTCCTGCTCAGGCGGGGCCGGGTACTGCAGGCCTGATCCTTGGCGTGGGACCCTCAAGGTACCCACTGCACCCAGAGGCATACTCCGGTGGGAAGCTGGGGTACCCATCCTTCAGCTCCCAGCCCTCTGAGGATGGAAAGGAAGGCCGCCCCAGGAAAGCGGGGTGGCCTGGGGTCTCCCACAGGCATGCCTCTCTGTGCCGACCTTTCCCCCACACTGGAGGGCCTGAATGAGTGCGGACGGAGCGGGAGACTGGCAAGGTAAAGGATTGGGGCCAAGGGGACAGGTGAGTGGACAGACAAGGATATGGAACAGCAAGGGAGGGGGAAAGATGAAGGGCTGAGGAGGCCGAGGCGGGAGACGGGCTGGCATGACTGGAACGAATGAGCTCCCACCCCCGGGTTAGAGTCCCTCGTGCTGACACTGCTCCACAGCCCCAACTGTGAACCCAGAAGCGCCAGGGTCTGGGTTCCAGGGGGATCTGCTCAATTAGTATTCTAGGGCACATTTATTAGACTCAGCAAATATCGCGGGAGGCGGGAGGAGCAGGCCCTTGGCAGAGCTGGCCTGGGGCTTCAGTCTGAGTCTAGGGCATGGATGGCGCAGAGGCTGTCACAAACTGCCCCCGAGAGGCTGAGAGGGATCCTCAAGCACAGAGCCCTGAGGAGCCCCTGAGCACCACCAGGTGTGGCCCAAACACCAAAACAGAAAACAAACCAATGAGGCAGAAGCTGAGAGTTCCAAGTTCATTTGCATGTTAAGTGGCTGGGCTGAGTGAAGGCGGAGACCATGGCCTTAGGGCCACTGAGAGGAACCAAGGTGCATGGGACCCAGGGATTTGATAAAGTTCTCTAGAAGGGTCAGAGGGTCCAGAAAAAGAACTTGAACTTCTGGGTGGGAAATCCTGAATTATATTTAATGGGCAAAGGGCAGCACCCTGTATTAAAGTGAAGGATTTTGGTGACACAGACAGACCTGAGGGCAAATGTCATTCTCTACCACTCACTGTCTCTAAGATCCTAGGCAAGTCACTGTACTTCTCTGTGCCTGAGCTTCCCCCTATTGTGAATGGACTTCTGTGAATGCGGGATTCCCAGCTCAGGGTTAAGCATTGCGGTCACATGTGTTTGGGTTTTGGTTTTTCGTTCTCTTGTTTTTTTGTTTGGGGGTCACACTCAGTGATGCTCAGGGGTTATTCCTGGCTCTGCACTCAAGAATCATTTCTGACGGTGCTCAGGGGGCATGGGGAGAGGGGGGAACAAATGGAATGCCAGAGATGGAAATCGGGTCTCCGGCATGCACGGCAAACACCCAACCTGCTGCACTATCATTGTGGACACCATATGAAGCGTTTTGACATGCTGGAAACTTTTCACTAGAACTGCAAATTCCCAAGTGAGTGGTAGCTGCTGACACAGACGAATCCAAGTTGTGGGTTTATAATGATTTTCTGCAAACAGATACTAGCATGCAAAGACATGGCCAACCCAAGTCCTGGTCTTTGTGAAATTGTGGTGACTGTTTGGAGTCTGTCCTCTGGGTTCTATTCTCCATCAAAAACTCCCAAGTTTATGATTTCCCCAAAGCTCTACCCCAGTGGCAGGATCTATAAAGTGCTTCTATCTACCAGCCATTGGTTCAGAAATGGTGACATGAGTGGAGTTCATGCCCAATTCAATCAGCTTAATCAAGGCTGAATAAATAGCAGTACCCCTACATTATAAAAAAAAAAAAAAAAGATTAAAATTTAAAACTTAAAAAAAAAAAAAAGAAATGGTGACATAAGTCAAGCCAGGCCAATCAGGGTGAGTCTCAGGGATGCTGGCTAAAGGTTTAGGAAAAAGTGTTTTTGCCTTCCTGCTAGTCACTAGAGGAAGCTTGTAGCCCAAGGACTGCAGGCAACTAGCACAAGGCCCTCTGCCAAACTAGCCAGAAAGTGGCACCAAAAATCGAAAAGGAACTGAATCCTTGGTCACATCCTCAGTCCCTGGACCAATCCTCACCAGAACTTAGAACTGAAATTTTTAGCTAGCTGAATCCTCAAACTTACTGCATGGGTTAAGCCAGTGTGTTTTTTTCCTCCTTCACTCCCCACTCTCCCTTCTATTTCTCTTCCTTCTGCATCCTGCCCCCAAACCACTCGGAACACAGAGATTTATCATCGTTGCTGACATACTGATGGCCCGGCGTGTCTGCTCTGTGTCTGAGCACAGCTGGAACTACTCTCGTCTCAAGAACACGCAGCATGGGAGCCCCCCACCTCTCAGACCCCTATCAGGTCCTTGATTCTGGAACGTCCAGTCCTGTGTCAGGCATGAGCCCTGTTCCCGCTGGGAGACAAGAGCCTCTTGGAAAGAAGGCTCTGATTTTCTGACACCCATGCACCCTCCTGCTGTGCCACAGGCTGTCACCAGGTACCAGCCCTCCCTGTGTGTGCCCTGCAGGGCGCCGAGCTGGGGCCGCACCATGCAGTGGAGCAGAGGCAGGTCTAACCACCCTCAGCTCTTTGCCCCGACAGAGACCCAGCCCCAGGCGCCCCACTCTCTCACTGGACACCCCACCAGATATCCCCAGCTCACAGGCTTCCTTCCAGCCACTTCCCCTACAGCCTGTCCGCAGAAGGCCCACAGGCATGCAGAGGCCCCCCTTCCTGCCCGAGGAGGTGTCCGTGGATGTGGGACTCTGAACGAGACACGCCCCCCCCTGAGGATTTTAAAGATTCCACTTGGGTTTCCATGGTAATTTCACAGAGCCAGCACTCAGGAAGTGTTTGCGAAATTGAATTTATTGAAGAGTAGAGTGAAGCAGATATTCCTTCCCCAGCCTGATGCACCCCCCTCAAAGTCCCCTCACCCAGCCAAGGGACAGGCTGGGGAGTGGGGGCGTCTACAGGCCCCAGCTCAGGACCACTATCCTCAGGAATGAGCACTCTACTCGAGCCCTCTTGCCCCCATCTACGCCAGGAAAGGAGCACTCAGTCAGAAATCAGGCTCCTTCAGGAAGTTTTAATTATCACATGTGTGAGAGTATATATAGATATATATATATATGTGTGTGTATATGCATGTGTGAATGTGCGTGTGTGTGAGTGAATGTGAGTGTGAGCATGAGTGAATGTGTGAGTATATTTGTGTGTACATATGTATGTGACTGCGTGAGTATGTGCATATGTGAGTGTGTGTAAATGTGTGTGTGAGTGTATGTGTATGTGCCTGTGCAGGTGTGTATGTGTGTGTGTGTGTGTGTGTGTGTGTGTGTGTGTGTGTGCATGTGTGTGCTGGAGATTTAATTCAGTGCCTCTCCCACTAAGGCTTGTGCTCTGCCCTTGCACCACCTCCTGGGCCCAAATGCTCAATTCTAAGTGAGGTGAGCTCCTCCAGTTCGGCCCCTCCGGCCAGGACCAGCAAGGTTTCCAATAGGACGCCCAAGTACATGAACGCCTCCTGTCAGGGAGGCTCTAGCTCCACTTCCAACAGATGAGCCTCCACTCCAGCTTTATTGGAAAATGTTTTAGATCCAGATAGGAACTTAACTGGCTGAATTGCTGATAAGAGCAAACAGGCCCTTCCCCAACAGGGAATCTATAACCCACAAGTCCTCAGGTGGCTGATAGGGGCTGAGGAAGAAGGTTGTCAAAAGGGTGTCAATCCATGAGTAGTTTGCACCTAGACTAATGCTCCTCCACCCGGACCCCTCAGTCCACACAGATGCCACCTGTGCCTCACAGACAGGTCACCGTGGGGTCTGCGCTGCACCAGCATGTCCTCGGCTGAAATGCTGACAGCACCCCCCCAGATGCCACCCTCCCATCCCTCACACTCATCCACTGAAACCTTGCTGAGGGCCACCGCAGCCTGGAAGATTTCTCCACAAACCAATTCTCATTTTATCTGTCGCTTGTGGAGCCAGCAAGATAGCAAAGTGAGTAGGGGGCCACCGTTGCATGTGGCTGACCTGGGTTAAATCTCTGGCAACCCATGTGATCCCCTGAGCCAGTGACCAGTGATCTCTGAGCACAGAGCCAGAAGTAAGCCCTGAGCACTGCCACGTGTGGCCCCAAAACCAAAGCAACAACAAAAGTTGTCCCTTATCAGCATAGTTAAAAATGGCAAACTGTCACTTTGCCGATAGGGAACAGCCCATTTCTGAGGTGAGATCGATTCCAAGAACAAAGTTCTGAGTGACAACATCGCCCCTGGAGGGGCTCCAGGGCTTTTCTTTGTGCATCCCCCTCACGTTAACGACAAACAAGTTCCCCATGATGGATATACCTGCAATTAATATTGAAGGGACAGTTAATGATTCCGCCGCACCGTGCTACAGGCCTCATATTTCAAATTTAAAACTCTCCTTTCAAAGTAGGATTAGTTTTCAAAGCCTAGAAATGAATGCTAATATATTAGGCAAAGTAAGTTTTTTTCCCAATGGCTCAAAAAATAAAGCAAGGAAAATTAATATTAAGGACTCCACTCAGATGAGACAACCCCATTATCCTTGAAATCCTCATAATATAAAACTCTGTACTAGAGAGCTGTCTTGGCACTGCTGCTTCCAAAGATTCGAGATCTGCAAATCACAGGGTGTATGGTAAGGGTGGGGACAGGGCTGAGGAGCACAGCCATTAGCGAGCAGGTCCTCAGGGCTTCCAGACACTGCAATTCTGAGGGAAGTCTGTGAATTTACAGAGCTTTGTTCTTTCATACACATCTGCAGACAACTATTCGTGCATTTCTTCTAATATCCTATTAGATACTTACAAAGAAAAATACACTAGTTTGGGTTTTTTTGGGTTTTTGGTTTTGTTTTTTTGGGGGGGATGGGGGGATAACACTAAGCGGTGCTCAGGGCTTACTCTGTGCTCAGGGATCACTCGTGGTGAAGCTCAGGGGACCATATGGAGTGCTCAGTATTGAACCCAGATTAGCTACATGCAAGGTAAATGCCCTACCTGCTGTATTATCACTCCAGTCCCTACAAAACAAAATAGGAAAGGAAGAAATATATTTAAAACCTGAATCATAAAATCAGTTTGGCTTTTGAATCTGGAATTTGCATGTGTTTGGAGGTTTGGTTTTGTTTTGTTTTTGAGGCCACCCCTAGTGGTGTTCAGGGTTTATTCCTGGCTCTGCGCTCAACGATGATTCCTGGCAGGGCTCAGGGCACCATGTGGTGCTGAGACCTGGTTGGCCACATGAAAGGCAAGTGCCCTACCTGCTGTACTCAGGCCCCTGGAAATCACTTTCTAAATAGAATAGCATTTTTTTCCCCAAGCATTAAAAAAAATAATAATACATTGTAGGATGACATTACTTTGTCCTCTCCCTGCTTGCCACAAGTAGCTTGTCCCGGTTTTCCCAGAGTTTAGGCTTACCCCAGTCACATCCATCAAGGTGTTCCCGAATCTCTCCCATCCCTTTGTTTAGCTATAATCACTTCTCCATGCTCTCTTCCCCAAAAGAGTTAATCTGCGGCTTTCCCTTAATCTGACTCTGCTAATTTGTAAGGTCAGACCTTCCTAGGATACTGAATAAGTTAATATTGCCTTTCTCCTCTTCATGTGCCTTTTGAATAATTTACTTTAAAGCTATGTCTGTTTTGTATAGACACAAGAAGACAATATTATGTTTTTATAACTTGGGGATTAATTGGCCTCGAGTATTATTCCCTCCCGGGCATCTGCTTTCTCCACTTAAGCCTCAGTTGCCCTCAGTTCCTAGCACCCCAAAGTAGGGTCCCCGACGTGAGACGGGAAGGATCCAGGGCAAGCGGTGAGTTATGTGCTACCCTGGCATCGAGATGGGCCTGGCCAAAGTGCCTAATTCTTAACTGTAAGTTAAGAGCTTGATCATAGACAAATGCTGTCATGATCCAATAGTAATTATGAGACTGGGACCCTGCCAGGGATAGGAAAGACTGATCTGGCCTGAACACTGTAGTCTGAGATTGAGACGGCCCCAGAAGAGCAATTCTATAAGCTTTAATGCATCTCTTATTGTGTCCATACAAAATAATTAATATTATGAATTCTTATATGTTTGCTGGCTGAGGAGAAGAGAAACACATTCATGGGACTCTGCCCTTGGGTGGATCCTCCTGCTGAAAGAGAATTAAGTCCTAGGAGAAGCATCCCCTAAGGGAAAGGAACCTTACCCTATTGATGGTGACCACACCTATGTGTATGCCCCAACCCCCTCATGCTGTGGAGATTTAACTAGGCTGGAAGAGTGGGTTGGGGGGCGAGATCCACGAGAGCGGGAGAGAAGCGGAGGGAGAGAATGAAATAAACAGATCGAGCAACCAGTTTGGCCTTCTTTCTTCTTCCTTCCCGTCGCCTGCCCTCGACCGACGGCACACACAGCGGTTCCGGGACACCGAACGCAGGCAGTGAGACAGAGCCTCCTGGAGAGCCCTCGAGTGCGCCTGCCCCTCGGCGTTCTTTAGTTTTTTACAATACATGGTCCAAATATCAAACACTTAGCCAGTGAAACACTTAACCAGTGAAAGGGGAATCCCAAAATAAATGCCTAGGGGCCAGAGAGGCTTGCATAATGCTGAACCTGGGTTCAATCCCTGGCACTCCATAGGGTCCCTGAGCCCTGCCAGGAGTGATTCCTTAGCATAGAGCCTGGAGGAAGCCCTAAGTACCACTGGATGTGCCCCCTGCCAAAAAGATAACTCTCTAGAGAACTGGTATAGAAAAACAGTAACACAAAAAGGCACTTATGCTAAGGCAAAAAGCTCTGTTCTGTGTTTAGAAAAAAGAAAAAGACTCTTAGATAATAAAAATGGCCACATTTGGGGCTGGAGTGATAGCGGGTAGGGTGTTTGCCTTGCACGCGGCCGACCCGGGTTCGAGTCCCAGCATCCCATATAGTCTCCTGAGCTCAGCCAGGCGTAATTCCTGAGTGCAGAGCCAGGAGTGACCCCTGTGCATCGCCAGGTGTGACCAAAAAAAAAAAAAAAGGCCACATTGATTACTGAAAATGATGGCATATCGTTGACAACTGATAAGGAACCAAATCCAGCTAGGAGAACCTCAAGAAGTAGAACACCCCATCCCAGGCTTTTGGGGGTGTTGTGGGGGATGGGAGACAGGAACTTGGAGTAATTCCTCCTAGCCAGCAGGAGCTCTGAAGGGTCAGAAGGGAGAACTGTCAACCACAGAGCACCAGGCGAGAAGTTGTTACTGTAGTCCACCAGTTTATACTAATGTGACCTATCCCGCATGTCCCCTTTGTGGCTAGGGGCCTTCTGCCCTCTCCAGCCACAAGAACCAAGAAAGAGGGTCTAAAACTCCGTGGTCCAAGGGTAGATCCATGCCCTAATTTACCTTCCTCTTTATACTATAAAGGAATAAATTTCCCCTTCCCGAGCTGATGCTGACAGGCCCCCAGAAGCAAAAGAACTACCTCCGAGAGCACAGCCCGAGGACTCTAGCAGAGCTGGGAAGCTCTGTAATTTAGCAACCCCTTATTGCGATTCCGATCAATCCTGATTGCAAGTCCCATAACACCAAGCAAACACTGCTGGTGACAACTTCTCTGACATGTGGAGGGAGATCTCTGCTTCTCCCAGACTGATGTTCACCATAAACTGCCCCAACTGCCCACCCCAGCCAGATCTATGGCCCAACGGGAGACTCTTGAGCTCTACTATCACCAATTAAAAAAAAAAAAAAAAAAGCTTAAGAGAGAATGTACACCAAGACAGATCATGTAATCAGGCGCTAATAAGATCGAGTGATTGGAAAGTGAATCAGGGTTAATGTTCTTTTTGTTTTTATTAGCACCAGAGAGCAGCTGCAAAGCTTCTAGGTGTCCTTGACCGTGTCCTGCTTTCTGGCCTCAGACCCTGTCTGGGTGCTGGGAGCAACCAGGAGTGGGGCTGGTGAGGGACTGGAGCCCCAGAACTACTCTAGGCACGTTGATCTGGGGAGCAATGGGTGGGTACCCCAAGGGCAGTCAAACTGCTGAGGTGCAGAGTTTTGAACCCCTAAGCCCTGCCTTCAAACAACTGCTCCCTGCCCCCTGTGGAGTCTCAGAGAGGAATTTTTGCACAGAAAGCAAAAGCAAGTTTCTAAATTGCAAACTGGGGATTTGCGTCTGCCGCACCCCCACTCCCCACCCCATCCTCCAGCCACCAGCCGAGCAGGTAAGTGGAGCAGCTGGGCGAGGTGTCCTGGGGCTGCAGAGCCAGAAGCCTTCTCCTTAGAGACAGTTGAGTCCGACGGCGCAGACCCCACACAGGGCCTCCTGGAGCGGGGACAGTAGCCCAGGCCCAGCCTGCACAGCCGTAAGGGTGAAGAAGGCAGGAGAAGGCCCAAGAGTGAGAGGGGGTGAAGTGAGAGGGGAGACACTGACAGGGACAGGGCTAAGGGGCCACAGCTGAGAGCAGATGAAAGGGCCCATGGGCACAGAGTCACGGGCCTCTCCAGGACCATGTGGGGGGCAGGGGACACAATTCAGACAGGGGCTGGTCTGATGGGGCAGTACTCCCCAGCAGTGGCCAGAAGCTGGGCTCCAGAACATTAGAAAGACTCCAGAGGAACTGCATGGAGAATCTGGGGCAGGAACTGTGTCCAAACATGGAGCCAGAGTTCGGGGAATGAAAGCCGGAATGCTCTTTTTTTTTTGGGGGGGGGAGAGGGGGAGGGGCGGGGGGCAGCGCTTCACAGGTGGGACTTCTCTAAGGCCAGCCTCAGGGGTCCCGGCCAGAGCCAGCATCTTCTCATCCCTTTGTATGAATCAGAAAACGTACCCCTCTCGGCAGACGCAGCCCTGAGGACCCACAACGATCCAGCTATTAAATGAAGTCAGGCCATGCTCTGAAAGCAACAGGCCCAGACCAGAAAAGACATTGATCCCTCCTGCTGTGTCCTGCTGAGCTGGTGAGGCCGGGCTTGCTGCCCCGCTGAGCTGACCAGGGTGGGCCAGCGACCACCCCGACTTCCTTCCCACGAACTCTGCCACCGTCGTCAGCCGGTGACAAAGTGGAAGCATGAAAAGAAGACAAGACCCTCTCATCGCTCAGTCACCCTGGAGATTAAAGATGATTTGAGCAGGGCTTAGGACTGAAATACTTAAGCCGGGTATTATAACCGCTCAGGAGACTCGGTGAAAGCTCATCCCCAGTTTCTGAATCCATCTCGTCCCCCAGGTTCCTGAATCCGCCCCCTGCCAGGTTACATGCGCTCCGCTGAGGGGGACAGATGTCTGCTCTCCAGAGGCTTCCAATCCAGACCCATCAGGAGTCATTCCGGCATGGCGTGAGCTAAAGATTCCTGGTGAGCTAAGGATTATAAAAAATAATCTTAGAATAAAGATTACTCGGAGCCAAGAACAAAGTGTGTCAGGTGAGAGCAGCACTAAAGGAGATAGGACCCCGAAGGACCCCTACAAATCCTCTTTCCTTAGTGGTGCCTGACATGCTCATTACCAAAAAAAATGAGAGCTCGTTGGGTCAGTGGATTATTCAGAAAGTCCCAACATGGTGGGGAAGTCAAGCAAAACGTTTATTTCCTCGGTAGGTGGAAGGTGCTCAGGGGGAGTCACTATCCAGCTCTGAGCAGAGAGATTTCTCTCCCTCCCTCCCATCTCAGCCCAGGCCCAGAAGGGACAAGTTGGGGGAGTCCCATGTCAGATGTGGAGGAGACTGGAGGGGAGGGCAGGGTACCCAGCTCCTGGCCCTAGGGAGAAGGACTCCCTCGACTCTGAGAGAATCCCACCTCTAGCATGCTCGGGGGCGTCTGCCTTAGGCTCCCGGCGTGGCCTTCGGTCTTACTGATTCTTCCTCCTCACACCTCCAGGGTCACACAGGAACCCTCCTTGGAGTGGCCTGAGGTGAGTGTACATCCTCCCTCCATACAAGCACTTGTGGCCACAGAGCCATGCCCCACAGCGAGTTTCCACCCATGAGGGCCCATGCTCTCCACAGGTGCCTGCGTACTGGTCCAGGTCCGTGGATACACAATGCAGGACCACGGGGAGAGCATCCAATAGGGTCGTCAGAATGTATCCCAAACGGGAAAGGAGCCAGGACTATCCATCTCAGCAAAGGTAGGACCTCGACACCCCTGAGAAGGCCCGCAGAGCACCCCGCTCCCTCAAGCCCTGACTGACCGTGCCCTGGGTTGGCTACAGGAAACAGGAAGAATGTTCCCCCCATATCCAAGACCCCTCCCATCCTTCAGCGTCCTCTGTGCACCCCATCTCTTCATGAAGCATCTCTGATCCTGTTCCCCCCAGCCCTAGAGAGCCCTCAAAGCACTGACAATGCTGAAGTCCGCCCCAGAAACTGTCCCTAAATAATTCTCTCTCTCCTCTCTCTCTCTTCCTCTCCTTCTCTCCTCTCTCCTCTCCTCTCCTCTCTCCTCTCTTCCATCTCTCTCTCTCTCTCTTTCTCTCTCTCTCTTCCTCTCCTCTCCTCTCTCCTCTCCTCTCCTCTCTCCTCTCTTCCATCTCTCTCTCTCTCTCTCTCTCTCTCTCTCTCTCTCTCTCTCTCTCTCTCTCTCTCTCTCTCTCTCTCTCTCTCTCTCTCCTCCCTCCCTCCCTCACAGGACACAGGCCCCTGCTTCTCCCCTTCTCCCTGAAACTTCTGGGGGTCCTTCAGGCCATGAGCAGGTCTCCGGAAGAATTTCCACTTAGCAGAGCTGGCGCCCGTTCGTCAAAGTCAATACATGGCGTGTTCCCGAGCCATTTGTCAAGCTAGCGGCCTAGTTATCAACTTCCCATCTTGTAAATATATTCCTCAGGGAGGAAGAAGTGCTTCTTTTTCGTTATCTGAGGAAATTGTGAGCTACTAGTGCTCGTGGAACAGTTGTGAGAGCTGGCTGTGGAGTGCCCCACAGAGCAGAAATTAAATGTTTTCCTCATCTCGCCATATTGAGCCGCCGAGGTTGCCGCGGTTGGTCATTAGAGACAGCTGCTCCCCACTTCTGGGGGGGGGCTGCGGCGAGGGGCGCGAACGTGCGCCTGGCAGATGGAGGGGGAGGGATCGAGGATCATCGTTAGCAAGCTGGAGTGGCTGCCTGTGTGCGAGGCCAGGCACTGAGCACCTGGGAGAAATGGTCCTTCTCCCACTCGGGGAGAAGCAGCGGTAGTTCCGGGATCCACATCGCAGGGCTGCCTGAGAGGCGGCCACAGTCTAGTGTCCCCCTTGGAGGCCGCGTGGGGTCAGATGGATTTGGGGACCTTCATCTCCCCGAGTGGGTCTGTTGCTGATGGAGTCAAACAAGGCCGGAGATGGGACTTTCTCGGGGCCACTGTGGCTAATGCAGGTGCGGGGCTCACGTGGGAGAAGCTGCTGGGATGTGAGGGCCCGTGGCATGCCCCTGCGAGGCTGGGCCCCCTGCCACACCGGTCAACACCATGTCCCCAGGGAGCACCACAGAGCAGCAGAGACTCTGGGGCTCCCCCAGGCAAGACTTGCTCTAAACCCTCTAAGAGGCCAGGGATGGGGCCCGCAGCCCACCAGGGTGGGAGAGCAGGGAAAGAGGCACGTCGCCAGCCCAAAAAGCAGTCATCACTGGCCTCTGCAGGATGGAGTCAGCAGCCGTGTGCCTCCTGCAGCCAGACTTCCGGGGGGAAGCAGAGGAGCAGTGCAGACAGGCCACTCGGGCTGACCCTACAGGCTGTTCAGGAAACTTCCCAGCCATGCTGGCCCTTCTTACACACCTTCCCTCCCAAGGCCAACGGGGAGACTGAGATGGAGAGGCTGAGCTGGGGAGGCTGAGCATTCTCCTTCCAGCCTGGCCTCATTGTGGCCCTTGTCCCTGTGTGGGGCCATGCAGATCAGTGAAGTCTGGGGTGTGGGGCCACCAGCAGTGCCACATGCAATGAGGCCAAGTGTTTCCATGAACTTTATTCTTCCTGCTCTGAGTCCAATACTTCCTTCCTGTGTATGAAGTGGGTTTTCCAGAGACAGGAAGCCACAACTTCCAACTCAAACTAGGTAGTCACTAGGAGAGAACTCCACACGAAGCAAACAGCTCCATGCCCAGGAAAGAAATGTGTCCTGGCCACACAGCAAAAATGCCACCCTCGAGGTCATGACAGGGCCAGAAGGACCGTGGGCATTGTGCTCTTAGAGGACAAGAACCCGGCTCAGCATCCAACAACAGGAGAAGGCTGGGGGCCTCGTGGGGAACGTACACCCACCACAGGCCCTTTGCACATCCCAGAAACCAAGGGAACTGGGACTCAAGAGTCCCCAAGGCAACTCACCCCCCAGGACTCCCCCACAGGGCGACCACCCCGTGTGTAGGTGGCAGAGCTCGGCAAAGCAAGCAAGCACACCACAGTAACCTGGCCCAGGGCTAGACAGCAACCAGGGGTCTGACCAGTCCAGCCACCAGAAGGCCCGGCTCTCCCTTCTCTCCCTGAGCCCTGGCAGGGAGACGTGCTGGATGTGTGAGTGTGGGGGTGTTAGTGTGTCTGTGGGGAATGTGTATGTTACTGTGTGTTGGTGTGTTGTGTAGTATAAATTAGTAGGTGTTAATGTGTACTACTTAGCTGTATTAGTATGACTTAGTGTGTGTTAGCATGTGCTAGTTGTATTTCTTAGTTATGCTAGTGTGTTAGCATGTGTGTTAGTATGCGTGTTAGTACATGGGTTAATATGCATGAGTTAGTGTGTGATAGTGTGTTAGTGTGTTTTAGTGAATGTGTTAGTGTATGTTAGTGTTACTGCGTGAATTAGTGAATGTGTTTGTGTGTGAGTTAGTGTGTTAGTGAGTGTGTTAGTATATAAGTTAGTATTAGTGTGTGGTAGTGTGTATTAGTGAGTGTGTTAGTGGGTTAGTGTGTTAGTGTTACGTGTGTGAGTTAGCATGTGTTAGTGTGCTAAGTGTGTAAGCTAATGTGTGTTAATGTGTCAGCAAGTGTGTTAGTGCGCTAGTGTGTGTCAGTGAGTGTGTGTTAGTGAGTATGTGCTGATAGGGAAGGTTCAGACCAGACCCCTCTGACCATAACCAGGCCCCATTCATGGGCATCATCTGAGTTCCTCAGAGCACACAAATTAGTGAGACAGGGAGTGACCCAGAGCATTTAACTACACACACAGGATTCAGAGAACCCTACGTTATCTTTCTGGTCTCCTGTCCCAAGTGTGGCCCCAAAGAGACCCTGCCAAAAACAATCATTCATGGCCAGCCCACAGAGTCACCAGAAATACAGTGAAGAACCAGGTCTCAATTCAGCTTCCCAGTCCTGGGCACGAGAACAAGCCCAGACCATCGAGAGTCTGCCTATAACGCTGCAATAAATTAGTGAAGAAATTAATATAAGCCATCAATCTTTTATCCTAGCCATGATGAATTGTATGAGAAGGAATAACCTCAAAATAGAATCGATAATGGCCCAAATTTCATGACACACAATTTAAGATTATATATATATATATGTATATATATATATATATTTGATAAAATCTAGATCTGCAAATATTTGTCCAGGAAAATTGGATTTCATAGAAACAATGGTCACAAAAGAAAATCCATACTGTCATAAATTATAATGGATACAATGTGATAGGTGCAGTAAATCCTTCCTGTACATTCACACAAAAGTCAATTCTTTAAGACTAATTTAAGAAAAACTGAAAGTAAAAAAGTGTTAGGAATAAACTTCCTAGACAAGTAGGAAACTGGCCAAGGCCTTAGACGGGCTAAAGACCCACTTCAGAACATGCGCTCCATCTGCCTTTGCAAAAGAAGTCCTTGGCTGGGCCCAAACACCTGGACAGTCAGGCAGGTTCACACCTTGGGGACAAAACGTCAGGTGCCCTCCAGAGGGCGTGTCCTGAGCCCAGGGAGCCTGCTGGCTTTTCTGCTCTAGTCCCAGGGTCTTCTTTTGACCCCTACCCAGTCTGGGTGTCCCCCACTTTTCCGGCTGTTGCTCTATCCATCTCCCACCCGGTGACTTTTCCAGCCTGGGTTCCTGCGCTAACATTATTCCCCTGTTCCTTGAAGGTGACCCCACACCCCACTCCCCACCTCCTCCTCAGGACCAGGCTCCAGCTCCTCCTGGCCTCCCAGGTGGCCTTCATGTTCCTGCAACTCACCCCCGTGCCCTCATTAATTGTTCCCTAAAGTTGCCAGGGTCTGTTGTGCTGCACACCCCAATGAAAACCTCCTGACTGTCCCCCGGTCCATCCCACCAGCCTCCTGGTAACAACATCTCCCCAAGTGCCCAAGACTCAGTGATGCTGCTTCAAGGGCAAGGCCCCCACAGCATGCAGCCTGAACCCTCACCAACCTACACTGAGGAAACAGGGGCAACGGGGGCCTCAATCCTGAAAGAGGGGGATGAGCGGTGCCCACCACATGGCTGAGGTCCCGGCCATTCTACTTCCAGACTTTCTCCTAACGGGCCCTGCTGCGGTGAAGCCGTAATCCCTCCTGACCAGACTGGTCTACTCTAGTGCATCCCGGGCCTGAGGGGGAGGAAGGGAGAGCTATATTGGATCTAGTTCCTTAGCATGTGTGGGGCTAGTCGCGCAGTCAGCTCTTGAGTCAGACCTCCAGGGACCCACCCTGCTTTTTGCCCTCTCCGCCTGGATAAGATCCGGCATGGGGGCCTGAGCAATAGTACGGCAGAGAGGAAGCTGGCCTTGCACGCGGCTTCAAGCTCATGCTGCGAATGAAAAGTAAAAGTTATGGTTGGGGTCACCCACCTTGAAGAGAGTAGAGTAGAGCAGAGCAGAGACTGATCCCTGGGAAACAGCACCCGCTCCAAGACAGGAGGGGACTAGGCCCAGGGAAGGCAGGACCACATGGGCAGGGATGGGGACGGGGGGGGGGGGGGGGGGGGGCGGGGAGGGGCGCGGGCTGCTGCCATTCTCCTTCCCTGCACAGGAAGTGAATTCATGGTCAGGGGACTTTAAAAACTATCCTGTAATCTTCAATGTCTGGAGTCTGCTCCAACTTCCCGAAGTACAAACACTATAAAAACATAGGCATAACTCAGTAGCTGAAACAATACAAACATATTTTCTTAACGGTCATGGGGTGGAGGGGCGAGGCGGGATACAGCAGGAAGGGCTCTGCAGAGAACGGGAGCACTGAGGGTGTCACTCATGAGAGGAGAGCCCCGCAGGGATGCACCCCAGGAGGGACCTGGCTTGTGCCTGCCTGCTGGCTCAGGGCTCCATTACAGAGCTGTCACAGGCAATGAAGGGGCGAGTGGCCTTAGGTCAGCCTCCCGACAGCAACCCAGGACAATGATAAACCCTACAAGCACGCAATGCGGGGAGTTCCCTTCCTGGAGGTCTGCCCCAGACCCCACCCTACCTTCGTCCTCCCCTAGACGCTGGCCTCTGTGGGCTGCAGGGAGGTCAGGGCCAGGAAGGCAGCTGTGAGCAAGCAGGACAGGCAGAGCCCCCTCTGTCGGGGCGGGTGGTGGCTCTGCTTTCCAGGACCACCCCCTTTCCCCTGTAGCTGGTCTCTTCCTGCTGGGCTCTGCCCACCCCAGCTGGGCCGGCACCCTAAACAAGGCTGGCATCTCCACACTGGCCCTTCTCTGCTCTCAGATAATGTTGAGATGGGAGGGAGGGGTGACAGGGGGAGGGGGGCTCTCAGCTTGCCACCACCACCACCCCTGCCCCATCTGACTCTCTACATGGTATCTCCCATCTGGCTCTTAGAGCCACAAAGATCATAAACAACTTGTCCCAACTAACTCCTGAATCCTCCGGGCCCCCTCCTCCATGCCACCCCCTCCTTGGCAGCCCCTACACCAACCTCCTATCCTGCACCATGCACAGGAAACACAAGAAACAAGATTGGACGTTCTCCTGTACTATGTTTCAAAAGGTGAAAGGAGCAGGCAAAATGCAAGTTAGGGGTCAAAGTGATAGAAGCGTGGAGGGCATTTGCCTTGCACACAGTCGACCCGGATTCAAATCCCGGCACCCCATATGGTTCCCCCAGAGTCCCACCAGGAGTGATCCCTGAGCTCAGAGTCGGGAGGGAGCAAGCCCTGAGCACTGCCAAGCATAGCCCCCAAACAAAAAGCAAAACAAATGCAAGTCAGTCATCTGTTTTCTTTAACCCAATATCGCTAAGGTCTCGGCTGTTTGAATATGCAATCGTGATCAACATTTCCAAAGGGGTATTTCTGTCTCTCTTCTACATACCAGGTCTTCAGAATCCAGTGTCTGCTGGATGCCTGCATGTCTCCGTCTGGGTCCCATTGCAGAGCCCCTCGCCTGCCCAGGGCTACCAAGCCAGACCCACCAGTATTACTCTTTGCTCAGAACATGAATTTATTCTCCTCCTAAGCAGTCTTAACAAAACTCAGAGGAAACAGGAAAAGAAGCACCTAGCATGGCCAGATGTATTTTCTGAGCAAGCAGAGTGGACCATGTGGGTACCTGTGGGTACCTTCGTAGCAGGGTAGAGCTCAGACAGGCACTCAGGCTCTGAGTAATTTGGAGATGTCTCATTTGCATGATTTCTACATATATTTGAATGCTAAAGACAAATGTAAGTGTGGAAGGGATAACTCCATAAATGGACAATATAAAATAAGGTGAAGGAATCTGCCCACCAGGGGATTCAAAGCCCAAGCTGGCACCCAGAGAAAAGGCACCATAGCTCCCTGGTTCCAAGGACCTCGGAGCTGGGACAGCAAAGCCCTTCGTGGATTCCCAAGCACATCCTTGAAACCTCAGCGTGGCCACTCTGAGTTCCGGAAGTAGGTAGGTTACGCTTGATTTCCTCCTCTGATTATTAGTGACAGCAAGAGCAGCTCAGGTTCATGGCCTGCTGACTGTGTGTAAGGAACCACATGGCACCCTTGGCTTGGGTTGTCTGATCACATCCTCATAACTGATAATCTGATCACATCACATCACCAGTCCCATTTCACAGATGGGGCAGTTCAAGTCAGTTACGCAGGAGGGCTGGGAAATAATGCATCCCCGAGTTGGATTTTCACTATTAAATTAGCAGTCTTATCATCCACAGTCAGAGAGGATCAAGCAAAAAAATAGGTTTAATTTGCAATAGCAACCAAAACCCTTTTTTAAAATTTTAAACACCAAGAATATGAGAAAAACCAGAGAGAGTGCCTACCTAAGCAAATAAAACCACCAGGTTTATGAAGGGGCATGAAAGAAGACTTAAATCTGTGTTCCTAGAGAAGAAGAATCAATACTGTCCTTCCCAAGTGAAAGTAAAGATGCTACTTCTCCCTCAAATAATTATAAATTCAAGGCAGATTCAAATTTTCTAAGGGGTAGCTGCAATATACATCTACAAATAATTGATATTCTTCATACATCAAAAACCCCCTTGTTCTGGGCTCCTGGACCTGATTCCAGCGTAGCTGTATGCCGGCTTCACCACCACTGGTACCTGGCAGCCAGGCAGGGTATCTTTGAGAGAACAGGGGCACTCAACCTTTCTGGAGCCCACAAGATCTCCTGGCCGAAGGTGATGCACAGGGGCAACACGAGATCATTCTGTATCCTGTAAAGGAGATGAGAGGTACCTGGGGGTGCAATGTCCATTGTGCTTTCCTGTTAAACAACCATAGCGCGGGGAGGGGGGGAAATGTAGGGGAGGAAACAGAAGCACTGAATAGAAGGAGCCTGTGTTCTTGGCCGCGGGAGACCAGGCAGGCTGAGTGCTTCCTTTCCAGGCCCAAACTGCCCCGCTCCACCCCACCCCAGTTCCCTGGGCCTTGCAAAACACCTGGGAGGGCAGAAGAGAGAGAGGGGGTGTCCTGAAGACCATGGGGACTGCCAGAGACTGGGGGTCCCTGTAGGAGCAGAGCAACTGTGGCTTCATCCTTAAGAGGCAACAGGCCCTATGAGGTGGGACAGGGGATACCAACAGGGCAGATATCTACCACTAATTCCTCCGGGGGTGAGTGGAAGCCACAGAAGGGACCAGGATGCCATCCTGGGGCCCAGACATGCCAGTGTCATCAGAAGGAGGTGCTTCCAGAAAGGAGGTAAGCGTCACCTCCCAGGAATAGCTGAATGACCATGACCTGTGCCCCTCCTGTGCTGTCTGCAGACATTGCACCGCCCTACTGGGGACACGTCTCCTACCCTCTGGTCCCCAAACAGAGCAAGCTCCATTTGGGGATTATAGTCGTCACCCTGCCTTTTCCCTCGAGTCCTATTCAAAACCACACAAACATGCAGCTACCTTCCTCTGGCGTCTTGGCTCACAGTTCCACGGAGAAAGCCCCCGGCCTGCTTGAATGGGCAGAGAGGCAGGACAATGTCCAGACAGGATCCTGGCCGCAGGCTGTGCCCTCCCAGCCTTGAAGGCCAAATGCATCACCTGAGAAGTTGCTCACCCACTGCCTTTGGGTCCCAGTCACAGCATTAAACGGCAAAGAAGAGCGTGGCCAGCTCCCGGCAGGTGGGGCGCACCAAGAAGTGACCTTCAGGCTCTGTACCCATGCCTGAACCCAGCTGTAATTGATCATCAGAGCAAGTCAATATGAGTGAGGGCCAGGGCCAGGCGCAGCGCCGACAGACGTTGTAATGAAATAGGAGCTTGTGAAGTTTCTCATTTTTGTACTATTCTGACATTTCTTGCAATGTGATTAAAATATAATAAGATCAAATAGAAAATACTATTTGCTCAATCACCTCCAAACCTAACACAGTCAATAGTCCAATTCCATCCAGGAAGAAAAGTCATTTCCCAGACTCCATAAAGAAACCTACATTTAAATTTCATGTTCTCCGCTGTTACTGTGAAAAATTACATGTTTTAAATATAGGACAAATACAGGGCAGGCCAATTCTTGTGATAATAAATTTTATTCCGACATTCTCGGTAAATAAAATCGCCAAGCCGGCAGCCAATGAGGGCTGCTTCAAGGCTCGCTCGATAATACATAATTCCCGTCCAAATAATCACTTGCTCAATTCCTTTGAAGTCTAATTCAAGCCCCACTTCCCCTGGGAAAGTCCTGTTCCCATCCACTGTTTCCTTCTCCCACATCTGAGGTTGTTCACGGCTGAGGAGGGGGTACTGAGTGGGGAGTGGGGCTGCCTTTTCCTGCCAGCCGGGCGGGTGTCTCCAAGGTCAAGGAGTGAACTTCCCTCTTCAACATCTCCCCATGCTCCCGGGGTTTCTGGACCATCCACCCTGTGCCATGAAGGCTGTTGGGGCACAGCCATGCCCTGACCGAGAAGCCAGTGCTGGTGGCCTTCAACCTCTGCTGTCCCTCTCTTGTGCCCCAGCCAACCTCCCACCAGACCCTCCAAGTGAAGATGCGCCATTATCCTGAGAAATGTTGGCGCACACCGTCATTTTACACGTTGTCAGCTGCATCTATTAATTTCCTTGCTGTCAGAGGCAGTTAAGGGAGCTTTTGTGGAAACGTCGGAGGATTTGTAAAACCGAAGCCTGTTTGTTTGGCTTCCCCTGACATACGGGCTTAGGAAGTACCAGAGTGAGCGCGCAGACTCATGGATAATTAACTCCAGGAGGGAAGAACACAACTTAGCGGAGATGGCTGTTGTGGCTCACCCACAGCTTTCTGGGCACACACCACCGGAAGAACAAGCTCAGATTTTCAGCTCGGATTCTTCCAGGTCGAGGCCGGTGTTCTGCTGGTGGCCCCTTCTGACCCTGTTTCCTTCCTGTGGCACCCCTGTCCTACTGGTTGGCCCTCTAGTCTCATGCCATAGTACCCCACCACAACCCCCACCACCACTTACATGAGTTTTACCTGTGGTCCCCTTGGAATATCCTGGGGGACCCCAGAGGGCTAACATGTCCTTGGCTGAGAAATGCAGCTCTAGACCATGTCTCAGCTGGTCCCCAATCTCAGTGCCCAACCCTGCAAAGGGGGGCTTCTCTGTGCTGGTTAGGGCATCTCTGGATACCACGTGACCTAGCTCAGCCCCCAGCACTCCAGCCTCCAGACCCAAAGCCCTAATGGCCAACTAGAGTATCACTCTCTCACATGCACACACATGCGCACACATGCGCACACATGCGCACGCACACACACATGCACACGCACACATGCACACGCAAACACACTTGCCCATGCTTATTTCTGGCCCCAGGACATGGAGCTCTGACTCCCAGGATTGAGAGGTCCTGAGACCTCCACTGTCTCGTTCAAGTCCCTTAGAAAGGCCTGCACACAGGAATCAGGAAAACAAACCAACTCAAGTGATCACCAATGACAAAGCGACTCGGTTCACAGCTCTGCGTCCTGCCCGCTCAGCTCCCAGCCCCGGGTTAATGTTGTCTGCAGAGCGGTTTCCTCATGTGCTCAGGGCCACCCTGTTCAGGCTTCCCTCTCACACCCGAAGGAAAAGAAATGCTGCTCCTCAGGCCAACCCCCTGCAGCCTGGCGCTCTGTGCTGGGTGGGCCATGTCCCCCCTCTCCAGCAAGGGAGGGGGGTTTGGCTGAATAATCAGCTCCTGCCCCCAAATCAGGTGGCTCCAGCGGGAGAGTGTGCAGTAGCTGCTCGCACAGTGCCACCTGCCCACTTTGTCCTGTTTGGGGCATAAAATTACCACCCTGACGCCTCTAAGAACTCCATTTTCAGCGTCATTTTGTTTCGATCAAGTGCCAGGAGTGCTGTGGCCAGGACCACTCAGCCAGCACCCCCAGCCAGGATCTGAATGAGGAGAGCCGGGTCCACGTGGACACAAACTGCTATAGGAACCTGAACACAACTATCGCTCCGGGACAGGCCCCATCCACATCTGCCCTCAGGATATGCCAGCCCAGACCTGCCGTCCGGGGTGGGCCTGGCTCCCCCCTGCAGGCTCAGCATCTTAGGATTAATTAAGAGGCTCTAATAACAGGCTCTGGTTCTCTGGAAAGGGCCAGATCATCAGTTTAAGGCACAGATGGAACCCTGGCTCCTCCTTTCTCCTCTTTCTTGACAAATGACTCTTCTCGTACACTCAGCTGAGTAACAGATGAGTCTCCTGTGAGAAGCCCACAGCCCTTCCGACATGCCCCTCCCAGCTCCTCCCCGGGCTTCTGCGGGCTCCCAGCCCACTGTGAACATCTGCATGGCCAGTGGGTAGGACTACACACACCCAGGCCCGAAGCAGGCGGGCCCCTGTCCAGCACCGTCAGCTGGACCCTCAAGTGCTCTGTATCTTCTACATCTGATGTGAAGAAGCTCCCCTGGGGGCGAGTCAACACGGAAAGAGGCTGAGATGCCCAGGAGGGAGCCGGGGGCCCGAGTGCAACCAGCACCCTGAGTCAGGCCGGAGCTTGGGCCCGGGCACTCCTCTCCTGCTCTCTGTGGCAGCTGCTGTGAGACGTCACCTCAGAGAGCATGAACTGTTCTCGCTGCCCGAGGCTGGCCCTCGCCCACAGCCTCCCCAGGCTCCGTCGTGACTGCGCAGAGAGAGCGCCTCAGAAAAACCAATTTGTCTTTCGCCTCGCAGGCTCTGCTCTGGTTATTGCTTTGAGATTTCTTTCGCAGCGATTTGGGGCTTTGGTTTGCACTCTGGGTCTTCGGTGAATAGTCTTTTTTTTTTTTTCCCCTTTCTCCCATGTGCCATCCCCAAGCCTGGCTGTCCTGGGAGAAGCCAAAGTGACCTCTTTCCTTTGGGAGGATGGGCCAGAGCAGGACACGGTCAAATCCTGATGTGGGCAACCAAAGGAATTGTGCATGTCCTGAAGAGACACTAGCGCGAGCTCTGTAGCAAACCCTCTGGAGCCCTGCAGCGCTCAGGCCAGGAACCCCTCAGGACGCCCTTTACCCTCTGAGGTGGTACCAAACAGCTCAGTCCTTTGGGGCTCCCAAATTATTTGTGTTCATTTTTGTTGTGGGGCCACATCCAACAATGATCAGGACTTACTCCTGGCTCTGCATTCAGGGATCACTCCTGGCAGTGCGTGGGGGACCGTTATGAAATGACGGAGATTGAACCCAGGTCAGCTGTGGGCAAGACAAATGCCCTACTCACTGTACTATTCCATGGGTCCCAAATTCTTTTGCAATTCCAAAGTCCTTGACTCTTTCAAAGAATGCATGTAGGGACAGGAAAGACAGTACAGGGGTTAATGCTTCACATCCCCCTAATGACCCTGGTTTGATTCCTGGCATCACTTATGCCCATCCAACACTGCCAGGGGTCACCCCTGAAGACGGAGCCAGGAATACACCCCTGAGCTTCACTGAGAGTGGCCAAAACCATTCCCACACACACACAAAAAGAAGAAACGAAAGCACATAAACATGCTTACATATAACCACATACCATCCAGAGGGCTGTGGGCCCCTGGGGTGTGAGAAGAGGAGGTTAAGCAGCTCTGAGCAAAGAGAAATCAGATCTTCAGCCGCGCCTGCTGGACGAAGCTCTCTGAGGATTCTGTTCAGATACCACCATGATCTGTTGAATCCCTGCTGTGGATCATAATCACATTCGACCCGAACCCTCAGATCTTGACTTTCCCGCATTCCAAAGCCCAAGTCCTACAGGTAAGCTCCTTCAGATGAAAGCGCCGGGGAAGTCTGCATTCTGGAAGGTGGGCTCCCTGCCCCGTGGGGTCTGCTGGGAGAGAATCCACATCAGACTTGCAAATGATCTTTACCTCACGAACGTGCAGGAACAATTTTCTCCAGGTGAGCATGAATATGCCTTGCTTTATGCACTCCCCGTGCTCCCAAAAAGTTAGACCTGTATCAAGCATCAAACACCTGGCAGATAAAGCCACTGACAAGGCACAGGGAGGCGGGGGCACCTGCTTCAGAAAAGCTGGCGCTGGATGGTCCTGCACGCACAAGGAAGTGATGGAAGCAGTGGATGGAGGGGCCCTTGGAGAAGTGGATGTCTGCAGAGTGAGTGATGCACCAGAAGGGAGGGATGCTGGGGTGCCATGGGGACAGGCAGCGCACAGACTTCAGGCATCATGGCGTTCCCCACTTCCCTCCACCCACTTCCTGCTATGGTGATGAGTGAGGATTACTCGCTTGGTTGCAGTGGGGAGGACCTGACTTGTTAGCAGTCTTGGGGGCTTACCTGGAGTCTCAGTCAACAAAGTAGGTGCTCCCCTACCGAGTCAGTAGGTGCTCCCCTACCGAGTCGCATCCCCAGGACCTGCGGTTACATGTTTCTATCTGTAAGGTATTTGTAAGCCCACCCTCCCTCCCAAAAAAAGGCTTTTCCTGGAAAATTGATTTTTTTTTCATTTTCTACTGCAAAACCAACTCAGCAAGTGCATGACTTGGAGAGGCATGCATGCCCCCGCTGTACTTCATCACGAAAGCGTCCCATCTGGGGAACATGGGGGCACAGCCTCAACTGTGCCAGGCAACAGTGCTCATGGCAGCGCTGGGCAGCAGCCAACAGGCAGGCACCTAACAGGCAAGGGCTGGCCATGGCAACAGGCTGACCACAGGGTCTCACCATGCAGAGGCCTGAACAGCAGTGGGTGAGAACCGTGAGCAGGCAGACCTCTGAGGAGCTTGGGAAGGGCATTGCCGGGCAGCAAGGAGAGGGAGGCAGATGGAACAGAGACAGCTCAGAGCAGCGAGGCAATAATAACAATGGGAGTGCCAGAGGTGTGGCTACAAGTGGCCAAGCACATCCTGGTGTGCGTGAGGTCCTGAGCTCAATCCCTGCCACGACATGACACCCCCCGTTCCTCAATAAACACCATTAGGTATAGTCTTGGTGATCCCCAGGCACCAGTGGGCTAAGAGCCAAACTGTTAGAAGTATAAAGCCAGTGTGGCCCCACAGCACAGAGTCCAAGCATTGCCGTGAGGCCCCTATAATATTTTGTTGGCGGGGAGTCCTCCCAGGCAGTGTTCTGCAGCCCACAGGCCCCGCTTGGCAATTCTTAGCCAGCCAGAATAGTGGTTCAACACAAGGGCCCAAGGATGCCGTCCTGCTCGAGCCCTGCAGTGGCAGAGATTACCCAGCCCACCCACCAGTGCTGGGGCTCTTCAGTGCTCCAGAGCACCCAGCGATGCTCAGGGAGGGGCCACTTAGTGCCAGAGATTAAACCAGGGTTGGATGCACACAAAGCATGTACCTTAAGCCCTGTACAAGCTCTCCAGCCCCCTACATTTGTATTTTTGACCTGGGAGATGGTTTAAAAGACTAGGATACATGGTTTGGGGCTGGAGCAATAGTACAGCGGGTAAAGCATTTTCCTTGCACGCTGCCGGCCTGGGTTCAATTCCTAGCATCCCATATGGTCCTCTGAGCACCACCAGGAGTAATTCCTGAGTGCAGAGCCAGGAGTAACCCCTGCACATTGCCAGGTGTGACCCAAAAAGCAAAAAAAAAAAAAAAGAGTGCATGGTTTGTGTGCAGGAGAACTAGGTTTAGGCTTGTTCCCAGCACCTCCCAGAACCCAGGCACTGCCAGGAGAACCCAGAGCCTGCTCCCCCCTGCCCAGGACCACCAGGTGTGTGCCAAATCCCCAACCCCCCTAATAAGCATTACAAGAGAAGGACATAGAGCAACTGCCAATGGGAAAAGGTCAAGGATCAGGACTTGATAAAAAGGTTCCTGTGGAGTCTGTCAGTTTCCAAACTCCAAGCAGATGTCAGACCTGTGCCATCCCCAAGGAAACCGGTTACAGGGCAGTCCCTAAGGGAGGAGCTGTACTGTACAGCTACATCATATCACTGTGAGGACACAGAGGCACAGCGAGATGGTACAGACAATGACCCCTCCCTGGGCCTCACACAGGACCATGGCCAGAGCTACATTAGTAACGTGGGCTTCTCAGGGGACAGGGACCCGCCAGAGGGAGCAGTTCCCAGACAGGTGGTGAGCACAGAGTGAACCCCCCCATCAGCAAGCAAAAGGACATGGGGCTGACCAAACACAGGGGCCAGCAGTCAGCCTGTAGATCAAGTTCAGCCCCCAGCCTGACTCTCTGTGCCTGAACTTAGAGTAGTAGCATTTTATTGGTTGCATAAAAGAAGGAGGAAGACAAGATGATGGGGGAGGGAGGTGGAAATGGCCGGCATCCCCCAAAACCTGCACGACCTACTCCTTGGTCCTTGACAGAACAGCCAGCCCGAACTACCAGAGGGCCTGGCCCTTACTTCTCCTGGCCCAGGTGCTGCACCTCAACGCCTGCTCCAAGCGGTCAGACTGGCTGACTGGGGGGCTGGACAGCTCATCCTGGTCTCTGGTTTGAGGGCTGCCCCAGGGAGGAGACACAGTGCATGCCCAAGGAAGTAAACCAGAGCCCTGCTCCCCTGCATGTCCCAATGGCTGTGGTGGGGAGGAGGGTGGAGAGGAGGGAAAAGAGGAGGGGAAGGGTGCCATGACAGGAGTCGCTGAGGTACCAGATTATGCCAGACGCCCATGGGCAAGCTCCAGGTTAGAGGCCTATTAGGATGGAAGCATTACTCAGGCCTCACGCCTCCAGAGGAGACAGGGATCTGAGTGGACAAGGGTGTGAGCAGGAGGCGGGGTGGGAAGGCTCCCCTGGAGGGGCCACCTCATCAGTGAGCTCAGGAGTGGTGGATTCCAGCGCGGACACACAGCAGGGGGAGGGTTTCTAGGACTGACAGACCCAGGAGATGGGCGCGGGGCTAAGGGGGAGGGCACAGCTGCCAGGGTAGGGAGTCGGGAAAGCCTGGCTCCTGACATCATCTGGATTCCTCCAGAAGTGGAGCCTAAAGACTTGAGGTGTGGTGGGGGACCCAAGAAACACAGTAATTCCAGGGACTACTGAAATTCCTCAGCTGGCAGCTCAGAGTCAACACAGTTATCCCTCAATGGACCAGAGGCTGGGGCTTTGGGGCATGCACACATCTGCTCCCATGACTCATTACACCCCAAGGGCTGCTCTCCAAGCGCCGCTGGCTCCCAGCTCCCAGACTTTCCCGTACTCTGGCAGAAAGGGCTCAGGAACAATAACTGCATGTTTGTGCTTTGGACCCTGAGACACGGCAGATACAGACAGGAGGAGGGGCCTGGGACCTCAGGGACAAGAGTGGGTGGGCAGAGCCTGCGGCTGACACAGGGTCTGCAGGCACACAGGAGGATGCAGTAAAGCCTGGAGGCCGTCAGCTAGGTTTAGAATATGCCTCCAGAGACCAGCAAGCTGAGAGGGACACGGAAAAATCCCATCATCTTCCAGGAGGGTGAGAGCAGAGCCGGAAGTGGGCCATCGTGTTCGGGATGGAGCGGGAACATGCATGCACACACGGTGACACCCCGGAGCCATCATGGCGGCTCCCCCTCTTCCAGCCCACAGCCAAGAGAGAAGCAGATGAGAAAGTGGCTGGTTTGGAGGCATCTGCAAGGCAACTGAATCTGGATCCAAGAGAGTTCACAGCGTGGGAAACTCAGTTGGGGAAAATCAGCAAGAAAAGTCAAGGGCTGGTGAGCACTGGGAGAGGGCTGAGAGGTAAGACCAAGGCTGAGAGCAGAACTCTGAAAACTCGCCATATGTATCAGGAGAAGTTGGAATGCGAGGCCATAGGGCAAGAGGGGGGCCACTGGGAAACCAAGGGAGGGGACCCCCAGAGAGTAAATCTCTGCGCTATAGAGACATCCCTCCACAGCATCCCAGCCCAGCACCTACCTTTCCACAGCAGCTGGCAGGAGCGGTGATGGGTCCACCCACAGCTACCCAGGACCATACCGATGACCTCAGCACCAGGGCCTCCAGCACCTGGATCTCTGTGCACTCTGATCCAGTGGCCCTCATGACCACAGAACCCAGGCACTGTGCAGAGATGAGTCAGCACGGATTTGTTCCCAAAGGCCCAGGCTCTGAGGACCCCTCAGCGGCGACCCCCTATTAAGTCCACCACTTTAGACGAACACGAGGTGAGACAGCAAGAAAGCCAGGCAACTAGAGACCGCCTTGAAGGGAAGTATATTCAATCTGTCAGAATCAAACAGAATCAATCAAACCCTGGTGCAGCAGCCCGGACATCTGGGAAGTTCCCCTGGGCCCGGCCACACCCACCGCAGTCACGCCCACCGCGGTCACGCCCACCGCAGGTCACGCCCACCACGGGCCACGCCCACTGTCGCTGCTCATCTGCTGCTCCCAGGCCCCAGCCAGCAAAAATGACTTTCTCGAGCGGAGTGAAAAAAAGGAGGTGGGGGCTGGTTAGAGAAGTTTAAAAGGCCTTGAGATGCTTTTCAAACCAAGAAGCTTAGCTCCGCAGCTGGGGCATCTTGGCCTTGGCCCTGAGTGCCAGAAGTGCTGGGAGCCCAGCACAGCCACTACTGCTGCATCTTTCAACCCATGTGCCAGGAGCTCTGGGCTCACAGAAGCCTGTTACGAAAGCATAGTGCTTCTCCAAACAGGCCAGAGGGGCATCGCCCCGATCACCAGAAATGAGGATGCTCTTCAGACAGCATGCACAGGAGAGGAGAGTGTCTGTTCCCAGCTCAGCTCTGACACAGGAGACTCTAGAATCGTTTCCTCCACCTTTTTTTTTTTTTTTTTGAGATAGAAGAGAAAGAGATCCTGGACCCATAGGCCCTGAGGCCTCTCCCAGGTCTCATAGTCCTGGGTGCTGGGTCTCTGCTTCTGGGCAGAGGTTGGGGGTTGGGAGCAACGGGTTGGGGGCAGGGAAAAGTGGGATGAAGGGGACTGCTACCTGCAAAGTCCTTGCAAGAAGTAGTAAAATCAGAGTGGGGCCAAAGGCGGCACCCCCTGCTCTGCCACAAATACCCATCTGCAAACCGGCAGGAGGCCACAGATGGGAGCAGGGTTCCACTGGCAAGGATTTCCATTCTTTCAGAAATAAAGAACTCCGTACTGGGCGGTAAGAGAACAAGAGCCGCAGTGAGTAGTGATCAGACTCGCCTGCTAACCAATCCATTTCCTAATCTGTTTGCAACTAAGCTGAACAAGTGCTAACTGCCATCGTTTGATTGTTGTGCTTTTTACATGGCTCCTTCGCAGCCAGACCTGATTCCATTTATGCTCACAATGGGCCACTGGTTAAAAGCACCCAGCGCACAAAGCACTGATGTGGAACCCAACAAGTGAACGAAGAAACCCAACAAATAAATGAAGACCATCCAACGGGCAAATAATTTTGCAGAAAACCACAACAGCTAATTAGAGGGAGAGAACAGAAGGGAATGCCCTGCCACAGTGACAGGGTGGGGTGGGGGGAGATGGGATTGGGGAGGATGGGAGGGATGCTGGGTTTACGGGTGGTGGAGTATGGGCACTGGTGAAGGGATGGGTTCCCAAACTTTGTATGAGGGAAGCATAAGCACAAATGTGTATAAATCCGTAACTGTACCCTCATGGTGATTCATTAATTAAAAATAAATAAATTTATTATAAAAAATATAAAATTTAAAAAAAATTTTGCAGAATCATCCCAGGATGATATTGTTGATTTTTGTCATGTGAGTGGCAGCTATCAGATTGAACATCACAGAGTGTACTCAGCACTCTCTGGGATTTCTAAGTGTGGGTGTTTATAAAGAAAAGACAATGCTGACAAACTCCAGTTTGACTCTTCCACGTGGAAAATGCAGACACTCAAATATGCAGTGAGGCAAAATGCCCCCCAAAGACCGGCAGGGGGCCACCCCACTTTCTACTAGTTCATCAACACTCCATCAACACTGTCAAAGCATCTGCTTTTTTTTTTTTTTTTTTTTGCAAATGCAAGAAACTGAAACACCAGGGCAGGAAGGCGGCTTTTGTCTGTTTAATGTTGAATCATGTAAAATTTCAATCTACATCTTCAAATCTATTCAATCCCTACTCAATGTGATAGATGCCAGCATTTATTTATCGGCGAAACATGTTCTTTCTTGCCTAATTAAAAAGAAATTAAATTAACAAATGCCTGTGGAGCATTGACTATGACACCAAATACATAGAAAATACAAAATAAATGTTAGTCGTTATTTTTATTATTATTGAATTATTAGCGGTTGTTAAATGGGAAGACATTTAATCTGTCCTAATATATAATTCATATTATTGAATGCTATTTGTAGAGTAAATGTTAGTGCTGATCTCAATGTTAAATATAAATTATGCTTTCATTATATACCACTCAAAAAATGATTACATGATTTTTAAAAAGTTCTTTTTGGGGGGTGGATGGTCTGAGTTCAAAAAGAAAAGAAATTTATGTGATGACAACAACCAAGAAAACAAACAAAGGGAAAAAAATGCCCTGGAGCCTTGTGACCGTATAGGGGTTAAGATGCTTACCGTGCATCCCACCAACCGCAGTTCAAATCCCTGGGACCACACTGAGCCAGAGTGACCCCTGAGCACAAAGCCAGGAATAGCCAGAATCACTCTGATCAGCCTATCCTGCTTCCTACATTTGCTCCATGCACCACTATTGAGTAGAAGAAATGGGTGCATGTACCTGCCTTCCACTCCCACTCGCTCCTCCAGGGCAGCCCTCTTATAGCAACTTCATTTCCACCAGAGGCAACAGTCCTGGCAGCCATCCTCTGCCCTGTGCCCAGCTTTACCCGGCTTCCCGGAACAGAGCTGCTCCCCTCTTCCCATGGGGGTGGAGGATCATGGCTTCCTGCTCTAACTATTTGCTGGGACCTTCACCACCATCTGACTGACTCCCTTCCTCCATGCCCACCCCTGTAAGCTCTCCATCTCCCTCGTGTAAGCCTGCACCAGGACAGCACTTGGTCCAAGTCAAGCCTCCAGGAACAGGCCCTCATGGGAGATGGAGGGCCTTTCCCCACCTACTCAATGGGGTATGGACAGTCACCTTCATAAAGAGAGGCAGAGAGAGGGACCCATGAGTCAAGCAGTGACACAGGGGCGCAGAGTCACTCCAGGGGGCACACCAGCCCAGAGAAATGCAGTGTGTTGGTACCGGAAGTGGCTCCAGCATTCAGAATGACTGTGGGGATGGCAAAGCCCTTGGTATGTGCCAGCTGCTCTGAGCACTGTTGCACACTCCAAAAAAAAGAACAAAAGGAAAACCCGAATTCCAGAGTAAAAACAGCAGAGAATACAGCCAGAAGTCCTGGCCCATTCCTCGCTGTCTATAGCTGTAGGGCTGATGCTGAGGGTTAAGGATGATGCCTAAAGACCAACCGGCACGCATCCTGACCCAGCCACAGTGCTCACCAGCACAGTGATCCTCAGCTGGGCACAGTTTGCCTTGCAGGGACCTGGCAATGTCTGGAGGTGGGAGAGTCGTGCTGGTAAACAGTGGAGAGAGGCCAGAGATGTTGTGGAGATGGTGAAGAGGAGGGAGCCTACTTCGGGGCCCTCCCCTCCTGCTAGGTAACTAAGTCATCCCATTTTGGAGATTGGTCTGAATCAATAGCTGCTTCTCTGGGTAGTCCTGGCCATAAGTGTCGCTGTTCCTCGGCAATTCAGCACATCCAATTGCACTAGAAGGATCTGTAGTGGAAAGAGATGCTACTGAGTGCCTCTAACAAGCCCCAAAAGGAAAATTACTGCATGGAGCCTGCAGTTTTAGAGGGAGAATTCTGCTAATGATAGTACTCCTTTTGGACCGCTGCTTCTGTCGCCCTGGGAGGCCTTCCTCCCATGGAAAAGGGACTCTAACACAGACCCCCTGTCAAGACAGAAATGTCCCCAACCACGGGCTCCTAATGCTGGAAGTCACAGACAGCAGGATGCCACCATCCCAGAATGACTCGCGGAAGCCCCAGCTGGGCCCAGCAGGTAAGAACAGACGATACCCCAGGCACCTTAGGGGGCACAGACTCCGATCCCGATCCCTGTTCCTCTGCTTCTTTCCTGCCAGCGCAGCCCACATCTGGGCTGAGGGTGTCCCGGCACTCCACAGGCAGAGGTGGGGGGAGCGGAAGGGGGACAGCAAGATGGTGGACTGGGAGTTTGCACAATGGGCTAAAAAGGTCACAGTGAATGGACAAGACATTGCAATGCCACCCAAGGTCTCCATGTCCAGAGCCACAAGGATGAGCAGAAACTCAAGAAACACCACCAAATTGTCACATCACACAGAAAGATGAAGGACTGAGTGATGAGTCAACAGCATTGGAGCCGACAACAGGCTGCTCAGAAACACAGCCAGAGCATGGCTGGCACGGGGACGGGTGAGGGGAGAAACAGCTGGGCAGGTTTTGAGCATGTCAGAGCCGCCCCCCACCCCCAACCTGCACGCCTGCCTGCAGGGAGACTCGCCAGGCCTCTTTCCAGCTCCACTGGCTCCCACAGCCACACAGGGGACACCTTCGGACATCACTCACCCGCTCCCTCATTCAACCAAGTCTCAAACTGGCGTGGTGGCTGCCGCTGAGCCATGGTGGCTGTTTATGAGCTCCGCGCAAGCTTGGAGCTGAATGCAAGAAGCTGGAGGCCACCAGGTTAACAAATAAATGAAGCAGCCAGTGTGGTGGTGGGGATCATGGCACAAGGAAGACGGGCAAAGACCAGAGCCCCGGCCAGGCTGTGGCAACAGCAGCAGCAACACAGCACATGGTTTACGTGGGACAGCCCGGTACCACCCCTGGCAGAGCGAAACAACAGCACAGTCCTGTGCTTATGGCCTTAGGTGACTGGGGAGCAGCCTGACTGCACATCATGTGTGCCCATGACCTGGGTTAGCTGGTCACTGTCCTTCTAGGAGGACACCGGGAGCGATTGACATTTAATGGGATTCCTGCAGGGACAGGAGCTGAACTGGCCTCACCACATGATGATCCCTTAGTTGACAGGACTCTGGGTTCCCCTTTGGGGACTGGGGGGGCTTCACTGTTTCCCTGATGCAGGAGTGCTAAGCTGCCCGGAACCCCAGAGAGCTGGCCCCGGCTCACACTTTCCCTAGGCCCCCTCTTGAGTCTGTCTTCTGGCTGGCATTGTACGTGGGCAGAGCTGGCCAGAGGGCAGGGTATGGGAGGAGAGAGCTTGTGGGGTTGACTCCCCCGGCTCTCTCCTTGACAAATCTCAGTGGCAGGAGCAGCTCAGGGCTTCGAATTCTGCCCCGCAGGCTCTTGCTGGCCCTTTGGCTCTTCCTGAGACCCACCAACTGCTCCCTGCCCTTCCCCACCGGGCCCCTGGGGGAGGAATGTTCTCCCCCAGTCACTAGCCAGGAGGTGCCCAGCCCCAGGCCCCCTCTGCCACCTCTCTTCAGTGCTGCTCTGAATTTCCTGTCTCTCCTGCTGAGAGAGAGGCTGGTATGGCAGCTGCCTAGCTGGGAGCAGAAAGCTGGGGCCTGGGGCATGGAAGGCACAGCTCCCCCTTATGCCACAGAGCCCCCGGGTCATCACCATCCCCGTGGACATGCCTCCAGAAACCTTTGCTGTGCTCACACCACAAAGAGTTTGCAGGCTGGGCCTGGCAAGCTGGGGGGAAAGGTAGCCCAGATAGAGAAGGGACCACCAAGTAAAGGGTGCTAGGAGGGTCCATTCGGGATGGGAAATGCAGGCTGAAGGTAGACTATAGACCGAACAGGATGGCCACTTAATACCTCTACTGCAAACCACAACACCCAAAAGGAGAAAGAGAGCAAAAGAGAATGCCCTGCCACAGAGGTGGGGTGGGAGGGATACTGGGAACATTGGTGGTGGAGAATGGGCGCTGGTGGAGGGATGGGTACTCGATCATTGAAACGCAAACACAAAAGTTTGTAAGTCTGTAACTGTACCTCATGGTGATTCACTAATAAAAAAAAAATTTTTTTTAATGGGGAAAAAAAAAGTTTGCAGGGTGCAGAAACGGTTCCCAAAGAAGGAAACAAAGGTCTCCAGCCAGGACCCTAGGCCTTAGGCAACCCCTATCCGGGCAGAACATACCTGCACCATCTGCTGCCAACTTTTTCAGGAAAAAACAAGATCTCTGCTGTGAATGGGCATTAATCCTCTCTGAGTCACCCCCTGGGGGGGTGGAGGGGGGAGGCGGGCGGCGGTGTACAGCAAGCCCCAGCATCTCCATATTCTCACACTCTGTCTCACTAAGACATTCACACACCCACACCCATGCTCATGACCATCCTGACTCAGGCCCTGTCCATCGCCAGACATATACACACACACTCACAGACACACACCCACACAGACACACACCCGCACAGACACTCCTACACATGCAGGCTCCCTGCTTACCAACATACACACACACACACACACACACACACACACACACACACACACACACACACACACACACACTCACTCACTCACTAATCATACTTCCATGCTCGAGCACAGCACCGGGTATGGGACTAGGTCAGTTTTAGTTATCTCACAAACAGGGGGAAAACTTCCCGGGCACACAGAGTTCTCTCTGCAAGGGGCAAGGACAAATGAGAATGGCAAAAGGCACACAACAGACAAGAAAGCCGCCCTTAAGGACATTCACAGAGCCTGGAATGGCATAAACAGTGTTTATGACAAAAGCGTTTAGTGGGGAAAGCAGGGCACAAAAAGTTATAGCTATATAAATTTATATGTGTCCACGAGTATATTGCGTGCCCGCATGAGTGTCTACAGCTTATCAGTATGTAAAACTGCATGAGGAAAAGCTGGAGGGAGAAATGCACTAAAATGTGAAGAGTGAGACATCAGGCGACGTTTCTCTGTATCTAGCAAAGTCTTAGAGCAGATATCAATTACCTTCTGTCCCATTATAAGCTTCTTGATTATGCAACTAGTTTGAGGAAACAGTCTGGTGTTTTAAAGTATTTCAACTAGAGGCATGAAACAAAAGCCCTCTTGAGGCTGCCATCCCGAATCCCAGCCCCCTTTCAAGATAATCACTGCAGTTTGCCTCCTCTGGCTTGCAAGGGAGGCAGAGAAATAAAGTCCACCTCTGAGACTTTTAACACCACACCTTGACCAGCAAGGAACCCTACCATGTGCATTTTTTAGGGGAGCCATCAACAGTAGATCAATCTGCATGACACAGTCCATGTTCATTACTGAAGGGTCTTGCCTGTCCCCAAGGGTCCCCACGTGGCTATTCTCCAAGGTAGGAGGTCCCCTTGTTGTCACTGAAATACCTGTGGGGTCATCCAAGTTTCTCTCCTGCTCACTGGGCAAGCAGTGGCTGTGGGCAGAGAGGCTGGAGTGGATGCATGAAAGGGAATTTCCAGTTGACAGTTTGGACAGTTTAATTTGACAAATGTCCATCCATGTATCAGATTCCCCCCCAACACCCAGGCCCTCCCCCACCACACACCACCAGCTACTTCTAGGGAGACTGAGTGTCTGAGCTGCCCATGTGGGGTGCAGGATTCTGAGTTGGCTTTCCTGGTCCCCCAGAGATCCTTAGAGCAGCCAAGGGCTGCACAGAACCCAGGAGCACGGACTCCGGAGCCTCACAGGACCAGGGACCGAGCCATAGCCCTGCCTGCTTCCTGCCTCGTAAGCATTTGCTCCAAGACACCCACCCCCTGCAGCTCACATCACAGGACTTTGTTGTCGCATGAAGAAAAAGAATTTATTTCTCTACAGAACTGTCCCCTGGGGACCCAGCCACCAGAGCCCAGCGTTTTAGCATTTCAGAGACTTCATTTTAGGAAAATGGAGAAACAAGCATGGCTGTCTCCTGTCCTAGGAAATATCTTGACCTGCAGGAGCAGAAAGAATCCCACCTCCAATCTTTCACAGCCAGATAGGCTCAGTCTGGACACTCACATACACACACTCACACATATACACATGCTCATACACAAGACACACACAGGGAATGGAATGATAGCACAGCGGGTAGGGTAAATATTGAACCCGGGTCGGCCTTGCACGTGGCCGACCCGGGTTCAATTCCCTGCATCCCATATGATCCCCCGAGCACCGCCAGGAGTAATTCCTGAGCTCGTGAGCCAGGAGTAACACCTGTGCATCTCCGGGTGTGACCCAAAAAGAAAAAAAAAGATAAGTTCACATGTACCCTCGTTCACTCATTCATACATTCATAAACACACACATGCACACACTCATAGTACATACACAAGACACACACATATATACATACACTCACACAGTTATACACAAGACACACTCACTCACCCATACACACGCACACACATATAGAAACACACACATACACACTCTCATGATTCACTGTCACAGGCTTCCTTTGCAGTATCTTTGTTTTTCGTCTGGTGGGGACAGGGAGCATCCTGCATGGTAGGTCAAAGGGTATAACATGATGGGGGGCATTAGAAGCCAAGGAGGAGTTTGTAGGATGAGGTTGCTAGTCCCAGCTCCCCCACGTCTCTGTGGGGATCTGGGTTGCCCCCTCCTGAGAGACATCTTTGGCCATTGGCAGCACGTGCCCTCCTGGGAAGGGGACTGGGATAATCCTGGGGAGCAGTAGAGAGGACCGAGAATGTGCCAGGGTGAAGTGGGCTCCCCCTGCCATCCCAGAGAGTGTCTGCCCATGGTGGAAACTTTGTGGGGACCTGGCCTTGAGGGGAGAAGCTCTGGCCTGCTCCCAGAATTCTGGGATGTGGGGAAGGAGTGAGTAGATGCGTGCATGAGGGTATGAGTGTAAGTTTGTGTGCATGTGAGTGTGTGTGCATAAATGTTTGCATGAGAGAGTGAGTGTACATTTGAGTATGTGAATGGAGGCCCGTGTACACAGGCACAGATGAGGCAGGGGTCCGTGTTTTCACTCTGGGAACTCAGTCATCAGCATGACAGGAGACAGAGACACTGTATGCAGGGCTCTGCCGTCCACTAGACAAGTGGGCGTGCATGGGCAGGGGCGGGGGTGCTCTGGATTAGCAGAGAGATGCCTGCCCCCAGCATTTACCTGGCAAGCCACCCTTGACATGGCTCCGGCCACGGCCACACCTGCCCCCAGCTGCCTACTCACAACCCCAGCAATTTCCCAATCCAACATCCCCACACACAGGGGATATTTGATGGCTTCAACTGAGTGACCCTCTGATTATCTGCAGCTATTGGTACTGGCTTTAATCTGCAATTACAATTCTCACATAAAATATTTAATAAGCATTGATTATACAGGAAACCTGGTGAAGAAGAGCGTACTCTTCTCAAGCCCCATACTGGCCTCCGGAAGGCCTGGCTCTCCTACATTGATCAGAGAGTATCTAGTATTTGCACAAAAGAGGCCGCTCAGAACAGCTGGAAATAGAAGACCTGAAGTCACTACACCCATTCTGAACACTCCCAGCAAAAGCAACTGCCAATGCCACAGATGGGGCGCACCGAGATGACAGACAAACAGCCAGCAAACTGATGGGAAACATTTACCTCGTGAGCAATCAGGAAATGGCGCTTTTTGTTTTGTTTGGGGTGGGGGTCACATCAGTGGTGCTCAGGGCTTACTCCTGGCTCTGTGCTCAGCCCCCCCCCCCCCGTGAGCTTGGGGATCCATATGGGATGCTGGGGATAGAACCCAGACTGGCTCCACAGAAGGTTCCCCTGGCAACTGATTCTCTGTGCTCTGGAGTTTGACTTGCAGGACTCAGAACCCTTCTGCCACTCGCTACCCCCTGGCCCCATGGAGCTGTCACTCGGGCTGCAATGGGACCACCACTGAGCACGAGGCTGGGTGCAGGAGGCCACAGAGGGGCTTCCAGGTGCTCAGTCCTGGGGATGCTTTGGCCCCTTGTCAGCTACAGTCACTAACAGAGACCCTCAGGGCATCTGATGCTACAGTTGGGCAGCAGCTAGAGCCCATGAGATCATAGCTCTGGCACTGGAGAAGGAACTTGGCATCAAGCGGTCACAAATGATGTCAGTTTCGTAGATGGCCTGAGAGGCCATCCCCAAACAGCTCCAGACATTTCACATCCAGCCCCACACACGGGGTCAGGCAGGTGCAGGGGGCACCTGGCCAATGGCTATGAGGCAGGCTGCTATCCCCCTCACTCCGCAGCAGAGAACACAGAGCCCCGGGCAGGGGAGGGGACTTGTCCCTCTTCTTACACGTGGGGGCACAGCCGAGCAGGTGATGCTACAAAGACCACAATGTTACAGAGACAGCAAGGATGGAAGGGGCCAGATGACCGAGACCTCCGACGGGTCAATTCACAGAGCCAACTGATCAGAGAGCAGGAGCTGCCATGGGCAGTGAGAGGTGACATGCAGAAACATGGGTCACTGTGCACGAGATGGCATCGGCAGATCGCAGACCCTGAGCAGAAGGCAATGATGCAGACCATGCAGATGGCACGGGCCCGGGTGACAAGGATCAGGACAGCAAGGAGGACGGGGGCAGGGGTGAGGAGGAATAGGACTCGTGGGTCCTGTGCCTGCAGCTGCGAGACCCACACAGAGATCCCGGCACGAGCCATAAAGAGCTGCTGAACACAGAAGCCACTGGGACACCTCGGCTGGAACTCAGAAGCCACTGGTGGAAGGGACTAATCGAGAGAAAACAAAATTACTTTCACGGGACTTCTCCCCAGGCTGTGTATGAGGATGCAGGCACCGGACAGCCTGCCAGGAAAAGCCTCAGCGTGGCGGGGATGAGAGGTCAGCACTTCCTCTACTGGCCTCATGGCCAGGCCCAAGACACAGGCCCAGGGAAAGGGTGATCTGCCTGCGAAGGCTGGGGCCCTCGGGGAATTGGGGTGTCGGGGGGAGAAGAACGTCTGCTGCTCTGACCCCCAGGAGAAGGGCATGCCCAGGGCAGCCCCTCCAGCCCTGTCTGCCTTCCTAAAGCCCGTGGTCCACAGCACAGACCCCCTACACCAGGCTCATCCCCACCCTCTAAGACCCCCTGCTAGAAACACAGTCTCAGTCACTGCCCTTTGTCCCATCCCGGTGGTGCCTCAGCCAGGAGATATGCACCCACCTAAGGGCACGCGTGCCCCCCCCCCACGGGGAAGTGGGGCTAGGAAGGCTTGACACAGGAACACAGCGACCTCACACAGTGTCAGCCGGACCACCACGCGCCCAGTCCAGAGCCCCAGGGGCCAGAGGAGGAGGGAGAGGTGGAGGAGGAGATTCCCCGCACCCCCTGTCAGCGCACGCATTGGGCTCAGGGGCCCCAGGGCCGGACCCTCTCAGGTTGGGGCTCTTACACACCAATCTGGAAGCAGCCGTGCCTGTAGCCGCTCACTGAGGCAGACCACCAAGCTCGCTGCCCACAATGACCAGCCCTCGACCCTGGGTGTTCACACCACCCGAAGCCCCTGATCCGGAGAACTTGGCAGCTGCCGGTCCAAGGGCCAGGTCTGTGCTGGGCCAGGGGCAGGTAACATAGAGAACCTCTAAGGAAATGTTGGGCCCCAGGGCGACTGTACCCAACACCAGCCCCTACTGTCCAGGGCTGCCTGCAGGCCAGGAGTCTCTCCCCCAAGACTGTCCAGCCAACAACCCTGGCCTTGGACTACAGGCCTTGACGGTCAGGCTGGAGGGACAGAGCTGCACCCACAGCCATCCCATACCTCTGCAGAGGGAATCGGGGTTGTTTTCCACTTTAATGGCCACCATTAAATGTTTCATGGGCCACGGCCGAGGCCACATCACTTTATAATCATCCTTCTGGCTCCTGCATAATTGATGTCCCTTATGCACTTTTCATGATCTCATTTATCAACCTCCTAAAATATTTTGTAAAACTTCAGTCCCATCGGTCATGATCTATGTCCTGTTCTACAGTCTGCCAGAGGATTTGCTGCCCTGGCCACAGCGGCTGGCGCACATGGAGCAGACACCACACGGCGTGGCGAGGCCAGGCACGGCATCATGTGGTGTGGAGAGGCATGGCTTCGTACGGCAGCCAACAGAAACGGGCATCTGACAGTGGCAGTGGCAAGCCCGGCATGTGTCCTGCGGCAAGAAGGTGCAGGGGACCAACGGCAGGAGGCTCACTGGGTAGGCCACATCAGTGCAGGAGGCCTCCGTGAAGAGATGGGGGACCAAGGGATGGAGCAACTCTGGGGACAGACACAGCAGTCACTTAAGTCCCAAGGAGGCCTGGCCATGCTCTGCCCAATACTTCCTGGGCTTCACTGCCCAGTTCCTGCCCCACAGGTTGGGACTGCTTCCTTCCCATTTCACAGATAGAAAGATTGAGGCTTGGAAAGCGGAAGATCCACCAAGTCGGGAAAAGGCAAAGACGGGGTGGGGGGGGCGGGTTCAAGTCTGAGCAGTTTGTCTCAGGGTGGTGGGGGGTGGGGCACAGGCTCCTGACCTTGCTTCCCTTTGGACTCCATTGTAAGTCTGGTCTCGAGACCTGGGTTCAGTTCTGGGTGTGAAACTAGAAATCCTCACACTTTAAAACTGACCCATGAGTCTCTTGGGGCACGGCTGTCAGATCTGCCCTTATAAAGGGACACCCAGGGACCAGAACAATAGTACAATGGGTAGGGCGCTGGCCTTGCTCATAGTGACTCAGGATCAATCCCCAGCATCCCCTGCCACACCTCCAGGAGTGATCCCTGAGTGTAGAGCCAGGAGTAAGCCCAGAGCACCGCAAAAAGTAAAGAAAAAAGTTGGGGACACCCAGCGAGATTTAAATTCAGATCAACAACAAATCATTCTTGCTTTGTTTTTATTTAGGGGCCACACCTGGCAATTCTCAGGGGTTACTGAGCATTGCTGGCTGGGGCAGAGTCTTGGGGGAGAGGCTCTGGCATTCAGGAAGCCCTAGACAGTGGTGGTGTTGGGTACAGTCGCTCCTGGGGCCCCAACATTTCCTCAGAGGTTCTCTATGCTACCTGCCCCCAGCCCAGCACAGACCTGGCCCTTGGTGGACTGGCAGCTGCCAAGTTCTTTGGATCAGGGGCTGTGGATGGGTGTTAGCATCCAGGGTCGAAGGCTGGTCATTGTGGGCAGCGAGCTTGGTGGTCTGCCTCAGTGTGCGGCTACAGGCATGGCTGTTTCCAGATTGGTGTGTAAGAGCCCCAACCTGAGAGGGTCCGGCCCTGGGGCTCCTGAACCCAATGTGTGCACTGACAGGGGGTGTGGGGAATCCCCTCTCCTCCTTGTGCTCAGGGGACCATATGGGGTGCCGGGGATCGAGCCTGGGTCAGCTGCTTGCACCTTACCTCCTGTACTACTGCTCTGGCCCAACAACTCATTCTTACATATAACTAAGTTCCCAAAACTGTATGTGCATGGACAGGAGAGACCGTGCAGGGGTTAAGGTGCTTGCTCTATGCTCGGCTGACCCCAAGCCACTCCCTTGTGTCTCCTACACATACTGCCAGGAGTTATTTCTGAGCAAGGAGTAAGCCCTGTGCACTGCCAAGTGTGCTCCCCCCGCCTAAAAATACTGCTAGGACCCCCAGTAGACCTGATGGGGGTCAGGACAGGGAGGGAGGGTGATGCAGGAGTGCAGATTCCAATAGGGCCTTGTTCTGGGACACGCACACGTCACAGACCACTCCGAGTTTTCATCTCTTTTGCACAATGGACACAACCACGAGGCTCTGACCAGCCATGGTCTATGACGTCCATGGCCATCCAGTGGGGTACTGGTACCTCCCAGAACACCAGGGCCGTCCAGGTCCTTCTCCAGCAGAGCCCCAGCAGCACACACTTGCCACCACACCCGACAGTGACAAATCCCCTCTGGAGAGCCCACAAGGAGCCCTGCTCATCTGGGCTGCTGCGTCGGGCCAAATGAAGACAGATCTCCCCTCTCCCGCAGGCTCCGGCCCCCTGCGTACTCACTGTCCCTGCCAGACCCCAGCAATGCTGATAAGGATTTCCAGGACTCCTGAGGGGTTATTTATGGGCTTGCTTCACCCTTCACCCTGAAATCTGCCACTTTAAATGCCCCCCTGACTAAGATTTATTTGGGCTCTTTGCACCAAAGCTGCCTCTGGCAGTCAGAGCAAAAAATGGGGGATAGGGTAGGGGGCACGGAGGGGGCTGCCAGAGCAGCCCCACATGGTGGAGCCTGGGGAAGGTTTTCTCGGGAAGGAGGGACAGCCTGGGATATGCAGGGGGCTGAGCACCCCTCCCTGCATGGCCCTTGCTGCCAGTGCCACCAGACTGCAGACCAGGGACAAAAACAGGGTGTTACCTGCCCTGGCGGGAGAAGGGGTTCCCTGCTCCTGGCAGGTTCAGAAAGCTCAACTGAGCCCAATAGAAGCCAGGACCGGGGCCGGGGAGAGGGAGAGGTGGGCCCCGAAACAGATGAATCCATGTCCTCAAATTCCCTTCTGGAAAACGGGCCCCCCAACAGAGAGAGATTATAACTAAGGTGCCCTGCACCCTTCCTGGTGGGGGGTGACTTTGAAGCTGGACTGTGATGGGGGAGGGTGCAGAGGTTGGGGGGAATCACATGTAGACAAGATGCCTATTCCAGAAGGCGTGTTCCTTCACCAGGACAGTGGCTCTGACCCCGGGACACAGGCTTCCAGAAAGGCACATCTAGCCGCTTCTCCCACCTATAGAGCATTCCGAGCCCCTGCCATGCTCCCCTGCCCTACTGCCAGGCCCAGTGCACTGTCCTCACAGCCAGGCCTGTGCTGAGGTCACTCTGCCAGCCATAAGTAGGCATGGGGGATGCTGGGGGCTGCCAGGCTCTACTCTGCCATGGGGCTGCTGCCCCTCTGATCCCCCCACCACACACACACACACACATGACCTACAGTGTCAGCTTGAGCTCACACCTGCCATCACCTTCTGTCTAGGCTACATAACTGGAACCCTGGACTGACCTTCTGTATCCGGGAACTATGGAGACCCCAGAGAGATGTGGGCCCACTCTGATGGCCCCACCAAAGGGGAACAGCAGGTGAGACATTCCACAAGCCTCAAAAATGTCCTTTTAATGGGGACGGAGCTATAGTACAGTAGGCAGGGCACTTGCTTTGCACCTGACTGACCCAGGTTTGATCCTCGGCATTGCATATGGTCCCTTGAGCACCACCAGGAGTAACTTCTGAGGGCAGAGCCAGGAGTAAGCCCTGAGCATCAGAGTGTACCCACCTCCTCAAAAAAATAAAAAGACTTCCTGTTACTTGCCTGCATGCTCCCCCCACCCCCTGTCACATGCTGGAGCTTTAAAATGCAAAATCAAAGAAATATATATAAATCATCATCATCATCATCATCATCATCATCATCATCATCCCGTTGATCGTTGAAGTTCTCGAGCAGTCTCAATAATGTCTCCATTCGTCCTAGCCCTGAGATTTTAGAAGCCTCTATATGCAAATATTTTAAAAAATAAAACATACACACAGAGACACTACATTGCTACTTTGTATCAAAGCACTTAAAAGGTTTAAATTAAAAAAACATAACAAAAAGACAAGTCTCATCTGACAAGAACCTCACCCATACATTTTCAGACCCTGTCACAGAAATCAGAAACTCTTTCTTTGAAGATCAATGGGACAGAGCAGACTTTGAACTCTTAATATCAGGCATTAGTAAAATAATGTTAGGTTTTATTAAGAATGAAAAGAATTTACCAATTTTCTTCCAGCAATCCTCTCTGGGCTCTCCAAGGAAGCTAATCACTAGGGAGTGGATCTGAAACGGGAGCTGCAGAGTGATTTCAGGGAGAAGAGCAGCCGTTCCTTCAGGGCACAGGCCCTGCAGCCAGGCCAGACAACACGGTTCTGGAAAGAGCCCAAATCGCTGAGGCCAGGGGACCCACTACCAACACACCAGCGCAGAACCCAACTCCAGACAGTTTCGGGGGCTACGCTTCCAAGGTGAGGGTCCAGTTGGTCCCGCCAAGTGTCTGCAGGGGATCTACACTGACAACAGACACAGATAATAGATGCAACAGATGGTGTGGCAATACACAGTACATCCCACCAGGTTCACTGCCACGCAGATGTGCTACGGCTAGGGAGTGCTGTCTGCTGTTACTTCATTAAGGACACTGGGACACTAATCCTCCTAGATCAGGACACGAACACACACACACACACACACACACACACACACACATCTTATGACTCATGTGACCTAGTTACTTCCTAGATGCCCCATTCAAGTATAGCAAAACTTAGGTTTGGGGAGGGGAAGGGATACAAACATTCCTTTTATAACCCTGGGTTTTTCCACATCCCAGCTCTCCCCTTTGATGAAATTTCTTCTCCAAGTCCTATTTCCAAGTCCCACTGGGTAATGGACACCTTCTCCATGCCCCCACCGCTGATCTTACCCTCTCCCTCCCTTCTACCTCCTGCAGGAGCCCCAGTTCCAGAAGCCATTTCCAAACTCAGAGCTCTACCTACTTTCTCTGCTTAAAAACTCCACTGGATCCCCCACACATACCTTCATCCCATCACAGGAGTCGGTTCATGATTCATAGAGTCAGTACATGAAACAATTAAAATCTTGGGGTCAGGTGGGGCGTGGGTGAGAGTCCTCCCTTCCCCAAGGGACCCACTCCCGGCCGGCCAAAACCTCCAGAACTCAACTGCCACCGTGCTCAAGGCTGCTCTTCTCACGCTCAGCCGAGCCTCACCCATGAGTGAACCTATTCCTGGATTGTGCAGCCACATTTGCAGCCACATGACATTACATAGGTCACATCCTACTCATACTCCAAGAGTACTGCACCACATTTGATGGGGTTCACAGTAGTAGGCAACCAATCTTAGAGGGAAATATATATATACATATGTGTGTATATATATATATATTCTACAGATATATACACAAAAGCACACAAGGCTCAACCTTTAACAACATGTTAGTGATATCTTATAAAAGGTCTTAATGTCCTTTTTTTAAATAGAACAATCTTCACACTCTTTCCTCTAAGGATACTTTTTGTGGCATTTTCAGCGGTTTTTCATATTGCTTCTGCTTTGGGACAGGGACTGGGGTTCAGGATGGAAACATCCAAAATATGGTAGTGGGAAGGTGTAGTGGTGGTGGGATTGGTGTTCGAATATTAAATGCAATAAAATATTGTGAACTACCTTATAAAATAAAAAAATTTTAAATGGGGTTCACACAGACTTACATGGAGATTTTGGCTCTGACCTTGAGTTGCTGTGTATTTCTGGGTCCTGTCTTAATCTCTCTGACCCTCTGGTTCCTCTGTTGTAAAACTGGGCAAGCAATAATTTCTACTTTGCTAGGTTGGGGAGGAGACAGAGGGCAGGTGGGAGATGACAGCAGGACACTGACTCATGCATGCCAATGGCTCTGTGCCATCAGCCTTCACCGCCACATGCTCTCATCCCACTCAGGATCTCACACCAACTACAGGTCAAGGGCCCCAAAAGCTATACCTCCAGCCCCAACCTCTCTCAAGAATTACAGAGAAGAACCAACTGCTGCTCATGTGTCCATGCAGAGGGCAACAGCAAGATGGTAGACTTGCTGTACACCATTCCCAGTCTCAATAAAGCCCTGATCCCACCTGACCCTCTATCCCTCCTTCTTCATCCCAGCCTTCAGGAAGAACAGCCCATCCATCATTCTACATCTCCCACCCGCTAGCTGTTAAAACATCCTAATAATGGGGCAAGAGTGATAGTACAGTGGGTAGGGTACCTATCTTGCACATGCCAACCTGGGTTTGGTCCCCCGATCATGCCAGGGATGATTCCTGAGTGCAGAGCCAGGACTAACCCCTGAGAACCACTGGTATGGCCCAATCCCCCCAACCAAAAAAAAAAAAATACCCATGAGCTATCCCTTCACACCAATGAGAATAGCCTATATATTAAGTGAAAAACCTGAAGAAGGAGGCGGATCACCAAACCCTCACTCACTCACCCTGGGTGGGAATGTAAACTGGTGCAGCTTTTATGGAAAACAGTGTGAAAACTTCCCCACGAATTAAAAATAGAACTTCTACATGACCCGAAAACACCACTCTTTGGTATCTATCCAAGGACACAAAAACACAAATTCGAAAAAGATATTTGCACACCTATGTCCACTGCAGCACAACTCACAATAGCCAAGATGGGGAAACAACCCAAACATCCAATGACAGATGAGTAAATAAAGATGCTGTATGTACACAAGGGACTATGATGCAGCTGTGAGGAGAGATGGAAACTTCCTTCCGCTCCCATGAATGGACCTGGAAAGGAGCCGGGTTAAGCAAAATCAGAGGGACCAGATGGTCTCACTCATGTGGGGGATGCAGATAAAGAAGGGAATGAACAACCCAATGACAAGGACCTCATGGACTTTGAAGAATGGGGGCTATGAGGGGGTGGTGTGTACAGGAAGATGGCAGACTCACTGTACACCATGAAGGGGAAAACTGGTATCCATGTGACCTCAACTGTCACTTTCAAAAATCCTGCATGCCAGCTCTGAACCTGTGTCCACAGGCTCCTGGATACCACACAGAGCCCCGAGCAACCCAGCCTCCCTGCTCACCTTCATCCCACCAGGAAACGGTTCTGTTTTCACATTTGTCAAGCATCACCTTGGAAACATAGACAGGTGGGGGAGAGCAGCTCAAATGATAGGGCACCTGTCTGGGGTGCAATGCTGGGCACCGATGACCCCACACTCCACCTGGCTCCCAACACCACCGGCTCAAGTCCAGGTGTGCCCTGAATGTCTCTCTGGCTTGAGATCTACAGAAGTGACCTGGGGCCAAGCACTGCTGAGGGTGGTCGCCCCCCACCCAAAGGAGCTCCAAGTCACATCAGACCACCTCCTCTACTGTAATCCCCCAAGGGCAGGTGTCCTGGGGGGTGAAGTCCAAAACCCACTGCTGGCTCTCGAACCTTCTCCCCCAGCCTGGCAGTCCCTCTTGCCCTTCCTCCTCCCCATGTCCCCCACCCCCCACATGGCCCTGGGATCAGCTCAAAACTGCTGGACCCTGCTGCCTTCTCCCCCTTTGGCTCCCATCCCCCGCTCTGTCTCCATCTCCCCAGCCCCCAGCCTGCCACGCGAGACACTTCTGGGTTCTGTTTACTTATCTGCTGTCTGTCCTCCCCTGCCAGACTAGAAACTCACGGAGGAATGCCGTTTGTCCTATTTACCACGGGGCTCCCAGCTCTGCACACAGCAGTCACTCAGTCAATATTGAACTGAAGGCTCAGCTGTTAGCTCCGACATTTCATCAGCAAACACCCGCTGAGCTGCACAACGCCAGGGAGGCTGGCCCTCCTCGACTTTCTTTCCAGAACCTCCTCCGATGGTCCTGTTCTGTCTATGCTCCCCCATCTCAGATGGCCCTTTCCTGGGAGACAGGCCACTGTGCCCCATTATCCATCCCTCCGTGCTCCCAGGGCCAGCCACCCTCTCATCCCTCTCCTCCTCCCCCCAGAAGCCTCTGTAGTCAGTGTGTGGTGTTTCCCTGGACGCCTCCACGCCCTCCCCTTGCCATGTTGGGATCTTCCCTGGGCTCACAGCTAACACTGAGACCCTCAAATGTGAGAAAACCTTTGCACCTCTCCGTTTCACCCGCTGTGCCGGGACTCCACAGCAAGCTGTTCCCGAAAGCTGCGGGCGCTGACCTAGCCTGGCTCTGTCGGCCCGTAAATTGAAAAGTCAGAAGTAAGCCCGAGTTTTAAAGAGTCAGCTCATGTGGCCCCGTGAGACAGGAGTGACAAGTAATGATATAATTACGTTCCTCCCGCCTGGCTCCCAGCTCATCCACAGCCTGGAAGAGTGTGTAGCCCCATCCGTGTCTCTGAAACACGGCTCAAGGGCAGCCCCTGCTCCCCCTGCACGCCCAGACCCGGGTCCCATGAGGAAGACCCCAGAGGAGGCTCTATGAAAAAGCAAAGTGAGACTGTGGGCACAAACAGAGGGGCCACACGGCCACACCTACCAGTCCCCAGATGTGATGCCTGATGCTGGTCAGTCCTGCTACCAAATTAACCAGGGGGTGTCCTCAGGCTGACAATCCAAACCACACCCACCCAGCCTGGAAACTCGTTCTCTGGGAAACCAGCTAATAGTCCCTGAGACACCCCTGGGTGCAAGTGTTTCCAAAGGCGGTCCATGTGCCTGTATGTCCACGGAGGAAAACAAAAACAAAAGCATCCCTGCCCTCTGCCTGAGCCCCATCCTATGCCCGCAGGAAGGCCAGCCTGGGCTCTCATTACAAGGCACTCTTGCTTCCCGGTCCCAGGAGGACACTGAAAGTCAGGGAAAGTCAAGGGGATGGGGCTCCGTGCAATTAGACCTCCCTCCCCCATCAGCAGTGCTCACAGGCCCAAAGCAGCAATGTACATTTTATTTGCTCATAAACACTAATGGGACCAAACCTGGGCAAAGGAAAGGGAGAGCCAAATGCCACAACACAAGCAGCGCCATGAGACAGGGCTGGGGTGGGACACAGAGCAGGTTCACGGCAGGAGCTCAGAGCTCCCTCTGCACCCGGGGACCGTCGACACTATACCCACTATGGGCATACAGCAGGGGAAATTCTCTATTCTGAGGAATTCTATACATAGCCTTTTTTTTTTTTTAAGGAAGGAATGAGATCGTTATTGTCAGAAAGACAGTTCAAAGGAAACACAAGCTTTGCACGCAGGAGCCTGTGGCTTGAGCACGGATACCACAAGGTCCCCAAAGCACAGCTAGGAATGACTTGCCAAGAGTAGCCCAGAGCACTGCCAGGTATGACCCAAAAGGTAGTGAAAGAAACGTAAAGAGGCAAGTTCTTAATGACCCAAACTCCACCAAAGAGCAACGGCAGAAGAGAGCCCCCAGTGGGCTCTGCCCGAGAGCTGGGACCATACTGCAGAGTAGGAGTGGGGCGTCCTTCCTGGAGAGCAGGCACCCTGGTTCCAGCCCCCGACCTACCAGCAACAACACCAGAACCTTCAGAAACCCTTCAGCCTCTCAGCCTCCACCATGTCGTCTCTAAGGGGGCGGAGGGCTGCCCGCAGTGGGCGTTTGTGGCTCCTGGCCAAGCCCCAGCTGCACAGTTTGTCCTTACGCATTCACCAAATCCTGCCCACAACCCTTCGGAGCACAGAGTACAGGCCTGCCTTGACAGAATGAGAATCCGAGGCCAGTCAGCACCCAGGTTCACATTCACGTTCTCACTGTCGAAAGGAAGCAGTAGGGTTAGCACTGGTACCCAGGTTCGTGTCAGGCTCCCGTGCTGGGTCATGCCATGAGCCCAGCATGGACCTGACTCCACATGGCAACCTGCTGACGGCTACACACAGGGCTGCCCCAGCAAAGCCTGTGCCGGTGAACGGAGCCCGCTGTGGGGGCTCACACCTCCCGCTCTGCTCTGTCCCACTAGCCAGGAGGGGAGCCCCAGGCTCAGCCCTCCAGGTCTGAACCGCGGTCTACATACACAGAGAGGCAGAAGTGAGAGCCTATTTTCTCTCCCAGGTTCTTCCTTCATCTGAATATTGAATTTCCACGTGTGGTTGGATTCTGAGAAGCCAGATTCCCCCCAGAGGAATCCCCCGAGAAACCATCTGCTGGTCTGCTGATGGGATGCCTTGGCAGAGGAGAGTGGGGGGCTGCTAATCAATCATCTGAGGGGAGCTGCTCACGCTTTGCCTCGGAGGGGGCGAGCAAGTGCCTTGGAGCTGGGGGTGTTGCCGCAGCACAGAGCCAGACTCTGCAGATGCTCCCGCCATGTCAGGTCCGTTTCTGACAAGGATTCTGTGTACATCATGGGGCTGAGACAGCGGGGAGTCGGGTCAGAGAGGCTGGGAAGACCCTGTGGGGTCTAGACTTGACTCAGCGAGGATGCAGGCCTGATACTGGAGGGCAGCTACAAGCAGCCAGTGCCTCAGGGAAACCTCAGAGCGGGAGCTTAGGGCCCCAGGCACTGGGGCTCCCCAGTTCCAAGAAGGCCTCGGAGGACAGAAAAGTCCCAGCTCATCTAAGTTACAGTAGCCACACTCAAGCTTGGTCTTAGGGGCATCCTTCCCTTCCAGATCAGACACTGGGTCTAATTTATCTCACCAACACCAGTGTAAATGTGAGAACAGACAAACGGGCCTCTGAGGAGCAGCCTTACTGAGCCCCCAGACATCTGGTCTACCAGCTAGTTTAATCACTGCAGAAACCAAGCCCTGAGAAGGTGGAAGACCTTCCTAAGGACACGCTATAAACCTTCTAGTCCAGGGCTCCCTCCCAGGACTTGCCACCACTATTATCTCTGCAGGGAGAAGAGGAAGAATGGCCCCTTTCTAGAAAGATCCAACCTCACTCATCGAGTGGTTCTCTCTCTCTCTCTCTCTCTCTCTCTCTCTCTCTCTCTCTCTCTCTCTCTCTCTCCTCCCTCCCTCCCTCCCTCTCTCTCTCCCTCCCCTCTCTCTCTGTCTCTCTCTCTGTCTCTCTCTCTGTCTCTCTCTCTCTCATGTTCAGGCTGTCTATGACGCCTTGACAAAAGGACTTTCAAAACCAGAGCAATTTCCATTATAATTTCATTGCTCTATGGAAGGCAAGGCAGTGCGAACAGCCCTAGGCCTGTGCTGCTTTCGGGAGAGGGGATTTGATTGATGGGGAGTTTCTGTTTACATCTTCTCCTCCGTGGAGCTTTCTGGGCATATGGAAGCTTTACTTGGCCATGAAGGTGAGCATCCAGGTCGGTCATTTGGCCAAATGCTCCAGCCTAGCCAGGTAGCCAGGATACGGTCTGTAAGCTCAGGTCAGGGGAAGGGCTTATAGGACTGTGTGGAGTGAACAGACTGATCTGCCCTTTGGTTAGAGCAGGACTTGCCACCGCAGGCCCAAGACAACTAGACTGATTATTATTCTGTATCTTTTGGCTAGTATCTATATTATCTATGTAGATCTATCCTCTATAATATCAATACATATTTGTTAATATAGATATTATCTATATCTTTTATCTATATTATTAATGGAGAAATAGCATAGCGGGTAGGGCGTTTGTCTTGCATCCCTCTCGGAGAGCCCAGTAAGCTATCAAGAGTATTCCGCCTGCACAGCAGAGCCTGGAAAGCTACTCATGGTGTATTCAATATGCCAAAAACAGTACCAAGTCTCACAATGGAGACATTACTGGTGCCCGCTTGAGCAAATTGATGAATAATGGGACGACAGTGCTATCTCTCTTCTATCTGTAGAAGCAAATGCAGAGCACGTGATTCCATAAGGTGATCATATAAGAAGAGAGAGAAATTAGGGCTAGAGCAATGTACAGCAGGTCAGATACTTCAATTCCAGGCACCATTTATGGTCCCCTGAGTACCACCAGGAGTTATCCCAGAACACAGCTGGGTGTGACCCTAACCACCAATCTCCACAGAAAAGAAAGAAAAGAAGAAGGAAGGAAAGGAGGGGGGAGAGTGAGGAGAGAGAGAGAGAGAGAGAGAGAGAGACTAGTGTCTCGAGTTATATATGTGGAACTTTACCAGGCTTTCTGTCACAAAAGGGATCCCTGGAAGAAAGTGTAGGAAACAGGACTAAAGAGAGTGGAACATGTTTCATCTCAAAAGGTTTGCTATGCTCACGTTCACTGGGAATCTCCAAGAAGCAGCCCAAGAAGGTGTACTTCCCAGTATGACTTGTCAGACCATACACAGCTTTATCAGAACATCTCCCAACATTTGTAGTGGACTGAAACGGTACAGAGAGAACATTCTGGATGCGTCCTGGGAGCTCACATGAGCCAGCATTCTGCATGGCTTAGAGACTAAACCTTCCTCTCTGCCCTACACGCCCATCAGGAGCCTCCCACATGTGCGGGACACCATTCCAGAAGCTGCTCACGTGGACAGCTGAAGTGTGAAGCCTGGGGACCCACAGGGGAGCGGGTGTCTGGGGCCCCCACATCCCCGAGTCACTGAAGACCCTGCCCTGTGCACACCACCTTCTTCCTGCCTGCTCACCCCATCCCACCCCCGCTCTGTCCAGAAGTCTTCCTCTCCCATGACCCTACCATATGCACACATGTTGCTTCTGTCACGTGGAGTGATGGATCCAGGGGAGGAGAGTAACGAGTCCATACTTTGCATGTATCCTCAGAACTGTGGGGCACAGGGACACACAGCGCAGGTGTGGGACTCCGCCTCGAGCACAGGCTTTCCCGGCCTCAGCTTGGCTCTTGCAACGTTTCTCCCCGCGTCCTGAAAGGAAGTGACAATGACATTTCAACGCATGTACTGTGGGACTCCGAAGGTGGGGGTGCTAGAGGTTCAAAATACCCGAATCTTTGGAATTCAGTGAATCCCCAAGGAGCAGATGTGGGCTGACAGGGCTGAGGAGACCTCGGATTCTAACAGGAAGGGAGAGATTTTCAAATGTGAATTTTATTCTTGTGGACATGTGAACCCTTGGTGTCTGTGGTGGTCACAGGTGGCTTTATGTCAACTCAAGAATGAGACTACTCGGTTTAGAGGGAGTCCCCCCAGTAGTCACCCAAACCTGCACCTTAACAGGGAAAGCAGAACAGGCGCTGTACAGCCTTGCAGGGATCGTCCCCCCATCCCCATCTCCTTCTCCAGCAAGCTCAGGGCCTCTCACTAAGCCATTCACTGGACCCAAGAAGGTCCAGGGACACTGATCAGCCCAGGAAGACTCTCGGGCTCCAGATCAATGGTTTTGGGTCTGCACTCTCCGAACACTTCACCTCCACACTGGGTGTGCAGCTGTGATTCCTGTCTGCCTCCCCACCCCAGGGCACAGAGAGGGAGGCCACAGAAAGGGTGGAGGGAGGGAGGGAGGGAGGGAGGGAGGGAGGGAGGGAGGGAGGGAGGGAGGGAGGGAGGGAGGGAGGGAAAAGGAAGGGAGGAAAGGAAGGAAGGGAGGAAAGGAAGGAAGGAAGGAAGGAAGGAAGGAAGGAAGGAAGGAAGGAAGGAAGGAAGGAAGGAAGGAAGGAAGGAAGGAAGGAAGGAAGGAAGGAAGGAAGGAAGGAAGGAAGGAGGGAGGGAGGGAAGGGAGGGAAGAAGGAAGGGAGGGAATGAGGGAGGGAGGAAGGAAGGGAGGAAGGGAGGAAGACAGGTAGAAGGATGAAAGGAAGGAAGGAAGGAAGGAAGGAAGGAAGGAAGGAAGGAAGGAAGGAAGGAAGGAAGGAAGGAAGGAAGGAAGGAAGGAAGGAAGGAAGGAAGGAAGGAAGGAAGGAAGGAAGGAAGGGAGGGAGGAAGTGAGGGAGGGAGGGAGGGAGGGAGGGAATGAGGGAGGGAGGAAGGAAGGGAGGAAGAAGGAAGGAAGGAAGGGAGGAAGACAGGTAGAAGGATGAAAGGAAGGATGGGCAGATAAATAGAGAAAATTAAAAAGGAATATAAGAGGGAAGGAAAGGGGAAGAGGAGGGGAGGGAAAGGAATGAGAGAAGCAAGGAGAGAGAAATCCAAGCAAGCAAGAAAGTAAATTACAGCTTCAGACACAAGCCCTGGTCTCATCTGCCCCATCACTCCTCTTCCCCTGAAGTAAGGGAGCTGAGAGTAAATGACCAAAGATCCCCAGGCCAGGTTCGCCCAGTAGCCCACAGGAACCAGCCATATAACTCCAAAACCTACGAACCAGCCCCAGTGCTCTTGTCTTCCCCCAAGTCCAGGTCTAAGCCACGTCTGAGGCTCGCCCTGGGTCTGGCATCTGAGAGGCCTTGTCGAGTCACTGAAGCATCTTGTGATGTGCCAAGGGAGGGAGCCGGGCAGAGTCCAGGGCAGAAAGTGCAAGTCACAGACATGGCTTCCTGCTGCTCTCAGCTCCTGAATCGTGAGAACCCACCTGTCTGCAGTGTGGCCCCAGACTGATCTGCAGCAGGTCCTCAGGCCCAGAGGTACTTGGGGGACCAGCCGGGAAGACCCACTGGTGACCCCACCTCACCAACCCACCTCCCCACGACCACAACTCAATCCCATGTGGTTCCGCTGGGTACCATCACCCAGCCAGGCTGTCCAGCTGCCCTCAGAGCAGGGAGCACCTGCCAGGACAGACACTCGGCGGTGGGCAGCCCTGTGTTCCTCCAGCCAGGAGGGGGGGGCTCCCTGACCCCACCCACACCCTGAGCACCCCTCCCCAGCCACAAACACTGGTGGGCCATGCCCGTGTCGCAAGCCACCGGAGTTTAAGGAGAGCTACAGCCCGGTGGGAAGATCCAGGGAAGAAATGGATGGAGCAGGGTCACTTTGGAGAGGACAGCACTGCCAACCTGCCACTACAAATGCGGGAGCAGTGGAGCGTGCAGGAAGTCTGCAACACGGCCACCAACTGAGGCCTTCACGTTCCCTGCCAAGGCAGGGATACAGTCCAATATGGCCCCGAGTAGAGCTGAAAGGCACCCCCAGTGCCCAGGGCCCACCGCCGCCCACAGGAGCTGGGGTACTTCCCTTTCTCCAAAGGCCAGTTCCTGGAGGGACCCCACGGCTGTGCAGACTGAGCGGGCACTGCACACTCCACAGCCCGACAGGCGGGCCCTTCACCTCCCCTGGAACCGCCTAACGGGGCTTCTTCCGCCACCCCCAAACAGAGCTGACGGAGCAGGCCTTTTAATCAACAATTAAAGAAGTTTTTAATGTCGCTTTTAAAGACTGTCACAGAGCGCCTGCTCAGCTATTCCCCCAGTTCCGGAGAGACTGCCTGGTGGCGGCAAGAAGCAGGCACGGGCGGGGGCCGGGGGGGGGGAGAGCAGTCTTCATCCATCACCCAGCGACAGACGCAGAGCCTGGGGGTTCCTTGGGGCGCACATCTGCAGCCAGGCTGCGCTGCCAGGATGGATCACAGGCAAGTGACGCCTCCGCCCGGCCCTGGGTATCTGCTCCCTGGAGGCGCCCCTCACTCACCTCCACAGGCCTGCAGGCACTCCGGACCCAGGCCTGGTCTTCCAGGGCCATGCACATACACACACCCCAACACTGCACACCCCAACATACACCAACACACTCACCCCACCATGAACACATATACCCCAACACACACCAGCACCACACACACCAACACGCTCACCCCAACACTAACATGTCACACATACTCAAAGGCACCAACATACTCACATACACACACAAATACTACCTACACACAAGTGCACACATACACACACTCACAGGTGCCAAAAACATACACCAACATCACACATGAGCACACACACCAATACCTCACACATGCACCACACCCCCAAGAACACATCTGGGCACAAGCTCTGCATGGGGGAGCCCCAGGTTCTGTCCCAGCCTCGCATGACCACCCGCCCCCCGACACATACACACCTCTGGGAGCAACCCCTGAGCACAGGAGTGGCAGGAACCCCTGAGCACTGCCAGTGTGACTCCCCCCTGCCAGTAGCAATGTGTGTGGATCACAGCAAAGTCAGTGAGCTGGCGAATGTGGGTACCGTGACTGAGAGCACACACACCAGTAAATGCTGCTGAAAGGGCAAGAGAACGGTCCATAGTAGGAATAAAGCAACCAGGGAGGTTTCTGGAGAGGGGCTCAGGGGAGCCAAGCATACCAGGCACCCAGCCTCAGGGTGCAGCCCCCTTGCCTGGGGCTCCCCAACACTCTGGCTGATGCTCAGACCTGTGCCACTGAGGCTTCTCCAAATTCCTCTCTCCCCCCAATCCCTGGTACCAGATATGAACCCCAAGACCTGCCAGGAGTAACCCCTGAGCACAGAGCAGGGGTAAGCCTTGAGTGCAGCCAGGTGTAGCCTAAAATCAAAGCATTTTTTAAAAAGAGCTTATGAAGAAGTAAAAGGGGGACCAGGGCCATAATACAGTAGTTATTATGTGCACGCAGCCAACCTGGGTTCAATCTCAGGCATCCTAGATGGTCCCCAAAGCACTGCCAGGAGTGATTCCTGAGTGCAGAGACAGGACTAATTCCTAGTATCACCGGGGCGGGGACGGGGGAGAGAGGAGGAAAAGGAGGAGGAGGAGGAAGTGGAGGAGGAGGAGGTGGAGGAGGAGGAGGAGGAGGAGAACAGCAATGAGGAGGCGGACAAGGAGGAGGACAAGGAGGATGAGGAAGAGGACGAGGACGAGGAGAAAGACAAAGAAGAAGACGAAGAGGAAGAAGAAGAAAAAGGAACATGGAACCAGATGAGTGAACCCTTCAGAGCTCGCAGCCCCTCCCTGCCTCTGCTCCCCTAAACCTCAGCACGACCATGTCCATGCAAGGGTGCAAGGAAGCCCACAGAGCCCAATCAAGAGGGCTGACTCGCTTCACCCCAAGGCCCAGCAGGGCCACACTGGTGCAAAGCCTAATGGAATGTGCTGGGATTCCCCCAGCCAATACTGCTAATGCCTCATTTATCTTTTCTAAAAACCTGTCAAACCCATCATCTCTGCCCCACAAAACAAATTTACTCTTTGAATCATGTAGGGGGGGAACAAAACAGGAGGGGAGAAGCTTTTGTATTGGTGTCAGGCGCCTGTGAAATCTAATGGAGCCGCCCCTTGACAACATTATCTGTGTTTGGCTAATTTGGTGGAGCAGACAACGTCCTCTATTGAGCAGGAAGAATAGCAAGTGAGGTCCTGGGAAAGCCAGGAGTTGGCCCATCCTGGGTAATTTGCTTCTGCTATTCATCCCCGTAGATAGGCACTCAATTACAGAGTCTGTTCAGAGGTAAATTTCCATTCACTCTTTTATCATCTCGAAAATGAAATAGTCATTTTTAAAATAGCCTGAAGCAAAGATGCATGTCAGTAAACAAAAGGGCAGGCTTCCTTATCACAGTATATTTTGTCCCGATTTATTTATTCTTCTAACCCCATAGAAAACTCTGACTAATTAGCCCTCTGGGTCTCCCTGTGCCAACTTTTCCTTGTGAAAGCGGGCTGGGTTTCTAGGGAACAGCCAACACAGTTCTTCCTTCACCCCTTCTGAGATGCATGCAAGGGCCTCACCCCCATGCTGAGAATGCTAGAGGGGAGAGAGAGCCCCACTCCCTGAGAACCCCAAATCAAAGGCCTTGCCGGACACCCAAAGCATAGGGACCTCAAAATCCACAGAGGGTGTGAAAGGGGTGACCAACAGGACAGCAATGAGCCCCACCTCCCTCCTGAGGCACAGGCAACTGACAGCTCAGGGAACTCGCCCAGCACCCTTAGCTTCAGGGCCCACATGTGCAAAACCTCAGAGGGCCCCCGGGTTGCACTGTAGCACTGTTGTCCCGTTGTTCATTGATTTGCTCGAGCGGGCACCAGTAACATCTCCATTGTGAGACTTGTTGTTACTGTTTTTGGCATATCGAATATGCCACGGGCAGCTTGCCAGGCTCTGCCATGCGGGCGAGATACTCTCAGTAGCTTGCTGGGCTCTCCAAGAGGGGCGGAGGGATCGAACCCGGGTCGGCCACGTGCAAGGTAAATGCCCTACTCATTGTGCTATCGCTCCAGTCCCTGGGTACAGGATACTAAAAGGGTGGGGACAAACCCAGCAAGCAGCGACCTCCCAGACATGGCCCAGGAACTGGCCAGCAGGAAAGAAAGTGGAAGAGGCATCTTCTCGCCTCACCCCTGCTCTCAGGCCCCTCAGGGGTCTTTCTTCCCAGATGAAAAACAACTTGCACGCTCCTCTCCTTGCCCAGAGCCCAGCCCTGGGTGTGCCTGGCCCTGGGGTTGGGGTGGTGGGGGTGGGAATCAGACCGGCCTCTGGCGTGGAGTCCCTGGGGAGCCAGGGGTGGGGCAGTTAATTCTATAGGCTGACCTGGCCAGAACATTGCTCCCGGGTAGCAGGTCAGGCTATCGAGATGTTTGGGGAAGTGATTTCTCCCGTGAGACCAGCACTTCCATCAGTGGTCCCTGGGTAAAGCAGAGGGATGCAGTGTGGGGGGTGGGGATGAGGTTAGGGGGGACCTGCATGGTGTAGATGGTCCTCAACCAATCAGCTAAAGATAACTGCAGAGGGGAGAAATGGAATTTGGGGGAGAAAAGAGGCAATTCTGCCAGCAGAGAGGCACTGAGCTCCAAATGCCGGGTAGTACAGCAGATTACGAGCCTTAACGGCCCCTGAAAACGCAGGACCATTTTCTTAAACATCTGAAAATGGGTGAATGGATGAATGAAGGAGGCTGGAAAGGAAGACAGCGTGGGAGGACAGGATGGAGAGACGGGGATGGAAGGGAGGGAGCATGTCCTGGGGGATCTTTCTCCCCAGAGAACACACACCGATCCCCCAAATGGGGCACTCTGCATGTCACACGAACACCAGCTCAAGAGACTCCAACTGAGAAAGGAGAGGGGAGCAGCAGGTAAAACCAAGACTGGGAGAGTCCACACCACAGGCCACCCCAACTAGGGGTCAAGACCAGCTCAGGGCACTGAGCAGCTCCGGGCTCTGCTCTCATGGTAGGTCTCCAGGTCCCGGGGAGAGCAAACAGCACCATCCTGAGTCCGCAGCATGGGTGCTGGGAGGTGTGGGACCCGCCAGAGTATGTGACAGACCCGACAGGCCGTGGCAGGTGCCCACCTGGTGCCCATCCCCCTCCCTACCCTCTCCCCTCACTCCCCAGACAGCATCTGGGTTGGCCGGCCACACCAGGAGAATCGGTTTCTGTCATTCAAACACACTCCCCCAGCTGGGGAGTCCCTGGCAGGTGTGTTTCTTTTCACAGAGCAGAACTCGGAGCAGCCTGGATGGGAGCACCCACTGAGCATTCCTAGGCAGTCAGGTGTCCCAGCTGACACCCCCACTCGGGCAAGTGTTCCCTGAAAGAGAAGAGCTTTGCAGAGCCCAACCCTGAGGGGGTTCCGGGGGGTGGGGGGAAAGGGGGCAACAAGATGTCCAAGTTCAAGGCTATGAGATATTTTGAGGGTGCTCCAGGAAAACAGTTCTAGTGTCAGCTGTCAATCACACATGAATTCATGAATATGCATGAGCCTCCTGGCCTCTCCACACTCTCCATCTACCTCCAAGTGAAAACATGATTCCCTTCATCTGGAACAGTTTCTTAGACCCATGAGTGATCTGCAGGGCCAGGAGAGGAGGCTGAGAAGGAAGCGCACCCTCCTCCACTCCCCCTGCAGTCAGGCAGAGCTGAAGTTGACTTATGATCTCTAGAACGCTTGGTGCCTTTGGGGGCAAGTGGCCGTACCCAGACACCAGTGACCCTGGAGTGCGCTCAGCAACGCAGGCAAGAGAGACGGGGACCATGTTTTTGCCAATGGGTTTTCAGACAGCGGGTTTCTCTGAAACTCTGAGCCTGCTCACAGTTCCAGCCCTTCTGGTCCCCGAATGGTGAGATGGTCTTTTTAATCCTGCTCCACCAAGTAGAACCTACTGGGAGAACCTTCCAGATCCCCACCCTGCAGCTCCACGCCAACCTGTGTGCCCTCCACTTCTTCACAAACTGTCTTCTACCCTCTCCAGCTCCTCTCCTCTCCCTGACTAGAAACCACAGACGCCTTAAAAGAAGGGGCTCCCTCACTACTCAGCCTCAAATCCTTGCCATGCCTACATTGGACTTTGTTTTTAAGGCTTAATATCTGGAGTCCTCTGGGCTGGAGCGATAGTGAGGCAGGTAAGGAGCTTGCCATGCAGCAGTCGACCTGGGTTGTATCTTTGGCGCCTCATATGGTTTCCCAGGCACCACCAGGAGTGATCCCTGAGTTCAGAGCCCGAAATTTCCCCTATACATCATTAGATGTGCCCCCCCCAAAAAAAAAAACTAGAATCCTCCACTGAAGTTTTCTTTCCAAGGGCTGGGGAAGGACTCCTCTCAGAGAGCCCAGGGTGGATGCCAGGGCCCACACAGGCACCACTCTGCCCACTGAGTCAGGCCATTTTATTAGGGGGCAGAGAGATAGTTATAGTGGGTACTGCCAGGAGTGACCCCTAAGCACAGAGCCAGGAGTAAGACCTGAGCACAGCAGTTGTAGTCAAAAGCATCCTTAAGTGTCATCACTACAAACTGCAAGGCCAGATGCCCCACCCCCACAGGCGTGCACACAGCCTGGCACAGGCACCCTGAGGGGCGAGCTTCCAGAAGTTTCTTCAGGTGGGAACAGTGGGGGCTGTTGGGTGGGGCTCAGTCTCCCCTTCCTCCTGGTCTGGCCCCTTAACTGCTCGCACACATGTGCGCACGCACACACCTGTGCAGACACACATGCACAGGGACTCGCCTCATCTCGCCCTCACACCAGCCCGCTTGAGGTCCGGCCTGGGGCTGGGTACCAGGAGAACACTGGCAGCTGCAAGACCAGATGTTAAGGGACGTGGGGGCGAACTCTGCAGTACTTGGGGGAAAGAAGCAAATAGAAAAGTGAAGTCTGCTCTCCTGGTTGATACCCTTCAGGACGACTTTGAAAGCGGGCACTGAAATAGAGCCTTCTGGAACACAGTTCCCTTATGGCCAGCCACCTCTTCCAAGCCACTGAAAGGGGCTGCTGAGGGGCCAGTGTCACTCTCTCTGTGTTCCTGCTCTGCCCGCAGACCCAACCCCAGCAACAGCCCCATGCCCTGCCCTCCACTCCCTGCCCCCGCTCCGAACCTGGAGGCCAGAGCAGGGAAGGGGAAGACCGTGAACCTCCAGAACTAGGTGGTCTGCAGGAGGCCGGAAGCTTGCAGCTCGGTTCGCTCCCTCCAAGAACTGTCTCTGCGGGGAACTGGGGGCAAACCTGGGCCCAAGGTGGAGTGTGGAACAGGTGAGATGGACTCAGAGTTGTGCAGGGGTGGAGACCGCGCTTGCAGAGGTGGGAGAGAGGGGCATGGGTGCGGCTAGCTAAGCCCAAGTAGTTGAACTGGGGTGACTCAATGGTCCCTCCTAGGTGTGTTTGCAGAAGACCCCTTCTCAACCACACATGCTTCGGCTTCTACAGCTCCAGGAAACAGCATCTTCCCCTAGGCCAGGGGAACACCAAACACAGAATTTAGAGAAGCTGGAGTGAAAATAAAGCCCCAACTGTCATGTGGGCAGATGAGACCCCGTGAGCAGCCAGAGGACTGACATGTTCCAGAACCCACAAGACAAAACCCCCACCAGGCCCAGCCTCTCTCCTGTCCTTCCTGCAGGCTGGAGATGAACCATGGACCACAGGGCTGCTGACCCAGCACTCCAGCCAGGGGACGGAGCAACTGTTTCCTGGGCCCTGCGACTCTCTCAGATAAGGCCCCCAGCTTCGCAGGGCCTCCCTCTGGGTGTGGGGGTGGGGGGAGGTGTCTGAGCAAGTGCTGGAAAGGGCGGCCACAACGGCCCATGAAGCACTTCGCACTCCAAGCCCCGTGAGAGCCATCCTGAGCAGAGAACACCACTAGAGGCCCATGTTAGGTCACCCACTAATTAGGTAAATGAATGACTAAGTAGGTTCTAACAGTCACACTGCAGGGGGACGGGGGAGAGTGGGCACAGAGGGTTCTGCCGCTGACTAGGCCACTCACTTCTCTGGGCCCTGGAGACTTGGTGTCAAGGCTGTTGGGAGCTTCCGGGTCAAGACATGATCTGAAGTTCTACACTCTTCTGGGAGGGCAGAGCCCAGCACTCTTGCCCACCCACGGGGACCTGGGCCCTGTCACCCCCTCCCATACCCCTTCTGACCAAGCCCCAAGTGACCTCTGGGCCCTGGAAGCAGCAAGCACAGTCTCGCCGTCCCCCGCGGGCCAGCACGGTGATGCTCACTCCTCTGATGCCTGCATTAACTCCGCTCCCTCTCAGTAAGCACGTCCCTGTAAATAACAATCCAGCACATAAGGAAGATACTGCTGGAGCCTCCCAACGGGCAGGAGATGAAATCCAGCCCCACAGCCTGCATGGCAGCACAAGAGAGCTGAACCATCTCCCAGCTGCTGACAGCACCCCCAACTCTGGAGCAGGCTCAGGCCGGTCTACCCTAACGGTCTGCACAGCCCTGCGTTACAGCTCTCCTGCCCACCCAACGGCCCTCGCTGGACTCCTCTGCTGCCAGGAGAAATGAACCTTTCCCAGCTGTGAGCACGGAGCAGTGCACTCACCTCAGAAAGGGGAAAGAGCTTCGAGTATCAGGAAAAGACACACACACACACACACACACACACACACGTACAAGTGCCTCTACACACACGTGCATGTATACCTGCACACAAGCACACAATTTTAGGATTTCTCCATCCAGGAAGCCCCCACCCATATACCTATACCCCCTCACAGTGTCCCCAACACACACACACACACACACACACACAGATGCACGCGCGCGTGTGTTCCCATCCTCACCTGCGACTCCCTGTCATATGCACAGTGAACCTTGTACCAGCCCAGAAGAGAGCCTGCACAGGAATCAGCTAGAATCAGAACCACCAAGGCAAGGGGCCAGAGAGACAGTGCGGGGGAGTAAGGCGCTTGCCTAGGATGCGGCTGACCTCAGTTCTGATAACCGGGACCACATATGGTCCCTGAGCACATTCAGGATCACTCCTGAGCACAGAGTCAGGAATCACCCCTGAACACTGCCAAGGGTGGTCCAACCCCACCCCCAAATGTCATAGAAGAAAACAAGAGTCTAAGTTTTTTAGGAAAGAAAAGGATGCACATGCTGCCCTCCCTGCCCCCACAGCAGTGCCTAAAAGTGGTGGGACATAAAAAAGTGTCTGCCACAGAGGCAGGCTGGGGGGCAGGAGGGAAACAGGTCATTGGTGGAGGGAAGTGGACACTGGTTGGAAGGGACTAGGTTGGAACATGGTGCACCTGAAACTCAATCATGAATAACTTTGCAAGTAATTTCCAGTGATTCAGTATCATTGTATCACTGTCATCCCGTTGTTCACCGATTTGCTCGAGTAGGCACCAATAATGTCTCCATTTGTCTCCACACTAGCACGTGATTCATTAAAAAAATAAAAATTTAAATTTAAAAAAAATGTTTAAGGACAAATTTAAGGGCACACAACTGGAGCAAAGAGCTAAGGGGAGATTCCCGTTGCCTGCTTGGGCCACACCCTGCTCTGTGGGTCACACACACCCAGGACCCCCCCTGAGAGGAAGTCCTTCCTCACACTGCCAGCGGCTTACAGGGCGGGCTGAGAAAGAGATGCCGTCAGGTCACATTTCTGTCCCTCCCTGCTTCGCCCCTGCCCTCCCTTTGCACCCGGCTAATCCCTCAAACAGATCCTGGAACGAACTCCAGGTGCGCCCAATGCTGATGACCCAAAGCAGAATGCGTGCCTCCGGGTCCAGGCTGCCCTTCTCTCCGTGGCCAGCAGCCCCTCCTCCCCTCGTCCTTCGGCTGTTTCTGGACGTCATTCAAGCTCCACCGGGCCGCACGCACATGCCTACAACGGGAGCTGCTGGCGTCTGGGTCCTGGGGATGAAGTAGCTACTTCCCACTGGCTCGGCACACCCCAACCCCACATATCCACCCAAAGCAGCACAGGATGTTGGGGGTATTTTTTAGATTTTGTTGGCAGGGTTGGGGGAGGGGACAACGGTCCACACCCGGCAGTGGTCAGACCTTACTCCTGGCTCTGCACTCAGGGATCACTCGGAGGAACCATGTGCAGTGCTGGGGGTTGAACCTGGGTGAGACGAGTGCAAGACAAGTAAGTACCTTCCCTGTGCTACCATGTCTCTGCCGTCTGCCCCTCGAAGCTATTCTAAGTGCTGGTGTCCAGGCCCTGCGGAGTGCTTGTGGCTGGCACTGAGCTAAGGACAAAGCCTGGCCCTGTGCTGGAGAGCAAAAGAGGCACTCTTGAGAGTAGGTGATGGCTGGCGCGGTGCCGCAGACGATTAGAGCAACGCCATACGCGAGATGAAGAAATCCTGGCTTCGGCGAGACAGGGCAGGAGCGGGTAAGGTTTAGGCTTGACAAGAGTGTTCTAAGAAGAACTGCTGATTTTACTTAAAAGGTCACTTTCCGGAAACTTGCTTAAATGCTTCCTTTCACATGATGCCTATAGAACTATCGTAAGCTGTGGGCCGACTGTGGAGAGTCACAGCGGGTGGGTCAGGCGGGGCGGCGGGTGGGAAAGAAACCCTTGAACTGCAAGAGCACTGATTCAGAGGAGGACTTCTCACTTTCATGAGAGCTTCATCTGGCCTGGAAACGGTTCCCTGCAGGATCCATGCTGACAGCACATCCCCCCACGGAGTGATCCTCAATACACTCGGTTCTAGCCAAGCCTGAACTGACCACATGCTCGCGCTGGGACCCTGGACACGAAGGGCTGAGCCAGACCTGGCAAACGGGAGGCCACTGTCCAAGGCATCTCCAAAGGAGATTCTGCAGTGCTTCGGCCCCTGATGCCACACACGGGGCCTGTCGCTGAGGGCCAGCTGGGACCAAGCCAGGGAAAGTCGGGGAGGGACTGCCCATGAGAGCACCTGCTTGCCTGGGCCGCAGGAGAACCCCACCTGTGTGGAGGGGCAGTGGGAGAATAACTGGGTGTGTTTCCTGCCGGGCAAGAAGCAGGGGCGCCTTCCCCATCTTCTCTGTTTGCAGGGGGACACCCGAACCACAAGGCCCTTGGGATCTAAGAGGGGGATGAACGGGACCTAAGTAGTGGGGGGGACTGAGATGGACAGGAAGAGACAGAGAGGCCCAGCCCAAGGGGACCACGTGCCCTGGGCTCCAGTGAACTTACAGCTCCTCTCGGAATCAGAACCACACTTGCAGGGCTGGTGAAACAAGCCGTCCTGAAAACGGTGGGAGCCCAAGTTTGTGGGGGAGGCATGAATTAGAATAGGAGACAGGAGGAAGTATTCACTAACTCATTGCTAAGGGGCAGAGAAAGACAGAGGTGTTGAGGCGCTCACCTTTCTCACTGCTGACCCAGGTTCTATCCCTGACACCTTATATGATCTTCCTGAGCCCCACCAGGGGTGATCCCTGAGAGCAGAGTGAGAAGCACCAATAGGTGTGTCCCCAAAAATCTCCCCCCTGAGAGAGAGAGAGAGAGAGAGAGAGAGAGGGAGAGAGAGAGAGGGAGGGAGAGAGAGAGAGGGAGGGAGAGAGAGAGAGGGAGAGAGACAGAGAGGGAGGGAGAGAGAGAGAGAGAGAGAGGGAGAGAGACAGAGAGGGAGGGAGAGAGAGAGGGAGGGAGGGAGAGAGAGAGAGAGAGAGAACATTAAATGAGAGTAGAGGACCCTGGGAAAAGAGAAGTGGATGCAGGAAGGATGGGGCTGAGAGGCAGGGAGAGCCCCCACCCTGCCACCGGTCAATGAGGGTCAGTGAGCAGGGTCATTCCCAGACACACTCTCAGAGGGGGCGGGCATGAGAGTATGAGGTGAGGAGAAATCCTGGTGCCCGGAGGAGGTGTGGGACCCCCATGTGTCCCATGGGAGTCTGAGGGGACAGAGTTGGGGGGGAGGAGCAAAGAGAGGGTGCTGGGGCGGGCACACACAGAGTGCCTGGGCAGGCCCGGGCCCCCTCCAGGACAGAGCTGCTTCCCCTTGCAGCGCTGTGAAACAAAGGAAGGAAGAAGAAAAGCTGATGAGGCAAAGCCCTGAGAACTGTCTCTGGTGCACAGCACTCAGCGCCCCTGCAGCCCCCGAGAGCCCGGGGTTCCCGCCGGGGGCTGGGCTACGGTCAGGGGGTTGCTCGGTGCTCATGACAGGCGGTCTCAGGGCAGAGAGCTTCCTCTCACCACCCGGGGCTTGGCAATGCTGCTGATGAATTGTTAATTTGGCCTCCGGAGACCTCGACTTCTAGGCAGCATTGACCAGTGTCAGCAAACTATCAGGGCAGAGGCGGGAAAAGGTCCTGAGGAAGCGAACGTGACGCTTTCCGCTTATTACTCAGATTGCTGGGGCCGAACACCCGGGAACTTCACTCCTTCCCTCAAAACCCCACTCCTAAAATCCAACCAAAACTGCAGGTCACGCGCAGCGGCCTGGTTTCTCTCCCCGTTATGGGGGAGCTGGGAGGGAGCCAACTTCCAGCCTGCAGGAACCCAAGCAAGGCGGGGTGGAGACAGCGTCCATGAGAAGCTGGTGCTGTTCGGGGACCTTCCAGGACACCTGTAGATAGACAGCTGTGAAGTGGTTTCATTTTGAAAAAAAATGTGTGTGTGTGTGTGTGTGTGTGTGTGTGTGTGTGTGTGTGTGTGTGTGTGTGTTTAGGAAAGTTTTAGGAATTGGAGAGATAGTACAGTGTCGAGACACAAGACGGGGTAGAGAGATAGTTCAGAGGCCAGGGGCACACACCTTGCATACACAAGGAACTTACTTTGACCCCCAGCACTGCACACCCCCTAGCATCCCAGCAGCTCCCTGTCTCCAGGCTCTGGCCCTGAACTGTCCAGCTGCTTGGCCAAGTATTGCCAGAAGTGGCCCGTGAGCCCCCTGGGGACTTCTTAGAGACCCTTACACAAAATAAAAGTTAATAAAAGCAACACAACAACATACAGGCAGAAAGACTCCATGCCCTGCCATCCTGTGGTCTGGCAGCTTCTCACCAGGACAACTGTGGCCATCTAAACTGAGGGAGCTTGTCCTGCAGCTGGCCCCGGTCACACAGGCTGCAAAGAGGCACTCCCCGGCCCATGTTGAGTCCCTGAACCCTCCAGGGTCTCTCTCTGGGTGGCATCTCCATCCTCCCAAGACAACTGCCAGCTTCACAGGCGGAGAACACTCGGGTCTCCGAGTGTGTGAAAACAGGGGGACAGCTCCACCCGGGATAGCCAGTCTCTGTGGGCCCCGGAAGCCCCCTCACGAGCACAGCAGAAAATAGAGGGGGAGCCATAGGGGGGAGCGGGAGGGGCACAAAGGTGGCTGGCCCCACTGCCTCACTTCACAGACACAAGGCCACTGTACCCCAGAGGCGACGCTCTGGACCCCTTCTCAGGAAACTCGAGGAGCCAGTGCGGACTTGGCTCCTTAGGTCCCAAGGCCCAGGCGAAGATCCCTTGAACCACCCTGGGCTCGTGCCTGGCGGATTCACATCCTGGTCAGCGGCTCCTGCATAAATTCCACCTTAGCACAAAAGAGACCCTATTTGCAATTCCCCTGTCACCACGGCCATTTACCACTGCGCTGACCTCTGCTTCTAGGTTAATTATAAATAGTTTTTATCTATTGGAAAAATTGAATGGAATTAGCTTCTTTTTAATCTCTCATCAATAATTCAAATGACTTCCCCCACAATGAGAAATGCAACGGCGTGGACAGGAGGAGCAGGCCCGGGGCCGGCCAAGAGCACAGCCTCCCCGAATCGGGGCCTGGCAGCATTTCCCTGGGGCTGTCCCCGCTGGACCGGCCCTGGCTGCCAGTCCATTAGTGCCAGGTGTCGGAGACGGCTGCCCACTCAGATTACCGTCAGGGCGCGGGAGAAGCATCCCTTGGCCCCAGCAGCAAGTCATGGCGCACAGACATCATCTACGCTTCCACTTGGAGGCCTCCGGCTGCTATTTCTAAGCTTCCCGGCAGGTCACCTACAGGTGAAGCTCCAGGGAGGGGCCACCCAGACAGACAGACAGACAGACAGACAGACTTCCTGCCCCTGCTCGACAAGAGACAGGCAAGTGGAGGGGGGTGTAGCCAAGTCCACTCTCAGAAGGGACAGCACCAGAGGGTGGCAGTTAGTTGCAGGCCTAGAGAGAAGCTGCTCAGGGGGCCACACCCTAACAGGGCTGCCTGATGGCCAAAATGCTGATGACCGAGAGATGGAGACCCCACCACCACCACCTTCCAACACAGGCGAGCCCTGGGATTTGCCGTTTCCTGAGGCTCCGGTAACTGACCTTGAATCCTTTTGCAGTTTCCGAAAGTCCCAAAGCCTACAGGACCATCCTTCCCCAGTGGGCAGGATGGGAAGGGGAGGTGAGAGGGTCCAAGCTGAGACCCCATCCGCTCTGGCGGCTCAATTTCCCCTGATGACACTCACAGCCCCGTCTCCTTGGCTGGTCTCCAGCACCCCACACCCTGCTTTTCTCCGGGACACTGTCTTCAGCTGGGGCCAGAGACACCAGGACCACCTTGGATGGTCCCACCCACGCCCACCCCACCCCATTCAACAGCCTTCAGTACAGCAGCAAAGAGCCCCTTCCCAAAGAAGGTCCCCTTTCCAAGTTCCAGGGATTTGAGGCTTTCTTGTTTCCAACCCATTGCACACCCCACCTATGGAGAAGCAGGGAGAGCATGACTTTGGGATCAGGAAGCCGTGGGTTCGAATCCCACCTCTGACACTTCTCCATAAGCGAAATGCAGGTCCCTTCCCAGGAGGCCACCAATACTCAGATTCCAATAAATCCCCAGCAGGGCCTCGAGGGCTGAGAAGAGGCCCTGCCTGGGTCTGTCTCCTCTGCGCCCCCTGAAGGGCCCTGACAGCTCCATGCTGGGCCCAGAGCGGGCTGAGAGCAGGAGAGCCTGCAGTGGAGATGGCTCAGCTCCATCACCTCTGTGGACACCAACTATTCCTGGCTGCCTTCCCATGTTCCTGCCTCAGTGCCTCCAGGAACCCCCTCGTGTCTGCATCCCGGCTTGTTTGCTTTTAATTACTGAGCCCTGCGCGGCCTAGCACAGACATGTAGACACACCTGGCTGCTTCGGCAGGTAACAGAGCACTCGGCCGCGATCAAGGGCAGACCGCCCTGGCAGCCGGGATGGAAAACAGGAGGCAGAGGAGGTCAAGTTGAGAGGCTGTGCCCCTGCTCGGTGCTGACAAGGTAGGGTCACTGCACTATGCTCAGGATGGCCTTTCCCGGGGGAATGGAAAACAGACAGTGGGTGAGGTAGATGCCAAGGAGGACAAGTTTTAAGGCCACTTGTGAGTGAAAATAGGGTTGCCAGAGGACCAGGGTGCAGCTGGCTCTGCAGGCTCCCCCCCAGCATGGGAGGGGGTGCTGTGCTGAGCCAGGCTCCATCAGGAGGACCAAGCACAAGCACCTCCACAGCCCCTGAGGACACGCTGGCTACAGGAAAGCGGGCGGGTACGCAGGCTCCCTGAGAAGGCTGGGAAGGGCCATAGCTTCGGCTTCCCGTCTGCACCAAGTACGTCCCGCCAGGTTCCCAGGAGCTGGGCTCTGCGTCATCCAGGACTCTGAAACACCCAAGATTCTGCGTGACTCTCCACCTCTCCTCTCCACTCAAAAGCCAGGCCTGGGAACTGGGAAGGGAACTGCGCCCCATCACCTGTGAGACCCCGCCAGGCTGGGCCACAATGCTGAGCCCCGGGTCTCTCCAGCATAAGGGGACCCCAAGACCACTCCGGGGGTCTGCAGGAAGGACAGGGCCTGTCAGGGCCTGAGATAGGGCCCCATGACCCCTGGGAATTAAGCCGACCTCTCTCTCTGCAGAGTGAGAGACACTACAGGATAAGGGGGTGTCTCCAAGACCTCACCCTGTCTCAGGGCCAAAGCCCAGGCCCCCAGGATGGGGTCCCAGGACGGGGCTGTTCTAAGTCCCCAGGAAGGGCCTGGCTGGGGTATAGGTCTGTGTGGGCCCCTGTGGGCACCAGGTAAGAAGTGACAGCAGCAGGAGCCTGGAGACGCTAAGGACTCAGGGGTGCTGGGCCAGATAGTGGGGTTCTTCTGCCCAGAGTCTGCCGCTGTCCCACCTACAGCTACAGCTCCCTGCACACGTCCCATCTTGTCAGAGACTGCTGGCCCAGCCGCCAGCGCAGGAAAGAGATGGGCTCCGCATCTGGCGGCGCCCACATTCCCTTCTAACGATTCTGCCGAGCGCCCTTGGAACTCCTATAAATCCACCCGCACATCTCGGGCCCCGCACTCTGGCAAGCTCATTAGGAGGCAGGAGGCGGAGGGAAATATTGATACTACTGGCTAATCGCGTTATTAATACCATTACCATTCATATCACCTCGTAAACAACTCTTATAGGACATTTAGCATGGCGAAGTCCAAATGAAGATAATACCATTGCTAATTATATCTCTATAAACTTATTTTATGGCAGGGAACAAGGGCTCTTATATCCCCTGATTACTCCTTCCTCGCCAGAACAGTCGGGAAGGGGGGAGGCTTGGTGCAGACGCGCCCTCTGGGGATGATTCATTAAGAGCAAAAGCACCAGAGCTTTGGGGAGACGTTTAGTAAGAAAGTGAAGCTGACAGGCGAGAGGGCGGCGGGGGAAGTGGGGTGCTGTGAACTTGCCCTCTCACTGTGCATGGTCAGGGAACAGCGGGTGTTCCCTGAGTGATGCCCATGGCACCCATGCACTGCCATGAGGGGCCAAGGAAGGTGCCAAGGAAAATCATAGAGGGGTACAGCTCTTGGAGCTGTTCGAGCGGTCCAGGCCACCTGACTAGCTGTGCGCCCTTTTGGGGAAATGACACTCCCAACTCAGGGTCAAAAACCACTTGGTTTACGGGAGGCTGTGAATGAGAAAATAAACGCTTTTCTTTGTCTCCTTCTAGCTGAGCTCAGACAATTTACAATATTAAATGTCCCTTTGCACTCCAGAGAACTAGAATTGATTTTTTTTCTCCCTCTTAAACTTGTTCATTGGGTTGCTTATAAATTTCTCCAGCTGTTGTTATCAAGTTGTAAATAGCTTATGAGAATTATCACAGATCGATCGCTGTCGTTCTACAGGGAGGGCCGGGGCGGCCCGAAACAGCGGCAGTTCAGCCTTTTGACAGACGTTGATGGTAAATTATTCTTAGTTCAGATTCAATTAATCACGACTTGGTGAGCGCTCAGCAGATGCCAAACAGCTCACCTCCTCTGTCTGCGGGGCGGTCATTAGCGTAACTCACCAAATAGTTCAGCTTCACACCGCCGGCATGCACGTCTCCACCTCTCTGAAAGAGAGGCAAGGCCCAGGAGAGGCAAGGTCTTGGCAAGGAAATGTGAGCAGATTACTTCCCGGTAGATGCTTGAAAACAAGGGGAGGGAGCACGCGCCTTGCACTCACCAGCCCGGCACTGATCCCCAGCACCAAGTGCCCCTCCACCAAGCTCCACCGCCAGGTAGACCCCAGCATCACTGCCTCCGAGCACTGAGCCACCAGGCCTGCACTGCACTAAAACCAGCTAGCCCCAGGAGTGGCCCTGGAAGCCCAGGTCCCGGAGGTAGGCAAATGTTTTCCTTAAAAGAGCAGAGAAGAGCTTGTGAACCCCCATGGCGATGGCACCATCTCGTCAAAGGGCAGCCACAGGTGTTTTCTATCCAAATGGCCATGGTGATGCTTCAAGAAAAAAAAAATCCTCTGGATGCTGCAAGCTGAATTTCCTATCATCTATGTGAGTGTCCAGCTGTTCTTCTTTAATGTTGTTGTTGCTGCTGCTGTGTTATTGTTTGTGGGGAGTGGGGAATCCATACCCAGTAGCACTCAGTGTTCAGGGCATACTCTGGACGGTGCTCAGGAGACCATATGTACAGGAGATGGAACCTGAGCTCCCTGCTAAGAAACATGCTTCAGCCTGTTGAGCTGCTCTCTGGCCCTATAAGGGGGGAAAAAATTTATGTGTAAATAAAAACAATACTCCTACCTCTCAGAATGTCATCATCATTATCATCATCATTATCATCATCCTGTTGATTGTCGAATTTCTCGAGTGGTCTCAGTAACGTACGTCTCCATTCGCTCTAGTCCTGAGATTTTAGAAGCCTCTCTTTACTCGTCCTTTCCAATGGTGCCATATTGGAGGCTCTTTCGGTGTCAGGGGAATGAGATCCATCATTGTTACTGGTTTTGGCATATGAATACGCCATGGGGAGTTTGCGAGGCTCTCCCATGTGGGCAGGAAACTCTCCCCAGAGGGAGAACTAGGCTATAAGATGTCGATCGACTGAAAAGCTTTTTGGAGCTTGGTTTTATAGTCTCTGGATGTTGGCCATTAGTGGGATTACACGGCACTGGGGGGCAGTCCCTGGGTGTGACGGCCTAACTACTGGAAAATGGGGAATCTGGACGGAAGAGGCCCAGTCCCGCTCTGAGCAGGCTTGGAGGTCTCAGCCCCGGGTCCCACACACCTGGGTTCCTCTGCCAGTTCCTTCATGCGTGAGACTCGTCCGAACGTGTGGAGAGGGGCCTTGAGCATGGCTGTGGCTAGGCTCCGGAGGTCTTCGACCTCGGGAGCTCTGCTTGGGGAGGGGAGGGAAACTGAAACTCACCCCCTTCAAGGGGCCCCTGGGAAGACAGCCAGGCGAGGGGGAGTCTACAGAGAGTCCCTTGCCCCCACCTTTCAGAATGTATGAAAACAAATGGCAGGTCAGATTTGGCCCCAGGGCCATCGCATGCCCAGTCTACCTTAAAAGAATTAGGGGTGACCTGCTAGAACCTCCCTGGGGGGCGCAGGCTGCCCCTCCCAGCAGGGACCCCAGCCTCTGTGAGCATGGCTGGTCTCAGGATGTGCAAAGCAGGCAAGCAAGTCCTTCTCATGAAGAGACTGGGGCTTGGGGGCTGTTTGTTATTGTGGAGCATTTGGCCAATCCTGTTTCTATGTGAATTAAGGTAATTGACAAAATTGCAATATAAAACTTGGAGTACTGGATTTTTCCAGCACACTTTACATACCTTTCCTATCACCCAATCTCATTACAGTCATGCATTATGCATAAGTCCTTTTAATCTGTTCAGGAAGGCAAAGCATGAGTATGCTGAAACCAGACACATCTCCTGGGTCTGCCTAGGGCCTCTGGGGCCTTGGAGAGTCTTTGTCCTTTCCGGGGACAATCACCAAGGCTTCCTCCCAGCCTCAGGACAGCAGGAATCTTAGCCTCAACCCCAAAATGTCTGTCTTTCACCCAAAGGGTGGGAAGGGAATAGCAGACATTCGCAGACAGAGTGGGCCATTCCAAAACGCAGATTTCAAAAATCCACAACTGGGAGATAAAGAGACACACAGAGGTGAGGCTGCAGTGTGTGCGCTGTGGAAAGGCCCCCTGATCCTCTCTGGGCCTCTGACTTCCCCCTCTGTGGAGCTGGGGGCGGATCCCGTAGCCCCGGGTGCTCCTACAGTTCAGGTATCCTAAGATTCACAGCATGTCTAACAGACCACTTAAAACAGGCCCTTCGGGACCCAACAAGGAAAACAGAAAAGGACTTTGGATTGACAACTCATTCCAGAATTCTGGATGACAGTCTTCACTTAAAGAAGCCAGACACATTTCTATTCTGGACCCAGAGAACCTGTCTGGGAAACTGACCAAAGCAAGAGTCAAATGGACAGTACGAGCGCGTGAGGAACTTCCAGCCTCATTTGAAAGCAAACTGATTTGGTTTCAGGGATCAAGGTACCAGTTACCACCATCGAGGACAGAGCCCTGCACTGGCCAGAGGGAGGAACAGAGAGCCCCCTGCAGCGGTTGGCGACTGCAGGCTCGCTCTGTCTTCGGGAAATTGCCCTCTTTCCTTGAATCAAGCTGGCAATGTGATTTCAATGCCAAAAATGTGGGCAAGTCCTTTGCCCAAGTATGAAACTGTCAAGAATTTTTTTTCTAGGAAAAAAATTGAACAAGCGCCATAGATACAGATTTGCCAACTGATGGATGCGGTACTATTTCCAATGCCTAAACTAGAAATAAGTAAATGATCAAAGAGAAGAAACTGTATAAGTTAAAGTGAGAACATTGATACAAAGAACTACAAATCAACCCTTAAAAGTAATGCTGCCACTGATTCTTCCTGGAATAAAAAATAGTAATAAAGTAATACTGCCATATATAAGAGGAATCTGATTTTGTTTTGGATGAGGGAATCCATCAGATATAGAATAAATAAGGGGGCTGGAGTTTTAGCACAGCAGGTAGGACGTCTGCCTTGCATGCGGCTGACCCGGGTTTGATCCCTAGCATCCTATATGGTCCCTCGTGCACTGCCAGGACTAATACCTGAGTGCAGAGCCAGGCGTAACCCCCGTGCATCACCAGGTGTGACCCAAAAAGAAAAAGAAAAAAAGAAGAAGAAATAAGGGCTTGAAAAATATGACAATGGGTTTGCCTTGCATCCAGCCAAGCCTGTTGGATCCCTAGCACTACATATTATCCCCTGAGCACTGTCGAGAGTGAACCCTGAACACAGAGTCAGGCATAAGTCCTAAGCAGTACTGGGTCTGGCCCATCCTTTAAAAAATTAATTAAAAAATAAAGAAGTAACTGTGACCCCAAGAGATTCTAATTTCTTCTACTTCTTTATAGTATTTGTTATTACAGGATCAAAAAAAAATAAATGGTTCTGAAAATAAAAGGCATAAACTTGATCTAGTAACTTTAAAAGGTGTTCTTGATGCAACTGAAAAAATAAATAAGTCACTGCATAATATTTAGTGGAAGTCTAGTTGAGAAAATGAGAAAGTAGAAAGAAATTCAATAAAAATCAAGTTATCTGTAAACGTAGAATTATGAGTAATTACTTTTCTTTTGTTTCTTATCTCTTTTTTTCAAGTCTTCTATTTATTTCTGTAAAAACAATGAAAACAAGGGCCAGAGAAATGGTGCAGCAGGCATACAGTGACGGCTCTGCATGCAACCAACCCTGGTTCCATCCCCAGCACTTCATACAGTCCCTCGAACACCACCAGGAATGATTTTTGAGCCAAAGCCATGAGTAAGCTCAAAAGTCCCCAGCACTGCTTGATCCTTGTATCTTCAGACAGAACCAGAGTCCAGTTGGCCAATGATCAAGTACTGCTGGGAGTGGCCCGGGGCTCCCTGAGCACTGCATGGGAGGCCCCACAAAAAAAAGTAATAAATTATAATAATAATATATCAGATAGGAAGGAGAGTATGGCTGCAAAAGGCACCAAAGTGGGGGTATATCATTGTTCAACCTGCTTCTCCACAGCTGAGTTCTGAGCAGGCAATGGATGTTGGGGCCATGGCTTGCCCTGTGACATCAGTGATTTTTATCATCAAGAAATAAACATCTCTGATCATGAATATTTGCTCCTAACTCTATGGATGGTGTAGTATTGCTATACTGTCTCCTCTGATTTCCATTTGTAAGACATAAGGTTTTCTGTCCTGTCAATGAGTCCTTGAAATGCAGCCTTATTCAGTTTGGAGACAATTCAACTATGTCTCCAAACTGAATAAGGCTGCATTTCTAATCCAATCTATTGATATTCATCATTCAGTGAGAATATTTAGAGTATTTCTATATTTCTCTTATTCTGCCCATTTTTTGTAATTGTTTTTTTCCCCTTTTTCCTTCCTTCTCATTAAGGATCTTTTGTTTTTTATCTCTGTTTATTACACATCATTTTATAAATCTTACAATGTATATAACATTCATTGATTTAAAGAAGGCCTTTGATCCTGTTGAGACTGAAGCAGTCATCAAAGCCCTAGTCAAATAGGGTGTTCAAACTCAATACATTAGGATCCTCCATGAGCTGTATTACAGATTCACCACCAGGTTATCACCATTCTACAAAGGAGTGATCATTGATGTAAAGAGAGGGGTTCGGCAGGGCGACACCATTTCACAAAAACCCTTCAGTGCCAACCTCGAGAACATCATGCAACAACTGGAATGGGAAGGAATGGGAATGAAGATAGATGGTCGGCAACTACACCACCTCCGTTTTGCTGATGACATCATTCTCATAACACCAAATATCAGCCAAGCAGCACAAATGTTAGCCAACTTCAACCGTCAGTGTGGAATGGTAGGACTGCAGCTGAATCTCTCAAAGACAATGTTCATGAGAAACAGACTAGTTCCTGATGTTCCATTTGCCTTCAACGGAACGAATATCTCCGAAATGCAGCAGTTAATGTGTACCTAGGTCAAGAACTCAACATGACAAATGACCTGAATTGCAAAGAAGGAAGAGAGCAGCGTGGAACGGCTTCAAGAGCATCGAAGAAGTTGTTTAAGAGGATTAAGAACCTCCAGCTCCGGGCACATCTTTTTGACTCCACCATTCTTCCTGCACTAACATACACCTCAAAGACCTACAAAAACAGGATGAGAACACTATTCGGGTATCCCAAAGAGGAATCGAAAGAGGTATGCTTAGAGTATCACGTTTCACTCAAGTGAGAGAAGGAATTTGAAGTTCTGACCTCAGTCAATGATTAAGAATCAGGGACATTGTCTCGTTTGCCAAGGCATCGAAAATCAGATGGGCTGGACACGTAATGCAATTTAGAGACGACCGCTGGACTAGAGCTGTTACTGACTGGATTCCATGAGACGTCAAAAGAACACATGGCCGCCCACCTACAAGATGGCCAGACTTCTTCGTCAAGACCCTGAATGAACAGTTTGAGGCTCTTCATATTCCTGGAGTGAGCAGACGCCATTGGGCTACACTAACTAACACGCAACAGAGCAGAGACAATGGAGACATTACTGATGCCCGCTCAAACAAATCCACAAGAGGATGACAAGTGATACATTGTGTATCCTAAATTGAGTCACTCGACTCCTTAAAACCTAAAATAAATTGCAATTTTGTATTTCACCACCCAACAATATAAGAAATTCCTAACAGTGGCTTCTTTTAGTCACACCCCATGGCTTTTGTGCTTTTTGGTTTGGTTTGGTTTGGTTTGGTTTGGCCTGGTCTGGTCTGCTCTGGTCTGCTCTGGTCTGGTCTGATTTGGTTTGGGGTCACACTGGTGATGCTACTTCCAGCTCAGTGTTGAGCCATGTCCTTGGTGGGATTCAAAGAACTTGCTGGGCTACAGTGATGCTGGGGACTGAATTCAGGCTTCCTGAGTGCTATAAAGCACATGTGCAGGCAGCTGCTGAAGTGTCTCTCCACCCCCCGCCCAAGTTTTATTTGCCATGTAATTTCATACTATGAGAGGTGAGCAAATATGCACCCCCTCCACCATCATCACCCCCACCCCCCGCCAAAGAGGTAGATCTCTTGGCTTCTCACACAATCATGCTGCAGTTCTTCCTTTGGGCTGACTTGCCAATCTGCTGGAGGTCACCTGACCCTGGCTAACTCCCCAAGTGACATACATGACGTGAATAAAACTAAAACTCAAAGAGAGCGTTTGACTGCCTCCCTGCTCAGCCCAGCTCATCATCGGGAAAATGCCTTGGAGGGCAGGACTGGGAAGGTCAGCTCCCAGCACCCACAGGGTAAAGACACTAGCATTCCGCCAGGCCCCTGGGCAATCTTCGGACTTTGCCTGAGTCCACTTGGTCTACACCACAGGGGGAACTGATCCCCATGGCCCAAGTTCTCTAGGAGCTGTGGACCCAGGTTGGAATGAAGAACTGCCTTCATGCCTTCGAGTCACTTCAGCTTCTTTAAGTCAGATTGACTTGGTACTATTCCTTTCTGAATGTCTCATCACCTCGCCTCTCTATATGCCTGCAACAATACTATATACTTTTACCCCCAGAGACATAATTACTTCTATTTCTACCCACCCATATATCTTTTTCATTGCTCTTCATTCTTTCCTCCTGGGACTACTATTCTTTGTGTCTTAAAGAATTCCCTTTGTGGTAGATCTATTCAAACTAATGTATCACATTTTTTTTTCCTCTGAAAGATGTATTTCTGAAGTTTACATTCACCAGATGCAGAATTCAAGTTTGGAGCTTCTATGGACTAAATGTGTCCATGAAAATCATTTGTTGAAAGGCAGTTCTCACATACTCAACCACACTGCTCGCTGGTGCTCAACTGTGGTGCGCGCGCATACACACACACACACACACACACACACACACACACACACACACACGCACACACACAGCTGTACCAGGGCTCAAACTCCCCAGTCTCACGCCTGCAAGTCACAGGCTTTAGCTGTCTCCCAGCATACCACACCTCGTTTTCATCTTTCATGAATTCTAGATGTCTTAGGAATCAGAGAAGCCCTAAACAAAGTGGTGTCTTATTCAAGGATGGTTTTGTTGGTTTTGTTTCTGGTGACAGATTAGGGACAGAGGAGCTTCATCTAGTCTGTGGTCGAGTTCATTTAAAGGCAGGCTGCAGCTCTTGTGAAGAGGACCTAACAAAGCTCAATTTTATTATTTTTTCACTGTATCACTGTATCACTGTCATTCCGTTGCTCATCGATTTGCTCAAGCGGGCACCAGTAACGCCTCCATTTTAAGACTTGTTGTTACTGTTTTTGGCATATCCAATACGCCACCGGTAGCTTGCCAGGCTCTGTTGTGCAGGCGAGATACTCTCAGTAGCTTGCCGGGCTCTCCAAGAGGGGTGAAGGAATTGAACCCGGGTCGGCCGCGTGCAAGGCAAACACCCTACCCGCTGTGCTATTGCTTCAGCCTTATTATTTTTTAAGAAAGGTATTTTATTTGTTTGTGGGGAGGTTACTCCTGGCAGTGCCTGAGGGACCATATGTGGTACAGGAGGATGTGGGGGGAGGAAGGTGTTGACCATATGTAAAGCAAATGCCTTTACCCCTGTACTATCTCTCCAGCTCCAAGTTGATCTCAACTTTACCCTTAGGCGAGGCAATGAAAAGTCTTAAGTATCTACCAAGACTGTTCCTACACCAGGCTCTGGACCCCCACCTTCCGCCCCTTAAGGATGCCCTAAGTTGTGCCCACCCAGACATCTCCTGCAGCCCCTCTGGCCTCAGCTTCTCGGCCTTGAGCAGCTGCCTCTGAGTTTGCAAACATCGTGGGGGTAAGATTAGCACCAAATGGCCAGCGCTCCTCTCGGGCTTTCCTCTCCAGGATCTCAGCTCCGGAAGCCAAGTAATCTTGGCATTGATTACTTCCCAGCGCCTTCAGCATATGTTGCCTCCATTTATGGAGCTGTGAGATCACTATTACGGGCAGCAGATGAATCCCCCCAAACTGGACAGCTTCCGGCAGCATCAGTCACTGGTCACCTCTGAGTCACGGGACAGGGATCAGGGCAGCTCGGCTGGGGGACGGTGGCCTCCATTCCCTGACAAAGGAGAACAGAGGCCTCACCCCCACGTCCTCGTCTGTCCCTTATGATCCAGTGCTGAGTCAAGGAAAACTCGTGGAGCTGGAGGTTGGCTGCTTGCACCCCTCCGGGCACCTTCCTTTTGTTCATCATCCTGGGAGCCGCCACCAAGTGGAGACCTCAGGGGCTGGACTTTTGTGCAGCTGGCTCAGGCTCCCAGGGCAGGGAATCCAGGAGAGAAGCAGAAAAAGTGGCGGCATGTCCAGTGCCCTTGGTCTCAGATGTCATGTGCTATCTGTCACTGGTGCCACGTGCCCACTACTGGCCAGAGCTAAGACAGAAATCTGCCCATGCTCCCAGGGAAGGGACAGACCCTTTCTGCCCTTTCTCGGTGCAAGAGTGCCACATGCAGAGGGGCAAGTGGCATGAGAGAGGCAGTCTAGCCCCCTGGAACACAAACTGCTCCAACTCCAAACTGGAGCCATCGAATGGCGGGTAGGGTGCTTGCCTTGCACACAGCTGACCCAGGTTCTGTCCCCAGAACCCCAGATGGTCTCCCAAGCCTACTAGGAGTTATCCCTGAGCACAGAGCCAGGAGTAAGCTCTGAGCACAGTCCACTGTGTCCCCAAAACAAACAGAACAAAAACAGGCTCCAGCTCCACTCACTCGCTCTCTCGTGGCTGAGGTCAAAGGAGTGTTTCCCCGCAGCAGCCTCGGGTGCAGGGCGGGAGCTTTCTGTCTGTTCTCTCCAGGAAGCCAGGCTGGGCACTGGGGAATGAGCGCTGAGCGATTTGTGTTTGTTTGTTTTTCAGAAAGGGGCCTGGAGGCCAAATACATTTGAGAACCTCTGGTCCCCAAGATCCAGAACACCGCTTCTGAGATGCAGAAGCCCCTTTACCTGCTGGGGTTTTCCTTCACTGCGGGCCAGGGAAACTTGACTGTGGCTCAGCACGAAGATTCTCACTCTCCAGCTCTTCTGTGTCCAGCGGCCCAAGCTCAGCGTGGGCAGGCAGTGCTGGTCCCTCGGGCAGGCAGCAGGCTCGCCTGCACCAAGGTTCCCGGAGCTCAGGCCCCTCTTGTTTCATTGTTTGGGGGCCCACATCCAGCAGTGCACAGGCTGACTCCTGGCTCAGGGCTCAGGGGTCACTCCTGCTGGTATTCTGGGCACCATTTGGGGTGCCAGGGATCAAACCCGGGTCAACTGCATACAAAGCAAGCGCCCTCCCCACTGTGCTCTGCGGTCTGACATCTATTGATCCCTCACTCAGCCCCCCCCCAGCCTGGCAGCAGGGGGAATATTGCCCACTTCCCACTGATCTAGTCTCCCCTTTGCTTTAGTTCTTCATGGCCAGAACACCCCCGGAGACCACCCAAAATTCTGATACTCCCCCCCTCCCAGATGTGAATTCCGTTTTGAAAATGAATTTCAGAGATCTTTCTAGGCTAGCTACTCTTCTGGATTCATGATGCATATTAAATACAGCCTTTGAAAAAAAAAATTCCTGCAGCAAAAAAAAAAAAAAAAAGCCATGGAACTTGGTTCCACCCTATGCTTCCGGGATTGATTTAATCACAGAAAGTGGAGTTTTATTGGGTTGGGGGTGGAGGTGTCTTTTCATGAACAGGATACCAACTAACACCCCATCAACAAGGAATACAGTGGACCAACACCACCTGTGCACATCCTGGGACCTTTGATTAACCTCTGTGTTCGGGGCACTGCGGAGCCAGACTATCACAGCCAAATATTCAGCCTCAGACTGTCCTGGGGCGGCGAGGTCAGGGCTGAATTCCTCGTTTGTTCCAAGGGATGCATTTCTGGGTCTTCCAAGACAGTCCTGGTAGCGTTTTCCAAATTCTGCTGATGAGTGCTGCAACCTTTCCCACCTGCCAGCACCACCACTAGAAGCATTTAAGAGGCTTGTACTCACTGTCTGCCAATAGCCAGAGCCCTGTGCAAGCCTCACTTTCTGCCAGCTTGTGGGCACGCTGCCCACTCCCTCGCTGGGAGCTGCCATCAATGCCCCTTGCAGTCTGGGGAAGGGCCCTCATGAAGCCCAGGGAGCGTGTGGATCTGACCAGAGAGTCAGCAACAAGGAGAAAGGGACGGGGCCCCGCAGCTGACCTCAGCGTCAGCGCCCGAGGCCTCGGCACCAGCCCCTGCCCGCAGCAGCCTGCCTGCTCCCTCTACCAATCTCCCGATAATGTGGATGTGTTTGCAATTGAGAACCGTGTTGCTTAATAAAGCAGAGACAATCGACTCTTCCTCAGTGTTATAATAGCCTCTCGGTGTGTTTACTTGAGAACAAGCACCGTTATAATTTCTTTGGGGAATCAATATCTTCCAGTGCATATGCCGCGCCCTATTGGAGGTTCAGATGGTGGAAGGAGAGATGGGGAAATTTATTGCCTTGTAAATGCCGGCAGAAGGTAGTAGGTTTAGTGAGAGCTGTAATTAAAGTTTTGCTGATAATAAAAAATGGAGGCAATAAACAATCACACAGATTTTCCGCTCTTCAGCCCCAGAACAGCCAACCTAGCCCGGGGCTCTCCGCCGTGGTTGGCCTCTGCACAATTAGTCCCTGAAAGTGAGGGTTCTGAGGTTGGGGGAGGGGCGCCCCCCGCCAGGACCCCGGAGATGCCTGCCTCCGGCACCTGAGCCCCCTTTCCATCTGTTCTCTCCAACTTCGGGGGTAGCAGGCCAACTCTGGCTGGCCACTGACCCCTGGGCTGACGATGCAACAGGGGACCCTGCCAGTCAGTCCCCACAGGATTCACAGTGCGGGCACCGTCTGACTCCAGCCAGAACTGCCAGGTAGAGGGGATGAAGGAAGCGCTTCCTGTCCGTGTGCCGCCAGGGCACACCCCTTCCCCGGGAATCCAGCTCAAGGCCTCGAGGGAACCTGGGAAGAGTTTCCCCCAAGTGACAGCTGCTCTCTCACCTCTTCCCTGAACCATGCCGGGTGGCTGCAGCGTCTGATCCCAGGTGGGGTGAAATCACGGTCCCCTGCCCCCTTGCCAGGCCTCATCTAAGGTGCCAGGAGAGGCCGGGGACAGGAGGGAGAAGCATCACCTCCCTGGGAATAAGCAGTCCCTGGGCCCCCGCTCTTGGCCACAGGAGTGCCACCAAGACCAGGCTACCACAGAAGGACGGGCAGGCAGGAGGACGAGCGAGAGGGAAGCAAGGACCGGATTCCTTCTAGAAACAAGGCCTCCATCCCAAGAGAGGCTGCCGATGGCCTGCACGACACCAGGTCACTCTCTCCGCCCAGTCAGGGGCTGGCTCTGGCCACACTGTGGGCAGTGAGCTGGGCTGGGCGCCTGGCAGGGGTCCCCGGGGCCTCTGCCAGCTCAGCTGTGCTCCAGACATGTGGACTTTCTCTCCCTGTCACTTGGCCATGGGGGACCCTCAATGCCCCACACGTCACTCCCCTGGAGTCTGTGGGGACTGGGGGGGTGCTGGGGGTGCCAAAAGAGAGTCCCAGAAGAGTCCCTGAGAAGACCTGGCTGTCAGGGGTGAGGGGGAGAGCTGGGCTGTGGCAGAGAAACTGGGCACTGAAGAGTCACAAGCTCGAGGGGATTCCCACATTCGTGGGGTTAAGGGCCTGCTCCCCTGTCCTGGTCTGGACCCCACTGACCAGTTCAGAAGCTCGCATATGTGGGAGGGCCTGCAGTGCAGCCCCTGGCCTCATGCAGGCTCACGGTAAAGGGTGTGGGTCCCCCATTCTTTCCAAGCTGGCCCGTGGGCACCAGACTCTGCTGGCTGCAGGAGGGGACCAAGCACAGACTGGGGATGCAGCAGGTACCTCTGGTGGGGGGTCTACTAGAGTTAGGGTGGCTGCACCAATCCTGGAGCTCTCCTGGCCGTCCCTCTCTGCACACTCAGTTCTCACCCATGCAGGCCCTCTCCACAGCGGGGAGGGGCTCCTGAGTCCTCTTGGCTGCCCGGGATCACCCCACCGTGGGTCTGGGTCCCACCTGCATCCCCACAGGACCTGGAGAGGCCCAGGCCAGCGCTATCCTTGCCGTCTCCACCACCGCCACCACCTCCACGCCTTCCCCCCAGAATGCAGTGGCCTGGGCTGTGGGTTTCAGAACCGGGGCTGCACATGGGGACCTGGGCTGCTGAGTATCCAATAAAATTACCAGCAGGCATTAAATCTATCCTCAGTTAACCCAGTGCCTTTAATAATAAAAAAGATTTTGCACTGGGGATAAATACCGTGTCTCATTCCCTCTCTCGCCGGTCTCCCGTCACTGTGCACTTATTAATACAACGGCTAATATACGGCTCCCAATCAGCCACTAAAATGCTGCTGTTATTCCTACTAATTCGACAATAAAACGTGTCTGTGCCAGGCCATAAAAAGTGGGCTGTCACGTGACCAGGGGGGGCTCTGTGAAAAGGGAGCCGGGAGGCCCCACTGGGCCCCCCAGAGATTAAAACAGGCCATGGTGCCCATCGCCCCCAAGCCTCAGCCGTGTGGACCCTGACTGCCAGGGCCGCAGAGCAGTGCTCACCCTACTCGTTTTCGGTTGTGGCAGAACACATTGTTTCATACTCAGCAGCCTGTGACACTGTGGATCAGGCTGCACACAGTTCCATGGCTCTGTCCCAGGCCTCCCGGGCGAGGGCCATGGGTCACAGGGGGCAGCCACTACATCTAGGGGAGGTGCAGAGTCTGCGTCTGAGCTTGCATGAGAGAGCAGGATTCTATGCTTTGCACTGATGGGGCCCCAGTGTCTTGCTGGCTGTCAGCGAGGGGGCCCCCGCAACCGTGAGAGGACCCCCAGAATGGCAGCATCCCCCCCAGGTGGCCAGCAGATGTCCAGTGCCTGGAACTCTGGCCCCAGCCTCTCCTTGGGAGAACAGGATCTGTGGGGAGGGGACATCTAGGCTGCCACTGGGGCACCTCTGAGACCGCTCTGTCCCGAGTACAGCTGGTGGGTCCCACCCTGACCCCCTCCCCTGGGCCCAGGGGCTCTTTCACTCCCCCCAGCCCAGCGGAGAGGCAGGTCAAAAGCCACCACTCGGCTCTGCACCTGTGCAGGTTTGTTAGGAACACAGCGCCCTCCTTCCCACCTGGGGTTCAGATGCAGCTGAGTGGCCCTCAGGCCCCATGCCTGAACTCAGCCTGGTGACCTAAGGGCATTCTTCCCCATCTCTTGACCTCAGTTTCCCCAACTCCAGTGGGTCAATGATAAAAACAAAATCAAAAGTGAAGTGCTTGGGCCAGATAGTACAGTGGGTAGGGCCCTGGCCTTGTACATGGGTGGGTTTAACCCCTAGCAGCCCATGTGGTCCTCTGAGTCCATCAGGAGTGATCCCTGAACACAGAGGTGGGAGTAAGCCTGAGCACTGCCCAGCAGACCCAAGAGGATGTTGCTTACCAAGCGCCTGCACACAAATGACTGAGAGCGTCAGGCAGGGCTGACGCCTGTCACAGGTGTCACCACCTGGGTCACCTCCTGGGTCACCACCTGGGTCACCACCACCTCCACACCCCACTGCCCACTACACCCATCCAGGCCAGTGAGAACATACACCAACACTTCAAGAAGAAACAAACTTGTCAGAAGTGACAAAGCAGCCTGGCCCGGGCCCCCTGAGGCTAGCCTTTGCCCAAGCGTGGACCCCCGAGTTACCAGGCAGTGCAGAGAGAAGGCGGGGTGTCAAGGTGAGGCGGTAAGGGGGTCAACACGGTCCTTCCAGCCTAACCCTACAGGTCGCGGGGCACAGCTGGCCTTACTCTGTCCCCACACCCTCACTGGGTGAGGAGAGGTCTTTGACCTCCATGCAGTGGGGTGAAGGTTCAGCCACAGAAACTCATGATCATGGGCTCTGAGGGGACACAAACAAAAAGGGCTGGACTATTTGTGCCAGGCCCAGGGGCAGGCTCTGTCCCTACCGCCTGTTTCTCTCTGTCTTCATTCGGGTTAGAGAAACCACCAACGAGGGCAGTCCTGAGTGCCGAGAGGGAAAGTGAGCATTTCCTTGGGCTGACCCCAGCTCAATTTCTGAGCCTCACCAGGAGTGATTCCTGAGCACAGAGTCAGGAGACTCAGGAGTCAGGATTCCTGAGCACAGAGTCAGGAGTCCACCAGGTGTGGACCACCCACACCGCCCCCCCCCCCCAAAATAAATGAAGGGAACACGGCCAGCTGTGGCTACAGGGAGCCCGCAGGAGGTCTGTGCTGGGCTCTGCAGGCCGGGCCTTCTGCCGTCCCCGTGAATGGAGGGAACACAGGCAGATAAAATTAGCAGCGCGCCCGCCCAGCCCAAGCTGTCGGCAGCTATTTCCAGGGCCTCTCAGCGGACTTCAGCTTCACTTGCTTTGCCTTGACTTTCTTCTGCGCTTTAAGAGAGGCGGCCCCCGAGGGGGAGGAAGGAGCATTCTGCATCCCTATGCCCGAAGCCCTAACAGGGAGGTGGGAAGGGGCCGTATTGATGCAGGCCGGCGGGACTGGGGGCTGAAATGCCAACCTGCACTGGCAAAGCCCTGCATGCCTCCCACGGTCCTGTTACCCCCATTTCAGGTCTTGGGTTTTGAGGAGCTTGTGGGGACCACATCTGGTAATCCTCAGGGTTTACTCCTAACTCTGTGCTCAAGGATCTTTCCTGGGGGGCTTGGGGAACCAAATGGGGTGCAGGGGATGGAACCTGGATCGGCCAAATGCCAGGCAGGAACCCCTCCCGTTGTGCTGTTGCTCTGGCCCCTCTGGTTGGTTTCTACAGGGCCCTGGGGTTCCTATGGCGATATTCACCCAGCAATATGGGACTGAAGAGAGGTCAGTGCTGGGGGCCATCAGGACAAAACCCAGGGGTCTTGGGAGGCCACTTGGTTCTGGGATCCAACTTGGGCCTCATGCTTGCAAGGCATGAGCCCCTTGGGCTGTCACCGCAGCCCATCTACCACTCCCTACCCCCTAGTTAGCCACTTGAAGGTAACCAAACTGAGGAAGGAGAAGGAAAAACAGGCCACATTACCCGAGGCTGCCAGACGATATAACACAGCAAATCCAGAGCCAGGTCCTGGGGTCCAATACCTGGTCCTGCTAGTGGCCACCACAGCTGAGCCAGTGCCTGCCGGGCACTAACTGGCCCAAACACAAGGCAGACGCACACCTCAGCCACAAACTGCTGATGGAGGGTCTGGACCACTGAGGGGCAGTGAGCTGGGGTGTGTGTGTGTGTGTGTGTGTGTGGGTGTGTGTGTGTGTGTGTGTGTGTGTGTGTGAGAGAGAGAGAGAGAGAGAGAGAGAGAGAGAGGCAGATAGACAGATGGACAGACAGACAGATAGACAGACAGACAGACAGACAGACAGACAGACAGACAAAGAAGGAAAGGGAGAAGGAAAGGGAGGGAGAGAGAGGGGAAGGGAGAGAGGAAGGGGGGAGGGGAGAGAGAGGCTGTATTACCCAACTCAGGCTCCTACAGAACCCACCAGAGCTCCTTACCGTCCCCATGGCCCTTGGAAGACCCTGAGAGACCCACAGCCCCGCTAGGACACAAGTGCCCACAGCACCCAGTACTGAAGGGACCGTTCCTAGTTCCAAGGAAGGCAAGGAGAAAGGTGGTTGGGAGCACAGGCCTTGCACGTGGAATCCGGCTGCCCCCAGGAACTGCAGAGCCCAGCACTGAGACATGAAGATCCTCCTGGCCGTCAGCCCCTGCAGGAAAGGGACGGACCCCCACGTCCTCACTGGGCAGGGACTCTGCCCTTCTGAATGACCAGTGACCTGTAGACTGCTGGGATGCCCGAAATTCTGGCCCACAAAGTGAGTGTCCTCCCTAACCTACCAGACCACCACCCCCCCCCCGCCGGCACACACACTCACAAGCTCGTAAACGCACCCCCTGGGATGTCCACTGCAGAAGATCCTAAAGAAGAGCTGGGCTCTGTCCGAGGGCCAGGGGTGAGGGCCGAGTGTCTTCCCTAGCCCGTTCCCGCCACACCCCTGCCCCAGCCCTGGAAACCCACACAGCAGCTCCCACCCAGGCCTGCCCTGCAAATAGAGAGAAAAGGCCCCCACTGCTGCCCCCACACCCCCCCTCCGCAATGCCCAGAGGGCCGGGGCAGCCGGCCAGGCACAGCTTTGAAGACGCAAAGATGCTCGTACCCAAAAGCTGTTTGTCCTCTGTAATGGGATTTCAGAGACCGAATTAAAAGGCACGGCAGTGGTCTGAGCGCCGAGGCTTGTATTATACATTAGACAGATATTTAAATATGAATAGCGATCGAAGGGAAAGTGGTGACTGACAGCCCGGGGCTCAGGACCCTCCTGCCGACGCCCCGCTGCTCACCCCGCTGCTCTCTCCAGTCGGGAACCCAGGCCAGACTCTAATCCTGTCGCTGCCCAGCAGAAAGTGCAGCCACCCGGCTGCAGAGGGGCTCTGCTGGGTCCCAAGGGGTGTGGACACATCTGAGACGGTGAAGCCCAGGCCGAGGGCATGGCCGAGGCTCAGCCCAGCCCCCCTGAGGCCCTTCCCCCGCCATCCACCTGTCCATCTGCCTCACAGGGTCGGGGAAGCAGCTGCGCACCCATCCTGCTGCGTCAGCAGGAAGCCACGCGAGGCCCGTGGAGCTGGAACACGGCCCACGAATTCCATTTTATTACATTTTAAACTTTAACGAAACATATTTCAAGTGTCAAGCCTGGGCTGCGCTGGCCCCCAAGTGCCCGCCACCATCGGACATGCCCAACACCCACTGGCCAGCTTGTCCTCAGAGCCTGAGACATGGCATCTGACAACGACGTGGCCAGCTGCCTGAATAGCTGGGAGCAGGCCCAGGGCCGGGCACCCAATGCCACGGGCTCTGAGTACCTGAAGCAAGAGCCAGCCAGGACACCCAGTTTCCCAGCCAGACCCCAGACCGTCAAGGCGGCAGGGACATAGGTGGATGACGCATCCTTTGGTCACCTTCTGCGGTAACACCAGGAACCACTGCCACTTCCCAGAAAACTCTGCCCCCACCCAGACCTGCCATCTCCCTGGCAGAGAAATGGTCCAGCATCATGGCTCCAATGAACACGATACCCCCAAATCTTCCCAGACAGCAGATCTGAGAACTCTGGGACCTTCTGGGAGTGGGGGGTGGCAGAGTCCTCTTTCTGCCTGAAGGCACAGCAGCCACAATTATTCCCAACACCCTTCAACATAGAGAACGGCCCAGCTCCACAACTGAACCGCATCAAACTGCCAGGCCACCAAATTGTCCCGTATCTATTGGTCCTGCCCCAACACTGGCAATTTTCATGGTGCCGACAGCCCAGTAGAAGCACACACAGCAAATCTGATGGGAAAGTTGCACAGAAGCCTACCCAGCCCCCCGGGGCCTGAACAGTGCCACAGAGGCTCCACCAGTACCAACCAGCCCAGGAGGGCCCCGGACAAGGACTGGAGTCACATCCCTGTGAGACAGAACAATTACCACCAATTGACTCTTACTAGTCTGAGTTTTGGTAGTTCCATTTGCCTCCACCGTGTAATAAACAACAGGCAGTGAATTCATTTGTGCTTGCAAGGTGGCAGGCTGGGGTGGTGGCTGGGAAAGTGGGGACACTGGTGGAAAGCAGGTCTGACTGGTGGCGGGACTGGTGTTGGGACATTAAATGCATGCAACAATTGTCTTACTAACAACTTGGTAAATCACAAGGTTGTAATATTGATTTTTTTAAAAAACAAGAAGAATGCCCTGTGCTCTGCTACACACACACACACACACACACACACACACACACACACACACACATACACACACACAGTAGTAGAAACACTGAACACACACCCACGGACACATACACTGTCACACTCATCACTGTCACACTCATACACCATACATATATACACATAAAAGTGGCAGGCAGCCCTGTCCACTCACACACACACACACACACACACACACTCACACACACACACACACCATCTGTCAAATCTAGTGCGAGCAGACAAAACCAGAACTCACAGACTAGGCCCCAGGACCCACAGGCAGTCAGGTCCCTGAATCCACACTGTCAGGACCCAGTTCTGTCGCGTCAGGAGCTGCCTCACTGTGCTGCCCGCCCACGGGCTATAGGCAGCAGGAAGGCTGCCAACTCCCACAAGCCCCTGTCTCCCAGTCCCTCTGTCACATAACCTCAAGGACCCCAGCAGATGCCCGAACCCATCCCCAAGCGCCTCTCAGCCCGCACTGGAGCCCAGCCTGAAACCAAGTAGCCTGCCCAAGTGCTTTAGGGGGACACTCCAGGGCCAGCTGGGCAGTGTGTGAGCTGAGACCCGAGGGCACCAATGCCCACATCCCTGCCCACCCTGACACGCATCCTCCCAGGCCCCCGAGGGACTGCACTGGAGAGCGGGGCTCCTTCCAGGGTCAAGCTCCCACCACAGAGATCACACAGGGGTGCAGTGACGGAGGACAGCCCTCCTTGGAAGCACGTCCACGCTCTGCCATCACTTGACAGGAGCTGGCTGCCCCAGAGACAGCTTCCTGGTCCCAGGCCCCTTCCTGCTGCTGTCAGGACCCCAGGGACCCCAGCCTGCGGGAGCAGCTTCCCCCACCAACCACAACCCCGCCTGCTAGGGCTTCTTCCTTGTCCGTGATCCTGAGGGCAATCACATCCCTCCAGATGAAGACACGTTTTCTCTGCTCTTCTCTGCACCAGGAGTGGAGAATGCTTTACACTAGGGAGAGGAGTTGGGGAAATGGTTTAATTCGCTGCAAATCCCAAGCCTGCCAAGCCCCTTATTTCGTGATTGGAAGTAATGAACTTTAAAAAAAAAAAGAAAGAAAGAAAAACAACACAGCCCTTCAGCTGCAGATGAGTTGTCACAGAAACTCATTTGAACGCTGTCTTTCAAGGGGCTTCCTCAGGGCACTGTGGGGAGAGGATGAGGAGGACAAGGAGGAGGAGGAGGAGGAGGGGGGGGGGAGGAGGAGGAAGAGGAGGGGGAGGAGGAGGAGGAGGAGGGGGAGGAGGAGGAGGAGGAGGAGGAGGAGGAGGAGGAGGAGGAGGAGGAGGAGGAGGAGGAAGGGTGAACAACCCTGAAGTCTCTCCTAATAAGACTCATCCCCAAGGGGCTCTGCGCCGCATCCTTCCTGCTGCCATGGCGCATCTCAGGACCTGTGAGGCCAAGCTCACACACACACACACACACACACACACACACACTCTCACACGTGTGCACACCTACACACAAATCCATGCATTCACAAATTCATTCATGCAGAACCACACGTGTTTGTGCACTTACAGATATGACCAATACATGCACACTCACACATGCATATGGGTGCACATGCTCATGAATACTCAGGAAGGAAGGACAGATGGAAGAAGGGAGGGGGTGGGAAGGGGGCGGGCAGGCAGGCGGGAGGGCAGCCTGAGGGAGCCTGTAGGGCCTGGGCAGTGGTATGAGGCTTCACCTTGTGTGGGAATGAGCAGGGCATGGTGAGAATGCAGACGGCCGAGTCTGACCCCCAGAGCCCGATTCTGCAGGTCTGGATGGAAGAGCTAAGAATCTCCCTTTCTGTTGAATCCCCACGTTGCCCCAAGTTCCAGGGGACACAGACCAAGAACCTCTGACCTGGGGCCGCCAGCACGGCACTGCAGCAGAATGGCCGCTTCTCTGTCCCAGTTCCCCCCTCTCATCCGCTCACTGAAGGAAACCAGCTGGAGCAGAGCCAGAGGGCGAAGAGCCCTCCACTCTCACCTGCCCTGCCTGTCCCCCCAGGAGATGCCCAGAGAGGCCCTGAGCCAGGACCCCCAGCTCCCCCCGTGAGGTCTCCACATTGGGTGTGGCCGGGACACAGGAAGGGGTGCCAGCCCTGTGGCTCTGGGGACCTGCTGCAGACAGCAGGGGGGCTGGTACCCAAGGCTGCCGGGACAGATCCCCCAGTCCTGCCTCAGACCTGCTAACCTCCAGCCCTAGCTGTCTGAAACCCAACGAGGGGCATCGTGCTCCCGACAGGAAGCTGGAGGCCAGGGCCGGCTGCACACCTGCCTTCTCCGTCTCGGGCTCCTCCCTCCGTCCCAAGAGGCCCCTCTTGTTTCACTGCACCCCCCCCCCCACATGCCAGGCTCCCCCAGCCCCTGCCCAGCCCCTTCACTTCATAGCACCTGCCATGCCTTTCTGCCTCACACACAGGCTCCAGATTAGGGTGAGGACAACTTGGGGGCCAGGGTTCAGCTGAGCCAAGTGTGGGAGCCCCTTTAACCCATGTCTCCTCTTCCCCAGGCAAAGGACGCCCAGAGCATCACCTGTGACTCCTTGCCCTCCAATGACCTCCCTCCTGCCCCCATGTCACTGCCCCCCACCCCACACCGTGTCCCTGTCACCTGATACTCTCTCAGAATCAGGCTCCTCCAACCGAAAATCCCGACACTGAACTCCTACAGGACCCGATTTAATAAGTGAAGACTTGGGTTCTCACACATTTCGCAACACTTCAGGAAAACAAACAACATCTCCTCGCTCCCCTTCTAGCACTGTTAGCAGCATGAGAATTCCTGCCTCCTGCTCCCGCCGCCCGTGTGAGAAAAGGTGAATTATGCAGCGCGGTGTTTGACTGGCTTAATATTTGATCAATTGCCATTCTCTGATCCGTGTCCTCGCAGGCGGATGGCCCTGGCTCTGCACGCCATAGCTGGAGTGTGACTGAGTGTGCATGTGTGCGCACACAGACGCCTGCCCCTGTGAGTGTGTGCACCTGTACACGTGAGTGTCTGTGCATGTGTGTACACGAGGGTGATGCACGCACACAGGCCCCAGTGCATGGGCTCAGTGGACACTGTCCTGGATCCCTCACCTCGTGAACAGTTCCCAGACAGGCCCCTCTCCCGTCACCCAGCCCCCCACTGGCACGCCAAGAAGCCGGCAGAGCAGGACTGGGGGCCTCAGTGCAACCTCCCGTTCCTAACCCTCCCTGGCCCCAGGTGCTGCCCAGCAGGGCTAAGAAGTCAGGAAAGGTGGCATTAGGGGCGCTCCTGGTGCAGGAAAGGAGTTCGCCCTGCCAAGCTGGAGCCGGTGGAAACTGGACTCCGAGGTTCTGGTTTTCGAACTGGGAGTCCAGCAGAAAGGAAGGCTGCACCCCGAAATACCAAGGCCTGGGCCTCAGGCACAGACACACAGACACACACCCCTGGGATGGACAGAAGGACATAATACACATAATACACATGCATGCACACACACACACACACACTGCTCAGAAACTTCTCCAGCCAAACACAGTGAAGACCCACTTGGCAGTGAAGACCCACTGACTGGGCTACAGGAGGCTCTGTCGTGGTGAGGGGGAGGGTGTCCCACAGATGAGACCCTGCCCTGGCCCCAACCCCATCCCCATTCCCTGGGGCCGCCTCCCCAACTTCCAGCCACCGTTGCACACCCATCGGCGACTTCACACACCCAAGCTCCACTAGCAGACCAGGACTGTGGTGCTGTCCCACCCCACTGGGAAGGATCTCAGGGTGCGCCGACTCACCCCCAAGCACGAGCAGGCGTGAGGAGTCTGTCAGGTGTCACCAAGCATGGCCACCACCACCTCCACCACAACTGTAATTGATGGAGACAAATGACACTTCTTTAAAAAAGAAGAAGAAGAAGAAGAAAAGAAAAACCCGGGGCTCAGTGAATTTTCTCGCGCGCCACCATCTCAGCGGTGCAGATAAATGAGAAACAATTTCTTGGTCTCCATTACTTTAAATTACAGGTATCAACCCTGACGCTGTTTCCAAGGTTTATTGAATTTTCATGGACCATCATCAGCTGCACATTCTACACGTGTAATGGGGACCTGAACTTTGAGAGGCTTGGTGAGAGCGAGCCCCATTTTCTAGTCCCCCCAGAAGCCTTGTTCCAGGCCCTTCTGACCTGACAGGGAGTGACTGTCCGGGGACCAGTAGAAGGGGGGTGGGAGAGGAGGGAGAGTATGAGCAGTGTCAGCCTCGCCCCGTTTCCCGCAGCTGAACCCCTCGCCTGGGCACAGAGCCAGTGGGTGGGAGGAGGCCTGGGCCAGCCCCTGCCTGACAGCAAACCCCACAGCCAGGGCCAGTCCCCAGGAGGAAGCGCTCACAGGGGGCTGCATGGAAGCCCCTCCAGGCTCCCGTGGCCTTGCCACAGGGCAGTAGCCCACCAGGGACACCTGGGACATTCGACTTTGCCCCCACTGGAAGTCATGAGCTGCCACGCAGGGTCCCTGAGGAAGGTGTCACAGCTGTGCTCTCAGTCTCCTGGCGAGGGTCAGTGACATCATAGCAGTGAAGCTGACCTGGGGGACCCCTGGCCGCATCTCCATCTGCAGGGGCATGAGAAAGTCCAGGCACACGAGCTCCAGGCCAGCGCCCAGCGCCCTCCGCCTCCTGGCCACGCTACTGCCTGGGCCCTGCTCCTCCATCCCCCACCCCAGGAAGGCCTCAGCCCCACTCCCGAATGCCCATGTGCCCATCAGTCCTGCCCCCTTCTCCCGAGAGCCACGGTCAGACACTTCCAGAAACCCACCAAGCACGGCGGCTACCCAACGGGCCACACTGGCACATCCCAGGGCACAGCCCCACTGTGACACTGAGTGACAAGCGTCTCCCATGGCCACCAAGGCTGCAGCCGGCAGAGGCTTTGATTGTGGGCTGAGTCTCCAGTGTCCAGAGGGACCCCTGGGGTTCCTGTCCTCACCCCATTACTTTGGCCCTCTTCGGCCACAGGGCAGGCTTGGCCTCCCCGAGCCCCTCAGCCACCCAGGGAGATGGTCTTATGGATGGAGAAACTGAGGCCCAGGAGACAGCAGGGCTCACCCACAGGCACAGCACACCTCACTCAGGCACTCCCTGGCTCGGTGCCCTTTTCTGAGCTCCCCCTGCTCGCCAAGTCTCAAAAGGGACTGCAAGAGAGAAACACCAAGTGAGCTGGACGGCCTCGGAGAGAGGCTGCAGGTACAGAACAACACGACCCCAGACCAGCACTCTCCACTGAGGGGACCCCACACAACGCCCGCCCACCCTGTCACCCCACTGCCTGCAGGGGCTGTCGGCGGAGCGGGACGCCAGCTCATCTAGTCCCTTTAACAGGCCCAGGTGAGGTGTGGCCAGTCAGAGAGATGGTGGAAACAGCCCAAAGAAAACACCCTCCAGGAACTCTGGGGGTCCCCTGCTGACCCCAAGGAGTGCTCCCCAGTGAGCAGGGACCCGGGCTGGGCGGTCGGCAGGCACTGCCCTCGTAGAAAAGGTGCAGACCCCATCACACCCACTGCAGACGGAGAAGGTTCACTGAGAAGGGGGCAGGAGGGGGCCTCAGGAAGACCAGCCCCAGGTTCTCTGTCAAAGACCAAACAGGAAGACCAGGGATGTCAAGTCTGCCCACCCTCCCTGCAGTCCCCACTTCCTTGATCCACACACACCCTGAGCTCACGGGGAGCCCCCCTGCTCCAGGAATGCTTCTCCCCGAGGGCCTCTCTGCCCTGGAGGCAGCCTGACCTGAGCTCCCGCCTGCCCGCCTCCCCCCGCCTCCAGCGCTGACCTGGCCAGTGCATGCCAGGCTGCTGTGTGAATGGCCCCTGACTCGGCCCCAGTTCTCCGGCTGGGGTCCCTCGGGACTGCTGAGGCCTAGGAGGTGACAAGCCCTGTGCCCAGTCCTGAGGGGGCAGCAGGGACCAGACCCCCAGCTCAATCTTGCAGAGCCCCACCCACTTCCCCCTCTAGCGTCCCCAGGAGCGAAAGAGAGGGGGCCCTGCTGGACGCACTGCAGCACCCTCGACCTGGTCCCACCGGGGCTCTGGTAACTGCACCTGCGCAGTGCCTGTGTCTGCAAAGAATTTCCTTCAACTCTGCAGAATGCTGAAGTCTCCTCCGACATGGAAATGGGGGGCGTCTCGGCATTACACGTTTACTCGGGCCCTCCTTCGAATGAGTGTCATCTGTGAGATAACGTAAGTGCTAATAATATTTTCCAGGGAAGCATTCCTCACCATTACAAACATAAACTGCTGCTAGGGGCTATATTTGTTAGCATTGATGAGGCATAGATTACCCAGCTCCGGAAACAAGATGATGGGAACAGACTGGCTGTTTCCCCTCTAAACTCTTCAACCTCTGGGAAAAAAATTAGCATAATGTGCTGAATGTTCTACACACTTGTAAGTTAAGTCTTTAAAACCCCTCTGTGGTTCCTCTCCCATTAAAGACTTTAAATATCTTGATTCTCTTTTAATAGCGTGATTCATCAATGTATTCCTCTAAAAGGTAAGTAATATAGATAGATTGGAGGGAGAGAGGGGCTCCTCCTCCGCCAGAATGAATGCGCTCCCGGCCCACCTGGCACTTAGTAGGCCCTTAATGGGCGTTACATTAGCGGGTTGATCGGAATCCCCGCACACTTGTAAAATCAGCCTTTTCGATACAATGTCAAGATTATGCCAGTCGGAGCTGCTTCATCATCTGCTCAATTTGGAAGTTGGGCGGGTCCAGCCCCGGGGCCCAGATCGGCTGCCGGGCGCGGCTCTCTTTGACAGAGCGCCACCTACTGCCCAAGCCCCGCCACCTCCTCCCGCCAGCTCCTGGAGTTCAGAATCTGTGCACTGGGCATTCCGCTGGCCTGGTGGAGTCCCTGCTGCGTGTAGTGGGGATAGGCCCTGGACGGTCCGAAGACCCCCACCTATTCTGCACACCACCCAAGGCCTAGCAGTGACAACCAGTTTTTGGGCTTTCTCTGGCTGAAGGATACTGTCCAGCCCCAAGACATCCCCCGCACCCATCACACCCTGCCTCAGTTCCACATGTGAGAGAGAGCGCGGAGAGCCCAGCAGAGAGTGGAGACAAGGTCCCGGGCCAGAAGGGGGCAGAGAGGGCACTGGAGCCAGGGCTGCCCGCACTGACTGTGCCCTCTCCTGGTGACTGCAAGTCCAGTCTCAAACCAGCCTCTGTGCAGGCAGCCACAGGGCACAGACCACATGAGGACGGGGGCCTCCGCTCAGCCCCTCCCAGCCTGATGGCCAGGTCTGAGGTCAGGCCCTGCAGTGGGTGGTGGACCAGGACAATGTTCCCTGACAGGGCTGGGTGCCCAGCCAGCATCACCCACGCCAAGTCCCTGAGAACACACCGGCGTCCACCCTGCCCACCCCTGCAGGAAGGCCAGTCCCCCACAGACTGAAAATTGGGATTAACCATAAACGGAGTAGAGTCCTTTCCTTCTTTAACCCAGAGGCTCCCAAGCTTCATTGGCCTGTCACCTCCTTTTCAGAAAAAAAAAAAATAATCACTCAGTGGTCCCTTGGAAATCTACCTTTTAAAAAAAAGTATTAAGGTTAATGTTTTCTTTTTTAACTTTTTTTATTGAATCACTGAGATAGACCCTTACAAAGCTGTACATGATTGGATTTCAGTCATACAGTATTCCAATACTCACTCCTCCACCAGTGTGCATTTCCCAGCACCAGTGTGCCCAGGTTCCCTCCCATCACCCCCACCTCCCTGATAACGTTAATGTTTATTGTACTAATGCACAAGGTCACTGCACAGCACTTCCGCCAAAGTGACCAAGATCCTCCACCACTGTCCTTAGGTCACCTCCAGTCCAATCTCAGTCTCTCCCCGCCCCTCCTACACACACTGCACTCCAGGACCAAGGGCTTGTCGTTGTTGGCTCTATCTACTCCCTTGTTTTGTCTCTGTATCCACAGAAGAGTCCTGAGGTCAGCTGGTATTTGTCCTCCTCCCGCTATTTCCTTCACTTAACATGATGCCCTCCAGGGCTGGAGAGGTAGAACAGAGGGGAGGGTGCTTGCCTTGCATACCGCCAACCCAGGTTTGATTACCAGTAATCCACAGGGTCAGGAGCACCACCAGGAGTAGTTCCTGAGCATCAGCGGGTATGACCCCCGCCAAAAAATGCCAAACAACAACAACAAAAACCATGATGCCCTCCTAGTTCTGGCCAAGTTGCAGTGAACTGTTTGAAGAAAATATACCTTCTTTTTTTTTTTTTTTTTTTTTTTGGTTTTTGGGTCACACCTGGCAATGCACAGGGGTCACTCCTGGCTCTGCACTCAGGAATTACCCCTGGAAGTGCTCAGAGGACCATATGGGATGCTGGGAATCGAACCCAGGTTACCCGCGTGCAAGGCAAACGCCCTACCCACTGTGCTATCGCTCCAGCCCCAAAGTCTACCTTCTTTGGGTGAACAAACAGCAAGCTTCTCCCCCTACACCCCACTCCATTTGGACCCCTGGCTACTACCACACCCCTGGATCGCCCAGTGCCCACCAGGGGTGATACTGCCCACTTCAGGAAATATTACTTGCACCCATAACCAACTTACCCGAGGCACATTGCATGATCCTAGCCAAGGGGACTGCTCAGGAGAATCGGCCTGTCAGAGACTCTTCTAGGGACTGTCTCTCAGTGCTGTGACACATCACAGCCCCCCTCCAATCAGACAGGCTGAGAACACACTCAGCGGGGACAGACACGGGCCCTGAGCACAAGGCTGACAGGGAGAGAAACTGGCATCAGCCCTGGGCAGAGCTTTTGGGGCACCCACAAGGCTTGTCAAGGTCATGGTTACATGTTCCTCATCCCAGCAATTCTCTCTCTAGGAATTCTTCCTCTAAGAAAACTAATATAGCAAATATGCAAAACAACCTAAATGTCTATCAAAAGATGTGCCTCGTTAAACAAATGAGGTGACATGCATAGGTTGCAAAGATGGCACAGCGGGAAGACAAGCATCACGATGCACTTTAAACACCACTATATTTTGTTTCACTAGGTGGGGATAAAAACAAAACCTCACCCCCCCCAAAATGCTTAGATTATGCTGCCACTTGGGAAGACAAGAGGCGGGTAGATGAAACTACGCATTCCTCTTTGCACTGTGCTGCATTCCGGGGAGAGAGGTTCTGGAATAAACAAGAATGTCCTATTAGCGAGGAGGTAAGACAGGAGCAACAGGGGATTTCTTACTGCAAATCTTTCGGGTAGTTTAGATTTGCAAACTTGGAGGTGCGACCCACAGACTGTTTACTCTGCATGTTTGCATCCTCCCAAAAACACCTGATAGAGGACAAAAGTCCCCTGCCAAAAGTCTGCAGCAAGGCTTCAGAGAACGGAGAATGGAAAATCTCCAGAGGGTAGAGATAGTCGAGAAGAGACGCATGTGTGATATTACATTTCATGACATCAGAGCCTGGGGCTCCAAACACGAACTTTCTGAATACCAGGAAAAAGTCTTGCATAGTCAAAAAATGAAGTAGAAGAAGCCCACTGAAGACAGAATAAGATTTTTTTTAAAAAAGTGAAAGAAAGATAAGAAAGCTAAGAAAAGTCCCACAGGTCCATTGCTTAACTAGCAGGACTTATCCAGAACCTCCAAGTATATGACACCATGAACCAAACTATATCTTTTTGTTTTTTTAGTGTCAGGGATCAAAATCAGGATCCCCCACATGTGACACTTGTTCAATTGCTGAGTCATACCCCAACCCCCTAATTTTTTTTTTTACCATTATTTAAGCCATTTCAAGAAACATCATCATGAAATGTAGGATAAGGACACCTGAAAGCGCCCAGCGTAAGCAGGTCACACACAAACGTCAGACTGAAACATGCTTCCCCATGGTGGAGGTCAGAACATGGTGGACCACGCCTCAGCACTGCCGAGGGGAGATGATTTCCAACCCTGAATCCCTCCCCATCTCCCCACCCACTTGGGGTCCTGGCTGTCACGCCCACAATCTGACTCTGGGAGCCATCTCAGCACACCAATGGCCTTGATCCAGAGACTCCCAAATGAAGCCCAAAATGGATTAGCTCCCTACAGTGATGTCTCTGGATCCCAACCATTTACAATTTTAGAATTCCAAAAAGCTTGTAGCCGCTTTCACGGCCAATGACCTCTCATAATATTCAAAGTGAGCAACAGAAAATAAATTATCTGGACTGGAGCTATAGCACAGGGGGTACGGCGTCTGCCTTGCATGTGGCCAACCTGGGTTCGATTCCCAGCATCCCATATGGTCCCCTGAGCACCAGGGGTAATTTCTGAGTGCAGAGCCAGGAGTAACCCCTGTGCATCACCAGGTGTGACCCAAAAAGAAAAAAAAAAGAAGAAGAAAGAAAAGAAAGGAAAAGAAAAGAAAAGAAAAGAAAAGAAAAGAAAAGAAAAGAAAAGAAAAGAAAGGATCTAGCATCTGCCCCTGCAGGCAGGCTTGAATGGTGGTGGGGAAATTTGAGCAAAATATAATACCCCAAAGTAGAGAGAAATATGGGGAAAATTGTCTGCCATAAAGGCAAAGGGGGGGCTGGGATGGGGGGAGGATACTGGAGACACTGGTGGTGGAAAATGTGCACTGGTGGAGGGATGGGTGTTCAATCATTGTATGGCTGAAGCTCAAACATGAAAGCTTTGTAACTGTATCTCATGGTGATTCAACGAAAAGGAAAGAGAAGAGAAGAGAAGAGAAGAGAAGAGAAGAGAAGAGAAGAGAAGAGAAGAGAAGAGAAGAGAAGAGAAGAGAAGAGAAGAGAAGAGAAGAGAAGAGAAGAGAAGAGAAGAGAAGAGAAGAGAAGAGAAGAGAAGAGAAGAGAAGAGAAGAGAAGAGAAGAGAAGAGAAGAGAAGAGAAGAGAAGAGAAGAGAAGAGAAGAGAAGAGAAGAGAAGAGAAGAAGAGAAAAGAAGAGAAAAGAAAAGTCACTCCAGAGTGACGCAGCAGCTGAGTCGACCTGGGTAGCCCCTGTCTCTGCGCCCAGGGCCTTCTTGGATGGGGGCCAGCTGAGTTCTTGCCCAGCTGGAAGGCCCAGCACCCCACCCACACCTGACTTCCTCCAGTATAAAAGCGGTCCAGCTCCACCTAAGGTCAGAGAGATGCCAAACTGCTGAATAATCCCAGTTCCACAGCTCCCAGAGCATGCAACCACATGTGACATCCCCAAGTTTCACAGTACTGACAGCCCAGTGGGAGCACAGCAAAGAAGATGGGAAAGTTTCGAAGAAGCCCTCTAAGCTCAAAGAGTGAAAATAGTAACACAGGAGGCCCAACTAGCACCACAGAGCTAAGTAAGCACTCAATGTTTTGTAACACCGTCATGAAATGTATGTTGTAACCAGCAATAAAAAGTAAATTATTTTATTAAGGGGGCAGGTTGGGGAGCAAGTGGAATACTGGGGACCTTAGTGGAGGAACAGTCATACTGGTGGTAGAATTAGTGTTGGAACACTGAATACCAAAATAACTGTGTTGGGAACTTTGTAAATCATGGTGTTCAAAGTGTTTCAGATAGGAAGAAAAACTAGTTACAACCCTCACATTCAGTTCTGTGACCAGAATTGGAACACCCTACTGGGAGGCTCAGCTCCTGTATGATCTTTGCCTGTGTTTCACCTGAGGGGGGGACATCTGCCTCTTCTTCAGATTTCCAGGCTCCTATACCAAACCCCGTAACAAACTCTAGGGGCTGAACACCCAAGAGTACAGTCCCTGCAGATTCAGCCATGAGAAGGGACCTCGCGGGGCTCAGGGGCGTCTGCTGGTCTCTTTCCAGAGAAGACCGATCTCATTCCTGAGGGCTCCATCCTCTTGACCTACCCAAACCCTCCCAGGACCATCACCTGATGGTTGGGGTTCAATACCTGAAGGTGAGGGATGCCCACCTTCCATCTGTGGCTCGAGTACACACATTCAGTAACAAACGAACTGGAGGAGGCACCCCAATAGAAGGATAAGGTGTTGGCATGTGTTGGCATGAAAATATCTCCAAGATGTATTGTTCAGTGAAGGAAGCAATTTTCAAAGTATAAATACAGAACAATACTATTTATGTTCAAACATACACAAATTCTGAGTGTGTCTAAATTCTTGATAAAAGGCTGAAAGAGACAGAAAACAGTGAGAGTGGAGGGAAGGAGGCCTCTCAAGGGGCTTTTGCTGGCTGCATACGCACAGGAAAACCCAACACTCCGCTCTAGGCTGGCCTGCCAGGCTCTGCTCCGCCAAAGGTGTCTGTATTCTATGAAAAAGGAGATACTGCCGGGCTCACACAGCTGCAGGGGGACTGAAGGAACACTCTAAGTGTAGACAGACCACGCAAGGTATCAGCTATCAGCAATCCTGGTTGATTTCTTAATGAGAATGATTTCATGTGTTGCAGTAAGGGTGTATTTTTCATAAAGAAAGAAGAAACAGGTAAATTGAGCAATAGGACAGCAGGCAGAGCACTTGCCTTGCATGTGGCTGACCAAGGTTTGATCCCCAGCACCTCTGGGGTATATGGTCCCCTGAGCACAGAACCAGGAGTAGCTCTGAGCACTGCAACAAGGTGTGCGCTCTCAAAAGAAATAATAAGGAAGGAAATGAAAGGTACCAGGATGGCTCGGTGCAAAGTACCAGCCTTGCAAACTCGAAGCTGTGAGCTTAGTCTGGGGAGCTGAATGGGACCCCCCCTACCCAGCACCGCCAGCAACATCTAACCCCAGTCACGCTGCAGCTAAAGTGGGGCTGGCACCGGAGCTAACAGTGTGACCCCCACCACCAGCAGCAACGCCATGACCAAGCTTGTGGGCGTGCCCAATAGTAACAAAGAACATTCGGCAAAGGGTCCCTCTGAGCAGGAAACCCCCACCACCACCCCAACACACACGCCCAAGGAAGAACTACCAGGTGCAAGAGAGGACGAAGGTCCTGCCTCTTTCTGGATGCTGCGTCCGATTCAACGATCAAATGAATATTACACAGGGCCAGGAGAGAGAGCACGGAGGGGCGGTACTCGCCTTGCTTGCGGCTGGCCCTGCCACAGTCCTGGTTTGAGTTCCCAGCATCACATATGGTCCAGGAGCCAGAAACAGCCCCTGGGCACTGTTGGGGGTAGCCCCAACCACCTCCGCCCCAAATCAATAATTTTGTTTAAATAGGTGTAAGACAGACAAGCAGGAGAAAAGTACGTTGAATTTTCTATACCCGGGAGTCCCAGGAAGACAATTTGGGCCTGCAGGCTAAGCTAAGTGGAGAGCAGGGCCCTGGGCCTCCGAGGGAAGGAGGGAAGGAATCCACGCGCTCTGCGGGCACGCTGGGCAAACCTCGCCTGCCTGGCACACAAGACTTTTCTGGGACCGGAAGTTATCTGTGGGGGCAGAGGGGAAGTAGCCTCAAAAGTCGGTCATGCACAAGTGCCCGGTCCAGCGCCACTGAGGCACCCTCAGGCCTGCCCCACCGAGAATCGCCATGCAGTGGAGAAAGGGAAGGGCCTCATAGTGAGGATAATAAACTGCCCCTGAGGACAGTCTCTCTCTGGCCAGGCCCCACCTTTGGGCAGCGACAGGAGGGAGCAGCAGGAAGCCCAGCCCATCTCTGCCACACCTGAACCACCTACAGCTCCGAGCACTGCACGCGGCCAAAGGGAGCATCTGGGGCCGAGGGCACACAAGGTCCCCCTCACCAGGGGCATCCAGAGCAGATGAGTCCAGAGTCGCAGGGTCAAGCCCCCAAGAGGGCCGCAGCGCTTGGGGACTCAGGGAGCTGGCCCAGTCCCTTCCTCTCCGAGTCCAGGGGTGCGGGTTGGGGAGAAGCAGATAAGGCTCGAATCCCCGCAGAACCAGCTCGAGATGAGAGGCCATGGGTGGTGGCCAGTGGAGAAAGAGGTGTCCTGGCCACAAGCAGGGTGGGGGGCAGCCGAAGAGAGTCTCAAAGCCACCAGCCTCAAAAGGGAGCTTCACAGGGACAGAAAGTGGGAGCAGGGACAGCACCAGCACAAACCACGAAACCCCCTGGGGAGCAGGTTCCAGAAGGAACATTCCACCTCACCTAATCTCGGACCAAGGAAGGCTGAGGTGGGGCGGGGGGGGGGGGGGGTCACTGTCATCCCATTGCTCATCGATTTTTCGAGCGGGCACCAGTAACAGCTCTCATTGTGAGACTTATTGTTACTGTTTTTGGCATATTGGATACACCATGGGTAGCTTGCCAGGCTCTGCCGTGCAGGTGGGATACTCTCGGTAGCTTGCCGGGCTCTCCGAGAGGGGCGGAGGATTCAAACATGGGTCAACCGCATGAAAGGCAAATGCCCTACCGCTGTGCTATCGCTCCAGCCCAAGGTGGGGGGTCTGCGGACTAACTCCTTTTCTTTAGGCTCTGGGGCAAGGCCCATCCTCTGGGCCTGACGTTGACTTTGGACTATAGAGCTCCCCCCTCGAACTGTGTTAACCAGGGGACAAGAGTCCCGGCACCCCAGCAGGAGGGAAGGGGGCACAGACTGCCACGCCAGGGCCTTGCCTTCCCTGCCTCCCCCGGCCAGAAGCATCTCCTGAGCCCTGCTCCGATGCCCCCCTAACAACCCCCCATCAGAGCAGCGCTCCTGAGGACCTCATAGCACATCCCTCCCCCTTGTCACGAACCCAGGGCTCTTCTCAGACCTGGGCCCACTGGGTAGTACCCGCTGGGATCTCAGTCTGGGCTGCACGGGCTACTGAGGCCCAGGCTGGGTGCAGGGCTACAGCCAGAGCCCCCGAGGGGCCCCATCCCTGAAGGCGTACAAAGGCTCTTTCATCTGCTTCACAAACATGCTTTTAAAGCTTTTAAAAGTCTTGGCGGTGGTTTCCCTGCTTCTGGTCTCTTTCAGATGATAATACTTTTAATTACAACCCTCATTACAGCATAATACCTTCAATTTAGGCAATCAGCTCCATTCAGAAGATTGCCTTGGGGGAGGGTTCGGAAAACCGGCTCCCTGGGCCCCTGGCTGGCTGTGTCCCAAGAGCCACCACCTGATCCCCTGGGAGGTTCTGTGTGCTACTGACCATGCAGGAGTGGGAAAGCCCCCCCCTGGGAGCCACCCTCGGGGACGCTGGCCAGTGGGCTCCTCAGTGAGACACTCAGTGAAACTGTCCCCACCCAACAGAGCTGGGCAGGCGAGGTGACCGGCTGCCCCGCTTTGTCCAAAACTGTCTTAAGGGAACATGCTGCGGTGGCCGCCCTCCCGCTCCCAGGGAGCCCAGGATCACTGTCCCCAGCTCTGCACAAGTGGCCTGCACTTGCCCCAACCTGACGGAGCCTCCCTGGCGGCAAGTGTGCGAATCCCTCCCAGGCACTGGGCCCGGCCCAGGGCAACCTGGCCGAGACAAAAGGGGGTGTTTCTGGAGGCTGCAGGCGAGAAGAATGTGTCTCCACCCCACTCCCAGCCTCACCCCTGCACGCATGGTCCCAGCTCACACCTGCCTCCCCACCAGTGTCCTCTGTAAGGCCTCCATGTGAGGCCCTGTCCCAGCCCACTGGACCCCCGGGAGGACCCCGTCTCCAGGGCCCTAATGAAGGCTGTCCTCCAGGGGCCGTCCATGAAGACTCCGCTTCAAACAAGGCCCCATTCTGAGAATCGGGGCAGAGTGGGATCCTGACGAACGCCAGCCCAAGGCCAGGCCCTGCACGGTGAGGTGGCGGGGAGGGGGCGCCCCAAAGGGCAGCTGGGATCCACACCAGTGCACAGTACCAGGCTGCTCCAGTGCCTGACAGCCTCTGTGGGTCGCCAACTGCGAGTCTGTGTTCTTGTTCCCAGGGCTGTGAGGCTCTGCCTGAAAGAGGAAGCCTCAGTTTCCCCTGGCCGGCTGCTGTGAACAATTCGGTTTTAGCAGTCCCCATCCCACGTTTGAAACCTTCCTGAAAAATTCCCGGGCTTTTTTTGTTTTGTTTTTGGGTCACACCCAGCGATGCACAGGGGTTACTTCTGGCTCATGCACTCAGGAATTACTCCTGGCGGGGCTTGGGGGACCATATGGGATGCTGGGAATCGAACCCGGGTCGGCCACGTGCAAGGCAAATGCTCTACCCGCTGTGCTATCACTTCAGCCCCTCCCGGGCTCTTTCTAAGAACTTCCGGGAAGTTAACAATTTCCCAAGACCATGAATTCTGGCCCAGATCTTAGGCTCTCAAAGTTAATAGCACTGTAGCACTGTCATCCCGTTGTTCAATTTACTCAAGCGGGCACCAGTAATGTCTCCATTTCGAGACTTGTTACTGTTCTTGGCATATCGAATACGCCACAGGTAGCTTGCCAGGCTCTGCAATGTGGGTGGGATACTCTCGGTAGCTTGCCGGGCTCTCTGAGAGGGACAAAGGAATCGAACCTGGGTCAGCCACGTGCAAGGCAAATGCTCCACCCACTGTGCTATTAGGGAAATAGCCAAAGAGATAACCCAAAAGGCCCTAAACCCAAAAATGCTGTGTAAAATCCTCACATTTTTCTATTAAAAACTCCACCGAGAAAGCAATCCATATTTTTTTTTAATTTAAATTTTATTGAATCACCATGTGGAGGGTTACAAAGTTCTCAGGATTATGTCAGTTATACAGTACTCAAACACCCTTCCCTTCACCCGTGCCCATATTCCATCACCAACCACCCCATTATACCTCCCGCCCCCTCCGCCCCCCCAGTCCCCACCCTTGTAAGTGATAAGTTTCACTTCGTTTACGCTTTATCTTGGTTACAGTCCATGTTTCAACACATAATTCACTATTGTTGCTAGGGTTTCCCCCCAAAAAAGAGAAGACAGTCCCACTGTCAAGGAAGCATTTGATGAGCAATCCATATTTAACTGAGTCCTATGCTAAGTTCCCCTCCCCATCTCCCACTCCAGACTGGGGAGTTTCAAAACTTTTGTATTTCCAACTCCTGAGTGCAAGCATCTATATTCTTCAAGTTTCCTTCTAGAAAATACCGAAGACCCCGGGAACCATCGACAAGCACAGAGCCCCCCCCCCCACCGTTCCTGCCTCAGGCCCAGAGCCGGGGGGGGGGGGGGTGGCTGGCCACCAAAGCAGTTCCACTCCTGACCCTCTTCTTTCAGCAATGCTGGACTGTGTCTCTGCTCCCGTGGACACGGAGGACCCCTCTACTCCCCTCTTCCGCATAGCCCCATGCTGGAGTCCCTCCCTGCGCAGAAGCACCCCAGAAAGGAGGGGCACCTCTGCGAGGGGCGCCTCTGCCCACTGCGAGGCCTCCAGAAGGGAAGGTCTGAGCCTGGTCCTCAAGCTCCTGGAGGCTGAGGAGGACGGAGCACACAAGGGCTCTGTCTTCTCGGCAGGGAGAGCCGCTCCGGGCGGTAACTGGAGCCCTCTACCTCTCCTTGGCCTCCGCAGCTGCTCTCTCTGCCTCGCCCCTCTCCAACTCCAGCGTCCCAGCCCTGCCTCCCCCGGGGCTGCATCACGCTCAGAACAAGTCCCCACAGAGCATCCCAGGCCAGGAGCACAAAGCACAGAGCACAGAGCACCCCAGGCCAGGAAAGAGCCAGGCGGGAACCTCGCCTCTCCCCTGGCACCACAGGGCAGCACACCACACTTCCCTCCTGAGTACAACCAGGCACTCCCTTCAGAGGGCGGGAGGGTCTCGGGACTCAGAGACCACTGGCCAGGGCTGACCAATGAGCTTCTTTCCTTGGGTTTTCATCCTCCAAGTAAGGCATGGCTGGGTGCAGTCCCCTTGGAGACCATGTGTGCATGCCCAGGCCCGCCACCCTCACACCAGCCCTGCAGAGAAGGATGCTTCTCTCTCCTAGGCATGAACATGTACTCATGCACATGTTCTCCTAGGCATGAACATGTACTCATGCACATGTTCTCCTAGGCATGAACATGTACTCACGCACACACAGGTGCGCACACACGGACACACACGCACACACATGCACACACACGCACACACATGCACACATACATGCACACACATAACACAGATACACACACAAAGACCCCCAACAAGGCCGGCTGGAGTCTGCCCACCCTCTCCCTGCCCCCCACCTTATGAGCCCCATGTCCTGGCTCAGGCAGTGAACTGTGTCCGAGTGAGCACCTGCGCCCTCTGCACCCAGCTGCCTCCTCCTGGATGCTCCATCTCCCCCACACCACAGGCCAAAGGTCTGCCCCAAACCATCTACCCGGGGGTGTCGGGCAGCTCACACCCTCACCGAGGAGTTATGTAGGGAAACTCCCCCTGCTCAAAGCCTGGCCTGGCTTCTGGGGCTCTTAGGAAAAGGACTCACAACTCAGCAGCCCCAGACCCCCCACCGGGCAGGACCCCACTGTCCAGCTGCTGAGAGAACAGCTCTCACCCCAACAAAGGGCCTCCAGTTCACTCTGGGGGCTTCAGACCCTGGCTTCCTCAACTGGGGGGGCTGTCGCAATATGAGGTTCGATCATCAAAAGAGTGTTTAAAGTGTGTTTCAGAGCACTGCAGCTAGGGAATGCGCCTGCGTTGCCGGCTCCGGGGCAGGGGGCCGTGGAGGCAGCACCACGTGACCCTCCGAGCCCAGCCGGGCACGGCCTGACTCCCCCAGCACAGTCTCAGGCCCCTGCACTGACCAGCAGCCCAGTGGGCCAAGAATCACTGACGGGGAGCCCTCAGGCCTCCCAGAGCTCAGAGGCCCCCACTTTAAAGAATGCATTTCTGCTATTCTTCGGTTTGGGGCCCACACCGACAGTGCTCCGGGCTTACTCCTGGCTCTGGAATAACTCCTAGCAACACTCGGGGGGACCGTATACAGTGCCACGGATTGAACCCGGGCGGGCCACGTGCAAGACATGTGCCCCTCCTGCTGTGCCCTCTCTCCGGCACTCTGAAATAAATGCATTTTGAGATAAACTGCTTTATGATTTACTCTCAGAACACATTAACTCTGTGTCCCTGCTGTACATTACACACACCTGGGGCGGCATAAGGCCGTGAGAGGAAAGACTTGAAGAGCTGCTTCTGAGAAGGCCCCCCCTCCTGCGCGGCCCCCCCACACCCCTTCTAGAGGAGACAGGAAGCCCCAAGCCGGGCAGACTCCCCGGGAGAGCTGCTGTCCACTCTGTGCCATCCCCACCCGGGCGCCGTGGAGCTGATTCACGGAGCCAGCTGGAGTCCTGAGCTGTCCACTGGGATCAGCAACGCTGTGGCCATGGCCCTGACTCCGCCACTGATCAGCTGCCTCTGCCCTCCGCTTGTCTCCCCCGGGGGCCAGCCGCTGGCTGGAGGCAGAGGAACCTTGCGGCCTGGCACCGAGCCTGCCCCAGTGAGGCCCTCAATAATTAATACTTGTTGATTAAAAAATAATCAAAGCGCTCCTTCCACCTGCCTGTGGGAGGGCTGGGCTGTGGTGGAGGGAGCAGTCAGTGTGGATGTGGGGGGGCTGTGGTCAGTGTGTGAGGGGGGCTGTGGTCAGTGTGGATGTGGGGGGGGCTGTGGTCAGTGTGTGAGAGGGGACTGTGGTCAGCGTGTGGGGGGGGCTGTGGTCAGTGTGGATGTGGGGGGCTAGAAGTGGTCAGTGTGTGAGGGGGGCTGTGGTCAGCGTGGGTGTGGGGGCTGTGGTCAGTGTGGGGGGGCTGTGGTCAGTGTGGATGTGGGGAGGCTGTGGTCAGTGTGGGGGAGGGGCTGTGGTCAGTGTGGATGTGGGGGGCTGGAAGTGGTCAGTGTGTGAGGGGGGCTGTGGTCAGCGTGGGTGTGGGGGCTGTGGTCAGTGGGGGGGGCTGTGGTCAGTGTGGATGTGGGGAGGCTGTGGTCAGTGTGGATGTGGGGGGGCTGTGGTCAGTGTGGGGGGGCTGTGGTCAGTGTGGGGGTGGGGGCTGTGGTCAGTGTGGGGATGGGGTCTGTGGCCAGTGAGAGTGAGGGGGCTGGCCCAGGCCCCCCAGGCAGCCGAGCCCGGTGCTGCCCAAGGCGGGGCTGAGCCTGCTTCTTCTTGTGGGACTCCAGTGGGACAGGCGACTTGTGCCTGTAGCCAGGGCCGTGCCCGTCCACCGGAAGAGCCCAGTAGCTGATCCTGGCCGAGCCCTGCGTGTCTCGGCCTCTGCACTGCCCCTGGGGGGGATGACTCCAGACCCCCACCCCCACCCCACAGCCACTGTTCCCCAGGCACCACTGGTGGGAGAGGCAGCCTGCCAGAGCTCAAGCAGATTCCTGGTTTCTGAAAGTCCCACCAGCCCCACCTCTGCCCCACCCCCACCCCACCATGGCCCGGGCTGACTCCCCTGCCCCCGAGCAAACCCATTCCCACCTGAGCGGTAAACCCTGGAAGGAGATGCACGTCCCAGGGGCCACCTCGGGGTGCCGCCGCTTCTCATCCCTGTATGGGGCATAGGGTGTGAGTCACTCCCTGGCCACTGGGAACGTCCTGGGTGCTGTGATGAAACAGAGGCAGCCAAGGTTGGAGGCTGTGGAGGCTGTGGAGGCTGTGGAGGCTGTGGAGGCTGTGGCTGGGAAAACTCTCGGGCCTCCCCTCTGGGCCTTCCCAAGCCCTGGGCCCGGGGCTGCCGGCTGAACATGCCACTGCTGCTCCCCTAAATCTCTGCACCAGGATCAGAGTGGGGCCAAGGGGAACACGCAGAAATTCACCTCCTCAAAACTTTCATGCCACCTGACTCCCTCCTCGTGTACCCCCAGCTTTTCAGCTCACGAGGTGAAGCGGGGTTTGACTTTGCCATGGCTTCTCAGCGCAGAGGTCCAGGCCCACGGGAGTACCCCCCTTCGCACCCCCCCCCCACTCTCTCTCTGTCTGTCTCTCTCTCTCTCTCTCTGTCACACACACACACACACACACACACACACACACACACGATTCTGCTCCACTGAGCCACACCGGGGGCAGCCCCGCGAGTCCCCGCTCTCTGCCCTCCCTGCCCCAGCAGCGTGCCCATCTCAGCACAGGACATCAGCAGAGGGACCTCGGCCTCCCGGGGTGCCCCAAGCTCAGGCTGGCCACCCTGGAGATGCCCAGAAGTGAAGCCACACTACCCCCCACTTCTCCCCAGCTCTGCCGGATAGCACTGGGGTCTGCCTGGACAGGGTGCCAAGGACTCAAGCAGTGCCTGGTATCTACTCCTTGCAGGTGAGGGGAGGCAAGGCAGGCAGCACGCCCGGCCAAGCCCTGGGCATGGCACAACCCCCAACCCCGCCTCACAACGGCTTCAGTAGCAATTGTCAGGGTCCTACAGCGGCTTAGAAAGGCCATCACTCAGCTCCCCTGGACTGCCAGTGCCCCGTCTCTAGAGAAGTCCATCCCCGGGCTCGGGGCCAGTGAGGACACAGCCGGCTCCCGAAGGTCACAGGGACAGGAGGACCTCCCCCACCCCACAGCCCCTCTGGAGGACTGAGCCCACCCAGCCGGCTCCCCGCCCCACCCCCACCCCCAGCAACTCGGCCAGGACCAGGGAGGTTAATCAAAGCCGGGCTGGCGCTCCCGGGGGAGGGCAGAGGCCTCCTGCCGTGGCGCCCGTGATTTACTGCGCTGCAGGTTCTCGGGACGCTCTGTCTGCAGCGCCTTGGGAATTCGAGTAATTGTATTTTATCTGTTTGCCAAGAGTTTTCAGTAAACTCCTTTAATGTTCTTTAAAACTCGGAGCCCCGCGCGGCCAGGGGCCGGCGCTGAGTAAACACGGGCTGATGTATGGGGCTGGCGAGGGCGCTCTTCATATATTTACACCCCGTTCCCAAACACACATTCATCTCGGCGACGTGACTCGCTGGGCCGCCTGGAGAAGGAGCCGGGAAGGTCACGGGCACGGGCCTACCCCAGAGAGCCAGAGGCCCCAGGTGGAGCCCCTTAGGGTGGGCGGTCTGCTCAGGGCATGGGAACCAGCGGGGGCCCCTCCCTGTGCCCCACAACTGGTGGGCACTGAATGGCTCCCCCAGACTCCAGCAACAGGCACTGGGCACTGGCCTCAAGGCTCCCCATGGCCCAGGGTTGGGGGGGGGGGGGCGACAAGGGGGAGAAGGGAGGGGAGGAGGGGGAAGGGAGGGATAAGGGGGAGAGGCAGGAGATGGCTGGGACAAGGCTGGGGTGCAGGGACCTGCAGGAGGCCTCCACTGGGGAAGAGCAGCCCCCACCCCACCCCCCACGGCCCCTGGGAGGCTCTCTCTGGGGCTTCCCGCAGCCCTGCTCAAGCCTGAAGCCAGACTAAGACAACATTTGAGGCTTGGTCTGGCAACCACCCTCAGGGACACTGTCGGACCCAAGAGTTTTCGTATCTCACCCAACTACCAACGGTCCCCCTGCTCCCATCCTTGTTCCCCACAGCCTGACCTCCCCAACCCAAGAGCTGTTAAAATATTCATGGGGTCATATCACCCCCGCACACACCCTTGGTGCCTTCCTTCTTTCCCCCTGGGAGCACCAACACTCCAGGAACACGTGAGGGCCGCCCCCGCCTGTCCCCAGCTGCCCCTCTCCCTCTGCCCAGCGGCCAGCTGAGGCCGCACCCCACCAAGCCCTCGGCGACTGCCTCACCCCAATATCTCCACGGCCTATCCCTGAGGTCTCGGGTCTTTCCTCCAATCCCCTCCAACTGTGTCGGGTCTCTCGTGGGGCCCCTCCTTCTGCCCCTCGCCTGTGTGGTTCGCTGTGGACCCCAGGAGACACCCTACCCTCCAGGCCAGCAGCTCCTTAACCGACTGCCCATGGGACCATCAAGAATCCCTCGTGGCTTTCCACAATCAACAGAGAAGAGGCAGGCATTCTGGTGAGTAACGCGGTCCAGAAAATGCTCCGGACCCGAATTGGGGCCAACAACACCGGGGAGCCAGAAGGAGGAGGTGCAGCCAGCACACCTTCTCCAGATGGAGCCCTGGTGACACTGAGCAGCAACTAACACGGCTCCGGGATTCAGGACTGGGACACATCCGAGCCGGGGGGGGGGGGGGGGCACTGGAGTGGGGTGGCGCCAGCCCAAAACTCCAAGTGGTCCCAGCCGCCGGAAGTCACGCCCTCGGCCCACCTTCGGCGCCATCTTGCCACAATCAACAGAGAAGCGGCAGGCATTCTGGTGAGTAACTCGGCCCGGAAAATGCTCCGGACCCAAATTGGGGCCAACAACACCGGGGAGCCAGAAGGAGGAGGTGCAGCCAGCACACCTTCTCCAGATGGAGCCCTGGTGACACTGAGCAGCAACTAACACGGCTCCGGGATTCGGGACTGGGACACATCCAAGCCGCGCGGCCGCTAACGCAACCTTTTCTAAAACCTGAAAACATACAATCTTTTAATGGAAAACTAATTATCAAATGCTTCCTTAATAGGGTTATCTTGTTTGGGGGTATAACTCCCACAACAATAGTGAGTTTTGTGTTGAAATATGGAACGTAATCAAGGTGAAGAGAAAATGAAGTGAAATTCATCAGTTATACAGTTGGGGTGGGGGGCAGGGGGTATAGCGGGGATTTTGGTGGTGGAATATGGGCACTGGTGAAGGGATGGTGTTTGAATATGGTATAACTGAGACATAAACCTGAGAACTCTGTAACTTTCCACATGGTGATAAAATAAAAAAAATAAATAAATAAAAACTTTAAAAAAAAAGAGTGATCCCTGAGTGCAGAGCCAGAAGTAGACCCTGAGCACAGCCAAGTGTTACCCCCAAACTAATATACATACATATTTTTCATAATCATTCATCTTTTGTATGTACCATATCTTGTCTTTAACCAGTAAATATATCAATATGAAATTTTTGAAATTTTTATTTTATTGAGTAACTCAAAAGGTAGAAATTTAGAGAGAGATTTTGACTAATTCTGGAAAAAAAAATGATTGACATAACTTGAAGGGCAGAGATTAAAAATGCAGTGCAATTTGAAGAATGCATTACAAAAAACTTACTTTATTGATTAGAACCTTGATGCCAATAAAATCTGAATATTCAAAAGATGAAAAAAAAAAAAAAGAATCCCTCGTGGTCAAGTTCTAATTCTACTTCTACACGCCCACCAAAACCCCACCTCTCCTCAAAGGCGCGGCCCCCTCTTCTCCCTCCCAGACCCCTGCTTCCCTCCTGGCCGGGTTTGGGGAGACCCCCGCATGGCCCCCTACCCCACCCCTGCCAGTACTCCATGAAAGTTCTGCTCCCTTTCCAGGGCCACAAAGGGGGTGAAGCCATCCCACAACCCCCGCCCCCACTGGGGACCCATTAGCCTCCTCCCCACACATAACACCCATAATGGGGTTCCTAGGGGGGCTGCAGCTGGCGAAACCCCCACATGGCAGAATATGGAGAGCAGGCACCGCACACAGACCAGCAGGGTATGTCAGACACGCGGGATCAAAGAGGCAGGACTGGGAGAGCAGGGCCAGTGAGCCGGGGTGGAGGAGGGGGGACACTAGGCTGGGGATCACAGCCAGGAGAAAGGTGCTACTCGGGGTCTGGGGGGAAGTGGGGTCCCAGAATTCTTTTTTACCTGCCATGCACCCCACCCCTACCCGGACTCCGGTGTCCAGCCCTGCAGGCCAGGGTCCTCTACAATGGCATCAACCTCCTCAATGGGACCAGCCAGGGGTAGGCGTGGGGCCCTGGTTAGCTCCCACGGAAGTGAGCTAGGCACAGGGCCCAGCGTGCTCCCCTGGCCCTGGCATGCCACAGTCCCTCCAGAGTGGAATGGGTGACCGGGAGCATCTCAGGGGCTCTGCACCATGTCCCTCTAGATGGATCCGGATCCTGAAGGGCTGCTTAGAAACTCTGACTCCACCTCCTCCCAACACAAAACTTGCTCTCCGCCCCCTCTCCCCCTCTCCAGATTTTCCCACACAGAGAACAGATGGGGCCCTCCTCCCAACTGTCCCCGTGCCCCCCCCCCCGTGTCACCCCCAACAGAGCCCGACCATCTTTCTCTCTCCTTCACCTTATAAGCCTGAGGGTTCTCGCCCTGCCTGCAGACCTCTATTCCCATGAGCACCCCCCTCCAGCACCCCCATGACCACCAAACACACCCACACAGTAATGGGAAGACAAAGGATTAAGACATGTCAACGGGGAGATTATCATCAAACATCCCACATCCACTTATCTGGGTGGGCCCCGTCAGATCACATTAAAAGCAGACTTTTAAAACCCTTCTCAGGAGGGCTGTAGCGGTGCTGCTGTTGACAGGGCCCTTGCCTTGCATGTAGGTTCGATGCCCGGCATCCCATATGGTCCCCCAAGCACTGACAGCCAGGAGCAACATCTGAGCACAGAGCCAGGAGTAACCCCTGAGCATTGTGGGGTGTAGCCCAAAAACTGAAAACAAAATTTTAATTAAAAAATAAAACCCCAGGGCTGGAGTGATAGCACAGCGGGTAGGGCGTTTGCCTTGCACGCGGCCGACCCGGGTTCGAATCCCAGCATCCCATATGGTCCCCCGAGCACCGCCAGGAGTAATTCCTGAGTGCATGAGCCAGGAGTGACCCCTGTGCATCGCTGGGTGTGACCCAAAAAAGCAAAAAAAAAATAAAATAAAAATAAAACCCCAACTGCCGCCATGTTCACAGCTGTGATCCACACACTCAGCCTGAGAACTCTGGGTTCAACAGGACTGGGAACAGAGACACTGTGCCCGTACACCCTCACCCCTACCCCCGGTCTCTAGTAACTCAGCTGTCACACCCGTAAGCCACCCCTGGCTGGTGCCAGATAATCTCGTCATCAGCCACTATCCAGATCATATGTCCTTCTCTCCTGGAAGGGAGCATAACATGAAGCTTTGCCATAACCATGCCATTGGACCCCACACCAGGCTGTTTCTCTGAGGCACCTCGGGGCGGTGGGGGGGGGCGTGAGAGCCCTCCCCATCCCAAGGGACCCAGCCCGGGCAGCTGAAAACCTCCAGCTGCCATGCTCATGACCACTCTCCAATGCTTGGGCCAAGCCTCACCCATGAGTGAACTTTTTCCTGGACCACACAGCCACATTCGCGTTCACACGACACTTCATAGGACACACCCTAACCCATACTCCAAGAGTACCGCACCACACTTGATGTGATTCAGAGTAGGAGGCAACCAACCTTAGAGGGAAATAGATTATTTCAGTTCTGCTTTGGGACAGGGATTGGGGTTCGGGATGGAAACACCCCAAGTATAGTGGTGGGAAGGTGAAATGGTGGTGGAATTGGTGTTTGAACATTAAATGTAATCAAATATTGTGAACTACTTTATAATTTTTTTTAAAAATTAAATGAATGAATAAATAAATAATAAAACCCTTTTCAGTTTGCAGGATCCGGGCACATGAGGCCATGGCTCCATCCACGTGACCCTGAAGGGGTGAGGGCAGCGGCATGCATGCATAGAGTTTCGCACTGGGAGGTGACCTGGGGGGGAGAGGCTGACACAGGAAGCCCTGGACTTGGGCACTGCCAATACCCCGGGGAGCATGGAGCCCCTGGCTCCTCTGACTCTGTCCAGAAGCCACATGCTGCCAGCCCAGCAGGGCCACGCCATGCACAAGGAGACTTAAAAGGCTCTGCCCTGCTCCTCACGAATGCTTCTTGGTAGAGGTTGTTTTGTTTAGTTTTCACTTTGGGATGCCACACGCAGCTATGCTCAGGGCTTAGCCCTGGCGGTGCTCAGAGGGCCGTATGCGGTGTCGGGGATGGACCTGGGTGCACGGCGACTGTCTCTCCCACCCACAAACGTGTTGCTGACAAGCTCTGCTCCTGCTCCATGTGCCGAGGCTGACACGGCCCAAGGTCTCCTGCCCCCTTGGAGGAGCGCCAACAGCAGGCCCTCCGGAAGGACGCGGGCAGGTCATGGTCCAGGTCCTGGAGGACAGCTGTCTGGCCGGCTGCCAGGAGCTGACCTTCCTCTTCCAATGCTCCATTAACTACTGACCAGCCTAGCTGGCCGCAGGACCCAGCTCCCGCCTGCTCTGCTGAGGACCATGAATTTCTTCTAACTTTCCCAACCGTTCCCAACTCTGAACAGAGCCTTTGTTTGCCCCAACCACACAGAAGATGGGATGGTTTTTGTTTTGAGGGCAGGAGGGACGGAGGGAGGGGAGTTGGGGGCCACTCGTGATGCTCAGGGATTAAACCTGGGTTGGCCATATGCAAGGCAAGCACCTTACCCTGGACTATCCCTCAGGCCCCAGAAGGCGGGCTTGTGAGGACAAGAGTCTACCACCTTCTCAAGGTGCTAGCACCTGAATCAACAATTTCCCCTCCTATATCAACCCTAGTCCCTCCAGCAAGTGGCCTTTGAATTCAAACCTGAACTTGGGTTTGGTAACTATCCAGAACCTGTGACCAGCGCATCTGTGTGAGAGCACGTGGGCAAAACCAGAGCAGGGAACCATCGCGACTTTCCTCTGCGCCTGACGGGGGCTGCTGACCGACAGTGTGCAACCACCCAGCCTCTGAACGCCAACGGGCTCATCACCTGGCCTTTGTGTCTCTGTCAACTTCACACGGGGAGCACAGAGGGGGAGTAACATTGTGCTGAATGGATGCCCATCCAGCCTGGGAGACCTGAAGGTCACCCTGGCCATCCTAAAGCTTGGACAGTCCCTGGGTGTGTGTTTGTCTCATTCTCTGTGACTGGCCCTGCTAGACAGAGGTTAAAGGTGCCAATTCCATGGGCATTAGCCACTGGTGGGGCTCGGGGGACCATATGAGGTGCCAGGGATCGACCCCAGGTGAGTTGCATGCAACGAAAGCACCTTACCCTTTGTAATACCTCTCGGCCCCACCTCCTTTCAGGTTTTTAATGTTGCTACCAAAAATTTGCCAATGAACTCTATTGGGCATGGAGGTGGGGGAAGGGGGGCTGGCTGTGGGAACTGTACTGGGTATATCTACCATGGCTCAGCTGTGGGGGTTCCTCTTCCCAGAGAGTCCAGATGCCTCTGACCCCCAGCCACGTGTGACATTCACCCCAGCTGGAAGAAGGAGCCCAGACAGGACCCCAGCCCCCTCCAGCCCCAATCTCCATTCCAGCTGGAATGATGAACTCGGGACCCAATGTGGGAGTCCCACCCTGAGGATCCCTTCTGCACCCCCAGCATTCGTCCGCCCCCTCCCCACCCCCGGGGTCCCCAAGCGTCAGGCGATGTGGCACTTGGTTTTTAAAAAGAAGATGAGCCGGCATTGCTGGCACTAATGATTCTCAGCTCCTATCACCTGTAAAAATAGCCACCAAAGACGGCTGTTGTCGCTGCATTTTTAGCGCGTTCGAACTATTTCCAAGGCGGCAAGTGTGTGCGCGGGAAGCTGCTGCTGGGGCGGCCACGGCAAAGCGTGAGTCAGCGTCAGCGTCAGTGGCCAGGAGGGGGCGGCGCTGCAGCTACTGGAGGGACAAGGGGGCTTGGCGGTGGGGAGGGGGTGTTGCTCAGAGCAGATGCTTCTAGGGCCACCTTCCTCCCTGGGGAGCCCCAGGGGCCAGCCAGCAGCCTCCCCACAACCCACCTCGCTTGCCCACGGCGTTGCCAGCAAGACCACGGTCTCAGGGACACCGTGAAGCTCCCACACACAACTGAGAGTTCCAAACCTTGGGGTCCCCACCCAGATCAACAGTAGACGCCCCCCAAATCTATACTGCACACTAGTTACATTTCTCTGTTTTGAGGGAAAGACTTAGAGACTTTGGGTTGGAGGGATGAAGGTGGAATGCATGCCGCCTGAGGGTCCACCTCACAAATTTCTTCTCATTCCTGGGAGGTTTAAGGCTTTTCAGAAGTTCCCGCTAGGGGCTGGATCGATAGCACAGCGGATAGGGCGTTTGCCTTGCACGCGGCCGACACAGGTTCAATCCCCGGCATCCCATATGGTCCCCCAAGCACTGCCAGGAGCAATTCCTGAGTGCAAAGCCAGGAGTAACCCCTGAGCATTGCTGGGTGTGACCAAAAAAGAAAAGAAAAAAAAAAAAAACAGAAGTTCCCCCAAGTCCCAGAGTTGTCACGAATAGCTTCGGTCGGCGCAGAGCTGACCCCCAAACAGCACTTCTCTGGCCTCCAGGGCAGCAACCCTCGGGGCCCTGACCTGGGGCCCGTGCATGAGAGAAGGAAGCTTAGGTGGGTGTCTGCCCACCCAAATACACCACCCAAATACAGGCCTCCCAAAGTCGGGGCGTGGGGCTGGGATGGGGGAGGCCAGTCCATGTTGAGGATCATCTTAGACATAGAACCCCAAGGCCCAGGGCCTGAGTTGAGGGGGGAAGGGCTGGCAAAAGGCTCGGGTGGGCAATGCACCACCCATTGGGCCAGCCACACTATGGCCATGTGAAAAGGGCGGAGTCAGACCCAGGGGCATGCGCTGGGCTCTTGCCCTGTCTTGAGCCCCTAGGACCTGCTATCATACTCCCATCCGGCTTTGGGAAGGGACGTCGAGTGGCCAGTGAGACACTTCTCCGGTGTTCACTTGCGGGACAAGGTCACACAGTCCCCAGCACTGAGCAGGGGTGCTCACGTGCCCTCAGTCTCTCACCCTGGGGGTCCTGCTCTGCAGGACACACTCACACAGACTCCTCCTGGAACAGCCCCCTGAGGTCCCCGACCACAGCCCACCCCCTCCACACCCCTCTGCAGTGTGATGGCCAGGCTGCCGCCTAAGACTCAGCGGGGTAGAGTTCGGAGACCCTGGGGGCCCAGGTTCGTGGTTTATTTCCAAGTCCCTCCCTCTGCTGCTAGGATTAGGTGCTTTCAGAGCCATTGCTCAGGCTCAGTGAACAACAATGGGGAAAAATCTGACTTGGGTGGAAAGGCCAGGCCCGAGAGTGTCGGCGAGGGCCTCCTAAGCCCATGGTCTGCAGTGGGGAATACATTTCAGCAGAGGCCCCTGGGTGATGGATGCACCCCCACCAAGGCGGAGACAAAACTGAAAGTCAAGGTCAGGTGTGAGTGTGAGGGGCTCAGAAGAGGGACCTTCTGTCTAGGCCTCCCGCACCGGCTGTCATCCCATATGGTCAAAGAGGGCCAGAGAGGGTCAGGGGACCCCGGCTGCTGGCAAGCACTCATCCAAGCTGCGGGCTCTGTCTTCCCCTGGCCTGGCAGGGTCCCGAGGATGGTGGGATTCTGGATCCTCCCTTAAGGCAGAGGGTCCAGAATCCCAGCTGCTTCCTAATGCCAGCGGCCTGTTGTGGGAACAAATCAGGCCTTCGAAGACGGAAACTGAGGACCTTGCTCCAGAAGAGCCTGGTTTCCTGGGGTTGTGGGGTCGGGCAGACTCAGCATTGAGAGCAAAGGACAACCTGAGTGCCCAGAAGGCGGCTAGAGGGTGCAGCTCTAGCCTCGCCTGTGTGATTCCCAGCTTGCTGGGGTAGGGACAGTGGACGAACTACAAACCGAGTTCCTTTCAGGCTCACAGAGCAGAGAGGAACTGTGTGGGCTTGACACAACCCCGACCTCGCCTGGAATTGGGGGAGATGAGGATAGGACGGGGGACCCCCTAAGGTGCCACTGGTTGCAAAGTAACAATATTACTCTAAAAGAACACTTCAAAATTTCTTGAGGAGTTGGGCACATGGCTGCACAGAGAACACTTGCCTGGCACACCGGAGGCCCTGAGTTTAACCCGCAGCGCCAGGAAAATCCTTAAAGATCCAAGCCCTCCCCTTTGGCGCCCTTCCTCTTCCTCCCTCTATTTTTCCGCCTCAGGCAAGCCTTTGCCGGCAGAGGGCGCTGCATCTCTCAACCACGTCTCCCCTGCAAAGCTCCGGGCTCACACCTCTCTCGGGGCAGAGCCGCCCCATCTGTCTCGGGCTTAAGCCTGTGAAGGCAAAGCTGAAGGAATGTGTCCCTAGGACGAGCTTGAGCCTGCGTAGAACCGCGTCATAAGCTTCAGGAATGAATCCTAAACAAAATGCATGTTGTTCCGCTGTGCAGGCAGCCAGCATGGGTTCTAGCCCTGGAACCGCAGGTGGGCCCCTGAGTTCCACCAGGAGGAAGCCCTGAGCACAGCCAGGGGAAGCTCAAAACCCTTAAAAAAAAGAAGAAAAAATACAAAAATCACTCTAATACAAAACTTTACACATCATGGGTGGGGAGGTTACAGCCATCACTGAAGGCAGAATAGAGACTCTCAGAAAAGTTAAAAGATAGAAATTCCATAGACTGAGTCATCCTGCCTCTAGGTATTTACAAAAAGTCTATAAACATAAATCCAGGGACTGTCTGTAGCCCGTGTCTGCTGCCTCATTGCTCACCATGTCGGGACAACTGTGTCCCCATCACCAGGGCAGTCGGAGGCGGGCGGCACAGACACGACAGAGCACGGGGAGCGTCCATGCCGCTGAATACTGTTTCTTAAGAAGACATGAAATCCTGCCGTTTGCCACCCCGTGGATGGGCCTGCAGGAATCCTGCAGAGTGAGAAGAAGCCAGACGGAGATAAGCAGTTTGATTTCTCTCCCATGGAGTATAGAGAGAAAACAAACGGGTAAATAAAACAAAAACAAGAATTTGGGCACGGCAGTGGCTGTGAGGCAGAGGCCGGCCCAGCCGCTGCCCTGAAACTGACCCGAGGGCACCTGCACCCCGAGCATTTCCTTCCGGAAATATCCGCAGTCACATCATTGCCGAATCATTTGAGCAGGAGCCGCACCTGTGACAGATGGAGGGGCTTGGTGCCTAAGCACTGAAGCGGGGTCCATGAAGGGATGTCCAGGCACAGCAGCCGGGCAGCACTGGACGTGGCCACGAGACAGTGAGATGGACAGAAACCCCCCACTGCCCATTCTACTCACTCCTGACAGATCAAGAAACTGTGGACTGGAGAAACATGGCAACGTGGCACCATGGCCAACATACGCAGAGACCCGTGCGTGGTTCTGAGGGCAAGAGCGCAGACTGTGGCTGTGAAGTCTGAGAGCAAGGCAGCCACAGTACGGACTGACACCCTCCTCATCTTCTCGGCAATCCATGCTGGGGCCGGCTGGGGCCCCTGGCTGGGGCCAGCTGCGGCCCCTGGCATGGCCCAGCTTCTTGAGCTGACACAACCGTGAGTCCTCCTGACCCAGCCCCTCCTGGCCTGACCACAGCTTAACTTGATTTCATTTGCAGACGCCCCCACCCCCCAATACCAGTCACATTCATGGCCATCAGAGATTAGAACTTTCAACATATCCTTGAGGGACGGGAAATGGGGGGGAGGCACCCACGATTCACCCCATGACAGAACCCAACCACAAAGCAAAACATGCACTTTCTCAGCAGTAAATGCTCTCGCTTGGGCATTTTTCAGATACACATCTTTATTCATTGTATTTTACTCGTAGGAATGAAATCAATATTCTCCCCCAAATCGTGCCAATGTCTTTCTATGACTTGTCGTAGCTCATGTTTCATTTCTGGCTTTATTTGCTTATATATTCTCTCTTTCTTTGCTCAGTTAGATGAATGGCTTTGAGGATATATATTTTTTTCTCCCCCGAGCCCAAGTTATTGGTTTTGTCCATCAATACTTAGGTTTCTGCCTTGTTCCTTCAGCTTTTTCATCAGCTGCTCCCCTAACTTGCCTGACCTCTCCCTTTACATGTCTAAAATCCTTAGAGAACAGATTCTGTTTGCTGTGTCTGTGGCTTGGTGGGGTGTTTTTGGTTTTGGTTTTTAATCTTTTCGAAGGACAGAGGGATTTAGAATGACTGTTTTCCTACATCTGAAAAATTGGTCTGGGCCAGAGATTTTCTTCAGAGCACCCAATCCAGGCTCCATGACAAGCAACCAAGCCTCACTGGGAATAGTCCTGGCAGCCCCAAATGTCACTGGTTGTGATCCTAGAAGCCACTGTGCACCGCGTGGGTGGGGGTGACCCAGGGCGTCCCCAGCACCACAGGGTCTGAGCACAACACATCTCCAGGCGCTTACCTGCCTGGTGGGTCCAGTACCACCAGGAATGGCCCGTGGTACCCCTCCCCCAATCACTGCTTGGGAGGTCACAACCCCCCATCCAAAACAAACAGACAAAAATACTATTCTGATTCTTTGTTGTGAGTTTTCATGTCTTGGATATCTTTTAAGATAATTTTTAGATGTTTATATAATGAGACACTTCAAATAAATTTTTTTTTTCAAGAGGAGAGTGTGGGGTTTCCTGGCTCTGTACTTAGGGGCCTCTTCTGGTGAGGTTCAAGGGATCACACAGTGTGGCCGGGATCAAACCAGGATCAGCTGCCCACAAGGCAAGCATCCTCTCTGCTGCCTTCCATTCATCTCGGACCCTCTCGTGCTATGTCAGAAAAGCAGTGACTCAAATGTGCCAGTCCAGCAGCCCCCAGGGAGTATGTTAGGGGTCCCCAGACATGATCACCATCTCAACCTGTGTGCCTGCAAGGATGCCCACTTGGGTAGGACAATATAGCGTTGGTCTGCTATGGGTCACTCTGGGTATATGACTATTTTCCCAAAATTACAGATCTCTGAGGCTAGAGAGACGGTGCAAAGGGCTGCGTACCAGAGACCAAATTCCATCTCTGGCACCACCATGTCCCCTGGCACCTATCAAGAGTGACTCCTGAGGGGCTGGAGCAATAGCACAGCGGGTAGGGCATTTGCCTTGCACGCGGCCGACCCGGGTTTGATTCCCAGCATCCCATATGGTCCCCTGAGCACTGCCAGGGGTAATTCCTGAGTGAGAGACAGGAGTAACCCCTGTGCATTGCCAGGTGACCCAAAACAGAAAAAAAAAAGAGTGACTCCTGAGTACCCAGCCAGGAGGACCCCTGAGCACTGACAGGTGTAGTCCAAAAGCAACAACAAAACAAGAATACAGATCTAGACTTACAACAGAATTGCAGAACGAGCTAATCCTTTATCTCCAAAGGGCAACTGCGAAATCCAAAATTCTTCCCATCTTCTCTCGCCACTCCCTGATGCTGGATCCCCTCCCCCCCAACCTTTGCAGGCTCTCGCACCCAGACCTCACAGCTCTGGCCAGAGCCCTCCCCATCCCCGTCCATGCTTACACTGTCTCCGGATTCCCTGGCCTGTCCACCCCAGACATACAAAGGCTGATGCTCTGGACTGGGGCAGACTGTGTAAGGCAGAGTGGGGGTGTTCGGACAAGATGTGGCTTTGGGTGCTGCCATCTGTCACATCTGTATTAGAGCCACCTGCTCTCCCTAGGGCCTCCGTCACTGCAGCACGTCTGTGGTGCCCTCCCAGGAGCAGGTAGGGGCTGTGTGAGCTGCAGGTGGCACAGGCTTAGGTCGGGTGGAGGGCGCCAGTGGGGGAAATATCTTTCCACTTGAACACGTGTTGCCGAGACCCTGATAAACAGCTCGGCGGCCTGCCTGCATCTGGGTGGGTGGCCCCCTCCTCCCGAGGCCCAGTGCCCCCCCACCCCATCCCAGGGCCCCCTAACAAAGAGGCCAGCCTGTAGCTCACGGGAGACCCAGGTCATCCTCCACTTGCCCCAGCTTGGGCAGTAGCAGGTGCCTGAGGGACAATCCTTCCCCCACTACATTCCCCCGTGGACCTGCAGGGCACCTAAGCTGATGGGGTGTGAGCTGCACTGCAGGATAAGGCATGATGCAGCCCAGGCCTGCATGGCGGGTAGGGGAACGGAGAGGGGCAGGCCGCATGCTCCCTGGGGCCTCACCAGAGCCAGAAGGAGACCAGGCTCTGAAGCGGCACCTCTCCCCGCTGAAAAGCACAGAACGGGGCCAGGGGAAGGCAGGAAGTGGGGGATGCCCAAGGAGTCCTCCCTGCACCACGGCACTGTGCCAAGCACCCTGACACCAAACCCCGAGAATGGCAACCACGTGTCCCAGGTGGAGTGGCAGCACCCACACCCACACCCTCCAGTGAAGAGATGGTTCCTAGAAGTGCCGGTGCTGGTTCCCTGAGCACTCCCCAGCCCCCCTCCTGGCCTGGCCTCTGACCGCTCTCCTCTCCCACCCTCCCGGCGTCCCTCAGCCTCCACGCCAACCTCACCGTCCACCTGCCCCCTCCTCCTCCTGTCCCCATGCCCGGGCCTGGCTGGGCCCCACCCTGCTCCTAAGCTCAGCTGTGTGCAGACCAGGCCTGTCCTGGCCCACCACTGTGTCGGGGCCCCCAGAAGGATCACTTTCCACTTTCTCTTTGCTGTGGCCACTGCTGCTCAGGCAGCGTCCCCACACTCACCATCCAGCCCCCCCCCACATACACCGAGCTCAGACAGCCACAGGTGTGTGGCTTACAGTTTGTGGGTGTGGCTGTCAAGCTACTGGGAAATGGGGGGTCTGGGTGGAGAAGGCCCAGTCCCAATCCGAGCAGGCTTGGAGATCTCAGCCCCGGGGCCTGCACACCTGGGTTCCTCTCCAAGGAACCTGTTCCCCTGTCCCGGCCAGAGTGCGTCCCCAGAACGGCCCAGCGCCAGCAATCCGCAATCACTCCCTAACTGGTGTGTGTGTGTGAGGGGGGAGGGGGAGCATTCTCAATCAGTTCTCAAATGCCAGGAGGGCAGGGAAGGGCTGGAATCACCTTTACTGGTTGGGGAGGATGGTGTTCCTGCAGGGGGTGCAGACCTCTCTGCAGCCTGAAGGGGGCAGCAGAGAGCGGCCCTGCCACCGACAGCCCTAAGAGTCTTACCCAAGTGTGCTCCCTACCTAAGGGACGGATGGTGGGGTTGGAAGGGGGGTCAGAGAGACCCAACAGGGCCTAAAGTGCTTGCCTTGAACAAGACTGACTCTGCTTCCATCCTGACACCACACATGATCCCCAGGTCCCATCCCTGAGTAAGCCCTGCACACTGCCAATGTGCCTCCCAGCCTCACCCCAAACGAGTCTTGACCATCCATCGCTTCACTGTCATCTCTCACCAAAGCCCAGCTCGGGAGGGGGGCGGGGCATGCCAGATGGGAAACCTGAGAGCTTGGGACGGGCAGAATTCCCTGAACACAGTTAACAAAGTAGGAGCCAGCACATGCCTCCCACCAAAAGGGGCACTTGCTCCCCGTGCCCCCCCTTCCTGGGGCCTCCAGACTAACCAAAGCAGACAGGAAGGTAGACAGACAGACAGACAAACACACACACACACACACACACCACCACCACCACCACCACCACCACCACCACCACCTGGCTTAAATTCTGTGTATTTCAGACTGGGGAACGGGAGATTTGAATGCTGTTTGGTTGGTTTGGGGGCGACACCCAGCAGTGCTCAGGGCTTACCCCTGGCCTGTGCTCAGGCATCACTCCTGGCGATGCTCGATGCTTGGGGACAAATCCCAGGTCAGTCAGGCGCTCGCATCTCCCTGTCCCCACCCAGCAGCCTGCTGTCTGACCAAGGTCCCTCTGGCCCTAGTGACCAGACCCCCTGGCCCCCCCCTGGCTGAGCCAGGGCCTCTTGGAGGGGAGTGATACAAGCAGGGTGGCCTGGGCCTGACCCCCATGCCCACCCCCACTGGCCAGCGCCTCCTCGAGCCCCAGGGGACAGCAACGCTAATTTATTCAGCTGCCTGACAGCTAACAGGCTTATCTAACTACAGTAAAAGAATTTTCTGAATTATTCATGTGATATTTGAAATCATGATTGTGGGAATAAATGAGCTACCCGAAACCTGGAAATAAAAGCTGCCTCATTACTGATGCGCCAGGCGCATGGGTCAGAGAGCGGGGACCTGGAGGGGGACCGTGAGGAGCCCCCCCACCCAGGGCCCGGGGGGCCAGGACCAGCCTTTCCTCTCTCTTGGCTGGTACCCTCGCCCACCCCCCCGCACAGTCACCAGACCGTGGGGCCTCTGCATGGTGTGGACCCCGTGCCAGGAAGCACAGGCCAGCCCCACCTGCCCACAAACGGCACAGACTCAAACGTTCTGGGAAGCAGGTCACTCCTCTCCCGGGGGGCTCTGCGGAAGGGGAACAGGCTGGGGGTGGGGGGGGAGCCTAGAGGCCTCCCTGAGTGCCTCCTCTTCAGCGAATGGATTAGGGGGAGCCGCTGTCTCGGGGGTCACTGAAACAGTCAGAAGGGAACTCAGGTGAGCACAGTCACCTGGGGAGGATGTCGGGGGTCCGAGACCCAGCGTATTCGCTCAATTCTACTCTAACCGACCCGCAAAGTTCTCCACAGCCCTAACCCCCGCCCCGACGACACTCCCACCTCAGTGCAGGGTGGAGCGCGGGGCCCTCGGCCTGCAGGGGGCGCTGCGCTGCTGGGCACGTCCCACCTCAGTGCAGGGTGGAGCGCGGGGCCCTCGGCCTGTAGGGGGCGCTGCGCTGCTGGGCAAGACCACACATGAGCCAGCGGCTCCAGGGGAGCCAGGCAGCTGCTGTGAGAGGCTAGGGGACCCCGGGCAGGGCTGACGGGGTGCAGTGTGGACGGGAGGCAGCAGACCAGCTCGCTGCAGCAGCCCTGGGGCTGGAGCGATAGCACAGCGGGGAGGGCGTTTGCCTTGCACGTGTCCAACCTAGGTTTGATCCCCCGCATCCCATAGGATCCCCTGAGAACCTCCAGGAGTGATTCCTGAGTGCATGAGCCAGGAGTAAACCCTGAGCATCGCCGGGTGTGACCCAAAAAGAAAAAAAAAAGCGCCGGGTCCTCCTAGGCCACTCCCCCTTCTCTGACCCACAAAAAAAAAAAAAAATTACCCCAGAAGATGGTGCCCAGGAGCCCCTGGTCTGCTGGAGCCTGAGCGTGGACACAGCCAGGATAGAGCCACATGCCCCAGCCCCGCGAGGAAGCAGGTTCCCCAGCAGGGGACGACAGGCAGTGCGGCCCCCCTAAACTCAGCCCAGCACCATGAGGGCACCCCCACTCCCGGAGCAGATCCTCTCCCCAGACTCCTTCTTTTCCCCTCCCTCCAGAAAAGTAAACGTCTGCTTTTAAAAATGAATAGGGATGAAGGGCTGGAGTGATAGCACAGCGGGTAGGGTGTTTGCCTTGCATGTGGCCGAGCTGGGTTTGATTCCCAGCATCCCATATGGTCCCCTGAGCACCACCAGTGGTAATTCCTGAGTGCAGAGCCAGGAGTAACCCCTGTGCATCGCCAGGTGTGACCCCCCCCAAAAAAAAATGAATAGGGATGGGCAGAGTGACAGGACAGCGCTCGCCACACACTAGGGTTCCATCCCCAGCACCCCACATGGTAGGGATGTGTCACCAGGAGAGATCCCTGAGTGCAGAGCTAGGAGGAAGCCCTGAGCACCAGAGGGTGTGATCAGTCTTTTTAAAAAGAATGGGGCTGGAGTGATAGCACAGCGGGTAGAGCGTTTGCCTTGCACGCGGTTGACCTGGGTTCAATTCCCAACATCCCATATGGTCCCCTGAGCACTGCCAGAGGTAATTCCTGAGTGCAGAGCCAGGAGTGACCCCTGTGCATCGCTGGGTGTGACCCAAAAACCAAAAAAAAAAAAAAAGAATAGCAAATGTCTCTCTGAAAGTCATGACAGAGCAGAGACACTGTGAGCACATGTCCCTTCCCCCCGCCCCATGTGGCCCAGGCAGGTGAGTGGGAGACACAGTGAGACCTCAAGGGGACACCTAAAGCTTAGGAGCCTAAAAAGGTCCATGACAAATTAACAACTTGGCCCTGGAAGCCCCCGCAGACCCTCGGGACTGGGGGTCCAAGAAAACCCCGTACCACAAGGTACAGGTAGCACTGCACCCACGGGCCCTCACATTAAATGGCCAGCCTGCTTGGCCAAGAAATTCTGAGAGTGGAGGGGCTGGAGTGATAGCACAGTGGGTAGGGCGTTTGCCTTGCATGCGGCCGACCCGAGTTCAAATCCCAGCATCCCATATGGTCCCCCGAGCACTGCCAGGAATAATTCCTGAGTGCATAAGCCAGGAGTGACCCCTGTGCATCACCGGGTGTGACCCAAAAAGGAAAAAAAAGAACTTCTGGGAGTGGACCCAGGTCCCCGAGCACTGCTTGGGATGACCCTAGAAAAGAAGAAAGGAATAAAAATGCATAAACATTCTTGATCTCAAAGGTTGCTGTGCCCCCTATGTGATTCCTGGTTGCAGGGTGGGAAGCTCAGAAGAGGTTCAGGAGGAAACTGACATTCTCAGCCCCACCTGACTCCCTTAGCTTACTCCTCCTTCTCTTCCATTGCAGCAACCTTGCCACTTCCTCCAGGGAGTCTTCCAGGACTTCAACAATAGTGAAGGCCCAACCTCCATGCTGTTGATGCTCCCAGCACCAAACTGTGCATGGGCCACACTGCGACAGAGAGACTCAGAGACGGAGATGCAGAAATACCTCAGAGATACAGGTTCAGCTCAGACCACCACAATGAAGTAATGATCACAATAAACACAGCGACATGTACTCTTTGTTTTCTCAGTGTGTGCAAAGGTTACGGAAGCACCACGCTGTAATCAATTAAGGCTGCTGCAGCGCTGTGCTGAGCCATGGCACACGCCTTGATTAACTGTGACAGGGAGGCACAAAGTGAGCACATGCTGTTTGGAAAAGGCACCAACAGACTTCGTGTGATGCAGAGCCACCACAAACCTTGTTTGTACTTTTTAAAGAAAATCCTATGTATGAAGCACAAAAAAAAAAAAATGAGGTACGCAGGGTCCTGGGGGATGATGCAGTGGCTAAATGTCTTGCAGCGAATCTTGCAAACGTGAGGTTCTGAGTTCAATCCTTAGTGCCACCACACATTAAGCCTGGTCCTGGCACCCCAGTTGTCTGCAACCCCTGGCACTCAGCCATAGTGCGACATGGTCTGTATGAGCCCCCACAACGGAAATGGTGAGGCCCCCTGCTCCAGGAAACACGGCAACTAAAGAGGTAGAGAAGAGGAGAAGATGGGAGGGGGAGGGAGAGGAGGGGAGAGGTAAGGGCAGGAGGGGAAAGGGGGCAGAAGGGAGCAAAGGAGAGGAGAAGAAAGAAGGGAGACAAGGGGAGAGGAGAGGAAAGGAGGGGAGAAAAGGGGAGGGAATGGGAGGGGAGGGAGGAGGGGAGAGAATAGGAGGGGAAGGGGGAGGAAAGAGGAGAGGAGAGGAGAGGAGGGGAGGGGAGGGGAGGGGAGGGGAGGGGAGGGGAGGGGAGGGGAGGGGAGGGGAGGGGAGGGGAGGGGAGGGGAGGGGAGGGGAGGGGAGGGGAGGGGAGGGGAGGAGAGGGGAGGAGAGGGGAGGAGAGGAGAGGGGAGGGGAGGAGAGGAGAGGGGAGGAGAGGAGAGGAGAGGAGAGGAGAGGAGAGGAGAGGAGAGGAGAGGAGAGGAGAGGAGAGGAGAGGAGAGGAGAGGAGAGGAGAGGAGAGGAGAGGAGAGGAGAGGAGAGGAGAGGAGAGGAGAGGAGAGGAGAGGAGAGGAGAGGAGAGGAGAGGAGAGGAGAGGAGAGGAGAGGAGAGGAGAGGAGAGGAGAGGAGAGGAGAGGAGAGGAGAGGAGAAGCATTGTCTCCAGAGGGCCACCCCGGCACACATGTGTGTGAGTGCACGGCAACCCCCAGCAAGCATCATTGCCAAGTACCTGGGCACCACTGCCTGATGTACAACCACTGGCACACACATGAGCCATGCCAGCACAACATGTCCATGCAACCCAGTCACCATCAACGCACCACCAGAGAGGGGGACGAGCGTGCGGCTCTTACACGGGCGGTACAGAGAGGGCAATGTCTTACACAGCTTGTCTGCACGCCCAGGGCAGCTGGCTCCTGCCCCAGTGCTGGCCCTGTCTGGGGCAGCCCCAGAGCCCTGGTGTTGGGTATTCCAGGCGAGAAAGTATTCCAGCTGGCCCAGGACAAGCGCGAGGCCTTGACGTCTATCCCCGTGCAGTCCACGGTGCCTAGGCGATCCTGACCACACTCAGCCCAGGGTCTTTTATTTTTTGTGTGGGGGGGTAAACAATCTGTGCAGAGAGATGTACAGAAACATGAAAACTCGGGTGCTCCATGGACAAACCCTGCCAGCTCCGTGACCGCTTCCCAGAGCACACTCAGTAAACGCCTGAGCGCAGGAGAGAAGAGAATGAGGAGCTTCTCTGGGACAGGGACAGCAGGCCCCCTCCTCCTAGGACCGGGAGCCAGGCCCAGTGGAAGGAGAAGAGGCTGCAGGAGACCCCCAAGCCGGCAGGGCAGCAGAGACACAACTGTGAGTGTCCCCCTTGAGTGTCCAGACACCAGGGCTCAAGAGCGTGGTTTCCAACCACCGGACTGCGGAGATGTCCTGCCGATGCGTATAAAGGTCCCTGTGGCCTCCTGACCGCGACACGGGGATGCTGCCCACCACTGCCCTAGCTCACCGTGCTCTGGCCTGGGACCACGCTTGCTGCCAAACTAGTCCCTGAAAGCACTACTGGTCGGGGGATTCAGGCTTCTGGAAGAGCAGTCAGGGACTGGGAGACAGCACAGCAGGATGGCACGCACGCTCGAAATATAGCAGACCCGCTCCCATCCCAGTGCCACATGGTTCCCTGAGCACCAAGCCAGGAGTTGCCCCTAGCATTGCTGGGCGCGGTGCAAAGACCAGAAAGACAAAAAATGAAGAACCAGCAGGCAGCGTGGATGGGCTGTTGAGACTTTTTGAACCGAGCCAGCGTCTGGCCTGGCCCCGACTATCTAGCCCGATACAGGAGGTCTAAAGTGGGTCACCGGCTCCCCGGTGCGGAGGTGCTGCCTATTTTTATAACTAGGTTCCAGCATCATCAGGTGAGAAGCTTACGACATCGCTGTGCCCTAGGGCACAGCCTCGATTGATGAGGCCTAATTTTAACGGAAGGGGCACGGTGCCGGATCAGATGCCTCTGCTGCGCTCGGGTACCCTGCGAAGAGGGGTGTTTGGGGCAGAGGGATCAAAGGTCAAAGTGCATGGCCTCAGCCTGGAAGGCAGGCGGCACCTAGTGAATGCCTGCTGGACCCTGGGCATCCTCAAGGCTGGCCATCAGTGGCCGTCCTGGGGGCTGTGGCTGGCTGTAACCAGCCTCCTTCTGTTCCGCCCAACTCTACCTCCCTCTATCTTCTACCTGATATTTTTCCAGGAGTGGTCACACTTGGGTGATGCTTAGAAGCTGCTCTAGGCCGTGTTCTGGGGACCAGGAGTTACTGGGATTGAACCCAGAGCTCCTGCATGCAAAGCATGTGCTCTGGCCCTCTGAGCCATCTTCCCAGGATACAGACAAACCCATGAATCTGCCTCTGGGCATCTTCTGCTTGCTCCTCTGCCAACCCTGCAGGCAGGCTAGACTCAGCACTCCTTACTGGCTTCCAGTCAGAGTAGAAGCCTGCCCCCCGGGACCTCAGGGAGATGTACCCGTGTTCTGAAGCCACACTTGGGAGATACGGGGCCAGTCCAGGCTTGCAGTCAGAGCATTCACCAAAGCACGTGCCTCTCTCCTGGGCTCAATGAGGCCAGGCCTTGACCCTGCCCAATAGGGCGTGGGCACGACTATGTGTGCCCCCTGCAAATCCGGCCTCATGGGAAAGACGCCCACTGCTTTCCCTTCCCACCAGAGTGATGATGAGCCCTCACTATGGAGAAGGGGGTCCCGGAGTCACTGCCCAGGGTCAGCACTGTGGGACGAGGTCTGAAACTTCCACTCAGAGCACTGTCTCAGCCCCGAAATAGCCAGGAGCATGTTGTCCTGAGAGATGTCCTGTGCCACAGGGCTGTGACCCCCACTTTCTGGCTCCTCTGCTGAGGACTGGAGCAGAGGGACCGTGGAAGCCCAGGGACCCCGTGAGGGGTGGCCATCAGGCAGGAAGTGTGAGTGAGCCAAAAAGTTCCAGGCGGGCACAGCTGGGCTGCGGGCAGGCAGGGCTGACCAGCCACATAAGTGGGCACCTCTGGCCTAGAGGAGGCAGCTGTGGGGGCCAACACCTGTCTCCCGGGTCTCAGCTCCCCCAAGCCCCATCACAAAGAGAGGGACGCCCCCAGGGCTCCCAAGACAACTGAAGGTTAGTCTGAAGGGGAAAGTGCGGCCAGCGAAGTCAAGCCATGGAGGTACTTTGGGCTGTCTTTGGGGACCCTCCTGCCTGGGGAACCGGAGCTCCCTGTGGCAGGGACTCCAGCTAAGCTTGGCAGCGACCATGTCCATCCGCATCATGTGTGCTCAGCTGGCAGTAGCCATGCCCAGGCGGGGAAGCAGCCTTACCTGGGTTACAGGTGTTCCTGTTATAGCAGCCACGCAACCTTCACCTTGGGGCTTCAGCCAAATGCAGCCAGACCATCGGACTAGAGACGCTTCTAGAAGCTGGGGCCAGGGGGACCCCCAACAAGTGCTTTGAGGTTTGTGGGGGCTCCAGACTGCCTCCCAGGTGCGGCTGCCTGGAGCTGCCGAGAGGAAGGAGTGCAAGCCGTGGGCAAGCCACGAGCAGCGCCTGCAGCCACGTGCGACTCCTGCAGCCACGTGTGCTGCCTCCAGCGCGCATGCGCATAGGAGTGCACCCAAACCACATTTTCTGCTTTCTGCGCCCCAGCGGTACCTAGATGTGTTCCTGCCCCCTCTTTCCCCATGACACCCAAGCGTTTCTGGGCACTTGTATCAGCTGGACAGCATTTGGTTGAGATCAGCACTCCTCTTGATTTGCACCCGGTCTTAATGCCTCCTTCCCGCCCATCGTAGCTCTGCCGTCAACCGGTTTTGCAGCTAGACAGATGGCGGCGTACATGGCAGGGCAGAAGCCTGGAGAGGCACCTGCTCTCATCCTCGCTCCAGGACCTCCGTGCATGGGTTGAAGGCCCCTGGTCTGATGCCTTGGGAGCCCTTCTCAGAGGAGGCAGACGTCTCCGGCCTGCCACCCCTCTTTGGGAGTGCGACTTTGGTACTCTGCACCTCTCTCTGCAGTCTGTGCGTGAGGGTCTGGGGTGCTCGGAGGCTTCTCTAGCAGTGACCTCCTGTCTAGCTGCCACAGCCAGGCTCTCCCTGGCCTGCGTCCTATTTGCTCATACTGGGTGATGTCTCCAGAACCAGTCTCTGTAGGTGGTGGGGGAGGGCTCAAAATTTGGATGCACTTCCACCTTCCAAGGAAAAGCAAAGTTTCCTGAATTAAAACTTGTGGTTGTGGAAACTTGAATTTAAAAATCAGATTTTCTAACTGAATTGAGAGCTATGCAATTAAGCAAATGAATGACTAATGAAATGATTATAAAGCACTTTGCAGAAATGTTATGTAAATGCAGGCAGAGAATAACAAAAATGTGATGACAGGTGCACTGTTAGTGCTTCGGATTTGTTCTGGGGCCACATTCACAAACACATCACACGCTGACAGGCCCTCCGGTCCTCCCTTCACCCCTGAGGGGCATCTCCTGACCCCAGGTCGAACTCATTTGTTACCCCTGGCCACACATGGAAGACAGTTGAAGTGGACAATTCTCAGGGGAGAGTAGTCATGAGTTGTAAAATGTGGGGGGATATGGTCCCTTGCAGACCCCAGAAAAGTGACCTGCAGCCACATAGACCAGTATCTATTCTGAGATCTGAACAGGAACCACTTCCTGGGTTCAGAGCTTCGAGAAATGACATGGCAGCAGGGAGAAAGCAGATCCTTGTGAATTCCAAGTAGGACACTCAGAACTTGTCCTGCAAAGGGGACCTTGCCGCTGGAGGGGAGCAGGGGAGAGCCAATGCCAGAAGTCCATCCAGAGGCTCCGAGAGAGATGCTCCACTCTTGAGGGCAGACGCTAATGGGGGCCTCTCCAAGAGAACTGAGAGCTCAGGAGGGTTTCAGGAGCAGTTCTGCCTGGCCCCTGTGCCTTCTCTGCTGCCCGGGGCAGGGAGGGAGCAGGCTCTGGGGCTTTCACACCCACAGACGCACTCAGGTTGTGGGGACAGGGAGGAAGGAAGCAAGTGTCAGTGCTGGCGGTGCTGAGCTTTCCTGATCCCTCGTACTTGAGGAACCTGGTTCCACCTGATCCTGGACTGGTTCTGGAGCTTCATGATGGACCAAGTGTGCATAGATCAACCACCAATCCCGAGCTCCAAGCACTCCATGCTGGTCTGACACCCCCTCCAAGTACCCACCAGAAATCCACACCACAGGCATGGTGCCCTGGGACCTCCTTCCAGTTTTAGCAAAGGCCGGAGACCCTTTTGGAGTCCTCGCACAGCAGCTCCACTCTACACAGTTTTGTCTGGTCGGTGGATACTCGTATGATGGCAGTAAAGCTGGCCTGTGTTACATGTCAGCCCCTAAGCATCACCTTAGGTTCTGAGTTACGGGGCTCGGAACGGGGCTTGCTGGGAAAGTGCGTGCATTGCATGCCTGAGACTTGGGTTTGATCCCCAGCACAAGGGAGGGGGGGAGAAAAAAGAAAAGAAAAAGGACCTGAGAGATGGTACCGTAGGTAAGGTGCTTGCCTTGCTGGTTTGGTCCCTGGCCCTAAATACCTCCAGGAGTTATCCCTGAGCACAGAGCCCAGAGTAAGCCCCGAGCACAGCTGGAAAGAACGAGTTTATTACCCTTAGTTGTTGGCCTTCAGTCGCCCTCTGAGGGACACTGCCAGGACCCCCATGGGTGAGGGCAGACGGACGCAGGCGCAGTGGCCAGCAGCACAGTGAGCCTGAGTCCAGGGATCCACGTGTGTCAAGCTGCTGAGCTCCCATGGCTGTTTTCAGAAACTACTCCTAGAGTCACAAGACCACATTATTCACACAGCACCGATCTGTCCCTGTAGGAAAGGGTTCTGGGGTGGAAGCACCGCTCCTCACTCCCTGAAAAGACTACCTGATGGGGGGTGGGGTCCTGGCCGCCAGGGTGCGCACGCCTGCGCCGTCACCACCTTCAGGGCAGAGGCGAGCTCCGTGGGACCTGGGAATGCCAGTTTCCTGCCCACTGCCTTTGGCTTCTGCCCCAAGAGGAAGCTGGGCCAGTGTCCTTGGCGCCAGAAGTGCCTACGTGCGAGCCCAGAGCCTCCTGGTGCCCTTGGAGGGGCAGTTAGTGGCTCACGCTCTGCTGGAGGTGACCATGGCTTCGTAGACATGCCCTGAAGGAGCTCGGGGTGGATCTAATTGACAATGGAAAGCACTGGGTGATTTAAGTGCTCTGGGACGGCCCCGTAATCAATCAGCCACAGAGCCCCAAGTGCTACGACGCCTCCCTGTGCTTATTCTCAGGAATGAGTCAGCCAAGTTCCACAGACAAACCCCCGGCCCCTCAGTCTGCCCACCTCTCCCTGCCTCCCCCTCCAGTGCCCGAAGGAATCACTGGCCCTGAGTCTGGGGCTTCATGAAAGGTCCTGGGCAACATTTGATCTGCAGCTGGCTGCTACTCTGCACAAGTACTCTAGAGGCCTGTGCACAGCCATGGGATGCAGATAGGAGAGTGGGTGAAGTCAGGGGATGCTGGCCACGATGGTTCATTTTATTTTTATTTATTTATTTATTTTTATTTATTTATTGCTTTTTTGGGTCACACCCGGTGATACACAGGGGTTACTCCTGGCAGAGCTCGGGGACCATATGGGATACTGGAAATCGAACCCAGGTCGGCCACGTGCAAGGCAACCACCCTACCCACTCTGCTATCACTCCAGCCCACGATGGTTCATTTTAAGTGTCAATTTAGCCCACAGGATGCTTCGACATTCAGCCAATCTTCCTCGGTTTGGGTGTGTCTGTCTGGGTGTTTCTGGACAAATTTGACTTTTGAATGGGAAGACTGAGTCAAGCACCCTGCCTTCCCTGATATGGGTGGGCCTCGTGCAATCAGGTGATGCATGGGAAATGCCCAGTCAACTCACCAGGAGTGAGAAGGATTTCTTCAGGCCCAGTCCTGCAGTGTGAGAACAAGGCTGCTTCCTGCCTGAGGAATCGGACCGGGACATCATCTCTTCCCGGGCATCCAGTCTGCTGGCTTTTCTGCTGAAACTACAGCACTGGCTGTCCCGGTGCCTCCAGCTGGCCAACTGCTATTGCTAGTCTCAGAACCTCTCTGCCTGCGTAACTGCAGGCTCCAGCTCCTTGCACCAAATTTCTGTCTAGGTCTCTGTCTCCGTCATCTTGGTTTTGTTTCTCGGGACATTCTGCTTAGCCCAACGTAATTATGTATGTGTGAAGGCAACAAACCAGGCTGAAGAGTAGCTCCAAAGGCCGAAGCCCAGGTTTGATCCCTAGTCCGCACGGTCTCTGGAGCACCACCAGCAATGGCCCAAAAGCCAACCCAAACCAAACATGGTGCTTCCAGGACCTGCTCTAACTCACAGTTCTCCCTCAGAAGCCAAAGACAGAGGGAGAGAGCGAGGGGCTGAGAAAGCCCAGCTTGGAAGGGGCAGGAAGCGGGTCGGAGGTTGGGGCTCAGGTCATGAAGAACAGGCTAGTAGACCTCAATGCTGCCGAGGATCCCATGTGTTTGCAATGCGGAGGTTGCGTTTCAAGAAAGCGGGGCGGCCCGAAGCCTGGAGGGGAACAAACAACCGGTCTGTTTTCTTCCCCACAGTAGAATAGAGGTTAACTTCGAAGTTGGGTACAATAAGAATGGAGCTGCTAAATCCAAGCATATGTTCATATGAAACCTGTGTAAATATTTCCACGGCCAGGCTGGAGTGATAGTCTAGCAGGTAGGGCATTTGTCTTGCATGTGACTGACCCGGGTTCAATCCCCAGCATCCCATACAGTCCCCCAAGCACCTCCAGGGGTAATCCCTGAGTGCAGAGCCAGGAGTAGCCTCTGAGCATTGCTGGGTGTGACCCCCTCCAAAAACTAAAATAAAATAAAGTAAATATTTCCACAGCACTTTCCAAAATGGCTATTTGTTTTATATTTGAAGCCATCCTAACTTTTCTACAGGTCAGTAGGAAACTTCTGGGGTTGTGCATCAGTCCAGGACCAGCTGTTAAAACCAAGTATTTCAGCATTTAAGCTGGGCAGATAGTACAAGGGTTAAGGATCTCAGCTGAATCACCAACACCACAAATGGTCTCCTCAGTACCACGAGGAGTATCTGAGCACTGCTGGGTGTGGCCTAACCCCCCCAAAAAAAAAGTAAGAAGAAAAAAAGAAAAAGAAATGAAAGTAAAAAATATAATGTGGAACATACTATAAGTTATATAAATAATATGTATGTATTCTCCCTCTTTTCCTCCCTTCCTCCTTCCTTTCCCTCCTCTCTCCCTCTCTCTCTCTCTCTCTCTCCCCCCACCACCCACTATTCTCAGACCATAGCTGACCACAGGTCACTGAAACCACAGAAAGACAAACTGCCAACAAGGAGGGGTGAGGGACCCCCTGAGCAGTTTCTGTCCCACTAAAATAACAACTAATAAAACACAGGGCAGGGCTGGCTGCCCTCCCACAGCGATCCAAGGACCCAGGGTCCTACTGTCTCATGGCCACTTCCTGCACCTGTGGTCACCTTCATGCATGATGATTAGGGACAGGATGCAGCTGGGCTGCCGCAGGCCTCGCTCAGCCATGCTCACAGGGCACAGGGCAGCCGCAGAGAAGGTCAGTGCCTCGCTGCCATGCGCCGATGCAGAGGGTAAAGGTGGGGGGGCCAGGGTGTGGCTGGAAAGTGGGTCTGGACAGACTCTGCTCATCACCAGGGCATAGATCCGGGGGACAGCAGCGTAGTTTAGTCAAAGTCAGGAAGGAAGAAGGGGATGCCAGCTAGGAACGCCCTAACATGCAGGAAACTACCCGGGCCCTGCCACAGGCAGGGGGGAAGCAGAGGAGGAGCAGAGGCGATTATTTAAGGGCAGGACGTTGGCTCTGCGTGTTTAACGCTGAACCCTTGACACAGACTTGGAATCAGACCTGTGAGGGGTCCCCAGATCAAAGTGTCTGGGGGAGACAGGAAACAGGATAACAGCCAGGATGTTCAGTCCCTTCCTTTGAAAGATCATGGGACGGTGGGTGATGCTTGAACCCGTGCTTTTAACAGCTGGTCCTGTACTGATGCGCGTCCCCAGACGTTTCCTACCCGCCTGTGGAAAAGTTAGGATGGCTTCAAGTATGAAACAAATAGGCATTTTGGAAAATGCCGTGGAAATATTTACCTAGCCTCCGTATGAACATACATTTGGATCTAGAGGCTCCATTCCTATGTATACACCCAACTGAAGGATATGGCAGTAGTGTAGAAACTCTGCATCATAGCTCATAGCTGAAGGACTCAAAATTAAGCCAAACCTGCTTATACACAGGACTCCTGGCCCCTGCTGCAGCCTCACTCTAAATACTGAGACATGAATGTAGATATGTAAATATTCTGATTACAAATTTCAGATGTTAGTTCCTCCTTAAAGGTCCATAAGATACTTTGATTTTCACCAGTCCACTGGTGGGAAATGGTTTAAAATTACAGACATCAAGAAAGGCCTGAGAGGGGCTAGAGTGATAGCACAGCAGGTATGGCATTTGCCTTGCACGCGGCCGACCTGGCTTCAATTCCCAGCATCCCATATGGTCCCCTGAGCACTGTCAGGAGTAATTCCTCAGTGCAAAGCCTGGAGTAACCCCTGTGCATTGCTGGGTGTGATCCAAAAAGGGAAGGGAAGGGGAAAGGGGGAGGGGAGGGAAGGGGAAAAGGGGAGGGGAGGGGAGGGGAGGGGAGGGGAGGGCAGGGGAGGGGAGGGGAGGAGAGAAAGGCCTGAGAGATAATTCAGTGGGTAGGGCATTTGCCTTGCACAGAGGCTAAGCCAGGTTTGATCCCTGACATCCTATATGATCCCTGAGCCCCACCAGGAGTGATTCCTGAATGCAGAGTCAGGAATAACCCCTGAGTACCACCAAGAGTGACCCAAATGCTAAAAAACAAACAAAATTTTAAAAGGCCTGTGTTAAGCTCAGGACTATGGATTCCCAAGCAGTGAGACAAACAGAAACACTAACTCGATAAATGCAAAAGCAGTAGGAGTTTTATTCCAGTATAGTGGGGTCAACTATCTCACCCACAGAGTGGTCTCTTTACACTGACCCCGACTTCAGGCAGCAAGCCGTTTATATAGCGTTTGATTACATAAGCAGTACATGCCTTATTGTTTCAGAGAAAAACCTTACCTAGTTAGCAAACAAAGGTGTTTTGGTGAGTGTCTAGGGTAACAGTGGTCAGGCAATAGTTAAACAATAGTTTCCAGTAACTGTTCATGGCTACATAAGCTACTCATTCCTCTAGGGTTAACAAAAGACAGCTTCTGGGGCATTTTGACTGGGGGCATAGTGATGGATTGAGCCCACTTGCTGGGCCCAGGAATTTCCCCAGGTGGGTTCAGGTTGGCTAGTTACACATTGTTTCATTGCTGAGAAACCGAGACTGTTTCAGTTCCAGGACCTGAACCTGAGGCCTGATTTTGCTGATTTTTTTAATTTTTTGAATTTTGCTGATTTCTGCCGCCTGTCATGGCGTCAGTTTTGCCCTTACACCTGAACTGTTAGGCAGGGTCAAAGGAGGGGCGCTGACTGGGCCCCTCCCTCTGATTTTTATCACTGGCAGCTCTGTGTGCATCTCTGTGCCCCCAGCCCTCCGTTAAAGGATGATCCCGTGCTAGATGCTGAGCTTCACATGGGCCGGAGCCTGCTGCCCTGAGCAGTGCACACCGCAGGGACCGGGAAGGGACCAAGTGACATGGGCCCCAGGAGTCTTCCCGGAGCCGACTGAGCCCTGCAGGCCTGTCCCCACCTGGAGCTCCACTCCGATTCCACCTGGATGTCCCTTGTTCGCTTGCTACCTTGCTACTTTCTGAGCCCGCCAAGGGCCCCCAAGAAACCCGTAAATTTTCCTTCTCCTGGAAGACCAACTGTTGTATCAATCGAGCCCTTGATGCCCCATGATGCTACCTGGCACCCACTTGCCTCTCCATGTCCTCGGCCCCTGAAAGCAGCCACCTAAGTACCCCACCGTGTCTCTAGAGAAAACGTGGGCCTTCACTGCTGCGGTGGCAGCGGAGAGCGCAAGGCAAGGATGCAGGAAGCAAGAGTCTCTGGGTTCCTCCAGGCCCTCGGCTGCTGGGGCCTCCCCTTCGGGGGATGTTAGACGTAGCTGTGAGCTACCCCTCTGCTTTCTCATCCCTCACCACGCCAGTGTGGGAACGTGGCTGTGTGGGGGGCTCATTTTTTACTTTAATTAAAAAATGCATATCCAAGCAGCATCAAATATTGATGAGACTTGCGGGGGAAGGAGGGCGTTTATCAACAAACTTATTTAATGAAAGTATGGCTGAGTCCTCTCCCCACTGCTGGTTGTGTGTCCCCATTGTCCCTTAGGGTCACTCAGTGCGGGGAGTGCCCTGTACCCGAGTTCCACCAGGCCGACCTCCACACCCTCCCCCCCTGCTGATGCCCTCACGGCTGGGCCAGGGACCCTCAAGTCTCTTTCCAGCCTGGTACAATGCACTTACTCGCTGTCCACTTATCTCTGTATCGATTTCGCTATAAACCCACACAGCACTCCCAGCCCAGGCCGTCCGGAGAAGCGTCCATTGATTATATTGGAAGAAGGTTTGTTGTAAAACATCGAAATGAAGTAAGCTTTTTGAGGGCCCATAAATCACCCAGGATAATGCCGCAAATGAACCCGGCTTCTTAAACACCCGGAAAATACGACCCCATAAAGCAGTCCTGACAAGAAATCACAGCCCCTCTCTCTCTCTGTAGCTGCCATTTGAAAAGCGCCATCAATAACGGTTATTGCTGTTTGGTAAGCAAAAGAGGGACGTGGTGTCCGTCTCCTTTAGAAACTTCCCTCAAAGTCACTTTGCCCGAATGGCAGCGTGGCATTTTTTCACGCAGTAAATACATCCCAATTATGAGCATGTCATGTTAGCTTTTACAGTTCACTAATCACAAACTTTTTGTCTGTCATTGCCAACCAGCGCCTTTCCTTAATCGGGATTTATGGTCGTGTTTGGCTGTTCGTGACCATTGAGAGGGGCAGGGCGGTGGGGGGGGTCTCAGGTCTGGCCAAGGTCATCTCAGCCCTTCTCTACCCCTCCTCCAGTCTGAAGACAAGGTTCTGAATGTCACAGGGATGGGGGGGACTTCTACAGAAAGCTCCCCAGTGGGGTCCCCTCATTCCCATGCCCCACTCCGGATCTGCTTTCTCAGTGCTCCAGTCTGGAGCCATGAAGGACCACCCACCTCAGCAAAGCCTCATGTCCAGGGCTGGAGAAACTTTTTTCTGTCAAGGCCATCTGGATATTTATAAGATGACTCACGGATCCTACGGCACAGGCAGGCGGGCTGAGGGCAGCAACGAGAAGCAATCATGTCTGTCCAGTCAGGCACCACGGCCAGCCAAAGTTTGTTGTTGTTGTTGTTGTTGTTGTTTTGGGAGGTCACACCTGGTGATGCTCAGGGTTACTCCTGGCTCTGCACCAAGAATTATTCCTGGCAGGGCTCGGGGGACTCTATGGGACGCCGGGCAGATGCCCTCCCCACTGTGCTATTGCTCCAGCCCAGGGTACTGGCTTTGGGGCCTCTGGAATCATGAGCTGATTCTCTGTGACTGGCCTGTGGGGAGACCAAAGTTGGGGGTGGGGAGGGGACAAAAACTAGGACATCTTGGAAAAACAACTGATGCCACTCTGAAGAGCTCCAAGCAAACCTGGAGTATCTGGGTCAGAAAGCAGGGGACAGAGGAGAGATGGGGCTGGCTCCTTCTAAACGTGCCAAGAACCAACTTAAAGGGGACCTCAGGGCCCAACCAGGATCCAATTTAGGAAGGGAAAGAACAATGATGATATAGAGCTTCTAACACATCTAAAGAAGCAAGCCCTGAGCCCAGCATGAAGCCCCAAAAGAGATTTCAGGGAGGGAAGAGGAAAAAAAGATACCTCGCTGCTTCGTGAGGGAACACCAGCCCAGGCAACCGACAGAGAGGAAGGGCAGATGGGAACCCAGACAGACGCAGGGTGACCTCGCTCGTGTGGGTGATATAGAGAAGCACAGGAAGGAAATGACAAACAGCCAAAGGCAACAGAACCTGAGAATGGGTCTACGGAACTGAGCTGACCATGGTGTGGAGATGGGGTGTGGGAGACAGTGATGGAGGGAAGTGGACAGTCTAGCAAAAGGGTGTGGTCCTGCATGCAAGCCCATTGTTACTGCATTGTAAATCAGAGTGACTAAAATACTTATATTCATAATAAAAGAGTAAACCTTTGTAATCTGGAAGGAAGAAGGAAGGAAAGAAGGAAGGAAGGAAGGAAGGAAGGAAGGAAGGAAGGAAGGAAGGAAGGAAGGAAGGAAGGAAGGAAGGAAGGAAGGAAGGAAGGAAGGGAGGGAGGGAGGGGGGGAGGGAGGAAGAAAGGAAGGAAGGAAGGAAGGAAGGAAGGAAGGAAGGAAGGAAGGAAGGAAGGAAGGAAGGAAGGAAGGAAGGAAGGAAGGAAGGAAGGGAGGGAGGGAGAGAGGGATGGAGGGAGGGGAGGGAGGAAGGGAGGGAGGGAGGGAGGGAGGGAGGGAGGGAGGGAGGGAGGGAGGGGGAGGAAGGGAGGAAGGGAGGAAGGAAGGAAGGAAGGAAGGAAGGAAGGAAGGAAGGAAGGAAGGAAGGAAGGAAGGAAGGAAGGAAGGAAGGGAGGGAGGGAGGAAGGGAGGGAGGGAGGTAGGGAGGGAGGGAGGGAGGGAGGGGGGGAGGAAGGGAGGAAGGGAGGAAGGAAGGAAGGAAGGGAGGGAGGGAGGGAGGGAGGGAGGGAGGGAGGAAGGGAAGGAAGGGAGGGAGGGAGGGAGGGAGGGAGGAGGAAGGGAGGAAGGAAGGAAGAGAGGGAGGGAGGGAGGGAGGGACGGAGGGAGGGAGGGAGGGAGGGAGTTAGGAGGGAGGGAGGGAGGGAGAGGGGGGAGGGAGGAAGAAAGGAAGGAAGGAAGGAAGGAAGAAGGAAGGAAGGAAGGAAGGAAGGAAGGAAGGAAGGAAGGAAGGAAGGAAGGAAGGAAGGAAGGGAGGGAGGGAGGGAGGGAGGGAGGGGGGAAGGGAGGAAGGAAGGAAGGAAGGAAGGAAGGAAGGAAGGAAGGAAGGAAGGAAGGAAGGAAGGAAGGAAGGAAGGAAGGAAGGAAGGAAGGAAGGGAGGGAGGGAGGGAGGGAGGAAGGGAGGGAGGAAGGAAGGGAGGGAGGGAGGGAGGGAGGGAGGGGAGGAGGGAGGAAGGGAGGAAGGGAGGAAGGAAGGAAGGAAGAAGGAAGGAAGGAAGGAAGGAAGGAAGAGAAGGAAGGGAGGGAGGGAGGGAGGGAGGGGGGAAGGGAGGAAGGAAGGAAGGAAGGAAGGAAGGAAGGAAGGAAGGAAGGAAGGAAGGAAGGAAGGAAGGAAGGAAGGAAGGAAGGAAGGAAGGAAGGGAGGGAGGGAGGGAGGAAGGGAGGGAGGAAGGAAGGGAGGGAGGGAGGGAGGGAGGGAGGGGGGAGGAAGGGAGGAAGGGAGGAAGAAGGAAGGAAGGAAGGAAGGAAGGAAGGAAGGAAGGAAGGAAGGGAAGGAAGGAAGGGAGGGAGGGAGGGAGGGAGGGAGGGGGGAAGGGAGGAAGGAAGGAAGGAAGGAAGGAAGGAAGAAGGAAGGGAGGGAGGAAGGAAGGGAGGGAGGGAGGGAGGGAGGGAGGGAGAGGGGGGAGGGAGGAAGAAAGGAAGGAAGGAGGAAGGGAGGGAGGGGAGGGAGGGAGGGGGGAGGAGGGGGGAGGAAGGGAGGATGGAAGGAAGGAAAGGAAGGAAGGAAGGAAGGAAGGAAGGAAGGAAGGAAGAAGGAAGGAAGGAAGGAAGGAAGGAAGGAAGGAAGGAGGGAGGGAGGGAGGGAGGGAGGAAAGGAAGGAAGGAAGGAAGGAAGGAAGGAAGGAAGGAAGGAAGGAAGGAAGGAAAGAAGGGAGGAAGGGAGGGAGGAGGGAGGGAGGGGAGGGGGAGGGAAGGGAGGAAGGAAGGAAGGAAGGAAGGAGAAGGAAGGAAGGAAGGAAGGAAGGAAGGAAGGATGGAAGGAAGGAAGGAAGGAAGGGAGGAGGTGGGAGGGAGGGAGGGAGGGAGGGAGGGAGGGTGGGAGGGAGGAAGGAAGGAAGGAAGGAAGGAAGGAAGGAAGGAAGGATGGAAGGAAGGAAGGAAGGAAGGAAGGAAGGAAGGTAGGAAGGAAGGAGGAAGGAGAAAAGATGTTAAACCAGGAGAGTCCAGGGTGAGAGCAGTGGTACTGGGGAAGGGTGTTTGTCTTGTATGATCTGAGTTCAAGCCCTGTCACTCCAGATGGTCCCCTGGGGCCCTGCCAGGAGTGATCCTTGAATGCAGAGCCAGCAGTAAGTTCTGAGCACTGCCAAGAGTGCTCAGAACAAAAACAAAGAAGAAAGAGAGAAAAGGTTTTGGATGTCCTCAAGTGCCATTTCTTCTTCCCCTTTCTATTTTTGGGGAGCCCACACCTGGTAGTACTGGAGTGATGGTGGAGAGCTGAGTCTCTCCTAATAATTTTTAGGGACCCCTGTAGTGCTGGTGCCAAGGAGGGATCCCCAGGGCTGCCTCGGGCAAAGCACACACTCCTGCTCTCCGAGCCCCACTTCTCCAGCCTCCTGGGGGGCAGCTACGGGAGAGAGGATCAGCCAGTCATCCGGGTGACTTGTATTCATACTTACAAATGGTTCCATACTTAAGTTTTCATGGGTAGGTGTTTTTTAAGTCACTGCAGAAAATAAAATGCAAATTAACAACTATAAAGATTATAGTACAATGAAAGAAGACAGAAATGATGAAGAACCTGAGAAATCATTGGCATCAAGGGGGACAGTCCTTCTGCAGCAAAGATGGAGACGAGAGCAAAAGATACAGAAAACAGGGAGAAAGGCCCGGATGTGCCCTCACCATCAGCCAGTTGATTTAGCCAAACATAAAAGTCCTCACTTCATCCATCGCTGCTCAGAGGGTATGGCCCCTGAGGGTTCCCCTTCTGCCTGGGCTTAGCCGGACAGGCACCTTCCTGGACCCTTCTCGATAGGAAGTTCCGGAATGGCCCTGTTGGGTTCCTCCTTAAATAAACCAGCATATAAAGACAACAGTGATGGATACTAATAGGTACTTTTTTTTTTTTTTTTGCTTTTTGGTTCACACCTGGTAATGCACAGGGGTTACTCCTGGCTCTGCACTCAGGAATCATCCCTGGCGGTGCTCAGAGGACCATTTGGATGCTGGGAATTAAACCCAGGTTGGCCGCGTGCAAGGCAAACGCCCTACCTGCTATGCTAGTGCTCAACCCCATAATAGGTACATTTTAAAATAAATAATAATAAACAGAGCAAATAATAAGTTATCAGAGAGCAAAATCTTCCCAGGGACCATCCGTCGCATCACAGCTGTTGGCCCCTGTTTGGCCATAGATCAAGGCGATGGTTGTGAGCAGGGTCATGGATCCCATGGTGGAGCCATGTGAGAGGACCTGGGCTCCATCCCAGCACCACAGGCCCCCAAACATAGCCCTGGGGCTCCCCAAGCACTGGAACTAAGAAGACAATCTCTAGAGCCACCTCCCCAGGAGTGGGTCTATTTTTTTAATTTTGGGGGACATCCAGTGATGCTCAGGGGTTACACCTGACTATGCATTCAGGAATTTCTCCTGCAGATGCTCAGAGACCAGATGGAATGCTCAGGATCAAACCTAAATCCCAAACTCATAGGTCAGCCGCATTCAAGGCAAGTTCCTAACCAACTGTACTATCTCGCCCGCCCCAAATTTTAAACACAACAACAATAACCACAACCAACAAGGTGTCTGTTGAAATTTGTCCCTCAGTGACACATGGACAGTTGTTCCAGGAAGGAGAGAGACTCAAATGACCATGAGGGTGTTCTCCATCCCAGAGGGGCTCGGCCTGTTGTGCATTAATTAGCGCTTTGCCAGAACTGTGTAGGATGCCAATGGTAGAACCCGGCCGGCCGTGAGAAATGACTCAGCGGCAACGGCACTTACCTTGAGAACTTGACGCCACACATTGGATCCCGGTTGCCGCCCACATGCGCTGAATGGGATCCTGGCAGCTCTGCGCTGCTTGATCATGGCCTCTGCGGGTGATTCCCAACTCCATCGAGGCGTGTATGTGGGCACCACAACAGAAGCATGCAGCTGTAAAAAACTAAAGCACGCCGACGGGCGTGTGCACTCGTGGGCTCTCCGGGCAGCTGTGTCTCACTGCCCGTGTTTGGTGCTCTGGAACCACTGTGTGTATTGTCGGTCCAGGGCAGGCGACGGGAGGAAGAAGGCTGAACTGGTTGCTCGATCAGTTTATTTCATTCTCCCTCTCTCTGCTTCTCTCCCGGCTCGGATTTCTCTCTGGATCTCGCCCTTGCCCTCTAGGCTACACACAGCCAGGTAGCAAAATCAACATAAGGGGCATTCCAAAGCCCTTCCTGACTCTTAAGGTGTTTTTCTCCTTTCCTTAGTCCAAACACTCATTAACATTTTAATACTAGTTATTTTTGTATGGACATAGCAAGAGATACATTGAGGCTTGCAAGGCAGCTCTCCTGGCAACATCTTGCCAGACTCAGACTACAGCGCTCAGGCCAGATTAATCATTCCTAACCCTAGCAGGGTCCAAATCTAGTTATCACTGTTTGGATCATGACAGCATTTGTCCATGACCAAGCTCTTAACTTATAGTTAAGTATTAGGCACTTTGGCCAGGCCCATCTCGATGCCAGGAGAGCGCACAACTCACCGCTTGCCCTGGGTCCGTCTCGTCCCTCTTCGGGACTCTGCTTTTGGGGGTGCTAGGAAGTAAGGACAGCTGAGGCTTAGGTCGAGAGAACAGATGCCCAGGAGGAAAATATCATATAGAGTCAAATGACTCCCAGGTTACAAAAGCATAGCATTTGCTAAGTCTTCCTGTGTCCATACAAAAAGGACATTGCTCTGAATAAACTATGCAAAGGACGCAAGGAGAAGAGAAAAACAATATTTACAAGTCAACAGAACACTAAGAAAGAAGCTACAAATAAACACAGAGGAATGGGAGCACTGTGATGGGAGTAACCCAATAAACCTAAACTACTTGAGGCTATGTTATCCTACATGCATCCCCAGGGGGGACACCCCAACCAAGAGATGTGCCTGTGCCACAGCCAGGTGTGCAACCCTGGCAAGCATATGTGTGGGCACAACTAAAGCTGCAGCCCCATGGAGCACGACAACACAGAGGGCGCATGCGCATCGCCCTCAGAGGGCAGTGTCGCAGCCAGGCGCGCAGCCCAGCCGCACAACCCAGGGGGTGAGCACTGCAGCTGGGCACATGAGCAGAGGGAAGGCACGGCTGAGGACCCGATTCATTTGCAGAGGAGAAGAAAAACCAGTGACACTGACAGTGAGGTGGCAGTGGGGACCAGAGAGATCACAGAGTGGGCAGGACGCTGGCCTTGCACGCAGCCAACCCCGGTTCAATCCTTGGCACCTGTATGGCTTCCTGAGCCCACCAGGAGTAATCCCTGAGCACAGAGTCAAGAGTGATCCCTGAGCACTGCCAGGTGTGGCTCAAAACAAGTGACAGTCACCAAACAGGTTTAAGGAATGGCTGGATCCAGGATGGAAATAGTGCTCTGCTCTGAGCTTGTCACCTCTGTCTCAGCCGAGGGGTTTGCTCTCCCCCACTTCAAGCTCTGTCCCCCACCAGCACCTCATTTTAGCGCTATCTCCCCGCCCCCCACACACACACTTCAATTCCCCTCCCACAGACATCCTACTCTCTCAGGCTTGCTTTTCTCCCGGACATGCCATTCCTAGTCAACGCTTCCTTGTTCTCTTCCTCCAGAGTGTCTGCTCCGGGGTGGAAGCAGGTTGTTTGCCTGCTGGTCCCCCACCGCTCACGCAGTTGATGCTCAGAAGCTGACTTGGCCAGAGCTAAGGCCCTGGGGTGGGGGTGCAGTGCAGGGGTCTGCACAGGCACCTGTGAACCAGAGTGAGGGGGAAGGAGGGGAGATTCCTGTCCCCTCCCGACCCCAGCCTGGCCTTCCTCAGGCTATTCTAGGCTACCCACTCCTATCAAAGGTGGGCCCCTGACTCCCATCCTCACCCCATACAGAGTTCAAAAATCTGGCACCGCTAAACCCAACCCACCTCCTCTTACCTCTTCCTCCCTCCTAGCTCCGCCCTCCTCTCCCCTGCTCCCTCCTCCTCCCTCTCCTTCTCTCCTGCCCTCCCTTCCCTCCAGCCTTCCAGCCAGCTGCTTCGCCCATCACCCCAGTCATTTTCTGTCCTGCCCACGGCATCTCATTCTCATGCTCCTGGAGCCAGGAAGTACGGGACCAGGCTGCCAGAGGGCTGGGGTTCTAGTGGGAACCCCCTTTCAGGCTTGGACTGTGTTTTCTACCCTGCAGGGAGAGGAGCTGAGATGCAGAGGGGACGGAAGAGTGTCTTCTTCCTCTACCTATAAGGACGCTGACCCCAGCATGGGGCCTCCACCCTCATGACCTCATCGAACCCGGACTCCCTATCAAAGGTGGGCCCCAAATACCAGCACACTGGGCCGGAGCGATAGCACAGCGGGTAGGGCGTTTGCCTTGCACGCGGCTGACCCGGGTTCGATCCCCGGCATCCCATATGGTCCCCCAAGCACCGCCAGGAGTAATTCCTGAGTGCAAAGCCAGGAGTAACCCCTGAGCATCGCTGGGTGTGGCCCAAAAAGCAGAAAAAAAAAAAAAAAAAACAAATACCAGCACACTGCCGGGCACACACGGACTGGGCTTATCACACTCATGTGATGGCCAAAGAACTGAGAGTTGGCGTCAGGCGGGGTTTGGGGTGGGCATTCCTGGCTGCAGCCCTGATGGGCTTTTTAGGGGTGTATCTCTCATGCTCCCAGTCCCAGGGTGTCTGCCCACTGCCCTGCCCGGTCCAGCAGGCGAGTGGGCCCTCTGACCAGGCACTCTCGGCAGCACCTCCGGAGGCCCAGGCCGAGACATACGCTTAGAGACTGCCCCCCCTGTCTCCCCGAGCCTCAGGGCCGCGTGGGTGGGTGCCAAACTGGCAGATTGCCCCCCTGCGGCTCTTCTCCAGGCCACCGGAGCAGATGAGCCCTCCCCAGCACCGGGTCTATTTTCACACAAATGTCTGCGCGGTCCGGGCAAAGACCCGACAGGGAGGCTGAAACGCTGCCTCAAAGCCAAACGGGCTCTGCCGAAGGGCCGCCCTGCGCGCGGGGCTTCCCGGGCGTGTGTTAGCCACCTGTCAGCGCGGCGCGGCCAGATGGAGCTCTTTGGAGGAGCATCAAACAAGTTGGAGATGAATCCGCGGGGAGGGGGCGGGGTGCGGTCAGGCCAGGGATGGGGGCTGCTAGGGGGCAGCGTGGGGAATGTCAGACTCTCAGGTCGGTGGGCATCCCCGCGGAGGGCGGCCGCGCTCTGCCCCCACCTCCCCGGGAACGCCAGGCAAAGGGGCTGCTTCCCAGCTCTGCCTCGGTGACGCCCGCCTGTGCCCTTGGCCCTCCTCGCTCTCATCCTAGATCAGCACACGGTGCCTTCCAGTGGGGAAGGCGAGCAAACCGCCTGGTGCACGGAGGCTGGGGGCAGCCGTGTGCTGGAATGAGCCCCTTCCAGTGCAACGTCTGTGTGCGTCTGAGTCTCCTTAAGGCTCCAGTTCAGGGGCCAGAATGTGCGGCTCTGCCCTAGCCGTGCTGGGGGTCCCCAGGACCCCTCCCAGCAGTGCATCCCAACAGTGCCAGGACCACACAGTACTGAGTCCAGGCCCAGGTACCTCTCTCGTGCCACATATGTGATCTTCCACATGTGCCACATCCCTAGTCCCACAAATGCTCATGAAGACTGAAAGGTCTTTTAACGTATTTTGGAGAATCCCAAAAGAGCCTGCTTTCTCTTTCTTTCTCTCTTTCTTTCTTTCTTTCTTTCTTTCTTTCTTTCTTTCTTTTTCTTTCTTTCTTTCTTTCTTTCTTTCTTTCTTTCTTTCTTTCTTTCTTTCCTTCTTTCTTTCGTTCCTTCTTTCCTTCCTTCTTTCTTTTCTTCCTTCTTTCTTTCTTTTCTTTCTTTCTTTCTTTCTTTCTTTCTTTCCTTCCTTCTTTCTTTCTTTTCTTTTCTTTCTTTTGTTCTGGAGTGGTACTCAGGGCTTACCCCTGACTCTGTGCTCAGGCATTACTTCTGATGGGACTTGGGGGACCATATGGGGTACCGGGAATTGAACCCGGGTCGGCTGTGTGCAAGGCAAGTGCCCTCCCCACTGTCCTATAGCCTTGGCCCTGCTTTCTCTTCTTTCCCACCCACATATGCAGTTTTGCTGGAGTTTAGACCACAGGGATCCAACTGGGCTGGCGTTTGTGGCTGGAGGAGCACTCCTTCCCTCACCTCAGCACGGTGCTCTCAGCTTTCATGGTGAGAATTAGACTCTTAACTCCCCTGAAACACAAAGATCCAGGGGTCACTGCCCCTCCCCGTGCTGCTCGGGTACTCTGTGTTAGCCCACGCGACCTTAGTTTCCCGTCAGTCACACGGGGACCCCCATACCTGCTCTCCCCACCTAAGCCCTGTGAAGGAGCCTGGAAGACCCTCAAAGGTACTTTCATACATGGGGTCGGGGGCTGGTTTCTTATTTGTTGTGGGCCTGGGGGTGGGGGAGGGCTTCCAAAAAGTGCCCAGAGGAACTGGGCCCCCTCCCATGATGCTCAGTCAACCAGACTGGCTGACTCAGTGCTCAGACTGAGGACAGCAGTGCTGGGGGCTGGTTACTCCTTGGGAGGGACAGTGTGGAGCCAGGACCGAATCCAAGTCCTTCCCCAGGCTCCCCTGGCCCCTGAGCTATGCCCCCTGTCCTGAGGGTTGTTTTTTCTTTCAAAGAGTTTGTGGGGGTCTGGAGAGATATTACAGCAGATAGGGCATTTGCCTTGCACATGGTCGATCCCTGGTGTCCCGTATGGTCCTAGAGCACTGCCAGGAGTGAACCTGAAACCAGAGCCAGGAGTGAGTCCTGAGCATAACCAGATGTGGCCTAAAAGCCAGAGAGAGAGAGAGAGAGAGAGAGAGAGAGAGAGAGAGAGAGAGAAAGAAAGAGAGAGAGAAGGGAGAGGGGAGAGAAAAGGAGAAAGGGGGGAGGGAGAGAATGGGGGAGAGGAGAGAGGAGGGAGGGCAAGAGAATGGGGGAGAGAAGGACTGGGAGAGAAAGATGGGAGAGCAGGAGGGGGAGAGGAAGGGAGTGAGGGAGGGGGAAGAGAAGAAGAGAGTTTGTGGGTTGGAGATGTGGCTCAAAGACAGAGCACATGTGAAAGGCCTCAAGTTTGATCCCCCAACACCACAAGGCCCCTCCAGCATCACCAGGAGTAGCCCTGGCATCCCCACATCAGCACCACTAGTTTGGCCTCTCTGAAAAATAGTTTGTGGGCTGGAAAGATTGTACAATGGGTGGGGCGTTTGCCTTGCACAAGTCAGCCTGGATTCAATCCCCAACACCCCATATGGTGCTCCAAACCCCACCAGGAGTGATCCCTGAGCACAGAGCCAGGAGTGAGCCCCAGGCACAGCCAGATGTGGCCCCCAAACACACAAGCAGCAGAAGAATTTACACCCCCCTGTTTCTCCCAGCCCGTCTGAGCTCACCGTCATGCGTGTCTGGAGCATGACCCTTGCTTTCTAATTTGCTGGGTCGGTAAATAGTGTCTGAGCACCTGCCACATGCCAGGCCGGCTGCGGGCGCTGGAGACTCCACAGTGAATGAGGGAGAGAAGGGCCGTGGCCACTGGGAACCAGGGTTCACAGGGTGCAGACCTGACAATCAGTCCTACAAGCCAGTGAGTGGGGGTCAGTGCCAGCAGGGCCTCCACTGTGAAGGGGACGAAACGCTTTCAGAGGATGACAAATAACAAAAGCGAGCAGGGTTGGAGGAGCGGGTGCCCTGCACATATCACACACAGACAGCTGGCTCACGGGGAGGGTGGAGCTCAGGAGGTTCCCATGGCAGCATCTGGGAGGCCGTGAGGACACAGTGTGGCTTTCCTCCTCACAGGCACCAACAACTGAAGCCTCAGGCTGCCGGTGGAAAAGTACCTATGCAGGGTTCTGGGTTCAAGTCCAGCACCACTGGGTACCCCAGCACCACCCGTGTGGCCACTATATTAAAAAAAAATAATAATAATTTACAATTTTTAAAACCCCAAGCTTGCCCTCGTTCAGGGCAGCCAGCCTCCTCCTTATTGCTCAGCTTCCCCTTCGAGAAAGAGGGTGAGAGTCAGGGAGTTCCCCCGAGCAGCTCTGGCTCAGAAACCATTGCCATTTCTGATTAAGAGGGGAGAGACGGGGGCGAGGGGGGGGTGGGGGGAAGGGGGCTGGAGCAATAACACAGCGGGTAGGGCATTTGCCTCGCACGCGGCCGACCCAGGTTCAATTCCCAGCATCCCATATGGTCTCCTGAGCACCGCCAGGAGTGATTGCTGAGTGCAGAGCGAGGAGTAACCCCTGTGCATAGCCGGGTGTGACCCAAAAAGCAAAAAAAAAAAAAAAAAAAGAGGGAAGAGAGGGCTGGAGTCATGATAGGACAGGGGGAGGGCATTTGCTTTGCACGCAGCTGACCCAGGTTCAATCCATAGCACCCCATAGGGTCCCCCACACTCGCTAGGGATAATTCCTGAGCCCAGAGCCAGGAGTATGGTCTGAGCATCACCAAGTGTGACCTAAAAAAAAAAAAAGAGGGAGGTAATGGTGGGGACAGAGGGACAGAGCAAAAGGCTGCAGTGCACCCCTTGTACGCACAAGATCCCACATTAGATCCCTGATAAATCCCCCCACCCCAATTTGAGTCGGAGCAGCACTGGCCTGCAGGACCCCAGCACTTACCCAGAGGTCCAGCTGGCTGGAGCAGCCCCCACCAGTCCCCCTGCACTGCTTGGGAACACCCCCCAAAGAAGAGACAAAAAGGGGTGAGGCTAGTGGGAAGTGTTGTAGAATCCCTTTGTGCTGATGGACTGACTTAAAATTCTTGTGATAAACATTTTTTGTGTTTAGGGTCACACTGGCCATGCTTGGGGGCTACACCCTGTGGTGTCAAGGATCAAACCTGGGCTCCCAAGTCAAAACCTTGTCTGCTCCCGGCCATAGCGAGAAACTCCAGATGACGGATGGAAACTCCCTCAGTACTCCCGCCTCCGCACCAGTCCATGATCCCATAACATGGGAAGACCCCTCCCGAGCCCCCATCACACATCCATCATCAGTGCCTTTAACCCTAGCAAGTGCCCGAAAGTGGGGGTGGCCCCCCAGGGAGCAAGGTGAGTGGGGGGGGGCAGGCTTTCAGGAAGCTTCCTAACATAGGCACATTCGCAGAGAAAGCTCACTCCCCTCCTCTCCTGAGCGCAACGCCCAGCCTCCAAGCCACATGCCCCGGGTGTGCCCGCGTCAGTGCCCAGCGCTGTCCTGCCCAGGTACCAGGAGCCAGGTGCTTCCCCACACAGAAAGATCCTTCCTCTCACGGCTGTGGAGCCCGCTTGCAGGGACAGCACCTGATGGTGCTCAGGGCTTACTCCTGCCTCTGTGCTCACGGGTCATTCCTGGTGGTGCTCAGGGGACACGATGTGGTAGCAGGATTTGGATTTGAACCCAGATCAGTTTCATGCAAGGCAAGAGCCTACCCACTGCACTATCTCCGTCCCCCATGATTTTTCTGGAAGCTTCCAGGACCAAACCTCTTCAGCTCCTGGAATGGGGTGGTCACTGTCATCACAGCCCTTCCTTGCTGGGGACTGTCTGTGTCCAGTCCCAGCATCTATTGCCACCTGGGCTCCCTCTCTGACCCTACACGGCCCTCTCGTCAGGACGAATCCAGTCCCACACTGGATTTAGGGCCCAACCCTACCTCCCCCCCCATCTGCAAAGACCCATTTTCAAACAGCATTCCATTCTGAAGTCCCGGGTTCGGATTGTCACATATTCTTTCTGGGGACATAAATCAACCTCACCGTAACCTCTCAGCCCCAGGCACGTACTCCCCAGCCTCATGATCTCGCTTGGCTTTTCATCAGCTCTTCCAGTTGAGGCAGGAGGAACATTCTAGAAGGGTGGCCCTGGATACTGCAGGCTCTTGGGGTGGGGTAGAGGCCTTGTGAGTGTTGCTGTGCTGGAGTCTCCCTCCCAAAAGCATCCGTGGAGGAGGCTGGGGAGACGGATGCCTGTGGGCGCTGGGGGGAGGGGGCCGTGGGGGTGGAGGGGAGAGTCTTTTCCTGGGGCGGGGGTGGGGGGCCTCCGCCTGACTCCTGGATTCACAAGGCCACTCTCCGTGCCCGGAGTCTTTGTGCGTCTCCAGCATCTCGGGGTCCTTAGTGAGTCAGTGTGGGTCTCCCGGGGAGAGCGTGCTGCTTCTGCCCCGCTGGCGTTTCCAAGTTTCCTTCTCGAAGCTTCAGCTGTGGCAGGTGGAGGTGGACAGCTGCTCGGGCTGAGGGAATGCAGAGGAGGTGCCAGCCGCGACAGTCCTGAACGGGAGCTTTCTGAACACCCACCAGGAAGGTGGGGTGCCTGGCAGCCCCAGCCGGGGTGTGTGGGGGCGGGGATCAGCCAGCAGGAGACGCAGGCGCTGGACCCAGCTGCAGCCCCTCTGCAGGGGGTGGGCTTTGCTTGTCTCTAGGACCCAGCAGGGAGCCCCGGGGAGCCTCTGGGATGGCGTCCACCTTCTCCAGGGCCTGAGAAACACGGGAACAGATGGGAAAAGGCTTCGCTTAAACAGCCCACAGGCACTAACCGCGCTCACCAAAAGGGACTTCGAAAGGGAGCTGGTTGGTCCCCAGCTCTGCACCCCTGGGTCTCCTTTAGGGCCCACCTGACAACCGCTTTCATGGAGACTCAGGTGAAGAAGGTCTATTGACATGTGACGCAGGAAATGACTGAGACCCTGGCGGGGGGGGGGGGGGGGCGGTGCGGAGCTCCCCAATCACTCCGATAAATCAAGGCAGCAAGTAAACCTCTCCCTCCGCACTCAGCCAGGGGGCCCTCCCTCGCGCCTCCGAGAGCAAAGGCCACAGGCACGCCAAGACAGAACCATAAACCCCATGACATGTTCTAAACGCCTCCAGTTAACAAATTACTGCTTTTAACATTAAGATCACACTTGGAGTCGCTCCCAAAGCCTAGATGTGAGGAGCTGATTGGAAATGTCAGGCCTGAGCCAAAGGCTCCCTGGCCCTGGGGAGGCCCTGCGTGTCCAGAGGGGCTCTGGGGACAGACACCGAGCTCACAGGGCCTGTCCCCGGCCAGGAGGCGGGTGCCTCACGTCTGCTTTCCATCCGTCTTCCTTGCCTCCCCTCGGACACGTGTCCACCAGGCTGAAGAAACCCACAGTTCCACCAGAGCCAGTGGCCCTGGGGGGCTCACCGGCAGCGCCAGGTGGCTCTCAGGGGACCTGGCCTCTTGCTGCTGGTGTGGCCAGCAAGCCTGGGCCCACTGGGAAAACTGCCCACAACAGGAACTAAGGCCTCTCCTGCCCTTCCCAGACATGCCCCAAGCCTCCTGACACCTCCTGGCACCTCCGAGTCGTGGCACAAGCACCCCGCACCCAGGGGCTCACCCCTGACCCCCCTCCCCTTACAGCCTTGCTCCAAGAACCCAAGACTCTGAGGTCCTGTCTCCACAGGTCCCGGAGGCCACGGTGGACTCTGGCTCGTGGCTGGAGGGGACTCCAGACAGGAAGGGAACACTGAGTGGACCCTGGGTTTGAGGCTTCTGAGGTCCAGAAAGAAGGTTCTGGTGACCCTGGTGGAAGCACAGTGGGGCTAGGGGGACACTAGGGACAGTTTGGAGCCAGCCCCTGAGGCTGGGAAGCAGCCCCCTTCCTGGGCCAGAACACACCGGCAAGGCCTGGAAGCCGGCGTCTTCCCTCTCCACCTGAGTCGTGGTTGCTGCCACGCGTGGCCTCTGAGTGGCAGCCGTCAGGACCAAGGCTGGGCAAGGGCCAGGGACAAGGTGGCCTAAGGGGATACGTCTCTGGGTGTGCTTCAGAGCCCCCACTTGCAGTGATGCTCGGGCCGGGGACTGAGCAGGGGTGGAGGGCGACTCCAGGCCTCCCTCTGTCCAGCACAGGCTGCTCCCTGTCCCCAGCCCTGGGCACACCGAGGCACCAACCTCCATCCCCTGAGGCCGCTGCATTTAAGGTGTCGTCAGGTCTGCAGTCTTGCTCCTCAGCGTGGTGTGGAAGTTTGAGGGGAGGCGGGGGTGGGCGCTTCTCCAGGGGAGCCACAGGAGGGCCAGGCTCTGGGCTGTGGGCTACAGAGGCTGTGGGAATGGTCTGGACCCCTGGTGCACCCGGGGGGGCCTTGCAGGACGCAGGAGGCAGAACCGTGCAGAGATCCCTCCGCCCCCTCGCTCACACCGCTCTGTCTGTTGCTGCCCCAATTCAGGATGCGCAGGCCCCACCAGTGCCCAACATCTGGGCCCAGACTCCAGGCTGGCATCCAGCCATCACTCTGCCGCTGCCTCCCACCAGACCTGGGGAAAGGCCTGCTTGGCCACGGGAACAGGCAAACGCTTTAGTCTTCATCGTTTGGTTTGGTTTGGGCACACCTGGTTGTACTTAGGACATAACTCTGGCTCTGTGCTTAGGGATCATTTCCTGGTGGGGCTCGGGGGACAATCTGGGGTGCCAGGGATCAAATGAGGGTTTACCATGTGCCAGGCAAGCGCCCGACCCACTATATTATCTCTCTGGCCCCACATTTTTAAGTTTTAGCTTCTACTCTCATAAGTAATTTTTGTCTTTTCATTTGCTCCAGCTGGTCTGTCCCTCAGTTCAGAGACCAGACATGGGGCCACCGTATAAGTACGGGAGGAAAAGGTGCTTATCCTAGAGTTGTCCTTAGAACTCTCCACAGTTGTAGTTGTACCTCCAGTTATACTGCCATGCTATATACATATATATGCACATATATACCACCTATTCCTCAAAAATATGACTTCTATCTTTCTTTCTTTAAAATAGGCTGGGAGGAAGTAGGGAGGAAGCTGGAGAGATCTTACAGTGGATAGGACGCCTACCTCGCCCACAGCCAAACCAGGTTTAATCCCCAGCATCTTGTATGATCCCTCAAGCACTACCAGGATTGATCCCTAAGCACAGAGCCAGGAGTAAATCCTGAGCCAGATGTGCGCCCCCAGCCCCACCAGAAAGTATAGACAGGAGGACTAGAGCAATAGTATAATGGGTGGGGAGTTAGCCTTGTTTGCAGTCAACCCTAGGTCCAACACAGGACCACATATGGTCCCCTGAGCACTGTCCAGCTTGATCCTTGAGCAAAGAACCAGGATTAAATCTTGAGCACTACTGGTGGGTTTAACGCCCCCCTACCATCACCCCCCCAAAAAATAAATATATACAGATTAGAAGGAATTAATTTACACAGTTATGGAGGCTGGCTGGCCTAAAATCTATGCAGTCCACGTTTCAAATCAAAGGCAGAAAGTTTTCTTACGTAGGGAAACGCCCGAGACTTATCAGCAGGCCCACCCTCGTCGGCTTTACTCGAGCTGCTGTTTCCAATGTTAATCTCATTCAAAATGCCCTCACAGAGACACAAAGTAATATTTGTCCCAGTATCTGGGCACACGCAGCCAGTGAAGCCGACACAGAATTAGCCTCCAGGTGACACAGAACCAGACCAGCGGACAGGAGCATTCTGGACCTCAAGGTCCACATCTCCTGCGGTGGGAGTGAGCTGTGAAGGGCTTCACAGGGTGAGGTGCTGTGGCGGGTTCTGAATATTTCAGCTGCTCTTGGTAAATGTCCTGAAGGTTGCTGAGGGCCTTGGCAAAGTTCCCACATCCAGTTGGGGTAGAGATGGGCTTGGAATAATTGCCAAATACCTTCCTAGCATGTTGATTTCCAAGGGGATTTATGGGTCCTGGTAGTCATTATTTCAGGCGACTTATCAAAAAAGGAGCCCCCGGCCTCATCATGAGCACTTATTCCACAGGAAAGTTGTTTGCAAAAAAAACAACAGACATCAATAATGATGTTCACAGAACTGTAAATCTTCTAAGCCTGCCTTCCCTTCCTGGGGACTAAGACACTTGATTTGGTTCTCCCGGAGCTCAGAAGTTTCCAAATAGATCACAGAATCCCAAAGTCCATTAAGCAAGGTAATTTACAATAGTGGCAGGCCAAATTCGGGGAAATGCATTAGAGCATTTTCCCATTTGGCTTGTAGAAAAGACATTATTCTAAGCACACACACACAATGGATATGGCGAGGCGACAATGAGGACACCAGTTAACTCTCTTAACGAGTTTATTCATCCACCGCGCCACACAGTGCATTCATTTTCAGCGAAAACTTGAGGCACCAGAAAAGATCCTCAAAGCCCTGACACAGACAACAGAGACCTCATTTCCCACCCACTGAACAAGGATCACTGGTCATTGTTACAAGGAGCGGGGCAGCAGGCCATTTCTAGTGCTCTGACACTGTCCCCCCGTCCGACCCGTGAAACAAAGCTGCACTTTCAAACTGTCCCGCAGCAGTTCCAGAGGCAAGGGGAGTTCTTGGGTGCTTGAGGAGAAGAATGAGACACAAACTGACATTTGTGCAACTGCTCCTTTTTTTTTTTAATGTTGTTAACAACAACATTGGGACCATTCTCTGCAGCCATCTCTTGAGGCGCTCTCTTCCCTTCGGGAGCAGATTGGAGCAGGGCCAGTAGGGTGCTTGCCTTGCACACAGCAGATCGGGATTCAATCCCTGGAGCCCTGCATGATCCCCCAACACTCCCCCCTCAGGAGTGATGCCTGAGCTAAGAGGCAGGAGTAAGTCCTGAGCACTGCTAGGTTGACCCCAAAACAACCTCTTCCTAAAAAAAAAAAAAAAAAAAAAAAAAGATGGTGGAAGTGGAAGTGGCTAGGAGGGAAAGTAGTAAGATATAGAAGGAGGCACTAGAAAGTAGATAATGGAACAAACAAGACAACCTCTCAGTGTCTGTGTTGCAAGCCATAATGCCCAGAAGTAGAGAGAGAGTGTGGGGAATATTGTCTGCCATGGAGGCAGGGGGAGGGTGGGTAAGGGGGGTATACCCGGGATACTGGTGGTGGGGAATGTGCACTGGTGGAGGGATGGGTGTTTGATCATTGGGTGATTGTAACCCAAACATGAAAGCTTGTAACTATCTCGAGGTGATTCAATAAAATTTTTTTTAAAAAAAGAAGGAGGCACTAGCTGGGTGACTTCCTCCTTTTCACCTGTGCTGGGGCAGACAGCAGATGGCAGCAGTTTTCACTCATGTGGTCTGACAACAAAGAAAAGTCAAAAGGACAAAGAGCCGCTGGACCAGGGGACGTGAGAGCCAGCCTCAGAGCCTCAGCAGCAGACTCAGAGCATCCGTGACACTTCGGGTGGGGGGGGGGACAGCAGTGGACTTGGAGGGACAGAGCGAATGAGAGACCATTGTGGTTGCAGGACAACATACTTGGGAACCAGCAAGGAACCACCATGAGGTCTGGACATAGGACACTGGGGACGCAAAATTACCTTCTTGAAACTGTTAAAGAACTATAACTTCACGCGCATCTGAAATTTTGTGCACAGAGACCTAGATATTCAGTGCTGAATTCATACATTTCAATGAGGAGCATATAGGCAGAATTGCTCCATGATATGGATGCCAGCAGTGTCTTCAATGAATTAATACCACTGGCCAAGCAACTTGAAGCAAAGAGAAACAAATCAGATGTATCAAACTACGGCACTTTTGCACAGCAAAAGAAATGATTACCAGAATAAAAAGACCCACAGACTTGGAGAGAGTATTGCCCACCACTCACTGGATAAAGGGTTGACATCCAAAAGGCATAGAAAGCACCAGGAGAACCCTACAAGAAATAAAACAACCAACCCTATAAAAAAAAAATAAAGGGAATATAATGATTCAAAAAAATATATAAAGGGAAGAGATGAACAAAAACCTACTCAAAGACATACACACAGTCAAAGGACATTTTTAACATTCTTAGGCATTTTTAAGCATTGCTAATCATTGGGGAAACGCAAATCAAAACAACAATGGGATAACACCTCACCCAGTGCGACGGACTAGCACACATCACAAAGAACAGAAACTACCAGTGTTGGCAAGTAGATGTGAAGCTAAAGAGACCCTCATACACTGCTGGGGGGAAATGTCAATTGTCTAGCTTTTTGTAAAAACAATATGGACACTTTTCCAAAAAGTTAGAAATTGAGCTTTCATATAACCCAGCAATTACTTCTTGGCATCTACCCCAAGAGTTCAAAACTATATTCAGAAAGATGTCTGTACACCTATGTTCAATGTGGCACTATTCACAATAGCCAAAATCTGGAACAACCTAAGTGTCCAGCAAAATGACTGGATAAAGCAACTATGGTACATATACTCAATGGAATACTATTCAGCCATAAAAAAAGATGAAATCACACAAGTTGCAGCTACATAGGTGGATCTGGAGAGTATCATGCTGAGTGAAGTTACTCAGGAGAGGGACAGATACAGAGCAATCTCTCTCACTGTGGGATATAAAGAATCATAGAAGAATAACAGGTGGTGGAGGGTGTGGTGCTAAAATGTTTTATGTATAAAACTCCACTAATAACAATTTTGTAAGCCACAACGCCTAAAACAAATAAATTTAAATTAAAGAGAGAGAAAGAAAGAAAGAAAGAGAGTCTCTCCAGAGAGAGGGGCAGGGAACATGTTCCAAAAGTAAACTTTGCACCCTAAAGAAATGCATAGTAGACCCAGAAAGGCTCGTATAAAAGGAAAAGGAAGAGCAATGATGTACCCAGAGTCGAGGTGTGGATGAGTACAGAATGGAGTGCCCTGAACTGCTTTAGGAATCTGATAAAATAGCTGATTTATATAAATATAAATGTAAATATATACATATGCAATAAATATAATATAAATACAATAAGCATATATATATATATACATATATATATATTTCCCGCAAGTTGGGGCATTATCCAGGTGACGGTCTCCTAGCCCAGTATTTTCTGCATTTGTTCTGTCTTCTGAGGCTGTAACCACTTTCCAGATGGGGTCTGGCCTTCACCCAGAGGAGCGGGCAGCAGGCCAGCTGCTTTTCAGAAGAAATCTTGTCTCTCCCAGCATTGCTTGGTGCCATGGCTCCCTGGGGTTCTCTGCCAAAGGACCCTCCCTGCTGTCTCCTCCTGTTGGTAATCAGGCAAAGTCTGAGGTCTGGGTGACTTGTCTTTCAGACACGGTCCAGTTGGCAGCTTCTGCTGGCGGAATCCACTTCCAAAACCTTCTCGAAACACGGTGTGTGTAGTGGGCGAGGGTTATTTCCCTTAGTCAGCTCCTAAAGACAAATTTTAAAAAACTAACCTATTTGGCCATGGGCATGATTGAGAGTGGAGGTAAAGTAATTGATTCAGAGGGAGTCATTTACTCATGCAAATCACTGCGTTCCAGTTCTCCGGGCCACTGGAGGGATTGTGGCCACAGAAGCCTGACCTGGGGCTAGAGGGCCCAATAACCCCAGCCTGAGGGCGCGCCTCGCCGACCTGGCCACGGGAGGGCAGACTTCCGGTCTGCCTGGTGGGTAGGAAGCCAGAGGCGTTCTTGAAAGAAGTTGCCTGCCTAAGGCCACCCCTCAGGGACTGCTCCGTGCCTGGCTGATTTTACGAGGGCTTCCAAAAGGTGGCTTCTGTACCACAGACAGCTCAAGCGCCCTTTCTCGGCTCTGGCTGAAGCTTTGCACAGAAACAAAAGCAAACCGGGGCTGGAGTGATAGCACAGCGGGTAGGGCACTTGCCTTGCACGTGGCCAACCTGGGTTCAATTCCCAGCATCCCATATGGTCCCCTGAGCACCGCCAGGAGTAATTCCTGAGTGCAGAGCCAGGAGTGACCCAAAAAGCAAAAAAAAAAAAAAAAAGAAAAGAAAGAAAAGAAACAAAAGCAAACCCTTCGATTCAGAGAACAGGTGGGCAGTTTCCAGAGAGGAGGGACGAGGGGAGCCGGGAAAATGAGCGGAGGGGGCCCACGAGAAGGTGGAGGCTAGAGCTAGAGTTTGGATGGGCAGAAGGTGATCTATGCAAATACTGACACGTGAACACTGGAGGACACTTAGAGCCTGGCGGATGTTATACGCTGGGGCTGGAGAGAGAGCACATTGGGGAGGGGGCTCTGAGCCCCTCCGGGAGTGAGTCCGGAGCACAGAGCCAGGAATAAGCCCTGAACACCGCCAGGCGTGGCCCAGCCCTGCCCCCAAATGATGAATATTTTCTAACTAAAATTCTGAAATAAATAAAAGCGCCGTAACACAGAAGACACCTGCTGTTTGGCCTGAGCCTCAGCCCGTGGAAACGCACCAGAGCAAACTGGCATCTTGCAGTGCCTCGACCAGCTTTATGGCCCCACTGCAGAGCCCCCACCATCATGCGGCCCCAAATGGGAGCGCCTGGTGCTCCTCCACAAAGACTGACGTTCGGCCACTGGCCGTGGCAGAGCCTCTTTTGCTGCGTCAAAGATCACGTAATATTCTGCTCTGCGCCCACCTATGTCACAGGGTACCGTGACCCTGTCTCCAACACCCAGTGTCCTGGTGATGAACATATTCTCATCTCCACCCTGATGGGTGTGAAAGGGGCACCATGGGGGCAAATATTATTGGGCTGTCCCCAATGTAACTGGCTTTCTCTGATCACAACGGTTGTTGAGAGTCAGTTCCCTCTAGACACCTTCCTCTCGGAAGTACCTTTAGAGACCCCCCACTTTGGAGCACCCAATTGTATATTTCTCTGACTAGCTGGCTGGTTTTCCCCGGGAATTGGGTGGTCTTCCTGCTCTCAGGGTGATCTTCCCTTTCTGGACAATCTTTCAGGCCAACCCTCTCCCCAAAGACCTGCATCCAGTCTATGAGAAGTTTGTGTCATAAGGAGCTTTTGGCAAGACCAGTTGACTTCAAGTCTGTCTCTTTGTCCTTTTCTTTCTCTCTCCTTTTCTTTCTCCCCTCCCTTTCTCTCTCTCCTTTCTCTCTCACCCCTCCTTCCCTTCCCACCTCTCCTCATTCCATCCCCTGCGCTGCATCCCGTGTGTAGACTCTGGAGGTATGGGCTCAGCCCCCAGCCCCCAGCACCAGCGGCCACACCCAGGCTTTCCAACTTGCCTTCCCAAAGCCTCTCTGACTGGATTGCAGCTTTGGGGGCCACAGAAAAGACCCCAGCAGAGGACCCCGCTTGGACACGTGCTGTACTTGCACAGGTGATTAGCAATGAGGCGGGGAAAACAGGGGTGGGACATAGGCCGACATGCCGTCGGCACCATTTTATACTGTTTGAATGAATTCCTCATGTGTGTGTTTTAGCAAGCCAAAACATACAGATTATAGCAATGCATTCCAAGTTCCATTTCCTAAGTGAAGTCCTTGCGTCAGACCTCATTAAACCATTTCCGCAAAGTCCCAGCTCTGAGGTGCAGGTCCCGAAGAGGTGCTCCCGGCCCAACACCCCTGTATTGATTAGCGGGTGTCCCTGGGCGAATAGCCACACCTTCTGTCTCAGTGTCCCCAGCTGCTGTGCCTCTGCTCTGCCCTGTCTCAGAAATCCAAGGTGTCAATTCATCCATCAGGTCAACATGGGGCAATTTTCTCAAACCTGAAGCATGAAGCCACCGCTTCCAGGCTCCAAGACTACACAGGGCAGGTTCTGCTGTGGTCACCAAGGTCCAGTTGCCCAGATCAGGGGGCTGCAAGCCAGGAGGTGGAAGGGACTGGAAACCTCCTCTGAGCCCCTTCTCAAGTCTCCGAAAGGGCCCGGAGCAATAGTGCAGCGGTTAACATGCTTGCCTTGCATGTAGCTGACCTGGCTCAGTCCCACCATGCCTGCTCCCCACCCGGTCACACCATATGGTTCCTTGAGCACTGCCAGGTGTAATTCATGAGCGCAGAGCCAGGAGCTTCCCCTGAACACCCTCTGCTATAGCCACCTCCACCCCCCAGCCTCTCCAAAAATTTTTTTAAAAGAGTCTCTGAAGACACTTCAGGTTCTACCTTACGTCTGGGGGCGGAGAGAAGCGAGTGCGAGAGCATCTGTACATACTTCGAGCCACATGTCCAAGAGCACCCATGAGAACCAAACTGGCTCATCTGTGAGGGGTGGGGAAGCCTCAAGTGTCAGAGTACTCAACCGGGCCAGATTCAATTTGTCTTTTATTACAGCGATGATCTCTTTCTCCTCATTATGATGAGGATGATTCTACTCACTTTTTTTTGGGGGGGGGGGGGTGTGCGCGGTCACACCAACATTGCTCAGGGCTTCCTCCTAGCTCTGTGCTCAAGGATCACTCCTGGAGATGTTCCAGGGGCCATAGGGGGTGCGGGGGATGAAGCCAGGCCAGGCAAACACCATCAGCCCCTGCTTTCCCTCCTTTAAACCTCAGAGCACAGATGGCCAATGGAGCAACTGGGGGTCGGGGGACCCCCCCAGACAGCAGCAGGAGAAAGCTGCAAAGCAGCAGGGAGGGGTCTACCAACCCCCAGGGCTTCTTTGGAGCTCTGTATGGCAAAGGTTGGCTCAGGTTGAAGCCTGGAGGTGTGGGCAACAAGCAGCCCCCCAACGGGAGGCGTCTCTTCCCAGTGAGGGGGCTCCCTCTGAGGGGTCCTGCATAGCAGTCTGTGCTGATGATCCTCCTCTCTGCAGGAGAGGGGTGGGGGAAGGGGGCCGGGCAGAAACTAGGAAGCGCCGAAGCAGATAACGCTGGCCTGCTGTGAGCTTGGGAACCAGTGACACTTGGAAGCCACAGGCCAAACTGCACAGTGCTCACTGATCTCCAGGCCTGTACACACGAGATGCCAAAAGGTGGCACTTAGGAAACCTTGGGGGGGGGCGGTATGGAGGGGATGTCAGTTCCAGAGCTCCCCCAAACCATCCTCCTTGCTGGGGACCAGAGACCGGAAGAATCCTCCTGAGGCCAAAAAGTCAGCCTGCAGAGCACTGGGGGTTGAGCGGCTGTTGCCTGCTCCCAGAGCAGGCCAGCTTCCACTTCCTCATGGGTCCTAGGGAGGCAGGAGCAGGGTAGGGGGGGACAGGACTGACACCACCACCTCTGGCCTGCTCCCCACTTCCCCTCTGGGGACAGCCAGCTCCTCCTCAGGGAGGAAGCGGTGTTCTTCCGGTTTCTGCAGAGAAGCTGTCCACAGCCTGGCTTGAACCCCACTGAATGTCCCAAATGACCAGTGTCTCAGCATATCTGGGGATCAGGGGACCCTCCAATACCTGCCAACTGGCTCTCTGGAAACCGTTTTCCCTCCCTGAGGAGGCACCTTGCCAAGTACAAGCCCTGGGGCCTTCACTGTTGAATGAGACCAAAGTTCATGCCTGCCCTTGGCCCTCCACGGAGACACGGGCACCTGGATGAAAGCAGAGGAGCATTGAACATGGGGTGGGGGGGTGCCCTGCTCCGGCAGCCTGCTGGAGCCCCACAGTCCAATCCAGAAAAATCCTCCCAGCCCCTGCAAAACTCCGAAACGGGCCTTTCCCGGGGAACTGGTTAGAGGGTGCCCTTGGCCGTGTGCGCACACTGCCCCCTGCTGGGAAGAAGGCGGCATGACGACGAGGCGGTCCTGAGGATTGACGATCTTGCAGGGGTCTACATATCCCGCACAGAGTGCTCGGGAAAATGTACTTACTAGCTATGCAGGGGGCTTGCTTTCACCGGGAAAGAGCCACAGGAAGTCCTTGTGGGCTCAGAGGGGTTCAGGAAACCGTCTCAGACGTGGGTGGAATTTGGAAGGGGAAGGATGAGCAAGAACTGAGCCCTATCAGAGGGACATGTCCAATGTCCAGCACAGAGCCTTCTTCCAGGTTAGAGAAAACAGCACGGCCCCCCCCATCCCTTCACACACACACACACATCACCACAACCACCAGCACCTGCACCAGCGCCTCCACCCTCACAGCAGGCGGGGCGGGGCCGTCCCCTCCCCTCCGGGATAAGCCCCAGTGGGTGCCCAGTTCTCTCTGGGCAGACCTCAGCTGGCCGGCCAGGCTCTGCCCAGCACCCCGCTGGCAGGTCAGGTCTAGCGTCACTGAAGCTGCAGCAGACCAGACCCCTCCAGGGAGCTCCCTGGGACCTTCGCAGTTCTCATTCTCATCAGGATAAGGAAGCGCCAGGATAAGTAATTGTTGATGTTAATAATTCAAAAATGCGATAGACCTTGTAATTAAAAAAATAAGCTGAAGGAAGCGACAAAAGGGATTGAAATAATGTTGCACGGGCAGTTCCACCAGGTCTCCTCTCAGGAGGGTGAGTGGGGAAGCCTCACCGGGGCTCAGGGAACCCCCAGAGAAGCTTCCCTGCCGCTGCGGAGCTCTGGGGACCCTTGGCCAATACTGACACCCTCACCCCACCCCCAAGTTCCTTGCCTCTTTCCTCATTTAACTTTTTTTTTTCTTTTTGGGTCACACCCAGCAGCGCACAGGGGTTACTCCTGGCTCTGCACTCAGGAATTACTCCTGGCAGTGCTTGGGGGACCATATGGGATGCTGGGAATTGAACCCAGGTCGGCCGCGTGCAAGGCAAACACCCTACCTGCTGTGCTATCACTCCGGCCCACCTCATTTAACTTTTCATCTATGTTTTTGTTTTAGTTGGCCTGAGTCTGAGATAACTGTGAGCGCCCCCTTGATCCCTGTCCTGTCCTCGCCAGCTTCTGCTGTCCTGATGGTGAGAGCCTGAATCACATGGCTAAACCCGGTCCTGGCACCTTGTTCCATACAGTGGAACAGGCCCACAGCATGGCGTCTTCTGCCCGGGCATCTGCCGCCTCTCTCCAGAGCCAGGGTTCTAGCTTCTGGGGCTCCCTCTGCTGCTCAGGGCAGGCTCTGGTCCTCACCCACAAACACAGCCCCACTTCATGGCCAACCTATTTCCATGGAGATTGGAGATTTGCTCCAGAATTAATTGCCTCCTTTAGGGGGGCTGGAGCAATAGCACAGTGGGTAGGGTATTTGCCTTGCATGCGGCCAACCCAGGTTCAATTACCAGCATCCCATATGGTTGCCAGGAGTAATTCCTGAGTGCAAAGCCAAGAGGTAACCCCTGTGCATTGCCGGGTGTGACCCAAAAAGAAAAAAAAAAAAAACCAAAAAACAGAATTAATTGCCTCCTTTCATTTGAAATCAATAAATCAGTATAATTCAGTCTGAGTATCAGAGATTTCCCCTTCAGAAAAAAAAAAAAACCCTTAGGGCTGGGGAGAGAGAACAGGAAGGAGGCACTTGCCTGGCATGCAGCAGCCACTTGGATGTGACTCTGGTTCAATTCCCGGCACCACATATGGTCCATCCCCTGGGTACTGCCAGGGGTCACTCCCAAGCACAGAGTCAGAATAGTCACTAAACACTACCAGATGAGACCCAACCACCAACCCACCCCCCAAAAAAAACCTGAGCCTGCCCATATGAGTTTGTGAGTGTGTTTGTTAATGTATAAGAGTATGTGTGTGACTTCTGAGAATATATCTCAGAGATGAAAAAAAAGTATAGTAGAAATTGCATCTGCATTGGTATGTTCATTGCAGCACTGTTTACAATAGCCAGAATCTGGAAAAAACCTGAGTGCCCAAGAACAGATGACTAATTAAAGAAACTTTGGTATAGCTATACAATGGAATACTATGCAGCTGTTAGAAAGGATGAAGTCATGAAATTTGCATATAAGTGGATCAACATGGAGAGTATCATGTTAAGTGAAATGAGTCAGAAAGAGAGAGACAGGGACTGGAGCCATAGCACTGCGGGTAGGGTGTTTTCCTTGCACGCAGCCAACCCGGGTTCGATTCCCAGCATTCCATATGGTTCCCTGAGCACTGCCAGTGGTAATTCCTGAGTGCAAAGCCAGGAGTGACCCCTGTGCATCGCCGGGTATGACCCAAAAAGAAAAAAAAAGAGAGAGAGACAAACATAGAAAGATTGCACTCATTTGAGGAATATAAAGTAACAGAACTCGAGACTTACACCCAAGAATAGTAGAGATGTGTACCAGGAGGATTGCTCCACAGCTTGGAAGCCGGCCTCACATGCTGGGGGGAAATGCAGCTCAGATAGAGAAGGAACCACCAAGTAAAAGGTGCTTGGAGGGCCCACTCGGGATGGGAGATGCAGGCTGAAAGTAGACTATAGACCAAACATGATGGCCACTCAATACCTATATTGCAAACCACAACACCCAAAAGGAGAGAGAGAGCAAAAGAGAATGCCCTGCCATAGAGGCGGGGTGGGGTGGGGGGATGGGTGGGGTAGTGGGAGGGATACTGGGATCATTGGTGGAGAATGGGCACTGGTGGAGGGATGGGTACTCGATCATTGTATGACTAAAATGTAAGCATGAAAGTTTGTAAGTCTGTAACTGTACCTCATGGTGATTCATTTAAAAATAAAAATTTTTTAAAAATTGGGGCTGGAGCGATAGTACAGTGGGTAGGGTATTTGCTTTGCATGCAGCCAACCCAGGTTTGATTCCCAGTATCCCATATGGTCCCCCAAGCACCGCCAGGAGTAATTCCTGAGTGCATGAGCCAGGAGTAACTCCTGAGCATTACTGGATGTGACCCCCCCAAAATTAAAAATTTTTAAAAATAATTAAAAAATAATTTTAAGTATGTGTGTGTGAGTATAAATGTGTAAGAGTGTGAACATGTAAGTGCGTGTGTATGTGTTTAAGAGTGCATGTGTGCATGTGTGCATGTGTGTGTGTGTGTGTGTGTGTGTGTGTGTATGTGTGTGTGTATCTTCCCTCATGCCAGCAAAGAACATGAAAGGGAGGGAAGGGCGGTGGGGGCAGAGCAGGACGGAAGCCAGCTGTAGGAAAAGGCAAAGGTTTGTCCAGGCCCTAGTTTTAGGCCCTTGACCCCAAACTGATGGCTTTATTTTTATTTGTATTTTATTTACTTATATTTTGCTAATAGACGAGTTTAATGATGCGCTGTCTGTCATTCGCACAGATGGCTTCAGAGACTTTCAGCTATAGCCAAGCGTGTGTAACCGTGCCACACAGAGCAGTTACCAACTGAAATACAGTGGGGTCTTAAAGCCGCCATGTGATGCCTATGCACAGTGACTATAACCTCCTATGAGAACAGTGAGTGCGGAGACTCTGAAATCCAGACCTATGGCCAAAAGGGAAAAAAAAAGGGAACAAAATGATGCCTCTGGGGTTGGCAGAGCATGTTCCTCGCTCTGCCCTTTGCTTCCCTGCCCCCTGCCCCCTCCCTGTGTGTTCAGACCCCCTTGAGCTGAAACAGCTGATCTCCCCTAACACAGACCCCCCAACAGCCTTGCAATGGCCCACCTGCTCCCTCCAGAAGCTACCTGAGCCAAAACACAGCCCTTCCCAGGGCCTGATCCCACGGCTACAAACGCCAGCACCGCCAAGGACAGAAGTCTGACATGGTCCTGCAAGACCAGCCAAGAGGAGGAAGAAGCCCCCAAAGCTTAGAAAGTTTCTTCAATTTCAAGCCCTTCAGCCTGGCAGAGATGCCCCCCCACCCCCACTGCCCCTTCACCAGACACTGAATTTCCAGAGGAAGCCCCGAGACTTGATGCGAGAGCAGAGGGTTCACTTAGCTCCAAAGAAAGAGGCTGGCTCGTGGCCTCTGTCCCCGCTCCAGGAGCCCACGGGCAGCTCGTCCACCCGGGACACTTGATAGTTGCCCACACAGCTAAGTCCTTAGCGAAAGAACTCGCAGACCTGCAACGCTCCCCCTGCCAAGGTCCCTTTCTCTCTGCATAACCCCTGCCGCCCTGCACCAGGACAGGAAGAGCCCCCCGCACCCCCCCCACACACATACAAACCTGGGAATAACCAAGATTTGAAGTTCAAAGGCTCACACCCAGCCATGCAATGTCGGGGGGCTGCCTCCAGCAGAGGGCTAATTGGGGGAGAGAGGAACACCGCTGTCCTCAGCCCCCTGCCCCAAGGCCTATTCTGACTGGGGATGATGGGGGGCGGGGGGGGGGAACAGGCCTCTGGCCTGTGACTTGCAATCTCTGGGCCCACTTCCAGAAAGTAAATTCCATTTCTATGCCCTTTTATTCAAATAGGAACATGGAAAATATCAGTTCACAGCAACTCGTTTTTTTCTCCATTTTCTTTGGAGCGAAGACTTGGACCCCGGAGCCAACTTAAGTATTATATCCTTGATGACGCCCCCACCCCATCCTGTGCCCCCAGAACCCAGCACAGACCTAGCTCTGTGTGGACAAGTATGAAGTGTCCTGGGGTGCACGAGCTGCGGGGGGCGTGGGGGGAGAGGCCACGACCCAGACCTTTATAGGCGCCACTGCCTCAGAATGACTTTGCGGGGGTATGTTTGCGTTGGCGGGATCCCCCACTTAAGGGAGTGAAAGATATCCTTGTGTGTGTCCCCTGCCCCCCCCCGCCCTGCCCCCCCGAGCTTGGACGTGGCTTTCTGCCTGCAGGCCCAGGGCCAAAAGTCTGGTTCAAGTATTATTGGCAGAGCAGCCTGATAGGCCTGCGGATGCCAATCCCTGACGTCCCAGATGGTCCCCAAGCCTGCCAGGAGTGACCCCTGAGCACAGAGTCTGGAGGGGCTCGACGCACCACAAGGTGTGGCCCCAAAAAACAAAATGAGGAAAGGAAAGTGAGGCCGAAGAGAGAATGCAGGCCAGCGCGGGGGTCCAGAGACAGAGACCACCACTGGGGACAGAACAGTCTAGGGTGACCCTCCCTGGGAGAAGGACACTTGTGAAACAAGCTATGCCGTCACTCTGAGCTCTGCTCTCTGGTTGGGGGTGATTTCCTAATCATCTTTCAAAGAGCCGAACCGAGGCAGAGGGTACCGCTGAGCTGAGCCCGGAGCAACCAGAGTCTCGCACAGGATTTGAGACAGCCCGGGGAGAGTAGGGGAGGGGACAGCAGGGGCACAGGGGCCGTGAAGGTGGGTGTTCCTTGTACATCTGTGGCTAATGGCTGTGCTATACACATGTAGCAGCTGCCAGGCTGAGAGCAAAGTGCTTACAGAAACCAGTAAAGGAAGCTCACGGACGTGTTAATGCTGAAGTGATACTCTCAGACCTCAGCTGAAACATCAAGAAATTCTTGAGCTGAAAAGAAGAATTGAAACTTACTAGAGAGGTTCAATCGCAGTTTTGAAGAGGGACAGAAAGACACAGCAAATTTGAAGCTAAGATAACTGAAATGCTCACATCTAAAATGATCACATCTAAAGAGCAAAAAAAAGGGGGGAAATGAAACAAATGGTCTAAGAGACTGGTGAGATGCTATCAAGCTGACCTACGTTATGGGGAATCCAGGAGAAATAGAAAGAGGCAAAAAGAGGGGCTGGAGTGAAAGTAGGGTGGGTAGGGTGCTTGGCTGCATGCGGCCAAAACAGGTTTGATCTCCGGCATCTCATCTAAGCACTGCACAGAGGAATTCATGAGTGCAGAGCCAGAAGGATGCTTTGAGCACTGCTGGGTGTAGCCAAAAAACAAAATAAAGTAAACAAAAACAATAAAAAGAAGGAAGAGAGAGAAAGAAAGAAAGAAAGAAAGAAAGAAAGAAAGAAAGAAAGAAAGAAAGAAAGAAAGAAAGAAAGAAAGAAAGAAAGAAAGAAAGAAAGAAAGAAAGAGAAAGAGAAAGAGAGAGAAAAAGAGAAAGAGAGAAAGAAAGAGAGAGAGAAAGAAAGAAAGAAAGAAAGAAAGAAAGAAAGAAAGAAAGAAAGAAAGAAAGAAAGAAAGAAAGAAAGAAAGAAAGAAAGAAAGAAAGAAAGAGAGAGAGAAAGAGAAAGAGAGAGAAAAAGAGAAAGAGAGAAAGAAAGAGAGAGAGAAAGAAAGAAAGAAAGAAAGAAAGAAAGAAAGAAAGAAAGAAAGAAAGAAAGAAAGAAAGAAAGAAAGAAAGAAAGAAAGAGAGAAAGAGAAAGAGAGAGAAAAAGAGAAAGAGAGAAAGAAAGAGAGAGAGAAAGAAAGAAAGAAAGAAAGAAAGAAAGAAAGAAAGAAAGAAAGAAAGAAAGAAAGAAAGAAAGAAAGAAAGAAAGAAAGAAAGAAAGAAAGAAAGAAAGAAAGAAAGAGAGAGAAAAAGAGAAAGAGAGAAAGAAAGAGAGAGAGAAAGAAAGAAAGAAAGAAAGAAAGAAAGAAAGAAAGAAAGAAAGAAAGAAAGAAAGAAAGAAAGAAAGAAAGAAAGAAAGAAAGAAAGAAAGAAAGAAAGAAAGAAGGAAGAGAGAGAGAGAGAAAGAGACAAAAAAGAATATCTGAATAGGACCAGAGAGATAGTGCAAAGGGGTAAGGCACTTGCCCCAGATTTGATCCCTGGTACCACAGTATGGGCCTTGAACACAGCTGGATGTATACCACCCAAAAAACAAAAATAGTAATGAGAGAACTTCCTTGACAAAATACAAACTATTTACAACAAAACAAAACCTCAAATCCTACTCAGTGGTGAAAAACAACTTTTTCCCTAAAACAAGAGAAGAATGTCCACATTTACCACAGCTCCTCTGCATTGCCCTGGGAGTTCTAACCAAAGCAATCAGACCCTCCCTCCCCACCCACACACACACACCCAAAAAGTAAGTAAAAGACATCTAAATTGGCTTTTATTTGTTTGGTGTTTTGGGTTCACAAAATGAACTCCATGGGGCTGGAGAGATAGCACAGTGGGTAGGGCGTTTGCTTTGCACGCAGCCGCAGCCGACCCGAGTTCAAATCCCAGCATCCCATATGGTCCCCTGAGCATGGCCAGGGGTGGTTCCTGAGTGCAGAGCCAGGAGTAACCCCTGTGCATCGCCAGGTGTGACCCAAAAAGCAAAAAAAAAAAATGAACTCCATGCTCTATGCTCAGGGATCACTCCTAGTGGTGCTGGGGATAAAATCTGGGCCAGCTGTGTGCAAGATTAGCACCTTACCCTCTGCACTATTTCTCCAGTCCACAACATCTGTAACTCCATTTGTAGATGGTACTGTTCTGTGTATTGAAAACCCTGAGGAATGCATAGAGAGCAACTAGAGTTAGTAAACGTGCCTGGCAAAATTACAGAGTACAGGGACAACACATAAATATCCATTTGTTTCTACATCTGAGCAGTGAACAGTCATAAAAATGAAATTAAGAAAATAAATTCATTTATAGTGGACATCCTATGTGCATCGTAGGAAGACAATGATGTTTGATGTCCACAGGCTCCGAGAGATGGATTCAGTGAGTCCCTATCAAGAGCCCAACAACCTTTTTGAAGAACTGGAAAAGACACTTGAAATAGAAAAAGGCCCCCACCAATCAACACAATCTTGAAAAGAAAAACAAAACCAGAAAACTCTCACGTTCTGATTTCAAAACAATACAAAGCTAAGAAAATCAAAACAGTGCAGCACTGGATAGAGAGATCAATCAAGCAGAACTGAGAGTCCAAAAGAAAAACAAACATCTGTGGCTAATTGATTTTTGACCAGGATGCTAAGTCCTTTCAAAGATAAAAACATCCTTGAATGCTGAAAAATATAACATTGACAGTGCTGAGAACCAGCTTTCCAAACACACAGGAAAAGAATGACGTTAGGAGCTGGAGCGATAGCACAGCGGGTAGGGCATTTGCCTTGTACATGGCCAACCTGGGTTCGATTCCCAGCATCCCATATGGTCCCCTGAGCACCGCCAGGAGTAATTCCTGAGTGCATGAGCCAGGAGTAACCCCTGTGCATTGCTGGGTGTGACCCAAAAAGAAAAAAAAAACCCACAAGAAAAGAATGACGTTAAACCCTTTCTTGGGGGGAGTGGGGAAGGTGTTTGTGGGGTCACAGCCAGTAGTGCTCAAGGTTACTCCCGGCTCTGTGCTCAGGGATCATTCTTGGTGAGTCTCAGGAAACCATATGTAGCAGTTCGAACTGGGGATCGAATCCAGGTCAGTCACATGCAAGCCTTACCTGTTGTACTCTCTCTCCAGCCTAGATGTCATCGGTTTTGATTTGATTATGGATCTTTAGTTATTACATCACAACTATAATGAAGGGAAACAGGATAAATTAATCTTACAAAACTTAAAACTGGTGCATCTTAAGGTTTTATTGTGGGGGCAATCTGTGATAAGGGTTCGACTATTCAAAATATATTTTTGAAAATTCCTAAAATGGGGCCAGAAAGATAGGACCGGAGGCAAGGTGCTTTGCTTGCACTGGGCTGATCTCATTTTGATCCCCAGCATCACACCTGGTTTCCCCCAAGCCCTCCCAGGAGTCACGTAAATATCATTTACAGCACCAACAGGTGTGGCCCCAAAGCCCAAAATATAACAAAGGAAAACAACTTTAAAAGCGCAACCACCAAAAGAAGAAGCTATCTGATTTTAGTCCGGACAAAAGACAGAGAGATCTACGGAATGGCCGTGAGGCTATGAGAAGATTCCCAGCCATTAGAAAATGCAAATCAAAACCATGGTTAGGCAGCACTTCACACCTATTAGGCTGCAAATAAATGAATGAGTGAAAATAACAAGCGTGGGCAAGCGCGGAGACGCTGAAACCCTCGTGCACTGTTAGTGGAAATGTAAAAACAGCCGCTGGGGTAGTTTGGCAGCTTCTCCAAAAAGCTAAACATAGCGATACCATATGACACAGCAATTTTGCTCCTCACTCTGTCCCCTAAAGAACCGAAAGCAAAGATTCAAACAGATCCTTGTCAGCCAGGGTTAACTCGCAGCAATGTTCACGGCAGCCAAAAGGTGGGGAAAGCCCAGTGTCCATCAACAAATAAATAGAGAGATAAAACCTGATTATGCTTCCAACGGACTGTTATTCACTCATAAAAAGAGGGGAGAGAAACTGATATGGGTGCAATTCCAAAATTATGCTGCGTGAAATAAGGCAGACACAAAAAAACAAATATTGCATGATTCCATTTTGGTGATAAAAGAACAAATATTGTACAGTTTCACCGATGTGAAGTGTCGACTGGGCAAACCCTTGGGGACAGAAAGTTGACGAGCAATGACCGGGGTGAGGAGTCATTGCTTAAGGATCACAGTATTTCTGCTGGGCTGAAGGGAAAGTCTGGGAAACAATGAGAGTGGTTACATAACAGTAGAATGTAATTAATGCCACTGAGTTGTACATTTAAAGTGGCTAAAATGATCCTCCTTGTATTTGTGTCAGAATGGGGCAAATTTTAAATAATTAGCAAAAAAGCAATCCAGTTTAAAAAATGGGCAAAAAATAGGAAGAGACGATCCACCAAAGAAGATACACAGATGGCAAGCTGATGAAAAGACGTTCAACATCATTATCTACTAACGAGCTAGAATGACACGACCAAATGTTGGCAGCGAAGCAGAAAAACTGGAATTTCTGGTAGGAATATAAAACAGAACAGGCACTCGAGAGAACACTGGAGCCATTTCTTAAAACCAAATATGTGAGGCCAGAGCAAAAGTACAGCAGATAAGGCGCCTGCTGCCTTGCATGCAGCCGACCCAGGTTCAATCCATGGCACCCCATCTGGTCCCAGGAGCCCACCGGGAATAATCCCTGAACGTAGATACAGGAATAAGTTCTGAGCAGGCTGCCACTGTGGCTGGATGTGCCCCCTCCCCCTTAAAAAAATCCACAAATATGCAGCTACCATTCCCATATGACCCATAACTGCAGTCCTGGACATTGATCGCTGAGAAAGGAAAAGTATGTTCACACAAATGTCTATACAAAAATGTTTGCAGGGGCTGGAGTGATAGCACAGTGGGTAGAGCATTTGCCTTGCACGCGGCCGGCCCGGGTTCAAATCCAAGCATCCCATATGGTCCCCTGAGCACCGCCAGGGGTGATTCCTGAGTGCATGAGCCAGGAGTGACCCCTGTGCATTGCTAGGTGTACCCAGAAAGCAAAAAAAAAAGAAAAACAAAACACAAAAATGTTTGCAGCACCAGTAGGAGGAAGACCAGAGGGGAGGGGATCTGGGACAGCAGAGGGAGCTGGTGACTCTGGGGGAGGGTGCAAAGCATGTGTCATGTCTTGAAACCCCCTCAAAACAGCGCTGTAAATCACAGAGCCTAAAGACACAGTGCTTGTCAAAGAGACAGATGGTGGGATTGATGTTGGATTATTGTATGGTTGAAACTCAATCAGGAATAACTTTTACATCTTGGTGCCTTAATAAAAATAAATTTTTAATATTAAATGTTCATAGCAGCAATAAATCAATAAAAAAAAACCCAAATGCCTAGAAACAACCCAGACATCTTTGAATAAGTGCATAGGTAACCCAATCTGGGAATATTACTCAGCAATAAAAAAAAAAAAAAACTGAAAGAAGTACTAGTATTTACAACAACCTGACTGAGTCTCCAGGTTATGCTGAAAAGCCAGTTCCCCAAGTTTGTAGAGTATACAATTCCATTTACAGAGCATTCTTGATGACAAAATAGAAAATGAACAACTGTTGCCAGGAATTAGGGAGGGGCTGAAAGCAGGAGGGACTGGGAGTAGCTATGAAAGACAAAACAGCGGGTAGGGCATTTGCCTTGCATGCGGCCGACTCAGGTTTGATTCCCAGGATCCTATATGGTTCCCCGAGCACTGCCAGGAGTGATTCCTGAGTGCAGATCCAGGAGTCAGCCCTGGGCATTGCCGGGTGTGACCCACAAAGAAAAAAAAAAATGTCTGGGTCCAGCTTAAACCTGAAAGCTTTGTAACTGTTCTTGGGGTGATTCAATAAATAAATTTATTTTTTTAAAAAACTGGGGTCTTTGCAGTGATGAGAAGATGCTGTAACTTGACTGTATCACCTTACATCCTGGCTGCAATACTGTGTTTTGCAAAATGTTATCAGTTGTTGAAGAAAATTGATCAAGAGCACATATTTGTTCAATATATGCACTTGAAAGTATGCACAGGGGCTGGAGCAATAGCACAGCGGGTAGGGCGTTTGCCTTGCACGCGGCCGACCCGGGTTCGATTCCCAGCATCCCATATGGTCCCCTGAGTACTGCCAGGGGTGATTCCTGAGTGCAGAGCCAGGAGTAACCCCTGTGCATTGTCAGGTGTGACCCAAAAAGCAAAAAGAAAAAAAAAAAGAAAGTATGCACAGGTGCACATTAACCTACAACTACATCAAAATTTAGTTTTAATATTGTTTATAATTGCAAGGTTATTAAACTATGCTTATATGTCCAGTATATTTAATGCTGACATAAATATATACACATGTACCTAGAAACAATATAAATGTCTACCAATAAGAGAATAAATAAACAAATTGCAGGCTTCTCGATCAGTGACTACTACCCAGCAAGAGAGTAATGAACTGCTACAACAGAACAATATGAGTAATTGAACTAATTCAATTAAATCAATTAATTAAAAGTAAACCCAGATACTTATTTAGTGGGATTAAACCCCGTGCTGTAAGTGGGGGAAGACGGTGACTGCAGGCACCGGCGCTGGCAGAGCCGTGGCAGCTCTCAGGGGGTGGTGACATTTCTGCGTGAATGACTGTAAGTGCCCTTTAAATATTTCCTCTCCAAAAGGGTGGCTTTAAGGGAAGCCAAGCTGGCGCCCATGGCGGAGCGTGAGGATGGTGGCAGCGCCCACACGGGCTCTGAAGCCCATGGAGCTACAGTAGCTCTGAGCCCTCTGGGCAGCAGGTCACCGCCGGAATGATAGCACAGCGGGTAGGGTGATTGCCTTGCACGTCGCAGATCCGGGTTCAATCCCGGGCATCCCACATGGTCCCTCAAGCAACACCAGGAATAATTCCTGAGTGCAGAGCCAGGAGTAACCTCTGAGCATGGTTGGGTTTGACCCAAAAGGCAAAAAAAAAAAAGAGAAAGAAAGGAAAGAAATTTAGCGTGAGTGAATAGGCTCTTCAGGTCCAACTTGGCACTACTCTGCAGTTGAGGGGGTGCCCAGGTGCCCACCATGGGAGAACAGCTCAGAGCACTCGACACCCGCAGGGCGTCCCCACCAGCCCGCCAATGCCGCCTGCAGCATATTATGGAGGAAAGTCTCCCTGAGTGCCAGCGGTCTGCAGACTGAGGATGAGGACTTGTGTCCCCTGGTCAGGTGCTGCTGGACTGGTGGCTACAGCCCACTCAGAGAGCCCAAGTACCTTATATGATGTTTGGGGTAACATAGATGGATATGTATTGTCAAAACTGGCTGCACTGAACACTTAAAATCTGTAAACATATGTATAAATTATCCCTCAATAAAAGAGAGCTGTAATTTCCTCCAAAAACTTTAATAACTTTTGTCCCTCAAAAGAACCTTTTAGAGACTAGAGCAATAGCACAGCGGGTAGGGTGTTTGCCTTGCACATGGCCGACCTGGGTTCGATTCCCAGCATCCCATATGGTCCCCCAAGCACTGCCAGGAGTAATTCCTCCTGAGTGCAGAGCCAGGAGTGACCCTTGTGCATCGCTGGGTGTGACCCAAAAGGCAAAAAAAGCAAAAATTTTATAAAAAAGAACCTTTTAGGGAAGCACCAAGGTAAACCCCACACAGTAGAAGTGATTTGTCACTTATATAACCAGCATATTCAGAATAGATAATCCCCACAAAACAGTAAAAAAAAAAAAAGAGAGAGAGAGAGAGACATATCTCAATAAGCTAAAAATAAAAAAATAAGCCAGAGACTTGAATAAACACTTTACCAAAGAGGATACTCAGATGTCCAATAAACATAAAAGAATGATCAATATGATTTTCAGGGAATGGCAAAATCCAATCATGAGATGCCAGTCACGAAAATCCAACCACAAGACATGCTGACCATAAAGGTCACAGTAGCGGACTCCACATAGGAGGTGAGGGGCCGGCCCGGGGAGTGTGGGGAGCCCCTAAACTCTGTTTCTCCGTGTTGATAATGGACATCACAAGCATTAAAATTCACATTATCTGAAGACATGTGTTGGTTTGATGCATCTTCGACGGACAGTGTGGTATACTCAAGATAAATGCTTTTTTTTTTTTTTTTTTGGGTCATCTCCCTAGAAATGACCCAAAAAGGTGTCCACATTCTGCCCGTCCCGTGATGCGGGCAGAATGTGGACACCTTTTTGGGTCACATCCGGCGATGCACAGGGGTTACTCCTGGCTCTGCACTCAGGAATTACTCCCGGCGGTGCTCAGGAGACCATATGGGATGCTGGGAATCGAACCCGGGTCGACCACATGCAAGGTAAACGCCCTAGCCCCAGAATAAACGCATTTTTTAAAGAAATTAAATGAAAATACACCTCAGTGTTGACCTGGAGAATGGGCAGTTTTCTTCTTACTCACCTGCAGCTGCCTCATTTCATCTAACCACGGGCAATTAGTGAGCAGACCAGAGCCTGGCGTCAAACCTTGGCTTCCCTCCCAGCCCTCCTCAGAGCCACGCAACCCCAGCGAGCCGCCTGCCTGTGCTTCCGTCTCCTCCCCTGAGTACTGGGCACTGATCCTGCCAGGGCTCGTGGGCACACACAACAGAGAAAGTCTTTGTAAACTGCCTCAGGATCAGCTGTCACAGCACTAAGTCTAGCTCACCTTGTCCACGAGGAAGCAAACATGAAATCCAGTTTCTGGTGTCAAACCTGTATCCGTTTCACTGTGATTCTGCCTCTCCCCACCCCCTCACAGCTGTGCGGTCAGGTGCCGTCCCGTGATGCGGGCAGAATGTGGACACCTGAGAGTAAGCGGTTCCACCTGCCTCCAGCCTTGTCCTCAGAGGTGTGACTGCCCCAGATCAGCTGCTAAATAGCCCAACACAGCACAGCACTCACTCGGGTCCTGGGGTCCAGTGCCACTGGGGGAAGGTTCTCGCAAATATACCAGGGCACCAGGGCAGAACCTTTTGACTCAGGGAAAGTGTAAGAATGGCTTTCATGGAGTGGGTGGGGCGCTTGCATGTACCTGACAGATCCAGGTTCCATCACCAGCACTGCACGTGGTCTCCCAGACCCAGCTGGGAGTGATCCTCGAGCACAGAGCCAGGAGTAAGCCCCAGGCACCACTGGGTATGGCCCCCCAAACAAACAAAAAGCATGGTGTTCTGAAAAGGGGGTTGGGAAGCTCAAAGGAATCCCTGTCACATACGGCAGCATACGTGTCTGGGTCCTTTGAAATTACAAGGCTACAGCACACTGCAGGCCTCAGAGGGGCCTGGGGGCAGGCCAGGAAGCAAAGACCCAGGGCTGTGGGTGACTCTGAGAGCACCAAGATTTGAACCGGTTCTGGGGTCAGTCAAAACCTTTTCACAAACATAAACCTATTTCCACTTCCTGGTATGCCCTCAGTGAGTCAGCTGTCTGTTCTACAAGGTAGGTGACAGATACAAACAGGAAGAATCAAACCAAGACCCAGACCTCACCCCAAAACCCTCCTCTGCCTCCATTTCTCCCCACGTTTGTCTTCTTAGATCAAGGAGGTGCACGATGGGCCAGAATGACTTAGCACCAGCAAAGCCCAGTGAGTCTCAAGTTAGCCATCCTGTCCAGACACTTCTGGTTCCTATAAAGTCAGAAAATAAGGCTCGTCTCTCCCTAGAAAGGGGAAGGGGGCAGCTCTTAATGTTAGAGGCCAGACCCAGACCAGGAACCCAATGCACACCTGCTGCTTCCAGAGCCCACTAGATTCTGGCCCCCTGCAAAGCACTGCCTCTTGCGGAAGGAACTTCAACACTGGTGCAAATGCTGGTCAGGCCAATCCATGTGCAAGGGGCAGCCTGGGAGAGAGGCACAAAGTCACGGAAGTCAAGGATTCCAGGGGCTGGAGAGATACACAGCAGGTAGGGTGTTTGCCTTGCACATGGCTGACCCGGGTCCGATCCCTGGCATCCCCTGTGGTCCCCTGAGCCCTGCCAGGAGTGATCCCTGAACACTGCTTCGTGTGCTCCCCCACCTACCCCCAAATAATACATTTTAAAAAGGAAGTGAGATTCCAGAACAGGGCAACTCTGGGTTTCTAGCAGAGAAATGAGGCTGTGTGGGGCTCAGCAGACAAGGTAACACGGGGAAAAGACTGCTGGGCACAATAAGGCTCCCTAAAGAGCAAGAATGCAACATTTGCAGCCTGAACGGTAGCAGAGGGTTAGAAAAGACTGGCTTGGAGGTTACCAGACAGACGCTGCTGTGTCCAGCTCCCTGAGTCACCTGAGCACTGAGAGAGCAGGTCACTGCCCAGAGCGCGACAGAGATGGGAGGCTTCAAAGGGCCCAGCTCAGCTCCATTTCCAGTCTGTCCTTCATTTCCTCCTGGGGTCACACTGAGTCAAAACACAGGGCAATAAAAACTCAACTAGACTCAACTCAAAGCTCAAGAAGAGCTCCTTGGGAGACACCTGGTCCTCAGAACAATTTCACCCTCCTGAACTTCTGCAGGGGAAGAGGAAGCTAACAGCTAGCCCCAGGAGAGTCCTGGCACGTGCAGCTGGAGAGAAAAGCAACACCTGGGCAGTTATGGTGACAGGCCTCCTTCCATCAACCTTCTCGGGCAGCAGCTACTCTGACCTGAACCTGAAATTGTCCAGTTTCCTCAGACATCACTCAACAATTTGGTCTGTGAAATTATTAAATGCTTCCTTCCCAGCAGGTCTGACTTTGGGGGGGCAGGGGACTCCAAACAATGATAGTGAGTTTTTTGTTGAATATTGAATGCAATCAAAGTAAAGAGAAAGTAAAGTGAAATTTATCAGCTACACAGGTGGGGTGGGGGAGAGGTTTACTGTGGTTCTTGGTGGTGGAATATGTGCACTGGTGAAGGGATGGGTGTTTGAGCATTTGTGTAACTGAGACTTAAGACTGAAAGCTTTGTAACTTTCCACATGGTGATTCAATAAAAATAAATAAATTTAAAAATACAACCAATTTGGTGTGTGTGTGTGTGTGTGTGTGTGTAGTTGATTACACCGGATGCTCAGAGGCTACTTCTGACTCTATGCCCAGGAGGGAATGACCCCTGGCAGGGTTTCAGGGATCACATGCAGTGCTGGGAATAGAACCAGGGTCATCCGCAGGAAAGGCAAATGCTCTATCCATAGTAGTACCCGCCCCCTCCAGAACAATTCCAAGGGACCTTATAGGTAGCAGGTTACATAAACTGTGTGGCCAGAGAAAGAGCCAGGATCTGCTCTCTCTAGCTTACACTCTGGGGCAAACTATGAGGGCTGTCCCCGGCACATGTTCAACAAGTTTTCACGTTCACCCTTCACAGAGACCCAACAGGGAGGCGGGAATGCCAGAAAAGCGCAGAAATTATCCATCTTTTGCTATCATTCTTTTCCAATGAACCTCAGTACCTAGCATAAATGAACCTGAAGTAGATGTTGGAAGTATCACTGGAATTCAGAGGAGGCATCCCACTGCTAAATTATAAAAGAGCAAGTTTTTCTGTTTCACTTCTTCCCAGACACAGTATAACCCCTCTTTCACCATCCAAACTAAAAGCCCTAGCCCATCACTAAAGAAAAACACACACCTCGGGCTGGTGAGCACAGAGGGAAGGCACATGCCCCGCTTGCAGCCAACCCATGTTTGACCTCCAGCACCCCGCGGGCCCCCAAGCATCATCAAAAATAGCCCTGGAGGCCCCCGGGCACCAGCACCATCAGTGGTCCTGGAGGCCATTGCACTCTTCCCAGAAGAGCCTGCTGGTCCCCACAGAGCAGTGCATGGCGGGTCCAAGCACCAAGAGTCACTGGGACTGGCCCCGAACAACACCCCAGAGACCAACATAAATGGAACACGCTTATAAAATCATGGATTTACCTTTGCCATTTATTTTTTAAAATCTTATTCAAAATATTAAATAATACAATTTCAGATATGAAAAAAATTACTGCAGTAAAACAGTTCTGGTGCATTTCCATGTGCTTCCTCCTTCAGACTAGGACAGTGAACCGTCCACTCCAGGGAAATGATGGGTGGCCAGGCTTCTCCTGCTCGACATGCCAGGCCCACTGGCCACCCATACTTCAAAGTGGGTGCTTGACATCTACGAGGGGTCATACCTTCTAAAAAAGTTGAGAGACCACTCATCTCAACTCTCAGTCAAATCACCATATTTACATACTGATCTAATTCTTTTAGGATAGAAAGATGGGTTACAATGACAAACAGTAAATAATTTCCAGTTTAAAAAAAAATACAAGGGAGAGAAAAAAAGAGTACACATATCCTTTACGTATACAAACACCTTCATTCAAGAATAATTTGAAAGTCCTAGATACAATATTACTTAAATGACAATAACCCCTAAGATTTATTCAAAATTATTATAAAATAATAAAGTGAACAAATCTCATGATTCTAATTCTGCCCCTTGCTTGACAGTTTGGTGGGACAAACCTGTGCTATAACCAATTGCTACCTAAAAGCAATTGAATGCGTAGTTGTTATTTTGCCTCAATTTCTACCTCTAAATTGAATTCAGCGATTCAAACCAAAACAGTTTCTCTTTGTGTACCATGACATAGCCTGCTGTGTCCACTGCTGATTTCAGACTCTATTTCCAGAATTTTTAAACACATTATTGTGTTACCCAAAATTGTGGTCAGGTTAAGCAATGTCATTATCTTATTTTAGGTTTAAATTATCCCAAAAAAATAAAGCAATTTTCCTAAAAGGAAAAAAACAAAAGTTACTTATATGGAAAGCATTATTATACATCCTTATACATTTCCATTTGGAAGCACAAAGAAATGTGTGGTTAAAAATAGTATCTGGATGGCAGAAAGAGAATCTGAATCAGCAGTACCAGATTTGTTAAAATTCAGTTAAAAGTTGGGATCTTTTAAAAGTAGCATTACTAATACTTCCAGAAGAAGTATAATAAAGAAATTTAAAACAATAAAAACAAATTACAGGTAATGCCTGGCTCTACATTTTGGAAACCTGATTGAATTTAATTCTAAAAATGTAGATAAAAAATTATATACTTCTTGTTTGTGATATTTAATTTCCAAAGCACCAAGGCAAAATGAAGAGAGACCCACCTCTCATTAAGTACCAATTGCCCCTGGCATACATCTGTACGGTAACATATAAAAAGTCAAGCAAATAAAATTATATAATAAGCAAAATCAAATCACAGTGCTTTAAAAAATATAATCATTGGTGATCTTCAGAGAAGGCATTGCTTCATTAACATTCTGGTCTAAGCGATGATATTCCACTGTTTTGGAGCAAAGACTATCACGCCATTTTCTGCTTTGAACTAGAAGGAAAATCTGGAATAGAACAACAAAATTAGTTATGCAACAGAGAAAAAAGAGTTGGGGGGAAGGAATGCTAAATATTTTTTTAAATAAATGAAACGTATCTCTCTTCCAAGTACCCAAATATAAAAGGCAAAATCAGCCACATAGGGCTATTCTGTCTTCCATCTCATAAACAAAGATAAATAGTGCTTCTAAAATTTCAATATATCCGTAGGAATACTCATAAAAAACTGATTTTTAGGCTCAGTCTTTAGAGATGAGTTGACAGACTACAGTGGAGTGCAGGTAGCTATTATTTATCAAGTCCTTTATGTGTTTATAACATAGATGGCCCAACACCATGAAAGAATAGCACTTACACTTCAAAATTTTGTACACCCACAAATATTTACAAAGCAAGCAAGAGATCACTAAACCACAGGTAACCAAAGTGGTTTTTGGTTTATTTTCTATCTCAGAGCAACAAACAAGATCCTCTGTGGGTCACAAGTATAATGATTAGGGTCCATGCATCTGTGGGACCTTCACTTCCCTCAATCCTTGCTACACCAGCAAATTACCTGTTCGAAAGGAAAAAGAGCACAGAACCACTGATTCCCTGAAAAGCTCTGGGGCCAGGGTGATAGTATGGGCAGTAGGGCACATGCTTTGCATGAGGTCAATCTGGTTCAAGCGCCCCCTTTATGGTTCCCTGGGCCCTGTCAGGAGGAAGCCCTGAGCACTGCCAGGTATGGCCCCCAAACAAACAAAAATCCGAAAAGCCTTTTTAAATTATCCAATACAAATTGGTCATTTCTTGGTGAGAAAAATCAGCTCCCAAAGGAAAGATGAGAATCAAAGTATAGTAAGGTCAAGAATTCAAATCCTGGGGCCAGAGCAATAGTACAGCAGGAAGAGAGTTTGCCTTGCACACGGCTGACCTGGGTTTGAACTCCAGCATCCCATATAGTCTCCCAAGCACCACCAGGAGTGATTCCTGAGTGCATAACCAGGAGTAAACCCTAGGCACTGCTGGGTGTGATCCCCCACCAAAAAAATTTAAAAATTTGAGATGCTGGAGGCTGAAGTAATAGTACAGCAGATAGGGCATTTGCCTTGCAGGTGGACGACCTGGCATCCCATATGGTCCCCCAAGCAGTGCCGGGAGTAATTCCTGAGTGCAGAGACAGGAGTAACCCCAGAGCATTGCTGGGTGTGACTCCAACCTCCACTCCCCCCAGAAAAATAATTGAGATCCTAGACTGGAGAGAATTTAATGGGCCAAGCACCTGCTTTGCATACTTGGAGGCCCAGCTTCGATCCCTGGCACCACTGTGGCCTCTGAGCATTGCAGGTCTGGGCCCCAAAACACAACGAAATGAAGCAAAGAAGGGAGACCCTGACTGGTACAAACAAGGATGCTGCGTGTGTGCTCTCCCCTGACATCTGCAAGGCTGCGCACAGGGCCGTGCCGCTCTCACCGCGCTCTCTAGTCCTCCCAGCCTCTCCCAGTCCTCTCTACCTCATGCAATCCAACGAGCTGATCCAGCAGAGAAATGGTCACATCAACATTATATCTAAACTACAAACTGGGAAACCACGTGCATATTCAATAGGAAACCAACTAAATAAATTACGTAGCTATTAAGTCACTGGACTGGAGCAATAGCACAGAGGGTAGGGCGTTTGCCTTGCAGGCCACCAATCCGGGTTCGATTCCTCCATCCCTCAAGCACCGAGAGTATACTGTCCACACAGCAGAGCCTGGCAAGCTACCCGTGGTGTATTTGATATGCCAAAAACCGTAACAAGTCTCACAATGGAGATGTTACTGGTGCCCGCTCGAGCAAATCGATGAACAACGGGATGACAGTGCTACGGTGCTACTAAATCATTATGCAGCTAGTAAGGGTTTTGGCTTTTGTTTTTGTATTTCAGTGCCAGGGATTAAACCCAAGGCCTCACACATGCGTGGCAAACACTCAACTGCTGACTTACATCTCTGGTTCTTAAACTATTTAGACAGCACTGCCAGGAGAGACCCAAGCAATGAGCGGGGAGCAGCCTGAGCACTGCTGGGTGTACACAAACACAACCACCCCAGCCCCCAAAGAAAAACCTCAAACTTACCTTTCTTTTATTGTGATAGGTAATATAAACAATAGCAATACAAAAAGCAAAAATAATAAGATGAAAAAAGAAATGGCTATCTTCCTCTTCTACATTTGAGGATGGGGTCTTAAAAGATCTCACTGACTGTTCAATTGCCATGTAGCCCCTGTTCTCTTCCAAGGCCTCGCTGGACTCATCGTCCCGAGGGCTGGTGGGCCAGCCATAGTCGGTCTCCTCATAGTCTCCGTTGTCCAGAGTGTCTTTGGCCGTGGAAGGAGAACTGTTCAGTGTGAGAAAGTCCTCCTCCTCGATGCTAGGCTCTTCATTGTTGTCAACTTCCTCCTGGAACAGAGACGTGGTGGGCGAGGGGTGTGGCGCAAGGGACGGCCTTCCACTTTTCTCTGTACTAGCCGGGGCACGAACAGTGGTGCTGGCTTGCAAAATAGGCTTGGTTTGGTTTTCATGTGTTGAAACGTTCACGTTTGCAGGGGGAACTTCTGATCTGGGTACAGTTTTGTTGGACGAATTATTCTCTGCTAAAGCTAAAACAAACGAATGAAGAACATTAAATGAACATCTCCAACTTTCCACCAAGCTAGAAAGCATATTTGTATAAATTTTTCACTAATGTTTTTCTTTGGCTAATTCCTATAACTTTCTGTTGAGAATGAGTTAATAAGTCTCAATCACCAGCAATTAGTTCTTAGTCAATTATTCATCAGCTAATAACAACAAATTTAAAAATGTAGTCGATGGGTTCAAGTTGCCAAAATGGCAAGGTCCCAAGCTCTGCTGGGAGCGATCCCCAAGCACAGAGCACAGAGTAGCCCCGAGCACCATTGCAGTGGCCTAAAAGCAAACCAAAAGGGCCTAAAAGACCTCACTTGTTAATCAAGCCGACCAGCAAAAGAAAAGATAAAGACTGACTTTAGGTCACAGCAGCTTACCCAAGCCATCTGTTCATTTCGCAGAGACTGGGGTCCAGGGGGTCCATGCTCAAGCCCCTCCCCATCCCCAGAACAGAAAAACAGGTGGCTGCTCCGAGCTCAGAGAATCCACTCTTTGCTACGGAATCTGAGCCTAAATACTTTCCAAACACAAGTTCGAGAGAATACACAAGCTGTGGATAACACTTCTAAGGGATGCAAGAACTGTTAGACAAATATTTCTAAATTTATTATATAAGTCATATAGAATCTGATTATCCTTAATAGGGAAAGGATAACACAGAGACCTAAAATATTCAGTAATAATTTGGAGGGAGGCCCCGGAAAGCTCAGCACCCCACCCACACCTGCCTTCCTCCCACATATAAGCAGCCCAGCTCCACGGTCCCAAGAAGACCCGGTCTCTGGGCTGAGGTCTCTGGAGCCCTCTCAGGACGGGGGTGGGCCGAGTTGGAAGGTCCAGTACCCCACCCATGCCTGATTTCCTCCAGCATATAAATGCCCCAGCTCCACAACTAACCTCAAAGAGATGCCAAGCTACTGAATCATCCCAGTTTCCCAGCTCCCGGACTATGCAGCCACATATGTCATCTCCAAACTTCACAGTACACACAGCCCAGCAGGAGCACAACAAGTGAGGTGGGAAAGTTACAGAGAAGCCCACCAGCTTAATAAGCGAAAATAACACCGAAGGCTCAGCTAGCAGCTAACAGCTCCTGACCTCAGTGAGACATACGCTTGCTGTAACAAGCAATATAAATTATTTTGTGCCTGCTAAGGACTTGGGGGTGGGTGGGAAACTGGGGACACTGCCAGAGGAAAGTCTGGCGTTAGAACACTGAATACCTGAAACAACTGAATGATGAAAAACTTTTTGAAAATCATGATGTTTAAATAAAGTTTCAAAGATAAAAAAATAAATACATAAAACGGTCCCCTGAGCCCAACTAGAAGTGATCCCTCGGGAGTAAGACCTGAGCAGCACACCCCCAGGGTTGCCCTGCCCACGATTTAAACTTTACTATGGTTACATTAGTGTTAAAGGTTTATAGCATGTACAAAGTTACTACATTCCACCACCACCAAAGGCCTGCGAAGCTCCACCACTGCACTTCTGCTCCCTCTGATCATCATTCCCCCCTTCACCCACTGCTTATTAATAAGTTTTGTAATTCAAGGCCAAGGGTTTGTCACTGTTTGATCTGTCAATTCCCTTGTTTTCCTCTCTATATTCCAAAGATGAGCGAGATCACTCAGTATTTGTTCTCCCTCTGACTTTTGGCTTAATTAACAAGATGCCCTCCAATTCCATCCACGTTGCAGTGAACCACAAGCCTTCATCTCTTTCGTACAATGCAGAGTATTCCATTGTGTGTATTACCGTCCCTTCTTTCCTGTGCTTCTGTCATTGAACGTTTGGGTTGTTTCCACATCCTGGTTATTGTACTAAGCACTGCAATGAACATAGGTGTGCATCTATCTTTTCAAATTAATGCTTCTGTGTTTTGGAGGTAGGTGCCAAGCTGTGGAATCACTGGGCCATATGGGAATTCTATTCTTTTCTGATTACTCTCCATGCTAGTTTGCATAGAGGCTGAACCAGAGAACATTTCCACCAGCAGTGGATGTGGGTTCCTTTTCCATCATATCCCCACCAACACTAGCTATTCACAGTTTTTTGATATGTCTGTCATTCTGTCAGTCTCACTGATGTGATATAATATCTCACTGTTGTTTTGGTTTGCATTTCATAAGCCGACTGATCATTAATAGGAATTTCTTCTTCTTCTTTTTTTTTTTTTTTTTTGTCTTTTTGGTTCACACCCGGCGATGCTCAGAGCATACTCCTGGCTCTGCTCTCAGGAATTACTCCTGGCAGTGCTGGGGGTGGGAATGGGGGGGAGGTGGAGGGGGGAAGGGCCATATGGGATGTCAGGAATTGAACCTGGGTCAGCCATGTGCAAGGCAAAATACCCTCCTAGCTGTAATATCGCTCCGGCCCCAATAGGAATTTCTTAAAACAGTTTTTATAATGATCACCTTAATCTGATTATGACTCAGACATTTGCTAATCATTTGTTCTTTGATATATTTAAATTGTCCTGCCAAAGTGTGGGAAAATAAACTTTAAATACATTTTATTTAAACTTTTAAATAAAAATTCTAAAACCTGTGAGACAACAACCAACCTTGACCTTTTAAAAATAATTTTTGGGGCTGGAGCAATAGCATAGCAGCTGGGGCATTTATTTGCCTTGCACGTGGCCGACCCAGGTTCAATCCCCAGCATCCCATATGATCCCCTGAGCACTACCAGGGATAATTCCTGAGTGCAGAGCCAGGAGTAACCCCTGTGCATCACCGGGTGTGACCCAAAAAGAAAAAAAAAAAAGAATTTTTCTGGACTGGAAGGATGGTACACAAATCATGGTTCTTGTCCTGCACGGGACCAATCCCATCTGATCCCACATATGGTCCCCCAAGCACTGCCAAGAGAGATCCCTAAGTACAGGAGACAGGAGCAGCTCCTGCACATTGGTGGGTGTAGCCCAAAATCCAAAAATATAAAAATAAAAGATTTCTATGCCTGAGTTTCCAAGGTAATTTTTACACATTTACTCAATAATTGTCACAATCTGCTTTTTTAGTCCAAAAACTGATATATCATCTTTCATCTCATAATTTAGACAAATCAGTACATGACTTTGTTTGGTTTTTTGTTTTTTGGTCCACAACAGGCAATGCTCAGGGCTTACTCCTGTATCTGCTACACACAGGAGTCAGTCCTGATGGTGCTCAGGAGACCATATGGGATGCTGGGGATCAAACCCGGGTTGGCCACATGCAAGGCAAGCACCAATCAGTGCTGCAATATCACTCTGGTGAACAGTAAATTTTTTTTTCTTTTTGGGTCACACTCACTGATGTACAGGGGTTACTCCTGGCTTTGCACTCAGGAATTACTCCTGGTGGTGCTTAGGGGACCATATGGGATGCTGGGAATCGAACTCAGGTCAGCTGCGTGTAAGGCAAATGCCCTATCCGCTGCACTATCACTCCAGCCCCTATAAATAATTTATTTTTGTAAATAATTTTTTAAGTAAAACTAGAACAATTTTTTTTTTTTTTTTTTTGCTTTTTGGGTCACACCCGGCGATGCACAGGGGTCACTCCTGGCTCATGCACTCAGGAATCACCCCTGGCGGTGCTCAGGGGACCATATGGGATGCTGGGATTCGAACCCGGGTCTGCCACGTGCAAGGCAAACGCCCTACCCGCTGTGCTATCGCTCCAGCCCCTAGAACAATTTTTTTAATGCTTCACATAATGGTCACAACCTCCATTTTCTGCAAAAAAATAAATAAATAAATCTACGGCGATTACATGGTGAAATCATCCTGACAGAAGCAGAGAGTGCTATAATTTATTTCCTCCTCATCCCCCTCAGAGTTCACTTCAGTCATCCACAGTCCCTCTTCACCCCACGCTTCTTAAAGCCCAGCAGGCCCTCACAGACATGCTTCTAACATCCCTTTTCATGAACAGTGCTTCAACTCCCACAATGTTCCACTGATGAGCCTGGGGCTGCGGGCGGAGGAGCTATTCTGGGTGGGGGGCAGGGCGGGGGGGGGGCTTGGGGCAGGGGTGCCAGTGCGCCCCTGCCAGGCCACTCTCCTCCCTAAATGCCCACAGCTCTGACCCACTGAACTTCATCCACTGACTCTTGGGTTGTGGTCACCAGTTCTCAATGACTTTCGTTTCTGGTTCTAAAATTCATTCTAATTTTAGAGTACTCCTATTTTGATTTCCAAACTCTTACCCTTCTCTCTTCTGGTAAGCCAGCCCTCCCCCTTCCCTGAACCGCTGCTTCCCAGACATTATCTACCATCACAATCTTCCACAATCTCAATTGTATGCATCTCACTTGTTGACATGACCACAAGCTTTAGAGTCATTCCCTGGAATTCTGAATCCATCAGGACCCACAATTCTGGAATCCTACCACCTTATCAGGCCCTCCAGGCCACCACCCCAACATGCCCATTATACTTTCTTCCTTTTTACCAAGATTCTATTCTCTGAGCAGCCATTATTCCCTTAAAAATACAATTTCCTTTCCCTTTGTTCATCTTATCCAATTTACTTAGGCTACATCCCACATTAATCTGCCTGACTAATCCCAAACTGTACCAAGCAACTAAGCATAGATGGAACTATACATACAACTGCCAGTATTTTTATTTCATTTTAGAATCAATGTGAAAAATAAATTGTGGATGTAATGCTATTGGCAACTCTACTGTACTTTTCTAGTCCATTCTAATGCCTGCTCCCTTAGCAGACCATTCACATTTCCTCTGTTCTCAAACTACAGTGCCACTTCCTAATATCTCTTTTTTTTTTTTTTGGCATTAAAAATTTTATTTATTTTTTTTTTAATTTTTTATTGTGGAAAGTTACAAAGTTTTCAGGTTTAAATCTCAGTTATACAATGCTCGAATGCCCATCCCTTCACCAGTGCTCATATTCCACCAAGCTAATATCTCTTAAGTAAAAAGAAAGAAAACCATCAGAAGAGAACTTCCATGAAACACCAAAAGCTCTAGGCTCATAAATCCAATTGCTCTTAGCAGTCTGACATTCAAATGAATACTTCCAAAACTCTGCTTCTGGATAAGACATACTCATCCCTAGTCCTCCCATTAATACCAGTGGAAAATCCTACACAGACATACACACAGGCACACACACAGACGCACACACACACACACATACACACACACCCTAGTCCTCCCGTTAATACCAGTGGAAAATCTTGCACAGACACACACACAGACACACACACACTGCGGTGCCCTTCATGGCAGTGCCAGCAAAGGTCAAGCAGGATTTCAGCTCTCCACCCTTGGCCTGTGGCAGTCAGAGAAGACCTCGTGGACAGTCAAACTTTAACCAGAAGCCCTGCAGTAATAAAGCCCCTCCTACCACAGTGTCACATGGTGTCAGTGCTGGCCAGGAGGGAAGCCAGAGCTCCCAGCGCCACACACAAGAAGAGGTCAGAAACCAAGAGAAATCAAGTGGCCATGGTACATTTCTAACTTCACCTGGCGGGTATGCGCAGCAAGCACCCCTGCCCCACCGAGCAGTGGCATAAAGGGCAACTGGAGGAGAACTTTAAAACCAATCATAAACACACAAGCTGGAGGGAGCACAGCAGGTAGGTTCTGGGGGACCATATGGGGCCCTAGGGATTAAATATGGGCCAACCACATGCAAAGCAAACACCTTACCCACTGTACACTCTCTCCAGCCCCCAAAACTGAATTCTTAACTTTAAATCCACCCCACCCCCAGTCCCACAAAAATCCAAGTTGAGATGGTTTGATTGAAGAATTTTACAGAAGGTTTAAAGCAGAGTTAATACTTTTGGGCGCAGGTGGACCAGGGCAAGCAATGTGGCATCTGGACACATCTATGGCCCAGAATTAGCATCAATTCTACACAACTCCTTTCGGAGAAGTCTCAATTCACTGTATGAAGCTGATTTTTACTATCCTGAAAATAAAAACAAAGACGAGGTCAGAGCGTAGTTCAGTGGGTAGGGTGCTTGCCTTGTATGTGGCTTAGCCAGGGCCATCCCCAGCACTCAAGGGTCCACCAAAAACTGCCAGGAGCAAACCCTGACACAGAGCCAGCAGGCTAGCCCTAAACACTGCCAGGTGTGGCCCAAAAACCAAAATGAAACAAACAAAAAATACCCAAAGACACTACAAAATAAGAAAACTACGGTGACTGATTATTATTTTTTTTTTAATTTTATTTATTTTTAATTAGAGAATCACCGTGAGGGTACAGTTACAGATTTATACACTTTTGTGCTTATACTTCCCTCATACAAAGTTCGGGAACCCATCCCTTCACCAGTGCCCATTCTCCACCACCCGTAAACCCAGCGTCCCTCCCACCCTCCCCAATCGCATCTCCCCCCCACCCCACCCTGCCACTGTGGCAAGGCATTCCCTTCTGTTCTCTCTCTCTAATTAGCTGTTGTGGTTTGCAATAAACGTGTTGAGTGGCCGCTGTGCTCAGTCTCTAGCCCTCATTCAGCCCGCAACTCCCTTCCCCCACATGGCCTTCGACTACAATGTAGTTGGTGATCGCTTCTCTGAGTTGACCTTTCCCCGGAACGTGAGGCCAGCCTCGAAGCCATGGAGTCAACCTCCTGGTACTTATTTCTACAGTTCTTGGGTGATAGTCTCCCACTCTGTTATTCTATATACCATAGATGAGTGCAATCTTTCTATGTCTGTCTCTCTCTTCCTGACTCATTTCACTCAGCATGAAACTTTTCATGCCCATCCACTTAACTACAAAATTCTTGACTTCCTTTTTTCTAACAGCTGCATAGTATTCCATTGTATAGATGTACCAAAGTTTCCTCAACCAGTCATCCGTTCTGGGGCATTCGGGTTTTTTCCAGATTCTGGCTATTGTAAACAGTGCTGCGATAAACATACATGTGCAGATGTTGTTTCGATTGTACTTTTTTGCCTCTCTGGGATATATTCCCAGCAGTGGTATTGCTGGGTCAAATGGGAATTCAATATCTAATTTTTTGAGAATCGTCCAAATTGTTTTCCAGAAGGGCTGAACCAGTCGGCATTCCCACCAGCAGTGAAGAAGGGCGGTGACTGATTATTACCCATGAACACAGACACAAAGATTCGAAACAAAACATTAGTAAGGGGGCTAGAGAGATAGTTCAGGGGGTAGGGTGCTTGCACAAGGCCAGGCCAGGTAGAATCCCTGGCATCCTATATGGTTCCCAAACTCCATCAAGAGTGATTCCTGAGTGCAGAGCCAGGAGTAAGCCCTAAGCATCACAGATGTGGCCCCAACACAAACAAGCCATCAGCAAGTAGAAATCAGCAATATATAAAAAGAATGATATTCCAAGAATAGTGAAGTTTGTCCCAGTGATACATGACAGCTCTAATATTTTTAAAAATCAATCTAATTAACCTACCATATTGTATCACTGTATCACTGTCATCCCATTGTTCATTGATTTGCTCGAGCAGGCACCAGTAACATCTCCATTGTGAGACTTGTTACTGTTTTTGGCATATCAAATATGCCACGGGTAGCTTGCCAGGCTCTGCCGTGCGGGCGAGAGACTCTCGATACTCTCAGTAGCTTGCCAGGCTCTCCGAGTGGAACAGAGGGATCGAACCCAGGTAGGCCGCTTGCAAGGCAAACACCCTACCCATTGTGTTATCGCTGCAGCCCATCTACCACAATACCAAGTTAAATAAATTTCAACCTAAGTCCTATACCTAATAAAAACTTACCACAAATTTAAATGTAAAATGTCAAATTATGAAACTTTTAGAAAATGATACAGAAATAAATGTTTAGAATCTAGAACAAGGCAACCCCTGGCTCTGCACTCAGGAACCACTTCCTGTGGTGCTTGAGGAACCATATGGGGTGTCAAGAATCAACCTTGGGTTGGCCGCGTGCAAGACAAGCACCCTACCCGCCCGCTGTATTATCTCTCCAGGCCCTAGGCAACAAATTCTTAAACCTTAAACACCATAACCAAAATTCTTACACACCATAACCAAAATACATAAAAGAAAAATCTCAGTAATTGGATCTCATCAATTGAAAAAAATTTTCTGCTCCAGGAAAGACTTTTCTCTGGATGCCTTACAAACAGCTGACAGGGTTCACTCCCTGAGAGCACACAAGGTGCCTGGAGCACTGCCAGGAGTGACTCCTGGACACAGATCCAGGAGTAAGCCTGAGCAGCGTTGCAGGCTCTGAAACCCTCCCTCCTCTGCCCTACCCCCTACCCCATACCACCGAAACAAACAAGCGAAAAAATTTCATGCAGACTAGGCTGGGATATGGCTCAAGAGGCTTAGCTTGTGAGGGCCTGAGTTCTCTCCCCGGCACCACACGGCCCCCAGAGAACCCCCAGGCCCACACAACCCAGCCATGCATCGCCAGGAATAGCATAGCTAGGTGTGGCCACCATAAAAAAAAAAAAAAAAGCTAAATATGTTAAATCCAGGTGATCTTTTGGGAGCAAATGCAGAAAGTAGTACTTTGCTTTGTTTTGTTGTATTTTGTTTTGTTTTGGGGGTCACAGTGTGCTCAGGGCTGACTCCTGGCAGTCTCAAGCATCATATGGCGAGCCAGGAATTGAATACAGGTTGGGCCAACGAATGCAAGCACCCTACCCACTGTACTATCTCTGGCAAAACTTGGGCATAGATGATCCAAAATAATGCTTATATTGATTTTTATTGCAGTCTCTTGCCCCCGCGCCTGGCTGTCTTCACTGGGGCCCCTCGGAGAGGGTAGGTTGAGTTTTCCTCCCCGTCCCGAGCAAAAGCCCCGGGAGCCAAAGACCTCTGGAATCCAGTCACAGCCATGCTCAAGGCCCCTCTCCACACATTCGGATGAGCCTCACACATGAAGGAACCAGCAGAGTTCAAGTATGTGGGACCTGGGGCTGAGATCTCCAAGCCTGCTCAGATCAGGACTGGGTCTCTTCCACCCACATCCCCCATTTTCCAGTAGCTAGGCGGTCACACCCAGAAACTTCCCCCAGACCGTCTAATCCCATCAACAGCCAACATCCAGAGACTATAAAACCAAGCTCCCAGAAGCACGCAACATCTTACAGTCCAGTTCTTCCTCTAGGAGAATTTGGCAAGCTACTGAGAGTTTCCTGCCTGCAAGCTCCCTGTGCCGTAGTCATATGCCAAAACCAATAACAATGCTGGGTCTCATTCCCCTGACCCTGAAAGAGCCTCCAATGTGGCACTGTTGGGAAGGACAAGTAAAGAGAGGCTTCTAAAATCTCAGGACTAGGACGAATGGAGACGTTACTCAGACCGCTCGAGAAAATTGACCATCAATGAGATGATGATGATGATTTTTATTATCAAGATAAAAACTTAAAAATTCTTGGGGCTGGAGCTATCACAGAGAAGGGAGGGCACTTGCCTTGCATGTAGCTGACTTGGTTTTGATCCCTGGCCCCATACAGTCCCCCAAGCACCACCAGGAGTAATTCCTGAGTGCAGAGCTAGGAGTGAGCCCTGAGTATTACCAGTTGCTGCCCCAAAACCAAAAATCAAACAAAAATTCTCAAGAGTGCCAAGAATATACTCAAACACTAAAATTTAACAAACCTACAGTAAGAAGTCTCAAAAAAAATAAGAGACGTTACCCGTGCCTGCTCGAGCAAATCAATGAGCAACAGGAATGACAGTGACAGTGATAGTTATACAAGTCTGATGAAGTAACTTTCCATCTGATGAAATAACTTTCTATAATTACTTGAAGTTTGGATTAAACACAACCTAGACTTTTAAAATAATGTGTTTGGGGGGCTGGAGCAATAGCACAGCAGGTAGGGCATTTGCCTTGCACGCGGCCAACCCGGGTTCAATTCCCAGCATCCCATATGGTCCCCTGAGCACCGCCGGGAGCAATTCCTGAGTGTAAAGCCAGGAGTAACCCCTGTGCATCACCGGGTGTGACCCAAAAAGAAAAAAAATAATAAATAAATAATGTGTTTGTTTTTTGGTTGGGTTTGTTTGTTTGGGGAGCTTTTGGTGCTTCTTTTGGTTTGGGCTTTTTTGGTTTTCTTCGTTTTTTGGAGCTCAGGACTTACTTCTGACTCTGGATTCTATCACTCCTGGCAAGGCTCAGGGGACCATGTCAGAGGTGGTCTACCACATGCATGGCAAGTGCCCGACCCATTGTACTCTCTCTCTAGACCCTAGACTTAAATTTTTATTATAAAAAGTTACTCTGACACCATTCTACCATGGGCTTACAAAAGAAAAGTTATAGGACAGGATGAGTTATAGCTCAAGAGTATTGAAATGCATGCTTTGCATAGAGCAGTTCTGGATCCTTCCCTGGCACCTCAGCACCTTCAGGAGTGACTCCCACAAAAGCAGGGAGAGTGAGCAGAGCCAGCTGTGGCCCAAAACCCCCCAAAAGCCATTTACGTTTACCCCAAAGGAGCTGGAAAGACAGCACAGCAGGGAAGGTGCTTGGCTTTCACACAGCTGACCTGGGCTCAATCCCCAGCAGCCCGTATGTTCCCCAGCCCACCAGGAGCAATCCCTGAGCGCAGAGCCAGAAAAAAGCCCTGAGCACCACCAACTGTGCCCCCACAAAAAAAACACAAATAGAAATTTAAGAATAATTACCCCCATATTTCACAAGTGCTACACTATATTGCAATGTAGCTGCTTTTCTATTGAAAACATATATGCTAGTTTTAGTTTAGGTTCTTTTCTGTAGGGAGTAAACTCGTAATATTTAATATATATATATAATCTTTAATTAAAAAAGATTAACCTTGATCAAACTATTTTATAAATAAATCTTCTAGGTAATAATTCCACTCTCAGGTAACTATCTGAAAAAAACAGAAAACACTAGTTTGAATAGAAAGTACACCCCTGCCCTCCCCTTTACTGAAGCACTGTTTACAATAGCCAAGTTACAGAAACAACCCAAGTGCCCAACAGGAGTCGAATGAAAAAGAAAAATGTGGCACAGAATACAATTCAGGTACAAGAAAGCATAAAGTCTTGCCTTCTCCAGTGCAATGGATTATGCTTAATGAAATAAGTCAGAAGAAAAATACCTGATGATCTCACTCACATAACTATAACTCACTATATCTCATCGTGTTGGGATTTTTTTTTTTTTTTAAGGGAGATCCAATAGCGTCCAAAGGAAACACACCTTTGGACTCTGACCTGGCAGAGATGAGGTGGAAATGGGACAGGGAGTGAGAACAGACATTGTGTGAAATGCTCCCCAAAACATATACATCATCCTAATTTTTAAAAAGTATGACTAGTGGAATGATAGAACAGGAGATAGAGCACTTACTCTGCAAGTGGCCACCCTGGGTTCGATCCCCAGCATCCCATTTGGTCTTCATGCAATGAAGTGATTCCAGAGTTCAGAGCCAGGAGTAAGTGCCCCACCCCCCATAAAAGATTTAAAATTATAACTGGTGGGGGCTGGAGAGATAGTACAGGAGGTTGGTAGCTTGCCTTGCACAGTTTATTTTGTTTTGTTTTGATTTATTTTTGGCTTTTTGGGTCACACCCAGCGATGCACAGGGGTTACACCTGGCTCTGCACTCAGGAATTACTCCTGGCAGTGTTCAGGGGATCATATGGGATACTGGGAATTGAACCCGGGTTGGCTGCATGCAAGGCAAAGGATTATACTATCTCTCCAGCCCACCTTGCATGCTGTTGACCACAGTTCAATCCCTGGCATCCCAAACAGCCCCCAGAGCACCAGCCTGCATTAATTTATTTTTTTTTCTTTTTGGGTCACACCCGGTGATACACAGGGGTTACTCCTGGCTCTGCATTCAGGAATTACTCCTGGCGGTGCTCAGGGGACCATATGGGATGCTGGGAATCGAACCCGGGTCAGCCTGTGCAAGGCAAGCGCCCTACCCGCTGTGCTGTCGCTCCAGCCCCTGCATTAATTTTTGAATGCAGAGCCAAGAGTAAACCAAACATTGCAGAGTGTGGCACAAAAACACACAAAAAGTACAGTAGGTGCTACATGTATGGGCTCTTAACAAATCATAGGGACAGGTGGGGTCTACATTCCCATTCACCTACTGACTCCCTTTCAAAAAAATTTTGCAATCATCTCCCTATCTCCATGTGTGTGTGTGTGTGTGTGTGTGTGTGTGTGTGTGTGTGGTGGGGAGGGGGAGTATTTCTGAAACTACACTTGCCAGATATCTATACCCCAAGCCATCACTCTTCAGCCTTCCAGCAGTACCAAGAGGTCTGTTCCTCCTGCATCAGTCAGGGAAAAATCTCACTGCATCCTACTACAGACGTAAGGGCCAAGGGGACTGGGCAGCGGTGCTTCTCCACAGCCTGCAAGCACTCCCCAGGGGCTGCAGCGCTGCTAGAGGACCCCAACCCTCAAAGGAACACTATCCCATTCACACAGGTTTTCACTCAAAAAAACCTCCAGAAAAGGTTGGGGGAGGGGGCCGGGAGGGGATTGTGTCTTGGCCTGACGGATGAGAAAGAAAAGAAAAGGAAAGAAAAGGAAAGGAAAGGAAAGAAAAGAAAAGAAAAGAAAAGAAAAGAAAAGAAAAGAAAAGAAAAGAAAAGAAAAGAAAAGAAAAGAAAAGAAAAGAAAAGAAAAGAAAAGAAGAGGAAGAAAGAGAGAAAGAAAGAAAGAAAGAAAGAAAGAAAGAAAGAAAGAAAGAAAGAAAGAAAGAAAGAAAGAAAGAAAGAAAGAAAGAAAGAAAGAAAGAAAGAAAGAAAGAAAGAAAGAACGAACGAACTACTTCCCAAGAACCGAATCAAGTTCTGGGTCGGTAAATCCCGAGCCCTGCAGGGCTGAATTCCTTCTTGCCCAAGAATTAATGGACTCGATGAAGCAAGCATCATCCGAATTACACGAATTACAATGGGGTGGGGATAGGGGTGGGGGTGGAAAGAGAGAGAGAGAGAGAGAGAGAGAGAGAGAGAGAGAGAGGGAGGAGGAGGGAGAGGGAGAGGGAGAAGGAGAAGGAGGGAGAGGGGAGAGGGGAGAAGGGAGAGGGAAGAGGGGGAAAGAGGGAGAGAGAGGAGAGAGAGAGAGAGAGAGAGAGAGAGAGAGAGAGAGAGAGAGAGAGAGCTAATGACTACAAAGACCGCGCACTGGGAGGGAAGAGGGGGAAAGAGGGAGGGAAGAGGGGGAAAGAGAGAGAGAGAGAGAGAGAGAGAGAGAGAGAGAGAGAGAGAGAGAGAGAGAGAGAGAGAGCTAATGACTACAAAGACCGCGCACTGGGACCCTGGCAGAGGTAACGGTGTTAACAGAGCATCTCCTGGTCCCCTAACCCCACTCCTCGCACACCTCCCAGGACCCCGGCACCCCTCTACCTTGCAGAAGATGCCAGGTGTGCTCCAGTTCCCCAAAGGCTGCGCTTTCCACACCCCGTGAGCGCCGCCCGGCCTTCCCCGGCCCCACTTGGTCCCCATCACTGACCCAAGCCCCATCCTCCGGGCCTGCAGGGATTGGGGAGGGGGGCGTCGCTCCCTCGGGATCTCTGGACCACCCCGTCTCCCGAACCTGGGCCGTCTCCTTGACCCGTGTTTCCCACACTCTCCTAATTCCCCCACCCCGGCTCCAGGAATTTTGGAAATCCCGCCGCCGCTCCCATCCTCGCCACTCGACACAGCCCACTCCTCCTCCCCGCCCAGCTGCACCCCGGGCGCCCCCGGCACCACTCCCCGGGCCTCCTGGAGACCCCCCAGCGCTGCCCAGCCGCTGCCCAGCCGCTGCCCGCGCGGCCCGGCCCGCGTCCTCCCCGGCGCCCGCGTCGCCGCCCGCCGCGCCCCGCTTTACCGCTGGCCACGGTGGCGGATGCCAGCAGGAGCGCCAGGACCAGCGGCCGCGCCAGCGTCGCGGAAGCCTGCACGGCCGGCCCGAGAGGCAGCTGGGCTCGCACCGCCACCCTCATCCTGCCCGGAGCGGCAGCGGCCATAACGGACTCGCCCGGGAGCCTGCGCCGTTGCTAGGCTCTGCGTCGTGACGTCAGCCTGCGTAGGGCAAGGCGGGCCCGGCGTGATGACGTCACGGCGCGCGTCCGGAGCGCGACTCTGGAGGAGGAAGGGTCGGGGCCGGGTGCCGATCGCCAGAGGCTTCCTTTGCAAACTTGGCTGCGGGGCGGAGTGTGGAGCCTTTGTGGGCCTCCTGGGGGGCTAGCTAAGCCCCTGATGCAGCTGAAAGTGCTTTTAAATAGCCTTTCTCAGTCCAGGATATTTTAGTGGGGCCACAGGTGAAAACGGAATGCATGGGCGACCGGTACGACAGTGGGACACGGATTTCAGGAAGGAAACGAGTGGGGAAGACTGAGAAAAGCTGCTTTTAAAACTTTATTTTTAAAAAAGATCCAGCAGCCGAGGCCTGAGTAATTGCACAGCGATAGGTAGATGCCTGGTATCTGGGATCTCCGAGGTATCACCAAGAGTGATTCCTAAACGCAGTGATCCCTGTCATCCCCCGAATCCCTAGGCTCAGCAGAGTATGGCCCAGAAACAAAACAAAACAAATTTAAAAATCCAGTTATGTTCTAGATGAAGCCCAGTAACCAAAGCCCAGGCATTGCTCCTGTACCCACCAAAGCTGGACTCCAGTCCCAAGTGATGAAATTGTCTTTTAAGTTGTTTGCTTTTCTTTCCCTATGATCAAATGTGATTTCAACAGGTTAAGGCCTCTCCATACATCACTATACAATAAAGAACTAATCTTGCTTTTATTTTTCTGAGTGAAACTAGAGTAAAATATACACTATAATCACAGAAGAAATTTTGAATGAAAAGCACGAAAGGGGGATTAACACAATAGTGAAGCAAACAGTTTGTGCATTTCTTACAATAGCTTTCTGTTTTCAAGTTTTGTAACATAACCACCCGCATCTGAAAATGCAAATGGAGAAATTTCCAGGAACTTCCCAAAAGTCCAGGCCCAGGCACAATGCTTTGGTCTGTGTTAGGCGAATGTTTTCTTAATAAAAAATGTCAATCAGCTGCGAATCACGAAGATTTCGTTTAATTGCAAAAAAAACAGTGTGGCATGAAGCAAGATATTTATGCCTCACAGCTCCAGGGCTCTGCTCCCCACCCCTCTGCACCCCTCCCCTGCCCCACCCCCCCCACCCCTCAGAGTTCCTCCAAAGATGGCTGCTCTTTCCCAGAGACACAGCTGAGCTGCCCCTCTGAAGAGAGAAGGACCTATGTTCTCAGGAATCTGTTTCCCCTTAACATTGATCTGGCTAGGAAACACACATACTCTGTGTGGAAACTAAGAAATCATTCATCTGTTTGTTTCACTAAGCCCACCACAAGTCCAGAAATACTGAATGGTGCCCTTATTGCCAAACTCCCAGGGTTCCAGGGTTCCAAGTCTCTTCCTGAGCACAGAAACCACCAGCTTACGAAATAAGCCTCAATTCTAGCTTCTGCTTGTTGGGAAATTCAAACTTCAACAGGCCTTTTTCTATAACGAGCACAACTTCAATCGTCTCTTTATGCTGTTTGCCTATGTGTTCCCCCTACTAGATTATTTCAACTCTTACTGGTGATATATCACGAACTCAAGGCATTTTGCACAATATTCTGACATGCTACATAAAATTTCCTATGCAAACAGCAAGGAAAATATGCCCTCACACTAAGGGTCCTTAGTGAATTTCAAAAGACTAGCATAATACCTGACATCTGACTGAATGGACCCAATCCCCGTTATGTGCCCAATTCTTTTCAATTCAACAAACCTCAGTGGCTCCCTTCCCCCATCCCAATTTTGTTGTTGTTGTTGTTGTTGGCCAAACTCTGTAGTGCTCAAGATCCTAGAGATCAAGTATCTAATTCTTGAATATACCACTCAGGCCCTCCTAGGCCCCAAAATTCTCTTTGAAATGGCAGCAGATACTTATAAATTTGGTAAGACAGTTTGACAAATACTGAGGCCAGCAGAATGGGGGGGGGAATCATTTCTGGGAGGGGTTCTGTGTTATCAGGGATGCAACCCAGGGCTTTGAACATGCAAGGCATGTGCTCTACCACTCAGCTCTGCCTTGGGTAATGTGTAATGCAGCAACAGAAAACTGAAAATCCTATACACACACCCCATAAGAGCTGAAAGACAAGTCTAAACCAATGCTGTTATCCCACCACTTATACTTACGCTTTACTTAAACTCTTACCAAGACAACAGAAGGAAGAGGTTTCAATATTTTATTCAAGTTTTATTTTTAAGTGATGTTAATTACAGCATTTGAAGGGAGGATCTAATTCCACACAAAATGGAAGACTCTAAAATGTACCCATTAAAATGCTAAAAAAAAAAAAAAAAAACCCAAAAAAAAACTGAGTGTCGAAGATACAACCCAAGAGTCCAATTGAGATCCCGGGGGTCGCCCCGTGTGATTGGTCACAGAGCTCTTCCCAGCCGACAGCTGGAGCTCTCTGAAGCTGTTTCATAGTCTGGCGCGAGGGTGAAAAAAACCACAACGTGAGAAGAAAATAAGTCCTGAATTATTGGCTTCATCACATCCACCTTCTCCACCCCAAAATGGCACAGAAGAAACAGTTACCACACCCTGCAACTACTTTTGGTGTAAAGGAGGTGATGGGCTGGGGTGGACGCGGGTCACGAAGATCTGCCTAAAAATGTCCCTTTCAGATGAATCTGTACACATCATCGAACTTCAGATTGAGCCACTCCATGATTAGGCCAGGGAACCAAGGTTTAATTCTCAGGAAATCACAATTTCATTCATTTAGTCAACAAGCATTTACAGTGTCTATGTATGATCAGCTCCCACTTGCAGCCATTTCTAGATTAAAAAAAAAAAAAGGAACCTGACATCTCTAGAGGGGCTGTCAAGTTCCTCCTCCCTGCCCCCAAGTCTACAGCTGAAAGGACCTTTTTTTTTTGGAATTGGATTTTTCTGTACCTCTGAAAGGGTAACACCTTAAAGCTGAATCATCTTGAACCTGGAGGTCTAGCATGATATTTAGCAATACTTGCATCCCAGACAGACAACATTTAAAAGGTACACTAAATTCTGAAGGTAGCTATGCTGCAAAATAGTTTAAAATTAAATGATTGTACAGTATTCATTTATGCTTGAAATTCCAGTCCTAGACCAAGCTTGTGGCCACCTGCGTTGACATTCTTGCCGTCCAGCAGAGCTGACAGTGTCAGTTTGATACCTATGGGGAGGGGGTTGGGAGGAGAGGATGCAGACCGGGAAGAACAGAGGGAGGGGTGTGGGAGAAAGAAAAGAGAAGAAAGGTTAGCTTGATGAGGACTGCCGCTGAGGCACACAGCAAAATACACAGCAGGGGCCAAGCCACAGGGCCCTTCAATCCCTGTGACTTGTTACTGTTTGATACTACACTTGATCTTAGCCAAAAGGCCGAGAAGCAATACTTGCTACCATTTGAGCTGGGGTGAGCAAGTACCGTCATTACTCTACAGTCAGTGCAGGTGCACTGTGTGCGATACCCCCTGCCCTGCCCTCTCTCCATGGGTGCTACTGCAAGTCTCTCTCCGGGACCCCCCCCCCCACACACACACACACACTGCACAGATCATCCACACATAAACACTCTCTGTCTCTCTCTCTCTGTTACTGACCCTAGCTAGAGGAGCTTGCTGTAACACCATGTAATCTTAGATTTTGAGGTTTCAAAGGTCCAACTTGACAAAAATAACTCCGGGGAAATATTATCTCCTATTGCTCTAACACACCCTGGTCTGGCCGCACTAACTCTGCAGGGCAAACCTGCAAGCCAGTGTTCCAATCTCAAAGTTCTTTTATAGTAAGATGATTTGCAAGCCAGTTTTGAGAACCTGCCAGAAATAAGCAGCAGATCTTATGTGCTGGTAATAACAATAGACAAATGGAAACCAGCCTTGAGAATCCTCTGAGCAGACAAAACCAGTTTTGTTATACAAGCAAATCTTAATTTAGCTTATTTTGCAAGACTAACTTGACCTGGGTCTTTTCTTGCTTATGACTTTGGAAATCATGAGCACAACTTAATCCATTTCCCAAAATTGATATGAGGTCACCTCTGACCAACTGCCTATCCTATAAGGAAATTCCTAGGCTCTAACCGATCTCTGTGCAGAGAGCACAACAGGGTCTCCCTGTTATCTAAGCTGCTTTAAAGCAACACTCCCCTGGGGCTCAGGAATGTGGCTCAGATATAAAGCATTTGCCTTGCGTGTGTGAGGCCTAAGGTCTGATCCCTGGTTCCACAAGAAGAATAAAAATTTTTTTAATATTCGCCATACACCCAAAGTCGCATTCCATGTTTGGTGTAAATGTTTCCCATTCATGGCCTGTCTTCTTGGTGGGCGCAAATAAACTTCTACAGTGTGGACTCACTCCTTTTGCTTTTGTTGTTTCTAACTTCTGACAATTCACAAGAGAAAAAGGGATATATGGAATTTAACAAAAGTGTCTCTGCAGCAATCTTGCCCTTTCCCTGCTTCTCTGAGTCTCATCGCATGCTTTAGAATGCCTCTGCACTCCCTGATTAACATTTCACTAGAAACCTTTACAGATGCCCATCTACAATGTGTCTTGCAGGCACCTGAGAACAATAAACATAAAGCAGCAAGCCAGATTCTCAGTGTGTTTAAGACAAGAGCATTACACAAAGAACACATACCTGGCTTTAGGGTCTGAGTGTATCCTAATCCTATCAGGCTGGAATTGTTCACTTTAGCCTAGAGAAGAAAAGAACAAGACAGAGGGAACATGTTAAGTTCTTCACACCTCCATTTTCCAAACAGTGAAATAATCAATCAACTTTAAACTTCAAAACCAAATTCTTGGGGCTGGAAAGATAGTACAGCTGGTAAGGCGCTTGCCTTGCACATGACTGACCTAGGTTCAATCCCCAGCACCCCACCAAATGGTCCCTGGGACCTGCCAGGAGTGACCTCCAAACGCAGAGCTGGGTGTGGCCTAAAATAAGAAAGAATCAAATTCTCTTTCTTCATGACAGCCTCCTTTAAGGGATCCACTCAGGGCTGCAGAGATGGACTGCGGTGAAGGTGCTTGTCTTGCACATGAATGACCTGGGCTCAGTCCCTGGCTCCGCATACGTTGCTCCGCCAGGAGGGATCCCGGAGCACAGAGCCAGGAGTAAGTACCACCCTGAGTGTGGCTGAAAAGACAAATTTTTTAAAAAGGGGAGGTGAGGGGACTCACTCAATTCAATACGAAATATGTCCACTTTAGCTGCCAGGCCTTAGAAGGGAAATTCAGAGCCAGCTTTTTCAAATGTTTTCCCACCAAAATGTTTCAGTCAAAACCAAGTTATTACTGGAGCCAGAGAGCTAGTTAGGTGCTTGCCTTACGAGAACTCAAAACCCCATGATTGCCCCCAAAACACACACAAAAAAGCCCTATAAACATCAACACTATTGTAACCGTGTTACCTTAATTACAATTTTAAAACAAGAGAAAACATTAGGGTTCAGGGCTGGAGCGATAGCACAGCGGGTAGGGCATTTGCCTTGCACGCGGCCAACCCGGGTTCGATTCCCAGCATCCCATATGGTCCCCTGAGCACCACCCGGAGTAATTCCTGAGTGCAGAGCCAGGAGTAACCCCTGTGCATTGCCAGGTGTTACCCAAAAAGAAAAAAAAGAAAAAAAAAACATTAGGGTTCAAGCTAAGCCCCCTTCCATCTGCAGCCATGGAATGGGGACTGGTGGAAGGAGGCGAAGGAACAGTGTAGCCTTGACCTGGTCCAGGCCCAGCACTTCACCCTCTGCAGATTCCTGGGCAAGTGCCTCGGCTGCCCAACACCTTCAGTTCATTCCAGGAATGGAATCAGCAGACACCCACCGAGAAGCAGGCATCGGGGTCGATCTGATACTTGGCTGCTATGCCGAAGCGAGTGTTGCTGTTGCCTGCGGTCCAAGCGAGGTTAACGGCCGTCTCCAACTTCTTGTTCACCTTCTGGTAAATGGAGCCACCAAACTCTGTCCCGTCATTTCTGCAAAAAGAAAAAAACCACAGAAGAGGAAGGTGAGGGGCCGGAGCGATAGCACAGCGGGTAGGGCGTTTGCCTTGCACACGGCCGACCCGGGTTCAATCCCTGGCATCCCATATGGTCCCCCAAGCACTGCCAGGAGTAATTCCTGAGTGCAAAGCCAGGAGTAACCCCTGAGCATCGCTGGGTGTGACCCAAAAAGCAAAAAAAAAAAAAAAAAAAAAAAAAAACCACAGAAGAGGAAGGTGAGAGGTGAGTAGGGGTAGGGGCTTGCCTGTCTCATGAGATCAAGGACCTTGTAAATGGACTGAACTGATTGAAAGCAGAAATCGAATTATGGGGAGACTGTGAAGAAAGGAACAGACTCCAGGCTGGGAAGGCTCAGGAAGAACAGGGCTATAAATGTTTTTTATGGGGGGAAGGGGGTTGAGTCACACCCAGTGATGCTCAGGGTTACTCCTGTCTCTGCCCTCAGGGATTACTTCCGGGTGAAGGGGGCAACCACACAGGATGTTGGGGATCAAACCTGGGTTGTCCACATGCAAGGCAAACGCCCAACCCGCTGTACTATCTCTCCAGACCCAGAACACAGTTATTAGACCTTCACAGGGAACTGAGGCGGCCAGTTAGCTGCCCAGGTTGTATGGAACCTAAAATTCACTCCCAAAATAGTCTTTGAACCGGAATTAGCCAACAGGACAGTGAACTTTCTGGATGTCAAGTGATTTCTTTCTGCTGCTGCTCATGCTACTTCCTTTACACATGCTTTTATCGTGAAAATGAAAGAGAAAATCAGCCAGAAACAGGAAGGCAGAGCCACTCGTGACCCTCAGAAGGCAGGTGCCCTTCACAGCACTAGTGAGGTCAGGACTGACCCAGCCTCTTGGAGGAGAGGCCACTGCAAAATAGCTCCCCCTATTGCTGGAACGACAGTACAGCAGGAAGGGTGCTTGCTTTACATGTGGTTGACCGTGGTTCAATCCCTGGCATCCCAAAGAGTCCCTGAGCAATGCCAGGAGAGTAATTCCTGAGTGCAGAGCCAAGGAGGAAGCCCTGAGCACTTCTGAGTGTAGCCCAAAATTTAAAAACAAAACAAAACAAACACCCCTTTGATTTCCAACCCTCCATCTGCTCACAGTCCCTATGGTCTGGTAGGTTTTTGCAAGGAGTTACTTGCTGTATTGCAAAATTTTCACCTTGCATAAAAAGAAGGGGGGAGGTGGCAGGAAGAGTAGCATAAAGGCCAAAGTACCTGTCTCGCAAGGGTACGGTTATGAGTTCAAACCCCAGGGGTCCCACAAGCACAGAGTGGGATCCTGGAGGCTGGCAGCTATGCTATCTGGGATCCCTGGCTCCTATAAGCGATTTGTGGCCAGCACCTCAGTAAGAGGTATAAGCCAAAGCAAGCACCCAACGGAAGCAGTGCAAGATCCATGGGCACCATGGCCCAGTGTGCAGGAACACCCCATCCCCTGCAGTGAGACCACAGCCAGGTATGTGCAAGCCCCTGGGGACGGCAACAATAATAAAAGGAAGTGGGGGCAGGGGGTGGGAGTAACGTATTTGTTTTTCTTTTTTTGGGGGGGGTCACACCCAGCGATGCACAGGGGTTATTCCTGGCTCTGCACTCAGGAATCACTCCTGGCGGTGCTCGGGGGACCATATGGGATGCTGGGAATCGAACCCGGGTCGGCAGTGTGCAAAGCAAATGCCCTACCCACTATGCTATCACTCCAGCCCCAAATAACATTTTTTTAAAAGGAGAGATGAGGGCCGAAGAGATAGACAGTACAACAGGCAAGGTTGTTTGTCTTTGCACGTGGCCGACCCAGGATCGATCTCAAGAGCCCCATTTGGTCCCTTGAGCACCACTAGGTAATTCCTGAGTGCAGAGTCAGGAGCTGCCCCGAGCATTGCTAGGTATGGCCCAAAAAAATAAAAATAAAGTAAAGAGGACAAATGAGGGGCTGGGCTGTATTCAGTGGCTGAGTGTATGCTCTGTTTAGGCCTTGCGTCTACTCCCAGCACCAAGGTGTTGGGGGAGGGGGGATGCAAGGAATGAAATGCAGTCATGCAAACGCCTGTCTTTCTCCTAGACACACCAGACTGATTCCGGCCTCTTTCCCCTCACTTGTACATTTGACATAAAGTAGTAGCAAGCCCTGCTTCAGCACGTGGGGCACTGCCAGCAGAAATGCAGAGCCTGTGAGCTTTCGAACCCAGTTTAAAAGTTTCATTTGTTTGGTTTTGGACCACACCTGGAGATGCCTTGGTCTGACTCCGGGCTCTGTGCTCAGGGGTCTTTCTTAAGCACGGCTTGGGGAACCATATGGGTGTCAGGGGTGCGAACTCAGGCAAGCATCTTACCAGCTGTACAATGGCTCTAATCCCTTGATCACAATTGCAAATCCAAAGACAGCTATGTTTGTGGTATCTTTGCAATGACTTTCTCGTATTTTACTTTTGGTCAATTCACATCATTTCTTTTGGTCTCATCTTGTATAATTCAATACAAGCAGAGTGCCCATCACCTACGCACCCGTCACACCGAGGGTATAGAATGGGCCTAGGCCAACCCCCCGCACCCCCACCAGGGGACCACTGGACCTTCCACCTCTATAATTTTCCTGTGAGGGTTTTTTTTTTCTTTTATTGAATCACTGTGAGATACACAGTTACAAAGTTGTTCAGGATTGGGTTTCAATCATACAATGTTCTGACACCCTCCCCTTCACCAGTGCAAATTCCCTACCAATGTCTCCAGTTTTCCTCCCTCCCTCCTGTGACCTTTTAGTTTTAGAATACTCAGCACTTTTTAATAATTATAAATGTCCCTTGAAATAAGTATTATGAAATATTACCAGTCTAAACACTGAAACCATTTAAGAAGTCGCCTCTTTAGTGACCTCTAGTGGAAGGAAAGAGACTTGGTAAAATGTTTCCAGGTTTTGGGACAAGTCTAAAGGGATTGTCACGGAGGAAATTTTAGTCACCCAAAACCAAAATCACTGCTCAACTTTCATTTTCCAGTGGAATGACAAAGGCGCCTGCTAATGTAGCCTGTAATTATCTCCTTCCCTCACTCTGCTGCCCAATGTTTAAAAAGTGGTTTAAAGTTCCATCCTGCAGAGAGAACAATCTGTGTGTGACTCTAACTACTCTGCAGAGACAAAGCAACCTTCCCATTTCTTTTGTTCGCTTTGTTTTAGGGTCACACCCCATGGTGCTCAGGGGCACAACTTTCAACGTGTTGCTGGGGGGGGGGGGGTGGCTTCTAGAGACAGATGGTCAGGGACCATGCGGTGCCAGAGACCGAACCGGAGACTCCTGCATGCAAAGCATCTCCTCAGCCCTTTGAGCTGTCTCCCTGGACTCCTCTCTCCACACCTTGTTTCATTTCATTTGTCTTTATTTTGGGGTTAATCTTGGCAGTGCTCAGGAATTACTCCTGGATCTGTGCTCAGGGGGCCATATGGGGGGTGGGTGCTCAGGGAATGAACCCAGGTCAATCATGTGCAAGGGAAGCGCATTAACTACTATACTATCTCTCTGGCCCCCTCATTTCTTAATTAAAATCAGAAATGAGAGGGCTGGAGCAATAGCACAGCGGGTAGGGCGTTTGCCTTGAATGTGGCCAACCCGGGTTCAATTCCCAGCATCCCATATGGTCCCCTGAGCACCGCCAGGGGTAATTGCTGAGTGCAGAGTCAGGAGTAACCCCTTTGAATCACCAGGTGTGACCCAAAAAGCAAAAAAAAAAAAAAAAGGAAGCCAAAGGGATAATTATAGTGGGGAGGACACTTGCCTTGCATGCAACTGACCAGAATTCAAATTCGATCCCCAGCATCCCATATGGTCCCTGAGCATGCCAGAAGTGATTTCCTGAGTGCAGAACTAGGAGTTACTCCTGAGCACTGCCAGGAATGGCCAAAACCAATAAAACCAAAGGGCTCCAATGTCCCAGAAACTGCCACTGCCCAACAGCACACCCTGTGGAAGCTCCCCGGTCACGGTGGGTGTGCCAGTGACAATATTGACTGTTCCTAGAGAGAAAGCACCTACATCTCTTCAGGACACAGGACAAGACTAGCAGCCACTGGGCCCTCTGATTCCCAACACACTCACTCACAAGGATTAAAAACTGAGCCTAGGGAGAAAAAAAAATCATGATACCCCCCCATCCCCGCCCCCTGCCCCAGACACACCCATATTCACACACACTTACACGTTCGTGTGAAGCTGGAACTCGTCAGTCTTGTAGCCGACCGCAAAGTTGCTCTGGGTCACGCGTGACTTGGCAGTCTCAAAGTTCATCTGGTAGCCGGCCAGCCAGCCCTCGTAGGCCAGCACCAGGGCGCCCCGGATGGAAGGCCCAGCGATGTCGAAATCCACGTCGCAGCCCAGGTTGATGTGCTCCCGCTTGTAGCCTGTCTTGATTTTAGCATTTTTCTTCCTGAGGGAAAAGAGATTACAATTAAAATCAGAAGCGAATTGTGTTGGTGCATAGCCAAGAAACGCGAGTGAGAGCTGGAGCAAGAGTGCAGTGAAGAGGGCGCTTGCCTGGCACGGAGCGAAGAGGCAGTCAGTCTGGGCACTCCTGGGTGTGGCCCAAAACCCAAGAAGTGGGGAGGGAGGGGGAAGCAATCTTTTACAAAATGGGGGGGAGGGGCCAGAGAGCTAGTATATCAAGGTGCTTGTCTTACAAGGGCTGGCCCAGGTTCAATCCCCGGTACCCTATATGGAACCCCAGAACCACCAGGAGTGATCCCTGAGCACAGAGCCATGAGTCAGCCCTAAGCACTACTGAATGTGGCCAATAAATAAATAAATAAATAAATAAATAAATAAATAAATAAATAAAATTTTTTAAGCCCCATTGTAAATAGGCTTTCTTATTTAAGGTCAGAGGCCAAAAGACAGGCCCAGAGCTCTCATCAGCAACTGCTGGGCCATCCATCGAGGGCAAAATGTAACCTCCCTTCCTCGGGGAATCCAGTTGGCAGCAACGGCACAGTGATGAAATAAGGACATCACCGTGGGAAAGGCTTAGGAAGCAAGCACGGTGCACTCTGCTCTCACTTGCCGCTCCCCGAGCTGCACGGAGGAGCCTCCGCACGCGGGTTAGGGAGAGAAAGGGCCACCACGCAATGAGGATGAGGAAAGTCAGCAGTGTGGGACCTGCTGCATCACCCTGGCTGCAGCCGGGCTGGCTCCCACAGGACGGCGGCAGCCTCAGCAGCAGCTCTGCAGGAGGGGAGCAGCTTCTCACTTAGCCTATGAACACATCCCAGACCCCATCCGCAGGAACACAACAGCGAGACGGCTTTTCCTTCATGGAGTTTGCGCAGTCAGTGAATGAACCATTCAAACAATCCTGTGTAGCTGGGACAGACCAGAGACCTGACAGTGCAGCATCCATGGGATCCCCAGCCGTATCTCAGAGAACCGATGTGGAGCCTGGGTTCCTGAGTTCCTGGGGGCCCAGGAGGCTGTGAGTTGGACAAGAGCCAGTCAAATATGAAGAAGCCAGAATGATTTGCAAGGCTGACTGGAGGTGCTCCTCTGGCCTGTGTGTAATTGGACCCTGACTGCCTCAAAAGGCCATTGAGGCAAATTCTGAGGATTTGATGGAAATTGGAAAGGCCAGAGAGTGAAATCAGCTGCAAACATGCCTCCATCATGTCTTTCACTGGAAATCCACCGTGTGGAACAAGATTACAGCTATCAAAGAAAGCTCAAGACTTTGTTCCTGATGTCGTCCCCCTACCCAGTGGACATTTTCCACAAGTAAGCTGCATTCTGCCATGTCCAGCCCACCTCACTCACACTTCAATTCCAGTTGCCTCCCCAGGGCCGAGAAGCGGGGCTCCCAACACCATTCCCTGCCAGTGGGACCCAGAGCTGCTCAAAGACCTGCTTACAGGACCTGAGAGGTGGCATAAGGGGTAAGGTGCAGCCTTGCATGCAGCTGACCCCAGTTTGGTCCCGGGCACCGCATTTGGACCCCCATGCACTGCCAGGAGTGACGCCTGAGAACACAGGCAGAGTCGCCCCTGGGGACCACCGGTTGTGAACCTTCAAAAGAGCTGATTACAGGGCGTGATGTGAACTGAACGTGGTGAGGCATACTTCACTGCCTTCATGGTCTACTGGGGCTACTCAGCAGAAGAGGGTCTGGGTGACAATGTGAGCATTGCTAAGACTGAGCCTGAGCCTGGGAAGGGACAGAGTAATAGTACAGTGGGGAGGGCGCTTGCCTTGCACAGGGCTGAGCCCGGTTTGATCCTCGGCATCCCATATGTCCCCTGGGCACTGCTAAGGAGTAATTCCTGAGTGCAGAGCCAGGAGTAACCCCTGAACATCGAGGGGGTCAGACCCAAAAACAAACAAACAAACAAATACTGGGCCAAGGGCAGCAGTACACAGCGGGGAGGGCTGTTGCCTTGCACACAGCAGATCCCCAGCAGCCCATAGGGTCCCCCAAGCCCTGCCAAGATTGATCCCTGAGGGTAGAGCCAGGAGTAACCGCCAGGCGTGCCACCCCCCAACCCCAAACAGTGGCAGGGGAGGGGAATCGGGACTCTCCAAACTACCAGATGAAAAGCTACTGTTGACCAAGATGTGACAAGGCCCACGAGCAGCGGTGCGCAACAGCACATGGCATGCGGCAAACCTACCTACAGCCCCCGTGCAGGACCCTGGCCAGCGGCCCAGCAGTCCTGGAGAAAGGACCAAGCCTCGCTCAGGTTTCTGATCCAATGCAACATTCCCCACCTTCTGCACTTTCCCTTTTTCAACGATCAGTGGGGCTTTCCGTTGCTATTAAAATAATGGTGCAAACTTAGCGAGGAAAGGCCCCCATTTGTGTTTCACAATCTGGCTTTCTCTGAGGTCAATCCTCAGTGCAGCTGCCAGTCCCGAGACAAGCCCTGGAACATCATCCAGATGTGGTCCATGCTCGGCTCCTCCCAGCCATCAAGGATCGTTCCCTGGCTAATGCCCTCAGTCACTTTGGAAAGCTGCTTTCCTTTCCAATCTCCATCACATCCTCAAAACTTTCTCCAAAGGCCTCTCAAAATAGGTGCATTCTGGGGTCACAAGCTTGGTTTCTCAACACTTTTATCAAAAAATAAAAAAATAAAAAAATAAACACTTTTATCGTTCTTCAATAAAAGGTTTCAGGGCTCCTTGGAGAACCTTACAAGTGGGCAAGAGCAACTGGAAGATGAGCCAAGAACAGCTTCAAAAGAAGGACTCAAAGAGGGGCATGACAAAGTACGCAGGATGTTGACTTGAAGCACCCCCAAAGCCTAGATTTGGGACAATGGGTATCCAAATAAACTCAAATTGTGAACTACAACCCATGAAACAAATGCCCATGAATTCACATTAATACGAATAGAGGGAAAGGCGGAGTTTTTCTCTTCATTATACATACTAATGTACGTATAAGAATGACGGAAAAAGAAAGCTACTATTTGCCAAGTATTACACTATTGCCAGACCACCAAGGAATGCTAATATTCATGATTCAAAGTACAGGAAATAAAGTACTTGGTAGTGCCAAAGGAACACCCCCAAGATACTCACAACTGACAAAAAGAAAAGAGAAGAACCTGACAGACACTACTTAACCCAGTGACGCAAGTGACAGTCACCAGAAAGGCGGCACAGCAAGGCACACATACCTCTGGACATTGTGCATGAAGAACATAATATAGCACCTCTATGGCAAAACTATGCAGCCTGAGTTTAATACGAGGAAGAAACACATCCACGCTGAAGGGCTTGACAAATTAATTGGTAATCCAAAAAGTGCAAAGGTCGTGAAAGACAGAGCTAGACGACACCGTCCCAGACCACAGGAGACAAAGGCAACCTGGCAGTTTCCTGGACCGAGGCATGGACCAGAAATAAGGCACCAGGAGGACCACAGACTGGTTAGTACCAGCATGACATCAGCATTAATCCGCTGCCTATGATCAGGTTATAGTTATGTAACGCCTGCACATTAGGGGAAGCCAGGTCAAGGGTATAAGGGATCCACACATGCAATTTGAGCAACAGTGCTTATATATGGTAATACATTAATTTATACATTAATTTCCAAATTATGGGCTGGAGCCATGGTATAGCCATAGCTGTCTTGTATGCAGCTGACCCGGGTTCAAACCCTGGCATCCTATGTGGTTCCCTATGCACCACCAGAAGTGATTCCTGAGAGCAGAGCCAGAAGTAAGCCCTAAGCACAGCTGGGTGTGGCAAAACAACAACAACAAAAAAGAAAAACTAATTAATTAAAAGTAAATCAAGAGGCCAGAGACACAGCACAGTGGGTAGGGCGTTTGCCCTGCACATGGCAAACACAGGTTTGATCACCTCGCCCAAATGGTTCCCTGAGTACTGACAGGAGTGATCCCTGAGCAGTCAGCTGTCACCCCCCCAAAAAAAAAAACCCAAAGTAAAACATAACCAAAAGTAAATTTTAAAAAATGGAGTCAGACTGGAAGTACAGCAGGAGGGATGTTTGGTTTCCACATGGTCAACATGGATTTGATCCCTGGCACCATATGTGGTCCCCCGAGCACTGCCAAGAGTGTTTCCTCAGCACAAAGGCAGGAGTAAGCCCTGAACACCCTACTGGGTATGCCCCTGCTCCCCCTATCCCCCCACCCCCCTGTACACACACACACACACACACACACACACACACACACACACACACACTACTTTCTTTTATGTATATTCCTGCATAGCCTAGAGAACTCTGAAAGCAGGAAGTCCTTTATGAATTCCCAAGTATGCCTTATCAGGGCAGCACATTCAAGGATATGGGCATATGTCCAAGCCCTCTGCCCTAAAGAGGATCCCTAGATGGCAATCTCATCTCATCTCATCTCATCCATCCCTCCCCTCCCCTCTCCTCTCCTCTTCTCTCTTCTCTTCTCTCTCTCTCGGTTTGGGGTGCCACATCCAGTGATGCTCAGAGCTTGCTCTCCTGGCAGTGCTCAAGGGGATCACATGCAATGCTGCAGATCAAACCCAAGTCTGCCAAGCACTCTACCAGCTGTACTATCTCTCCAGCCCCCAGGATAAGTTCTCTTATCCCTGCAGGATGCCTGCGGGTCTGAAGACATGTGGCAATGGCCTTTGGACCGTCCATAAATGCAACTCACAAAAAAGCCTGAGTCCATTCGGTCAGAAGCCCCCTCAGGGGACTATGCAGTGCCGGACAGCAAACCCGGGGCTCCTGCATGTAAGTAAGCACACTCAGCCCTGTGAGCCAGCTCCCCAGCCCCAGCGGCAGGTAACTCTTCCCAGCCACCATGAAAGGAGCAGACACACTGGATGCACCCTCAAGCCTTTTTGTGTCCCTGGCTGGAGTCCCGGGGCAATGAAGTGCGGCCTCAGGAACCTCGGGTCTGCTGTGAGTGGACAGGAAGCTGCAGGAAGGTCACTCCAGGACTGAAAGATGGGGCTGGCAGCCGCCTGGCCCAGCAGTGCTTCCACACTTCACCCAACTGCCACCTCCCCAGCAGTCACACTCAGAGGAAATGGCATCCCCCACTGAGCCCGGACCCTGCCCCCCCTCCAAGAAAGCAGCGAATGGCCGCATCCTGGTGGAGCAAAGAGCCGAGACACTTACCCAGTGTTTGGAGAGAAGGATGAATCAAAGGTCAGCTTCAGGCCACGTGCGAGCTGAGCAAAAAAGAAAAATTGCCAGTAGAGTTAGTGCCAGGGGCTGGGCTGCAGCTGTGGGCTCAAGCAGGGGTCCTCTCCCATGCATGCCCCCCGGTACCTGGTCTTCTACGGTGATCTCGGTGCCTAGCGTGTTGTCCGTGTTCCATTTCTCAGTGAACGTGAGCCCATACTCGGTCCACCGGTACTTGGTTTCCAGGCTGCCTGTCACCTTGGTGGTCTCTGTGTTGGCGGAACCTGAGCTTGTAAATTCCTAGAAAGGAGATAGGAAGTCGTGGGGCCTGCAGGACGCTCTTCACAGGGCACCAAGCCACCCCCAAATTGACAGTCCACTCCTCGATGCAAGAGTCTGTGCCTAGATGTGTGTGGGGGGGAGGGGCGGCAGAGTCCCCTAGAACCCAATCAGATATGCGAGTGCAGGGGTGAAGCAGATGGCTCATTACAGGCATCCCAGGAGAAACTGCTCCTGGGAGGAGCCTTCTTCCCTCCTACCCCAAACTCCTGACAGTCCCCAGAGGCCGCCCCACTTCCGGCCCACTCACAGCACAGCGCAGAGCAAAAGCCTCCAGCAAAGACGACTCAACAGGAATTCCACCCCCGAGCTTCTCCCAACAATCACTGCAGCACAATTTAAAGGGCATCACTACTTTGCTTTGTCTTGCTTTGTTTCGTTTGCCAACAACTCTGTGGCATTATTGAACACAGGTCAAGTGTGAAATCAGAAACACAAGGATGTCTGCCCCGTGCTAGTCACAGCTGCCAAACTGGGGGCTGCGGGCTATGGTCACCCCTCACCCATCCCACAGAGGATATACAATGAAGGGGACACCCCAAAACTGCCACAAGCCAAACAGGAGCCTCTGTGAGACTCAGCCGCCCCGCACGTGGCAGTTCTTCCTGGGACCAGCGTTGCTCCTCGGGGCTCAACAACTTACCAATCCATTCTCAGATTTTGTTTTCAAATCGAGCTTTATTAAACCAAACCCTAAAAGAAAGAAGACAACTGTCAATAGACCAAGTAATGAGAACAGCGACTGCCTCAGGACAGCTGTTTCCCACGCCAGGGGGGACGCTTGAAGGACTAACGCTCCTGCTTTGCATCCTGGACCCTCGGATTCAGTCCCCGGCACCACCTATCTCTGACTCCACACTAAAAGGAGCCCCAGCACTCCCAGATACAGTCCCCAAACAAAACAGAGAGGTGGGCTGCCTCTCCCGGCCCAGCCTGCCTGGGTGTGCAGTGCGGTTGCCTGGGAACACTGCCGAATGGAACGGGCCCAGGCCCCACCTGAGCCCCACCTGCATTCCCAGGGGTCTGTGAAGGAGCCCGACAGCCCGGCACACGCCCAAGGACCGGCTAAATTTAGAACATGGGTGCCACCGCATGCGCAGAGCTGCCGGAGCGCGGCAGAGCCAGCAAGGAGGGGGCAGAGACAGCACGCGGGCGCGCTCGCCTGCACAGCAGCAGCCAGGGACCCGGGCCCAGCACCAAGGGCTCAGCCTCTGCACTGAACGTGCTGAGGGCTGGCTGAGCCAAGCCGCCATCACTGTGGAGGGTAACCCTCCCTCCCCTCCCTCCCCACACTAACCCCCTACCCAGCCCCCCAGCCCCCATGCCCAGCCCCCGAGCTGGGAGCAGGGCCCTGGGGCACCACTCACCATAGCCCTTGGTGAAGACATCTCGGGCAGGTTTGCCAAGATCGACATACGTGGGAGGCACAGCCATCTTCTGCTACAATAAAAGAAGCCCTAGAATAAATACCTTGGTAATTAGGGAAACTGCTTTTCTTTCAATAAAAGTGATTAGATGTAATTAACAACCCATAAAATCACTAGCACTGAGCTCCTGGTTCTTCCCCTGCCAGGTGAGGAGGTTTCCTTTTCCTGACACCCCCTAAGTCTTTGTTGACAGCAGCTTGGCCTTGACCTCTTGGCCAACCAACACCAGCACACGCACAAAATCAAAAAGGAGTCAGTAAATATTTGTTGAACGAGTTAACTGTCAAAGACACATTCCCATGAGCCGGCTACTTGACTGGATTACAGGGCTCTCACCAGCACACAGTATCTCCTTTCAAAATGCCCAACGCTAGGCCGTCAGATGCACTAAACAAAAACCAGAGAGCTTCTCAGACACACTATTCTCCATATTCATGGGGCACCTCTAAATGCCAGAAGAAGGGACTCCCCACTTGGACAAAACCTTGGCGTTTCAGGGGAATGCGCTTTCACGGGATCGTGTTTCTCCAAGAGACACCTTAAGCCTAATTGGCAACTACCATTTCACAAGACTGAAAACCGGCCATCCTTCCCTAGTCCCCAAGTTTCCCAACTCTTTTTGAATGCCAATGTGATTATTATCTTCTTGTTAGTGAAGTAATAGTTTTATCGAGGAAGATTTACAAGCGAGCAGAGAGAATTCTCGAGTGAAAGGAGGAATCGCACATGTAGGTGGAGGTGTGCAGGACCAGAGTGGCATGCTCATGCCTTTATTTCTGTTTGCTACGGGCCATGAGGCCTGTCAACAGCTTGTATTCAACATTTCAGGGGGCTAGATAGACGGCACAGGGGTAAAAGCGCTTACCCAGTCTGGTTCACAGCCCCAGCACTACACAGGGTCCTCCCAGCACCACCAGGGGTCACTCCTGAGTAAAACCAGGACCGGCTCCTGAGCATAGCTGTATCTGACCCAAACCCAAAACCCATCCCCCACACCCCCTCTCGCTGCAAAAAAAAAAAAAAACCTGAATATTCAAAGTAGTTATAAAGAAACCAAATTGCCCTTGCCCAAATTCTTGGATACACAGAATTAAGAGCCTCTCGGTGTAGGGCACATGAGGCATGCCCAGGAGGCAACCAGGACCAGAAGGCACCCTCTCTACATTGTCCATCGCTACGAGCATGACCCTCCAGTAGCCAGAAGCCCAGCACCCATGAGGACAGTCACATCGACCCACACCTGTACGCACAAAACCCATCCCTGCCTGGTAGGTGCCCAAATGAGTAGTGACATGTGTGACCTTATTCATTCCTCAGTGGTTCTCGCTGAGATCCTGAGGCCTTTTTGACTCAGACGTGGAAGGAGCCCGGCTTTCCACTCCCCAAGAGAGAAGCCAGAGAGAAGCCGCTCCAGCCGGCGCCGCTTTAACACCAGGCCCCAGTTTGCCTTTCTCAGAGGTTTTACTAATCCCTTCTGGACTACTGCATCCGAGTGTGCGCGCTGCCTGGGGAGCTGTTTACGCTGCCCTATTTTTGTTGCAGTTGTCATTTCCTGCACAGGATCAGATGGGAGCTGTGGGCAGCTTAGTCCCCGTGAGAGTCAGGTCCCAGAGGCCCCGGGGAAAGTGTCCTCTAGTCATTTTTCTCAACTGAACCCCTGTGGGGGCCCAAAATATGCCAACAGGCCACGGGTGAAAACCATGTAAATGGGGTCATGGCACAAGACCTGTGGCCCAACCAATTGGACATTGGGCCACCGGAAGGAAATGGGTTGGAAGGTGGCCACGGTCATGGGGAAATGCTGCTCCAAGATGTCCCTGCTGGCTCCCTCAAGTCTGGGGACTCCCGTTCTGGTATGCCCACCCAGAGACAGAGCAGGAAACCGTTCACTGGGGGCTCCAGCCAAGGAGGGGTGAGGGGGCCGCCCTGGGATCAAAGGCTGAGCCATGGCACTCCACCCTGCCAAACGTAAGGTGGGATCACAGATCCCCAACCCCTCCCCAGCTGGCCACACACCCATCCCCCTGGGGAAAGGAAGGGACAGGACCTTCCCAGGAACCCTCCCCATCGCCAAGACCCACCTCCCAGAACTCGCAGCTCGAGCATCAAATATCTCCCCAATGCCCTCTCCGCGATCATCCCCAAACCTGAGACCACTCTAGCGAACCCTCCTCCCGCAGCAAACCGCGCCCCAAATCCACAGCACCAAGCAGATCAGAGCACGAGGCCGTGGCGCTCGGGCAGCAGGCGGGGCTCTGAGGGCCCGGCCACTGCCAGGCCTGAAGCAGCACGCCCTCTCTGCCCCAGACCACCCCCTCGATTGACTCTGCTTTTGTGCATCTCCCTCTTGCCGCCGCTCTCCTGCGGCCTGCATCTGACAGGACAGATGAAAGGTCCGGACCTCGGGCAGCTTCTCCCAGACACTAAGGTTCCTGCAACTTCACACACAGAATCCAGGGATGTGGCTCAGCCTTGGCAGAGGAGGGTAGGAAAGCCCTGGGTTCAATTCCCGGCACTGCCCCCACCCCCACCCCTGCACCACCCAAACAGAACCCCAGCATCCATGAAATGCCCATCCTGCAGTTCTTACGACCTGGTTCCCAACCTGCTTCCCGAACAACCTGTCGGTCAAAACAACCGTTTGCTCTGGTATTTTCTCAATCCAGGACTGGACTCTGGAGAATCAGGTACCCGACTTTCTCTCCACACCGCCTGCGATTCCCTCGGAGGCCGAAACCTGGCCCTGGCTGCTCCCTCCACCTGGGTCTGCTCCCAAGTGCTCACCTGTCTGGGGACAGCTACCCCCGGGTCCTGAGGAGCCTCACTGGGCACTCGGCAGGAAGAGGGGAACAAACACCCCCACCGGGGAGAGGGAAGTGTGGGTGCAGGGGCAGACCTGCCCAAAGGCACCCCTAACTGAGAAGGACTGATCCATCACTCGAAGCAGCAGAGGGGAGGCCTGGTTCCCCTCCACCGCCCCAGCCTACCTTCCCTTCCCCTGGCTGTCCTTGAGCAGATTGTGCAAGCTCCAGTCCAGCTGAGCAATGAAAACCCAGCGCAGGCTGGAGGCTGGGAGGGGAGCGAGTGGCCCAGGCCCGGGGCTGGTGACACTTACATAACCGCATGCAGCGAGGCCGGTGGGGTGGGACAGAGCTGCCTTGACTCATCAGCTGCATCCCAGTGACAGCTGCTCTGCTCACTGCGCCCCCATTCCCACCCCTCAAACACACACAGCCACCCCCAAACCACTGCCTTGAATTCTAAGCCTCCTGGGGCCCGTCAGGCACACACGTATCCAAAGCCCTGGAAAAGCAGAGGGTGCCAATACCATGGTCAAGCAGGGCGGGTGTCCCACGGGAATGTTTGCCCCATCCAAGGAGCATCGGTGGTTTCATAAGCGGGGAAACCAGAACAGAAACGTGGGCCCTGACGCACAGTGGCAAGGTTCCGGAAAAGACAGTGCAGCCAGCACCGGGAGCTCCCTCTGCAGGAGAGGCGGCTTCCCCGGGGTGGGGCCACTGGCACCCTCAAACCCATTTTAGCCTAAAGATAACTGAGCTCATGGGCACAGTCCTGAAACTTGGCACCTTGGAAGTGCGCTGACTCAATCAAAGCTGAGCGTGAACTTTTTCCAAGGGCCCAGAAAAACCACTGGACAGTGACAAGGATGTCTCACTCAAGAAGCGGTAAGGCAAGGGCAGGACAAACAGCAGGTAGGGCATTTGCCCTGCAGGAAGCCAACCTGGATTCAATCCCCAGCATCACATATGGTCCCTCAAACCCCGCCAGGAGTGACTGAAGTGCCTGGAGTAAGCCCTGAGCACCCCTGGGTGTGGCCCAAAACAAACAAACAAAAAAAAGTGGGGGGAGGGGTAAACAATGAAATGATACACTTTACTTGCAGGCGGGCAATCACACCCTCTCACATCAAACTATGTCCAGTGCTCCCTTCTGAAGGAAGCACCCAGGCAAAGCTCAGTGGACATACACTAATCCTCGAAGTCATTCCTAGGCTCAGAACCCACCTCCACAGCAGTGCCAAGGTACTCAAACATGGGTTCACAGGGTGCCGAGCATAGCAGGGCTGCTAACATAGGTTCCAGAGACATTCTTAATATCCACCAATAGCAAATTTTAGGTTGTGGGTTTTTTTTTTTTTGGTGGGGGGGTCACACCCGGCGATGCACAGGGGTTACTCCTGGCTCATGCACTCAGGGATTACTCCTGGCAGTGCTCAGGGGACCATATGGGATGCTGGGAATTGAACCCGGGATGGCCGCGTGCAAGGCGAATGCCCTACCCGCTGTGCTATTGCTCCAGCCCCGCAAATTTTAGTTTTTATTTAAGTAGCTGCCAGAGACATATTACAGGAGGGGATGCACTTGCCTTGACTGCGGTTCAAATCCCTGGTACCACATAGGCACCCTGAGCACAGCCCAGGGTCATTCCTAAACACAGAGCAAGGAACAATAGGCCCTGAGCATTTTTTTTTTTTAAGGCAAGGGCTCAGTATAGCAGGGAGGGTCTCTGACTTGCATGCAACTGACCTGAGTTCCATACCTGGCACCCCAGGTGGTCCCCTGAGCACCGCCAGGAGGAATCCCTGAGTGCAGAGCCAGGAGTAACCCCTGAGCATCGCTGGGTGTGACTCCAAAACAAAACGAAAAATTAAATTAGAAAAAGACAAAATGTCTTGGGATGCAACAGAAGTAGAGAAACTGCCTTGGACAAACTAGCCCCCAGGCTTAATCCCTGGCACTGCGTGCTTGCCACACCAAATATCACCTGGAGGGGCCCTGGCGTGAACCCTCACAGAAAATAACAACCAAATGAAGGCATTTGCAAACTAAGGAGTGCACCTGAGAGTCAAAAGGGAATTTGGTGGTTTTTCTATACATGAAGGCAGAACACAACAATGATGCGGTAAGATGAAAAAAGCAAGTCAAGGAGATGTGCGAGGCTGTGGAATGCAAGGGTAACCTTCGCAGAGACACATCACACATCCGAGGCCCTGCAAGGCTGGAGAGGCAAGTGGGGCAGAAAAGCCAACATATTGATCATGGCAGCCTCGGGTTTTGGGAACGCAAAGGAGGTTAAAACAGGGAATCCCATTTTTACTGCCCTTCACCAGTGTTTAAGGTGCTTATTCAAGAATGAAAAATTTGACCTGGAGAGCTAGTACAGGGAGCAAGATATTTGCCTTGCCCATGGCCGAGCCTAGTACAATCTCTGGCACCAAATATGGTGCCCCCTTCATTGCCAGGAGTGATCCCTGAGTACAGAGCAAGGAGCAAGCCCTGAGCACTGCTGGGTGTGACCCAAATGCCCCCACTTCAAAAAGGGAAGAAATTCTGAAACCCCATCTGCATGTCTGCAACGTGTCTCCCTATAACAGAAGGTTAAGACAGAGGCCTCCTGCGCTGAGTCGAAGACTCAAACCACACAGGTGACAGGGCCTGTGGGAAGCACATTCACACCGGATGACCCCCATCCACACCCTGTGCCCAACCAAAAGGAGGAGGCAGCCGGCCCTGCTGTGCTAAGTGTGCAAAAGGTCACCTGGAGGCACCTGTTCAAAAGCCTTTCCCCTCCAAGGAGGGGACATGCAGGTTGCCGTGCAGAGTCATCCACTGAAGAGGGGAGAGCACAGACCCTGGGGAAGGCAGGCGGGAGCGGGGGCTGGTGGCCCTCTCCCGCACACGCACTCGCGGTTTCATTCTGCTCCTCTGAGACATGGGTAACGACAGCGCCTTCCTGCCCACGTTGCTGCAAGGATTCGGCAAGTCACACAGGATGGTGGGCACGGGAGCACACGTCCATGGAGGAGGGAGTCTGTCTTCCACCAGGCCCCCTGCACCCACATTCCTCCTGCAGATCAACTCAGGCTGTTGTCCAGGCACTCAGGGTTGGGGTCAGCCAAGTGGCATGGGCACGAGGAAGGTGGGGGTGAGACTCAGGTTGGGGTACTGAGGCTCCTCTGAATTGGGCAGCATTCTCGACCCACCCACGGCCCCGCTCCCGCCAAGAGGCCCCTCCCACACTCCAGATCTCCCCCAGTTCCAGCTGCTCCCCATCACACACAGGCCCAGGGGAGTGTGGACCCACCCTCCGTACACTCATGACTCCTCTGCACCAGCTTTGATGGCCCTAGGGGAACTTGCAGACCCACCAAGAAACCCCTCCCCCCCTCTTACAGTTCCCACGGTGCCCCCCTTAGCGAGGGAGACTTGTGGGACAGTTTCCCTACTGCCTTCTAGAAGGCCTGTCAGGGCAGAGCTGGGGCGGCCTAGAGGAGAACATCAGGCCAGCCAGGAATCAGAGCGAAGGCAGCTCCACTGCGCCAAACAGCAGCCCCTGCCAGCACCAGTCTGCCTCTGCCAGCCAGGGTGCGGGGCCGGAACTCTGGGAGCTCTGCACCCCGCACTCCTCAGCAGGAGGCAGCCAGACAGCCTGCAGAATTGCATACGTGCATGCACACGCGCGCACACACACACACACACACTCACTCTTTCACTCTCCGAATCCCTACTCCTGGGTCAACACACACACACACACACACACACTCTGTACCTCTATCCCCAGGGCAGAAAACAACACAAACACATACACACACACACACACACACCCCACATATACATGCTCTGCAATCCGTAAGGTGGGGGGGGGCAGCAAACACACACACACATAGTCTATACCCTCCTGGGTCGGCATACACACATATACACATACACATCGTACTCCTCCTTGGTCAACATAAACACACATACACACACACTGTACTCCTCCTGGTTCAGCATAAACATGCATACATGCGCGCACACACACACACACACACACACACACACACTGTACTCCTCCTAGGTCAGCAAACACACACGCAGAGCTTTCCACGTGTTACTTCTATTTTAAGCTCCCTGTGAGCTGGGTCACCGCCAGCACACCTTCTTTGAGGCTCAAGAGTGTCGCTGCTGGGGCTGGAGCGATAGCACAGCGGGTAGGGTGTTTGCCTTGCACGCGGCTGACCTGGGTTCGGTTCCCAGCATTCCATATGGTCCCCTGAGCACTGCCAGGGGTAATTTCTGAGTGCACAGCCAAGAGTAACCCCTGAGCATCACCAGATGTGACCCAAAAAGAAAAAAAAAATTAAAAAAAAAGAGTGTCGCTGCTGTGGGGGCACCATCTATGAAGTAGAGAAGGCCCAGGCTGGAGCACAGCAGGTCAGGAGCCGGAGCAACAGGACAGTAAGTGTGGCATTTGCTTTGCATGCGGCCAACCTAGACTCAACCCTCAGCACCCCGTATGGTTCCCTGAGCACCATCAGGAGTAATTTCTGAGTGCAGAGTCAGGAGTTACCCCTGAGCATTGCCAGATGTGGTCCAAAAACAAAAAAAGAAGGCAGCCGGTCCAGACCTGGGTCCCAGGTGCACCCCAAGGCTCCTGCCCCACCTCAGGCACCTCAAGTTCCCCAGAGCCTGGCCGGCCGCCAGATACACCCCACGGGTAAAAACTACACAGGCAGGTGGACTCGCCGGCCAAGTGGATCCTACTCCGCTGCTTTCTGGGTGTGACCTTGGGCAAGTCCCCACCTGTCAGCACCTCGACTCCCTGCAGCTCTGGGCTGAGCATGGAATGAGACTGTAGCACAGAGCCTTTAGCACAGGGATAGGGTCCCCACGAGGGGGCCACAAGCACTGCAAGATCTACAGGACAGCTGCATGGAATCTAACTCCTTCTATAATGCTGGCTGCTGTGCAGGGGGCCAAAAGGTCACCCTGGATCTCAGGGTCCAGAGTCCTCCCCGACCACAATGAGGTACTCGCAGGCAGAGCACGCCCAGCCAGGGCCTGAAAGAATGTGTCCCACCATGTCCCCAGAAAGCCAACCCTTCCCAAAGATATCCCGGCACCACCGTCCACCCAACAGACGTGTGTGACTCCCCAGACCGCCATGCCCAAGAGCCAGCCTGCAGCCAGCCATGCACAAATGCCCTCGCCCTGGCGGGAAAGAACAACTCGTCGCTCTACTTCCCACAGGAAGCCGCACCCAGGAACTCCTTGCAGTGGTCAGTCCTTGGAGCAGCAAATGCAAGTGGGAGAGGAGAGCAGGGTGGCCAGGCCCTGTCCCATGTCTCGGCTCAGCTCCACTGTGTGCTCAAACCTCCTGGCCTGGGGAACTTTCCAGAAGCGGCAGACCTCTCACTCAGGGCTGGGACGGTGGGCTCAGGGTCTCAACACACAGATGAAGCCCGACAGGAGCAGGCCCTCAATAGCAAATGACTGCACACACAACCACACGCACGTGCACACAGGGACTCAGTGGTGGGGCGTACGCTCGCAGGTACAAGGGTACCCCAGTACTCTGGCAGACCCCAGTCCAGAGTGACCCCGGTCCTCTGCACACTGTCAGGTGTGGCTCCCACACTAACAGCATTAAATTAAAAGCTGTTGTTTTGGAACCATACCCTATGTTGCTCAGGGGGGCCAGGGGGTACAGGGTAGGGAACCCGGGCCTCACACATGCAGAGCACGCAGTCAGCCCATCAACCCATTTCTCGAGCCCTGATTTTTCTTTTCCTGGATGTTTCAGAGATGAAGCTCAAGATGTCACATACATGAGGCCTGTGCTTGCATGTGCTTTACAACGGAGCCACATCTCCAGTGGCTCAAATCACACTTGTAGGAGAAAAACTGATGCACAAGACAGTGAGCTGAACTACAAATGAGACACTCTGGGCCCTGTCAGAGCTGGGCAGCAGCAGTAAAATCTGTTCTCCAGGGACAGGCTTACAGCGCCCCCTGCATTCCCACCCCAAGGTAAGCAGTAAAATGAGCAATGCACTCGGGTCCTGTGAAGTTGTGAAGAGGCCAGTAGTGACCCCGGGCACCCATGGTGGGGGGGGGGGGGGAACACACACTAGTCCCTGACTCTCCAAGCATCCTGAGAGTGGGGTGACCACCCCACAAAGGCCTGTGAATCCCTCCCACCCAACATGGCACACTTGGAAAGTTCCATCAAGGCCAGGGTGGAGTTCAGAACCCCGGAAGAGGGTGACCGCTAGCAGTAGAGGTGTCCAATGGGATCAGAGGCCCAATTCCTCCGTGAAAGGCTCCCCCTGAGCTGCCCCATGTCAGTATCTACAAACAGTCCCTGCAGAGAAGCAGGAAGGAAAGGAAGCGGGTGCCCTCCGCAGCCCTCCCAGCCCACCCACCTTGGAGCACTCTCTCATTCAGGACTCATCCAGAAGAGACCAAGGACCCACCCACCAGTGCCCAGGGAAGAGGCCCTTGGAAGGGAGGACAATCCTCGCAAATGGGCCCTCAATTCCAGAAACACCAGTTCTACAAGTTCCCCACGGGGCTCACAAAGTCACAGTAGGGCTGGAAGGAGGCAAAACGCAATGTGCTTAAAGCAATTGCTTCAAACTCGGCAACAATTTTGCCACTCTCTCAATATCTGTGGGTCTGCGAGGCACGCCTGTTTTCCGGAAGTGGGTGTGCTGTGTGGGCCCCTCAAAACAGATATCCAGGATAGAAGGACAATGGCCAGAGCCCGCAGCCACCCCACTCTGCCTACTCACTAATCCCACAAATACTTCATGAGCACTGAGGACAAGCCACACGCCGGAACGGTAAAACTATCCCTCTGGCAACAGGGTGCGCGACTCGTCCATAAAAAGCAAGAGTGTACTCACCCCCGCAGACCCTTCTCAAATGCCTGCTGGGGGCCAGGTGGCAGCCAAGACAACCCCGCAAGGGCTTAGGCCTGACCCTGTAGGAATTCAGTCCAGGGCTGGGGTGGAGAGAATGGACACGGGGCTGGGCAGTCCGCCCAGGCCGGGCCAACAGCATACAGGGGGAAATGAAGGTATCCTGACCCATCTAGAAGGGAGAGAGCCTAAAGTCAGAGCCTCACGCAGAACAGACCGTCCAGGCCAGTGCCGAGGTTCAAACTTGCTGCTCCAGCCTGACCTTGTCCTTCTAATAACTTAAAACGCCTTTCCCACGGGCTCCCCCACGGTCTCCTGAAAAATCCGGAAAGTTGCCCAAAGCCGGACACACAGATGCTCACTCGTGCTTCAACGACAAAGAGGGACAACTACTCCCATCCTACAGATGAAAAAACCGAGGCTTGGGATCATGGCAGCTGGGTGACCTTGGCCAAGTCCCTAAGGCCTCGGGAGCCCCAACTCCCAAGACAGAGCTCCTGCATTTGGTGAATGAATGAGCGAATGAACCAGGGATCCCTCCTGGGGCCCTGAAGGCCACACCACTCCCCGCTAGGCCTCCTTTTTGTACCCCTTAACCTCCGCTGCCCAGGCCGGGGCGTGAGGCCCTGCGGCCTAAGTCGTCTCCGGGGCTCCCGTTCCGCCCGGAAGGCGCTGGCACGCGCGCACAGTGCAGGGCGAGTACCGGCGCGGCCGGCCCGGGCTAGCAAAGCTCGGGGTGCAGGGCCCCGGCGGGGACAAGCGTCCCTCCCCGGGGCTACAGCGCGGCCCGCGCGGGTCAAGGGGCTCGGCGAGGCGGACAGGGGTGGCGGCCGGGTCCCTGCCTGCCGCACGCACGATGGATCCAGGGCCAGAGGGCGCCGCCGGGGAAGGTCACCTAGACCTGTGGCCGGCCTGGCCTCCATGCGGCGGCCGCTGCCCTTCACTCCGCGCGTCTCCACGGGTCCCGGGCCCCAGCCGCGGGCACCTCCGGATGTCCGGCCTCCCGCTCCCGGCCCGGGCCGCTCGGCGCCGGCCCGCGCGGCCTGCTCTGCCCGCGGCGGACGAGCGAGGCCTGCTGCTCCCGCTCTCCCCGCCGGGGCCGGGCAGGGCCCCAGGCCCTGGGCCGCTCCACCCCCACACCTCCTCCTCCCCCTCAACTCCCCCGGGGACCCGGCCGGCGATCTGGGGCGCACGCCGCCACGCCCGGGCCCCTGCCCGCTGCGCCTACCTCGGAGGTGGTGGCGCGGGCTCCGCGGCGGCTACGGCGGGGGCTGCAGCGGGAGGAACGGAGCGAGTGGCGGAGCCAGGGGCGGGGCGGCGCGGACGGCGGCGGCGCGGACCCGCCCCGACCCGGCGCGCCCGGCCGCCGAGCTCCGCCCCCAGGCCCTGCCCGGCCCGCGGCCCGGCCCGCGCCCCAGCCCTGGCGCATGCGGCGCCCCGGCCCGCTCGCCGCGCACTTACCTTCCTGCGTCCCGCAGAGCCCTCCGCGGACGCGTGTGCCAGGGGCGAGTGCGGGCACGTGGGGTCCCCGCGTGCGCCCGAGCGCAGGGCGGCGTTCTCCAGACGTGGACGGCTGATGTGCGTGCGCAGGAACACGCGTGTGGGCCGTCCGCAGCGATTCACTGCTCTGCGGAACCCTTGGTTAAAAGGCGCGTGGGGTTCCGGAGCCTACGGCTCGGTCTCCGGGTGCAAAGACATCACTCGGCAGCACCCCCTGGGAGTTGCTGTAAGCAGGGACCCGGGTCCCCCAGAGCGGAGCCGTGGTGGGCTAAGTGCTCTGGCTGGAAACCCGGACTGTGGAGGCAGCGCGGATACATTGTTGCTCCTCCGCTTCCGACTCCCGATACAAAGTTTCCTGCGCCCGGGACCCTCGACTGTGGCCCCCAGGGAAGAGCAGCCGGCCCAGAGAAAAGGCCGAGAGCCCTGCTTGTGCTGCAGGTCCTCGGCGGTGTTTCCCGGTACCCAGGTGCTAGGCAGCCGTTTTCAGAACCTTTGAGAAAAGTAAAAGTAAAGTGACATTTGCACGAACGTCGTCTGCTGGGTCCCGGGGCAGACCCCACCGCACCGCGGTTATGCTTATGATCAGCATACCCTGTGGAAGCCCGGGGAGTGCGCGCTGTCGCCGGAGCCTGCCTCAGTCGCATAACCGGTGGTCTCTCCACCCAAAGGGATGGGTTCGTGGGTGGCTGAAGGTCCTGCGCACCCTTTGCCTTTGGCCATCTCAGGCCAGACCGTTAAAGTGTCTGGGCCTCGCTCGCTCACAAACAGCTGCGGCATGTTACTTAGCAGTCAGAACAAGTGCTGGAAGGGGGTGTCAAAGATTCCGGTGACTGCCGGGAGTTGAAGAGAGCTGAAAGCCTGCAGGGAAGGTGGACAGAGTCCTGGGTCCTACTGGGCAGTGTTTTTTTTTTTCACCTGGGCAACGTAGGATACTCTGGGACCCCAGGATATTCCAAAGGGATTACAGTAAATATCATAAATTGGTGACACAGCATGAGACCAGGGGGCCAACCAATAGGTCTATGGGGACACAAGATCAAAAAGAAGGAAACAGATCTAAAAAGGGCCACGGTGGTAGAAAAGGTTGACTGTGGGGGACCCACTGGGTGAAAATGTGAAGAGCCCCCTAATACTCATTGGGGTGCAGGACAGTGGAGGGCCTTTGCTAGAATTCAGATTAGCTGGGGATCCCAGCTTCCTGACCTGGCTGTCCACACCCCTGCCATAAAGGCAACTCCCAGAGGGTGCAGGAGAGAAAACCACTGAGTCACCCAAGTGTGCTGAGATCTTAGGGCCACAGGGAGGGACCAGAGCCTCACAGCTGCCCAGGGTTCATGCCCTAGGCAGGAGGCAAGACCACGCAGCCAAGGTGCTGACCCCCATCCCAGGGCCTCCTTGCCAAACCCCCATTCACGTTCGTATCCAGGGGAAAACTGACTGTTCCTCCAGCTCCCCAGCCCTTCTGGGGCTCCCCTGGGTGCTGCTCACAGGTCAATCATTCAAGTACCTTTTGAGTCAGCTCAAAGGCTTTGTGACCGTGGACAACAGGTTCCACCTTTCAGCTTCCCACAGGTGGGCCGAGACGTAGTACAGTGAGCAGGGCACTTGCCTTGCACATCCCCACCTCGTGGTGGATCCGTGGTACCTGACCCCCCAGCACGAGTGATCCCCGAGCACCACCAGGTATGACCCAAAATACAAAACTATAAAATGAGCATAAATAAAACCCACATGTAAGGCACAGGTCACAGGTAAGCACCACGCTGTGAAGAAAACGGACTGGGACGTGCCTGGAGCAGAGGGAAGGTCTCAGTCACACCAGGCTCAACTCACCCCCTCAGTCCCGCCCCCACCCCACTGCAGCAACTGATTGGACCTCACTGGGCCAATCGGCTCCTCCCATGAAAATTTGAACTAAGATGCCCAGTTCTGGTCTAACAGTTTTCTTGACCCTGTCTTCCTTTCTCAGGGATGGACCCAGGGTGAGTGGCATGCGGAACAAGTGCCTGGCCCCTGAGTTATCTCTCCAGCCCCCGTATTCATGTTTTGAACTCAACCCCCACCAGCCCAGGATACCCACCTGGCTGTGCCTTCAGGAACATGCTCTGCCTCTCTGGAAGGCATCACTGTATCACTGTATCACTCTCATCCCATTGTTCATCAGATTTACTTGAGTGGGCACCAGTAACGTCTCCATTCCTCCCAGCCCTGCCCTGAGATTTTTAGCAGCCTCTCCTTACTTGTCATTCCCAACGACTGGAGGCTCTTTCAGGGTCAGGGGAATGAGACCCTGGGTCCATCCCTGACAATGTACATGGCCACCCCCTACCCCGAATACTGCCAGGGGGTGTGCCTGAGCACAGAGCCAGGAAGGCCACATGGAGAGGGGGTTAAGGGAGGCCATGCCAAGGTTACAACAGGGCTGGATACCTGGCTTTGGACTCCTGACTGCATTAGCCAGTGACACCCCAAGGGCCTCCCAGATCTCCTCAACACCACTTGAGTGATCCCTGAGTGCAGAGCCAGGAGTGAACCCTGAGCACAGAGCCAGGAGTGTGCCCTGAGCACAGAGCCAGGAGTGAACCCTGAGCACAGAGGCAGGAGTAAGCCCTGAGCACAGAGCCAGGAAAAGGCCTGAACACCTTTTGTGGTGTGATCCAAAGACAAACCAAAAATAAAACTAAAACAAAAATGATAAATTTGGGTACACAAAAAATATCAGGCATTAGTTGAAATAGTTCCTGCCCTCAGCAACTCACCTCCAGAGCAGGAGAGAAGTGATGATAAAACACAACGGTGCTTACCAGGAAGCAGAGGCTGTGAGGCTGGGACGGGCCAGGAAGGAGATTGAGCGTTCAGCTATAGGGCATCACAGAGGAAAAAGGAGAGAATCTGGAAGGAGGAGGACGCACAGAGAGCTTCTGGAAGCAATAGGGAGAGAAAAGAAGCCCCCCACCCACTCTCCAAGGTGCTGCTCTGTCTGTCTGCTCAGAAACTCTCAAACCATTTCCTCTCTCCCTGGGATAGGAGATTCGCCGCTTTGGGGCAGAACAGATAGTACAGTGAGTGGGGCGCTGGTCTTTAATGCAGCTGGAAGGTTCCCTCCCCAGCACCCTCAAGCCACACCAGGAGTGATCTCTGAGCGCAGAGCCAGGAGTAAGCCCCTGAGCATCGCTTGGGATGATAAAAACAGACTGCCCTGCTTTCTGCCTGAAATTCCTGAGTGCAGAGCCAGGAGTAACCCTTGTGCACTGCCAGGTGACCCAAAAAGAAAAAAAAAATTTGAGTTTCTCTCTCTCTCTTTTTGTTTTTTTTTTTTTTTTGCTTTTTAGGTCACACCTGGCAATGCACAGGGGTTACTCCTGGCTCTGCACTCAGGAATCACTCCTGGCGGTGCTCAGAGGACCATATGGGATGCTGGGAATCGAACCTGGGTCGGCCTCGTGCAAGGCAAACGCCCTACCCACTGTGCTATTGCTCCAGCCCCTCTCTTTTTTTTTTAATACCAGTCCCAAGCCTTCTGAGAACCGGTGAAGGCGCTTTCCCCGCTCCCGGGCCATGAATAACATGTACTATTTCTGCCCAGAAGATGGAGGGCTTCTGTGGATTTTCTCCTTTCTTTTTTTTTGGGGGGGGGCTTGGGAGGGGTCACACCCAGCTATGCACAGGGGTCACTCCTGGTTCATGCACTCAGGAATTACTCCTGGCGGTGCTCGGGGGACCATATGGGATGCTGGGATTCAAACCCGGGTTGGCCGCGTGCAAGGCAAATGCCCTACCCGCTGTGCTATTGCTCCAGCCCCTCTCCTTTCTTAATGATCCTGAGTTTTCTGATTCAGAGGCATATTTTTGTGAGCTATGTGGCTAGAAAAGATAAAAGTATAAAAGAGGTTGTCAGAGTGAACTGCAGGCAAGCTCAGACTGCCTGTAGCTTTTGACATGAGCTTGCCCCCTACTTCCCCACCTTCCCCAGTGCTGGAAAGGTAGTATAGTAAAGTCACGTACCATACACACAGCCAACCTGGGTTCAATTCCCAGTACCCCAAAGCATCCCTCAAGCCCCACCAGGAGTGATCCCTGAGCACAGAACTTGGAGTAACCCTGAGCACTGTTGTGTATCATCCCCCACACCAGCCCCACAAAAATAGAAGCAAAAAGTTACTCACTCTTCATTTCTTTGGTTGTACTGTCCTGCCAGCCACAATTTTATTCGGGGGTCTGAGTATCTGCGGATTGGAACAAGCACACAGCTTGGATTAGATGGCTTTTTTCCTCCCTCACACGACAGCTTGGGGGTTTTGTTTTTTTTAAAGTGGCTTTGACAAGAGTCAGGTCCAAATTGTTAAATAACCAGGGTGACCCTATCTGTTCAGCAGCTGCTAATGAACTTAGAAAATTGGGATCTCATCCAGCAGACGAGCTCATCTTGTTTGACAAGCAGCCTAAAAGTATCTGGAACCAAGAACAAATTGGAGATTGGAGCACATTTTTGTTTTTGTGTTTTTGTGGGTTTATTGCTTTGTTTTGCCTTTTGTTTTTTTTACTCGGGTTCAGGGAGGAGAAAACATGAGACTTGAGTTCTTTTCCTTGTGGCTTGCTCAGAGGTCGGATGAAAGCCCCAATTTCTTCGTCACTTGTGCTTTTGCTTAGTATTGGGGGGGTCAGCCAGGAGTCCCTCACATGCAGCAGCCTCTGAGAATTCCTCCGTGTTATCTTCCTGCTGCTGGAAGCTGTCTGGGAAGCCTGTCCCATCCAGACAGTCGCTGCACTGCTTTGTACCTTAGCAGACAGAGTGTGGACTTCAGTGGGGGATCATGTACATGTATGTACCGTGGATAGAGTGGGAGGGTGTGTCTAAGCTCACCTTCCGTGTGTTTCACGTGTATTATACAGAGTATCTATTTTGCAGAAATATAAACTGCACCTATGTTTTTTGGTGCGTTTCTATATAAACTATATACGTGTGTGTATGTCTGTGTGTGTGTGTGTCTACAGATACACACTTTCAGGAGATTGTTGCAAGTACTAATAAGTACAAAAGGAATTTCTATTTTGGATATGATATATGGTGTGTTTATGTATAGAGAGCATGAGTTTGTATTCCTGCTTTGCCACCTATATAAACTATGTACATGTGTCATATAAATTATGTCTTTGTGTGTATGTTTTTTTGCATAATATACATTGTATATATACATATATATACACATATATATATGTAGGGCTGGAGTGATAGCACAGCGGGTAGGGCGTTTGCCTTGCACGCGGCCGACCCAGGTTCGAATCCCAGCATCCCATATGGTCCCCTGAGCACCGCCAGGGGTGATTCCTGAGTGCATGAGCCAGGAGTGACCCCTGTGCATTGCTGGGTGTGACTCAAAAAGCAAAATATATATATATATATATATATATATATATATATATATATATATGTATACTGCTCCCGGTGCCATATAATCCCATCAATGGTCAACATCCAGAGACTATAAAACCAAGCTCCTGGAAGCACTCGGCCACATTGCGGCCTAACATCTAACATCTGATAGCCTAGTTCTCTATCTTGGAGAACCTGGCAAGCTACTGAGAGTTTACTGCTCACACGGGGGAGAGCCTGGCAAGCTCCCTGTGGCATATTCATATGCCAAATACAGTAACAATGATGGGTCTCATTCCCCTGACCCTGAAGAGCCTCTAATGTGGCACCATTGGGAAGGACAAGTAAAGAGAGGCTGTTAAAATCTCAGGGCTTGGATGAATGGAGACGTTACTGGGCCCGCTCGAGCAAATCAATGATGAATGAGATGACAGTCTTCCTCTCTCAGTCTTTTGCTTTGAAGGTGCTACAGCCACACCTGACCCTGACCCTAGATCTGTTCTTGGAGTGGCCCTGGGATCCAATCTGACCAACCAAAGCCCAGAATTTTATTCCTGAGGCTGTTCAAGTGCAACTTTGCCCTAAAAACTAAGCCAATCAAGGGCTGGAGCGATAGTACAGTGGGTAGGGGGTTTGCCTTGCACGCAGCTGGCCGGGGTTTGATTCCCAGCATTCCATATGCTCCCCTGAGCACCGCCAGGAGTAATTCCTGAGTGCAAAGCCAGGAGTAACCTCTGAGCATTGCTGGGTGTGACCCAAAAAGCAAAAAAAAAAAAAAAAAATGAAGCCAATCTGCAGAGATACATAGAGGCCCGTCCCAGGGACAGTGTGCTCTGGAACTCAGCGGTGCCTCAGGCCACGCCTGGCCCTTCCTGGTATCTGGACCAAGAAATTTCCCTTTTGTTTAGTTCAGTTTTACGAGGGGGGGAAAGCTTGGGGGTGTCTTGAGGGGTTGCTTGGGCGACTATTTGGGATACTGGAGATCAAACCCAGGTCGGCCACGTGCAAGGCAAGCATCCTACCGCTGTACTATCCTTTCTGCCCCTCCCTGCCATCCTAGAAAAACATTTCTAGAAGAACAGAGTACCACATCCAGAGAAAATGGAAAGAAAAAACCTCCCCCTTAGACTCAACCCAAATAAGAATATTTCATTTTCTTTTTCTTCCTTTTTTCTTTATCATTTTTCCTCTCTCTGACTAGTGCCACAGGGCTTCTATGACAAATATTTACCAAGATGCAAAAGAGCCAATCACTTTCCAAAGAACCTATGTTGAAACTCTTCCCAGCCTTTCTTTCCCGGGTCAGATGTCCCCATTCCACAACACGGTTTCTTCACCGGGGCTCTGTGAAGCAACCAGCCCCCAGGGAGCCATAACTGCATTATCTGAATGAGTTTTTCCCTGATGTGGGCTCTTAGGCACACCTGGGGTCTAAGCACCTGGAGTAAGCCCAGGATCTGATGTTTAGCCTGGGTACGGTCTAAGCCATTGAGCCCCCTTCTGGCTCCTTCTTTTTGGTTTCTGGGCTGCACCAGCGGTGCTCAGGGACTACTCCAAGCTCTGTGCTTAGAGTCGCTCCAGGCAGTGCAGGGGGTGGGAGGGGACACCACACCATGCAGGGATAGAACCTGAGATGGCCACATGCAAAGTGAGCACCTTGCCCCTGTACTATCTCTCTGGCCCATAAATTAATTAAAAAAAAAAATAGAGGTCGGAAAGAAAGCACAGTAGGTAGGGGGTTTGCCTTGCACATTGCCAACCCAGGTTCAATCCCTGGCATCCCATATGGTCCCCGGAGCCCTGTCAGGAGTGATCCCTGAGTGCAGAGCCAGGAGTAAGCCCTGAGCACCACCAGGTGTGGACCGAAAAGCAAAATATATATATTTGCTTTATATATATATATATGACCCAAAAATATATATGAATATACATATCTTATATATTCATATATATTTGTGGGTCACACTCAGCCCCCAAAATACATATATATTTTTTGGGTCACACCCAGCCCCCAAAATACATATATATTTTTGGGTCACACCCAGCCCCCAAAATACATATATTTTTTAATTAAAGAAAAAACCAACCCACTCATGGGACTGGAGCAATAGTACAGCAGGTAGAGCGTTTGCCTTGCACGTGGCCGACCAGGGTTTGATTCCCATCATTCCATATAGTCCCCCAAGCGCCTCCAGGAGTAATTCCTGAGTATAAAGCCAGGAGTAACCCCTGTGCATTGCCGGATGTGACCAAAAAAAAAAAAAAAGAAAGAACAATCCACTCATAACCATAATGGACGGGGTAACAAAGCTGAGTTATCATAAGATCCCATCTTTTTCACTCTTTTCCAGAATAGAGTCTGGGTGGGAAGAGTCAGGATTGAGAATTTGTGGGCACAGCCTTCAGCCCCTCCCCCTGCATTGTGCTGATACTCATTCTCCCTGCCAAGGCCTGGCCTGGCCTGACCTCCAAGCTCTGAGTTAGATGGAGTATGGGAAAGACAGGTTGGAAACCGCCCAAGACAAGAGCAATAAAAATTTCTTGCTGCATATCCAAAAACGTGCACCGCCTTAGATGTAAAGTTGTTCCAAGAAGTTCCAATATTATACCTATTATTTTTAAATTATATATACTGGGGTCCAAGAGATAGTACAGCATGTGGTCAAGCCGAGTTTGATCCCTGGCATCCCATATGGTCTCCCAAAACTGCCAGGAGTAATTCCTGAGTGCAGAGCCAGGAGTAACCCCTGAGCAGCACTGCTGGATGTGACCCTTTCCTGCCCGCCCCCCAATTATATATACTTCCAGAGAGAAGAATTGAAAAGAAATACATTATATATTAGTGGAAACTGTGCTTCAGTTAATGGGTTATGAATGGTTTCTTCCCCTTGGTACAATGTTTCTGAAATATTCTTGAATGAGAATATAATGCCTTTACAATAAGAAGAAGAATTGGGGCTGGAGTGATAGCACAGCGGGTAGGGTGTTTGCCTTGCATGCAGCCGACCGGGGTTCGAATCCCAGCATCCCATATGGTCCCCCAAGCACCTCCAGGAGTAATTCCTGAGTGCATGAGCCAGGAGTGACCCCTATGCATTGCCGGGTGTGACCCAAAAAGCAAAAATAAATAAATAAATAAATGATTTTAAAAATACAATAAGAAGAACATTGGTAATACTTAAGAACGTTAGAGGATTGTACATAGCCCAGATGGTACAGCAGGAAGGGCGCCTGCCTTGTATGCAGCCAACCTGTGTTTGATACCCGGCTCCATAAGGTCCCCTGGATCCTGCCAGGAATGACCCCTGAGAACAGAGGCAGGAATAAGCCCTGAGCATCAGCAGATGTGCCTTAGCACCACCAATAACAAAGGTAGGGACCACAAATATTGTCTAAGATAAAGCACTTGTCTTGCAAGTGACTGAACCTGGTTCTATCCCTGGCACCATATATGCTGCTACATTTGGGATCAATATGTACAGGATCATTGCAGCCACACTAGTAAAAAAAATACAAACTTGGGTCGATGAGACAGTACACCAAATAAGGCATTTGCCTTGCAGGTGGCAGGCCCAGTTTGATCCTCACTACCTCAAATGGTCCCCTGTACCTCCAGGAGTGAACCCTGAGCACAGAGCCAGGAGTAAGCCAAGTAAGCCTTAAGCACAAGCTGGGTGACACACACTCCCCCAAGTATACCCGTGATCTGCAACTTTTCCTGTCAAATAGAACTCAACAGATTGATTATATTGAATCAGGGGCGGGGAGGTCTCCCAAGCAGTGCTCAGGAAGCACAGAGATTCCTCTCAGCAACGCTCAACCAGTCGAGCTGGTGATTCAGTGCCAGGGGCCCAAGGATCTGGTACTGCTTGGGTCCTGCAGTGCCAGGGATTGCCAGGACCACCCCAACAGTGCTCAGGAGCCTCCATGTTTACATTCCGTGATTGTTGGGAGGTGGGGAAACACATGATGCAGAGAATATAACTGAGGCCAGCCACATGCCAGAGAAGGACCTTAACACCTCTATTATCTCTCTGGCCCAGATATGAGTATGACTGTTGGTTACCCAGGGGGGCCCCAGGAAATCACAGCAGGCTGGAAGACAGGGAGAGAAAGTGTAACTGAAGCAAACAGGCAGGTAGATAGGGAGGGGCTCCACGGCAGAGTTCTTGGGAAGTAGTAAAACCAGCAGCCCTACGGCTCTTAGGGCCCACCAGGTAGACACAAGAACTAAGGCCTGCTAAGACCTTTACCTGCACAGACCCAGAGAACGCTGGACCCCGCCTCGGAGAGAAGCTCCATCTCCGGCAGGAACAAAGGCCAGGAATGGAATATCAAAGAACACCAGCCCCTGTGCCCAGCTCTACCCACTAGGCAACCCAGTCCATGTGCTGCCTGTGCCCGTGTGCCACTGCTAAGTGAATGCGGTGTCCAAGCACGTGTCACATGCATGTCCCCTATTGAGATGTGGACTTTCATACCTAGTGCTGGGATGTGTGTCGGTTCCCTCTTCACTCTGGAGATGCTCGTGTTCTCTCTATTCCCTCTAGAACACATTATTCTCTCTCTCTCTCCCCCTCTCCCTCCCTCCCTCTCTCCTCTCTCTCCTCTCTCTCTCTCTCTATCTCTCTCTTCCTCGCCCCCCTTCCTCCCCTTCCTCAAAATTTCTAAATAAAATCTGTTATGCTTCGTTACTGTCTCCTCCTTTCTGTGAGGGAAAGGCAGGGACCCAAAAGGCCTGGGTAAGGTCTAGGATGGATTTCCTGCAAGGAGCAAGCTCCCAGCCATAGAGTTCTCTGTTCCAGGTGGCACAGGGGGACAGAGAGGAAGCAGGTGATTCCCTTCTCAAGGCTGCACCTCTCTTCCCCTCACTTCCTGTAAGTCACTCGGGGACCCCACAGCATCATAATGAACAATAGGAGGGGAGGAGAGAGGGGGGAAGAGGTTGGAAGGTCTCTGCAGACTGTGAAGATGGAAGGAGGGTGGTGAGGCAAAAGGGGGGCTGTCTGCTGAGGCAAGGAAGACTGGCCCCTCGGATCCTCTAGAAAGACACATCTGCCTCCTGAACTTGAGCCAGCTGACTGACCTGGGACTGTCCCCAGAAGTGTAATGTCATACATTGGCATTGTTTAAGCCACCGAGTCCCTTGCAAACACAAACCTCTGAGACCATGGAACTGGGGAGCCCAGCCCGCTCAGGCTGCCGACGACATACATGCAGCTCCTTGCAAGCAGACACGGGCCTCACGCTTCCCGTGGCCAGGATGGCCCCAGCCCCCACCCCATGGGAGAATGCTCCACCAGTGTGTACCTGCCTCCTCCAAGGACACTTCCCATCTCAGCTCCCAGCCACAGCTACACAGCACCTCTGGCTGTCCCAAAGCCCCTCCTCCTTAACTGTTAGGGCAGGTCTCAGCATTTGAATAGGGTTTGCATGCGGGAGTGATCCCCACACTGCCTATTCTGCCACCCACAAGCACAGAGCCAAGAGTAGCCCCTGAACATCAAAGGGTATGGCCAAAAAATTTTAAAAAGCATCATAAAGAAGCAGGGAAGGGCCAGAAAGACAACTGCAGGCTTAACACTTGCCTTGCTTGAGACAGACCTGGGTTCAATTCCTGGAGCTCCATAGGGTCCCCTGAGCCCTTCCAGGAGAGATTCCTGAGCACAGAGCCAGGAGAAGCCTGAGCACTGCTGGGTGTGGCCCCAAAGCAAATGGGGTGGGGGACTGAGAGTCAATTATGTAAAACCAATGCAATTTACAGCACAGAACTTTTGAGCTATAGCAAACCCACACTCAGGTCCCTGAGACACTCGTGTGTGTGTGTGTGTGTGTGTGTGTGTGTGTGTGTGTGTGTGTGGACTGTGTGTGGAACGTGGAGTTGGCCTAGCTCCCATCCTCTCAGAGACCTACCTCTAAGCTAAGAGACTCTATTTCGCTCAGCATATGCTAGCTCCCAAGACAGGAAAACAACAAACAAATATGGATGTGGGGGGAGGATCAGCTGGGATCCTTTCCAATTCCCCCCCCTTTTTTTTGTTTGTTTTTAGGCCAAACCAGCAATTCTCAGAGGTTACTCCACACACTGTGCTCAGGAATCACTCCTGGCAGTGTTCAGGGATTATTCCTGGCTCTGCACTCAGGAGTCATTCCTGGTGGTGGTGCTCAGGGGACCATATGGGATGCCGGGGTCAAAAACCCAGGTTTGGGGGCTGGAGCAATAGCACAGCGGGTAGGGTGTTTGCCTTGCACTCGGCCTACCCGGGTTCAATTCCCAGCATCCCATATGGTCCCCTGAGCACCGCCAGGGTTAATTCCTGAGTGCAGAACCAGGAGTGACCCCTCTGCATCATCAGGTGTGACCCAAAAAGAAAAAAAAAAATACCCAGGTTGGCTGTGTGCAAGGCAAAGGCTGTGCTGTCTCTCAAGGCCCTGGAATCCTTTCAATTGGAGAGTCAGGGAGCCTTTCCAGAACGTGCAAGTTGGCCTGAGACAGCTGAGACAGTAAAGGAACAGCCTCCTCGCTGAGACTGGCAATCACTTCCTGAGAGTCTGGGACTCAAGGAAGAATGTCTAATTTTTTTTTTTTTTTAAGAAAAAACAAAAAAGAATCTCCCAACTTCTGTACCAAGGTATTGGCTAACAGGCCCAACCTGGTTTTTAAATTGTTTAAAAGTCTGGGTGAGGTCTGAAGGAGATAACGCAGCCTCGTGTCTGGCGCCAACCTGACAGGGCTGCCCCAGGGCACCAGCTTCCAGACACTGGTCACCCAAGTTGGCCCTGTGCGGTGGTGTGGCTTAAACACTACACAAACACACACAGGGGTTAGGGAGTTGAGACTCCCTGCCTGCCTCACAAAGCCCTGTGTCCTATAAAGGAGAACCTTTGCACAATGCATATAGAGGCATCGACTGGCAACTGAGGCCCGAGAGCCCTTCTGCCAGGCCTGATCTGCTGCTTCTGCCTTGAGCTGGTGCTTCGTCTGCTCTGGACCTCAGCGAACATGGAACCTTCTCAAGGCTGCAGCAGGTGATTGGGGGGATTGGTGGTCTGGGGTCAAACTGATGTCAGTGGACCCCACAGGTGACTTATGTGAAGCAGGGAGGAGAAAAACGATCACTTTCTCCTGATCTGCCTCTGCCATCTGGGACCCAGGGTTACTGGGTTCTTGTCTTGCCTCACAGAAAGGAATTTCAGGAGTAGACAAGCAATGAAGTAAATAGATTTTATTTGGAGGGTTTTGAGGGGAAGAGAGTAAGAGAAAGAGTAACGTGCCCAAGAGAGAGAGAGAGAGAGAGAGAGAGAGAGAGAGAGAGAGAGTAACGCGCCCAAGAGAGAATGCGGGCTTCTCCAAGAGTGGAGAGAGCCCTTAGACACATCCCAGCATTAGACATGGAAGCATGAAAATACACATCTCAAGAGGGGAGATGCGGGCAACACATGTGCTTGGGTACCACATGTGCTTGGCCACATGGGTACAAGCAGCACATGGGCTCGGGCAGCATATGCGCACCCTTCCTTTGTTCAAAGTGGCTTTTATAGGCTCTTCTTGGTTGTATTAATCCAGGGATTGTCTGGAATGTTCTGGAGTCTTCTTGAGGCTGAATCACTAAAGTTAATTTGATTAAGGGAGAGGTCTGATGATTTGAGGAACTTCTTGGGGAGGGGTCCAAACTCCTCAGGGTCCGCTGCCGAAGATCTTATCAGGTCTGTTTTCTGTATCCACAGGGTGGATCAGCCTTTGAATATTTTTGTTGACCTAAGTTTCATTGCCGAGGACCTTTCCCTGTCTATCTGCCTACATCAAAACTAGGGCTTACTCCTGACTCTGCACTCAAGGATCACTCCAGGAGGGGCTCAAGGATCACTCCAGGAGGGGCTCAGGGGATCATATGTGGTGTGGAGGGTCCAACTCTGATTGGCTATATGCAAGGCAAGAGCCCTCCCTGGTGTACCATCGCTCTGTTCCACTGTCTGTTGTTGTCCCATTGTTCATCGATTTGCTTGAGCGGGCACCAGTAACGTCTCCACGGTGAGACTTGTTGTTACTGTTTTTGGCATATCAAATACACCATGAGTAGTTTGCCAGGCTCTGCCGTGCAGGCAGTATACTCTCAGTAGCTTGCCGGGTTCTCCGAGAGGAATGAAGGAATTGAACCCAGGTCTGCTGCATGCAAGCAAACGCCCTACCCGCTGTGCCAAATCTAAATCTACCATTTTTAATTAGTTTCACTTTCTCCCTCTCTCTCCCCATCAGAATAATTTAGGATTGTGTTTCAGAAAAGGCGTTAAGGCAGGAAAACAGAAGTACAGCTATGTCACATGAGAGCAAGTACAGTACATGGGAAAGGGCCAGGCTCAGAGTACATGTAGAGAGGCCCAGGGCCTCAATTTTGCTGCTATCTCTATCACCGTGGGCAAGTCACTTCTCTGAGTCCATTCCCACACCTACCAGGCATGACAATTACAGCAACTAACCCGCTCTGTCCCACACTCGGTTCTTTTCTCCCCTCCTCTACTGCTCTGTATGATCGGGTTCACAGATGGGGCTGGAGGCCTGGCCTGGCTCTCTGCTCTCCACCCGGAAGGCATACCATGGGCACAGCTGCTCTTTGTCCTCCTGGATGACACTAGGAAGAGGGCACCATGGGTTTTCATTCCTCCAGGAAGCAGACTCACCACCCTGGCATGGGCTGGGCACTGTTTAATCTGCCTGGAGTAAAGAAGTTAACCTCACCCATGAGAAGTCTGCCCTTTGCCCTGGGCTTCAGGAAAGTAATCCCTAAGCCTCTGCAGTGTTAAGCCAGAGCCGAGGATCTTTATATAGAGCAAGGGCTGGCCACACAGGATGCAATAACAATGTGATTTGGGGTGGGAACTAGCCACAGGATAAACCAACCCAGTCATTTAGGGTGGGGACCTGGAGTCACGCTTATCAGCTCCAGGCTTTGGCCCCATTGAGCCAGTCACTCCACGGTCACCTATACTGGGTCACCCCAGCAAATCGCCGGACCCCAAGTCTTGGGTGAATCTCCCTGGCTGTGCTGTCTGTGTGGATTGTCACACTGTCGCGGGAGCAGTGTGGAAGCTCCCTGGGAGGAGACACCTGGAGATCCTGAGTTGGGAATCGAGCCCGAGCTTGTGTGGCTCAGCCTTCCTTCAAGGAGAGGCCCGGCAACAACGCTAAGCGTCAGCAAGACCACCTTCCTCCAGCCCTTCCACGCACTACCAAATGGAACTGTGGTCTTGGAGACCCCAGACTTGCTACTGGATGTCATCACAGAAGGTGGTCTGGTGGACTGTGCTTCCTCTAACCAGCAGCAGGCCCTACCCCACTTATACACACATGCACATATACACGTGCTCATGTATACACACATGTGCAAACCCACATGCGTAGACACACGTAATGCATGTGGACATACACAGACACACACTCTGCCCTAGGAGGATGGGCTCTTCCTGCTTGTTTCCTGATGACCAGAGGCTGCTGTCACACCAGGCTCTGTCCCTTCCAGCTGGAGGAAGGACTAGGGCAGGGCTGGCCATCACGGTGTTTTCTGGAAACGCTTTCACTCTCCTAATTCTCCCTAGACCCCCTCCTTCCTGCAGTACCCACCATGTCCCCTGCTGCCCAGTGGGAGCCTTATGTCCAGCCCTTCCAGCCGAAGGCCTCAGGGCCCAGCAGCAGCTTCTTAAGTTTCAGGTTCAAATTTAAACATAGCAGCCCCACTGCCTGGGGATTAGCAAACAAGTTCTTCCGAGATCCTTACAAAAGATCAGGCTCGGGGGCTGGAGCGATAGCACGGCAGGTAGGGCGTTTGCCTTGCACGCGGCCAACCTGGGTTCGATTCCCAGCATCCCATATAGTTCCCTGAGCACCCCCAGAGGTGGTTCCTGAGTACAGAGACAGGAGTGACCCCTGTGCATTGCTGGGTGTGACCCAAAAAGAAAAAAAAGAAAGAAGAAGATCAGGCCTTCCCTCCCTCCCCCTCTCCCCAGTGACTCCTCAGGTACTGAACCACAGTGCGGCTCCATCCTAAAGCCTGAGTGAGGTTCTTGGAACCGTAAGGAAACACACCTGATTTTCCAGAGATTATGAAACCGGCTGCTTGTTGACCGAGTCTTCTAGGTAAACGAATAAACTTTTCTTTCGGCAGGGAGGGGCCACATCTGGCAGTGCTCAGGGCTTATACCTGCTTTTGTGCTTAGGAATCAGTCCTGGCTCAGAGGACCATATGGGGTGCTGGGGATCGAACCTGGGTCAGCCATGCCCAAGGCAGGAACCTTGCCTTCTGTACTGCTCAGAACCCAGGGGCTGCGGCGGGAGACCTGGGTTCATCCCCAGCATCTCACGGTCCCCGGGCACTGCTCAGGGCAACTCTTCAACCATGGAGCTTCAAGTGTCCCCAAGCACCACTGGTTGTGACCAAAAAAAGAAAGAAGGAGAAAGCCTACAGAAAAACAAAACAAAAACAAAAACCCAAGAAGTCCCAGGCTTGGAACCCAGAAATAGGAAGACCCTGTCCTTCGGGAACCTTGAGGGTCACCAAGAGGTGGCTGGGGCGTGCAGAGGCTGGAGCCAGTCCCTGGGGCTCTCAGCTAATAGTTCTTTAGGGTGGAGCCTGCACCCGCATTCTTCATGAGTGCCCTCAGAGCCGAGCTGTGACCTTCCACACAGTCTCACTGAGAGAGACCCAGAGTGCAGCCGCCCTGAGCCCCGGAGAGTGGGAGGGGTGAAGGCGCCAACCCAGAGCAGTCAGGGTGGGGTGGTCCCTCCCTCGAGATGCACAGCCAAAGTCACTGCAAGCTGCCTGTGTCCTGATCCTGGGCTGGGAAGTCTCTGGGACACAATCATTGTCACTGTCACTGTCATCCTGTTGCTCATGGATTTGCTCGAGTGGACACCAATAATGTCTCCATTGTGAGACTTGTTGTTACTGGTTTTGGCATATCGAATACTCCACGGGTAGCTTGCCAGGCTCTGCCATGCTGGGCGGGATACTCTCAGTAGTTCGCCAGGCTCTCTGAGAGGGACAGAAAAATCGACCCCAGGTCATCGGTAAGGCAAATGCCCTACCCGCTGTGCTATTGCTCCAGCCCTGGGACACAATGGTGGGTAGAAAACAGACAGTCCCTTTCCTGCGGGCAGGCCAACTCACAACCTCAGGCCAGCAAACGGCAGTGCTGAGCAGGAAACAAATGAAGTGAGCGAGTGGTTTTTGGTTGGGGGGCTACATTTGGCAGTGCTCCAGGCTTACTGCTGGCTCTGAGCACAGGGATCCTTCCTGGCGGTGTCAGGGACCGAACCAGTCAGCTGTGTGCAAGGAAAATGCCGTAAGCCCTATCTCTCCGACACAGACTATCTCTCCAACACAGCAAGAGCTCTTTATTGTCAATGGTTTGGGGGTCAAAGCTGGCTGTGCTCAGGAGCTACTCTCCACTCTGTGCTCTGGTGTTACTCCTGGCAGTACTCAGGAAACCATGAGGTGCCAGGGATCGAACCCAGCCTTCCTGCAAGCCAAGCAGGTGCTCAGACCGGCACACTCTCTCTCTGGTCCAGAGCAAGTGGCATGGAATGAGGAAGCCACCCTGAATGATGGAATGGTGGGGGGCTGTCTGCAGAGATGGGTGGAGGCCTTGTCCCCTCCAGTTAAAACTGGTCTGGCTCCAGGCTTCTCTCTGACAAATGTGCTGGAAGAGACATTGTGTCAGTTCTGGGTGTACTTTATTTTATTTATTTATTTATTTATTGCTTTTTGGGTCACACCTGGTGATGCTCAGGGGTTATCCTGGTTCTGCACTTAGGAATCATTCCTGACAGTGCTCGGGGGACCATATGGGATGCTGGGAATCGAACCCAGATTGGTCGCATGCAAGGCAAACACCCTACCCACTGTGCTATCGTTTCAGCCCCTCTGGGTGTATTTTATTTTATTTATTTATTTTCTTTTTTGCTTTTTGGGTCACACCTGGCGATGCACAGGGGTTACTCCTGGTTCTACACTCAGGAATTACTCCTGGCGGTGCTCAGGGGACCATATGGGTTGCTGGGATTCGAACCCAGGTTGGCCACGTGCAAGGCAAACGCCCTACCCGCTGGGCTATCGTTCCAGCCCCTCTGGGTGTATTTTAGAGGCTGGATGGTGTTTATGTTCTCTGCCTCACCTTCAAACACGCACATTCACACACACACACACACACACACATATACACACACACACCCCACTTCTTTTTAAATTTTATTTTGTTTTTATTTGGGGGAGGGGGCTGTTTGGGACATACATGGCTGAGTATTCAGGAGGCAACCCTGGGACCATATGCAGTGCTGGGTGTTGAACCTGGTGACAGTCAAAGCAGCCTCTTGCAAGGCAAGTGCCTGAACCCCACACACTTAAAAAAGCTTAGTGAGCAGGAGCGATAGTTCAGCTTTTGGGCGCTTGCCTTGCACGTGGTCAACCCAGGTGCTATCCTTGCCACCATATGTAGTCCCCTGAGCCACGCCAGGAGTGACCCCTGAGCACAGAGCCAGGAGTAAGCCCTACGCAACATCAGTGTGGTCCAAAAACCCAAATTTTTTTAGAAATTTTTAGAAGCTCAGCTGGGGCTGGGGTGATGGTACGGCTGTTCCATTACTATCTCGGGGCAACGTGCAAGGTCTGGAAAGGGTTCCCTGACTCTACAATCAAGAGATCCAGGGCCTGGAGCAATAGCGCAGTAGGTGGGGCATTTGCCTTGCATGACCCGGTGTGCCATATGGTCCCCTGAACCCTGCCAAGAGTAATTCCTGAGCACAGAGCCAGAAGTAACCCCTGATTGGGTGTGGCCCCAAAACAAAACAAACCCTCAAAAATGCTCGGCTACCTTACTGGAGAGCCCCCACTGCCCACACCCAGCCAGCTGAGATATTAGATATGCGAACGCAGTGACCCAGAACACTCCAGTCCTGGTTAGGGTCCCTGGGGTGTCCCTCTCCTGCTCAGGGCAACCACACCAGGAACAAAGAGCATCTGTGGAGCCTGAGCCAGTGCAAGGGGCAGGCCTGGGCGGATGGAGCCCAGACCAGGGGAGCACAGTGGGGCAGTGGCAGGGAGGGTCTGCAGGACTCGGGAGTCACACAGGCTGTGTGACTTGGGGTCATGCAGTCCCTGCTGTGTGAGGAGGGACAGAGGTGGGCAAGATGGTGACTCTGGGTTTGGCATTTGGAGACACCAACCTCCTGCCTTTTCCTCCAGGCCAATTTGGAGGAGAGGTGACCTCTGGGGCCCCCCCCAGTCTGGCTGCAGAGTGAGACTTGTGCCACTCACATGGGCTTCTGTGCTGAGACAGGCCTCAGGGCCCGAGCACAGAGCCACGACAGTCCAAGGCAGTGAGAAGCTAGCGCCTGCAGATGAAAGGGAGAAGGAAAGAATTCTTTAGGGGTTACAGGGGCATATTCGCTGGTGTTCTGAAGACCGTACGGTGTCAGGGATGAGAGGCTGGAGAGACAGTACAGGGATTAAGGCACTTGCCTTGCATGTGGCCGGTCCAGGTTCAGTCCCAGCACCCCCACGGGATCCCCCGAGCCTGCCAGGACTGATCCCTAAGTGCAGAATCAGGAGAAAGGCCTGAGCACTGCCAGGTATAGCCCCAAGAAAAGATGCCAGGCAGTGCCAGGGACTGAACCCTGTCTCCTGCACACTCTCCAACCCTTTGATTCATCTTCCCGGCCCTGACCTCGCTTCTTCTTTTTTAGCCAGTACATAACTAAATATTTGACCAACTTGACTGGAACACTTCCTGTTCTCCCTGCTCCCCTGGTTGATTCAAGTCAGCCCAAAGTCCAAAGGGACGCCCACCCTGCATGGCGACTGGGCATGAGAGGCCCCACTGAGGTGCAAGCCCACCACTCACCAACAGGTGCAGCACCCTCCACCGGGACATCAAAGAAAGGGGGGTGCTGAGGACAGTCTCAGCTTCTACAACAAAGAACCACCTCACCCCGAACTCCAACATTACCAAAGATTAGAAAAACTGTTGTTGTTTTTCCTGGGGGAAGGAGGGAGTGGGGGTGGGGTGAGTCCAGGGCCATACCAGGTGACGCTGGACAGTAGGGTGGGGCTATCTCTGGGGCTAGGGGTGGACCCCAGTGCCTCTTCCATGCTCTACCACGTTGTAACACATCCCCAGCCCGGAGAAACAGTTTCAACTTTGATGCTGATGCCAGCGCTGCGATTTCTGTTCATTAAACCACGCCCAGATGTCGGCCACTGGTGACACTCGGACATTCTTGGCCCTTAGCGTCATAGACACGCCAGGCTGGGGTCCTCACCCCTCACCAGCCAGGACTGTCTCTTCCTCCTGCAGTGTCTCCCCATCTCCCAGGAGTGATCCCTAAGCACTGTGAGCGGTGCACCACCCCCCGCAAAAAAAAAAAAAAAAAAAAGTCCATTAATTCTTTCACAATCCTGCCTTCAAAGTGTGCCTCCCAGTTCTCCCTACATGTGGATTCAATGGGTAATTTAATTAAAAAAAATAATAATCAAGAGAAGCAGACCATGTGTCTTTGAGGCTGGTTAGAAAGGACACTGGCGCCTCCGCCTGGGAGAAGCGGGATCGAGAGTCCGGCCCTGTGACCTTGCCCCAGCCCTGCCCCGCACCAGGTCCGCGCTGGGAGGGTGGGGCCGCCTGCCCTCAGCGCTTCCTGTTGGTCCAGCTCGCTGCCAGTCTTCACACTCTGGGCCCCACCTCCCGGGAAACCTCTAAATCCTGGGCCAATGGGAAGGAGATGTCAGATTGACGGCCAGCAGAGCCGCCCGGCGCTGGGAGTGAGTCCCTGGCCGCCAATCGCCTGGCCCGGCCTGGCCAAGCCTTCAGATGGCCTCAGCCCAGACTATTTCCTGGCCGCTCCAGGAGAGGTTCACGCCACTGAGTCACTCTCGGTCCTGACCCGCAGGAAGCCTGCAACACAGCGAAGGTCAATGGCTGTTTTTGTTGCTGTTTGTCTTTGAGGGCTCCTGGGAGGGTCCCGAGCAGTGCTCAGAAGGCATTGCGGAAGGGACCCTCCCTGCAATTCTTGCCCTGCCTTGCAGGTGAATCAATGTCCAGCTGTTCTCAGGGGCCGCAGCCAGCGATCCTGTGGACTCCAGGGCTGTACCCCGCGATGGTCAGGGGGTGATGTGGCAGCAAGAATGAAATCCAGGTCGGCCGCAGGCAACGAAACCACTTTAACCTCCATGCTGTCTCTATGGGCCCTTAAAGATCAAAAGGGATTGGGGGCTGGAGCAATAGCACAGCGGGTAGGGTGTTTGCCTTGCACGCGGCTGACCCGGGTTCGATCCCCGGCATCCCATATGGTCCCCCAAGCACTGCCAGGAGTAATTCCTGAGTGCAAAGCCAGAAGAAACCCCTGAGCATCGCTGGGTGTGACGCAAAAAAAAAAGAAAATCAAGAGGGATTTTTGTTTTTGTTTTGTTTTGGGGTCACATTCAGTGGTGATCAGGGCTTACTCCTGGCTCTGTGCTCAGGTATCAGTAGGGAGACTTTATGGATGCTGCGGATCAAACTAGGGTAGTCCATATGCAAGGCAAGTGTTACCTACTGTATTATTGCTCCAGCCCCTCACCTCATATTAAAAGGCATGTATTACTTCCAAGGAAGTTTTTTTTTTTTTTGGCTTTTTGGGTCACACCCGGCGATGCACAGGGGTTACTCCTGGCTCATGCACTCAGGTATTAACTCCTGGCTGTGCTCAGGGAACCATATGGGACGCTGGGAATCGAACCAGGGTCGGTTGAGTGCAAGGCAAACGCCCTACCCGCTGCGCTATTGCTCCAGCCACCCTCCCCCCCCAGGAAGTCTTTTTAAAGGCATTTGTTACTTCCAAGGAAGTATTTTAAAAGGCATGTATTACTTCCAAGGAAAAATTAAAAAGACATGTATTACTTCCTGGCTCCCAGAACCTAGAATGTTACAGACTCTCTTTGTCGTATAACAAAAGAGACTGCAGAGATAATTAAGAATCTTGAGCCGCACCCACATCCCCCAATCTGCCAGTTAACCAATGGCCCAGCTTTACCACCTCACAAATCTTGGAAGAGTTCAAGCTGAGTTGCTCAAACTCATGGGTAGACTGTTACACAGGGCTGAAATTTTTGGGGTGCCCTCAGAGGGAGGACAGAATGAGCCCTACCCACACCCCACAGCCACTGCCATGCCAATGGCCCAATTTCACTGCTCTGTGACTAATCTCTGCAGAGATGCCACGCTGAGAAAAATCCCAGATACACTAGTTTTAAGACTGAAAGTTCTGGGATATTGTCGGAGTAGGGGTGGGCTGCCTCTCCCAGCCCCCCGGGATGCAGTGGGAAGACCCAGCAGTCACCCCCACTTCCCACAGCCAACAGTATGCAGTGGCCCAGCATCCTGGAAGAGATGTACACCACACCCTGAAGCCCATCGGCCCAGGTACAGACCCTGAGCTTTAGGGATACGGGGCCACGTGACCCCTCAAAATTCCATAATACTGACCACCCAGCAGGAGCACACCAAATTAGATGGGAACTAACATAGAAATAGCTCAATCAACAAAATGAAACTGTAACACAGAAGGTTCAACTAGCAACAAAGAGCTCAGTAAGCCCTCAGAAAATGACTTTAAGGACCCTCTGTCAGATATATAACAATTTTTACAAATTTTCTTTTACTTAAGTGTTTTAGGAAACTGGGGACAATGGTGGAGGGAAGGCCACACTGGTGGGACTGATACTGGAACTTTGACTGTTAAAAAAAAAAATAATGGTACTATAAACAACTCTGTAAATCACAGTGTCTAAATAAATAAAGTCTTAAAAAAGTGAATCTTGAGATGGGGGCCTAGGATGTGGCTCAAGGGGTAGAGCATGTGGCTTGTGTGTAGAAGGCCCTGGGCTTGGTCCCCAGTACCAAGTGGCTCCCTAAGCACTGTTGGGAATGGCCCCCAAAGAAAAAGATCTCAAGCTAGGGAGATTGTATTCGATTTCCCTGAAGGGTTCTAATGAGACCACAGGGGTTACTAAACGAGAGAGATAGACAGGGGTGTAGGGTGGGGGTGGCGGAGAGGGGGAGGGGGAGAGAGGGAGAGACCTTACAGACAGAAGGGGAAGGTAGGGGCTGGAGCAATAGCACAGCGGGTAGGGCGTTTGCCTTGCACGCGGCCAACCCGGGTTCTAATCCCAGCATCCCATATGGTCCCCTGAGCACCACCAGGGGTAATTCCTGAGTGAAGAGCCAGGAGTAACCCCTGTGCATCGCCAGGTGTGACCCAAAAACCAAAAAAAAAAAAAAAAAAATTAAAAAAAAAAAAGAAGGGGAAGGTAGTGTGACAACTGGAAGTACCGCAGGCTTTGAAGGAAGAAAGGCAGGATGCCAAGGAATGCAGCTAGAAACAGACTCTCTGCTGACGCCTTGGACAGAGCATGGCCCGGCCAGCCTCTGGGTTTGGGCCCAGTGAAGCCATCACAGTTCTGGCAATGAAACAGTAAGACAGTACACGTCTCCCGTCTTTAAGTCACTCCATTGAAACTACCATAGCTGTTACCACAACAATTGGAAATGAGGACGCTAACAAAACCACACTCTGACCAGCCACCCAATCAATTCTGGGAACTCACTCTGAAGATACACCTCTGACCGCACCAAATGTGCGCTCATGAATGGATTCCTTCCAGGACTGTCTGCAAACATGCATGCTGCAAACCCATCCCCCCTCACCCCCGTGAGAGGAAGTGGCTGAATGAATCACAGTGGGACCAGTGAAGGGAGTAGCCCGCAGCAGTAAGGAAAAGGCAGAAACAGATGCCGGTGCACGGACTGGAGAGATGGTTCAACATCTCTGAGTGTAGGAGGCCCACCCTGTCACTGTGTGGCCCCCAGAGCACTGCCCAGAGTGATCCCTCAGCACAGAGCTCCAAGCACCACCAAGGGTGACCATCCCCACAAAGAAACAAAAACAACACAACAAAGAAACATGCCAGTTTGCTCCTGAGAGACATTAAGTGCGAAAAGAAAAGAAGAAAAATGCAAAGGATCTATGGCATACCGCCGTCCATAAAAGAGCAGCAATCTCAGAAAATACAGCAGGATGTGGCCCAGTGGTACAGCACTCGCCTTGCATGCAGGTGGCCCCGGGTTCAAGCTCCAGCATGCTTTGGTACTCTGAACACCATGGGGAGGATATTCAGAGGGGAAGGGAGGGACCTCTGAGCACAGCCAGGCGCAGACCAAAAAAGAGAAAGAATGGAAAAAATTTCTTGTACCACATGAACACCCAAAGCACCATTGGGACAGACCTCAGAACACTTTACAGAAGTACTCCTAAACACTGCCAGGAGGGGACCAAAAACAGTAAAAACAAACAAACAAACAAACAAACAAAAAAACTCAATCCTCCCTGAAGTCTGTGTGTCTGGGGGCTGCTTCAACGTCACCCCTGCATCGTGATATTGGAGACATTAACGTGGTGGCTGCTCTTTGGTTTTCTGATGGTGGAGATTGCGTGTGGACATAACCTCTGTCACCATCAGGATGACATCAGCCCCGGGGCCGGAGCAAGAGTACAGCGGGTAGGGTGTTTGCTTTGATGCAGCTGACTCATATCATCCCCCAGTACCCCCAAGGAATGGTCCCTGAACACAGAGCCGCAGTAAGCCTTGAGCACTGCTGGGTGTGGCCCCCAAACAAAAATAAACAAACAAAAAAGAGATGATATTAGCCCTCTGTGAAAAGTATTTCTATCTCATGTGAGTTAAAAAAATATATATGTTTGTTTGGGCATTTTGGGAGGGGGAGGGTGGCAGGGTTTGAGCCACAACTGGCAGTGCTCAGGGCTTACTCCTGGCTCTGCACTCAGGGATCATTCTTGATGGGGCTCAGGGATTATATGGGGTGCTGGGGATCGAACCGGGGTCTGCTGAGTGTAAGGCAAGTGCCCTCCTTGCTGTATTATTGCTCTGACCCCAAGAAATATATTCTACATACACAGATAAGTATAAATGTGTAAAAGTGACAGATGGATGTACACTTGCATATAAACAAACTGTTAACTATTATGTTAAAGTATATAAGGAGTATAAATAAAATTTAAATATCGTATACCTATTAAATAGTAAAAAAAAAGTACCATATTGATCTTTGGGACCCATATGTTCTTCAATCACTTATCTATGCTAGGTTAGTTTGTATATTATGTTAATCTTTGAGTACAGAATTGCTTATGAATGGTGGAAATTTTTAAAATCTTTTTAATGAATCACTGTGAGATACAGTTACAGATTTACAAACTTTTGTGATTATGTTTCAATCATACAATGATCAATTACCCATCCCTCCACCAGTGCCCTTTTGCCACCACCAGTGTTCCCAGTATACCTCCCATCACCCTTACCCCACCCCCCTTACCTTCCCCATCTCTGTGGCAGGTACATTCCCTTTAACTTTCTCTCTCCTTTTGGGTGTTATGGTTTGCAATACAGGTAGTAAGTGGCCATCATGTTCAGTCTATAGTCTACTTTTATCACACATCTCCCATCTGGAGTGAGCCCTGAATGGTGGAAATTTCAATTCTACCTCAGGACCTTTTTTTATTTTTCTTAACTTATTGCATTGAATATTATTTTTTGGATATTAGCTCATGTTTTTTCATAGTTGCTTTATAGTAGATTGAAGATAATTTGTTCTTCCTAAATTGCTAAATTTGCATCCTGTTAATATCGAGCCCTTTTTACATGTAATCATGTGAACATAGAATCATTCTGTTAAAGAATTATGTGGACAGATACTTCTCATTGCTCCGACAAGACTCACTTTGTCTTGATTTATATAGAATGGTTTTGACATTTAAGTTAAAAAACAATAGGAAGTAATTTTATTTTCTGAAAAAGTAAAAAGAAACAAACAGGAAATATAAACATATTGGCTCATTGGGGAAAAATTGAGAATTATGAAACTAAAAATGAACAACTTATTTACTATAGGCGAAGATGCAAGCAGGGCTGTAAGAGAGAAGAATCACTTATCTGAGTGTGCTTTTTAATACAGCTCTGTTCTGTTTTGTTTATTTGGGGCCATACCCAGTGATACTCAGGGGTTACTCCTGGCTATGAACTCAGGATTTACTCCTAGCAGTACTCAGGAGAATCCAAGAATCAAATCGAGGTAGGATACGTGCAAGGCAAACGCCCTACCCACTGTACTCTCACTCCAGCCTTCTTGCTTAGCCCTGTCTTCAAACACAGCTATATGGTGGGAGCTGGGGATGGCTCAGGGGCAGAGAACCTACTTTACATGCATGAGGCTGTGAGTTCAAGCCCTGGTGTCACCCTACATGATCCCTGGATCCCCTTGTGGGGGACCCCCTCTACTCTAACAAGTATCTCATAACAACAACAACAAAGCAAGCCATGGTATAAAAAAGTAAAGTAATAAAAGAAGATCAACTAAGATGTGGGGGAGCCTGAAATGATATAAGAACATTTGTAATGAATTTAACTATATGAGAAACAGCAAACCCAAAGGAGTGGAAAAGAGCAAAGCTAAGGAACTCCAGGAAACATTATGAGCACAGTTAATTATTACCGAAGCAAAGACAAAATAGAAGCAGATACAAGCTAGGACCCACGCGGAGCTCAGCCATGGTGGCCAGACTGGGGGCTGCACAAGCAAGTAAAAAGGCCAGGGCTTGGGGCTGGAGCCATAGTACAGCCGGTATGGCATTTGTCTTGTACTCAGCCAACCCAGGTTTGATCCCCGGCATCCCATATGATCCCCCAACACTGCCAGGATTAATTTTTGAGTTCAGAACCAGGAGTAACTCCTGAGCATTGCCCTTTGTGGACGAAAAGAGAAGAAGGAAGAAAAAAAAAAAAGGCCAGAGCTTTTGTTGCAAATTAAAAAAACAGGAGAAGCTGAAATAAAGCCTCTGAGAGTGAACTAAGTGCAGGATATCCGTATCATTTCAGGACGTCTTAGTGTGTGCCACCCCTGGCTCAGTGTTCAGGGGTTACTCCTGGCTCTGTGCTCAGCGGACTTTCCCTGTTCAGTGCTCACAGGACCATATATGGTGCCAGGAACTTGAACACAGGTGGCCGCATGAAAGGCAAGTGCCTTAACCCCTGTGCTATCTCTCTGGACATCAATATATATATATATATATATATATATATATATATATATTTTTTTTTTTTTTTAATTCGGAGTTTTACAAAGTTACCATGTTTTACAAAGTTAGACACTATTGGGTTTCAGGCTACAATGTTTCAGCACCAATCCCTTCACCAGAATCTCCAGTTTCACTCCCACCCACCATGGCAGGTATTTGGGGGGAGCTCAGGGATTGCTCCTGGCATCAATCATTCCTGGCAATAGTCAGGGGCTATACGGGATGCGAGGGATCGAACCCAGGTATGCCGCAGGTACCTGGTATTACCTCTGTACTATCACTCCAACTCCTGTGGCAGGCACTTTTTAATAAATGTCTGTCACTGTGGTTTACAGTACAGTTACCAATAGGGTTTTGTGCATAACACTCTACCAGAACAGAAACTTCCTCAAAGGAGAAATGGCCAGAAGGCATATGAAAATATGCTCTGTATCACTAATCATGAGGGTGATGCAAATCAAAACAACAATGATATCTCACCTCACATCACAGAGACGGGCACACATCAAAAAGAACAAGAACAACCAGTGTTGGCATGAATGCAGGAAAAAAAAAGGGGCCCTCATTCAGAGTATTTCTGTTTTAGGGCTGCACTTGGAGATGCTCAGGGCTTACTCCTGGCTCTGTACTTAGGAATCACTTTTGGTGGTGCTCAGGGAACTGTATGGGATCAAACCCCAGGTCGGCGCGTGCAAGGCAAGCACCCACCTGCTATACTGTTGCTCTGGTTCCCTAGAATATATTTCATTTTAGAGAGATTGAAGGTGGAGTGAGCCATGGACAAGTGTGTGTGCATGCATAGCCCAGCTCGGCCCTGAGAAGGCCCCAGGCAGGGTTGCTCCAGGAGCAATGGGCCTGCCTGGAGCTGGCACCTTGGTTCCATGCACAAAATTCCAATAAAGGAACCAGGGTTCTAACAGAAGCTGCCCAGGGCTGAGGCTGGGAACTGTGATAAGCCTGGAAGACAGTCCTCAAATTAGATTTGCTCAACAAAGAAGGAAAAGATGCATCCATACAGGAGTCAGCTTGAAAGAATTTTCAATTGCCAAACAGTATGAAAATAGAGAGCCATACTTTTTGGTTTTTTTTTTTTTTTTTTTGCTTTTTGGGTCACACCTGGCGATGCACAGGGGTCACTCCTGGCTCATGCGCTCAGGAATCACCCCTGACGGTGCTCAGGGGACCATATGGGATGCTGGGATTCGAACCCGGGTTGGCCTCGTGCAAGGCAAACGCCCTACCCGCTGTGCTATCGCTCCAGCCCCGTAGAGAGCCATACTTTTGGTATTATAACACATAGAAGAAAATAAGCGTACCAGAACCCGTACAGGTCCAGCACTCAGGAGTGACCCCTGCCAGTGCTCCGGAAATTAAGATTCTAACCAGAGTTGGAGCATGCAAGGCAAGTGCCTAGTTCCAAGGGCTAAGCATGTTATTTTCATGTGGGCTGCTGCTCAGGTTTAATCCACATGGTTCCCTGAGCACCGTGGGGAGCCAGACTTGGGCACAGAACTGGTAGCAGTGCCCCCCTCCTGCCTCCAGCTCCACCGGATATGGCTTCAAGCAAGCAAACAAACAAAACAACAAATGGACCAGAGGGGAAATACTGGGGTTCAGGCATGTCCCCCCAAGACAAAGCAAAATAAAACAAAAACCAGAATAAAACACCGCCAGGTCCTGGGGTCACTGCTACATGCAGCCCGGGCTGAGAATCAGGTTCAGGCCGACATGGCTGCTATAACAGAACAAGCCACCAGGTGGCAGGAGACACTGACAAAAATACGGCAGGGATTTGGGGCTGGGTGCCCCAATCCCGCCGCCCCAGAGTCCTCCGAATTGGGAATGTAGGCCCCACTGAACCTCTGGCCAGTGGAGGTTTGTTCACCCTAAAAGTGAGGGAAAGGCCTTTGGGCTGGCTCTGGAATTTCCAGAACTCTTCTTGCCGAGGCCTGGGTGGTCCTCTCCCACGGCTGTGCCCCTCAGAGTAACCCCAAACAGCTCTGGGTTGAGTCACCATGGAACAAATGGGCCAGCACCGCTCTGTGAACCCCACAGGGGGACCCTTTCCAGGTGTCCCCAGCTCTGAGTCCAGGAAAAAGGGTTCTTCGTCTCCTACACCGAGAGATGCCTCGTCAGAACCCTCCTGCCTTCAAGGACACAGATTCCACATGGCTGAAGTGATAGCACAGCGGGTAGGGCGTTTGCCTTGCACGTGGCCGACCCAGGTTCGATTCCCAGCATCCCATATGGTCCCCCTGAGCACGGCCAGGGGTAATTCCTGAGTGCAGAGCCAGGAGTGACCCCTGAGCATCGCTGGGTGTGACCCAAAAAGAAAAAAAAAAAAAGCCCTTGCAAAAACGGTACAGAGGGGAGGGCGCTTGCCTTGCCCACTGCTGCCTGGGTTTGAACCCCGGCATCCTATGGGATCCCTGGAGCCCACCAGGAGTAACTCCTGAGTGCAGAGCCAGGAGTAACTCCTGAGCATCGCTGGGTGTGGTCCCCAAACCAAAACCAAACTAAAAAACCAAACAAAAAATGCCCTTTAGAAGAAAAATCTGCTCCCCCTGGTGTGTATGCCCCCCCAAAGAGAGAGGGGGTCACTCTGGGAAGTCATTTGTGCCCAGTTCCCTGAGCTGTTTGGGGTTCAGCATGGAGACAGGTGCCCTTGTCAGCCTGCAGCCGGTTTCCACGTGTGCCTTTTCTTCTCCCCGTCACCAGGTGCCTGAACACAAGCCTACTTACACTCGCAGGACAGACAGGCCTGGAACAATGTCAAATTCTTGGTGCCCAGGTTACCAGGTGCCCAGGTTCTGGAAAATATCTCCACTCAGCCCCCTGCCTTGAGCCCCACAGAAGGACAGGTAGCAGTTGCTGCCTTGGTGGTTAGGGCTTGGGTGCCCCTGCACCCCTGGATAAAATGGTACCCACCTGGCTCAGGTGACTGTTCCCCCATGAGACGGCCATGCCCGGGACTGAACGCTCGTAGAGCTCATCTTCCCTGCACCTCTCCAGGGGCCACAGGCCTTGTGGCCCATCCCTGCATCCTGGTCTCCAGGTAGTGTCGGGGCCTGGACGGCCAGGCCTGATGGCCGAGCTGCAGCAAGTGGAAAGTGTTTCCTACTGGCCGGGGACCTGGAGCCTGGCCGTGAGGGGCACCAGGTCTGTGCCATGGAATGGGAGAGTCTGGGGGAGCAGAGCACAGCCCCTCACTGCCCCAGAGCAGACACAAATGGCCAGGGAGGAGAGGGACGGGGCACACCCGGGATGGCTCCACCAAAGGGCCTGACCTGGCCCTGCCTCCCACGAAGAGCCCAGCCCCAGGCACACGGCTCAGTGTGGGGGACACCGAGGGAGTTAGGGCCCATCCTCAGAAGGACCAAGTACCCCTCTTTGGAGACTGCCCTCCCCGCCCCCCCACCACCCCCTCCCCCTGCCCCTGGCTTTTCCCAGGCAGCTAGGCCACCCTCGAAGTTCCTGAGGTGACCCATTTCCCTCACTTTCCTCTCAGCTTCAAAACAAACCAGAGTGCAGACCAACATCCTCTGTTTGTTTGGGGGGATCAGAGACAGGGGAAAGCAGCTCTGTGGCTTTGTACTTAAAAACAAAACTGCTCGGAGAGGCCCGAGCAGAAACCAACGCCAAGGTGAGGGCCGGGGCCAGCGGGCCCGTGGGAGGGCGCGTCTCGGGATGAGTCAGGGGTGGGCGTGGCGGCCAGGGAGCAGCCTGCCCAAAGCCACCCCCTCACCTGGGGCGGTGGACTCAGCAGGGGGCCAGGCTGCAGGGAGCTTTCCCTTCCCGGGAACCCAGAGCTCTGCCCTGACACACGGGGATGGGGTGGCCAGTGCAGGCCCCCATGACCCGACCCTCCACGGTCACTCCATAGCCTTTGTGCTCCGTGCCCAGAGCTCAGGCCTGGCCCCACAAGGGTTTCCAGGAAGATGATCATTTTGGGGGGTGCCGGGGACCGAACTCAGGGCCTCAAGGACACCAGGCAGGGGCTCCGCCATGACCCACACCCCCGCCGTGGTGGCCACAAGGCGCTTAGCCTTGCTGTGGTCCCAGGGCACCCGGGCACTGCCCCTCCCGGGAGGCTCAGCCGTCTGGGGGCTCCCCCAGCTTGGCACCCGCAGTGTGTGGGCCCCGGGAAACATGGCAGGTGGGGTCTTTTCTGGGCCTTTTCCTGGGTTGGGAGACAGGTGCAGGTGCATCCGGCGGGCCTGCTGCATCCTGCATCAATTTCAGGGGGTCTAGAGGGGGCAGAGAAGAGCAGGCGGGCGCTGGGGGTGGGGGAAGCTGCCTCTGAGGAATGATCTTCCCCATATGGTGACCCTGCTGGCCGGGTGCTCCCGCCGAGGAAGGTGTCCTCACCTCTGCTCGGTTCCCGGCACCGTCTCACCGGACCGCATGCCGGCCGGAGAGGCAGGGGCCAGCCAGGTTCAGAGAGGCAAAGCCATGGACACTGGTCACACAGTACCAGCTGTGCTCACCACAGGCAGGGCCTCGTGGGACCTGGCTGTGGGGCTGAGTGCGGGGAGGTGGCTGGAGAGGGCTCCTCGCTGCCTCTCAGCCAGTTCCAGCAAAGACTTGGGGTGCAGTGCTTCCACGTGATTCTTTCTCGTCATTTCTTTTGCTTTCAGGGCCACCTCCAGCGACGCGCAGAAGCTACACCCAGCCAGAGATCAGGATGAGAAACAGGCGCCCGCCCTTGGAGTGCTCTCTGAGGGTTGCTCCTGGCAGTGCTCGGGGCTTAGTCCTGGCTCTGCACTCAGGAATCACTCCTGGCAGTACTCGGGGGACCACATGGGATGCCTGGGATAGAGCCCAGGTCAACTGCATGCAAGGCAATTGCCTTATCCACAGTAATATCACTCCAGCCCCCTCCAAATTTCTTTTTTCTTTCTAAGTAGGGGAGACCCTGGGGTGGGGCAGGAGGTGCCAGGGATGGAAGTCAGGGTGTCACACCTGAGCCACATGCCAGCCTGATTGCTTCCACGCTTTTGTTCTGTTCTGTTTGGGGGCCACACCCGGCAGTGCTCAGGGCTCGCTCCTGGCTGCCCTGAGGGGACTGTATCTGAGGCGAGCGCCTACCCACTGTCCTCTCTGTCCTTCCCTGCACCCGCATCTGAAGCTCTGGCAATGGGCCGGGCAGGAGGCCGTGGCCCTCCAGCGCTGACACGCAGCCGAGCATCAGAGGGGCTGACGCCGCCGCCACCCATGGCTGAGGCCACAGGCAGGGAGGGGCACACTGACCTCAGAGTGGGGCCCTGCCCGCGCCCCAGCCTGCACCCACCACCTCCTCCTGGGGGGCTCCATAGCTAGCACTTCCCACGGTGAGGCCTCAGCCCACCGTCTCCCCAGCTAAGACATCTGTGCTGGCCCTCAGCCCCCTCACACAGGTGCGCCCACCAACGGCAGGCGCCATCTGGCACCACCCTCCTATCGGTGGAGATCTGCCCCCTCCTTCCTGCAGAGCCCCCTCAGCCGCGGGACCCCATGGGCACACCTCAGAGCCCAGGAGTCCCTACGGAACCCTGTTAAGGCCTGTTAAGGCCACGAAGCTCCTTCCACAGCGGTAGGCGTCTCCCGCCTCTTCAGAGCGGGCCTAGCCGTGGGGATGCGGTCCACGCCAGAGCGTTCCCGTGCATGTGCGAGGCCCTGGGTTTGATCCCTGGCACTGCCAAAAATGCATATACATATGTTAACTTCAGAATAGGTCTCATGTACGTGTGCCTGTGTGGGATTGTGTGCCTGTTCCTGTGTGTGTATGCACACATGCACACACAAATGCCCACACACACATGCACATACACATGTGTGCCCACACCTATGCAGATACACACATGCATGCACACATGCACACACATGCGAACACACACTTGTCCTCACACATGTACATGCACGCACACACGCACACACGTGTGCGCACACATGCAAACACGCATGCACACACATGCGAACATACACATGTGCACACAAAAGCCCACATAATGCACACATACATATGTGCACACATGCAAACACACATACACGCACGCACACACGCGCACATACATGCACACACGTGCACATATACATGTACACATATACACATGTGCACACACACATATACAGAGGCGTCCCAGTGTGCATCTGGGCATGGAAGCAACAGTGACTTGCTCCTTTGTCAGTCCACAGTCTTCCTATGTGGGGATGGCACACCCAACAGTGCTCAGGGGCGACTCCGGGCTCAGTGCTTGGGAGTTGCTCCTGAGGGTGCCGGGGAAGCACGTGGCCCAGGGACGGCGGAACCTGGGCCTCCCACACTCACAGCTTGCGCTCAGCCTGTCTGCTCGCGCTCCTCAGGCACGGCACCTTCCCGGGGCACCTGCTCCATGGAGATCAGTGCAGAAGCGTGGGGCACACAGACGAGACACCCCTGCGGCAACTCGCCCCAGAGGCACCCTCCAACCCGGCCATTCTGTAATTCTGCCGTGAGCCCAAGGTGGGCCCCCAGACAAGGCCTAGCACAGAGGTCCTGCTTCACTGACAAGGTCCACCCGGTGCCCTCTTGGAGCCCAAGACACAGAGGGTGGGGGAGGAGAAGGAGAGCGAGAGCTCAAGTTCCCTAAGAGGGGCTGGAGCCACAGTACAGCGGGGGAGGGGCTTGCACGTGGCCCACCTGGGCTCTACCCCAGGCAACTCTTATGGTCCCCCAAGCACCACCAGGAGTAATTCCTGAGTGCAGAGCCAAGAGTAACCCGAGAGCACTGCCAGGTGTGGCCCTCTCAAGAACAAACAAACAAACAAATGAAAGTGTCCAAAGAAAATCCACAAAATCCGTCAAAACAAATCTAGGCCTCCTTAGACTTGCAACAGTTGCTGAGAAAGCAGTGTTTGTGCATGTGTGTATGTGGGTGAGCCTGTACATGAATTTGTGTGTATCTGTGTGCATGTGTGTGCATGAGTGTGTGTGTGCATGAGTGTGTGCATGAATATGTGTCTGTGTGCAGGTATGCATGAGTATATGTCTGCGTGTGTGTGTGCATGAGTGCGAGTCTACGTGTGTGTGTCTGTATGTGTGCATGAATGTGTCTGCATGCTGTGTACATGAGTGTGTGTCTGCATGCGTGTGTGCATGAGTATTTGCATGTGTATGCATAAGTGTGTGTGTCTGTATGTTTGTGCGCATAAATGTGTACATCTGCGTGTATGCACATGCATTAGTGTGTGTGTGTGAGTATGCCTTTGTGTGTGCACATGAGTGTGTGTGTCTGCATGTGTGCGTGTGTTTCTGTGTGCCCACCTGGCCTGCTGCTTTCCCCCCTGTTTACAAGGGACAGCTGAAGACCAGCAGAGCAGCTTCCTGTTGTTGCTGCCACAAATTACCACAAACCCAGACTCAAAACAGCATGAACTCAGTATCTCTCACTCCTGGGGTCAGAGTCCGCAAACCAAGGTGTCCGCAGGGCTGTGTTCCTTTGGGGGGCTCAGAAAAAAAAGCAGAGTTGTTCTCTCTGCTTTTCCCACTCCAGGCTGCCTGCTCTCCTTGGCTTGCAGCCTCATCCTCCCTCTTCTTCCGGGCCTCAGGCTTCTGAATCACTTCTCTCCTGCCTCTGCAGGCCCCGTCACAAGATCCTTAACAAACACCCTCTGCCAGGTCTCCTGTGCCATGGGCGCACATGCAGGCCAGTGCTGGGCTCAGAACAGGGACATTCATGGCAGGTGGGAGCAGCCTTCTGCCAGCCAGGCCCAGAATGGAGAGGCCGAGGGAAGGCCAGATATCTGAGGAAACAGAGGCCCCGTCCCTGATTTAAGCATGTCCCTAAACAATGCCACGCCCAGCCTGGTTCGCTTCTCAGCCTGGCTCCACCAGCAGCCGGGGGGCGGGGGGTGACCTTGGTCACGGGTTGCCTTCTTGCACGAATGAGGTGGGGGTGATGAGGAGGGGATGCCGCACAGCTCAGCTCGAGGGTCCAAGGAGACTGGGCTTGTCTGCACTTCGAGAGCAGGGCCTGAGCTCAGATACCTCGACAGCCCCTGCTCAGAAACAAGCAGGCAGGCCAGGAGGGAGATGACATGCTCAGGGATCAGCAGGGAGGGGACCCAGCAGGACGCCTCAGTCTTCTGACTTTCAATGTCTGCCTCTTGAACCTGTGGTATGTACCAGTAACCACTGGTCAGTATTACTCCTTCCCTCCCCCCTCCCTTCCTCCATCCCTTCCTTCCTTCCTTCCTTGGCAGTGCTCAGGGTCTATTCTTGGGCCTGTGCCCAGGGATCACTCCTGGTGATACCCAGGGGACTATATGTAGTGCTGGGGATCAATCCAAAGTCAGTCAGATGCAAGGCGTGCGTCTTCCACACCGTACTATCTCACTGGCCCTAGTATTACTTTTCTTGATTTCCAAAACAAAAGTGAGTAAAATGTCATTTTACAAATTTCCCAATTTCCAAAAAAGTTCAAAAAAATCCAAAAAAGTTCAAAAAAGTTGTGCTCAGGGATCACTCCTGGAGAGAGAGAGAGAGAGAGAGAGAGAGAGAGAGAGAGAGAGAGAGAGAGAGAGAGAGAGAGAGAGAGAGAGAAAAGAGAGAAGAAAAGAGCTTGCTATAGAGGAAGGCAGGGGGTTGATGGGAGGGAACCTGGGGACACTCACTGGTGCTGGGAAATGTTCACTGGTGGAGGGATAGGTGTTGGAATATTGTATGACTGAAATCCAGTCATGAACAGATTTGTAAGAGTCTCAAAATTATTCAATTTAAAATAAAAGCAAGAAAGAGAGAAAGAGAAAGAAAGAAAGAAAGAAAGAAAGAAAGAAAGAAAGAAAGAAAGAAAGAAAGAAAGAAAGAAAGAAAGAAAGAAAGAAAGAAAGAAAGAAAGAAAGAAAGAAAGAAAGAAAGAAAGAAAGAAAAAAGAAATCACTCCTTGCGGCGGTGTTCAGGGGACCATATGCAATGCCGGGGATCAGACCAGAGTCAGACATGTGCAAGGCAAGCACCCTAACTCTGTATCTCTCTCTAGCTGTTTCCTTTTTTCCGGGGGTGAGAGGAACACACCTAGTGATGCTCAGGGGTTACTCCTTGCTCTATGCTCAGAGCCATATGGGGTGCTGGGGGTCGAATCCAAGACAAGTGCCCTCCTCTCTGTTCCATCACTCCAGCCCTCGCCTGTCTTCTTATTTCGAACACATCGGGGTTGGTGCTGCATGTTTTGCTTCTGTTTTATTTTTTTTCACATTGTTTCCTTACCCCGTTCCCCTATCCCCACTAGTTTTTCATTTACTGCTATCGAACCCATATTTAGAACAGGACTCAGCACAAACAGAATTCCAATAAATATTGTTTGGATAGATGAATAATATGAGTTTTTATGTTATACAAAATTAAAAGTAATCAAACGATGTAACAATTAAGTACTGACTTTCTGCATTATCTCCTGGATAGTTTCATACATTAGCTTGTGTGTAAATACTAATGATGGAAATAACTATTATTTTGTACATGTGGTTTCAGGGATCAAATCCATGGTCTCACACATGCAAGGTATGTGCTCAATCCCAAGCTACATTCCTGACCATAATATTATTTCCATTTTATGGATGCATAAGCTATGGGCAAGAGTTGCATTCCAAAAACTGGATAAAAATTTCTGAGATTCTGTTTTTATTTGGGGGGTCACACCCAGCGATGCTTAGGGGTTACTCCTGGCTCTGCAGTCAGGCATCACTCCTGGTGGTGCTTGGGGACCATACAGGATGCTGGGGATTCAACCTGGGCCAGCTGCTAATGTCCAAACCACTGTACTACCTGTGCAGCCCTGGATTTCTGGGTTTCTAATTTGGATCTGCTAGCACCCAAGTCTGGGCTTCGAATGTCATAGATCATCACCATTCAGTGAGTGTTCCTAGAAACAACACCAAAAACGACTTAATAATATTATTCATAATATTCTAAATAAACTCAGTCATTCTTCCATCACTACAAATTTATGTTTTCCCCTATTGTCATAACACTAGAATAAACAATTTGTGCATGACCAAACTTCACAGTTAGAGCTATTCATTAGCAAAGACTCCCCAGAAATTAAATTACTGGTTCAAAAAAAATGTACAACATATTTTTTAAGTTTTTGAGGCCTGTTCTCAGTCAATTACATTGCTTTGTTTAATTTTACACAGGAAATTTAGACATATGAAGTCCACTACCTTGTCTTTTACAACCTTGTCTGCTGTTTTCAACTTTGAAACATCTTTTTTATTTGTTTTTGGGCCACACACCCAGCGATGCTCAGGGGTTACTCCTGGCTCTGCACTCAGGAATCACTCCTGGTGGTGCTCGGGAGCCCCTATGGGGTGCCAGGAATTTAACCTGGGTCAGCCGTGTGCAAAGCAAACGCCCTACCCACTGTACTATTGCTCCAGCCCCAAGAAATGTTTTTTTAATAGAATAACAATAAGGTCAGAGCCTAAGGCCAGGCCCTTACATTGCCTTGTCCTTTGTAGGAAGGAATCAGGGGCAGGCTTGGTGGCCTCTGCCTGACCAGGTCACCAGGACAATGGGTTTGAGCTTCCTCCTAGAAGCCCTCCTCTGGCCACAAGACCGCCCTCACCCCCCACCCAGAGCTTCCACCTGAGCCGGGGAGGGTCTGGCTGTCAGAACACAAGCTCCCATGTCTGGGGACTCCCAGGAGCCATGCCGAGGTCAGCACCTCCTCAGTCCACTTTGACCCCGGCCCAGGGTGCATGAGTTTAGAGCAAGTTGTGCATTACTTGCTGAGTGATGCCACTCTCCCGGGGTCACAGAGAGCCAGGACAGGCCACACTGCAGGGGCAGGCTGCCTCTGTCTCAACTCCACTTTGCTGGGCAAATGGCACAGCCACGCAGCCTGTCTGTGCCACCCTGAAGTCACAGCCCACCTACTGAGGCAGAGAATCAACCCCACACTCTGCCTCCCCAGGAAAGATGATGCTTCTTTTGGTGTGTTGGTTGGGGTCACTCCCAGCTCTCAGCTCAACGCTCAGAGGACCGTGCAGTGCAAGGAATCGAACCAGGGCGTCTGCATGCAAAGCATGCGCCCAGCCCAGTGAGCTAGCTAGCTCTCCGGCACGTATTTTTTCCACTAAACCGCAGCTGACCAATCAGAAACTGGGTTTCTCCCGTCTTGCAGAGGTGTGTGTGTGAGATAGAACCCAGGGCTGGGCATGTGTGTTCTAAGTCACATCCCTGCCTCTCATCCTTTATCTTTACGATGTGCCTTCTGGTGCAGGCATTGACTCAGGCATTAAAAATGCGACAGTGGGTAGGAGAGCGCTGGCTTCCTGTGGGCTGGGGAGCCAAGCGGAGGGGACAAAGCGCCTTTGTTGTTGGGGTGGCTGTTGGTCACCGACAATGACATTCTTAAGGAATTATGACATTGAGGATTTAATAGCCGTCTGATACCAACAGTAAAACATTTCAGCGGCTGGCGTTTCTGGAAAGAGCTTGTCCTCCTCTGTTACAGGAACTCACCAAGTAAATTCTAATTGCTTTTAATTAAGCCGGCTCCAAACGAGCTCGCTCCTTGGTGTGGCCGATTTTCTGAATGGAGCTGCTCCGAAGTACTAATTAGTTGGTTTTCATGCTTCATTGGCCCTGCCACGGTGGTGAGGGTGGGGCTGGCCTGCGGGCACAGAGGGGCCTCCCAGTCGTGCCGGGCCCGGTTCCCTCGGCCAGACTCAGGCTTCCAAAGTCGTCTGAGAACCGAGAACCGAGCACACTTTCCCCAGACCTGGGACGTGCTCTGCCCCCGCCCCGACTCCCAAGACTCCCAATTAACCCAGGAAGCTGCCTGTTCCCCACAGGAATGGGGTGAAGGCTCCTCACAGGGTCACACAGAGGGCACTGGACCAGGGGCCGGAAAGCGGGCTGGGTGAGCTCAGAGGCCCCTTCCCTTCTAACGGCTCCAGCATGATTTATCCTGGCAGTGCTGGGCAGGGGGCCTTGGGCATCTGCCCTGTTGGCCCTGGAGGACCTTAGGAACCACACACAGTGCTGCTAGGCAGGAATGTGGAGGGGGGGTGTCCATCTGGGACCTGGCACGTGATCTGCCACTTGAGCTGTTTCCCCTCCCCCAACCCTCCCCCTCGTCCTGGGCCCGGGGGCGGGGGCGGAGGCTTAGCCTCTGGTCACTCAGCAAACATTTATAAGGCCCCTCGCTGTGCCTACAGATGCAGGGGGAAGAGAGGCAGGGTGCTGGCTTGAGGTGCGCCGGGAGAAGCTGGGACACGGTCAGAAAGGATGCAGGCAGGGTCCCCAGGGCAGTCCCTGGGTAGTGGGTTAGAATGAGCTCAGTGGCAGAACACGCCTTGCAAGCTTGAGGCCCTGGGTTTGGCCCCCCACACTCAGAAAGAAAAGAGAAAAAGGATGGGAGCTAGGCTCTCACAGGCACCCTCTGACTGACGCGGGGCAGGGAAGACAGTGCCGGGAAAGAGTTTGCCCCTGAGAGGGGCCGGGGGAGACCACAGCCAAGCCCACCTCGCACCATGCATGTCGCACTCATGCCTCACGGCTCGCCGTGCTCAGCACCCCTGCATGGTGTGCAGTGCTGGGCCCCAAACCCACACATGCAAGGCATATGATTCACCTCCCCAGCCCCGTTCTCAATCCTAGATTATGTATTTGTCTTTTTCTTATTAAAAAAAAAAATTCATGGCAGGGGGACCAGAGCGATAGTACAGTGGGTAGGACATTTCCTTTGCATGCGGCCAACCTGGGTTCGATCCTCGGCATCCCATTTGTTCCTCTGAGCACTTTCTGGAGTAATTCCTGAGTGCAGAGCCCGGTAATCCCTGAGCATCTCCAGATGTGACCCAAAAAGCAAAAACTAAAAAAAAAATTTTTTTTTGATCCACACCTAGGTGTGCTCAGGGCTTACTCCCAGATCTGTGCAAAGGGATCATTCCTGGCAGTGCTCAGGGGAACATATGGGGTGCCAACTGATTAAACTAGGGTGGGCCACATGCAAAGCAAGCGCCTTAACCCCCACACATATCTGTCTTACAAATATTTTTTTCTTTATAGATATTTCCAACAGCCCTTCGGACACAGGCCGAGCTCCCAAGCCCACCTCCTGCCATTCTCACCTGCTGGTGACGAGTGCCTGCTTGCATGCGTGCTAACAGAGTCCACGGGCAGGGAGGGCGCCTGCCGTGCACGCAGCTGACCCTGGGCCACACCCAGGGTTCAATCAGCCCTGGGTGTGGCCCCAAAATAAAACAAAACAAAATAAACCCCCAAAACCCACATGAAGTATATTACTCATCGTGTGTGGGGGGGGCGGGGGTAGGTGTGCGGTGCTGGGTGCTGGAGCCCACCCCCCACCTCACACAGGCCAGGCCCATGAGGACTCTCTTACCATAGCAGCATCCCTGGCCCCACCCTCTATATTCTGGGGCCAGAAAAACATGAAATGTTGCTACCCACTGTTTTGCTTTTGTCCTTATTCACTCAGTCCATAATGAAGAAGGAGAGAGAGGCTGGGGGGTGGAGGCAGGGCAGCCACCTGTCCCCTGCCCGTCTGGAACAACCCTGACCCAGAAGGGCCCCTCAGTGACCATGTCCACGCCTGGGCTAAGGGGGAGCAGAGCTCAGGGATGGAGGGACCCAGGCGAGCTGGACAGGGGCCCCTCACACAGTGACCTGCCCCAGCTCCCACGTCCTCTCCAAGGCTTGGGAGTTTCTACAGTGGACAGGACACTTGCCTTGCCCATAGCTGACCCGGAGCCCATCCCCAGCATGGCCTGGGGTCCCCAGAGCCCACCAGGAGTAAGCCCGGGGTGTGGCCTCCAAACTAAATCATCACCAAGGCCTCTCCAGGAGCTGCAGGCCCAGCAGACAGGTTCTGTTCCCCACCTAACCACACCCCCTCTGACAGGAGAGGCCAGGCGGGTGACTCAGCACTGCCCATGGCCAGAGCCGGGCCGTGACTCACAGATCTCCGGCCTCCGTCTGAGCAGGCCTTCTGGCAGGAGACGCAGTGCTCCGGGCTCAGGGTCCGGACGGGAACTGCAGACTGGGCAGGCTGGCAGCTTCCCACCCCTTCCACCACCCGCGGCTCCAGGGAGCCCCGGGCACAGTGCCAAGGCCCTGCTCCAGCCCCAGAGAAGCCCTGGCAGTGCCCAGGCCCAGGCCCCCCTTTCCGTGCACCCAGGAGGAAACTGGCTGCCCTCTGAGCCTGGTGGTCTCAATGCCGTGTCTCCAGTTGCAGGAGGGCGGGTGCCAGGTGGCCTGTGTGGGCGCTGGCCCCAGGGAGACTCCCCCCCACACCAGCCCACAGTGCCGGGAGTTTCAAAGCTCCCACAAACGCACATGGACACCTTGGGCTCGTGAGCCAGGCCCCGCCCAGCCCACTCCCACAAGGGAGGACTTTGGAGCTTTTCACGAGAACCGGGTCCTTCTCTGGGGCTGCCCCACCGCCACCTGATACCCCCAACGAAATTCCTTTTGTTCCAGAGCAGATCCCCGGTGACAGTGAGCTTAGACCGTGCTGTTTGTTTTCTTTGGTCCTAAATGTTTGGTTGTGCGGCTGGAGGTGAGGCAGAGCCAGCGGTGGGGAGTAAAGCCAGGTCTGGGCAGAGGTCCCTGGAGTCTCCCTCGGGGGCTCCACATCTACAGCCCCTCTGGGTCCCTCCACACCCTCCCGCCCCCGGGCCTCGACTGGTGACAACTCGCGGGTGCTGGCTGAATGCAGATGCCAATGGGCATGGGTTGGCAGCCCAGGGGAAGACTCAGGAGCACTGACCTCAGTCAGGGGCCAAGAATTACGGTCCCCATACCCGCATCGCGTGCTGTCACCACCATGCCAGGTGGGCAGGGTGCTAAGGGGCTGCAAGCATGTTATTCCCGCCCGTCTCTGCTCAACCACCTGACCCAAGCATGGTCTGGCCCGGGGGAGGTGCTGGTTCGGGAAATCACTGGTGCAGGAGGATGAGCGTGGTGGGTACATCGAGCTCTTCTAAGTTCAGGCACTCTGTCCACCCCTTCCGGGTTCAATGGTCATTTTTCTTCTGGAGATTGTGAATAGCCACACTTGTGTTGTATGTGTGAGCACGTGTGGAGCACGATACTGGGAGAGGTATGAGGGCCACGCACTTCTAGCCCTGAGCCGTCTATTTTAATTCTGAAAACACATGGTTGAACACAGAAGACACAGCAGGGAAGCACTTGCCTTGCATGGGGTGGACCCTGAATCAAATCCTCAGCACTGCCTGTGGCCCCTTGGACACTGCCAGGAGTGATCCCTGAGCACAGAGCCAGGAGCACTTCTGGGTGTGGTCCCAAAAACACCAAACAAAATTGTGTTTTTTTTTCTTTTTGGGTCACATCCGGTGATGCACAGGGGTTACTCCTGGCTCTGCACTCAGGAATTACCCTGGTGGTGCTCAGGGGACCATATAGGATGATGGGAATTGAACCCGGGTCGGCTGCATGCAAGGCAAACACCCTACCCACTGTGCTATCACTCTAGCCCCAACAAAATTAAGTTATATTTTATAAATCACATGTGCTACATAAATCACTCGATGTGTATTTCGCAGATACCAGAGACTTTTTTTTAGTGGGTTGGGACCACACCTGGCAGTAATTAGGACTTAACTCCTGGCTCTGCGTTCAGGGGTCACTCCTGGTGTGGCTCAGGGGGCCATATGGGATGCTGGGATCAAACCCGGATCAGCCACATGCAAAGCAAACACCCACTGCTATACTATTACTCCAGCCCTCGTATTTACATTTTCCTACAAAATCTCTGATTTTGACTTCAGGTTTTATTTCACGGAGATCAGAGACCGTGAGCAGGATGACAGCTATCCTTGGAGATCTGTTGACGTTTGCTGTATGGCCTGACAGGTTCTTCTCTGTTAAGTTTTTTTGTGAGGCCCAGGTAGTAATTAAGGTGTGGATCAAGGCTACTGCTGTCCTTTCATGCTGACAGGGTACTGTGAATGCGGCTATAAAGAGCCGGTAATATTGGGTGTGGGTGTCTCTACTTGGTTTTATTTTATTCTAAGTTGAAAATCGTTGTTTCCCCGCCCACCCCCCTTTTTGTTTCTTGGGCCACACCTGGTGGTGCTCAGGCATCTCCTAGAGGGGCGCAGGGACCCAAACAGCGCTGGGGGCCACGTGCAGGGTAAGTGTTTTACTATCACTCAGGTCCCAAATCACTGTCTTTTAACTCTTTTAAATAGGCTTTTAAGCTCTAGTCCATTTGTTTTTGTCCATGTTATTTCTGTACTATTTATATTTGCATCTACTAGACTGGTTCAGGGCTGGAGCGACAGTACAGCAGGTAGGGTGTTTGCCTTGCATGCGGCCGGCCTGGGTTCGATTTCTCTGCCCCTCTCGGAGAGCTCGGCATGCTACTGAGAGTATCTCGCCCGCACGGCAGAGCCTGGCAAGCTACCTGTGGCATATTTGATATGCCAAGAACAATAACAATAAGCCTCACAATGGAGACGTTACTGGTGCCCGCTCGAGCAAATTGATGAGCAACGGGATGACAGTGACAGTGACAGATTGGTTCAGATGTTCTCAACAAAGAGAATAAAGTCAACTTACATGAGGGAGAAACATATTTTGCACATGGAAACTTCAGGATGGCTCTCTCCCGAATGAACAGGAGGCCAGTCCCTTCCCCAGCTCTGCCATCCGTGACACACACCCTAAGGTCTTCTGGGAAGAGACTGATGGTCCAACACCTGCTATGACATCTCACTTCTAGTCAACTAAAGGAGGAGTAGGAAACGAATTTTCTTCCCCTTTACTGGCAGCCCAGAGCTGCAACCCTTGGCAGCAAACACCCCTGCATGCAAACCCTTGGCCGTATATAGCTGTAAGGGAGGATGAGAGAGGAAGGCGTGTTTGTGTGTGTGTGTGTGTGTGTGTGTGTGTATGTTACCAGGTTTTGAACTCACAGCTTCATACACACAAGGCAAGTGTCTACCAGAGACTTACATCCCTGACCCTGAGATACGGAGACTTAAATATAGTTGGCTAAAATGTCTTATCAGGGTTAGAATGATAGTACAGTGGGTGGGCAGGGTTCTTACCTTGCACATGGCCAACCCGGGTTTAATCCCCAGCACCCCAGGTGTCTCTGGAGACCTACCAAGAGTGATTCCTGAGTACAGAATCAGGAATAAGGCCTGAGCACAGTAGGGTGTGCCCCCCAAAACACAAACAAAGTAATTCTACTACTGAGAAAGGGAGAGTAGTTATCAAAGGTCAAGTAATAAATTCAGAGGCATGTGCCATCTCCAGTTAGTGTTTTCTAGTTACAATTTTCCTGGGGACCTATGCTGGCTGGTGCCAAATTACAGTAGTATCCCACGGTTCTGCATTTTGCTTCTGATACTTTTAGCATCATATTTGCTTTTTGTTGTTGTTATTTTGGGGCGGTGCTCAGGGATCACTCTTGGCTCTGCACTCAGGAATTACTCTTGGAGGTGCTCAGGGAACCATATCAGATGCTGGGGATTGAACTTGGGTCGGCCATGTGCAAGGCAAGCACGCAACCTGCTGTACTAGCCCTCCAGCCCCCATACTTACATTTTTCTACCACATAAAAGGTTTTGTTTGGTCTTTTTATATTTGGGGTTCACACCCAATGGTGCAAGGGGAGTCACTCCTGGTGGTGCTTGGGGGTCAAGCAATGAAGGGATCAAACCCAGGCCTTCCTCACATAAAGCACGTGTGCCAGCCTCCCAAGCTCTCTCTGACCTATGGACATAACTGCTTATATAAAACATAAACTCCACTCTGATCTCACGGGGCTTAAAATTCATTCAATTTGGGAGTCTTAAGAGAAAGAGTCCAGGGGCTGGAGTGACAGCACAGCAGGTAGGGCGTTTGCCTTGCATGCGGCTGACCCGGATTGATTCCCAGCATCCCATATGGTCCCCCGAGTATGGCCAGGAGTAATTCCTGAGTGCAGAGCCACGAGTAACCACTGTGCATTGCTGGGTGTGACCCAAACACCAAAAAAAAAAAAAAAAAAAGAGAGAGAGAGAGGCTGAATTTTTTTTTCTTTTTGGATCACACCCAGTTATGCTCAGGTGATACTCCTGGCTCTGCACTCAGGAATTACTCCTGGCCATGCTTGGGGGCCATATGGGATGCTAGGGATTGAACTTGGATCGCTGCATGCAAGGCAAATGCCCTACCCACTGTACTATCATTCCAGCCCCCAAAATTAGTTTTATAGTTCATACTTTCATAACTGTGATAAATTCACCTTTTGCTCTATTTTCTTCCCAAACGAAACAAAGCTTTACCCAATTACCCTGAGCCATCTTGTGTTATTATTGCCTACCACTCGATTCTTCCTCCTTTTTAAACTTTTTAAACTCTTCAAAATTAGTTACCAAAAGAAAAACAGTTAGTTACCAATATGATTGTTGCCTTGTCTCTTTATATTCAAAACTTATTTCAATTCACCCACACCTGCTTTCTTAATCTTGGTATTGTTTCTCTCCATCCCTCCCTTCAATGTCCTCTTCTCTGAGGCGCTTCCTTCCCAGCCCTTTCAAAGAGAGCACATCAGAGAGACCCATACTCAGTCCTTTAGCATCTGAATGTCTTTATTTTGCTCATTCTTTAACATGCAACTCAGTACCACATTTTAGGATGACAATTCTTCCCCACCAATTCTTTGAAGAGCGGGTTCTTGCCTCTCTGGGTTCTGATGAGAAGGCGGTATGATGATCGTTTCTTTGTAGGTGATGTTTCTTCTTTCTGTGGTTTCTTTTAGGAGGTTCTCATTGCCTTTGGTGTCATGAAGTTTCAGTAGAGCGAGGCCAAGCATGGAGTGATTTATTTCTTCTCCGTTCAGGAATCGCCAGGCAGCGTCAGTGTGGGGCTCTCGTAGCCAGGCGGGTGGGATGTGCGGGTCTGCCATCAATGCGGGCTGCTGCTTCCTGTCCCCCTGTTTGTCTCTGAGACTCACCCTCGAGCAGCTAACCTGCTGGCTCTCCCCTCTATGTGCCTGCACTTCCTTCTCCCATTTTTTTTCAATTCTTTTCCAAAAAGTGTTGAATTGGAGGGGCCAGAGAGATAGGAAGGCACTTACCTGGCACGTGGTCAACCTGAGTTACATCTCCAGCATCCCATACTGTCCCCCAAGTCTCATCAGGAGTGATCCCCTGAGCACAGAGCCAGGAGTAAGCCCTGGGCACTGCTGGATGTGGCCCCCAAACAAAAATCAAATTGGGCCAAAGAGATAGTACACACAACCTACCAAGTTTGATCCCCAGCACCCGATATGGTCCCCCAAGCCCCGCTAGGAGTGATCCCTGAGAACAGAGCCAGGTAAGCCCTGAGCATTGCTGGGTATGACCTCCCCGCCAAAAAAACAAAATAAAAAAAAAATTGTTGAATTGGCAGTTTGCTGAAAGCAAGGTGTGGCCAGTAAGTGCTCTGGAAAGTGACCTTTGCATGTTTTAGCAAAAGCAGATTTTACTTAGTTGTGGTACCCTCTGAGGGCAAGGGCTCGAGCAAAACTCCCGCCCACACAGGTCCCACCAGGCTTTCCTGTGCTTTCAGAAGCAAAAGTCAGTCTTAGAGAGCTCAGGAGGGGAGAATGACGGAGTAGAACGGCCAAGTGAGGCGCCAGAACAGCCAGAGGTCACCAAAGCTAGACGGAGAAAAGGGAATTTCTTTGGTGTGCTCCAAAGCCCAGGGTGGAGAGAAGGGGACCCCGGGAATGAGGGGAGCCGTGTGGAGAATCACCTTTAAAACCCCTCCGCTGTACCTAGCCCCCAAAAGCCACTCCCCAGAATTTCAGAATTTCTTCATGCACCTTAGGGCCTGCCCTGAGTAGATGAGCGTGGGGCCACCAGCCCAGACAAGTTGCCCCCGCACCCCAGCAAGGTCCTCACCAGCCTTTCCGAAGAAGATGCAGAGCTTCAACTCCTCATCCTGGTAGCAATGGGTTAAGGCTCTGGTAAGGAGAGAAGAGTGAGACCCCCCGCCACCATCACCTGGGTACCAAAACAGATGCTCCTGTTTTCTTTTCTTTTTCTTTTTTTTTTGTTTTTGGGTCACACCTGGCGATGCACAGGGGTTACTCCTGGCTCATGCACTCAGGAATTACTCCTGGCGGTGCTCGGGGGACCATATGGGATGCTGGGAATCGAACCCGGGTCGGCCGCGTGCAAGGCAAACGCCCTACCTGCTGTGCTATTGCTCCAGCCCCAATGCTCCTGTTTTCTAATGTTTCTTCAATTGGGGAAGGGGCACACCCAACAGTGCTCAGGGCTTACTCCTGGCCCTGTGCTTATGGGACCATATGGGGTGCTGGGATCAAGCCCGGGAGGGCCGTGTGCTAGACAAACGCTCTCCCCACTGTGCTACTGCTCTGGCCCCCATCTTTCTAACATTTCTACCACCCGCCTGTCTCAGTCCCAGCGTGTTTGGCTGCCCGCGAAGGGGGGCAGGGACTCGAGAATGCTGGCCTAGGGCCCACCTTGGAGACCTGGGGCCTGCAGACTGGGGCTGGCACATGGCCCCCCCTCCCATTTCCCACCACATGACCCCAAATACTTTTTTTGGGGTGGGGGGAGTACAGTTGGTGGCTATACCTGGCTTTCAGGGACTATTCCTAGCTCAGTGCTCAAGGGCCACTCCTGGTGGTGCTGGGGGACCACATGTGGTTCTAGACCAAACCCAGCTTGTGCCACGTGTGCTTGCAAAGTACGAGCTTGGTCTGTGAAGCTACCACAGTATTTTCTGCAAACTGGTCTCTGACCTGTTCATCGCTGCCCAAGGCACCAGCCTTGGGGCCAGATCCATAGTATGGTGGTAGGGCACTTGCCATTGAAAAAAAAACAAAACACCGTACAGTCCACCCCAGTTTGATCCCCGGCACCGCTAGAGTTCCCCAAGTTCACCAGGAGTGATTCCTGAGCACAGTGCTAGGAATAAGCACTGAGCACTGCTGGGTGTGGTTCAAAAAACAGAGAGAGAGAGAGAGAGAGAGAGAGAAAGAGAGAGAGAGAGAGAGAGAGAGAGAGAGAGAGAGAGAGAGAGAGAGAGAGAGAGAGAAATATGCTCAAGTGTTGTCAGTTTTGTGGTATGTTATTGTTATTCAAGCCCAGAAAAAATTTTTTGTTGTTCTTTTGTTTTTCAGCCACACCCGGCTGTACTCAGGGCTCACTCCTGGCAGGCTTAGGGACTAGACGGGGTGTCAGGGTGTCAGCCCTTTGCACAGGGCTGAACCTGAGTCAGCCCTGTGCAAAGTAAGTACCCTGTTCACCACACTATTGTTCTGGTCCCGCCAAGTCCAAACATTCTCAAGAAACCTGATGCATTTTTATCTTGTACTCCTTGAGCTGAAATATCATTTAAATACAGGTTGTTTTTAAAGCCACGATTACGGGGGCTGGAAAGGTAGTACAGAGGGTAGAGCATTTGCCTTGCACATGGCCGACCCGGGTTTGATCCCTGGCATTCCACATGGTCCTGAATTCACCAGGGGTAATTCCTGAGTGCAGAGCGAGGAATAACCCAAAATAAAAAAATTAAAATATTTAAAAATTTTTTTAAAAAAGAAAGGAAGAAGAAAAATAAAAAATAAAAAAATTCATAATTATGAGCCAGAAGTTCAGAATTGCAAAAGAAATTCAGGAAAGTCTAAACTCCTTTGTCTCAGCGACCCAGAGAATCCTATGGCCCGTGCAGTTCCCCTATTCCTCGCGGTCTCCCAGGGCCTTCATTGCCTAGAGGCTCTGGGCGGTGGTGTCCCATCTGGACATGCCTCTACAGCACCGTTTCAGCAGCCCCTGACTGCCGGCGACTCTCCTGCCAGGCTCCCCACTTGGTCCCAGACCCGAGCCCCGGGCTAGAAGCAGGCACCGTGGCATGCAGAGGATTAATCCACCACCACAGTGCCAAATCGCAGGGCCTCACAGTCTGTAAATACTGTAGAGTTCTACATTCATTATTTTAAGCAAGTTGTCAGGGTGACCTGCTGGCCTTTCCTGGGAAACCCAGTCGGAGCTGCTCCTGATAGACCCCCTCCTGTGTGCGTGCCCAGCGGGTCCTGCCCAGCTGCCCAGCTCACCTCCCTCTCCACAGGGGGCGTGGGAGGGGGGAGACGCTGATTGTTCTGCCTAGAATCCAGAGGAAGTACCTATCTTGAAAGAGGTTGGGGTGGGGAACACTAACCCCCAGGATCACTTCACCCCCAGGAGACCTCCCAGCCCAGCGGGGCCTTCCCAGGGATGAATTCACAATGAATTCGCAAGGAGGGACCAGTGGGTGTCCGAGCCCATTGCCATACAAAGTCCCGGCAGCTGAGAAACTTCAAAGCCTTCTGGGGCAGGCAGGGGAAGGGACCTAGCCCAGCAGGTCTCCAGGACAGCCTGGGAAGAGCCAGGTGCCTCCTCCCTACACCCCGGATTCAGCCCCACCAGGCCCCCGACTCCCAGCGGTGACGCCCTGAGCTTTTCCACCCTGCAAAATTCCCCCAGCCTCGCTTTCACTTTTTGGGTTGGGGTGAAGGTCTTGAAAGAAAGGAGCAGTTATGTTTTGAGTGTGAAAGGACCAAAATCTGACCCCCCCGCCCCCCACCCTCAGTTCCAGTATTACTGCAGAGCTGGCAGAGAAGGGGGGTGGAGGCGTGGGTGGTGGGATGGGGACTGGGGCCAAGGGAGGAGGGGGGGCTTGCTCTGGAAGCCAGGGCCCCCCCTCCTCCCTGGGCCTGCACCCACCCCCACACTCCACTCTGAAGCTGGGCCTGTCCCAGGGCAACCCCCAGCACAGGGGAGTTTTCCCAGTGGCCCTTCCACCTCTGTTGTTGGGCAGAGACGGCTCCTGGTTGTGGCAGTGGTGGTAGGGGGCCCATCCCCCCCTCAGCCAGGCCGAGAAAGGACAGCAAATAGCCCCATCACTCCCCCACCTGTCAGGGGCTGAGCAGCCGCAGCCCTGGTGCTTCCTGCAGATCTCTTAAGATGCTGATTCGTTCTGCTTATTTATTTATTTAATTTATTATTATTATTTTTTTGCTTTTTGGGTCACACCTGGCGATGCACAGGGGTTACTCCTGGCTCATGCACTCAGAAATTACTCCTGGCGGTGCTCAGGGGACCATATGGGAAGCTGGGAATCGAACCCGGGTCGGCCGCGTGCAAGGCAAAAGCCCTACCTGCTGTGCTATTGCTCCAGCCCTGTTCTGCTTATTTTTGAGGGTCACACTTGAGGGTGCTCAGGGCTGACTCCTGGCTCTGCGCTCAGGGCTCACTCCTGGTGGGGCTGGGGACACCATCAGAGGTGCCAGGGATCGAACCCGAGTCAGCTGTGTGCAAGGAAGTACCTGGGGTACGACTGATGGCTCCAGCTCAACTCGCTTTTCTTTCCTCTCCAGCATCTGCTGGGCACTCAGCAAGCCCGAGGATCCGGAGCCACAACCTGCAGCAAAGGCCGTGAGACTGTGGACAGTGACAGCCCACTGGCCGTCTCAAATGGCACTGTGGGACCGTGGGGTTGGGGGCCCCAGATCTGCCCCAGGAAGGGGCCAAGAGCAGCAGCCTAAGGTGCAGCCTCTCTGGGCATGGCTGGACTCTGAGCCTTTTCCCTGCTCCCACCTGATTTGAGACGCCAGGGAGCAGGCAGCTCAGAGGCGCTTTCTAAAGTTCCGGGTTGCTGAGGTTCACGGACAGAGGGTGGGGGCCAGGATGAGAGGCCCTAAACTGTGGGTGGACACGGACACCCTGGCCCATGCTCCGCGGGCATCGGCCCTCCCCGCTGCCTGACTGTGCTCCGCTTCACAAGTGTCCTTCCTCAGGGGCCAGGGGTCCATCCCCAGCACCCCATGTGGTTCCTGAGCACTGTCAGGAGTGTCTCCTGAGTGCAGAGCCAGGAGTAACCCCTGAGCGTCGCCAGGTTTGACCCAGAAACAAACAAACAAAAAAATGAGGTGTCTTCAGCAGCATCAGGAAGGCCCCGGCAGCGAGGGGAGTCCTGCCAGGCTTTCTCTGGTTCCCAGGGTGCAGGCGGCGGAGGCTCCCGGCTCCGGCAGCCCAGCACAACCTCCTGAAGTCCAGCTGGGAACCAAGAGCGCCTGGCGGGCCCTGAAACCTCACCGACCCCGCGAAGACCCTCTCTGGGGCCGTGGTCACATCTGTTTCTCTTGTGAGAAGCCTGGAGCACTTCCCAATCAGGTTGTGTAAACACCAGCGCACCAGAGTCACTCATTAGGCTCCCAGGGAAGAACAGGGTGGAGCATGGGCTGGGGGGGGCTTCTCTGTAGGACCCACAAAAAGGCTGGCCCTGCAGAGCCTTCCAGGGGCCCCAAAGAATGTTCAGTCTCCGAGCCTTGTACCCACGGCCCTCTGTATCCACGGCCACCCTGAAAACTCCTGCCCCCACCCCACACCCCCTAAAGCAATGTGAGCTGCAACTCCTAGTCCAGTCCTCAGCAGTGGGCACAGCCCTAGGTGCTCCCTTCACAGTGCTCCAAGGTGAGGGGCCATCTGCCGATCAGGAGGCAGAGAAGCCCACAGACCAGAGACAGTGATGCACGGAGCAATTCCTTGCTCCAGCAGAATCTCCTGGCGAAGGGTCCGAAATGTAGATTCTCTGGTTCACCACACACACACCCATCACCAAGCACACATTCCACAGGGCCGGCCTGGCACCTGGATCTTGAAACGGTTTGTTTTCTGGGTGCATCTCCCGCACCTATGGCCGAAGCATCACTGTGTACACACTTCACTGCCTCAAGGGTGCCTTGTCCCCTGGGCCACTGCCCGCTCAGGGCTGAGGGGCTTTCCATGGACCCGTCTGTGATGGAAACAGCTGGAAACAGTAGGAATGAGGGAGAGGATGGGGGAAGAACCCAGGGGTGATGCTGCTGGGGAACACAATGCAGTCGTTAAAAAGAAGGCAAAAACTGCAGGGGGTGGGTAGCAATAGACCTCATGCCCTGTGTGGGTGAGGACCAAGCTGTGACCCCTGCGGGAGCAGGGAGGGGGCAGGTGGCCGCATGTACAGGCTCACGTCATCTGACATTTCAGTCAGTGCCAGACCACATACACGACTGTGGCTCCAACAGTTATACCAGCGTCGCTCAAACTTTTTCCACTCATGACCTCTTTTCACCCAAGCCATGTTTATGAGGCTCCCAAGCATATAGGTATTAAAATAGATACACCAATCAAACATGCATTAACAGTGAATCACAAAGAAAGTTATTTAAAGATGAGCACCCGTTCAGTTATATGATCCCATAGGCGGTTGTCACCTACAGTTGAAGAAGCTCTGGGGTGCTTCATCAAGGTTTCCGTAAATTAAAACTCTATGGTTGGGAAGCTGGAGTGACAGTACAGCGGGTAAGGAGCTTGTCTCATGCCAGGATAACCCATGTTCAACCCCCGGCATCCTATATAGTCCCAAGAGTTCGCCAAGAGCGATCCCTGAGCACAAAGCCTATAGTAAGCCCTGAGCACTGTCGGGTGTGGCCCAAAAATTAAAACAAAAAGAAATCCCTCTATAATTTGGGCTAGAAATTAAGGCACTTGCTTGGCAAGTGGCTGACCCCAGTTCAATCTCCAGTGCCGTAAGTGGCCCCTCCCGAGGACCACTGGAAGTGATCTCGAGCACAAAGCCAGGAGTACACCCTGAGCACTGCCAGATGTGAACCAAATCATCCCCTCTTTAAAAAAAAAAAAACAACCTCAGATTTATGTACCTACATATATCAGTACAGACAGACAGACACACACACACACACACAGCAATAAGTAAATAACAAAACTACCTATCCTCTGTACAAGCATCCACATGAAGACCCATTCAGCTGCCCAGAAGAAGGCCCACCCACCTGCCATCCCCCCAGTAGGGAACTAGGATGGGAAGATTCTAGCTTTAAGCACACTGGCTGTCCTTCCCCCCCCCCCTGCATCTGTGTTATTTGCATTATTAAAAGGCCACGTTAGGGACCAAAGAAATAGTACAGCAGGTAGGGTGCTTGCTTTGCATGTGGCCGACCCAGCTTCTATCCCTGCTAACCCGTACGGTCCCCTGAGACTCTTCACAAGTGATCCCTGAGCAGAGCCAGGAGTAAGCCCTGACCAACAACAGGTCTGGCCCCTGAACTAAAACATACCCAAAAAGACCATGCCAGGAACAGGGGAGACAGTTCAGTAGGAGGTAAAGAGCTTATCTTGCATGTGGCTGACCTGGCACCACATACGATCTGCTGAGTACGACTAGCAGTGATTCCTAAGCCAGGAGTAAATCCTAAATACCACCAGGCATCCCCCCAAGTCCATTTTTTAAAATTTTTTAAAATTTTTTTGCTTTTTGGGTCACACCCAGCGATGTACAGATGTTACTCCTAGATCGTGCACTCAGGAATTACTGCTGGTGGTGCTCAGGAGACCATATAGGATGCTGGGAATCGAACCCAGGTCAGCTGCAGGCAAGGCAAACGCCCTACCCACAGTGCTACTTCTCCAGCCCAAGTCCATTTTAAAAAGGAAATAAAAAGCTGAAATCTAATTTGAGAAAAGAAGCGAAGGCCAGGCACAGGTGTCTGGAGGGGATGGATGTCCCGTGGCCGAGGCTGGGCATGGAGTCTGGGAAAAGCTGGCGCTGACCGGCAGGCCAGTGTCCCCCACAGGGTTTGGGAGCAGCACAGTGAGTGTGGAAGGCTGGGGGCTGGGGGGAGTCAGGTCACCGCGAGCTGCAAGGGGGAGCAACAGGCTCCCTGTGCCCTGACTCCCCAGCCCAGCGGAAGGAGGACCGTGCTTCTCCTTCCCCTGGAGCACTCGAGAGCAGGGACAAGACAGAGGCCCAGGGTGAGGGACTCTGGGGCCGGGACACATGCCGACATGTGTGAGCGCTGGGTGGATCCCTGGCACCACACACACAGGAAATGCAGCTTGCCCGCCCTGAGCCCAAGTCAGGCCTCATGAGCACCTCATGGGAATTCTGGGCGAAGGGGACCAAATGACTGGACAATGATTATTACTAATTAGCACGACCCCAGAAGCAAGCGCTCATAGCGCTGTTTCTTGGAAAAGATTAAATGTTCACCCGAAACCTTCATCTCCCGGTTGTCTGGCAAATCTACCTTCCCTGGCCCAGGAAAGGAGCATCCCATCAGCCTGGCTGGAAAACTCCAGAGCTCGGAAATCCCTTGCACAGACTCCTCGAAAGCACCTTCCCTGTGTCCTCACAGCTGAGCTGCAGTGCCTGGTCGCCGCACACGGGGACCTGGAGGGTCTCGCCATGCTGGGAGCCCACCTTGGCCACTGACATTGTCATCAGGGTAACACAAAGCACCCAGGGTGCCACCCACTGTGGAGTCCTGTATGTGCTCACTCCCTCCAGTCTCAAGATGATCCTAAACTGGAAGCTCCTGATGGCCAGAGGAGGAAACTGAGGCACAGAGACTCCCCCGGGAAGATCCGCTTCTGCTCTGGCTCCTGACCAGACTCTAGCCCCGGCATCACAAAGACTACCAGATTTTTATCTCAAGAAACCCACTCCTGGGGCCGGAGCAATAGTCTTGCCTTGCATCCTGTCAACCCAAGGCTCGATCCCTGGCACCCCATACGGCCCCCGAGTCCCGCCAGGAGTAATCCATGGGTGCAGAGCCAGGAGTAACCCCCAAGCACTGCCAGGTGTGGCCCCAAAACAAAACAACCACTCCCCCTGCAAGCCCAGAGGCCAGAATAGAAAGCACAGAGAAGGCTGTTGTTGACATAAGAGGAAAACCCAGCCTTCCTGTTTGAGCTGGGGCAGGACTGGAAGCCGTGAGTAATGCCGAGGCCCGGCCTGCCCCACTCGGCCTGCGGTGGGGGCTTCTCACACTTGCTGTCAACACTGCCTGTCAATCATTCACTAGCCGGCGCCTGGTGGAGGCCACTGTGGAAGAAACGCTGTGTCCACTGGGGGATCACAGGCTGGGCAATGCCAACGCAGGCCTCCAAGATGAGCATCACAGGCCCTGGGCCCCTCAAATCTCAGCCCCCAGGGCCCTCTGCTCTCACCAGCCAAACCAGTCCCAGGTGCTCGGAGCCTTGGCTGTGCCTCCCCGCCTGGGTCAGGCCCATACGGCCTCGTACAGAATAAAACAGCAAACAGTCCGCCCCGGTAAGGTACCAGGCGCTGTGCCGACACCCTGGCTTACAAAGGGCCCATGACAGAATTCCTGGGTCACAGACAAGGAAACGATGCCACCCTGAAATGCATCTCTGAGCACAGAGTCGACAGATAAGCCCTGAGTACTGCCGAGTGTGCCTCCCTGCCCACCGAAGAAAAAGTCATAGAAATAAAAAGTACATTTGTTCCTATCCATGTGAGTGTATGTGTGAGAGAGTGTGTGTGAGTGTGTGAGTGTGTGTAAGTATATGTGAGTGTCAGTGTATGTGTGAGAGTGTGTGTGTGTGAGTGTATGTGAGTGTGAGAGTGTGAGTGTATGAGTTTATGTGAGTGTGAATGTGCGGGTTTGTGGGTTTGAGTGTGTATGTGTATGAGTGTGTGTGTGCACATGTGTGTGTGTGTGTGAGTGTGTGTGTGTGTGTGTGTGTGTGTGTATTTCCCTCAGGACTCTGAACCCAGGGCCTGGAGCATTCAAGATCTGAACTTTCCCACTGACCCACATCCCCGGTGTCAGCCTTACTTCAGTGCGATTGAAGCGTATCTGTCCAAGAGCAGAGAGACAGCCCAGCGGGCCGAGCACACACGCTACATGCAGGTCTAATCCCTGGCACTGCACGGACTCCCGCGCACCACTGAGAATGACTCCAACTCACAAAGCTTAGAGTAGCCCCTGAGTACTGCGAGGTGTAGCTCCCAAACCACCAACAGAAACAAACATCTGGAGGCCGGGGAGATAGCACAGACCTCTCGGAGGTGACGTGTTAAGTACATCGGGCTCGGAAGCCATGTGGTGTTGGGGACTAAACCTGAGCTCCCCTCCAGGGGCCAACAATGAAGTGGGGAGCCTGTCTGTCACCCATTCCTCCCTCCCAGTCCCTGGGCCTGACCTCTGTCCCTTCCACCCAGATTCTTTTACAAGGTCTCAGAGTGCTTCTGAATGAATAAATGACGGCACATACGCTCTCATCCAACATCATGAGGTTAAGATTTTCTGGTATTGTTGCATATATTCATAGTAAACTTCTTCTCTGAAACATTTATCTCTGCTCCCTAACTGGCAGGTATTTCGCTGTTTCCAGTTTGGGGCATTACACAACAAGCTGCCATAAACATTGGCACAGAGGTCTTTGGGTGCATAGGTTTTTGTTTCTGGAGGATAAATATTAAGGAAGTCTGGCTCATTCACTAAGTTTGTCTTTTATTTGGGAGAGGGGAGAGCCACACCTGGCTGTACTGAGGGGTAACTCCTGGCTCTGCACTCAGGAGTTATTTCTGGCAGTGCTCAGGGGACCATGCGGGATGCTGGGAATTGTGCTATCTGTTGTGTTATCACTCCGGCCCTTAGGTTTGTCTCTTTTTGTTCTTGCTATTATTGAGCGTCACATCTTACCATGCTGGGGTTGGGGCAAGGAGCATGCAGAACCTGAGATCAAACCGTGGTTCTCACACATACAATCCATGTGCTTTAATTATATCTTTAGCTTTTCAAGAAACTGGCAAGAAAATGAAACTAGTATCCAAAATGATTTTATGGTACTGGAGCAATAGCACAGCAAATAGGACATCTGCCTTGCTTTCGGTTGACTCAGTTTGATCCCTGAAACCCCATAAGGCACTCTGAGCCCAGTCAGGTGTGATCCCTGAGCACAGAGCCAGGAGTTAAGCCCTGAGCACTGCAGGGTGTGGCCCCAAAACAAACAAATGAAAAAACCAAACAAAATGGTTTTACCTTTCCATCAGCTCTCCCTCCTCCCAGGCCCTGGTATGGGTGGTTTGGGGGTGGTTTTCTTCAGCCATTCGGATGGATCTGCAGTGGTATCTCACTGTGGTTCAAATTTGCACTCCCCTGATGACTAATGATGTTGGGTCTCTTTTCATGTGCTTATCAGTCAACCATGTATTTGCTTTTCTGATGTGTTTTTTACAAATCTTAGCTTCTCTGAAGTTGAGAGCCATCCTACAGTTGATGGCGTATCACAGTTTCCAGAGCAGGGAGTAATGTTCTCGGTGGGACATAAGCTACCAGTATACCTGGTGCCACAGCGGGTATCTCTAGCCTTATTTCACAGATAAGGAAGCTGAGCATTGAAGGAGACAATAAAAGACCGCCGAGGATGTAGCTCCCTACGTGCAGTTTGAACCCGGGCACCACAAACTAAACTTGGAAATGATGACTGTAAGGGAAGGAGAGGGGCTTGAGGGGCTGGAGCACAGATGCTGCCTGCAGGAGCACCGTGATCCACCTCCATCACCACACGGTCCTCCAGGCACTGCTCAGAGAAGACAGGGCAAGCAGAGAGCTTGGCAAAGGAGGACTCCTTCCTCTGGGACTTACTATCATCATGATTTTTGGGTACCTGTAAGTAAGCCCAGGGCTTTCTCCAGGATCACTCCTGGCAGGCTCAGCGGGGACCATGCAGGGATGAAACCCAGGTTGGACGCATACCAGGCAGGTGCCCAACCCACTGTATTATCACTCCAGCCCCCGCTGGGCTTTAAAGGAGAGCTGGGACTTGGAGTGGAAGGAGGAGGACGAGCAGAGGCCAGAAGGGGGAACCTGGGAGACGTGGGGCGGGAGCAGACACCTTGGGAAGAAGGGAAGAAACTGCTGATGCAGCGAGTCCCCGGCTCTGACCTCAGAAAGGGTCTTCATAGTGATGACATCATCACAGCCTGTGTGTGTCAGCTGGGGGCCCAGCACCCACACCACACGTGGTCGGAGGACCCAGGAGGTGGTTCTCTAAGCCTAACCCTTACAGGGTGGCCCTCGCCCGGGGGGGCTGCCCACGAGACCTCCCGCTGGAGCACTTGCCACATGGGTGGCAGGAGGTCCAGGCTAGCCACCAGCCCGCCCAGACTTCCGCTAGCTAGCCACAAAATCTCTCCCCCCTCAATTTCTCCATCTCTCAAATGGGGATGTGAAAACCAGGTACTCCTGCCCACTGCGTGGAGCTGTGGCCAAGATCAAATGGCACCGAGAGGCATGTGAAAGTGCTTTGAGACCGACACCGGGGCACGCCGATGCAAATCTAGGTGATTCAGAGAATCACAGAATCACGGGCTGTCGGCAAGGCCTGAAGGGCTTTGAGCAGGCTACCGAGGCTGGACCCTGAAGAGCCTGAATCAGCCACCCGCATTTTCCTGATGAAACAAAGGCAGGGGGATGGGGGGAGGGGTAAGGCCTTGCAAGCTGCTGACCCCAGTTCCATCCCCAGCACCACTGTCACTGTCACTGTCACTGTCACTGTCATCCCGTTGCTCATCGATTTGCTCGAGCAGGTACCAGTAACGTCTCCATTGTGAGACTTCTTGTTACTGTTTTTGGCATATCAAATACGCCACGGGTAGCTTGCCAGGCTCTGCCGTGTGGGCGAGATATTCTCGGTAGCTTGCCAGGATCTCTGAGAGGGGCGGAGGAATCGAACCCAGGTCGCCCACATGCAAGGCAAACACCCTAGCCGCTAGACTATCGCTCCAGCCCCCAGCACCACAGCACTTCCAAATAATGTGGCCCAAATAACAAATAAATAAAACATTTGAGTTTCAAATAAATAAAAGTCAATGAATACAAGTGAAACCAGAGAGATAGCACGGCGGGAATGGAGCTTGTCTGGCACAGGGCCAACCCAGGTTCAATCCCCAGCATCCCATATGGTCCCCCAGGAGTAATTCCTGAGTGTAGAGGCAGGACAGCCTCTGAGCATCACCAGGTGAGCCCCCCGCCCTCCTGCCCCCAGTATCAGGGGCACAGCCCACACTCCTGGCGGTGCACTGTCAACTCTATGATGTGAACCTTCCAAACGGGAGATGAAAGCAAGGATGTGAAAGTTCTTTGAATCAACCCACTGGCGCTTACACAGACAAGCCCAGCGCCTGCTCCTGCCACGATGGATGAGTCGTGGAGCGAGTGGCCCTTACTGAATCCAAATACTGGTCCAAACCAAAGGGCTTCAGCTGGCCTGCAGGAGATGCAGCAGTGGCTGAACCCAGAACCTCCCTGCCTGCCTGCCCAGGGGATCACTGACCTTTGACTCCCAGCACATCAGCTTCCAGGAGTCTTTGGAGGAGGGGGACCTGGAGGCACACCCCAATGCTCAGGGCTTACTCTTGGCTCTGTGCTCAGGGATAACTCTTGGTAGGGCTTTGGGCGCCAGGGGTCGAATGCCTTCACCCTTTTGCTATCGATCCAGCCTCACCCAGAGCCTTTCCATTCTAGAACATAAACGGAAGCAGCCACCATGGCCAAAGAAAACGTCTTTCTCCAGAACTTCACTGCCCGCCACCACTGTCCCCTTTCATAGATGTCCCTTGCTGACCAGTGCTCACGGCTTCTGGTTTTTGTTTTCTTTTGGTTTCCTCTCCTTTTCAGACTTTTCGATTTGCGAGGCCGAGGAGAGAATTTCAGACTCAGCACATTCCCATCCCACTTCTCATCCGTTGGGGCGCCCGACCTCCCCCCCGCCCCCCAACACCACTGTGACGTGCATCCTAACGAGAGCATGGGGTACAGTGAGTGGTTTTGAAGGCAGTTCCTTATCTCGGGGCCTTATCTGGGCCATCAAAGCACACTTTCAGAAAAAAAAAAAATAAAGCAGTTTCAACATCAGGCTCTGAAGGTTTGACTGTTAAAAGGAAGAGCCGGGACAAAGCAACCGCAGCCTCCATCACACATGCGCGAGGCCTGCGTGCGGTGGGAATGCTATTATTTTGGGGCTGGCTGCTGAGAATGCCCTCGTGGTCTCTGGGCAGCAAACAAGCCGTGCTGTGGAAATTGCCGGTAATTGTCCTTACCTACAGTTTCGGAGGGTGCACACCGGGCCTTGCGGTTGTGGGCGCCGTTTCATGCTGGGGTTGCGTCCCCAGCTCTGCTTGGCACCGAGAGAATGGAACAGATCACAGAGCACCTGTGGTCGCTGCACGGCAAGGCGGGAGGCGGCGATCACTCGAGATAAGGCAACAATGGAAAGTTTCTCACCTGAAAGGTCTGGGGATGTGCTTGGGCCTCGGCTACAAAGGGGGCCCCAGAAGCCCAAGGAGTCTGGAGAATGCCACCCCCTCCCCTCCACAGAAGCCCGTCACCCCCACACCAGCAACGTCCAGGGGAGCCCCCCGCCCCTCTTTTCTTCCAGAAGCCCCCATTTTCTCCTGAGTTCCTCAACATTGAGGGGTTCCTCTCACCCCTTAGAGGGCAACACCCACCTTCAAGGATCAATAGTTCTCCTAGGAGATAATCAAAGAGCGAAGAGAACTTTGAAGATCAGAGACTGCCCCCCCACCCCCGCCCCCCGCATCTCCCAAATGTTATGCCTGTTCTCAAGACTCTGTTTCTTCTTGTGTTTCATGTCAGGGCGCCCACGGAGAGGACAGGCAAGTCTGCTGTCGGGGTAACCCCACTGTCCCCACAGAGGTCCCTTGATCCAGTGACTGAGCCTGTGGGCTGTTCTTGGAGGACACAGTACAAGCACCCTGAGTGGAGACAATGGGTGAGCTGAGAAGGGTCCCCAGGACCAATCGGACAGGGGCTATTCAGAAGGAGCCCCCAGTCCCCTCAAGTGTCTGGGATCTCTGGGGCTCAGGAACCCTACCAGCCTGACAACGAGGAGTAGGTGATGGCGACCCCAGGGGCCCCTCGAGAGTGAGTCGGACAGAGGCAGACTGCCAGGCAGAGGGGGAATAGTGAGTGTCGTGGTCTTATATTCGTTCTTTTAACTATTTTCTAAATACTTTTTATTTCTGCCGTGCCAGGAGCAAACGCAGGCCATCATACACACAAGCCACGTGCTCGACCACTGAGTCACATCCATGACTTTCTCGTAACTATTTTTTTGGGGAAGGGACCTCCAAGCTGTGCTCTGGTCCCACTAGCAATTCTTGGCCACCCCGTGAGTTCAACACAAAGGCCTGTGGACATGGTGCCAGGGGGTACCTGTGCTACCCTGGCAGTACTCAGGGGCCTCTAGGGCTGTGTTGGGGGTGCGATTGTTGTCATGTGTGTGTGAAGCTCAGGTTGGGCACATGCCAGACACACACCCTAATGCTGTACTGTCTCCAGCCTTTCTTCACTGCTTTTGTTGTTTTTTTTGGGGGGGCATGGTGGGGGGGCAGAGGAACCACACTTAGCAGTGCTCAACTCCTGGCAGGTCTCAAGGGACCTAGCTTAACTCCTGGCAGGTCTCAAGGGACCATATGGGATGCCGGAACTTGAACCCATGTTGGCTACAGGTAAGGCAAGCGCCCTACCCACTATACCATCTCTCTGGCCCTTCTTCACCATTTTTATTGTGAGAAATGCCACATTCTGAAAAGACTGTGATTCTAAGTGTACAGCTGAATGAATGATTGGCGTGAAACCCTCTGGCTCATGCTACTCCCACCCCGGTCCGGCCCTGTCCCTCTCTCCTTCTCCCCAGGTTACGATTACCCCAAATTTTAGGGGAATCTCTCCCAACTTTCATTGTGCCTCCTGCTCTTACCTCCCCTAGCGCCATGGCTCATCTTGACCCAAGTGGAACGAATCACACAGGTTCCTCGGGCTTTCCCCATCCGAGCAGGGCTGTGTGGCCTCAGCTCCTTCCTGGACAGTGCAGCAGTCTTCTGCCTTTGCGAGCAGCACTGTCTGGGGGTGCCCCGAGTCCTGGATCCCCCTCGACCACCGGGGCACCAGGCCGGCCTGCAGTGCCATTTTCCCCGATTGCTCCCTGGGGACCGACGAGAGAGCGCAGTGGGACTAGGTGTGTGTGTGGGGGGGCACCTGCAGGCTGGGGTGGGGGTCTGCTCCGAAGCACTCACCCCACTGTGGTGCAGACACTGTCCAGGGCCAGCCACCATCTTGGGCCTCCTTGGAGACAGGCGGTAAACTGAGGCGCGTCCCCAATGAGAAGCAGGTGGCGGCCTGGGCACTGGTTTCCTCGCGTTCTGCTTCCTGGCTCCCCCTGCGCCAATGTGGTTCGCATCGAAGGCGTCTGAGCCTCTGGAGCCTATAACCCATATGAAAAATGATATAAATTATAGCTCAAGATCCCAGCCTGGCTGTTTGGGATTTGGGCATAAACATTAAGAAAGGGCCACCCTGATTATAAGGTGGAGGCACCAGAGCAGGGGTGGGGGCGGGGGCGGGCCGGGCAGGCCCCCTCCCCCCTGCTCGCTTCTCTCCACTCCCCTCTGCGCAGGGGTCACCGGCTCACTTCTCCCCATCACCCATGAAAATGAATTTGTGGGATGGCTTGAAAGAAAGAGCGGGGAGCACAGACAGATCTCCTCCACGCCGCCCCAGGGCCCCCAGGTTCTGGCCAGGCCAGTGCCCACCTTCCCGGGCTGCCCCCTTGCCCACACCGCAGGAGCTGGCCCGCGCGTCCCCGGCCCCCAGCCCCACATTCCTGGTCCTCCGAACCGCACCAATTAGCCCTGATTACAGAATGTGCTCATTGTTCTCTAACGGTTTCATGTGTGTGAGTCTCGTCCACAGGCAGGAGTGGTGGGTGGAGGTGGGGATGGAGGCCCGCCAGGCCTCAGTTTCCCCCCCCTAGTGAAAGGAGCCAGAGCTGAGGTTTCTCGGGTTTCCCTGGCCCTAAAGTGCAAGGCCTGGGGGCTCGGGTGTTCAGGCAAGAGAAACGATGAGGACTCCCCCTTCCTCTCCTCCCTGGGCCCCCCCTGGCAGCCAGGAAACCCACTCCCGCCAGCCCCCCAGCTCCAGGTCACGGCCCCCTGGCCGCCACCCCCAGCCCCACCCCTGCCACAGCAGGCAGCATGGGGGCAAACATCCTAAACCACCGAGTGCTTCTAAAAATACGGTGTTTTTGTCAGAGAGCGACCTTCTACTTCCTCCAGACTTTGATCTCCACGCTGCCGGCGGAGAAGAAGGCGCACTTACAATAACAGTTGAAAGCCTTCATCTTCCTTTGGGGGCGACCTCTCAAAGGGCTTTGACTCTCCCTGTGGAAGGGGGTGCTCCCGCGGTCCTTCTGAGCATGCTGTGGGCCACTGCTGTGGGTCACTGTCCGTCTGCGCAGGACACTGGCCGGGCTGCAGGACTGGCCTGGGGGGTGGGGGGTGGCTTGCGGCTCAGAGAGGAAACCCCCGAATGGCGAGGCCACCTCCGCACAAGCCGGCCACGGAGCCCTGGGCAGCTGTCTAAGGCCCTTTGTTGGCTCAACTCTAGAAAGAATCTGAGGGCCTGAGCTGGGCCGGCCACGAGAGGAAGTCCACAGAGCCACGGCCGGACGCGCGCGGGCCGGCGCAGTGCCTGGACACAGGAGGCGCTCGGGAAACAGTTCTCCAACTTTCCGTCCGTGTTTCTGAGCCACGGGATCAAAGGCCTTTGTCACACAGCCCTGCCGCTGGGCTTGGGAAGGACGAGGCCCCCTGTGGACAGGGAGGTCAGGGGGTTCTATGGACAAAGGCTCGGCCACATGCCAAGCAAGGAAAGTGCAGGTTCACATGGTATTTGGCAGAAATGGGGCTATGAACAGTCTCTCCTGTGAGCTCGGCAGACTCGCGCTCTTGCCTCCCTGCCGGAAATGCAGGTACAGGCGGGAGGAACAGGGACAGATGGTGTCTGACCCCGGGCTGGGGTGCAGGAACCATGCTCAGCACCACACGCACAGTCGGTCTCCACATGCGTGGTTCCTTCAGGGGTCTGGGCAAGAGCCTGGGCTCAGACTGGTGCCAGGAGCCGTCTGGGCCCAGGCAGCACAGGGCCTGGTGTGTAAAGCCACGCAGGTCCGCCGGAGGCCGCTGTCCAGCTGACTCGGCGCCCAGTCAGCCCTCGGCCTTCCTGCATCATCAGGCACCCCCCACCCCCACCCCCACCCCGTCCTCACCCACTCACCCCCTTCCAGCCAGTCCCCCAGCAGCCCTCGGCCAGAGAACGGGCCCAGTTCCCCACACCAGCGGAAGCTCAGGCGTCTCCGAGCCGGGACGTGACAGGCAGTGGGTGGCAGCGTGGGGATCTGAGCACAGCTCCAGCCGACCCCCAATCTGCACCCCTGATTTCTCTCCAGACTCGCTGGGTCTTACCCCCTGCCTGGGAATTCCAGACTGTGAGTAATTCAAACATGTCTGAAAAAGTCGAAATCACTATAATTTCCTAAAGACTTTAATAGAGGCAGAACATCTCACTTCAAAACAAAAAATTTATCAGCAAAACTGCCAAGGGGCCGTGCGTCACCCTCCTGGGCTCCTCTCTGCTTGCAAGGGGCAATGGGCCAGGGGGTGGGCTCTGAGCTCAGAAGACCAAGCTGGGGGGACACCGGCTTGGCCCCTCTGGTGATGTTCAGTCAGAATGGCTGATCTTTCTGGACCAGTGTCTCAACTGGAACCCAGCTTCTCTTTTGCGGGGGTAGGGGGGGCGATGGGGGGAGTCCACACCTGTCAGTACTCAGGGGTTCCTCCTGGCTGTGTTCTGGGATCACTCCCAGAGATGGCCGGGGTGCAGTGAAGGAAACTATTTGAGGTGCCAGGAACTGAACCATAGTTTGCTACAGGCAAGACAAGCACTTTAACCCCTGGACTGTATCTCTCCAGACCCAAGATGCTCCTTTTGTTTCTGGGCCACACCTGGTGGTGTTTAGGAGTTACTCCTGGCTCTGTGGTCAGGAATCACTCCTGGAGATGCTCAAGGGACCAAACAGGATGCTGAGGATCAAACCCAGGTGAGCTGTGGGCAAGATAAACATGCCCTACCCACTGTACTATCATCTGACCCCCCAAGAAGTTTCTTAAACTGTGGGTAGCAACCCCACAGAGTCATATAGCTGGGGGGAGCGGGGTTTGCAAAAAAAATCTTTAAAACTTGCTATTACATAAATTTCTTTATAGTTTATTAACTTTATGAAATACACACATATTTCTATACCTAAATAATAAAAATTTCTCGGGTGAAAAGAAGCTGTGAGGGCTGGAGTGATAGCACAGTGGGTAGGGCGTTTGCCTTGTATGCGGCTGAGCGTGGTTTGATTTCCAGCATCCCATGTGGTCCCCTGAGCACTGCCAGGAGTAATTCCTGAGTGCAGAGCCAGGAGTAACCCCTGTGTATCGTTAGGTGTGAGCCCTCTCCCCCAACTCCCCCCCAAAAAAAAGAAAAAGAAAAGAAAAGGGGTTGTGAGTGGGAAAGGTTTGAGAAATTCAGATTTTGAAGCTAGAGCGATAGTACAGCAGGGAGGGTATTTGCCTTGCATGTGCCTGACCCAGGTTCAATCCCTAGCATCCCATATGGTCCCCTGAGCACCCGTAGGAATGATTCCTGAGTGCAGAACCAGAACTAACCCCTGAGCATCGCTGGGTGTGACCCAAAAAGCCAAAAAGAAGTTCAGATCTTGGGAGCGAGCAGGTAGCTGGGGACACTGATGGAGGGCAGAGGTCAGCTGCTGTGAAAGGGTAAGTGTTGGAACACTTACTATGCCTGAAACTCAATCATGAACCACCTGGTAACTTTGTAACTCATGGCAATCCAATAAAATAATAAACAAATGAGTAAATAAATAAAGTTCAGCTCTAGAGGACGTACAGTTTCTCTGGGTGGCCCTCAGCCTAGTCATTTCCACTCACCTACTGCAGGAACGTGCAGTTCAGGGAACTCTCTGGCAGCACCGGGGTTGGCACTCGAATACGCTCCCCGGGCTGCCCCCCAGGCCTCCTCTCCAGGACTCTAGAACCACTGTGATGTTCAAGTGAGGAGGTCACAGCCAAGAGCACCTGCAGCCAAGGCCCCTCTCACACTGACAGGCAATCATCCTGCCTGAGACCAAGGGCACCAGATTCCCCCTCCCGAGTCTGGACTCCACTGGCCACTGGTTCTTGCTGGGAAAGGCGGAAATGCACCTGTGAGAGATGCAGGCACCCCTGACCGGATGCAGCTGGTCCGTGGAAGTCAGGTGTTCCAGGACTCACTAACGATGACCTAGGTGGGAAGATGTCTGGTAATGGTCAGGGCTTACTCCGAGCCTGCTCAGGGAACGCTCTGGGGTGCCGGGCACGGAGCTGGGGTCAGCTTCCTTCCCCACTGGACTGTGTCTCCGCACCAGCACACCTACCTGTAACTGCCCAGAAGTCTCATGGACTAGGGGGCATTGAGGGATGGTGAGGCAGGCCTGCATGATGCCACGTGCATGTGAGTGTCCCACGGGCCCTGGGTAGCTCTCATGAGTGTTGGGCAATATACCTACATGCTCATTCACCGTCACCATGGGAAATAGAACAGGTCCCAGGGCTCCAGGCTGGGACAGGCTGTCCCCACGGGAACCGAAGCAGAGGCCCTCACAACCCCAGCCCTGTAGACCTGACCCAGATGCTGCTGATGCATTTTCACATGGTCTCAGAGGCTCTCAGTGTGATTTTGGATTTCTGAAAGCTACAGAAAAGAGAGAAGGAAGGAGAGGGAGGAAGGAGAAGAAGGAAGGAAGGAGGAGGAGAGGAGGGGAAAAGAAAGGGAGAAAAGGAGGGGAAGGAAGAGAGCGGGGGAGGGGAGAAGGGAGGGGAAGGAAGGAAGGAAGGAAGGAAGGAAGGAAGGAAGGAAGGAAGGAAGGAAGGAAGGAAGGAAGAAAGGAGGAAAGGAGGGAAGTAAGGAGGGAGGGAAGGAGGGAAGGAGGGAAGAAAGGAAAGAGGGAGGAAGGAGAGGGAGGAAGGAGAAGGAAGGAGGAGAGGAGGGAAGAAAGAAAGGGAGGGAGTGAGGGGAAGGAAGGAAGAGACTGGGGGGAGAGAGAGGAGGAGAACAAAGGAAGAAAGGAGGGAAGGAGGGAAGGAAGGAAAGAAGGAAGGAAAGAAGGAAGGAAGGAAGGAAGGAAGGAAGGAAGGAAGGAAGGAAGGAAGGAAGGAAGGAAGGGAGGGAGGGAGGACGACAGGTTTGCATCCATGCTCCCTGGGTCAGACATATCCAGCTATGTCGCTGTGGTGTGGGTGGGAGACCAGGCCTCCATGCCAGGCAGATACAGGCATCCCCAGGGTTCTGGGAGGAGCAGGGGTGAAGGCACCCTGCCTACTCCCCACCCCTCAGACTGTGCTCACGGCATAGGCGCGGGCAGAGAGCTGAGCACAGGCTCTGAGGCATGAGGCCTGAGTTTGATCCCCGAAACCATGCGGCCCCCAAGCACTGCTGGATGTGGTCCCCAAATAAATAGATGAAAATGCCAGCCCAGTCTCCCCTGGGGGACCCCCGTCTCCCCGGAGAATGCCTTACTCTCCCGCAATCCCCCCGCCAACCGCAGCTCAGGGGCCACAGCCCAGGAGGCCACGGGTCCGTGGGCAGAGGGCTGGGGAGACTTTGACACCCCCTACCGGATGGGGTGCAAAGTTCCCAGGACCACACGCCCTCAGCCCCGCAAGCTCCGAGCTGTCTGGGCCCCACCCAGAAGGGCGCCCCGACAGGCCTGCTCCCCTCGGCTGCCTGGGGTCTGGCTCGGGAGCCGGAGCGACATCAGCGTGTTGGCCTCCCTCTGCGGTCGCAGCCGCAGCTGACGGCAAGGCTGCCTGTGCGCGCCCCACCCCGAGGTCTGCGCCCCCACAGCCTCAGGTTGGGCGGAGCAGCCCCGCTGGCGTGTCCAGGGTGGGGCACACAGTGACCGGCCTGCCAAGGCCACTGCTGGGCTCCTGCCCAAACCGGAAGGGCTGGGGCAACCCCAGCAAGTGTCTCCCTCCGAACCAAGAGTGCTGGGGTGGGGGTGGAGGGTGTCCTACACACAACCTCACGGTGGCGGGGGGGGGGGGGGGGGGGGGGGGCTTGCTCAGTTCTCTCTGCCCCGTCCCACCTCCTTTCCCAGGGTCCCCACGGGGCAGCCACAGAACAATAGCTGAGCCGCGGAAGAGGTACCCTGGTCAGACGCCTTTGGAAAATGTGGGTCTAAATCAAACCACATGGGCTCTGTGTGCGCCCGCTTCTCTCGCTGTGTGCCGAGGCGGGCCCGGAGCAGGCCCCAAAGGCTGTTTCCAGGCTGAAGTCTGACCTTTTCCTCTGGCGCTTTGTTCCAAACGATGGTTTCTAGCAAGTCTTGGTGGCCACATCGATGCCTCAGGCAGCCTCACGCCCCTCCCCCATGCCAGGGGCCCCGGGGAGCTGGCAGAGGCCCCAGCTGCCGCCTCCCGCAGAACTCTACATTCAAATGAATTACAATTTGATTTAAAATGCAGCTCCTGGGGCCTGAGCCATAGCACAGCGGGTAGGGCGTTTGCCTTACACGCGGCCGACCTGGGTTTAATTCCTGGCATCCCATATGGTCCCCCAAGCACTTCCAGGAGTGGAGAGCCAGGAGGAACACTGAACATCACTGGGTGTGAGCCAAAAAAAAAAAAAAAGAAATAAAAATGCAGCTCCTTGGGGCCGGAGAGATAGTACAGGGGTTAAAGCACTCGCCTGGCACACGGCTGACCCAGTTCAAACTGCAGCACCATGTATGGTGCCCTGAGCATCCCCGGGAGTGAGTCCTGAGCGCAGCCAGGTGCAGCCCCAGCCCAGTACATGCATCTCCAGAGGATGCGGCTCCTCAGCTCATGGCCCCGTTCGCTTTGGGGGAACTCCCACAGAGGTTCTGAGGCCACCAGGCGATTCCCGGTGGGTTGGGAAGCCGTGTGGTGCCGGGGCGGGAGCTGGGGCCCTGTGATGCCAGGCATGTGCCCCCGCCTTGGGAGCCAGCGCCCCAGCCTTCACGAGCCCCATCTCAGCCTCTGCAGCACAGAGGGCACTTTCATCCCCGAGGAAAGTTCTAGAAGACCTCCCAGAGCGTCCCAGCGTCCCAGAGCTGCTGACGGAGACCAGGAACCAGCCAGACCTTCCGTGGCCTTTGCCCTGGCATGGGAGTCTGAGCGCCAGCCTCCCCGAGCAGCTGGGGGGCTCCAGCCCCGAGCAGAGACAGACTCTTACCCTGGTGGCACAGGCGGCAGGGACAGCAGATCGGGGCCGCCGTGGGGGGCTCCCTCCCCCAGGACTGCCCTCCCCAGCACCTCCCCAGGCTGTACTGCTACAGGAAAGAGGGAACCCCCCCCACCGCCGCCTCACCCACCCCCCAGCAGCCCTGTCCCAGACACCACCCCTGCTTTCTCAGCCACTAAGCCACTAAGGGCCCAGGTCTATACTTGACAGAACCAGGCCAGCTTTTGAGGATTGGGAGCCGTCTCTGCCAGGGATCTCAGGGGGATCAACCCCGTCTCTGTGGGTGGGGATGCTGGGCCACCCCGACAGCTCCCATGGGTGGGCAAGCGAGGGGCCCTGCTCCCACGTCCCCTCGTCCTCCGGAGAGAAGCAAGACCTCCCCCGTGCTCAGGAGAGGCGGCGAAGGGGGCCGGCTCCCTGGACACACGTGCTGGGAAGGCCAGCCCTGCTCGGCCCTGCCAGGCATGGTGTGAGCTGGCCAAGGGCTGGCCTGGGTCAAGCGGTGCCCGTGGACCTCCCTGCCCATTGCACCCTCAGCCCCTAGGGCCTCTGCTCAGGATACCCTCGACCCCAGGATACAGGACCCCGCTCCCCTGAAGACGTCCCTCCCCAGGCCAAAGCTCAGCCCCAGGAAAGCGGCTTGGGGTGAACCGGCCTGGTGCAGGGGTGGGGACAATTCTCTCAGGAAGCCAAATCCGTGACAACAGACTTTCTGCGTGGTTCTCGGTCCTGCCAGCATGCAGATGGTATGCACGTGGCTGGGCACTGGGCCTGCCCTCCCCTGGGCGCTCAGGGCATGCTGGGGTCCTAACAAGAATGAGACAGCACTGCCCACCCCCTCGCTGGTGCCCCTGGGGCCCCCAGGGCCAGCGTGGCAGATAACAGGGAGCAGGAAGGGAAATACCACCCACCACCCACAGAGCGCCCACGTGAACGACGCCCCTGAGGCTGTGTGGGTGTGTGCTGGTGGCCAGGGGCGGCAGCCCTGAATCCTGGCTTATGGGGGCACCTCTGGAAGTTCACTCCCTGACCCACAGCTGCGGTGACCTTTCTCCCGGGAGGGGCCTTTCAACTCGAGTTCAGAGTGGGTCCCTCTCAGGCTGTCACTCACTTCCTAGTGTGTCCCAAGGGGGTCTTTGGCAGAGAGGATGTGGCCACTTTAAAATTTTTTTTTTTAAAGCCACAGTGGAAAACAGTATAGAGATTCCTCAAAAACCTTAGAAACACCATAAACTCTAGTTAGCCCACTTCTGGTTGGAATGAAATGAATAGTAATTCAGAAAGATATTGGTACCCCTATATTCACGCAGCATTATTTTCTTTCTTTGTATTTTGGGCCACACCTCGTAGTACTCGGGGCTTAGTCCTGGCTCTGTGCTCAGGTATCTCTCCCAAAGTACTCCAGGGACCATATGGGGTACTGGGGATAGAACTCCGGTCACCCATGTGCAAGGCAAATGCCCCCACCTACTGTTTTATCGCTCTGGCCCCAATGAAGTGCTATTTTTAATAGTCAATACACAAAAACAGTCTAAGTGTCTGTGGACAGCTGAGCGGATAAAACTGGTATTGGAGACCAGGGAGATGACCTATGCAGGAGCCCAGCTTCAAACCCCAGCATGGCACGAGCCCCCAAGCACCACCAGGTATGTACCTCTCACCCCAAATGCAGTCTACACATACAATGCAGTACTACTCCGATGGATATGGCATCTTGCCACTTGTGGCAATATGGATGAGCCTACTATACTAAGTGAAATGAGTCAGAAGGAAAAAGATAAATTCTAAGTGATCTGACACCTGTGCAAAAGAGTAAGAGAAATAGAACTAACAAAACCAAATCTTTAGCCTATAAGAGACTGGTGGGCCAGAGTGATAGAGTGATAGTAAAGTGGGTAGGGCTCTTGCCTTATATGCAGCTGACCCTGGTTCCATCTCCAGCATCCCACAGGGTCTGTGAACCATGTCAGCAGTGATCCTTAAGTGCAGAGCCAGAAGTAAGCCCTGGGCACTGCGCTGTGGTCCCAAACCATGAGAGAGAGAGAGAGAGAGAGAGAGAGAGAGAGAGAGAGAGAGAGAGAGAGAGAGAGAGAGAGATTACATAAGGATAAGAAGATGAGGAGAGTTAGTCCAGTTAGAAGGACCAACTTGGGCCTTTAAGTACAGGGGTTAAGGTGCTGGCTTTGTATGAGGCCAACCTGATATTTCCTGGCATCACATGTGGCCCCCCAAACCCCACTGGGAGCAACCCCCAAGCACAGAGCCCTAGCAGGTGTGATCCAAACTCTACACCCCCCAAAAAGGATAAAAGTCCCGCGTACATCACCCCACTCTTCCAGCCCTCCAGCCATACTGAAGAGGGGTACAGAGGAGAGATCTAGGTGGGGCACACCTGAGGCCCAAGGCTTAGAGAGTTCCAAACAGCATTCATTATGCTCAGCAAGGCACAGCAAGGTCAAACCAGGCCTGAGAGGGGGCTGGAGTGACAGTACAGAGGGGAGGGCATTTGCCTTGTGCGTAGCCAACCTGGATTCTATCCCCGGCACCCTATATGGCCCAGAGTGGAACTGTGGGCGGTGAAGGGGGGAGGGGCCACCCCATATAAGCCTCCGAGAGTGATCCCTGAGTGCAGACCCTGGAGTAAGCTCTGAGCACCACCGGATGTGGTCCCAAAACAAAACAAAACAAAACAAAACAAAACCAGCCTGAGAAAGTCCAGGGAGATGTGCACCAAGAGCTCCCAGCGGGTCACTCCCAGTCCTGGGATGGCAGATTATTTTCTCTTATCTCCTACCATAAACACAGGATTACGTTTAACTCAGTGGCTGGGGGTGACTCTGCTCCCAAGGGGCCATTTGGCAATATGGAGACACGTTCAATATCAGAGCAGGAAGCTGGGGGCACCCACCCCCGTGGCATCACCAAGAGGACACGGGCAACACTGTTATTAAACAACAACCTACAAAGGAGAGGACAGACCCAGGACAGGACAGAGTGGGGAGGGCGTTTGCCTTGAATGCAGCCAACCTGTGATCCCCACCACCGCCATACGGTCCCCCGAGCACCACCAGGAGTAATGAGTAATTCCTGAGTGCAGAGCCAGGAGTAACCCCTGAGCATCACCGGGTGTGACTCAAAAAGAAAAAAAAAAAAGACAAAGTCGAACTAACTGGACATATCAGCAGGGGCAAGACTGAAAGTGTTTACTTAGCCAGAGAGGAGACTGGCCAGGGTCAGGCCCAGGAACTGGCCCGGGGGGGTGGGGGGCAGGCCTTTCACTTTTTTTTTTTTTTTTTGGTTTTTGGGTCACACCCGACGATGCACAGGGGTTATTCCTGGCTCTTCACTCAGGAATTACCCCTGGCGGTGCTCAGGGAACCATATGGGATGCTGGGATTAGAACCCGGGTCGGCCGCGTGCAAGGCAAACGCCCTACCCGCTGTGCTATCGCTCCAGCCCCAGGCCTTTCACTTTTCAGTGTCTGGAGAGACTCTTGAGGGCTCAGCTTCCCAGCTGGCAATCTGAATTTGGCCAAGAATTTCCGGGGTCTGGGGCTGGAGTGATAGCACAGCGGGTAGGGCGTTTGCCTTGCACGGAGCCGACCTGGGTTTGATTCCCAGCATCCCATATGGTCCCCCGAGCACCACCAGGGGTAATTCCTGAGTGCAGAGTCAGGAGTAACCCCTGTGCACTTCTGGGTGTGACCCAAAAAGCAAAAAAAGAAAAAGAAATAGAAATAAATGAAAAGAATTTCCGGGGACCCAGCTCCCAGTGGGAGGTTCATGCCCCTCCCCCACTTCACCGTCCACAGTCCCACCAGCTGTTCCCACATCCGCCTCTTCCCCAAGCGCATCCCCAGCTGATAAAGGCACCAGCAACACACACTGGGGCACTGATGCAATCAAGGAACACCCCCGGCCTGACTCCCCGACATCCTGTTCCCACCACACTCACCGTGGTTCCTTCTGGAAGGGAACCCAGGTTGGATGGATTAACAAATACCATCACCATTTAACCTCAGAACTTGGGTTTGGAAATTAATTCGCAATAAAAAGCAAAAGCCCAGGCTCAATAATCTCTCTAATTACACGTTCAGGGCTCCGAATGGAAAACATTCGGGGACACAAAAGGGCCCGACCGAGCTCATTAGCTCTGGGTCGCCTCTCAAAATATCTCTATGGCAACTCACAGAGGTTCCGTCCAGGGAGGCCACCGGCTTTTCACATCCGATCATCAAAAATCCCACCCGGAACAAGGGCCGAGCCAAAAGCCCAGATTCCTGTCCGGACTGATGATGAAACGAGGCAGATGCGGGCAGAGGGGACCCTCGGGCCACTTCCAGGGGAGACTGCATCCCAGTGGGGCATCTCGGTCCCTGCCGAAGAGGAGTGTGGGCCCGGGGCTGCTCCTCCAGGCTGCTTGTCTGGGGCGAAGCCCGCAGGCTTAGACCAGAGGCTGTTCTGGTTTCCTTCTCCGGCCATGGAGCCTCAGCGTCTCGGGCTTTCCCACCGGGACCCTCACTGCATGGATCTTGCCAGTGCTAAACCCTTTCCCTGCCAGCCTCAACACTGCTTGGTGCCCCCAGACAGGGATGGTGGCCTGCAGGGGCCCTGACCTGTCTTGTCCTGTGAAGGTTCCCCGAGGTGGCCTGCCTGGGTTTGACTGACCTTCAGAGTTAGGGCTGGGGGGCCGAGGGCCAGTCCACATCTCCCCTCTCCCTCGGGGGTCTCCCAGAGGGACAGCGTCACTGTGGCAGAGCAAAGGGAGTCAAGTTTTAGCTCTTCAGGGTCTGGACAGACTCACCCTCGGGGGCTGGGAGACTCGGGCTGCCCCAGGTTCAAAGCTGAGTTTGGAAGCTGGAGAGACAGATCAGTGTTAAGGCACTCGCCTTGCACACTGCCCTCATCCTGGTTTGAGACCTGGCCCTGCAGGTGGTCCCTGTGCCCTGCACCGAGGGACCCGTAAGCACAGAGCCAGGAGTAAGCCCTGACCACCGCTGGAGCTGGCCCAAGCGCCTTCCCTTACTCTCTAGGGAGATGGTATGGCACATGCCTGGCAAGGGCCCGAGCCTCGTTTAGTCCCTGGGCACCAGTTGGGAGGCCCCAATTTTTTTTTTTTTTTAATAAAATGCATCACCCTGAGGGCCCCACTCGGCCTGCTGACACCCCTCACCTCTTTCCTCTCCATCTCCCATCCTGGTTCCTCACAGCCTGGGGGCCCGGGATATGTCTGGGCAGTCTCAGGGCCCCCCTGCTAGCTACTCTACAGCCCCCACGTCCGCTCCCTTCGAGGCCTTTCCCAGCCTCAGCAGAACCCCTGGGAAGGAGGCCGGGGGTCGAAGGGGGTGACGCACATCTCCCAGGCTGCCCGTTCCCACAGCTGGCCTGGTCCATGCAGCACGCCCCTGTGTGCCCAGCCCTGTGCCTGAGGCACAGGGAGAGGACAGAGGCCACCACAGACGGACTTGCTCATTCAATCTTCACGCCCACCCGCTTGTCCCAAGGACTTGGGGCCCCAAGGGAGTACCAAGGGCCCAAGCCGCAGAGGCGGTCTCCTCTTCTCCCCAGAAAGAGAAGGGATAGTGGTCCTGCTCACAGTCAGGATTTTCTGAAGGCACAGACCCCCCCCCCCCATAGTGACGTCCCCTCAGCGCCCTCCCCAGCACTGGGCTTCCAGGCCACCGGATCCGTTGCGTCATTTGAATATATTTGCATAAGCACCTAGGCGGGGAAAACCCCGCCCTGGGCACGGGGCTGGTTCCCAGAGATGCCTACAGGGGACCCTGCCCGAGACCTGGGCTCCCCACAGCCTGTCCACCCCCCTACCCGCCCCTGTAGCTGCTGGGAGTATCCTGGCCTCTCAAATCAGGTGATTTTCTCCGGAGATTCCCCATGAGGACCAGAAGCCAAGTGACAGTGTGGAAAACAGCCCCAAGGAACCTTCTCCCTCTGGGGAAGCCCCCTCCAGCCCCCTCTCAGTTTCACTCCTTTAAAAGAAAAACCCAGGTCCAGCCCCGCATGCTGGAGCCCTCCTAGAAAGTGCGTGCGGGATGCGGAGGCACTGGCAGCTCACAGGGCCCCCTGACCCTCCCTCCTGGGGCTCTAGATCTCCAAAGAAGAACGGAAGGAGGTGGAGGGGCTGCTCCTGGGTCTCTGCAGCCTTCCAGGCCCCAGGGCTGCTCCACTCTGTTTTGTTTTTTTTTTCCTGGCCAGGCTGTCTCCTAATCCAAGCTGTGAGTCTTCCCAGATCCTCCCAATAAACCCTCTTCTGCCCCAGACCGCCAGAGCAGAGTGATTTCTGTTACGAGCAGCCACTGATCCCGGGGGGCGCGTCCCTCTAGCTGCAGGAGCCCGAGCCTCTCCACAAGGCCACCTCCAGCCCCTCACACGCCCCGCTTCCGCCACCCCCAAGAGACCGGCCTGGCTCCAAAGCCTGCTCCTGTCAGCTCCCAGTGGTCTGGCCTTGGCGGGGGTGAGCGGGGGGGTGCTCTTCCTGCCTCTGAGCCCCTAGTTCCCTCACCTGGGAAAGGAAGCTGTTAATTAAGAAACATGGGGTGGGGATACAGATTAAAGGAGATAAGGGAGAGCTGACACAGAAGAAGGGACTCGGCAAACCTTCATTTCCTTTCATTGTCATATTTCTTTGCAATTATACCCACTTAAAATTAATTCTTCTGATTGCTTCCCTCATTATTATTTTCACGGTTAGCGCTAGAAGCAAGAATAACATAATTGTTATTCTTATAATGCATTATATACTCGTGCATTATCCTGGGAGGCAGCAAAGCAGTCATTACCAGCCCCTGCTTTACAGAAAGGGAAACTGAGGGCCCAGAGTGGTTTGGGAGGGTGGAAGCCCAAGTCAAAGGACTGCACTCAGGTATGTGGGCATCGCTGGAGGTGGAACTTGGGGCCTCACGCTCCAAGCAGACACGTCTGCCTCAGAGCCACTCCCCGGGCTCTCTAGAAGATGAGGCACTCGGATTTTCTTTTTGTTTTGGTTTGATATCGATTTTTATTTCTAGCTCACACCTGGCGGTGTTTGAGGGCTGCTTCTGACAGTGCTTAGGGAACTCTCCTGGCAGTGCTCAGGGGAGCATGGAGTAGGGTGAGGGAGCGAACCTCAGCCTCACACATGCAAAGCACGCACTCTGGGGTTTGGGGTGATAGTACTGTGGGTTAGGGTGCTTGCCTTGCATGCAACTGACCAGGGTTCAATTCCTGGCACTGCATATGGTCCCCTGGAGTCCCTCAAAAATGAGATCTGATCACAGAGTCAGGAGTAAGTCCTGAGCACTGCCAGGTGTGGCCCCCAAACAAAAACAAAATAAAGCATGTGCTCTAGCCCTTTGGCCCCTAGAAGCTAAGGTGCTTTGAGAAAAATTACTAAATAACTAAATTACCCAGAATATGGACTGGAGCAATAGCACAGTGGGTAGGGTGTTTGCCTTGCATGTGGCTGACCTGGGTTCGATTCCTCCGACCCTCTCGGAGAGCCTGGCAAGCTACCAAGAGTATCCCGCTCACACGGCAGAGCCTGGCAAGCTACCCGTGGCGTATTCGATATGCCAAAAATAGTAACCACAAGTCTCACAATGGAGATGTTATTGGTGCCCACTCGAGCAAACTGATGAACAATGGGATGACAGTGCTACAGTGCTACCCAGAATATGCCCACTTTCCATACCCTACAAGCCAGTCCATAAAGAAACCAGGCCTGCTCCAGAGCCCAGGCGTCAAGCATGTCACAGCTCCCTGGTGACTGAAGAGGATGAATTCTGCCAAAGTCGTCCAGCGTCACCTTTTATATACAGTAGTAACAGCTGTCCCTGGGGCCAGTGACCAAACATCTGGTCCCCACTCCCCGTCCCAGCAGTTTAGTCTCTTCCAGAGCCAGCCACCAGGGGGCACCTGTGCACAGCCCCTGCCAAAGATGGGGTCTGTGCAGATCCTCCTGCGTCCCCCCAGTCCAGGTCATGGCTATGAACTGGTGAACACAGAAGTCACAGAAAAACCCTTAAGCCTTACCTTATCCCAAAGCGTTAGTGTCCACATACTTTTTTTTGTATAATAACATTAAATGGCAATTTAATGCTAGATAAACTGAAGAGTGCTTCGGATTTTTATTTGTTTTGTTTCATGTTTCAGGATTTCCTGCGCTTTGAGCAACAGATTTTAGGCAATGCAGTAGAGAAAAAAACTCAAATGCCTTATGAGGGGCTGGAGGGATAGTACGGTGGGTAAGATGCTTCCCTTGCACGCAGTTGACCCAGGTTTGATCCCTGGCACCCCGATGGTCCTGCCAGGAGTGATCCCAGAGTGCAGAGCCAGGACGAAGCCCTGAGCACTGTTCGGGGTGGCCCCCCAAACCAAGACAAATCAAACGGCCTATGAGACGTGGGCAGGTCCCCGTCTCTCTGGGCCTCAGAGCGTGTTGTTTTCTGTCTCCCAAGTCTGGGGTTTCTGGAGATATCCTGAGTCTCTTGGCTCCCTTTGTTTATTGGGATTTTATTTTCTTCTTGAGGAGGTCACATCCAGCGATACTCAGGGGTGATTCCTGGCTCTGCACTCAGGAATCACTCCTGTCGGCGCTCAGGGGGACCATATGGGTTGCTGGGGATCGAACCTGGGTTGGCCGTGTGCTCCCCAAGTCTCTTCTCCCTGCCTCTGCCCTGAACTTGGGACCCTCCCTGACCACTCTGCGCCCCTCTGGGGACCTGCATGACCTCACCCACTGAGGGGCATCAATGACATCAGGCCCTTGTCTGCAGGGCGACTTTCTGTCACCCCAGGACACTGTCCCACATTGAACACTGCAGGCCCAGCACCTGCATCAATCACATCCCAGCCAGCCCATGACCCTGTTCCTGGGGCACAAGGAAAGGCCTTTCCCAGGCAGGTGCAGAGTCTGTGGATGGTCCCATGCACGAGTTCTGGCAAATGCACTTAAAAAAAATATATAATATATATACATATATCACTGTATCACTGTCATCCCGTTGCTCATCGATTTGTTCGAGCGGGCACCAGTAACATCTCTCATTGAGAGACTTATTGTTACTGTTTTTGGCATATCCAATACGCATGGGTAGCTTGCCAGGCTCTGCCGTGCAGGCTCGGTACTCTCGGTAGCTTGCCGGGCTCTCTGAGAGGGGTGGAGGAATCGAACATGGGTTGGCCGAGTGAAAGGCGAAAGCCCAACTGCCGTGCTATCACTCCAGCCCACGCCCACACACACACACACACACACCATATATAAATATATATATATATATGTATATATATATATATATATATATATATATTAGGGCCACATCCAGCTGTGCTGGGGTCAGGGGACACAGAGAACGGCTTCCTGGCAATGCTCAGCCCTGTGGTATGAGCCTGCTCAGTGCTGGGGTGAGATGGGGCCTGAGGGGCCAGGGATGGAGCTCAGGGGCCCGTGCATGCTCTGCGCTCTCCTATGTGAGTTCTCTGCCCCCCCCCCCAGAGGGGTTCTGAAGTGCTTCCCCTGCCGGAGTGAAGCCCACCCTGGAACACAACACGCTCCGCGGTGCAAGCCTGAGGAGCTGCCGGGGCCTGCGGGGTCCTTCCTCTCTGCCTGCGGAGGAGCGGGGGGCACAGCCAGCATTTCTGTCTCCGTTTGGGGTTCTGGGCACGGGGCTGAGCAGGAGGCCTTTCTCTGGCTTCAGGTTCCATAGCCCTGCCAAGAGTGTGTCACCAGGCACTGGCCCCACAGCTGGGTGCAGGGAACACCCCTTCCTCCAGGCCTGCATCTGGGAATGATGTAGCTGAGGAGCCCCCTGTCCTGACCCTTTGGAGTCACAGGGGTGGCCCCACACTGAGCCAGGATGCACAGAGGGCCTCGGGGTATCCGATCACCAACTCCATCACGAGCAGGCCCAAGAACCGTGCGGACTGGCTGCCTGGGGGTGAGGGGGTGGGGGGGTGGGGAGAGCGGGGGGGGGCGGGGGGGCAGGGGGGTCGGGGGAGACAGCAGTACCAGAAGCTCCCTCGGCAGTCGGGGCAGCCTTGAGTGCGGGTACCCACGGGGATCTTGTCTGGGAGGCGATACGGAGCCCATGACTCCCACTGGGAACACAGATGCCGCTCTCTGAGCTAGGTCCTCCCTGGGGGCTCCTGTGGCCCTTGGGGCAGGTGGGGTGGGAGCAGGGACTGTGTGGGGGGTTAAACCAGCCCCCACCTTATTCCTGTGTCGGCCTGTCCTGTACCCCAGGGCCGAGATGAGGGAGGAGTGGAGAGGAGAATCACCACTCCTACAGGAGTGTCAAAGTGTGATAGCGGGAAGTCCTGTAAGATGCAGCAAGAAGCGAGCTGGAGCAATAGCACAGTGGGTAGGGCATTTGCCTTGCACGCAGCCGACCCGGGTTCGATTCTTAGCATCCCATCTGGTCCCCTGAGCACCGCCAGGGATAATTCCTGAGTGCAGAACCAGGAGTAACCCCTGTGCATCGCCGGGTGTGACCCAAAAGGCAAAAAAAAAAAAAAAAAAAAAAGATGTAGCAAGAATAGAGCAACAAGTGACCGAATAATAGCACAGCGGGTAAGGCATTTGTCTTGCATGCAGGCGACCTGGGTTCAATCCCCATCACCCCATCTCGTCCCCTGAGCACCACCAGAAATGATCCCTGAGTGCAGAGCCAGGAGTGAGTGTGTGGCCACAGAAGCAAAACTAGAAAGAAAAAAAGAAATTGTCCCTCAGTTCACATTAAACAAAAAAAAATAGAGCAATGAACCAAAAGTAAAAATGGTCAGGCTGACTATTGGGAAACTGCAGTCATTGGCTGGGGGGCCCACAAGTGACCCCAAGGTAAGGAGACACACTGTTCCTGCTGCCCAGTGTCCCCAGCCCCCCCCTCCCCTACAACCCCCGCCCCCTAAGCTCCCAGCAAGGGTCCGGAGGCTGGAGACAGGAGACAGGGGATCCCAAACAGTTCTTTGAGTTTCTGTGTGTTTTATTTTTGTGAGCAACACCCAGGACTTACTCCTGACTATGCTCAGGGGCCACTCCCGGCGGGGCTTGGGGAGCCATTGGGATGCCGGGGATGAACCCAGGTCAGCTGCGTGCAAGGCCAGCTCCCTGCCCGCTGTCGAGTCCCCTGTCTTCAGGAAACAGACCACCCTGCCTGTCCAGTGAGGCAGAATCGGAAGTTGCCTTCGGGGGGCGCTTGGACCCTCCCACCTTGCCAGGATCCCGGTGCCCCCGCTGCCTGCCAGGGTCCCAGGGGAGTGACATGCCTCACACATCACTGTGCGGGTGGAGGGGCCTGAGGCACTGTGACTGCTCCCAGTGGCCAAGGACACCATCATCCCTGGCTCTGAACCCTCTGCGCTCTGCCGGAGGGCGCGGGAGGGATTGACCCACAGAGGGTGGGGGTCCCGCTGCCCCCCACTCCCCTCACACCGGAAGGAGGAGACGCATCTGTGGGCCACTGAGCTGTCAGTCTGGAGCGGTGTGACCCTGGGCGAGTCACTTCCTCCCGGGGGGTGCTTGCTTCCTCCTCTTTGAAGGGGTGCACAGACCCACCTCCGGGCCGGGCGAGAGCACAGCTGGGAGGGTGTTCTGTAAACAGTGCGGTGCGGGAGAGTTTCCGGAGCCATCCTGGAACCCACAGACGCCCGCTCTGTGCCAGAGACCTGCGGAGAGACTCTGCGGGAGGGGCTCCGGCTCCCTGGCCTGCCCCTGGCCTCTGGCTGTCTCCGTGACTCCCTTCACAGTGCCCCCACCAAGGCAGGCCCAGCGGCCAGGACTCCTGCTGCTCCCAGAGCCTACAGCGGAGAGCAGAGCAGCGATGTAGCACCGAGCCACATCTCAACACATTCGTCAGAGAAATCTCTGCGGCCAGCGGCCAGGAGACAAGGCTTCCGGTCTGGGGGAGGGAGGGGGCCTCTGACCTCACTCCTGCCCACGGCTCTGGGCACCCACGAAATCTGCTGTCACCCTGCTCCAGGGGCACTTTCCAAGCCCAGGGAGGCAGCAGGGCAGGCGGGGAGCAGGGGTGGGAGAGGGGACCCTTGGGGTTTAGACCCCAGCTTGGCCTCTCAGCAGAGCCATGACTGGCCGGGAACTGGACTGTCTCAGGGTCACTTCCTGTCACTATCGAAGTTTCAACCTCATTACATTCCTACAAAGACTCAACTAGGGCTGGCGAGATAGAGTGGGGGAGGGCGTTTGCCTTGCACGCGCCCGACTTGGGTTCAATTCCTGGCATCCCATATGGCCCCCGAACACAGTCAGGAGTACTTCCTGAGTGCAGAGCCAGGAGTAATCCCTGAGTATCACAGGGTGTGACCCCCAAACAAAACAAGCCAAAAGAAGACTAGATGACTGATGTAAAAGCCCTCACATACTATACAAGGCCAGGCCTGGGTGCATGCTCAGTTAATGTTTAATTATTTGGGTTTTATCTTTATTTAGGGAGGGGAGGTGGGTCACACCTAGCAGTGCTCAGGGATGCCTCTGGCCTGTGCTTGGGGGACAAACCCAGAACTCTTAGGTGCAGGCCTGGGTTCCAGCTGGTTAAACGCCCTCTAGCCAGTGTTTTATTTTTAATTTTCGTTTTGGACCCACTTGACGGTGCTCAGGAATTACTCCTGCAGTGCTCAGGGGACCATATGGCATGCCAGAGATTGAACCCAGGCTTGTAATTCAAGCACCCTTACCCGCTGCGCTATAGCTCTGGCCCTGCCCATTTTCTTTCCTTGCGGGGAGGGAGGTACAGCCTTAGGAATCCAACCCAGGGCCTCACATGTAATACAAATGTCCCACTGCTGAGCCACATCTCCAGCTCCCAGGTTTGAAAAGTTATAGCAAGTGAGGGGCAGGATGGGGAGGCAGCAGCAGGCGCTGAGTGCAAGCTTTGCATGTGGGAAGCTGAGCGCCTTGTGTTCCCCTCAGCACCTGGGAGCACTGAGTCAGGAGTAGCCCTCATTCACTGCCAGGTGTGCCCCCAAATAAACAACAAGCTAAACAAAGCGGGTGAAAGGAGACTGATGTAGGAACGAGTGCGCCCTCCAGCCCCAGCCCGCCCTCCGGCTCCAAGACTCCAGCCACTACACCCTGACCCTCTCGGATAACGCTGGCCACAACTGACGATGCGTTAAAGGCCCTGGGACCAGCCGCTGACCAGGCCTCCCTGCAGCCTCCAGCTCCACCCCATGTCTGCCCTCCACTCACCTCAAAAGCTGCAGCTAGGCGAAGCCATACCAGGGTCTGGAGCCCCCTACCCTCACCCCCGGGCCTCCCTCTCCTAGCCCCTGCTCGTAGACCCACGGTGACTGGAGGCTCACTGTGGCCGGGCCACCAGGGCCAGCCAGCTCCAAGGACGGTACAGGGTAGCCGGGCCTCCTCCAGCTGAGATGAAATCTCCCCGTGTAATTTCCTCCCATTAGGCCCGTCTCTGCCCCGGGGCCCGCGGGCCAGCCGGCTCCCTCTGCTGCAGACATCTGGAGATGGTCATCGCTGGCAGCTTGGCTCTGCTCAGGCTGTGCGAGGGGTCACGGCACACGGGGCTCCTGGGACCTTCCCTGCCGGGTGCCCACTCTCTACCCACCACTGACAGCCTGCAGGGGCCGCCGCGCGCTCAGCTCGCCTCTAAGGAGCTCCACCCCGCAGACAGGAAGGGCCACCACGAAATGACTGCCTGGGTCACCGCCTTGGCTCCAGACCCCTGCTGAGCGCTTCACGCCAGCCAGCAAGACTCCCCCACCTCCCCGCTGGGAGACACCCCCCACTTCACAGATGAGAAAACCAAGACTCCAAATGGGAGGCGCAATTTGCCCGAGGCCCCACCCACAGTGACTCAGTGGAGAAGC